>NW_026138062.1:71645625-72861250 GCF_025592945.1 Manacus candei
CTTCCCCCCCCCTTTTTTTTTTTAAATAGTTTTAAGGTTGGTTTTTCTTTTTTTTTATGTTAACTTGAGATTGGTTATGCTAATGTAATGTTGTTGCAACCTTTCTTCTGCAGCAAAAGTATTGAATGTGTAATGTCACAATTCTA
This sequence comes from Manacus candei, assembly GCF_025592945.1. NCBI lineage: Eukaryota > Metazoa > Chordata > Aves > Passeriformes > Pipridae > Manacus > Manacus candei. The sequence goes on from NW_026138062.1 coordinate 71,645,772, forward strand.
TGCATAAACCTAGGAAAACAGGCTCAGTAAGTGAAAGCACAGCATTTTCTAGAAATATTTGTTTATTCAAAAAATAAGTTGCCTTTTCCTCCTCCTCTCGCCTCCCACCTCCAATACTTTTAAATATAGAATTGGGACTGGATTACAGTAGTTGTCATGTATAGGGAGTGCTTGTTCAGACTCTTGGGTAAGGTGATAATAGCCCAGTGTAAGTAACTGTGGATAAATTATGTACTATTGCAGGCTAGTTGCCATTTACTTTGTTGCAGTGCTTACTTTAGCATAATAAAATGAGATCTTTATTTTGTCATTATTGGGATCCCGTGTTACATCAGTAATGATGACTTTATAATGCCTTCTGAAGACAATGCTTTGTCAGCCTTATGGGCTGTTTCATCTGAAAATGCAGTAGTTCATTTTGAAAATTAAGCAGATAATCTGTCAGTTTACCTTCATGATTTCATGGAGAAAGTAATTCAGAGACATCACTGTAGCTGAAGGTTTGTTTTTTCCCAAAACCAGCATTAATTTCTCTTGACTCCAACTTTTGGTCCCAACACTATCTTAATGTGGACCTTTGTGGACCTCACAGTTCGGACTTTGGAGGTTGCAGGAGACACAAATCTGCAGACCACATTCCTTTTCAACTGTTTGTAAGCTTTCCAAAAGTCTTGGTGATGACCAAAAGCATCCAACCAGGAAGCACTGTGAAGTGAATGTACCTAATGGAAAAAAAATTGTTCCTTATTATTGGAAACTATATTGGAGAATCTGATTTTAGAAAAATAGATCGAGATAAAAGTCTGTCATATAACAAGTCACATTTATGCTGAAACCAGACTGGGAGAAGTAATACACAAAACTACTAATGCAGGACTCGGAAGAACTTATCCACCTGTTAATATGTTATTTTGTTTGATTTTGTTTCAATTTCTCTTCCCATATTTGTTCTATGAATGTCACCTAACTTCTTAAATTTTGAAAGAAAAAATGAAAACTGGAAATATGTGCCTTTGTTTAGAGTAATTTCTGGGTATGATGATGCATAGAGGGGTTCTATTTTTTTTTCTTTTTTTTTTTTTCTTTTTTTTTCTTTTTATTCTTTCTGCATGGTATCCCACCAAAGCAAAATAACTGATAAAGGATCTCTTACACATACCTATCTATTTTTTGTTAGTTTGATTGTTAAGAGTTTATTATTTGGCAATGCTTGAATTGATGTTTTTTCCTTTACTACAGCAGCAACATGGCCTGTATATAGTCCATACCAAGTGTTTATTTTTGTTTGGATCAATTTGGCTTAATGCCATTCATATCATTAGCATTTTGCAGAAATAATATTGATGAAAGTCATTGATCCCTCTTGCAAAAGCTATTGTACCAGTTGTACTGAAGGCTTACAAATGTTTGATCCTGTGTAAGCCACAACTGTTTGATATTGTCAATAGGCTCAACACAGCCAAACCCAAGTAATCATTGACTGAGACATGGGGGAACAAAATCCGGATACAGGAATGAACTTTGAAACACTGGGCTTCAGTGAGCAGGCTGCTGACACCTCCTCGGGCACTGGCACCTCATTTCTACACCAGTTTTGCTGTAGAGGGCACAAAAACACAGTGTTAGCCAGGCCTCACCCACATTGGTAGCTATTTTGGCAGCTAAGGTTTTTATCTTTGTACAAATACATCTCTCTCCCTGGGGTTTTGGAAATGGTAGCACAGGAGGCGCAGTACCCCTTCCCCTTTTCTATCACTGCCAGCCTAAATCAACTCCCTCCTCTGCAGGGTTGGGAAAGAGGGGCAACAAGGGCAGATTCCTTCCCTTCCTGGAGCTGCCCAGCCTGAGGGATCTGGCTAGAGGAGAGGAACATCCTTCCCTGGTGGCTCCCCATGTGCCAGACCTGAAGGAAGGACATCCCACAGCTGACCTCTTTCCCAACCTTCAGTGGGTCCTTCTGGGTTGCAAAGACTGGTCTATTTTCACCTGATAAAACAATTCTCTCTCTGTCTCTCACTGCCCATATGCTGTTATGGAGACAGTTGCATTTGCAAATACACATTTTTTTGAATAAATAACTTTATGTAAGCACACAAACACAAGGTAAAGTCCCACTTCTAGAGGCATACAACACTTCCCAGTACCCTAGAAGGATACAATAATATTGTTAGGTGACTAACATGGAAATTACAATGTCCATACTGTAGCTATATTGAATGTTGTTCATGCCTTCAGTGTTCTATACAGCTCACTAAAAATTTGCTTTGTATTTTCTGGCTTTGGACATATACCTTTAGGATATTTGTAGCTGCATCTCTTTAAGAGATTTACTATTTAAATACTGTTGTTAAGACAATATAGTGATTTTGTTTTTTAAGGTTACAGATTAAAAGCCATGTAGCTTGAAGATTCCTATCACAAAGCAGGTAGAGCAAAAAATATTAATATAGGATTCCTCATGCTATTTTACAATGGGCATATTTAAAAATCAATGAGCCTTGCTGAAGGTCTCAGTACTCTAGAAACTCAGTTATTGATGATACTGAAGTCAAATAGAGTACATATTGTCATGATATAACAATACCTATTGCTCTATGCTGGTATTAATTTGCTACTTTCTTCTAGGAGGGCAGAACGGAAAGAAAATAAACTTTCATTGTTAGGAAACCAGTAAGATTTCTTCAAGTTCTTTTATTTCTATTACATGAAAGGTCATCTGTTATGTACTAGAAGGATGAAAGTCTAATTTTAGAATGTAATTTCTTAAACTGAAAAATCATTTTCATATTGAGAAAAATATACTAAGTGTGTCCCTGTGTATTTCAACATCAGAGTGTTAGGCTTGTAATCCGGTTCAATTAGAATTTTCTTCCCATTACCTAACCAAAACAAAACCTTTCCTAGACAGTGCAAGTTTAGGTAGATAGTGTGTTCACAGCCCATAACCAGCTGTCAGCTGCTGAAGTTTACTTTACTGTTTCATTCAGAAAGTTGCTTACTTTGTTCAAGGTGCATCAGCCCCTCAACTTTTCTGGTATAATTAGGCATCTTTAGCCTTACAAAAAAAATGCTTTAACTGTAAAGATGTACTGTAATTGTGTTCTTTTTTTTTTTTTTAAAGTAAATGCAAGATAAGTTAGTATGGCATTGGGGCTTCTAAAGGAAATTTGTAGCACTTTTAGCATAAAATAACGAAACTACATTGAGCAATGTGTACAGAATTCTAATGTGTGTTTAAGTGATTTTAGTTTTAAGGAGTACAAAATTACACTTAATTTACAAAGGACATAGTAGTTACTATATACAGGATCTGAAAAATCTCCACAGATTCATTATACAATTTACCATCTGCTATCAAAAGGCTCCTGACTTCTTAGGGGATCTTAAAGAGTGCAATAATTGCTAGCCAGAAGCTATTAGAAATAATTTTGAGATAAGAACTCGAACCATTAATCCCTGTATGAGCTAGAATAACTTTAAAATACTGGTCTGCATATAGGCACTTTTCTATGAAGTTATCAGAAACACGTTTCACATTTTGAAGCTTAAAATGAATTTGTGAATTTTTTAGTACACCTCGAACAAAGCTATTATCTAAATTTTCAAACACTTATCTGAGTGTGGGAGAATCTACTCTGTGTAGCATCTGCAGTAGTAGAGAGTGGGTGCTGTAAGGAAGATTAGAGTTGAACTCTGTGACTGTTGGCTTTCTTGACATTAAGAATGTTCCAAGAGTTATCTCCAATAGTTATCATTCATCCAGGGATTCTAATCTGAATTAGTCCTGGGATGAACTCTCATTTTCCCTGTTGATGAGATTTACATCTTGAAAATACCTTTCTGTAGTTGCTTTGGCCTTTAAGGAACAGCACAGAGGCAGAAATCCTTGATTCAATTGCCCTCTCTTGGGCCAGACATTGAGACGGAGAAATGGTTTACTTGTTGTTTTAGTTCTTCCAAACACAAAAATTATACTATACTGTGTTGTGCTATGTTATATATAAGGTGGTATTGATAACACCAGCAGGTTGAGCTCCTGAAAAACCTACAGCTGCCTTCACAGGACTGTGTCAGAGCAGCCCTTCACCTGGCCAGCTGTAAATCAAAAATTCTCAGTGACAACATGATAATAAAAGAACCCATTTTGGTTTCTTTCATTTTCCAGTATATTCATGTTGAGATTAAAATATTGAAGGTGGGCCAACAAGTGTCAGTGTCTAAGGTACTAAAAGCAGTGCTAAAGCATGATGGATATCTAGTAACACGTTATTGCTCTCTATTATCTGTTCTTGCCTAGATGAGTGATTTGTTCTTGGCTTCAAAATAAATAATGCAGAGCATCCAAAGAGGCCATCTCACAGTTCCTGAATCTAACTGGAAACTGTGATGAACACAGATATTGCTAGTTGTTGTTGTTCTTTTTTAAGTAACAAAAAATAGGGAGCAGAAGAATTTGGTGCCTCTTTCTGATGAAAGTAGAGCAGTTGGAGAAATGTAGATTACATCCATCAAGTTCCTCACCATAAGTACTAAAGAAAGCAGAGCCTATTACAGTATTTTTCAGATTGAATACTGTGATATATTTCAAACCTAAAAATAGCTTCTTCTCACAAAACTTTCTATTATTTTTAAAAATGAATAGTAAAAACATTGCTTTGAATGGAATATAATTTCTTCTCATGTGACTACAAGAATTCGGTTATTTACTCTGTTTTATGACTTTTTTTCTCTCATATGCTTGATTATAAGGTATTTTCTGATTTATGTGCTCAGTTGACATTGGTGATATGAGAGAAATAAGGTTTACTATTTTTTTACCCAGATGACAAACTGATGATATATGCTAAATGCCTGACTTTGAGACAGCTTTTTGATTAAGAAGTGGAATTAGCAAACAGATTAGGCTGCTAATTCAAAGACTAACCAGACTCTTCAGATAAAATCAAGTTTCTCAGTTTCTTTGTCTAGCCTGGGCTTTGACATTTGTTTACAAATGGACAAGTAAATTACTATATGATAGGTTAAAGAAAGAACCCCCACCCCACCCCAAATTTCCATGTTTGTATACACACATACACCCCTCTTCCCTTTCTCCCCTCCACCCCCCCAAAAAAAAATTCTAGAGTTTTTTGACCAGCTGTGCTTCTGCTCAGACTATTTGTTTTTCTTTTTGAAGGGGGTTTTAAGGCACAAGAGGGCAATTTACATCAGAGGGTAGCAAAATTCATTCAATAATTTCCAGAGAAGATTTCTGATGCTGAGCATTTTTAAACAATTTATCCCCACTTTTGGTGTGTCTCTTTTAGAAAGGCCAAGTATTTGGTATCATCATTTAACATCCTAATGATACTCCAAATTACCCCTCAGAGGTTAGAAAGCAGGTCCAGCTCAGCGAACACTATGAGTCCATATATTTAGCATAAATGAAAGCCATTCACCAGGATTAAGTTGGTGCCTGCTAGGAGTCAACAACCAAACAATGTTATTGTACAAAAAAATCCTGTATATTTAGTACAAGGAATACCTACAGTTCCAGATCAGGGGGCTTTTTTTGGGTATTAGTTTTAATTAGAGAACTAAACAGCCCAATACAGGGAGACCTCGACCTCTCTATTTACAGGATGTAGGATAGGCAAAATCATGCTATCTGCCCCCCCCCTTATAATGTCAGATTTAGTTCTGTTTCTTTTACATATGTAATACAGATACTGTAATTAGTTTTCTAAGAGTCTGATAAAAATAGGAAAATATGAAAGCTCCTTTGATGGTTTTCCGAACAAAATCCCAAACTAAAGAGAATTTAGAGACAATTTGTGGTTGGGAGAAGAACATGGTCCAGGAGCATCTTGTATTTCAACATAACTCTGTAAGAATCGTGTTGGTTTCCAGTCATGATTAACAGTAGGGATAAGGGGGTATCATGTCATGCAACTCTGAAAATCTTGCAACTCTCTTTAGAAAATGCTTCTTCTCTTACCAAACTTTTGGGAAGTTAATGCCCTAAAACCTCTCAGTCATTTTACACATCAACCACACGTGCTCTTTTTGCGTGTCACTTTGAAAAATGAATTTGAAGCTGGATCCACTAAGCTTATGTGAACTTGCACGCATGTGGAGCTCTTGAAATGAAGTATCCCTTTCTGAATGAGATTGCCACATTCTGAAATAATTTGGAGCTTGGAAGAAAATCAGAAACTGGCAATAGTTTTACAGGAAGTAAATAAAGGACGTAGAAATCATAATATAAAACCCCACCGGTATTTTCTGCTTCGGTAGGGTTTGAATTGAAGGGTATGGAAGACACTATGGGTAAAGATGCTTTTTTAAGCTTTCCCAGCAGTAAAAGGGATATTGGTGTTTGACCACCACCTCCCTACTGCCATGCCTGTGCTATTTATTTTATTACCTATGAATGAAGACTCTTGATTCATGGAAATTGTCTGGTTCATTGTCAATATGGCTTTTAGACCTGACTTCTGTTTTGAGGAGAAATTGAAAGCTTCTCATCTTCCTTTAATGACAGAAGATCTTCCTAATGGTGTAATGGTATATAAATCCTTTATTTTCAGAGGGCATATGTACAAAAAATCAGTCCCTGAGGAGATTTTGGATTTGGGTTTTGTTTTTGGTTTTGTTTTGTTTTTTTTTTTAAGTGAGACTGCAAGTAGATGTGCAAAGTAAATCATTCTCACTGCCTAGTGTCTTCTCTCTGTTTCTCCCAGTTGGTGGAACTCTCAAGTACAGAATAGTTCTTTCCACAAATATTTTACAAATTCCTGTGGTTAGCTTCACATTTTCAAAAAAAGAAAGTATAATCAGTTCTCTCTCTGTGTGCTCTTCAGGAAATTTGGTAGATTAAATTTTCATGTTTGCAATCTGTTTCTTGACAAACTTTATAGAAGTGTTTCTTATGTGAATAATTGACTAAAATAAAATTACCCTGTTCAGTACAACTCCCAAGACTCTGTATGAATTCTGCTTTAAATGAGTGGAATGCTGGATTCCCATGGATTCCTTTGTCCTGGGGAAGACTGAGACCCCACTGAGGGAAGAATTGTGTGTGGCCATGCCCTCAGCACACCATACTGCTTGTGTAGAGCCCTTATCCCAAAATGATGGCAATAAGGGGGATAATGTTCCCTGCCTTCAGAGGAAGTACACTGAGCAATCTGTCTGTTGGCTGATTTCCTTGCTTACAATACAACTTTCAACATGGTAATGAAAACTCTTGCTTTTGTTATAACGGAACTTATAAAGGGAGTGTTTTGCACCATAACGCAAAGTAAGAGAAAATCTGTTCCTCATAAAACTCAGAAAAATATGAGTGACTTTACTGAACTGTTCTGTGGAATCATAGATTTATTATTCATGTCAGAAGGAGCAATTTGATAATGCTGACAACTTCCTGCAATGCAGAGGCTATATAATTTCACAGAGGAATTTTTTCATCAGCCAATAACTTCCTGTGTAGTCCAAGTATATCCACAGGAAGATAACGACTCTGGGGATTTCAGTTGCCGTCATGCCTCTAGGAAATTGTTTATTGTGATTTTAACTGTTTTAGAAACTGGGCTTATATAATTTTTCAGCTCGCAACCCTTGATCTCTGCTAACTTTGTATTTCAGATTCAAAACCTTTGCACTGTCAGAAAGACTGTATCCATGCTATCCACCACTGATAGTGGGGAAAGAATGAGTCAGGATTTAGGGATTGAAACTGTTCCACTGTTGTGCTGCATGGGAGGTCAGGAAGGACCGCTTCATAAGGAGGAGTGGTTTGTTAAACTTGCGTACCTTTGGTATACCTTTGAATCTTTGTCCAGGGAATGGGTGTTATCCATCTTTTTACTGGTATGCTTATAGAAGACTTGCAAAGATTTCCTGAATGGATCTTATTGTAAATAGTAGCATATGGAAAGGATAGATAGATGGTGTAAGAATGTTTGTGAGTGTGTGTTAACGACTCAAAATTCATTCGCATTTTCTAGTACACAGGCAATGCAGAAATAATCTGCCTGAAAATTAGAACAAAATTTGTTTGGTTCTCTGTTGTAACCATTTGATGCTGCATCTACCAGAGAACAGTAAGAGTGCAGGAATTGCTGATGTTTCTTTGTTCTCTGAAGGTAAAACAGGAATTCCTCCAAATTAGGTCACGTTCATAATGAAACAGAGAACTTGTGCTGCAGCCATTATTCTAACAACATCCATCTGTAAAGTTGCTTCTCTGTTATAACCATGTCTTGGCTCAGAAGTTTGCGAAAATCACACACTCAAAATAAGTAATAAGGTTATTCGAAGTTGGGAGGAGATGCTGCTTGGAAGGAAACACTTAGAGGAGCAAATCCAATGCCAATGCATCTGTTAAAATGCTGTTAATTTTAGGACAACACTTATAGAAAAGCAAAGAAAATAATTTCAACATTGGTATAAGTTGGGGGGTTTTAGTTGTTTGGTTTTCTAAGCACTTTTGATAAAACTTTATTTTATTTTCTTAGGAGAGGACTTCCTTAAAATTAGCACTCTGGGCCTTTACCTCCTATACAAATATCCCCAAATAAGAAAAAGTAGGATGAATATAGTTTGCAAACAATCATCATTTCAGCAGAGGACAAAAATGCATGCATCCATGTGTTGTTCTGGAAACTGCCCTGCTCTATTCCTGTGTTCTTGGCGATATCTGTGAAGGCAAATCAACGATTTTTCGGCTGTGGACAAAGTGGATCTTGCGAGGATGGCTGGAGGCAGCCACTCCTCCACCCCTCTCACGAGCTGGTTTTCAGCACCGAGCTGTGCAGATTTATGCCAGGTTTGGCTGCATTCCCAGACCGAAGCTCTTTAAAGGCAAACCTCGCCGCAGTACTCACAGGAGCACACACGCTCAACAGCCTGAATGTATGCATGAGCATATGTTTTTCGAAGCTTTCAGGGGTTACATGGAAGCAAGTGCTTTTTTCTCATTTTCACAGGTGAGGAATTATTGTATGTCTCCCTCAGAAGGTGCAGTGGGCAGACATTTGCCTTGCCCGTGCTACCGGCTTTCATAGAAATCTGCATCCTTCCATGTAGGTCTGCCCCAAATAGTCGGAAGTTTAGTCCTGCTCCTCAGAGAATACAAATAATTTATATCCCAGCCAGGAACAGATCCAAGGTCTCTTAATTTCTATTCTGTGTTATTAATGTCTTGCAGATATCTGTCATGTCAAACTTTCCAGGAAGCCCAGGAGTTGAGTTCGGTTTTTAATAGCAGCTATTACTCTGATTTCTTAGAATTAGCTTTAATCATTTTAGAAGAGCTGTACAGCAATCTGAAATGTCATCCTAATGCAATATTTTGATATAGCTCTCTCATGGCATATATATTTTAACTCTTGGTTGCAGGCACAAGAACAGCCCTAAAAAGAAAAAAAGTGAGAAGAGTGAGAGAACAATAATGTTTATGCTCTTTCTCACAGCACTAATTTCAGCTTTGTTTGTTGGGCGTTTGCAGTTAATTTCTTTCCTGTTCTGATTCCTAGGAATAAATGATGAGAAGTCTCAGTGCACTACTTAGTACTGTATTTGAGTCCTGAGAACAAAGTAGTGTGTCTCTCTTAGTTTCCCAGAAGCATTTAACATCTCTTCAAATTGTATTTTAGTAGCAGAGAATTAATAGTGTAATGTTAAAGGTCTGAAGGCTAAAAGTACATGCATCTTTTTTACTATGTTTTCCTCTACCCTGACTCTAAACACTTTAATTGTGCCCTTCAATTTATTTCTAATTCAAAATACTAATTAAAAGAAATCATAATCTTGAGTGAACTTTCTGTGTAAGGTGGTAATCACGTTTACAAAATGGTGCATATGGTTGTGTACTATAAGAAAACGGTGAGACAGAAAAAAGTGAAATATAAGATACATTCACTCTTCCATGGGGCATTACATTTATATTTATATGAGCATCTTGCATTTATACTGAAATGCTTTTGGTCACTGAATACACTGTGAATTAAAACTCACTTATCTACAAGCTTGATATGTACATTCATATCACTTATATCATATTGCAAGAACTTTTACAGAGTGACAAATTAGTTACTTACACAAGTAAGTGAAAGTAAAAGGTATTGCAAAATGAATTTCCTTTGTGTGGGACATATGCAGTTGGGGCAATAAAACCAGCTTTTTCAAGTCATCTGGCTCATTTCTCTAGTGAAGACTGGGAAGACACCTTTAATCTGCCACCAAAACTGATTAATTTCTACTTTTGTCTCTCTTTGCACCACAGGCTTCTGCTGAAAATTAGTTATCACTTGTAATGTTTTCAGCCCCAACTGTGTTCACCCTTGAAATCAACCTACTGTATACAAGTATTTTGGATTGAAATACATACATTTCTTCTTTCAATTTAATGAAAGATTTCAGGTCTCTTGGTTTATTGATAGACAGTCATGCAGGCTTCACAGCTCTGCTCATTGATAAGAACACCTACTGATGAATTTTATTAGCCTCCTACTTTGAATTTTTATTGAATAATTAAAATAGTTAGATTACAAAAGATTATAAAATGTGTATTTTAACCTGTTCTCTTAGTTCCTGCTGATGCTGCTTTCAGTGCTGCTTTCAATGAATATTGATGTGTAGCACATTGCCCGAGTCTGCTGGAGCCCTGAACACTTTAGCTTCCTGCAAACAGCCTCATACTAGTTGTTGGGTTTGTTTACAGTCTTAGGAGGGCATAAATAATCTAGGATTCAGTAATTCAAGAAGAGTGTTCACTACTCAATCATCATTACTTTGTGTGAATTGTGTCTCAGTTCAGACCAAATGTTTTCTCTTCTCAGCATAAAGACAATAGCACTGCAGCCTTGGCCATTCATAAAAATGAAACAGAGCTGCATGAGACATTCTAGTGAATGGTCTTGGCTTATCTGGAATGTTTCTTAGTTCATATATTTCTCAAACTTGAATTAGTGGTCGGGCTGTCTTGCCAAGAATATTTTGCTGTTTCATTGATCTTTGTTCCTGTGGAAGACAAGAACTGAGCTCGCTCAGGCAGCTTTTGGGCCCAAAGGAGCTGGTGTTGAAAGGCTGTTCACTACACTTGGACAAGGGTTGAATTTGGGCTTTAGTCTCTTCAGACTTTTTGCTGTCAGTCAGAGAAGTAAGAAAGTTTACTCTTATTTTCTTAGTTTTATGGGTTGGTAGGAATTTAATGTTGTTGGAAGTGGTATTAATCTTTGTTATCCTGGTTTGGAACAACTGCTCTGCAACAGGAGAAACATGTACTAGTATCACACTGAAAAGAGTGAATGGCACATGTTTATTAACTGATCTTTACTTACTGATATATAAAAATACCTGTCACAAACACATAGATTTTATTTGGCTTCTTTTATGTAAATTTCTAATCAGAGTTGCATTGTGCATGAGTGATATTTGGCCAAATCTCAACATATTGTTCTTAAAATGGATTCTTTGAAACACGTCCTCTGATGCAGTATTTCCTTGCAAGTTGAGGGAAGCAAACTTCAAATAAATTACTGCTAAAATATCAAGGAATGTGTGAGATTTAGCTGGTGAGGAACACAAGAAGGTGCTTCATGTTACTTAGAAAACAATGACACGAATATTAAGTGCTGCATAATAACATAGAGAACTTGGCAGTGTTGTGTATTCTCAAACTTTTCTTTGAAATAATCTATTTTCATATTTGAACAGCCTTTTTTAAGACTTGAGTATAAAAATCTTTAATCACTAAAATTTTATAAGGAATCTGAGGGCCAAAAATTCAGATAAATGAATATGTTGGATAGAATATCTTGAGAATACTTTTGTTAAAACACCCTTGATATCTCTTCTGTCTGCCTTAGTTTATTTTTCATTTGAAACTAGCTAACATATTTTAAACTAATCTCACTTCCAGTGTGTTTTTAAGAAAGCAAAGCAGTCTTCCAAAGATAATATGACAAAAAGGGCCTGGGGGAAAAAATGTCCATCTCATCTACGTATCTATATATGCATACACAAAAAGGCTGGACATGTAAAGGGGGTAATCATATTTTATCAGCTCCGCTTAAAATAAAATATTTCTTTTAGTCTCCGGTTTGATTTGCTAACTTCTAACCTAGACCTCATTTTTATTTTTAGTTTTGAAAACCATGAAATCAGGGGCTGAGAATGAACATGATAAGACACTTTACTGTAGCCGCCCAACCAGACACCACTGTAATAATTTATTCTGATAACCCAGGAAGAGAATTCACTGCTAGCTCGGGACCATACATAATAAAATACAAACACAGATAGTGACTCTTACTCCTTTGCTTTATAGGATGGAGATTGAAGTAGCAAAGAAAAAGCAGGCTGGACTGATTGTCAGAAAAATGTTCTTTCCAAGTGACCTGGTGACCCATGAATTTAATTTTATTTTGTTTAAATTATATGTATTGAGATTCCAGCCATGAAATTGATTGCCTAATGGCACTCCCCCTGAGCCCGGGGGAGTCCTACAGGAGCAGGGATGCTGGAATATGCCCAGGCTTTTGTGGGTTTGGAACCATAAATACCAGTGGAGCTCGCAGCAGTCTCTGCTGCCAAGGAATTTCTGAATCTTGTTCTACGTCTCGGGTTATTTACTGATATTTTATTTCTGGGGATTGCAACCTAGGAAGCATGTTTCTGAGTCAGAGAAGATCTCTAAGGTAAAATGGGCCAGCTCCAGCGAGCCTTTATTGATTTAGTGCTTACTGGGGAGGCAATATAGTGTCTGCTGTCATCAGGTGGTGACATAGAAAGGCTGGGTGCTTCCAAGTAATGAGGTGTAACAAACTCGAGCTGTTTCTAAGTCTCCTTTCATCTCCTCATGTGCTATAATGCAGTACCCAAGCACAGAGAGGATAAGTACATGGATTAGATTGACTTGATCCACACTCATTAGAGATGTGCATATTCCCTTGGCCATCAGCAGATGGAAGAACAGTGGATAATAGGTGTGTGGTATTTAGTGTCTTAAAGATCCTCTTAGCCAGATCTATATTTGATCAACTTCTAGGATCAAAAGGGTTCTCCTCGTGTGAGTACTCCATTTCCCCATTTGCTCAGAAAGCTGAGAGACTGCAGGTAAGATGTACTGCTGGAGCTGGGAGAGAAAAGAGAATTGCTGTATGAAATCATTGACCTGTCACCACTGGAAAGGAGAGCTGGAGGAGGAATTTTATTTCCTTGCATTAGATTTTGTGGTTAATTTGTCTTTTCTTCTCTGCACACTTATGTTTCATGTGCTTTGGTTTTGAAAACCTATCAAATCTCGATTGCTTCTGTTTCACTCTCAGGTGAATTAGCAAAGTCCATCTGAACAGACAGAAATAGGTACTTTTCCCCATTCATTGCAGGATATCTTTTCCCACCTTATCTTTAGGAAAGTAAACATTTCTCATATGACAGGAAAGGGGACTAGGAGCAGTTTCAGGGATTTCTTCACAGACCAAGGCCACAAAGTGTGATTAACAGCAACACTGATGCCCTTTAAATACAAATATGCTGTGCAGTTTTTGAATCTTGCAGATAAAGCATGATGCTTTCCAGCTGTCCAGGAAGATCCTCAGACAAGAGGGCAAGATGCTTCTTCTCAATGGGACTGCTGAAACTAGGTGGCTCTAGTGATTAGTAAGATTTATTTAGGTCATTAGTTTAAATCTGATTCATGTTGTCCTTGTAAAGCTCTTTTTGGCTATGTTAGATTAAATGAAGTAGTAGCCTAAGTAGTTCCTACTGGAAAAACTGCTCATATCACACACAAAAAAACCACAACACCCAACATAAAAAGTTTTTTTTCCTGAGGAAAATTCAATGAGCCTTTAAACTTAGACCTCAATTTCCCCCATCATTCCTTCCCTCTGTCAGCCTCCTTATTGCTGTTTGAGTAATTTTTTTGGTATTCAGTCTGTCTTCCAGAAGAGTACATAATATGGCTGTAGTGTTGAAATGCTGTGGTATTATAGTGCTTTACTTGTAGTAAAGTTCAGGTAAGAATGTTATATACAACCTTATAAAAAAAAAAAAAAGAAAAAAAAACAATGGAAAGGGTTCAATATTATCAGAAATTTTCATCCTAATTTTAAAAGTGAAATTTCTGAGAACGAGGTGGTGAAGAACAAACAGTTTTTGTTTTCTGTTTGGGTGCAGGGTTGGGGTTTTTGCTGTTCTGTTATTTGTAAATGAGGAAATAGGTGCTGCTCCCACCATCCCGACCACTGAAGAAAACGCCCAGTGTCTGCTTAGAATCAGTGTCACACACTTGGTTCCCTGTATCCATCAGTTCCAAGAGTGAGCAAAAGCTGAGGGAGAAGGAGATTACCTGATGGAACACTGAGGAGGCTGAGCCCTGTTCCTTTGTACTGCTTTCTGTGGTGTTCAGGGACAACTTGGAGCCAGACTCTGACAGGAACATTTCCCTTCGGTGTCAGAGGTCTAACTGATGAGGACTTTGTGCTATGACCACTTCCTCCTCCTTTTAACTTCTGTATCATTTCCTTTGTCTTCCATCAATTTTACCTGGTGATTCAGAACTTCTGTGAAGGATTTGAGCAATATAGTCGCTGAGCTACTCAGTGTAGTTTTTTTGGCGTCCATTGAAGTAAAGAAAATACTCTTTCAACTTGGCACAGTGCAAATGCACAGACCATATGGCATCTTGTTGAAGTAACTAGATTTCTTTTAGTTTGCAAATACTAACTTCAGTATTAAATGCCAGCATTTTTTCTAATGCAACTGTACACTGGTGATGAGGAAAAAATTCAAATTCCCTCTTCTGCATTATAGGATTCCTTTTGATCCCCAGCAGGCTGGAAAATTGGTAAAATCTTAGCTTTGCTCAGTTTATCTTATGCTGGGGAGCAGATTAATCTGGTTCTCTTTTCCCTCTTTCCCATCAAAAGGACTTCTACTTTCCTGGAAATTTTTATCCTGCTTGATTTGGTTGTGGCATCAATTTTAATTGATATGTTAAATTTCAAGTAAAAAAAAAAGGGGGGGGGAATTAACAAATCCTGATTTTAGGTAAGTTTCTAAGAGAGAGTTGAATATGAAACAGTCACAGTAGGTCTTTTCTTACACATGGTTGGTCACCTGATTGTTCTGCTGTCCCTTTTGTCCTGTTCCTGGATAGTCTGAGATATCAGAGAAGGAAAGAACTATGTTTGCCAGAAAACCATACAGTTAATACCTCAGTTAAGGTCAGAGTTATTAAAGTATTCCTTGTGAAAAATAGGAAACTGCTCCATGGAGTAACTGCACAGAATTATGTCATCACCACGTGACTACACGTAATTGTACTATTTCTTTTATTTCCAGTAGTAATCTTAGGGATGTATTGTCTTATGCTCAAAACTGTATAGTTGCCGTTTTTGGGACATCATGATATAGTTTGGTGCTTAAGTACTTGTAAATATTTCATCTGCCAATCCATAAAGCAAACTGGCATATTTTCTTATTATTACCTAATTTTGATTTTACTAATTTCTTAAAAATGCTGGCAACCACCTGCATAAGAAATCTGAGGAGACATTGAGTTAAAGATGCCCACCTTGGAAAAGCGTACTCTGAATGCTCTGTTAGCACTTGCAAAGATTCAGCTAGAGCTGAAACTTTAAAAATCCCAGATTAAACATAAATGCCAATGTTCTATTGGTGACTGACCTCCCAACAGTGAATTAGTGGGAATTCTAATGCTTCCTTCTAGGCAGCCAGGCATTACTATGAGAACAATCCTAATTTTCTCTCTCATATACCCTTTTCAAAAATTATTGTAATGAACTGCTGGTGAGAAGAAGGAATAACTTTTCTTGTTCTCCATTTTTTTTCTCTGTATCAAAATGATTACAATCTTTTAGGGTCTTCTTCAATGATAAACCTTCAAATAATATCCACAGCTTCCTATTATGCATGCAAGCCTGTGAGTCCTGACCATCTTATCCCAAGTTGCCTATTTACAGTCTTGATGAAACACTGATTAGCTCTGATTAGCTAATGGATCTCTGATTAAAATGCCTAATTAAGAAAGTAAGTTATTTTATTCATGCAGTCAAATTAACTTCCTTCCACAAAAGCAACATGAGATACTTGTACATGCTGTGTGAGTACTTGATTCTGAAGGTGCAGGGTGTTTCCCAAGCAGTGAGAATTTAGAGTATCTAAGTTCATTTCATTAGATGTTGCAAGTTATGCAGGCTTATACTGCTGTAATGAAAAGTATTTGTGCAAATAATGTTTTCTTGAAAACACTGGTTTATATTATAAAGCAATGAGCAAATCTTGTTAGTGCTGTTTTAATCACGAATTTATGTTGAGCGCAGGTTTAACCAACTTTAAAAGATACATCATTGGGCACTGAGTGCCACAGTATCTTTACTTCAGAATTTTTATTGCCACAGTAGAAATGTAGTGGTATTTTTCAAGTGATTATTCAGTAACTTTTAGAAATAATGATTTTGGAATGATTTTTTTGTGTGGTCTCCTCAGCTTTGATGATGATACAGTGTGATACATCAAAATGCACAGATTTCCATACTTCTTATTAGTTTTTATCAATTTTAATTTGACTGTCCAATAGTAATAGTGGATAAAATGGATTGGTTATGTTGTCACAGTTGAAACAAATTAATCTAGTGCAAGATTTAATAAATCAGTGAGACAAGTCTGTCCATAAACTGACGTGTTCAACAACTACATCAGAATTTCACAAACCTTGCCATGCTAAGCTAAGCCAAGCTAGGATCCAGCTGTAGATATTTTCTTTGTTCATGCTCAGTAGTGATAGAGGTGGAATGCAAAGGTTATAAACAATTTCAAATTCCCAACAATTGGATAAGTTTTTAAAGAAGTTCCAGGAGACGTATTCTCATTTCTGCAAGGGCGATGGGAAATAATGGGGTCTGGGGGAGATGGAAACAAATCAACCACTTTTCTTAAGAAATGCACAGTTAATTGCACTTAAGAAATGGACTGTACAAACTTAATGAAGGCTTTAAGGATGTGGATTTACAGTGCAAGTGTGGCAGCCAAATTATCTATCCATGGATTTAGGAGTCCCTTAATACTCATAGAGGTGATAGACCATGATGGTTCTGAGGAACTATTAAATCCATCAGGTCGAAAATAACTTCACATGACAACTTTTACACCCACGTTAAAAGCTGCCAGACATTTCTCCAACATCCTAGCTGCTAGAACAGCTGCTTTTGTCACTGGTCAAACTGCTACATTGTGCTCTGGTACAATTTTTGACATATTTTCCATTGTCTGACTTTGATTTCAGTAAAAATAGTCTGATATGATGACAAGAGAATTTATCAAGAGGTCTCTAATCCTCTGAGAACTTCAATTTGCCACTGTGAAAGAGAAAAGAAAATGCAGGAGAAAAAAGTATAGGGCTATTAGGAGTCAAGTTCCTTGAAAAGAATTTGGAGTCTAAGGAAAAATAAACCTGATAACCATGGCACAATAAATTTCCAATGTCTAGAATTTCTTCTGGAAACGAGGAGAAAGAAATGAAAATTCCTGTTACAACACCATCCTCACTTTTTTCTATTATGCACCTACTATATATCACTCCTTAGAGACCCATCTACTCCTACTTCATCTGTCTTTCCAGTAACCCTTGTGCAGAGTAATGTCACAGAAAGAAATAAAGGGCCAAAGTGGAACACCACTGATAGCGCTGCCCAGGGGTAATTTAGTGGACCATGGCAATATTCTTAGAAGAAATATATGGATGCCTATTGTGGCCAGGGTATAGAGAGAAACAAATCACTTCTGCATGAGCTGTTGGTGTGGGAAGCTTCCAATTCCCCCTCATTACATGTGTTATTAGAAAGCTGAGGCAGGCTCATAATCACACGGGCTTATTTGGGATGTTAGTCAAATCATTTAACCTTGTCACCTCCCTTTAACCTCCCATCTCAACCCAAGAGCGTTGACAAGATCAAGGAACATAAAACACTTCATATCCTCTTCATGGTGGAATGTGATAGAGCAGCAAGAGAATAGAGTTTTGCTTTAGCTCAGTTCTTTTGTTTCAGCTGGGTGTGATATAATTAGCTGCTCACGGGAAGTTTCAGAAAAGCCCATAATGAATTAAAGCTTTTGTAAGATTTTGAAACAAGGAAAGATGTGTAATTAGGTATGGAAACATCAGCTAGTGAAAGAATGGGAAATATCTACCAAATAGTAAAAAAAACCACAAAAATAAACAAGCCAAAACAAACATGATAAATTGTTGTGAAGGAGGAGATGCCAGAGAAGCAGAAGAAAATCTAATGAAATATCAGATTGTAAGAAAATAAAACACCAAATTAAGGAAAAGAGAGAGAGAAAGAATAGTTAAATTATATGATTTTAGAAGAAATAAGGTTGACAGGCACAACCTTTCACTGGACCAAATGTGAGAGGAAGTCTTTACTGGGGCTGTTGAGTATCCATGAGACTCTTTCATATCAACTGGGAAAAGACCCTGCAAATAGAGTCATGGGGGACTTGTTCCTAGGAGACTCTCATTTTAGTGCTGTAGTCTAGCAGCCACTCTTGTGTCAGAAAAAAATCCTGAATTAGCATTGTCTTTGTCCAGCAGTTGGAAGTCCTCATTCAAACAAGTCATTGTGGAGGAGTCTCATCACAAACTAACTTTGATGTTTTTGTTGTATGGTTTCTTATGAGAGACGAGGTTACATCTTTGTTCCACAAGTTGATTATAGCTGATTATAGCTTGATTATATTTTTCCAAATGAAAAATAAAGAGGGAGAGAGGGAGGTGGAAATTATGGTTCCTTGTAAGCAGTAATTCTTGCTGTGCTGGGGAGTTTGTGCAAATTGTATAGAATCGTAAAATGGTTTGGGTTGGAAGGGACCTCAAAGATCATCTAGTCCCAAACCCCCCATGCTGAGAAGACCACACAAAAATCATTCCAAAATCATTATTTCTAAAAGTTACTGAATAATCACTTGAAAAATACCACTACATTTCTACTGTGGCAATTCTGAAGTAAAGGTACTGTGCTGGTTAATGCCCAATGATGTATCTTTTAAAGTTGGTTAAACCTGCACTCAACATAAATTCGTGATTAAAACAGCACTAACAAGATTTGCTCATTGCTTTATAATATAAACCAGTGTTTTTGAGAAAACATTATTTGCACAAATACTTTTCATTACGTTGGTATAAGCCTGCATAACTAGACCAGGTTGCTCAACCTGGCCTTGAACACTTCCAGGGATGAGACATCCACAGCTTCTCTGGGTAACCTGTGCCAGCATCTCACCACCCTCATGGTGAAGAATTTCTTCCTAATATCTAATCTAAACCTACTCTCTTTCAGTTTGAAACCATTTCCCCTTAGTACAATTATTGCTACTGTTAGTCCCTAACAAAAAAGTTTTCTACTTCTATGTTTTAGAAGACAAGTTGAGATTTTGGGGGTTATTTTGATTGGTTGGAATTTTTTTTATTGGTTTGTTGGGTTTTTTTTAAATTACATTGGTATTCTTCTAGGATTCATCTCCTAGACAGTATTTTTAGGAATTGAACATGTACAAATGAACGTAAAATCAAAATTTTGGAAAAAATGCCTGTATTGAAGTTAGCTCTTCAATAAATGATGATCTAAGCTACAGCTTAGCTGATCGCTCACTTCTTTCTCCCACAGAACTTTAGTTCTCTTTAGAAACTCATCAATACACCACAGAAGCTAAAAAAAAAAAAAAAAGGCAGGTCATGTGTGAGTGGGGTTTGTTAATTTTAAGTGTTACCGCTTCAAGATTCTGGTTTAACACTAGGAAACATTTTTCTGTATACTGTCTCTGTTTCTCTATATGAAAATGTCCTTTCCTCAGTAGCACATTTGATCATGAGCCTTTTTTGCATCATGACCAAACTGCCTTGGCTCAGTTACAGCTAAGCCACCTACATGGAACATCCTCGTAAAGGCTTCTAGCAGCACTGTGTCCCAGAGGGGCAAATATTCCAGTATCTCCACCAAAACTGGTGTTTTAAATGATAAATTGCCCCAGTAGCTGCTGTAGAAGCAACAATTGAGGATATTTTGCTATAGCATGAGGGTGAGACAACTTTCTCACCCAAAAAAGTGTGATTTTTCAGGCATACTCATTCACCTCTGCTATCAGTTGGCCTGATAAATAAGGGATGGAATGAAATCATAGGTAGTGGGTTTTTTACTGGTTTGAATTTCTGTGCTTTCCTTCTTCTGTCTATTTTAGGAATGTGTATCCTTAAAAGATGAATATAGATGTATTACTCTAGTTTGATTTTGATAAGTCTTCAGTTAAAACAGGGACTATGGACTGCAAGAGATATTCCAATATCTTGTCCTTTGTATCCAGAGTCCTGTGTTTTCAAAATAGCCTTCCACTCCTCTTGCAGTAGAATTTTACTATCTGTTGAGCAAAGCCAAAAGAGAAAAAATGGTGCTTAACGGGTAATAAATCCTCCAAGTAAACATACTTATTTGATAATCATGTTGCAGAACTGTGTCTGGGAAAGATCTGCAAGTGGTACTTTAACTGTGTTGTCTTGAAAGCCAAAAGCGAATCTGCATCACTTTGCATTAGAGGTGTAAGGAAATTCAATATTTAAAAGCTAAATACCACCACAGGCTTCATATCTCTCTTTGTAATCACTTAACCACACAAGTAATGACCCATAAGAAAAAAATCTATCATGATATTTACCACTTCAGCTGGATACAATTAAATTATACAAGTTAATGAGTTTTCTTAGTGACTGAGACCACAAAAGTAATTCCTTTTTTTTTTTCACTTTTTTTTTTTTGAGCAAGGACTATGATTACTTCCCCCCCTTCATTTGATGGTTCTTTGTACAATCACTGCCCTGAAAATGTCAACTTTGATTTAAAAGGAATGCAGACGTTAAGTCTCCTTTCCTCAGTGGAAGTACAGGTACTTTTTTTTATTTTTTTTCCCCCTTTGGAATCAAGGTACAGATCTCTGTTCTGCTCTAGTGATGCTTTGTGCTGTCAGTTCCTCCTTCAGGTCATCCAGAATGGCTAGATGAGATCTACCTCACTTTAGAGAGGGAAAAATATGGACTGTTCACTTAAAATACATTAAACTATTTTCAATTTAGTGTATTTCTCATAATTTGAGAGCAACAGAGAGGCATTAAGGAGCTGGGAGCTATTAAAAACCAGCTGAGATTTCTACATAAGCCCTGGTGCTTTGCTGTGTTCGGGAATAAACTGCTCCATCATTTTTTTCCCCTCTGCCTGCCCCAAGCCCTTCCCTTTGCCCTCACAGAGCTTCCCCGGAAGCACAGTTATCTGGGCCCAAGCTCTAGGTCTGTCTGCCACCATTGCAAACCTAGAGACACACTCAGCTTCACAAAGTGGATTTGGAGTTGTGCTGCTGATGGACAATTGCCTTTTCTTCTCGTGGCGGTGAAATTCCATATTCCGTGTATTCCACCAAAGGACTGGTTGTTTAATGATAAAGATATTTGGAAATAGTGTCTCACCTTTGAATCAAAATCTTCCTCAAAGTGAAAGAAAAGCAGGATCCTGGTGCTCACTAGTCATTCAGTCAAATAAGCAAATCCAAGGAACTTGTGAGGGGAGGGGAATAGTCTTTAGTAAAATCTCACCAAGCTGCTGTTACCTGTGCTTTGACACAAGCAGGGAGGAAACACTTGTGATTTGTAAGAGCTTTGCTGTGCCTGTTGTATGGGATATCATTAGTCTGCAGGAATTCTGGGTCTGTCCTTGGCAATTTTAATTGACAAAGCCTGAATTCTGTCCACTCATTCCTTCTCTGGCAACGTGGAAGATGAACCCCAATGACTTGCAGTATGTTTTGCAAATGTGTACTGAGAACACTGTTGTTTCTCTGTCTGTGACTTCTGTGTGTATGTATAATTATGGAAGTTCAAAAGCCTTCTGGGTAGATACTGCCAAAGAGGTTTTTTTTAATTATTTTTTTTTTTTTAGCCAGTAACCTCCTTCTCACAAAGTGAGATGGATGAGGCCAGAACACCATAAAACCTTAAAAGATGAAGGACACTTTATAATATCAGTGCATTTTCTCAGAAAGCAGCAGTATTGCATCTGGACTCTATTATATTTTACCAGATTTGTTCAGCTAAATTTAAACAACAGCAAAAAGACCAGAGTTTTCTGCCTTGAAAATATATTCAGGGGAAGGCAACCTGAGGTGCCTGGAGACTGGCTTATATTAAGCTGTGACTATGACCTGAAGAGTTCTCAAACAGTTGTTTTTTTCCATAACTTTTCTCTCGTGGGACTTTTGTTGAATGAAAAGCTGCTTGAGGAGAACTGCACATGAGAAATATGCCTTGTGGTCTGCTTGTTAACAGAAATGTTTTGGTAAAATACCGTAAATTATTAGCCTCAGATTTGTTGTCGGAGATAATCAAACCGTTTATAGAGGTTAATTCTGCATTCATTGTAAAGAAAAGAAGGAAGTAATAACAATGTGTGGTACTAATGGTTAGCTTTCCAAACTGGAAGGCAGTGAGATCTGAGGCTTTAAACTTGGCTCCACAACTGACAGAGCAAAATAAGTCCATCTCAGAGTGTGGGATGTTAAAGGATGGGTAACTACCTCCAGTTGAAATCCACAGGTCATGGACTTGTAGCAGAAATAATTGGGTGTGTTTGTGAGTTTGTAGAGGCATTCAACTTCCCTATTCCACCAGCCTTCCAGCATAAAAACACGTTGCAACACTCAGGGGTTTTGTTTAGCTTCAGTATTAATTTCAAGCTGAATTTTGCCTTTTTAATTTACGTGAGGTAAATTTTTTACCTGGTGTATTTAATGCCTTTAGTTCTTCCCCAAGAACCTCACTATTACTTTTTCTTCCTCTCACTTTGGACAATCTCCAAAACTTATTAAAATTGATAGTTTTTCATTGTTTTTTTTAATGCCTGCTATTAAACAGAACTGAAAGAAAGCATAAAACTGTCACAACATTGTATCAGCTTTACATATTTATGAAAGGACAGTAAACTTATTATGCATGATAGCTTGTATTCAGTGGAGATCTGTATTGTGAATGAGTTCAATTCTTAACACTGAACAGTTACTACTACTCTTTAGTCTGTCTTTGGGAGTGGCAAGTTATGATCAGTATTATTATTCTTGCTCACAGTCTTGAGCTCTTTGGATGTAATATTATCCCTTCTGGAATGATTTAATTAGATTTTATATGCTGGTGATGCTTAAGTAGCATTGTAGAGGTTAAACAAAACTAGAAGTTAGATTTCAGGAAGTAACAGTTGTGTGATCTGCTTTAATCTGGTGCTTATTTTATTAATGAAGTCTTCAAGAGCAAAACATGCTACATTTCGTGATCTTCAACACTTTAAAATGCACAACAAATTTCACAACAATGGAAACAAAGATATACATAGGAAGAAGAGAGTGTGAAATATTAAGCCTATTCTGGAAACTATACACTAGGAAGATAATAGATGAAAATTATATTTGTCCATATGTAAAAGGATAATTTTTCCAATTTGTGCAGGGTAGGAGCAGACTGGTAGATGTTCAGCAGGAGGTAAGAAAACTCCCTAGGGCATGCAGTGTTGTCTCTGGGGGGAATCGAAGAGCTTCTGCTTCAGCATCCCTCTCTCTGCTTCTCCACCAACTCTCTCACATCCGTAACCCATCTTATTCAAATTACACCAACATCCAAAATATTGCCCTTCACCTTGTTTGACTTGACCTGAAGTCAAGCGGGGTTTTATATCTGTGGTTTTGCCTCGCAGGAATTCATGCTACTTCATTGAGTGCTTCACAAATGAAGACATTTATAACACCTAAATTTCACCTGGAGACTTGAGTAGACTGTGAACATTGAGATGAGAACCTTCTCCTGAGCTGGAGTAATTTCTGAAGCTCAGAAGCTCTCAATGAACACTTGCTCTAAAATGAGAGGGTGTTCCTCTTGTTCATGGCAAGGATTATTGGGTAGAGTCTCTATTTGAAGGGGAATTATACTGATTTTTAGTGGATTTTAATTTTAGTGTGACTATTTATGCACACCTATTCATTTTTCTATGCCCAGACTGAGTATCTGCAGCACAAGATTTCAAGATAATTTAAGTAGTAAAACATCAGGGTTACTTCTTACATCAAAACAGCTTTGTGCTAAAGATTTTCAATTCTCATGGAGAATTCTCATGGAGAATTTCAATTATCAAGGAGAAACAAGAAAACTGTTTATTTTCCCCACCCCACCCCCCCTTCCTAATCTTCCACCCTATTAATTAAATGATTATATAATTAATGTCTCCAGGGAATTACTACATTTGTGTCCAAAAAACCCACCCATATACAGTGTGATTTGTTGCCATGTGGTAAATTTACATCTATGCATTAAAAATCCCATCATTTAATCTTTTCATGATTATTGCCACAGATGTTTCTTTGCTCATTGGCATTTGAATATCTTGCATAGATGCAGGTGACCTTACATGTCATTCTCCTCTATCTAAGACCTTCTTAGTTTAAAATAGTCCTTAAATACAGCCTTTTGCAATCACTTTTATTATTTACTTCTGCAAATAATACTGAGCCCCTGAAGTATGTATTTTGCTGGTCCATATACTTCATTTTTTGACGGCGATAATCACTTCATAAAAAGATTTGCCTGCATATTTAGAATTTACATCAGTTAAAAATCTTTTAAGGGATTTCAATCAGGAGTTCACTAACCTCAGCCTAAGGTCAAGAAGAAAATTCACTTATGTTCTTCCACACATGGTGCTGTTCACTCTGTGACTTGCAAAGATCTGGTCCTGGCTGACACCATCTCGCTGCATCTAAAATTAATTTCAACTCAATCAATCCTCTAGCTCCAAATACTTATCTGTATCTAATCCATTCTCTTCTTTTCATGCAGGCACAGGCATGTGCAGTTTCTGTGAGCATGAGGGAGGGAAACAGATGGCTTTAACAGCAAGATTTTCCACTTACTTCTATTTAATATAATATTTTCACAGGAAAATAATCTCTCACACGATTTATTAGGTATTTCTTGAACAGGAAACGTAGTAAGCATCCAAGTCATCTTCATTCCTTCCCCAAATATGTATTATACCATCCAAATGTAACACTTAGTAATTTTCTGAGGAAATAACCTTTTTTGTAGTTGTCGCCTTAATAAGCATATTGTTTTTACATTTTAACTGCGTCACTGGGAGTTAACCATAGGCAAGTCACACAGAAGTTGTTTTGTATGTACCCAAAGTGCACAGAACAGTGGTTTGGCCCAACCAGAAAGAGTTTACCTACAGCAACCAGTTTTTCTGTGAGGTGTTGCCCATACAAGAAGTGAAGGAATGGCTGAGCACATGTGATTTATAAGAGTGGTTATATAAAGGAGCAGACTATGCACTGCTAACTCCTGCTAATGGCTTTAAAGCTGCAATTCTGGCACATGCATCCATTGATTTAAAACAAACTAATCCCAGAATTCCTATCTTTGCTTTTACGGGCGGTGGAAGAAGCCAACACATGTTAAAAGAGAAGTATCAGCCCCATGGAACCTCCTTTCCCAGAGGGACGAAGGGGCTTGGCACATGCAGTTGATGGAAGCAGGTCTAGAGATTAGCACAAGTGTTACTCTGAAGAATCACTCTTTCTGGCATGTTTCCATAGTCTCCCAAAGGAAAAGCAGTCAAATGTTTAAGCAAAGTTAATCCCTTCCCCGATTACCACTGCACAGCTGAAGCTGCAGCAGACAGCCAGTACCAGCACAGTGGTTCCCTCACTCCAGAAAGGGAACATCTGACACAGAGAAAGAGGCTTCTGTTAACTTTCAGAATTGCTGTTATCAGGGATATGAAAATGCCTTTCTCCTTTCCAAAAGCAGCGGGAAGACAACTTGCTTTGTGTGCCTGTATTTGTGACAGAGCATTTTGATGGTGAAAGGACAACGTTTGATGTTTAAAGGACAAAGTTCTTCCCGAGTAGCTCACTTGGAACAGTCTGAGTCACACTGATGATGTCATTGTTGAGAATGATACACACATAAGAGTTGAAGACCTAAGTTTTGGGCTGATTTTGTTCTACTGAAAGGGCACTGCTGTGGAATTCTTGCAGGGACCTGTGATCTCTAGCACTTGTTTTGTATTCTTTTCAGATCTCATGCGAATTGAAATAAGAACCTAGAATAAGCACTGTTTAATTTTAATGACTTAAACAAATGCATTTTATCATTTCATCAGGCTTATGGATTATTTTTTTCTCCGTCACTGAGCTATACAACACAAATATTGGCTTTACAGATAAGGAATTCAATTAGCATTTCAAAGAGGTCAAATTCACTCCCTCTCATAGCAAGTTCTTATTTGGGATGATTGGGAACCTCGATGAGATTAGACAGTCTAACAAAATTAAATTATATACATAAGGAAAGAGAGGGTAATGTTTTATTCTGATATAATAAAAATAACCTTCCTAAAAACCATTCCAGAAGCTTTTGAAAATTTGGGGAAAAGAGTATTCATAAATACCAGGAGTAGTATCTTGCCTAACGGAGGTAATTGAATGCATTGAAATCTAGAATTTTCAGATTTTAGAAAAACTTTCAAACTTTGAAAAATGTCTGCATCTGCTTTAACTTTTATGCTTCTAATTACCATTAGAATTTTATTTGCAGAGCATTTCTGTCTTGTAGGAGAGCTAAGTTCTCACTGAACAAAGGAGCAGCATGGTCCTGCTGTACATTCCAGCCTTTGACCAAGCTGCCAATGGAGGAGTATGGAGAGTGTAGGCTGGTCAAGAGGCCAGGAAAACAGGGTCCTGCTGTAGTTATCTATCCCAGGAAAGAGGTGCTGATGCAGTTGAATCTCCTCCAGCACGTGCTGGCGGGGGATGCACAGCTCCCACTGCACTCATCTGCTCTCCAGCTCCCAACTGGGAACAACAGCAGCACCAGAGCACAGAGAGATTCTTCCTACCCCTTCTAGCAAGACATAAGCTGGAAACTTCCTGCACTGGGACTTCCAAATGGTGCAGTGGATCCAGCTTCCAGTTTTATCTGTGTTGCCAGAAAAATAGACAGGATCCAAAAGTGCCTTGGGCAAAGCTACACTCTGAGGAGTGAATCCATTCTAGCAGAAGAGGCAAATTTAGCTTCTTTTTTTTTTTTCTTTTAAGAATATGTTCTGTTTGTTTGTTTTAAAGCTGCTTTTTATAACAAGTAGGATAAGCAGGGGAGGAGAGGAGTACTATTCTTGCAGAAGTTTCTGAAATGCTGAATATAAATCAAAATGAGCAATAGTACTACTTAGTGTAGCACACTGCTGCAGGAGGCAGTAGGTGTAAACTCAAGCACTTGTGCCAAGTTTTGCCTCTCCAGGTGAGGATTAGAAGCAGGGCTCCCAGTGCTCTCTCCCAGTTCGACTTCTAAATTTCAAAAGTATATTTTGCACGTAGTTAGTGGATGTCTGACTTCTCTCCCATCCCTCCCTTGGCATTATAAATCAGTATTTTATACTCACGTGGTTCTGATTTCTATGTTTAAGATGTCTTTCAATCACCTCTTGGTATTATCTGTTAAAAGAGAACCTTCTCTTAAGGTAAAACAAGAAAAATAACACGTACTGTGAATGTTTGTGATTTTGAAGGATTTTCAGGGATTGTGACTTTGCTGAAGATCAGTGCAAAATACACAGAACTGCAAGCTGACATAAAGATTTATGTAACCACCACTTAGCATGTGTGAGGGTTGGCTTCTGCCTTAGTGGTGACCTACCTTCCCAAGCCTTGCATTTAGTTAGTAACAGCATGATAACCCTGTTAAAATGCAAAATATTGCAGCCTGTCTTTGATGCTGACTTCAGATTAAATTCAACTTCTGTGTAGGAAGATACAACTCTTACAGACTACAAAGCAAATGTAGCCCTACTGGTTCTTGACTGCTCTATAATAGGACTTAATGTCCCAAGTTTGCTTCAGAAGTTCTGCCTTGAAGACAGCAGATGTGTTGCTAAAGCCATCTGGCTCTTTTTTGAATATAATTTGTATGCCTATAAATAATCACCATGCATATGGGCTGCATTTCAGCCGTGTGTTCCTCAAACTATGTAAGTTAAGATAATTTATTTCTTCTAGTCTTACAAAGAACTTCTGCCATACATTCCTGTCCTCTTGTTAATATTCTTGCAAACTGTCAGAGTGAAAAAGCAACTTATGTGTACTAAGAAGCCAGAAAAAGTTGATTAGACAAGGAAAACTAAAATACTCCTTTAGGCATAAGCAATCACAGGGTTCTTTTCAGTATTTTCCAGCATTTGAAGTAGCAATTTAGAGTCCCAGAGCTGATTCCAATCTCAAGGCTGCACGTGTGGCATTAAGAAGAGAAGTGTTAGAAAAGGGATGCAAACAAACTCAGCCAGAGATATTCTTCTGAAATTATTTGTGCTTAGTGTGCAAAAACCTAATGTGTGAACTCCTGTTCACCTTTCCATTTGGGATTCTCTTACTGATCAGCTGCATAGTTATGACTCATATGCATAGAAGATTTCCTGAGCCAGCACTAAATTTGGCTTTTCTCTAAAATGAAAAAAAAAATATCAAAACTTTCAGAATAAATATTTAAATCAATCCCCCATTGCTTGTGTTCTGCTTTCTGAGCTGGTGTAATTTCGCTGTAGAACTTTCCAGTCTATATTCTTTAGTAAAAAAAAAAATTATTTGAATATCATTTGTTCATGTTTGAGATTACCTTTCTGAGTATCACAAACAAGGAAACAAAGATGGATGTCATTGCATCTTAAGCAAAAGGAGACTCAGTTTTTGCACTTGTTAGCATCGACAGAAAAAACAATTCAGACAATCTTTTTAGAGGACAGCTTTAAAATGCCTGTTGTTTATTGGAAAATAGCAAAAGGCATTGTTACATGATTGCTTAGGAGGGAACAGATGACTTATACACTACTTAGCTACATATAATACACAATTAATTGTTTTAACAATTGGTTTTACAATTTTTAGTATTGTGAAAGATGTAACTGTCCTTGCAGACCTACTTAGGATTTCTGTGAAGAAAGGGCAAGAGCTTCTTGTTACTGTAGAGCAAAAGTGTCCTCAATTCTTTGGAGGCCTCCAGCACAGCATCAGTTTGTGTCTGTTCTTGGATGAAATATTTGAGCAGCCTTTTGATTTTAAAAAAAAGGCATTTACAAACTCACAGCACCACTTATGTACAAGAATTTTGTGGAAATGTAAGTGCAACAGTCAGTATTGTAGAGATGGTTTAGATATTTAGCTCAAGAACTTCCACTATGTTGTTGATTCACTTTGCTTAGGTGTGATATACAAAAATGTCTTGCAAGTCCACTCAGAAATAGAAAGCCAAGTGAAAACTATTTTTTTTAATAAGAGTGTTATGTAAATATATACTTAAAGCTCATATATGTAATGCAAAAGAATGGAATTCCAGAAAGTAGAAAAATATTCTGCTTACCATTTCACTTTCCTTACACATACTGGTTTTGATCAATTAAGACTGGTTAGCAACCTTCTGAACAAATACTTACAAACTGACAGAGGTTGATTCAATGAATTTAGGTGTCTTTTTGTGTGTGTGTGTGTATGATTTTTTTTTTCCCTCTGTAAGGCTTTTGAGAGGAAAAATTCTGAAATGTATGGTGGCACTCCTCTGGGTAATTATTTAAAGACTCTCCTGGTCATGCCCTTTGGTTTTCCACAGTGATGCTGGGAATGCTGGACTTCAGACCTGCTTTAGGGTACTGTTGGAACAAAGTCAACCAAGCAGTCCCTTTTTGAGACCCAAAGTGTTGTGAAGCCTGATCTCCTCGTTCTGGGTGCACCACAGCCTGCCTTTGCACAAAGGGGGGAGGCATTGAAGGGTGGTGGTACATCTACTAAACAGCACTTTCCAAATGTCCTCCGAAATTGAAAATAGTTTCCTTGATACTAACTTCATGATCAAAGCTAGAATTCCCATCTCCTTCCACTTTCTTCCCGTGACTATAAACTGCCTGAAAACGTTTGTTTGATTAGACTTTGTGGTTTCATTTACTGAACATCTGTACAACACTTGTGTCTAAAACCCTTTGAAATCTTCTTGCCTCCCTCTCAGATTCTTTCTGTCATGCTTGCATTGCCTCAGCTTTGTTTTGCTGTTGATTTCTGTTTGAAACAAATAGAACTAAGGCTTTTGAAAATCATAAAATGCTGTGTGACCGTATTTTTAACTCCATCTCTGCTGCCCTGCCGTCACTCAGGTTGCAGGAGTGGTGCAATCAGACTGTCAGTGTAGTGTCCTGTTGTACTGTGAAATATCACTAAGGCAACAGCTCTGGATGCTGATGGGGAGAATGGGTGAATATCCCAGAAAACAGGGAACTCTAATGGCAGTATATCTCGTGTAGCTGCAGTACTACTTTCCTCTAGCTGGCAGTACTTTCTCCTAGTTTTTCAGCTGCTGCTCCAGTGAAAAGACAAAGCTGCCGGGGTGAATCATGGAAATGTTCTTCAGGATGCTTATTTCTGGTGTTTTGTTGACTCTTCCATCCACCTCAGTCCTCTGCTGCCTATTTGCACACTTCCTCTTAGAAGACTGAGTTCCATTGTGTGATGCTGTGCTCATTTTGGTTCACTCAAACCAACTGGCATCAGAATTGTGAGGAGTCATTGCAGGGTATAAAAAAATTATTTTACAGAACTTTCAGAACACTTGCATCCTATATTAGTTTGTAGCAGGCATTGTTCAAGAGGGTGGTGCTTAAAACACAGCCCTAGATTGGAGAAATCCAAAGTATATGAGTGAAAGGCACTCTGATGCATGGCAGGCTGGCAGGCTGGCCATTTGAGTTTTGCTTTGGAGTAAGTTATTAGTAAATGTATTATTAAATGTATTAGTAAATGTCCTTAAAAAATTCAAAATCTTATTCCTTACTAAAAGTCTTTTTGTTTGGAAATGACACAACTTAAGCTACGACCTTCTGATTTTCTTTTCTCTGTTCCCATCTAAAATAACTCAGTGCACTAATTATCTAGGAATTTAATAGCACCTTGCAGTCCTTGCAAGGGCTAAACAACACAGAAATTCTATATATTGGTGTTGGATCTTGCAGCAGCTACTGCCAGGTGAGCGATAGACACGTTTCACATCACACTGAACCTTTCAGGTTGCTGCATTAATCCCTAGGGCTGTGCTTGCACACACACTCTGCCTCTCACCCATGAGATGGGGTTCCTGGGATGGGAGAAGGAGAGCTGTTGTTTCACAGCGTGTAAATTCACAGCCCATGGTAGGACTGTGGGTAGTATGTGGTTTACGTCCTGATGTTTTCAATCACTGGAATGGCCATGCCATAACCTCCATTTCATTCCATAGCTGAAAGTGCTCTGTTACTTTCTTATTTTTAACACTTTTTCTATTGGTTTTGTTTCATTCCCTCTTATTCCTGTCACTTCTGAGATCAGTGAACACTTGAAAGGCTGTTTTCCTTATTGAAGGAGGCCACACAAAGCTCTTCCCATGTGGCACAAGCTTATTTTTTTCTAACTGTAAGGTAACATCTTTTACTTGCTTAAGTTACACGACAAAGTTGAGAATCAGAAAGTTGGGGTAAGGAATTAAAATGATGTGCCTTCATAGTGCACTGAGTTCAGTAACTGATCTTTTTGTCTTCACAATTTCAGGAGCTTAGTAACACATTTTAATAATCATAAGAGATCTATAAGCCAGCTTGTGAAGTGACATTAGCACAACGACCATATGGATGATTGTGAAATATCTTGTTGAATTTTTAGGAGTGTGAATTTGTCTGGAGTCATGTCTCCCTGAATACAAAAATAATTCCTCTTCTGTTCACTGTGAAGTCTTAGTTTCTAACAACACAAAGCTTTGTAAACTCTGTTTTGTAGATTTTTAATTCTCTCAAGATCAACCTCAATTATCACATATAGTGTTTTTTTATAAAGGACCTGAATATTGATAATAAGCTACACACTGTATATTTTATTGGTGGAATAAAAGTGGCCAAATAATGAGAATATAAGGTTTCTGTGACAGAGCAGATATCAAAGAGCTGTTTCAGTTGCTGGCTCTGAAGTAATTTTTCTGCAGTCCACCCATCTACCTTTCAGACTTTCTTTATGAGCACACAAATTTCCCCTTTTATGTACACATGCCCTTTTCACTATGTGCCACTTTCAGCTGTTGATGAATTATTGATTTCTCCTGTCACAATTCTTCTGAGTTACAGTACTCATGGTACTGAAAAAGAAACAAGATCCATTATTTTACTTTTTTTTTTGAAATGTGTTCCACTCTCTTTTGATTTCTTTTTCTCAATTTCCTGTAAGGTAAAGAAAGGGGTGTTGAAATCACCACAAGGACAGGGCACCAACCTGCACCCAGATAGGATGGTTCTTCATAAATATCAAGTCAATTGATGAAGATAGCAACAGAGTACAGGAGTGTTTCTGCCAGAAATCAGTTCTTCCCAGTGGGGGAGGAATAAGAAACTAAATGTTTACTAAGGCATTTTTTCCTCTTTTGTTGTGGGTTTTCAGTCAGCCTTTTGAAGGATATCATGTTTTATAAACCTGCTGTGAGCTAATTGGGTGTGTTTACCTTTCTTTTACAGATAACATACCTTTAATTGCAGCAGAGGGGGGTTAAGAAAACAAGCCAAAAAATTCAAACCATTAACCTGCTCATTTTTTTTTTTGAACTTTCAGTATTGAATATCAGGGCTTAGTTTTAGGCTTCCAAGACCAGGGGGTTTGGCATAAGTAACTTTCCTTTAGATGTTGTGGGTTTATTTGTCACATACAGTCATTGCCTGCTCTTGGAGCAGTGGTTCTGCTCTGGGACTGCAGCCAAGGGCAGAGCCAGCCCTGGCCAGTGGCACCAGGAGCCCCGACCCAGGGCAGCTCTGCTGCCCTCTCCCTCTGACACCCTGGGTTTGGCAGAGGCCAGTTAAGGACAGTTCAGAGAAAGAGGAGAGATTGTCACAGCAAGCAGGTGTGAGATGTGTTTGGTCTTTTCCTGTGGCTGTTAGAAGCCGGCATAAGACCTGGGGCATGTAATTTGATTTAAACTCTGTGTTCGTGCTGTGAGTACTATAGATCGGGCACTTGGTATCCAAACACTTTTATAAATGTGTCCATCTTGCCTCAAATACTCTGCATTGTAGAGTTCTGTGGTCTAATTGCAGGCTGGGGAGAAATACAAAAACTTTTACTAGTTTTGTCATTTTAAGGGGGTTGAGTATTCACTAGTTCCCATGAAGTTTTGGTGAAAGGGATGTTTTTTGTTTCTTTTCTTTTTAAGGATTTCACAAATTGCTCCAAGGTCTATGTTGATTTATATCCATACTAGACAAAATAAATACACATTTTCTACCAAGAGTAACATAATGAAAGCAACTGCAGTGTGTGTGCTGATAAGTGAACTGAATGATAGATACATTAAAACACCAAGGAATTCATTCATTATTATATGTGAGTCAAATACTGAACTTTCAACCCAGAAACATTTCTTTACAAAGCTTGCATCATTTTGTTTCTGTGTGATTATTCATGTCATTTAATATTTGCAAGCAAAATATAATTTCTCTCTGCACTGAATTCCATAAACATCTTGTCAGAGAAGTAAATTCTTTGACAATCAAATGCAGGATGTGCAGGAGAATGTATTCCAAGTTTATTGTTGTTTATGTATTCTGCAAATCAAATGGTTCTTGGCATAATAGAGGAAGAAACTTCAGTAAGAATCACTTTTATGAGTGGATGACATATGTTTGTGTTAGTAACCATGTACTCTTGCAGATTATCCTCAAAAATGCGGTTTTCTGATCAGAGACAATGGAATAAAAGACAGTGTCATACCTCTTTCCCTCTTATCTGAATCAAACTCAAATATATCATGATGTAGCAAGCATTTCCGTTTCTTGTTCTCAGATTATTTCTATAATTATAATGCAAAGGCTATTTTGAAATAATAATATTTTGAAATTTTATTTTAGAATACGTAGAAAATAGGATCTCAAGAGAAAGGAGGTTACTAGTCCTTCCCTTATCCTAAAACAATCATGACTGTTTGTCATATCCATTTTTGAAAACTTCTCTGGAAAATTTATTCTGGTGCTTGACTGTTCTTTCAATTAGAAAGGTTTTTCTGCCTTAAATGTTTTGTCTACATTAAGCTCACCACACTTCAGTTTAACTATGTTGCTTCTTATATTGTCTGCTATAAATCCTAAAAGCATTATAAACAGTCTCTTGAATTTTGAGCCTGATTTTTCAAAGAGCTTATTAACCCCTTGCAAACTGATGTAAACTTAAGACCAGTTTTCCTTTCTATCATTCTGGTCTTCTGTGAAATATCAAACGGTGGGAGGTTGGGGTAGAACTCAATGAAGCCAAAGCCCAGCTCAATAATGTTTCTACTAATTTAAAAGAAACCTTGAGAATTGCTCACTTGAGTAGATCATTACCAGAAAGCTGGTCTACTTCCCCTTTTTCTGTAACTTGTTCCTCTGTGCAGCTGTTTCACAGTGATTTCCTCTAGACCAAGCTCTGTAGCTTGTTTACGAGATGGGCATGTAAGATACTGCTTTGCTAAACTCAAGGCATATGGCATTTACTGCTTCTTCCCCAAGGAAAGCATAATATTGAGTCATAAAAGGAAAAGGGATTGCGTTTGGCAAAATTTATCCTTGACAAATACCTGGTGGCTGTTGTTCACTTAATTTCATTTCTTAATTTGCCGGTCATCCTTTTGCTAGTGGAGGCAATTTCTTTCTCAAGTTATGTCGCTGGACATAAATAACATTTTATGTTATTGTTTCAAAGATAGTTTCGTGTCCAGCTGCAGAAACCATATACAAAATAATTGCATTCCTGGAGTTTTAGGCAAATTCAGTATGCAGTTGGAAAAGGATGGTTAACGCCGAAGTTGAACCCTTTCTCTCGATGAGCCAGATGTTGTGCATTTGGACTTATAATTCCACCCTAGGTCTGCTTGGATTCAGGCAGGGAGTGTTTATATTGTTCATCTTCTGGAATCATTTTAACCACAAGCTTTGTTTAATTTAAGCCCACAAGAGTCCACGAGGAATCTCTCCCCCTTTACGTATTTATTTTCTCCTCTGTGTAGAGCTTTCTAGAGTCCTTGATTCTGGGCTGGCAGGTTCTCTGCCCTACTTTTCACAGCTGCTGATTCATTTTTCTTTGCTGGCAGTTTTTTGCAATTTGACCTAGAGCCGATAGGTTGCAAGACAGGAAACGGGATGTATGAAAAACACAAACCCTTGTTTCCTGTGGGAGATACTCTTCAATTTTTATGATTTTTTTTTTCTTTCTTACTTTCTGGGTTTTTTTTTTGTTGTTGTTTTTTGGTTTGGTTTGGTTTGGTTTGGTTTTGGTTCGTTGGTTTTGGTTTTGTTTGGTTTTTTTTGTTTGTTTGTTTGTTTGCTTTGGTTTTTTTGGCACTAGAGTAATTTTTAAATAAAAGGATATGGCCTAATATTAGGAAGATTCTCAATCCAAAGATCTGTTTGCTAAGATTGTCACTTATTTCCACAAATATTTCTTATCAAGTCCTAAACTCAATGAGTGCCTCAGGTCTCTGTCTTTGCTTGGACAACAGATCTTTTGTCTCTGCTTCCTTCTCACAGATTTGAAAAGTGTTATGATACCAGCTAAGGGAATGACAGCATCATTCTGTACAGCATGTAACCTCAGGATAAGTCCTTTTTTCAGTCAGGACTGTTTAGAATATTTTATTTGGATAGTGTGATTTATTGCAATAGCACCTTTTATGAAGAATATCCTTGTAGAGGTTTAGGTAAAATTAATAAACAACTGAGGTCTGAGTTATTAATGCTTTGGAGCAATCATTGCCCAGCACACTTGAGAAATTCAGTGGGAGCAATAGGAATGACATCCCAACTCTTTCATTAATATGTGCAGCTGGTGCACTCATGTCACTCTTTCACTTGCCTCCCGAAGGTGATCCATCCTTCACTGCTGTTCTGCTGCTGTTGTATTTGATATTATGCGAAAAACCTTTTCGCCTCTGAGTGATCGTTTTTGCTCTGGCCAAAGAAATAATTGGTTTGTGTTTTTGGTGAAACTGAGCAGCGGGGAAATCCAGCAGCAATCTTTCCTCTCGCACAAGCAAATGGCATTATAGCTGTACACTTATTCAATGTACTATTGCCAACCTACTGCCTCCCCCACTTTGCCTGCAAATGTCAGTCGTTCTGTTAGGTAAGGTCAAAATCTAACATTAAAAAAATAGCAGTTGTAGGAGTCCACAAGGACTCAAGGCTCATGCAGAACATGAAACTGGATGTGAAAGTGGACGTGAACTTATCCCAGGCAGTAGTTACAGATGAGGAAAGCACCATTGCTGGAATCAAGTCACCTTATGCATTCAAACTGAAAGTAAATGTGTGTGCGAAACAGCAGGTTTTCAGACAAGATCCAAATCAGCTCAGGAGTTTTATCACTGAACTGTGCAAATGTATCTTATGCAAGTGCACAAGGGAAGGAATGAAAGCAAATAGCACTGAAAATTGAATATTTCCCGTTTCGTTCTTCTTACTTTTGTCTTTCCATGCCCAATCCCAATGCCTTTAACGGGAAAGAGTGGGACATCCTCATCCAAAATCATCCTAAAATGTTGATCTGACTAATCTTTTCTGGTTGGAATAACTTTTATGCCATTCAGTTGATGTCATTTTCACTTGCACTTCTATCTGACTATGAATAATATATATATGCATAGTTATTTGAGGGCATTTTCTCAAACAAATTGTTCTTTGACAATACCATTTTGTCTGCAAAATGTACTCCCTAACCTCTCCAGCTTTAACCCATACTCCCATAAGAAGTTGTCCTTCATCCAGTCTCTGGTATCCTGAAATGTCCATCAAATCTGGAGATGAGGTTTGGGGAAACAGCTCCAAAATCCTTTCTTTAAAGGAAAAACTGCTGAGTACTATATGACAGTAGCATTGATATACATATTTTTTTTTGCTATAACAGAAAAAAAATATACAGGGATTCATAATCTCCCTCTTTATCTTCATACAGTAATTTATGCTCAAGAACATGTATAAAGACTTAAATTTTAAGACTCAAAGCTTTCTACAATTTTTATCAGTCTTCCAATATTTAAAAGCTATTTTGTAGTCTGCTGTTTATGAAATGGTCTTTTTTTTTTTCACTGGTGTATAATATTGGCATTTAATCAGCAGGTAAAATTCTTTTTCTGATCAAAAAGGCCAAAAAGAGAGTAATTTTTTTCCTTATTTCTAAAAGAATTTTTGCCCAAAAGAATGTTAAACCTGCTGTTATAAATACAGCTTTTACTCACAGTTTATTTTTTTGTTTTCTATGGCCAGAATTATTTATGCAAGTAATGTGGGGGAGGTTTTTTATGTCTCTTCTTTCCAGTCTGTGGTCATGTTCCCTTGTCTGTTATGTGTTCACACCATTTTCTTTGTATCTATCCGATCTGTGTCATACAAATTTTACTTTTAAAACTAAAATGTTTTCTAACACAATAACTGAGTTCCCTTGTCTACGAATGTCAAAGAACCAGGTTTTCTGTAGCTGAATATTATCATAATGTCAATCCCCTTCCTCCTCCTTTCTCCAGCTACACAACTTACATTTTCAGGCTTTGTTCACTTAATCACAAGGGAACCTTTTCCTTCCCGTTCTCCCCTCATAATTACTATTTTTGTCTGTGTTCGGGTTCCAACCTCGCTGCCAGTGCACGCAGGAGTGGTGGCAGCTGTCACAGGTGCCTCTTTGAAGCCTGGGAAGCAAATGCATCTAATGAAAGGGCTTGAATCCCCCTCTCTAGAGGTGTTTGTGGATCGATTCAAAAAATTTCATACCTTTCCCATCCCTGTGCTGCCCAGTGTTTCTCTCAAGCCTAGTTTGACTTAGTTGCAGAACTTCCCTTCCTCAGGAGACACCAGCTCATGCAGAGGTCAAAGGCATCCTTTATGAGAGAAATGCTCCAGACCTACTGTGAGTGTTGTTTGATTTTTGACAGACTTCAAATGCAACTTCCCTGGAAAAAAGCCTGCTTTCTAGCAAATGTCCTGGCATCAGACCTGTCCCAGATAATGGCACAGGCAATCACAAGTTTGTTAGCCTTGCTAAATTACACTGGTGATTTTCTTTGTTTTGTTTTGTTTTGTTTTCCCTTTCACCATGATTTTTGGACTTTAAATATAATGAGGGAGGTATATATATCAAGGATCTAGAAACACCATCAAAGGCTTGAATCCACCATTGCCAATGACTTGTTTGTAAATGAGATTTCTTATGTATTTCTGTATAATTCTTATCATTGCATAATCAAAGTTCACCAAAATGAAGAGCACCTTTTTCCCACCACATCCATTCATTCAC
The DNA here is from genome assembly GCF_025592945.1 of Manacus candei. NCBI lineage: Eukaryota > Metazoa > Chordata > Aves > Passeriformes > Pipridae > Manacus > Manacus candei. Next base: position 71,684,223 of record NW_026138062.1, read on the forward strand.
TGCTTTTGGCTGCTGGTTTGGTCTGATGGGCAGCACAGGCTGCAAGAAACCTTGGACCTATTTGCATCCAGGGTTTGATCCTGTCAAGGCTTCCATAAGTTTAATTATCTCTTCATGGTGGCAGCTCAACCTATAATTATTTGTGCAACACACCTCTTTTGAGGGGTGGAAATGGGTATCCTCATTTGGAAAAGGGGAAATTGAGGTTGCATTTCCTTGCTACCTTTTGTGTAAGGTAGCAAGGAAAATAGGTAAGTCAAGAGAATAACCAAAGAGAAAGCACACTTCTAAAATTATTTTGTATTTTGGAACAGTGTATAAACTACTACGTCCTGCCTGCCACCCCTGAAGTGTGAGCTTTATATGTGTTGATGGGTTTCTTTTTTTTTCCATTTGGATATTTGTGATCATAAGGAAAATAGCATTCAAAATCCCATCTACTCTTCATTCTCTTGCTGTCTTGTATAGTAAAAATCATCAAACATCTTTTTTTGTTTAATACTTAATTATCCTTTGAATTACTCATTGGAAGAATTGCAAACCTTTGCCCTTCTTTTCTCAGATTATTTTTTTGTGGTTTTGTATTCTAGAGATCCCTGAAATGTTTTTAACTCAGTATCCCTAGTGCATCCCTGAGATTACTGCAATCATCCTCATTTTCTTCATGTGTAGTGTGTGTGTATGTGTGTATAAATATTAACTGAAAATATTTTCATGTTCACCTTTGAGAAATTAACTGTCACCCTAAAAAGAAGGTTATTTTCTTGGCTTTCATTCCTGGTTTCCTAAAAAAAAAAAAAAATTATTATCCAGCTGCATGCAGAGTGCCAGCTCCACTGAGAGAGTTTTATCCAGAAGTGCACTTTTGTTATGTACTTGTTGCAGTTGATTTTATCAATTTTACTAATGCACCCAGCTAATTCCAGAGTTAAATACTTTAATTTCCTCTTAACTAATTTTAATTTATCATAATTGTGGGCATTTAGGCAAACCTCTCCATTTACACTCTTGTATTTATTGAGAAGGTACCCAACAGTGGTAAACAGGGAATGGGATGCAAGAGGGGAGAGAAACTAAAAGTGTAGGTTGCAATGAACAAAGAAGCACATTTCCTGAGGATTAAATGAGGGAATTTTAGAAAGTTGTGCTGCTGCCTGAGACCTCTTTGCTGGAATAATACACTTGGCACGACACAAGGAAATGCATTCTTACTGAAATAGGTGAAATCATCTTATGAAACTTGGAAAAACCTGTGGCAGAGGAAGCAGCGACAAAGACTGTGCCTCAGCTTCTCAGTTGGGTAAATATAGTAAATCATTTCCCAGCAGAGTCAAATAGGAAAACGACCTGTGAACAAAAGAACAGGATTTTTTTCCCCCTGAACTGGATTACTTTCTCAATGAGGTCTTATTCAAGCTGTAAAACCAGGTGAAAATGACTTCTGGTGAACTTGGCAAATTCTCTAATATTATGAGGGTTGCCTCAGCCCTTTCAAGAACTTAGGAGAAAAATGTAACTTGTCAAATTTGATCTACCTCTGAGGAACCCAGAACCATTAGTGCCCTGATCCTCAAAAGCCAATGCAAAGAGCAAAATAGTTTTGGATACAGCTGCTCTTCAGTTAAAATACAATTAAAGAAAGCCTCTAATTATGTACATGTAGAGTCTGCAGTAATGCTGACTTTATGTATTTCACTTGGTTTGTATCAAAACCTTTATATAGGCTTGCAGTGATTGAAAATGAATCCAGAAGTTCAGGAAAGGATGCAAATGTAATAAATCCCATCCTTTATAGTATGTGAAGCCTTTAATAAATATGTCTAATCAAAAATTCTGTATTCATTTGTATTTAACCAGTTTCTTGGAGATAAGTGGAACCTGTAAGTAGCAATTGGATTACTTCTGCATAAATCAAAGAAAAAACCTTATCTTTTGAGATGGACTTCTGTTTCATGCATTGGGATGTAGGATGCTCCCCAGAATACACAGATCTTTTATATATTTATTACTTGTATATATATGTATTACTTGACTTTAGCCTGGAAAACCAGGCCACATAGGCTATGGAGAAAATATTCTAACTTGAAAACCTTTAAAGACTTTTAAAACCTGTAAATCAGGCCTTTGACATATTTTTATGTCCTTTTATAGTCAGATGTGTGCTTGAGGCAATCAGAACAGATAAGCATTAAAGTGTGTGTGGATATGGCAGTGATATGGAAAGTGGGCATCATGACACATGGATGAAGCACTCTGTAAAATATATTCTGCATGTTTATAGACTTAAATTCTGAAAACACACAGAAAGGGATTTTCACATGGATTCCTTCTTTACACAAATGGTTATCTGTATAAAATGGTTGGGAAATGAGGTAAAGGTTAGTAGAAAGGGAGTCCTGTCATCCCAGAGTGAATGATTTCTCAGTGGTTGCACAATGAATGTATTGGTAATCTAAAGTTCATTTAATCTGACTTTTATAAATTTTCTGTTCCTTTATATTAACAACTCACTGCATTATGAACCTTAGGAATTAGCTTGCATTTATTGTTCAGAGAGAGATTATCATATGTCTTCATTGTCTTCTCTGGCCTATTAATATGAAATATATATAAAATTTCTTCTATGGCCTTCTAATATGAAATATATACAAAAGGCAAAAACCAGAATTTTAAGCAAGTTTTCACTCACAAAATTGCATGGAAGAAAACATTAACAAAAGATTTTAGATCACTTCTTCACTGAAGAAATACAGTACTAAAGCCAGAAAAAAAACCCCAAAGTATATGATTAAAACCTAATAATATCGGTTTGATCTACATTTTCCAGAAAGATTCCACTTAAAATAGTGTTGACTGATTAAGGTAGTTTGTAAAGCTGTTGCTCAAAAATGTCATTCAACATGAACAAACCAGATAGTGCTGTCATAGCAATCAATTCTATTTTCAGCCTAAAATTTCCTTTTTCATTTCCTTTGTGGTATATAAATGTAAGTCATCTGAATTTCATCCTAGAGAGAAAAATGGAAACACTGTTAAGACTGCAATAACTTGTTACATTATTTTTTTTACATTTAATAGTTCCAATGGTCTTTTACTTATATGTCGTCAAACTTTGTCCACTTAAAAAGATACCACATTTCTTCTCTAGACTAAGAGAGTTGTTTCAAGACTACAAAGGAGAAAAAGAAAGTGGTGTTTTTTAGTGATCAGATAGGAAATGCTAGCACAGTTTAAATGCAAGTAGCTTCTTTAAAGTGTGTAATGTTTTTAAGTCCCCAGGATGTTTATTGAATTTTCACCTATTATTGCAAGTATTTCAGTTCTTCAAAGTTGCCTTAAAAAATCCATCTTTTCCTTATCTTTTCCTGTGCCAGAAGTTTTAACATGGTCTCTGAATGACTTTTGCCCAACAGGGAGTAACTGAATCTGCTATTAAGACAATTATTCTATTCCTATACATGGTGCAGGTACCATGATTTGAGATGCTCTAACACTGCTTTTTTTGCTTCTTCTTTTAATTAAGACCATTTCAGAAATTAATTTTTTTGGTTCTATTTTAGAATCACTACCTTTCTTAGTTATAAGATTTTAAAATACATACGAGAAGTATGTACTTTACCTATGTAGGACACATATTCTCTGGCCTATATTTTTCCTATCAGAAAATCACATCTTGTCCTTCATCTATAGTGTCTGGATCTCTGGGACACTGTGCTTTGCTTAGATTGTATTTCATAGGAACTGTCACAAAATTCTTTGGTCAACTAATCAAACTGATTACTCACATGAAATGGAAATGATGGAATTTGAGACTGAGATAGATGGTTTTTATGTCTGAATATAAAACTAGAAGCAGAGTACAAAAATGTAAATAAAAGTTTAAATAATTGTTTGAAAGATCTATTCACGGCACAGAGACAAAATCTGTGCACATGATGTCTAATTATACGTTTCAGTCACAATAATATAAAGTTGAGAAAGGCTTAGAGACAGCATTTTCTATCTAAAATAGGAAATAACTATTTTACTTCATCCACTCACAGGCTTAACTCTCAGTGCCAAAGAGTACCTTTTCTGTTCCCAGGCAAAGCTCCTCCTTTCATCCAAATGTTATCTATTTTTATAATGCCTCGAGATCAGAAATAGATGTTGCTATTATATGCCCAGGAATACAATTTTTAAATGTAACTACCATATGAGGTATGACTGACAAGTCTGGCCCTGCTTAGTTTTAAATTCAGTTCTTTCCCCCTTAAGATTGAAACCATACATGTTTCTTAAATGGTATCAGCAATATTTTTTGTCTCCCCCATTGAAAACCTACATGAAGGCAATGATACCACTACACTATGAATTTTCACCATTTCTGACTTCTTGCCTTTCAACATTAGAGTTACTGTTGTGATTCTAGTCACTGAAAAGCAGAACAAGAATGCTTAGGGTTGCTGATCATATGATGATACATGAAAGCTTAGAAAAAATTTGGAAGTGCTGCTAAGTGGCTTTTTCATTCAAAAATGTGCTTGATTAGAAAGAGCAGATAACAATGAGTTAGCAAATGTCCATTTCTGTTAATTCCCTTTTTTTCAGAAATTTAGTGTTCTTTACTAGCTGTGAAGAGGCTTAACAATGTAACAGTATAAAATTCATATTAATAGTCCAAGCTAATTAACATATTTCTTGTGCCTTTATTTTCACACAAACACAAAGGGTGTTGTCAAGGCTGGCTCATGGAGAGATTACAGAGGAGAAAAAAAGAAGATATTGAGCATTTTTTGCCCAGTGGTATCCTGCTCAGCTCAAAGGTATACAACTCTAACATCTGCTAGAAAAGACTGAGCATGGGTAAGGAGATCAAAAGAGCCACATCATCAAAGTGCAACCAAAGCAGGAGCAGCTAATTGCTGCACGTTCCCTCTGCAGTGCAACAGCAGTGACTGTCCCTACCAGCCTCATCACACCAGGGTGATGCAAACCATCCCACAGCCAGGGCAGAGCCAGCGGGAGGAAGGCACAAAACAAGCTTGCAGGAACCTCTGGTTCTTAGGGGGTTATTTGTGCTTCCCAAACAATTCTAGTTTGTTGTTTTGGCGCACCCGCGGTGGGCTGTAAAGGCTAAATGCAAATCTGGGCCTGCAGCTGCTGGTTTTGTTTTGAAAGCTTCAAAGTGATAATTCCATACGATAGTTAGAGTTGAAAATGGCATTTATTCAGACATTTATTGCCACAGCTTTTGCCTTTTTGCAAGGCTAAATATTGCTCTTTACCACCCAGGGAAAAGTGTATTTTTAGAGATTAGTGTGGGTATTTATTCATGTGATTTAGATTGACCCTAGTGGGACCCTTCTGGAAATGGCTGATGTTTCCAAGGCTGATTTTTCACTTTACCCACCACAAGGAATAGGTGATGATAGCAACATTTGCTACCACAGCTTTTGGAAACAGCTATCCAGGAGTGTCACTTGTAACGTACGAAATGGACCATCCCAGGAGGTCTCCTCAACCATCCTTTCCGGCAGCAGCGTTTCACTGACCTGTAACTTTTGAACCCTGTGTGGACATTGGGAGTGGCCAGAGTTGGTGGTTGTGGGGTGACCTCGTTGCAGCTTTCCAGTACCTAAAAAAGTGCTACAACAAGGATGGAGAGGGATGTTTTACAAGGGCATGTAGTGATAGGACAAGGACTTCGAAAGAGGGGAAATTTAGATTAGATATTAAGAAGAAATTCTATATTGGCAAAAGTTGCCCAGAGAAAGCTGTGGCTGTGCCATTCCTAGAAGTTTTCAAGTGTTGGAGCCTGCATGGGGCTCTGAGCAACCCGATCTAGTGGAAGGTCTCCCTGCCCACAGCAGGGGGTTGGAAGCTGATGATCTTGAAGGTCCCTTCCAACCCGAACTGTTCCATGGTTTGCAGTGTAGGATAGGTGTCATTGGGTTTAAATAGCCCTGGTACAGCTCCGTGGTGTGCTGAGCACCATCTACTGGTCCCCTATGCCATAGGTATAGAAATACTTTTCTTCTATAGAATCCTTTCTATTTATATGTGCAGGATGTGCCTCTGAAAGGCACTATTCATTAGAAAATGGCAGCCTTAGGTTTCCAAGTGGACTTTGGGCACATGCTTTCCCTACTCAGCAGAAAATAGTAGTGATTAAAAAAGCCCAACAGAGTTACCAGCTCCTACCTTCTGCAGCTTAAATATCTCCAGCTAATTTTTTGAACAAATGAAAGCAGTCCTTTCCCCTCTCCCCTATATCTTATGTTGTTGTTGTGTCCTTGCACTCATTAGCAGCAGCAGTTAGGATCCAAGTGTAGGAGAGAAAGAGCCTGGCAATTTTTTTGCAATGTAAATCATGCCACAGGCTCAGGGGTTGGTGCTGTACATGTGGAAGGCAGGATGAGGCTCAAGCAAACACGATGTGCATTTGTAACCAGTTGGTCGGGCAACATGACCTGTGTGCTGTGGTGTCACATGAGCTACCCTGAGCACAGCCAATGCATGTCATAAACTTAAAGAACTGAAACGGCCTGAACGCTATTTGAAAAATGAAAATGACTTTTTTTGAGCTGTGTATTTGGTGCGTCAGGGTAACAAAGCAGCAGTTGAAATCCATCACCCTTACAGCAGCGTGATCCCTTTGGCAGCGAGCTCAGTTACACTGCAAGTATTTATTTATATAATAATGTTATTCTTGGACTACAGATATCAGTTCTGCTCCTGTATGTGGATAATCTCTTGAATCCTCCAAATTAATCCTGTGGCAGCAGCTGAGAGAACCATGGTGCATCAAGGTTTCTATTGCTCTGAACAGCTTGTTTGTGCGACCCTTGACCTTTCCAAATATGCCATTGTGATGTCTGGCCACATTCCCCTTGAACATTAGAGAAATTGTGCAGAATCTGAACCCTCAGAACTAGCTAGTCAAATCAATCCCATAGCTCTTTCCAGCAGCTCTCCAAAATGTCTATTTTTTAGTGTAATGACCAATCTCTAATCTTCTGCTTTCATTATTTTCTTTGTTATTGCTATAAGAATTTAATTTCTTTTATTACTTCACGGTTGGAGGCAAGATATTTATGTAATGTAAGATACATAATGGTTTTACATTAAAGAAAGGCTTTTATTTCAGATTTATGCTACTACAACAATTTTACAGGTTTTTTTGAGCAGTAGTACGATATCTCTGCTGACTTAAAAGTGAGATAGTATCCTCCTTAGAAGAACATGTTAATATGTATTATAATTAATTCCTTAGAGGCTGGATGGAAATGGAACAAAGATGTGTTCAAACTCCATTGTTGTTGACTGATACTCCAAGCAGATGTAAGCAGTGCTCTGCTAGACCTCTCCTAGATACAGGATTTCTGCAGCATTCTCCATTTCACACAATAGAAGCCATGAGACAAGGAGATCCTACCAAAGGCAAGAGTAGACCCTGGGCCTTATGAATGCCAACAATGCATTTTATTTGCAACACTGCCCTGCCTCAGTAGAAGTATATTCAGTATTATAATCTCTGCAACTATTCACACCCACTTGATTGCTCTTCATGCATTGTTCTTGACTGAATAAACATTTTAGCATTTTTCCTCCTGTGCTCCCTAACAAGTAGTGAAACATTGCTGTGTGGTATTTCTGACTTAAGAAAGTCAGGGAATCATTTGCTTAACAGATAAATATTTAGACTGACCATAATCTCAAAAGAAGTTATACTGATTTTGTGTAAGCGTTGAACTGGGCTATGTGATGAAAATTCTTTTACCTCTGACATGGAAGTTATAGGGACTGAAGCATCTTACAAGAAAAAGGGAAAATAAATAATATTAAAATCTAATAACAAAATTTTACTTTATTTCTTCCCATTAATATAATTAAATATTCACCCCTACTATATAAACACACTATATGCTTATAATGAAAAATATAAACCATTAATGTCAGACTTATTCAGCTGGATTGTGGAGAAGACACAAAAGGACAGTTTCCTCTTGTCTGTAGATTCTTTGGGAATTTCTAGGCATATATAGCACCATACTCAGATGTTTTCACTACCCCTGGGAAGAGAATAATGCCCTTCACTCCTTATGTATTTATTGTTCACTGATTAACTATTGTAGAAATAAGAGTGACACTGAACATGTTCATTTAGAACATTTTGCCTGGAGTCTTTTGCTCTATGCTTTATATTCCCCAGCTTTATCTCCATCTGCAAATACTTTCCTTGATGACCAACATATCCCTGCATGTAGTCTTGCCTTCTCTGTAATCTTTCTTCTTTTCTGTACTGAAATAGGTCATCATTCAGCACAAGTCACTGTTCCTTTTTCCTGTCTTGATTCTTTTCAAGTTGCTCTGAACTTGCAAGAAAATTTCTTCTTTTCTAAATAAATTCAATTTCAAGTGTAGATTTCTTTAGGGGGAAAAAATAACCTCTTTGTATATATATATATATACAGAGAGAGAGAGAGAGAGAGAATGTGAATGTTTTTATGAATAAATGAAAACCAGCTAGAGAATAATTTTGCTTGTCCTTTGAGAAAATATGAAGACAAATTTTCATCTATGTCATGGAAACAAAGAAAATTGAAATCAACTGTTAAAACTGGATAGAAAGGATGTAGTCACTCTGTTCTCATTATTCAATGATAGTACAGTCTCACAGTACAGTATATAATAATATGTGAGCAAGTGGTTCTTTAATGCACTTATTTTACTTAGCTAAGATACAAACTTATTAATTTTTCACTTATTGCTGTGACATCATAAGGTTCAAATCCTAAAATAGACTTGTTGTATATTTGGTTATGTACAGATCGATTTTGTTACTAATAAAATACATTATGAACTTTCTGAAAGCTATACAACCACAGGAACTTGTAAGAATGTGGTGTGCTTTGACTTTTAAAAGTAAACTTACAGGAAGTGTGGGTAGTGTTAGAGTTTTGTAGCAAGCCTTTTGCCACGAGGGCATGCCAGATACATACTGACACATCATGCAAATTTGTCTGTGTGATTTACACTCTTTAATGACCTCAAGATGCTCCAGACTTACTTTAGATGCACACAGATAATAAACGAAGAACAGTACATGGATGAAATTAGGCCAAAAGTCAAGATGTATCAAAGCAATATGAGTGACAAATATGAAACAGTCAGGCAACATCAGTCTTCCAAGATGTCCAGCTATGCTGAACCAATGTAAATATTTGATGTGATAGAAAAAAAATGCCCAGCAGCAACAATATTTTCCTTCAGGAGGTAAAGTCCAGCTGTTATTTCCTCCTGTCTCCCAAGCACAGTGTGCAGTGGCTCGGTGTGGTCTGGATGAAAGAAAGCCCAGAAGTGCCCAGAACAGAGAGCAAAGAAGGGAGATGTTTCAGCCCACTAAAATAAGAGCTTTTTTATCCCATTTTTAAACCACAATCAGAAAAACTTGCTGTTTCAGATCTAAACAGTATACTTTGTCTGTAATGATCATCGCTGAGACAGGATAGGAGACACCTTACAAATCTCAGAGACGCAGAATAATTTTCTGACCATCATACTTTTACCAATATTAGTTTTTTCAATGGTTATGAATGAAATTTTTGGGCTAAACCCGCTACTAATAATATTTGCAAAGGTTAACAAAATGCTGGAGGAGGATGTATATACTAGGTTACTTATTCTAATACAATCGGTTGAGCTAAAATATAATTTTTTTTGAGTCAAGAGCTGTTTTTAAGATCAAGTCTTTCAAAGCAGAAGATGATTTCCCACTAAATTATACATTCTTTGTTAAATCAGGCAGTTCAGGCAGAAATTATGACTGTAGTTTTACCACTGGAATAAGAAAGCCCTGCAATCTGGACCATTCTCGGGTGCTGCTGAGATGAACTTGAGCTGGGTCATAACCTGAAAGAAGGGCAGTAAAAGAAAGTACCCTCAGTTCAAGACGCTTTCCTGCCCACCTGAGCAGAAAGTTTCAGTTTCCAAGTAGCCACTGTACAAACCAAAGTTCAGACTAGAAGGTCAGGACTAAAAATGACTTTAATAACTGATCCTTGCTTTCTCTTTAATTGGTCATCCGAATCGGAGTCAATAAACTAATAGAACAGCATGAGGAAGTTGCTATCTATACAGCATCTGTTTTCTGGCTACAAGACCTGAGTTCTCTCAAGTACCATCAAGTACCTTTTGGCAACTACTCTCCATTCACTTGGGATTCCTCATTAAGCCTCACTTTAAATGCAAAGCTTTACTGACACTCTGAGAACCTGAGATCTTTCTTACATAAATGAGATGACTAAGACTGAGTTTCCTCATCTGAAGCAGGAGCTGACACAGTAGCGCTGTTTTAATTTCTATTTATACACGTGAGCATTAACCAAATGTAGCAACAAAAAGCTATTGCTACTTTATACCTCTAATAAGACTGTGAAAATACAATTACATCATTTGATTTCTACTACTGTCCTCAAAAGAGCACCCCTGCTACTTTCTCTGAACAGCCTCAAGCTTCACCTCCCGTTTTAGAACTGATTCCCCTTAGTCAGGTGAAGAAAAACATTTAATCTCTCCTTTGCTCACTCTATCTGTATGTTTATACATGGCAGAGAAACTGATAACTCATGAGGTACAATTATTACTGTCAGTGGAAGGATGAGGGCAAGTTTGTCTAGAGTTTTCATGATGGTGGGATATGTGCTTTAGGATTGATTTTCCATTTGAGCCATTGGTCGTCAGTTTTGAGTTTGGGAAACAGCATGAAGTTAAAAAAAATCATAAATCTTTAAAAAAATTAATAGAAAAGTGGAAAATAGATTGCAGGTTTAAAATCTTCATAAGGCTGATAATTTTTCAGAGTATATATAAATGAACAGGTTATATGTCTACTGAATAATGGGGTTTTATAGTGGCTAGAGAACCTTATTCAGCAGTAGCTCAGCTGGGTTCTGTGGGCCTTGATTCAGCAGCATGCTAAACCCAAATCCAACACTTTTGCTGCTATCTGTGCTTAAGTTGCAACAGATTCTGTGTTCTGTTTTGTTTACAGTTTTCCTCAGTCTTAATTCAATAAACATTGCCTTGCTCATTTTCAACAGCACATTAAACTGCTTTTGTCAATATTAATTTTCTTCTATAAAAGCCAATTCACATTTTGGTTTGTTTGCTGAAATATTTAGCAGCTTTCAGCCAAACTCATTGCCTTCTCCCTTTTTAGCAATCACTTCTCCAGTGCAAAGTATTGAATGCTGGGTGATTTCCTTTCATCCAGTTTCCATTCTTTTTTCTTTTGGTTTTTTTTTTTTGGTTTTGGGGTTTTTTTGGTGGAAACTGGGTATATGCTTATGAAAAAGAGTAGCATGCCCATCCATTCCCCCCCTCAGCTGCCTCAACGTGGGAATAGGGTTAAGGAATGTTTGGGTTAAGTAGGTTGGACTTTGGTGTGGACCTTGCACAGTTTATGGGCTCCACTCTCTGCCCTTCTCTACATGTGTGTGGGTGTGTTTAGGGCCAAGCAGTTGGGCTCACTTTTACTGGGGATTGTTTTTACCACACCCTGATGAAAAGAAAGAGGGAACCTGGTGAAAAACAATGGTGAAAAACAATGATATTGGCTCACTGAAGTATCGAAACAATTCCTTTGGGAACTGCTGTACAAAGTGGTGAGAATATTATCTTTGAAATTCCTGGGTTGTTACAGCTGTCATACCAGAACTGTTCTAAGTAATAGAAATAAATATGATTTTGTTTGTTTGTCTGTAATGCTACTCATTACCAGACAACTAACTTATTTTGGGAGAGGTGAATGATCCATCATATCATGAATCAGCCATGTCTCAAGCATGTTTTTTTAATGTATATATCCATCTATAGCATAATACATCTGAAAATCATCTAGACTGTGAATGGTATGGAAAATAGACCTTTAATGAGATGTGTCAGAGCTGTTATCACGTAGCTTATTTAGAAAATGAACACATTCAGCATAGATGCAATTACACACCATATTGTTCTGTACTAGTACTTTATCCACGTGTCTCTGCATGGTAGTGTTTTGGCTGTGAAATAAAAAAGGGCCAGGAATTATATCCTGTTTCTTTTTTAAACCTGTCAAGTGAACGTTTGATGTATTTTGGGAAAAGGCAGGAGAGCTAAGAGAAAAAAAGTCTTGATAAAGAGATGTTTTTGAAGTTCATTTAGCTCTGTTAAACAAAAAGGCCCAAACGTACAAGGTTTTACACCATGACTTACACAGAGCACATTTCATGCTAAGAGCTATTGTCTATTTTAATAAATTCTGCTCTCTTAATAAATGTAATACAGTGAGAAATTATTCTACAGATCATTATATTAGGGGTTTTTATTTAATTGTTTTTATTAGAGAGTGTTGGGCATATGCTGGGAAATGTGAGAACTGAGTTTAATTTCTGGCTTTTTGACAGTCTTGAATAATAATGGGAAAGATAATTAGAGCAAGAACCTAAAGTCAATGAAAATATTGCCAGTGATTATAATGGGATCAGAATTTGGTCTGTTTCCCTTTCACAAAATTAAGATATAATAGTGCTTACCATTCTCACATGGGAGTCATAAGAATGAAAACACTACAGTAAAAATAATGTGGGTCAAGTTCTTACTAAGGAAATACGAAATGGGTACCTAGTTATGACTGAGATTCAACAATCAGATCAGGTTACCAGAATCTTTTTTCCATGAATGAAAGAGTGGAAATGTCTGAGGTTTCCCTCAAAGTACAATTTAAAAATTGTAGAAAACTAGTGCTCATTCAGGGTCAAAACATCACAACAAAAGCAGCTCAATGACTAATGTAAAACCACAATGTGAATGCAGGAAAGGCCCTTGCATTTAAATTTCAGCCATGAAAGCCAATGAAAACTTTTTTTTTTCCTTCCTTTTTGAGAACAGATATTTCTTTATTGTTCTTAAGCAAGCTAAAAGATTTGTCACTCTTTTGCACACACATTGCTTAAAACTCCTGTAAGAAATCAAGAAAATATTTACCCTCTACAATAGTTTCTTGATTAAAACTCCAAAGACAAAAGCTGAGATCACGACCTGGATTAAGCAGTATCCCCCTGCCCTTCTTCAAATTAACATGAAAGGAGAAAGAAAACATTAACATGGTTCATTTGGGAGAAACAAAATAGGAACATGAATGCATTTACCACAACTGCCTTTTCTTGGGAGGGGGAAAAAAAACACTACAACATCTGGGACTAAATGTTTTCAATTAGAGTGGATTGGAGTATACAGTCAAACTGAATTCAATAAAATGGAAAACAGGTTTCATGACAGCATAAATGAGTGAAAGGGAACAATCTGTAGCTGAAAAGCATGGAATATGGCAAGACAATCATTCATAAACCTTTTTTTTTTAAAAAAAGTGATCTTCATGCAGCCTGTGAGGAAGTTTTAATGATGGTGCTCTGTTAAGAATGTTTAGAATGCATTAAAATGCATCTTACACACCCTGAATAAGTTTTCTTTTCAGGTTACCATGGTGTTCCTTTATATTTTTGGTAGGAAGTAATACCTGCCCTACCTTAATTCCTAATTAGAGAGGAAGCAACTCTTTTTATTTCTCTTTCTCCTTTTTAAAGCCTATGTTTATATTGCCTGCGGGAAACAAGTATGGAAAAGGTGGATAAGCTGGAATTCTGCTACAGTGATTTGTTAATATGCCTACAGAAATAAAATTAAAAAAAAAAAACAAAAAACAAAAAAACCCAAAAAATTTCCTCTGCCAGTTAATCTCTCAGGGGGACAAACTTTGTGACTGCTTTGGTTTCATCTTGCTTTGCCTTTCAAAAGCAAATTTAGTGAATTTCTCATAGTATCACAGTAAGATTTATTTAAATGTTTACATAAAATTAAGGTCTGGCAAATGAAATAAGAATTATCATCCAGACTTTAGGTTCTTTACCAGTATTTGACCGAGCTCAGGCATCCAAGTTCTTCTAAGAATTTTCTAATTCTGTAGCTGAAAAATATGATTACAGACACTATTTCTGGCCTTGTCAGAATGATAAATATAGTTTTAGAAGGATGTCTGTATTTTCTGTAGTCTTAAAATCTTGTAAACTACTGTGTGTTCCTGGACTCATTGGACATTGTTAAACCCCTCTGACTTCAGTGGGAAGCCACCTGGGAGGAAGGGTCCCTTCTAGAAAGCACCTAAAAAGGCCAGTAGGGAAATAGTACAGAACAAGATGTTGGTTTTACTCATAAGATCTTGCAAACACCTGGTTAAATAACCAAGTAGCATATTTAAAACAGAAGTGCTTTTCTTGCTTGTATTACTTAAAATATGAAAATTGTTGCTGGAGGATGTTGTTGACTCTGAATGCATAAATGGCCTCCAAGAGGGATTAGGAATAAAAACTCAAACACCTCATGGAAGGTAGAGCTGTAGGATACAGCTCAGATTTCAGGGTGCCAAAAAATGCAAAGAGTACTTTAAGATTGCACCACATTTGGCTTGTATGAACAGTACTCAAGATCCCATGTTGTTTCCACAGTTTAAAAGCTGGGCATCACATTTTGGTCCCTTTTTAGTCCCTCTGAGTACATCTTTCCAGCAAATGTCATCTTTCTCTTCCAGTGGGTTAAATAGATCATTCAGGGCAAGAAGAACTGTCTTTCACCAGCCTTTCTCTGTTAGCCAGGCAGGTTAACTTGTCTGGCCTCACTGCCTTTGACAGCTTGGGGTTTTTTTTCCCTCCTAGAGAACAGAAGACCAGAAAGCTACTAAAATGTCTTAATAAATTAAGCTTCATAAAGACAGTGATGTCTTGCCTTTAACCCACAGACATAGATAAATATTTGAAGCAAGAAAAAAATTTCTCTGAAAATTTATTCTCAGGAAAGATCGAACCTTCCTTTTGTGAATTTTACATCCTTTTATCCCTGCTTCACTACTGGCCCTTCTTTCTATGGCAGTCTCAAACACAATCCTTGTTAAGATACCCACTTGCTCAAACTAATTAATTTGTTATTATTCTATTTATTTCTGTTTCAGGGACAAATAAACCTTTCCACTGCAGCAGGGCTGGGTTATTCCCCATTAAGTAGCTTCCTCTTTGTTGCTTCATTAATGTTATGGTGTTATGATCCCTTATTTGTTCTTCTATTTTGTGTCCTTCTGATTTTATCTTTATAAGCTCTGTCAGGTAGTATCACACAAAGCCACTCAGATGAGCATGTTATTTGTAGATATTGATAGAAATACTTGTCTAACTGCCTCCACTAGCTTATTAAAATAATCTGAATTTTGGTATATTTCACTTGTGTTTGCAAAAAAAAATTTAAATGAGGGCTGTGGAATCAAATTCCCAAAACTTAAGAGAGCAGTGCAGATAATGCACAAAGTCTCCTATAATACAAGTGGCAAAGCAAGCACATACTTTTTTTACATGCCTTTTAACAAGCTCCAGATCATGATGCTTCTCCAGCATAAATCATTAAAGAAGTGCTTTGACTCACGGAAACTGTTTAATCCATCAATAAAATACTGAATTAGTTTATTTGTCTCTAACCTGTGTGTTATGTTTTGTTTCTAAATTGAACTAATCAGTTATCCTTTGTGTTCATCACTTTCCCCATCTCTAAAGTGGGGCTAATGCTTTCCTCTTAAAAATCTCGAGACTTAATTTATTAAAACCAATTTCAGATCCTCAGGCTGAAAGCACTCTGGCAGTGCTGTGCATTTTTATTATTAGAATATTTGTAATCAAACCTTTTATCCTGGGCGACAAAACGCTGTTCTCTTAATGAAGATTTCCTCTTTGTTTTGTTTTTTTTTTTAAACAGTGTAGGAAAATAGCATTCAGCATAGCAGTCAAAATCCTCCAAGAATTACCACTGCCTGTGTTTCTGCCACAAGGTGGGGATGGGATAGCTGGGAGCATCATTCCACAGAAACCAGCAATACTCTTTGGTGAACATTGTGTGTGGTGACAGTGAGTTAAATGCTGAGACCTTGACAGTCTGCATATATAAAACAAATGTTTTCATAATATGAAAATTAAAACCATTCTTTTCCCTCAAAATTGCATAATTCCAAGATCATCATCCATCTGTGTATATCCTTTATTTTTTCTTTTCACTTACTTTAATAGCTTTATTTTGCAACTTAATGTTTTTCCACCAGCAGGTGAAAGCATTCATAAATCTGTCACAAACAGTTGCCAATGAATATTCATATCTGAACTGTCTGATTGCTGTACTGTGACATTTTATTTGATTCTAGCAGGAGAGTAAACTTCAACATGCTTCTTATTTGCTAATGTATCCTAATTGATACCTCAGCATTGTACTGCTGAGTAAGTCAATGTAATTGGCAACATCAAACTACTAATTTGGAATATAGTCATACATGAAGCAGTTTCAAAATAAAATGCCTGATCACAAGATAGAGGGGAGCTACAAACTTTTACTCACATAGTTTTCTCTAAATTTGGCCAATAACTAAGACCTTTTAAAGCCAAAAGCTCCTACTGTTCAGTCACAATACTTGCCAGTTATTTGAGTGTTTATCCATAACATGGAAGAAGAGAGGCAGTCAAACATTTCTATTCAGTTTGTCTCAATTATCATTCCAGTTCTCTGCTGGTTTGTTATTTAGTCATCAGAAGAAAAGTGAGGTCTTGTAGTACCTCCTTATAAACCCCTATTTTGGCTGCTGTGTTTAGGAAGTGGCCTTTTTGTCCTTCTTAATTGTTTTGCCCCTGACCTAGTATCTGGCTTTTGCTTTTTACAGTGAGTGTTCTCTCCATGAGCTCAGTCATATAAGACAAAAAAAGAGTGTCTAATTGTTTTTTATTATTATTATTTTGTTTCCCCCCCCAAGTACCAATCTTTTAATCTATGCTTACTTAGAAGGAAGCAAGAATCTTAATAATTTTTCAGCCTATCCTCTCTGGATAGTTTGCACATTAATGTCATTTCCACTTCTTTCCTGATCAGATTTAGGCTAGGAGTCAAGGGAAAAGTTGTATATGTAAATCCCATAGAAATCAATGATATTTGGACATCTACCTTCCAGTAGGTGTCTTTGGAAATCTAAGCTTCCATACTTTCTGTTAATTAGGATGAAAAACTAAGTTCCTGTAAAGGTAGGCAAGAAAAATACTCTAGTGCTGTTTTCCTTCAAGCAGTCATGTAAAATCACCATAAAAATATGCACTACCACTAATCTGTGGAGAGATAAGATCAAAATGAATGCTTGGACACACATGAGTGAAAGACACAGTTTGTAAGCAATTAATTGTGTTTGAGTGTGGTCTGAGTCCCTCACAGAGGAAACATTGTGTAGCCCAGGCCATGGGACTTACATCATCGATGAAGGGCACAAATTAGCCTTTTAATAGTAACAAGACCTTCCACTGTAGGAATGGTTGGCAGTGTAGTGAGTTGTGAGTTATTATTGCAAAACCATGAAAGTATTTTTGCTCTGAAGTTGATGCAATCCAAATTACAGTTGTATTTTTCAAGGAAGTGTTCCAGCTGTGTCACAGGATGTGCTAGCCCTACCTAAAGAGGTGTGATGTGACTTATACCTTGAATATTAATTTTCACAGGCCAAATCTCAGAATTTATCAGTCACAGCTAATTTAGAGATTGTGACTCATTTATTGAATTTATCACAGTATGAATAACAACATTTTTCTTAGCTTTAAATAAGCTTGAAATTTAAAAAAAAAAAATAAAATAAAAGTTTTCTTTCTGTATCACTGGCAGGTCCTCATCATCTTAAAGAACCTGGCAGCTGGTGAATGAAACTCATGTTATTCATTAGCTGTTTGGAAGGCTAAGTCAGTTTTAAAACAGAATTATAGCTACTGGGTCAGTTAGGCATCGCTGAAAATAAGATCTAAAATTAAATCTGTAAAATCAAAACTACACTCATGAAACAAGAAAATGGAATTTAAAAGCTTCCAGTGCCAGAATGAGGCAAATCAATCCAGCTGATGCTGGGTTAATGCTTAATAGCAGTTTTGCATAATTTAACCATGAACACACATGTGTATGCATTAGATTTTAGGTGTCAGTCATGAAGAATAACAATGTGGTTTTTTAAAAACAGGTTTATGAATGAATGCAAAACATACAATTCTGCTTATGCCTAGCATGGGGAATACTTAGCCTGCCCACTACTGGAAACACAGGATTAGTGGAAACAGCATCTGATTTGATGAATCTTTTTTTGGTCAGTCAGGTATCCAGTGCTGCTTCTCATAACTAATGCCCAGAATCATAGGAAAAGTCGAGATCTTTAGGAACAGTTTGTCTGAGTGACATAGATTCCAAGGTTTGAAGGTAGATTTACAAATAAATGTAATTTGCTTCCAACTGAGCGCTGACTGCTGGTGACAAAGTCATTCTCTGCAGAAGGATTTTTCTGAGGCACGTGAATAGATTGTGGTGGAAGGTGATATTTTAGCAGGGATATGATCTTTGTTTAGTTCCATACAGCTTTTTAAGGCAATTGGAGGTGTGTGTTATCTTAGTGAAATCAGACTGGTCCTTATTGGATTGTCTGTTGGCGGGGGGTTTTATTGTTGTTGCTGTTGTTGTTAAATTGGGGTTTTACCATCAGCAGAATGGAAGGGGTTTTTTTAAATAATCATGAAAAAAAAGGAGTTCCAGTTTGCCCAGAGAGAGGTTTGAGTCAGGGTGCTTCCAAGCAGCCTATGAGAGTCCCAAACCTGATTCTTTGTCTCTTTTTTCTCTCTAGTAGACCCAGTTAAAACCTTAGACTCATGGAATATCTCCTAAGTTATTAGAACTTTCTATAGAATTAAAGCATATTGCACTGACTCTCACACAAACCTTCTGAGATGGGAACTGTACTGATTATTTGATGAGCCATTCGTTTTTTCAGGGGCAACAGACCCAATTAATGCTTTTTACATCACAATGTAAAAATTGATTTGAAGCCATTTTGTCCTTTCTAAAATAGTTTTTAGCATGATAATCACACTGATATTGTTACATTTCCCTGCACCATGCTCATTGGTTGGTTGTTTTTACTCAGGACTAAGGGAAAGGCAGGGAATGAGCAGAGAGCAGGAGTAAAGTGGTCACTACAAATCTTGGAGAAGTGAACTGACTGGTGACAACCACACAAACTGTCCCACTGCAGAACAAGGGTGGACTGGACATTTAAAGAGGCATAGGCCAAGAAAGACAGTGCTAACTACAGTAGTGTGATTTCTTAGAACAATTCAAATTATTATACATAGAGAAAAAAAAAAGGTCTGGGGGTGAGCAGGGAAAAATACTGTAATTTCCAACTCAAACTTGTACAGAGTGCCAAATTCCAGTGAATTCCAAATGCAACTCTGCCATCATATGTCAAAGGCTTATATGAAAAGTCAGGATGACACTCTTGATTGGATAATTCCTAGGTTTATATTAACTCCATTTTTCTGTAGCAAAATAAGCAGAGCATGGCAAAGAAAGTATGATGAGGGAATATTTGTATAAATAAATTTTTAGGGTTTTTCTCTTGTGCAGCTATTTGGAACTCTGCCATTTCATTCAAAGAAATGTTTGTGGGTCCTAAAATCCTGTTGAATTATTATCCATCTAGAGCAGGAAAACTCTAGAAAATTAGGGATGAGACAAAAATGAAGTTAGAAGAAAGATATCACAGTCATGACAATATTTAATTCATAAGGATGCATGCAGAGAAGGCAGGACTTGTTTATTAACCAACACAAAGTATAGATTGAACACAGAGTTCTATTCTGATTGAAAATTTGTACAGATCTATTGCTTTAAAAAAAAACAAAACAAAACAACCAGACATTTTGAGTCAAACCCAAGGTGGAATTATGCACAATGCAAGGCTAGATCTAATCCCAGGGTAGTTTTGTTGCCATATGTATGGATCTTCAACCTTACCAATGCTGGTAAAGAATGTATTTTTTCAGTAACATTTGAATCAACACTACGAATGTACTATGATTTGGGTTTTGTACTATGATTTGACTTTTTTTTTCTCTTCTATGTGATCTGCAAAGCACAAAGTAACTTTTGAGGAGATCCGTTCTGTTAGGCTTCACCAAGCAAATTGCTCTGTAATAGCATCTATTTGATCTTTCAGTACCTAAAAACTGCCTAGAGGCTACATGTTTCACTTCATTTCATTGGATCAAAGAGGGGGAAGTCTAGGGTTTTCAAAGCACATCCAGACTTCAAGTGGTGAAAAGTGTTCTTTTGATTTCAACCATCCAGAACAAGCAGTGCAGATTTAGTATGAACCCCATTAGTCACCACACTCTCTTCCATTTAATAGTCAATGGTTTTCTTTCCAAAGTAGTAGGGTTATAAATTTGGCACAGACAGTTCACTATTACACTCTGTAGATGTTTAACAAGGTTCATATAAATATAGGTTTGATTTTAATTGCATCCTAATTGCACAAATTTTTCCTAGTGAAGAAACAGATTTCAGTGAGAGGAAGATGTATTCATGGTGTGCTCTCCTCCTGAGGCTGTTAATTTGAAAAGACTGTGCTTCCCAATACAGTAGAAGTCCAACTATAATATTATCAAGTAGGATTGGTTTGCACTAGCAGTGGAAATAGTGATTGCTCTCTTTCCTGTAGTGTCCGTGCATTATCTTTGGAAACCAACCTTGGGAAAGCTCTAACAGTTGTGACAACTCTAAGAATATTTGTATTTGAATCTGAATCTGAAAGAAAAGAGCATTTTTAACCCAGTATCACTTTTTGTAATGAGAAGCCTTAAGCTGCCTAAAAGAAGAATGTAAGAAAACAGACTGTACAAGATGGGCTTTCCTCTGTTTTGCTCCAGCCCTCTAAGAAATGTTTAGATTTTATATAGAACAATATTTCAAACTATAACTACCTACTGAAAAGTTCAGCCAACAATATTGTCCTTTAAAAAGCTGAACAAATCAGGAGAAATCAAACTGCAGTAAACAGCTCCGCTTTGTCAGAAAGATGACCTGGATGATCTAATACAACTCCAATTTGAGCAAAATTATGGCTACTTTGAGTACATTTGGTTGACCTTGTACAGTTACTGTATCATGCAGTACTTCTTAGCTGTTTGAAATGCGTAATATCAAAAAATGACCAATAACTTTTAGGAAAATAAATATCCAGTGGATTTTTTTTCATCAAAGTCAAGGAGGTATTAATACTGTGCTGTAAATATCGATAATCTTTCAAATGAAATTTATTTATCTGCTTTGAGCTTTTGCAATAGTGCATCTTTGAGACAGTTATTTTGAGCTGTATGGTACACCTCCTTTCCAGGTTTCACCTATTTCTATTCAACAGGTAGGTGGGGCACACATGCAGTATAACCCTTAAAGCAGTATACTTTGGAAAATGAGTCATGTATAAGAAAAGTAACAGAATTTTGCTTATGTAATTAGACTGAATTAAATAGCTGCCAGAAGAGGATAATTTCCAGAGACTGAGTAGTAGCACCTGCACGTCTGAACAACTACTCTTCATCCCATAAATTTCTTGAGAGTCTGATCTAGTTAAGTCATTTCGCAAATGAGTTAATCACTCAGCCCTTCCTACTGGTTTTACAAGAGAGGATGACTTAACTAACCTCAATTATGTAGCTAGAGCAACTTCTCATTAATAACTTGTTTCTTAGTGTACTATGTTTTCTTTGCTTCCCTTTAATCCATCACTCCCACGCTCTGAATTCTCTAGGAATTAAAAACTGCCACTGAACAATCAAAAAAAATGCATTTGAATAAAATTATTTATTTTGAAAGAAAAAGAAAATAATCTGTGCTTCACTATCTCCCACTTCATCTTAGCTGCTCTGGTACCATGTAATGGGTAGACACAAGGTAGCCTCTGATCCAGGCATGGAATGCAGATAAAATCTGCCCCTGTGTTTTTCTAGTTTCATGTAGCTCTATTCCTCTTGAGTCAGTCCATATCCATTTACATATCTGAACACTGTGTTATGTATTTGCTGGACATTTCTACATGATGAAATGCCCCCACAAGGTATGTAAGCAGATGTTAAAGCGCTCAACCCAATCTCCAGGTTTAAATAGTTCATACGGAGACTCTCATCTGAGGTTCAGGCCTGGTTTTTCCTTAAATGCTCCTCGTGACTTTCTTCGAGGTACTAAAATTCTAGGAGGTAATGAGTGAAGTTTCAGCCTTAGTTCTTTACAGACTGCCTGGTTTAACCTAAAATGCTACTGGAAATTTTTCTTGGCATAACAGACTAAGTAATTTGCTTCTCTCCCCTACCCCACCCAAAATATGAACACTGAAATAAAAGTAATGTTCATTTCTTTTGCTGATGGTACCCAGGACACCTTTCTTGATCTCTGTTTTCCAGTAGTTTCATCAGCTGGATATGTGTTACAGCAGCCTGCCTTTATTAAAGTAACCATATGCCAAAAAGCTTTAAAGGTTAAAAGAAAAAAAAAAGATAATATTGGATTTCAAGAAAATGAACGTGAAAGGTAATATCTCTCTCTTTATCACACTTCAGTCTTATGTTAAACAAAAGCAGATGTACTGTCATAGTCCAATCTAAAGATCAGTAAGGTCAGCAGGGTCGTTGATAGTTTCTGTGAGCTTTTGTTCATAGTTTCTCAATTAGACTATCTCTGGTAGTCTAAGGGCTAACTCTAGGGACCTGGAAAACATTTTGGACCAGAGGACTGTGGCAAATATGTTTTATACCACAAAGCATAAACAAATTGTGAAATCACTTAACTATCCAGCCCTGCAGCTGTGCAGCAATTTAGGCACTACTCTGAGCATCACTGTGGGAATCACCAGCAACAGCCAAGGCTGTGCAGGTCTGCTGGTCCTCCCAGACTCAGAGCCCAGAGCCTCATTCAAATGTTCTGACCTACACTAATAATAAATTACCTCATGGCCAAAAAGCTTATATTGTAATTAGAGTTTGGGTCTGTGACAGGTGGGGTGTTCCACAAGCTGATGTGATACATTATTTAATTAAACTAAACACTTTCTTATAATCATTATGAATTTCATTGCCTGAAAGTATTATCTTTTCAGTTTCATCTGGTTTTTGTATCTAATTAGCCCAGCCAGTGACAAGTCAGTAGACTTAAGTCTTTAAGATTCTTTTTTTGATCTCCTGGGTCAAGTGTTGTGTTCTGGAGAAACAGTGTGTGTCTCTATATATATTTCTTTATATTTCTTTATGTTTATATCAGCTTTAACCTTACTACCTATCCTCCCCCTCTCTTTTCAAGCCATCACCTCTTTTGGTTTCTATAAGTTCCCATTAAGTACATCTAAGAGGTTATAATTTTGGCATGTTAGGTTAATGCAGATAAAAATGGCAAACAAATCTTAGAAAACAGCAGTACAGGGATCCAGGTCCAGAGGACTGGACATGCTACATGGTCCTGGGAAATCATGGTAACAGGAGACAGGATTAGAAGATAATAGTATAGTTAAAGTTCCAGCTAACAGCAAATATTTCCAGCACTGAAAACCTGAATGAGGAGACACTATACAGTATGAACCCATGACAGAAAATTTTTTTCAAGGCTTTACAGTGTATAGTTTATAGAAGAAATCTTAATGAAAGATTCATGTGCGTACCAAGATGAATTTCGTCTTAGTCACAAAACACATTTACTTTTGATTTTATTGAAAACCTTTCAGTCTATGAGGATTATATTGCTGTTTTAATTAGCTGTACAGATTGATCATACACAGTTTTTCAATACATATTTGGTGCTCAACTTGGTTTACTTAATTGCATTTAGTCAGGTGTATTGCTTGGAATTACTTTTGTTATCCCAGTGGTGATCATCTCTTCCAGTGAAAATGTTTGTGAGTAGTGACATAAGATATCTGACAGTCATTTTCCATCACAACATGTGAAAGTAGATGCATGTTTTTCACAAAACTGATTAGCTAAAGTCTAAGAAATATCTGTGTATTTTGACAGGAGTGCTAAATACTCCTCTAAAACACAAAGCTAATCCCAGGGCTGATACCTATAAAAAATATAAAAAATGTTGTGTTTACATATATTACTTTTTTTTTAAATCTCAACAATGTTTTCTTTTAATTTGGCAAGTAATCTGCACAAAACTAAAATAAAGCTGATTTTACAGATGTTTCATATATAAAGAATATAATTTGACAATAGCTTGGAATTTGAAAACAGAGAGAAAAGAGTTTTGAAACGTTTCATCTAAAGAAACTAGTAAGACAAAGGTATAATGACTGTAGGAACCTCAGCCTGGTCATATTTATTACAGAAAAATGGATACACAGAAGAGATTTGTTCTTATTGCAAAGCTGGACATGATAGTCAACTTCTTGGTGAGGCACGATGGGTACACAAAATTTCCATATAAAAATATGTAGTTTTGTTGCACTTAAGATACATGTGTTGGCTTTCAAAATTATCACCACGAGTTTTTTAAAAAAAATCTGTTTCAAAATGATCTTAATTTTAAATCTAAGAAGAACTAACTGAATACTGTCAGAAGCCAGACATGTCTACAAATGAGGATAAGCATAATGAAAAGAGAAGTCCACAACCCAGCCACTCATTACACATTGGAAAGTTAATTGTTTAGTAACTGAGTTTCAATCTTTCATTCAACACAACAAGACTGCAACAAGAGTTTTATGTTTTTATCATGGGAATTGCATCCCTATCAGCATCCCACAAAGCAAAATAAGCTTGTTGGTTTTTTTTTTGTCTGTGGGTTGCAGATGCAGACTAACAGGTATCTTGGAAAATTAGTGTCCAGTTTGATTTATGTGTGTATAAATAACCAACCTTTCTGCTCTGAGAACTCCCTGTAAATAACACCCTAGACTAAATTCATGCCATAAATCTACCCATTCTTTTTATGGCCCCAATCTGGCACTGCTCTCAATATTCAGAATACATACTGTTGTTGGCAGTTCAAGAAGCACTTGGACAACTCTCTATCCTTGGGGTTGTCCTGTGCCGTGCCAGGAGCTGGATTTTGATGATCCTGGTGGGTCCCTTCCAAGTCAGGATATTCTGTGATCCAGAACTGTTTACAGGAGTGCAGTACTAGACAAAGTTCTCTTCCAGCCCACATCAAGCACTACAAACACTTGTTGATATCCATGGCTGATGGGGTACTTCATAAATATTAAACCTCTGCTGTGATTAAATTCATGTCTCCCAGGATGATGAAAAACACCTTATAAATATTTTACTTTTCTTAAAGACTTACTCCAAGTTACTGAATATTTAGGTTTGAAGTAAAAGGGTGCTGTTTAGTTTCAATAAAGAGCTATGTGTTTTTACTTTACTGAATCTTCCTGTAGTTTTCAAAGTTGGAAGAGAAAATGTGCAATAAAACTTACTTTATAATTTGGATGCCCTCTCTAGAGACCTATGATACTGGTTTATTGGGAAATATATGGGTTATCCGAGCAGATATTTGTACTCTAAAGTTATTTTGCTTGCCAACCTCAGTTTCTAGGGCTCAATAAACTTTAATTTTAAAGCTCCAACTCCAGATCTTGTTATTAAGAGTAAGTATTCTATTCTTTCAAGTTTAAAATGGTTGGTTTATAATCTCTTTACAGATTGCCCATTCTTGGCAAAAATAGGTTACAGTTATTGAAACTCTGTATTGTTAAATGTTTAATAATGTTGGGATCGCTCACCTAATTTGTTAATTTTGTTTATTTGTTGAAGCTGGACTTGATGTAGGATGAAGGCACATAAAAACACTAAAGGAGGTGTCTGTATATCCTTTGTAGAGAGGAAGAGGGATTTGGTTCACTGTTTCCTCTGTAATAGTACATTACTGAAAAATACTTAGGGCAGAGTCTGAGACAGATGTATAATTCAGCCAATACTGGTGGCCATGACAGTGAGAATTCTTGAAAAAGCATTTGTCTTTAAATCTCTCGGGTCACATAAATTAGCCCAACATTCATGTAATGCCTAAACTGCATGAAACAATATTCCATTGGTAACATGAAAACCAGTTTTCATGGTCTTGGGAGAGGTCTTGAGGATTAGGAACTATTCCCAAAATCATATTCACTTAGATGAGAAACTCCTTAGAGGTTTTCTTTGACAAAGTATCCATATGCCTCTTACATTTTTAATATTTCTCTGTTACATTTATCCCCATATTAGAGAAAATCCTGGCAATACAGTGCTACCTTGGGCTAAGGACTAATACCTCATTCAAATCTTGCTCCGTGTGTGTCATCCTGGAAAAAAACAGTTAGTCTCCCCTTGTCACCTGTAACTCAGCTTCTCATGAGGTTAGAATTGTAAGAGAGTTGGAAATAAAGAACTTGGATACTAATTTTTTCAGGAAAATAAACATATAAAAGCATTTGCTGGAAGACTTCACAGTTCCACCACTGCACCGAACGGTTTGTACCCATGCAGCTCTTTTGTGTTTTTAAACAAAGCCAAATGGCAGAGCTCAGCTGAGTGGAAAAATCTCTGCTACAGTCTGTACTCATCCATCATCCCTGAGAGAGGTAGGAGAGCAAATCCCACCCCCAAAAAATGTCACCACGTCATTTTCTATCCTTCAACCCCTTTGGCAAGGCAGAGGGCATGTGAAAGCACTTACCCAGGCCACCGGCCTTGGTTAGCCTGCCCCAGCCTCATGACCCCAAAACAATTCAGATTTTTGGGTTCAGGAGATCATTATCCCTACCTTCTGAGTCATATTATTCATACAATTTTATTAGGTAGGAATATATCTGTAGTGTTTTACTTTCTCAGCAGCATCTACATCTCAGTGAGGATTACATTTAGCTGCGTAAATCCTTAAAGTTTATAGACCAGAGAGCAAGCAAATGGTGTAGTTTTTTATTTTCTTTTTTAACTATTGCTTCTCTCTCTGCTAAACATTGTAAATTAGAACTATATTGTTTACAAATAAGGACTAGGAAGAAATTTGTGGAGAAAATGTGCGAAGAGAACATTTCAGAAAAATACAGACAAATCTTAAGTGCCATTTCTGTTACACATCTCACATGTGGCTGGGTCAATTCATGTGTCCTTTTTCTCTTTGTTTATGACTTATTTTTATGTGGAAAATGCTTACACTAGGGGACATTTGTACATAAATTATGCTGCTTAAGTTTTGGCTTTTTGTAAACACAAAAATTACTACCAGAATTAGTAATTCCACTCCTGAATACACAATGCAGATGCATTGCACACAAGAATGTTGCTTATTAAATTAACATTAAAGGCAATTATCTCTGGTATTTCTCTGAAGATTTTGGAACACAATGTAATAACAGCTTATCTTCTCCTTTAAATTCAGCGTGGCCCACTTAATCTGACAATATAGAACAAAAATGAGCAAGTTTTTTGAAAAAACATGACTTGTGCTTCCCCTCAGAAAGACTTTTCTGCCATATCCTGATTAAATTTGATCGTGTCGTTATGTTTGAAAGTGCTGAATAAAATGTTCTGGAAATTTAGTGCAACAGAGCTGGGATAGGTTTGCTGTCAGTTAACAGGATTAAATTGAAAGCTGGAAGCAAGTCTTCTCCTTTCTTTCAGTATTTCAGATTACATTTCTAATTCAATTGATTTTAATCTTAATCAAGAAAATATACATGACTTTGGGAGACTACACGTTGGTGGGACATGTTTTGTGAGATATATGTGGCTGTATATGGCCTGGCAGTTCAGGGAGACATACTTGGCAGGGCTTTTTACTGCTCTGGAAAAGTGTGTTCCTTGTATAGACATCTGGTCTGTGCCTATATTCTGATTTATTTTGGAGCTGAAGTACTGGCCAGCGTGTGGGCAGGGTAGTTGATGTGCCTTTCTGCCCCTAGGGCTGCTGGAGAGGGAAAGATGAGAAGGAGGTTTCCTCACCCCTTTCCACCAACAAGAGAGGGTGGGAAAAGTGCCCCAGGTTGGTAGGAGGAGTCATTGGTCTGTTGTGATTTGGTTCGTTTTTGATTAGTTGTGAGGCTGCTTCTTTTTTTTTTTTTAATCTTAATATTTTTCTCTAATTAATTCAGACCCCCCCCTCAGACCTAAATATTTATGGATTCTACAAAATCTTTCTCTGACCAGAATATTGGGGAAGTATTAGATAACTTGGATGCCTGTTTTCAGGCTAAAATCAGCTGAGAAAAATGTAGGAAGATTGAAGCAAGTTATTTATTCTTTAGAAGTCATGGAAAAGCAACAGGAATAGTTCTTAAACTGAATCATTTAAGGGCAAATTTTGTATGCTTCCCGGGGACCTTATGCCTATAAATAATTCATGCCCTTGTATGTTTTTGATTTCTTTCTCTGAAAATGCTTTTCTTTATGACCAGGTCACATGGTCAGAGTTATTCTTTAATGTCCTTTAATGTGTTTTTTCACGTTATCATTTTTCCATTTTGCTGAGGAATACATTAGCCTTTGCTACTTACCCTTGAAACATCTACTTTAGCAGTAGGCTTGGAAGAGAAAATTAATAGTGAAATATTAGTTGCATCACACACACTTGGGGGAGAAATTTTACCTCAAAGATAGAAAATGTCCAGGAAAAAATATTGTCTCTTCTGGCTTACCTGTAATTTCTTAAAATGCCAACTATGTTAACATTATATATTAAAACCAAAGTTCACTAAGCAATACATCTCACATCATTCATAGATCTGTGGATTCAGCCTTGTAAAACTGTCCTTCAGTAGTCTCTCCCATGTCTGAATTTTTTTTTCATGTGCAAGGCATAAAAATGCCTCTGAAATTAATGGGAAGTTTCTACAGACAAACTTCAAAGTCAGGGGACCAAAACTAAATTTCAAACCATCCTAAAATATGTATCTGAACAGAACACTTCAAACTTTTTAGGCTACTGAAGTTTTGAAAACAGATCCAAATCTTTATTCTGGTCATTTTTCTGATACAAGACTACTACTGACACTGAAGGATGCCTCAGTGATGACTTTGTCATTAGTCTCTCCAGAAAGACGGACTATTCAGAGGAATTAAAAGTATTCCCCTTTATGTATGCATACATATTCATTTATTTATTTATTTAAGCAGTGCTGCCTTTCCATCCTCAGGAGAGTTTTCCTACATTAATTGCCTCTGTGCTTAGATGCCTCCAATTATTAACCTGCAGGTGTCTCTAATCACTGCATATTCCCATTGGGTTTGGGTTGAGGGCTATTAGCTATGGTGGTTAAATACAACACACATTATGTGGGGTTTGTTTACTGTTTTATCCCTGAATTTGGCCCCTAAGATGCCAGAAAACAGTCATCAGCAATCACTTCTTTCCACTCCTGCGGGGCCTTGGATCACATTTTCCTCCTTCCCTTTTTTCTCAGGGAAATATTTGAAGACAATATGTAGTCTGAAGCGAGAAGTTTTCCAAACGCTATTCCATATTATTGAACTTGGAATGCAGTCTAACCAGTCAACACTTCTGCTTTCCAAAACCATAAAAATCCCACTTGGGAAACCTGCATAGTTTTGCTAAAACTGCCAAGCTGGGATATTTGAAAATGTGAGGAAGCAGTGGACTCTGTCTTTATTTGTATGGGGTTATCATGGCTTACTCAGCAGCAAAATTGTATCTAATTATGTTGGTACTAGACTGAGTCTCTTTTAATTGATTAATTGTAATTCACGTGTAGATTAACAGCTTTTAAAGGTCAAAACCTTTCAAATTGCAGTGAGTACTTGTTTATCTCTCCCTGTGCTCTGTAAACCTGGTATTCTCTTGCAGTCTGAAAACGACACCATAATTACACATTTGGAGGCCAAGAAAAATTGATTAGCAACCAAGGCTGGTTAGGAACAAAGGAACTGGGTCTGGTTATTCTTCTCTTTTCCCTCCTGAAAAGCACGAGCCTTGATTGTATTTTAGAGCACGAGATTCTGACAGCCCAAGGTGTTTCAGAAGTGAACGAGCACCGTTTAAATAAAAGACGCCGTTGATTATGAAGCCAGCACTCTGCATACAAATACATATTCTTTCTTTAAATTCTGAATAGCATGAGGTGATGGTATTATTACTTTTTAAACAAGACACATGCTGATGCAAAATTAGCTGAACAATGTTCATGGTAATACTCCATTATACTTCGTTCTTCCTCTTGCTCAGGTGCTAACACAGAACACTATTTTTTGTGCATGACACCCCAAGGTCCTCCAAGTGGTTGAATAAAACATGTTATTTTCACCTACTGGAAATATCCCCAATGTTTTCTGTACTCTACAAGCAGCATGTGATTGTTATCATATTTTGTAAAGTGTTGTAAGTGACAGAAAAAAATGAAAAATATAAAAGTTTTCATTTGTGGTAGAAATGAAAACACATTTTTTACAATAGGAAATTTACTCTGCTAAAAGAAGGAGTACTTATTCTTTCCACTTTAGGGGGTTGATATAGGAAAAGAACAGCTTGCTGTTGCTAACTATTTGATATGCCTCATGAAAAAATAAGCATTCTGCATTTTCGAGAGATTGTTTTCCTGACCCCTGATTTTATGTTGAAATAGAGAAAATTTAAAGCTGAAGAATGTTATTCTTAAAAAAATGAAAAGCCTCTTTAGAACACTATTTCTTGTTTGTTAATTTGCCAGAAGAAACTGAATAATATCCATTCCTGAAATATTCTATTTTGCATAGAAGAACAAATTTAGGACAAGGCGAAAGCCGTTTGATTTTGGGTGTGCAATTAAGAGCACAATGCAGTTTCTCAGAGAAAAGAGAAAACAGACACCAAATTGTCTCAAGTATGTGTGTATATATATTTATATATATAAACTTTACTCTTTGAGCCAAGTAAAATACTTTAGGACAGGACTTGAAAGGTATCAAGATTCATCCCTGTTAGGTTGGGTTTATTACAGACAGGTGTCTTTGCCACAACTTAGATTCTAATGCTAAAAAAAACCTTTGATGAAACCTTAACCTTACTGAAATTGATGTTTTCAAAATTTAAAAAAACTTTCATTTGGAGCGATGTTAGTTAGTGGGAAGGTGGAACAGAAAGTATAAATACATCTTGCAAGAGCAAAGAGTAGGAGAGGCTGGGAAAGAACACGATATCAGTGGAGTCTATTTAAAGGTATTTAAATGGTTTTTCAGAACAGGATATACTGTGAAGACTCATATCACTCAGAAATTGAGAGAAGATAAAGTATTAAAAACAGAGGAAGTGATCAATATCAAGTGAATTTTGGCATGGTTAGTCAATTTAACAGGGTCAGAAGGATATTACTTGGAAGATATCCCTAAACAGTAGAAAGATATTTAAAAAGTTAACTACGTGTGTTTGCATTCACTGCACTGAGAGAGCAAGGGACACACATGAACCATGAGCCACTCATGAGTTTGTGCTCCATTTCTGGGTGTTATTAGGATAGTCAGAGGTGTATTGTCAGCCCACATCTTGGGGGGAGGAGAGACAGCCAACTCACTGAAAGAAAGAACAAAAAAAAAAAAGTAGAAGAAGCTGGGGTGCCCAGTGAGGGGAAGATGAGGGGAAGATGATTGCCATAGCCCTGTCTTAGGCAGCAGTTCCAGGGGAGCTGCTGTGGGATCAGCTGTCCCTGCAAGCCCCATGGCTGCTTCCCAGCACTTTCAAGGTGTTTTCCCTGATGCTTCCCCTCCCTGAGCAGAGCATTGAACCCAGTGCTCAGAAGAGACAGAATTTTTACACACATTTCAGACTAAACATTTACACACGTTTCAGTGCTAAACACTGCCTTGCTTTCTGAATGAACTGAGTTAAATTCCCATCCTGCCTGCAGACACCATAAATTGAGGCATGGTATGGAGTATACGCTGAGGGAAAGGAGACACCATTATTTCTGATAGTCGTGCTGATTATAGAGTAACTAAATTTAATTTTCATTCATCTGACTGTTCTAACAATGAAATCAATTTAAAAGTCACAATTGTCAGCAACTTGGCAGAACAACAGTAAACATCTCGGCAAGATTGGCAGGGGAACTTTGAGATACTAAGAAAATGTGTGTTTAAACAACATTAATCCTCACTTTCTTTATAAGCTGTTCCCCTTCTAGGCTCCTTGGAATTTAATTTGGCTCTGGCTTAAAGGAGTTACGAATGGAAGTAATTTAAAGATGGATGGATGTTAATTTAAAGATGCCGTCATTTTCTGACAGAGCCGGGTACTGAAGTGCAAAAAAATGCGTAAAGAAGATAGTGTGTAATCAGGAAATGCCAGTCAGACAACAAATTGATAAATTGATGGCAAAGAGACATGATGCTCCTAATGGCCTTTAGTCTCCACCAAATACAACGTATTTGATGAGCTAATTTCTGCCATGGTACACAAAGCAGATTTCCCAAATTGTGTTACACAATTGTGTATGTTTATACCCTAAATGGAGACACATTTTTTTTAATAAGAGTAATAGCAATATTACTTCCACTAAGCAGTAATGTAAATTGTTTCATATATAAACATCAGTGTGAATTGGAAAATTAATTAAAAGAACAAATCACTATAATTATGATAAATAAAGCTTATCTTTATTGCTAGCATGCTTCTCCAGCAATCTGTCTAAATGAGAGGAAATTATATGCCATCAATTTCCCCAAGAGCTAAAGTCTCATTTTCAGAATCAGGTATGCTACAGTGAAATTAAAAAAAATATCTGCTTAATCAGTATCACGTTTTAAGGGGGATTATAGAAAGAGGCTGACCCTGTTTTGCCACCTGTTCTGCACAGACAGAATACAATTCTTGTCATATTTAAGTTAGTGACTTTTGTCCCTGAGTTTCACTGTCTGTGCCTAATTTAGTCAGATTTCTATGCCAGGTAAGTTAGTCATTATACTCTAATGATAATGTGCATATAGCCATTAAATGTGCAATGCTTTTCAAATTGGGCTACTGGAATCTGTTCATTGCTGTGGTATTTTTTTACCCCAGCCTTCACTATATCTTTTCACGTTCACCAGACACTGGTCAACACTTTGAGAGGAGAAAAAGAAGTCAACAGAATGTTCTTACAACTTTGCTGGGCTATTTGAAAATATATCATCTATCTGTCCTTTCTTTTCTGGCTAGTCTTCTACAGCTCTTCTCAGTAATTTGCTTAATCAATATATCAAGAGGTAATGAAATAATGAATTAGTCATATTACTACTAAAGAGAGAAATATTGTGTTGAAATACACATGCTGTGTATTGTTGAGTTCTTCATCATTGCTTTAACCCAATAACTCTGGTGATCACCTTTTACAGCTTCTGAAAAATATCTTCAGAATTCAGGTGTAGAGACAGATGAAGTAGATCAGGAGATGTTTGGGGATATGTGGGGTAAGGAGAGAGGAAGTACAAATAAGCAAAGCAAATCTCTCGCCTCTTTTGAGCTCTGTGCAAGTCTGGTGCAGCCATGGGCAACTTCTCCTCCTCCTCCTGAACCTGGCATTGAGCTGCTCTGGATGTGTTTAGTCAGGATCTCAACCTGTTATGGTGCTCTGGTGTCATGGTACACAAAAACTGCTGCGGGAGGAATTAGGAATATATGCAAATGAGGTTCAGATCATTACTTCCTATGTCATCTCAGTTGCATAATCCTATAGAAAAATCATGTGTTAAGAGCTTGTGCTTGCAGCTATCATTGCATACCACAGCAGTTGCATTAGCTGGGATACGGTTGAATTTTCCAAATGACATCATGCTTTTTATAGTTTATAAATCACCATCTGGATGTGCCCCCTAGAAAAATGGCTTTTATCTCATGCTGCTGGGAAAGACTTGGCTCCAAGTTTTAATCAGGGCCATAAATAGAGGAGGATGTGGATTTATTAGTTAATTGTTTAGTTGTGATGTTCACACATGTACATGTGGCATGTTGAAAATCTGGCCATTCCTGATTTTTGAAACCCTTCAAATATTCAACTTTTCACAATAGTCAAAAAGGCCACTTAATTGGACGATATATTCCCAACCAGCTTTTATGGGAAAAATGTGAATTTCCTTCTAAAACGACTTGCAGACCATACACTATAAAATTAATTGTGTACATTTTACATCTTGCCTCATTTCACTATACAAATGAGATACTGAATGCACATAAAATTCTTGTATTAGTGCCTGCAAAACTTTCTCTGACAGAGATTACACTACTGGTTGAAAAATGATGTCTCTTTCTTAGTCTTCTTTGCAGCAGTACTGAAGGTGGTCAGCCAAGACTTGCAAATTATCTGTCTAAAACCCACTGTGCTTAAATTGATAAGGTACTGGAGTGTTAAAGATCTCTGTATCTGGGAGATTTTTCAGCACCTACTGGATTTCTTCTGACTTCTACTAATTGCAATATTCCCACCAAAAAATAAGACAGACCTCATCTCTCTCTACCAAGAAAAAAACCAAAAACAACCAACCAAACCTACAAATGAATTCTAATTAGTAAATGAAGCCCTTATACAGGATGCTTACTGTATTCAAACTATTAATTCAGTCTCTCCCCTTTGAAGTTTTTTGTGGTTTTTTTGTTTAAAGTTCTGGAGGAGAGTTTTTTAAAAAAAAGCAGATTTGTTTTATTTTTCCTGCAGAAATCAATAAACTTCTGTGAGATTTGGGTCATTTCCTTTTGAATTCACTTCATAGGTAAGATGTGTTCGGCTTAATTGGTTCTTGCAATGAATTCTCAATAAAACGTTCAGGAACAGACTTTGTTTACCACCGAATTCTATGCATGAGAGTTGTGATTCTGTTACGTTAATGAAATAAGAACCAAAGGCCAAATTCCCACCTGAACTAATAAAGAATCAGCTTCTCACCATATTTTTACACCAGGGAACCAATCCCTTTAAAGGGGAGGTGAAATCTGAGGTCCTCATAAAATTTGTGGTCATTTAGAAATCGTGCATGTGCCAAGTTGAAGGTGTTAGCCCTGGTGCCCTGGTGGAATTCCAAATTAAATATTTATGTTCTATGTGCCTGAGATCTCTGTCTAATTTCATTTAAATATTATTCCTTTCCCTAATGGCACCAATCCAGTACAGTTGCTGTATTTCACTGGTGCTTTCATGCTTCGTGGCGCTAGTCTAAACTTTTCTGAACATACAGTATAGGCAAGTTAAAGTGCATTTAAAGGAATTAAGAAATTTCTGTCTCTTTTGGCAAGTTCTTCACAGGCAGTTAAACTGTTACGTAAAGGGACAATGAGGAGTAAAAAAGGAGATAAGGTCTGTGATCACCTGTGATAAAATCTGTGATCTCTGGGGTTGGGCAGCCTGGAGAAGGGAAGGCTTTGGGAAGACCTCACTGTGGTTTGTCAGTACCTGAAGGGGGCTTATAAAAAGGAGGGAGAGCAACTTTTTATGCAGGCAGATAGTGACAATGACAAATGTTTTTAAACTGAAAGAGGGCAGCTTTACATTAGGTATTGAGGAAAAAATCCTTTATTGTGAGAGTGATTAGACACTGGAACAGGTTGTCCAGCAAAGCTGTGGATGCCCCATTCCTGGAAGTGTTCAAGGCCAGGTTGGATCAGGCCCTGAGCAGCCTGGTGTAGTGAATGGCATCCCTGCCCATGGCAGGGCGGTTGGATCGAGGTGATCTTTAATGTCCCTTCCAACTTAAACCATTCCATGACTACATTTCAGGGAGGAGCAGCTCCTATATGGTCTCCCTGAAAATATTACCACCATTGTGGGCAGTGGCTGCAGGACAGAACCATTCATTAAGATTTCTTGGAAGAAAATCCAGAGATTCGGGCTACACCCAAGCTAGCTGACAGGAATTAACATCCTTATGAAATATGGGATTTTTACCACCAAACAAGGGGTGCCCAGTAGCAGGTTTTGCCAGGCCATAGATGTTGGGAGGTATGGGAGAAAATGTAGCGTGCTTTTTCCAGTGATGTGTGGGGTTTGCTGTGTTCCCCCAGAGACCAATGGTCACTTTAAGCTCCAGTAGATGCACATTTCCATTATTTGTGTATTTTTAGACTTCTGGATCAAAGGCTGGAAGCCTGCAGCTGCTCTGCAGACCAGGAGCAGTGGGGCTGGGACAGAGTGGTTTCACAGCCTCATCTCAGCTCCAGCAGCTGCTCTTGGCAACGTCACGGGATGGGTTATTTAGGTACCTATCCTTGGGTTTACTGCCTTTAAAATAAATGTAATTATAATTACTTCCTCCATGAAGAACACCACAAAGCCAGTACTAGCTGCTGCCCATGGCATTGTGCTTATTTCTCTGTTAGTTTGGTGATGCTGATTGACTGAATTAAAATTGTTTTCATCTCATTTCAAACTTGGAAATTGCTCAGATATGGAACTCTAGTATGAAAACCAGTATGTGCAAGTCTTCCTACATTCAGGAATAATGATTTTTGATTGTGGCTCCAGCTGGGACTTTCTAAGTAGTGATGGTAAAATATATATCTAGACATCACTCAAAAATTATTCTTTTAGGCTGACCAAAGCAAATACTGAGTTATTCTATCTTTTCAAAGTACATAACTAAACTACCTGGATCATTCCCTCCTGTCCTTACATGGAGAAATGCTTCCCTATGTTCCAAACTCCCCTGATGGTGAACATAAATGGACTTCCAAAATGAAGAGATATGGGAAGATGATCAGAACAAGAAGGATGAAGGCAATTAATATGTTTTTGCTCCAAAGCTCAAAACAATTCTCATCTTCCCTAATTTTTCTACAGGTCACATAGAAGTAGCCAGTAAAAAGCTGTTATAAGTGATGACCTCCCTGGGTTTATTTCTGCTGAAGAAAATCTGCTAAAATGCTGACAAGGAAGTCAACATGTTAACTTCAGATTTATACCAGTTCAAGTATGAGGAAAATTTTAATGTTGCTCACACAATTCAGTCATCTGAGCAGGAAGGTAAATAGTAAATATAGACATACATTTAACAAAAATAATCTAGCTGTTGTCATAGTAAATTTCTCATTAGAGGGAGCAACATAATTCTGACTTATCATGGCTCAATCCAAAACAGAGGGCAATGACACAGAGAAAAACACTTGTTAAGCTGAAAAGCTAGTTGCTAATTGTATAGTAACTGTCTGGAATATGGAGTTTTATTGTTTTGAATTATTTTTAGTAATATAAATATATATGAGCCCTCCAATATATATGGAAAATAATCTCAATAAATCAACCATTTTGAATGAGAGGAGACATAAAAAATGGTTTAGATGAAAGCATGCAGAAGTACAATTCATTCATGAATACAATTTAATCAAATTCATGCAATTTTATATTTCTCTGTATTTTAGATGCAATTTTTTCAAATTATCCAACACAGAAGCAGAGTCTCTGTAATACTCACAGGTTATTGTTTACACTGTCTTACAAATATAGACACAAGAGCAGAAAAGACAGAGACCTCAGTGCTCTGAATCCCCTGCTCTGAATTTCTGAGCATGCTGATGTGGCTCGTGTGTAGCACAGAGCAATGTGGTCTCAGTGGCCTAGAAACAACCCAAGATCAGGAATGGAAGGGAAGGAGGGATCTAGGATCTAAAATTGAAAAGCACAGAAAATGAGGAAAAAAATGAGAAAGATCCACTTTCAGAATAAATAGGGTGGGTTTTTTTTGGTTGACTGAAAGTTTGTTTTTAAATAGCCATAACTGCTTTCTCTACCTGTCAGTGCTCTTCCTCTGCACTGCTAATCACACACAGTGTTTGTAAGGTGTACAGCTGAAATGTGATGCAGGCCCTACCACTCTTTAAGTAGCAAAAGATTCTTTGGGAGAGCGTTACCAGGTGTAATTTATGGATTTGTGCCAGGAAATGTGCTGTGGAAACTCTCAGACAGTGCCTTTTGCCTTCATGTGCTATTTCCGCTGCCTGGAAGAACACAACTCGTAGTAATTCTAAAAAGGGCAACGGGGATAATTGGGTTCCTGCTGCTACACGTGTTTATCAGTGCACTGCTGCCAGATGTAGGACATATGCTACAAATGGGCTTCCTATCCCCAGAAGGAAGAAAACCCCACCCAAACCAAAACCCCTCAGCTTTCCCCACCTCCATGAAGACATATAGCACTGGGAATAAAGCCAGGAAGGTTTTTTCTTTTAGCTTTGATACCCATACCTCTTAAATGAATACTTTTATTCATTATGGTTACAGATGAGGGATTCCTTTAATTCTGAGCATGGAATAGAAAGACGTGGCTTTGCCTGAGAAATTTAGAGACAGTGTGTGGTTTTAGATGTGTACACAGGAGTTTATACAGCTCATGCTGTCTATGTGGCTCGGGAAGATTG
Source organism: Manacus candei (assembly GCF_025592945.1). NCBI lineage: Eukaryota > Metazoa > Chordata > Aves > Passeriformes > Pipridae > Manacus > Manacus candei. Next base: position 71,722,455 of record NW_026138062.1, read on the forward strand.
GATTAGGGCTCAAATTTCTGTATTAGACATATTTTATATTGGGAGGTATTGTTTGACTGGAGACTTCTGCTCAACATGTGAAAAACAAAGCTTATTTTCGACTTTGCTCAAAATGAATGCAATTGCAAAGGGAACCATAGAGTCATGTTTAATTCAGATTCTTCTGAGTAAAGTATTTGACTGGACTCGAGACAGAAAAGACTCTTCTGAGGTTCTTCTTAAACTGTATTTCATGAAATTTTAAAAGACATTTAAGTTTTAAATTATTAAAAAATAGTGAAATATCTCAATTTTTTTTATTTAAATTACATTCAGGAACATTTGTCTTTTAAGTAAGTCACTGAGCTGGAACCCAGAATCTCTGTCTGCCAATCCAGCTACACTTTCACTTGGTTATGCGGCTCTTACCAAAGTTATTTAATCTCACCATGAGCCTTTCTTCCTCATCTGCAGAAGTAAAAATCCTGTTGTGCTGTGATATTTTTGAAGTATTCCAATATTACTAGAAGACTTTCACAACAGATATGAAACACAAAATGGGAAACTGAAGATTGACCGTTTCGTGTCTGTGGAATAGCATGAGCTCTGCTAGGTGTTCTTCCTGTTTGAACAGACTGTGGACAGTGCTCAACCATCATTGGAAAAAAAAGCAGTGAATAATATTAATTTGTTTAGTACAGGTCTCTGAACAGCCTTGGGATGAAACTAAACTTGTGTGGTGAGGAAAATTTACATTCCATGCATAGAAATACTCGAAGTCTGTGGAATAAATAGGAGCAAGGAGTGATATGTATATAAAAGCTGGGGTAAAAGTAGTCAATGGTGATTAGTAAGAATAGAATGAGTGTTTTGAAAAAAAACCAAACACGAACAATTAGAAAGAAATGCAAATTGGAAAGTTAATGCTGTAAAACAATGGAGTAGGTTGGAGGTCGGGAGATAGTGGGAGATGGACCCTGCCTTGCTCCAGGGCAGTGGGATAATGCAACAAGAAATGTTGCCTCATTTGTTGTTTCATTATTATTTCCATCTAGATGACATTTTGGACAGATGGTTTGTGACTTAAGTGCACTGAGATATTATTTTTGTTAACACAAATGCTAGACAAAATAATGTTTTGAAAATGCCAAGCCATTTTTAAATGGCACGTACTGTATGGACACAATTTATATCTCTTGAAGCGCAGGCAATTTGCAAATATGGGTCTGATTCATACATATGTATTGAGAGGGCAATAAGGTGCTCTTTAAAGACCAAATGAAGCTTGTAGAATCATAGAATTATTGAGTGGTTTGAGTTGGAAGGGACCCTTTAAAGGCCATCTAGTCCAATGTACCTGAAATGAGCAGGGACTTGTTCAACTACATGAGGTTACTCACAGCCCTGTCCAACCTGTCTTTGAATGTTCCCAGGAATGGGGCACCCATCACCTCTCTGGGCAACCCATTCCTTATATAAATTTACAATCTTTAATTTAAAACCATTACCTCCTGTCCTATCACAACAGGCTGTATTAACAAGTTTGTCCCCGTCTTTCTTACAGGTCCTCTTTAAATACTGACAGGTTGCAATAAGGTCACCCTAGAGCCTTCTCTTTTCTCCCCTCCCCTCCCCTTCCCTCTCCTCCCTCCCTTCCTCTCCCGCAGTGCAGTATCTGTACAATAAGGGATTTGTTTTCATTTTAAAGTTTATATTTTAGAATACCGCGTTTAAAACAACATAAAGAACTTGTTGCCTAAGTAAAGAATAACACAACTCTGAGATGAATGTCACCTCCACAACAGAAGTGTTTTATCAATTGAAACTGAGAGGGGGGGAAGTGCTGAAAATGCAAAACCCAACATTTTCCCACAAAAGCCTATTTTGTTGATGATTACATATCCATTCTTTTTGATGTAAGAAGGAGTCTTGGGAAAGTGATTTTTAAAGCTCTGAAGTCATAGAATTAATTTGACTACAAAGGAAAAATTATTTTAGCATCAGGAATGTTCCCCTTCAATTTTCCCTTTGCCAAGATATATGACTGGAGCTATATGGAAACCTTGTCAACAGCTTGAACTGTGTCCATAAGCAACTAGGAAGTGAGTGCTGCTGCTGGAAAAATGATATCCTGCAGGTAGCACCACTCACCAAGCAGGAAAATGCACCTGGCACAAAGCAAGGGCTTCTTTTCTTCTGGGCAAATGAAGTGCCTGAATGAATATCCAGGGGTTTTGTTGCCATTTCAGCACATGAGTTCTGGCACTTGGCTGGAAATTGAGAGTAATGAGGGATGATTTGCTTTTTAAAACCCACCCCAGTGCCTTCTTGGTCTTCAGAAACAATACAAGAAGTCACATCACTGTGGCATTAAGATGTTACAAATGTTGTAAATATGTTACAAATTTGTAATTAGTTCAGACAAAATTATTGACCATAATTTGTCCTCATTGTTCATTAGCAGCAGGCTTTGCATTACGCTCAAGATTCTTCATCTTCATACCTTATGTCTTGTCCCTATGTTGTCAGCATTACTCACATTAAGATTATTATGTTGTGTTTGTTGGGTTGTTTCCCTGGTGCTCCTTTCTGGAATATGTATTCCTTTATAGACAAGTCTCATTACTCTGTAAAAAAAAAAAAGAAAAGGGGAAAAAAAAAAGCTGAGGCACAGCAATGCAGGTCTGTATGTAATCTGCATCTAAACTGAAAACTAAACCTAAACCTTGGAATTTTAGTCTGTTATTTTGAGGCCTTTGAGGCCAATGACGCCATTCATTCTCTCTGCTTGTCCAGGAAGATTAGATAAGCCTCCCTCAAAAGAAAAGCAAACACGTGCTATGGGACTGGTGAAGATAAGGCAAAATGCTCCATGTAGAGGTGGCAGTTCCCTTTTGTTCCATCCGAAGCCATTAGTAGTAACAAAGCATGTAAGTTATTAGCAGTGACAAACTCCTCTGAAGAAGGATCATGCCACCTTGCACAAACACCCCAAAGTTTCAGTGCACAGCACGTTGTTTGAGCCTCTTTCATTCCAGGAAACTTTACAGCAAGAGTCTTAGTAAAGGAGTTTGTTAGATCAGGGAAAAAAACCCCAAATATAAATATTGGTTTGTTTTTCACCAAGTGATGAATGGTGTGTTTCACTATACACTAGTTACAAAGTCTTTCTACTGGCTGGCATCAGAACCTGCAAATACTTTTTCTCATCAGCATATTTAGTATGATATGAATAGTTTACTATTTATTATCTGTACGAAACCAGTGGCCATCTTGACATAAAGCACTAAATGACCTTTTTGGATGAAAAAAAAAAAGTTATATTTCTAGTGTGTGTGTGTTTGAGTAAAATTTTTTTAGCAAACTGTAGGCAGAAAATCCTGTTTGAAGTGATCTGTATTTTGACAAGATATATAATTTAAGGCCAAGAAATACTGTGCAAATTTCTTCTTGGAACATGTCATAACTTCTACATCCATGCTTTGAGTCTTAAAATAAATCACTACTAAGTACATTTACTATTCTACATTTTAGTGAATGTAGAGCAGTACTTTGGTTTTTGATCCCTTATGCTCTATTGATAACCCTTTTCTGACTGCTCAGAAAGGTCTGCCCTGTCTGAAATGCAAGATATTTGCTGGAATCCACTTTAGTAACCTCCTCTTGCTCACTCTGAGCAGAAATTTCCAGATGAGTAGGACTGTAGTGAATTCTTATGTGTTTTATAGTGTGAACTCCCATCATTAGGAACTAAGCTGAGACCATCAAATACATTTTAATTAGAGCCTCTGATTGGATTTATGCCAAGATCCCAAAGGTAAAAAACTAGTACAGAGATTTGCCATCTTCTCCAAGTCAAAATTTGAATTCTAGTCAACTCTTCTCTCTCAGTTTTGCATTTGCTGTCTTGGTGTGAGTATGTGCTTGTGTATGAGGTTAAACTTTATATTCCTTGGCAGGTAGTGGAGATGTTCATTCACGGATGGAGCTGAGAGCATCCCATTATTCCATCCCTGTCATACACCATTCCATTTATACTGGCTGGCAGAAAAGCAATTTCGTCTCTCACACTCCCATTCTATATATTTAATTTCTAATGAGTTTCAGGGATGCTCCATTCCCATGGCACATTATCTTCTATTATAACCACAATACAATATAATGTTTAAAATAATAATAGAGAATAATAATAACTAATGTGTAATCATCAGGCTCATCCTGTCTTGAATCTGTTGTTACAAAGTCTGACAATTGTATCTGGGTAATAGGAAGACCTAGTCTCTGGATGTTTGAGCTTGGAAAGATAATTTCTTATTATGTTTCCTTATTATTATTTTAACCTTCACAATCTGCGATTTGAAATTCACGCTTAGAGTTCAGTTATCCACAACCAGTTATCTGAAATGCAAAATGGTTTCCCGTATGGCTGGAAAAATATGCAAATATGCTTTTCCTGACGCCGAATATGTCTGAGCGTCGCGTGCATTTGTACGTATAGAAAATTCCGCACATAACGTTCTCTAGAACAGCCTTCCTCTACTGAATGGCTTTGGGATCAGTGAACCTTACAGACGGAACGACAGCTGAGGGACAGTTTTAGAGTTCATACACCAAAAAAAAAAAAAAATCTATAGGATCCTATGTAAATAGCTGGAGGCTGGAGGAGTTAGACAGAGAAAAATTGTGTCTGCTCGGGGAATAGACAGTTCAGACCATGCTGTTGACCCATTAAGTCACCTATGATAGTACTGAGACAGAAGCCAGGGGCCTTTAGTTCAATCCTCAATTAGGTCATCCAATCAAAACATGTTTAGGAACATATCTAACCAGACGAGATGCAGGACGTCTCAACTCCTGCCCTTTCTGTGTCCCACAACTAAATTCTGGTCAGCTGCATCAGGAACAAAATAAAGATGAGACCACTGCTACACCAACAGCTTGAGGCTGAACTAAAACATCACTCAGGTATAAATACACACTTGTATTGGATTCATGTTTCAGGAGTCTTTGTTGAGATTTAGATGTATTTACAACCCAATGAGTGTAAAGAGTTACTGAAACAGTATTATACACATTTCTCCATGGCTTAACTTTTTGTTTTTACTTTTAGGCCAGACTCCAATTTTTAAAAAGTGTTAGGGAAGTGCTTCCAAAGTTAGACGTCATGACTGGGCAAGCCAAATCCTGAAAAACATGAATAAATTGTTCTCAATGACATTTTAAGGAGACTCAGGGGGGTTAGTGACACTGAAAACACTTCAGGGTAACTAACCATCTTTATAAAGTTCAGAAACACCTTTAAAATCTTAATCAAATTCTGTCTTGTAAAAAATCCGATATTTGAACAAGTGATTTTTTATACATTACGTGCATAGTCTGATAACCTGGTAGTCCAGCTTCTTGGAAAAGCAAATCCCTTTACAGGTTCAAAACATCCAATGCTACAATGAAGAAGGGAGAGCTTGAATTTCAGAATTCTCTTTTGGGCTTATGTTTAGAAGTAAGCTAAAAAATGAGATATCTTGTTTCCTAAAATGTTTCAAGTCATAATCATTATCCCTATGGATATTTTGAGTTCCTTTTCTAGGGAAGGATGCCTTGTAACCTTTGGGTATGATACTGAGCTTGAAGTACACTGTGATAGCTTCTTAGGAAAAGTAAACCACCTGCAGTTTCTGTGAGTTAAAATAATGCTTATTGTTTAATTTCCTTGTGTTTTTCTCTGTGTTATGATCACAATTTTAGGTCGTCAAGTGAAACCAAATAACATCTCAAGTGGGCATTGGGTAGTTGCAGATACAGAAGTTAATAACTTCCTTTACTACACTAACACCATATTCTTCCTGAATCAAATGTTCTGCGCCCACCATGTTGTCTGTTAATTAGATGTGTAATCACAGTAGCTTTTGAGGATAGTAAAACAGGTAAAGCTGTCATAGGACCAGCCCAGGTCTGGTCATAAGCATATGGTAAGAGCTGGAAATAAGAGACTAAACCAGGCGGACTGTGGTTCTCCCTTGGGATTACACATCTCTTATATGACAAATTTGCAGGGGAAGAACTGCTGACTGGAAGCCTCATCAACCAACTTCTATCTATATGGATTCTTTTGGACAAAATTTTAGAGCAATGCAGAGCAAAAGGCTTTCAGGCAAAGCAACTCTTCTCAGGAGACCATATCCTCTTACTGTTGCAGCCTGCATTCAGCGGAAGCATTTTTCCCCACTCCAGCTTGTGAATCTTTAACTGAGTCAAGGAAATAATATGATGTTCAGCAGACTCCAGTCAACTAAGATTACATTCTTTGTAGTATGAGAGTAAGGGAAAAAAACACATTTGTTGAGACCAAAGGGCTCACAGAGGCAGCCCCGGAGTAATTCAAACATAAACAGGAAAGAAACTTGATAGAAAAGCCTGGCGCTGGTCCATGTCAATGCTAATTACTGCCACTTTGTTCATGCAAAGTTCTGCATTAATAAGGTAGAAGAAATAGGGAATAGAGAGCGTGCACTTCTCTTCAAGGGCACAGCTTCACCTCTAAAATCCTTTGCTTGCTCTTGAATTTAGAACCTCTAAGAACTGTTTCACAAAAACTGTGTTGGTCGAAGCACACAGTGAGAAAAAAAGCAATCCTGATTTTATTGACATTAGAATAAAACTGTTTTTAGGTAGGAGTGAACAGTTGTTGTGGCCTTATATTGCATTAGAAACAGTGGCAGATTTGTTTTACGATAGGTCAATCATATCTGTCTAGCATTATGCAACTTATCGGTCAATTTGTCTTCTATAAATATCAGTAATTTTGAAGTACGTTTATATGGTGAATGTAATAATTATTTAAGTAAAGTGGCAGATGTAGGATTTAAATAAGCTAAAAGATGTTCCATTGTTTAAAGATAAGCATGGATATAAATCAATCTTCCTCTTTGGGAATTTTCTCAAGGCCCTTAAAATCCTCCTGCAAAGTGCGAGTCCCTAACCTTGTAAATAGTCCCTCTGGAGGCACTGGAGTACCCACTTGGGTCATGAATTCTAAGAGGGAGGAGAGGATTTTTTAGAAATGGAAGTGCACCATTTCTGTTTGATATGTTAGAGTGAAGCTGGTGGAGCAAATGGGCAAGCTCCTTTTCCTCTGAGATTTTCGCAAAATGGAGAGAAACTTCATGTTCCATACCAAAAAACTTTCTCATGAGTAGAGTCCAAAATAAGCTGTTTCTAATAAGCCTATTCCAGTACTGGTCTAAAATGGAGATGGGGGGGGGGGGGAGGGTTGTGCACACATACATTAACCCTGAAAAGAAAAGAAGCCCTGAGAGCTGACAGACCACTGATAACCATTATCTGTTTCATTTTTCCTTGAACTTAAGGCCAAACAAGTAAGGGTTCATGTTTTACATGCACCACTTTGATGTTTCATTGACTGCTTTTGTCAAAGTGATATGTTTGAAAACCAGCAACCAGAAAGTTGCAATTACTTTGTATAATGTGTGTGGTATCATTTTTACCTTAGTCAAAAACATGCATCGTTTACCAATAGCTTGAGATAGCCATAAGATGGTTTTATGTGTGCAGCCTCACCCTGTATCTGGTCAGTGCCAAGTGTTCAGTGTTCTCAGAGTTCAAAAACATCTGTAGCTTGGATGTGTTGCTCAAGTGACATCATTCAAGCCATCTTAGCACATTTTATGGAGGCACTATGAATACCACATTTTAAATTTGCCCAGGCCTCCTTGCCATTTTTATGTCAAGAGCTGGAAAATACTCGAAATTAGATCCTTTAGTTTCAGTCCTTCTTACTCTTCTGTATGCATGGAAAAATGTGGTTACTCTACAAACTGTACTTTTTAGTGTGTGCACAAGTTTATGTTCTCAAGGCCAAGAGCATTTGATACTTCCAGGCAGATTAAGAGCAATTCTAACAGCATAAATGCAGGACACAGTATGAAGGCAAAGACAAATCTACTGTTTCGCTGAAGGCCATTAAAAACTGTGATTTTTGGCAAACCTATCCATTACTGTGTTAAACTATAACAGAGATATGTTCAGAGGGGAAACAGTATCCCCTTTGTTGAGCCAGGAAAAAAAAAAATCCTGTTTCCAAGCTGCCCTTATAAATTCTTACTGAACCCTTTCAAGTAGCCTGCCAAAACATTAGGCAGTTTTAGGAGAACACTAGGGTGCAGATTAATTCTTAATAAATTGATTGATATCCCTACAAGCAAGCAAGCAAGCTGTGCGCCCAAATGTCATTTAGGTCCTGTGTATCTGACAGTTTCTTCTAGAAATTATGGTTTCATTCTTTAAAAGACCAGTGTGTCATCTGTATTAAAAGTATTCAAGTGCTTACAGTTGTTTCACATTATAGCTTATTGTATTACAGTTCTGGTATATTCTTTCTATAAGTAATCTTGTGGGAGCCAAAGAAATAGGAGCCCTTCAGAGTGCAACGACAATGACTTTTCCATGTTTCCGTTTTGCACTGTGGCAGTGGGGGAGCAACTGGAAGAAACTAGTGGAAGCTTCCTAGGCATCTAGGTTTCTTAAAATTTGATTCAATTTTCAGTAGTTTTTGATTTTCGTTTTAAAAAGGGATCTGGGGGAGGCTGGTGACTCCTCATAGGCAGTAAATATTCCCTGTGTGTTGAGTTGAGAGAGGCTAAAAAAATTCTATAGTAAAGGAAGTTTTCAGGGAAAAACAGAGGTGTAGAACATACATTTCCTTGCAAAACTCAGACCAGCTGTAATCATTGATAACAGATATATTTAGGACAGGTGCTGACAGAGCTGCTTTTTTTACTCTCCTCTCTCTGAGAGGTATAAGTTCACTGCCTGGGTCCCTCTGTAAGCACTGGCAGCAAAAGAGGGTGCCTGGTTTGTTCACTCATCAGTCGTGTTCCCCAGGTATTGCTAATTACTGCCAACACCTCGATCAGAGCTGCAGCCCTGGGTTATCTCCCATGGGTGGGATTCCTTTGGAGGCCGCCCCCATCCCAACAGGGAATTTGCCAAAGGTTCACCACCATTCTGTGCTTGTCAAGGCCCTTCCAGTGCCCTGGGAGCTGCTGCTGCTGCCCATCCTACTTGTTTCCACCCCACACTGCTCTGGTCAGAGAGACATCCACAGCAAAATGAACAGATGGGAACTCCCAGCACTTGAGGACACTTGGTTTGTTCAGCCTGGAGAAGAGGAGACTGAGGGGAGACCTCACTGCAGTTACAGAATCCTCCTGAGGGGAAGAGGAGGGGCAGAGACTGATCTCTGCTCTGTGGGCACCAGTGACAAGACCTCAGGGAATGACCTGAAGCTGTGTCAGGGGAGGTTTAGGTTGGATATTAGAAAAAGGTTCTTCACCCAGGGGGTGGTTGGGCACTGGAACAGGCTCCCCAGGGAAGTGGTCACAGCATCAAGCCTGACAGAGTTCAAGAAATGTTTAGTTAATGCTGTCAGGTGTAACTCTTGGGGTGTCCTGTGCAGGGCCAGGAGTTGGACTCGATGATCATGATGGGTCCCTTCCAGCTCAGCACAGTCTACAACTCTATGATAATTTCTGGAGAATGAGTTGTACACTTCTCAGCAAACATTAACTCCCAGAAACTTAAAGCTCAGTGTCAGTTGGTCTGGTCAGGCCTGGGGGGTGGTGGTGGCTGACTGGCACCCTCAAAGTGACTGACAGTTATCAGACAGAGAAAAAAAAAATGGGATGAAAAACAACTTCAGGGGTAAAATTACCCTTACAGGTAAAAATGTATTATCACATATATTTACAATGGAAAAGTGTGAACAATCTGTATGCAAACTTGAATAACAATAATTTGATTCCTTTGAAAGTTCATCTATTTGTCACAGATATTTGATTACGAACTCTAAGGAAAATGGTTTTTCATTTGTTTCAGCCATGCTTTTCTTAGGAATGAGTATATTTTTTTGCAACAAATATGGCCCGAGAAGTCCCTGAATTTTGACTTGGAAGGTGGTTTGTTTTTATGATCAATGTGATTTTTTCCTAGTTGTAAACCTATAATTTTTCACACATACGGAACAGAGGAATGATCAAATGAAATGATCTTTTTTCCTAAACTGAGTCAATTCGTATGCACGTTTAAAGATAAATATCCTGTAGCCATCATTAGAAACCATATTAGAAACAGGATTTTGCTAGAAAAATGAAGCAAACATACATTAAAAACGAGAAAGAGATTAAATTAAAAATTTCTGAGCGGGGAATGACCATGGCTAGATGCCAGGTGCCCACCAAAGCTGCACTATCAGTCCTCTCCTCAGATGGACAGGGGAGAGAAAATACAAGGGGAGGCTCATGGGATGAGATCAGGAGAGGGAGACATCACTCACCAGTCATGGTCATGGGCAAAACAGATTTTACCTGGGGAAAAATGAATTTAATGTATTGCCAATCAAATCAGAGTAGGAGAATGAGAAATAAAGACTGAATATTAAAACCTTTCCCATATCCCTCCCTTCTTTCCAGGCTCAATTTCTCCCCTGGTGTTCTCTACCTCCTCCTTATCAATGGTACAGGGGAACTGTGAATGAGGGCTGCTGTCAGTTCACCATGCATTGTCTCTGCTGCTCCTTCTTCCTGCAGCCCCCACTCCCCCCACCAAAACCTTGCCATGCAAACCCCATACACATTTTAAATTTTAATTTTTTTTTAACCATGTTTTTACGTAATCCAGGATTTATACTTTAATTTCTGCGAGCTAACTATTTCTATTATTATTTTTCGTCCTTTCACATTACTTTTTGGAGATATTGGATGCTCTGGTAATTTCCAGTTTCCAAGAAAATGCCAGTTGCTTAGGTTAACAGGTTGAAAATGAAGTTCCTGGAAAACACTTCCCAGCTACTTGGGATGAGAGAGTGCAAATTATTCTATATTGGCTAAGTGTTTACATTTGAGACTAAGTTAGACCCACCCAGAATTGCTTCATTTAACCTTCTCTGCTAATTTTGCTTCTCAGCCAGATCTCAAACCTTTATGTAATAAAGAAATAGTAGCCTATGCATGGATGCCAGTGATTAGCACTCACATACCTGTGAGTGCTGAATTCGCACCTGAGTTATATTTTGCAGATTACCTGTTGCTATGGGGCTGGAATAATGGCAAGGGCAGAGCCAAAGAATCACATCCCAGCATCACCTGAGTGTGTTACAGCAAGTTTCTGAAATCTGAGACCATATCAGGTGTCTTAACTCACTCTAGCATCTGAAATAAGCCTTTTGTGTCTTTGGAGAGAAGTGAGCTTCTGAAAGGCACGATGCTGGAATATTGAAAATAACTGACATGAGTGGGCAGAGAAGGACTGCTGCTGAACAGTAAGCTGTTAAGCATTTCCTTTATTAAAACAAGTCTGAAAATATCTTACAAATAAGGCCTTGCAGAAAAGGTATTAATGCTTTTATACACTATCATGTCACTGGATATTTTGAATTATTTCTTGTGAGTTCATCCTGTTAGAACTACTAACTTTGCTCTCAAATATTCTGAAATTATCCTTTTTGCTGTGTAAATACCACTTATTTTTGCATGTGTAGGCTTTGTCTGTTTCCTTTAGTTTTTTTACCTTTCTGCAGCTAAAAATCTAAAAATCTGTTGTGGCATCCAAATAATCAGATCTCATATGCTCACACACACTATTCATGTACACTGCAAAAACTCTGTGCTAGCATCTAACTCAAAACTATAAGGGGTTTGGCATCATATTGATCTTTTCCAGCCTGCTAAAATGTACCAGCCTGTTGAAATATATCTTTCTTATATAGAGAATCCAAACAGTTTATATATGAACAATTTTTTTTTCCATTTTCTTAATAGGACCCTATAATAAGGATGGGATACCGTAGGGGCTGTTTTATTGGCTTGTTAGAATGCAGTACATTGATCCCCACTGCTAAATCATTTTTATGGCACATTAACAGTATCATGACATCAGGAAACATATCTTTCAGCTTGAGGGACCTCTTTCCAAACCAAATGCATCCCACATGAACACTGAAAACAAATCATAGCAGTCTATTCTACAGTGGACTAATAGAGGCCATTTTCAGTCTTAAAGTTTTTGTTTAAATCAGTCTTTGCTAAGACCTGGGAAGATATTTAAGGGTTTGAAAATACATGAGGTTTTATTTAAGCTTTATGTTACTCCTTTAGCTTAAAAATGTATTTGTTTGAGGAGGTTTTTTTTTCTTTTGGTGGAATGCACTGGGTTATTTAATCATATATTGATGAATAGAATGTCCATTCTGAAGTAAATTTGCTACCACTTCTTGGTATCTGATATCACTGTGAAGAATATGAAGATGCAGAAAGCAATGGATTGTTTATCCATCCTGTATTTCAAAACTTGTGTGCCATTCTCTTAATCAGACCATTGGTACGAGGGGGGAAAGTGTTGCACTAACTGTGTTTTGACTGTATCACAAATACTTGGTAAGAAACATAATTTCTGGAAAGTAAGTCAACATCTGATACTGACGTCAGACTTGCAGGATGCTTCATTTCATATTGGGAAAGGTTTTCTACTCAGCATTTGTGCACAGATCTACCTTGCAAAGAACAAGCTGTGCTCTGTTTATGTTTCTTTTTTCTTTATTGGTATAATTTCTTCCCCTGTTTGTTGATAGTGACAGTTCCCCTCTATTCCAGAAATCAAAACAGTAACTACTGAAACAGCAAACATTTGCAGCCTTCATCATTGCCTCCAGCCTTCCTTTGATATGCAGTGTCTGTCTCCAAATTAGCAAATGAATGTGAAATTGGCTGCAAAATGGGGAAGGCTGAAGAAAATAATCTGAATATAGTTTTAATATGTTCTCTTATGCTCTATTATATCAGAGCTGATATCACCTTTGTAAAAGCAAACTGAATCCCAAGAAATCTGAGCCAGGGAACCTAATCCAAATTTTTAAGGAAAACATCAGACGTCTGCTCAGAAAGAACGTGGTGCGTGCAAATACCCAAATTTATCTCCCATTTCAAACAGAGCTTGTAATTAAAAACTTTAACCCCTCCTTTTATCTAAGAGAAAAACTTAAGTTCTGTAGTTGTTATTAGTTATCAAAGTTTATAGGAACTAATGACATAAAGTAAAGCATGAGAATCCTCTACTTTTATTGTACTGGTTTTCTACAGAGATAAAGGTTTCCTTCAGTCTTCAAATAACTTATTAGAAGAATGGATACTAATTTCTTAGCCACTTCTTTTTGTCTGGGGATAACCTGGCACCTGTGCAAAAGAAAGAAAGTGAAGTGATTGTGTTTCCAACTTGTTTTCCCAGACTCCTAGTTCTCCATATCTCTTCTCGTGGTGTTTTAAGTGTGGTGACTATCCCATTGAATCAGACTCAACCCACTGAATGAGAGACTCAAAGATTAACTTTTCAGTGATGACTGTGATGTGATAAAGTAGGTGAAAATAGTCTGATCGGTAGTTAATAATTCATTTGATACAATTATTTGTGTTTCTTTCCTTTTGTTCTCTGAGGGAAAAAAAAAGCCAACGGCAGCAAGAAGTAGCACCTAAAGAACTGAGTATATACAAGCTATATACATATACACATGCTGATATATGAAGACAAGTATATATGACATCTGTGTGACTCCTTGCCTTAGTATCCCACACAGAGGAATATGCTATGGCAAAACATATCTTTGATGAGAAAAATGCAAAGTATATATATTTTGGTAACTGAATTTTGACACAATTTTAAAGGGATTTCATAATAACATCTGGGGATTTTTTTAATCTTGGTCACAGAGCATTACTGATGGGTTTCTGTGAGTGTCTAGTCTGGTTGTAAAACACTGAAAAAATAAAACATACACTAGTGCCTATGAGAGTAAGGGGTGTACTTGTCTCATGACATGCACAACCTCCCCTTCCCATCTTCTTTCTCTCCCTTTTAACAGCTTCTAGATGCAAAATGGATTCAGTGCTTTCAACCTTTTTAATTTACTGAGGGCTGGGTTTTGCTCTTTGTACCTAACTGTGGGAATGAAGTGATTGGCCCTTAATCACTCCTGGAGATGATGTCCCCAAAGAGATGTTCCTCTTGTACCAGCAGGAAATGGTTTACTTTATCTTCTCCTATGTACATCCTCCTCTTCAGCAACTTACAGCTCAGAAACTTGGTGAGAAAAGTGTTATGTCTCTGTTTCATGGAAAGTTTTTACATAGGTTGTTCTGGTTGCTCATCTCCATGTTCAGTCTGGAAGAGTGAATGTATCTTATGAGTTAGCACAAATCCGATCCTGAACAAAGGAAGCTTGGGCAACGCTACATGTAAAATTTTCATGGGCCCCCAAGCAAAGACTCTGAAAATAAGGGGTTCATTTTACATTCCCATTAGACTCTGAGGGTCCTCAGAGGACTGGAATTTCTGTGTTGTTTATATGTTACTCTGGTGTTCACCGCCCATCTGCTGGGAATGTAACTGAGGCAGGCGTTTGATTTCCTGTCAGCTGCAAGATATCAGCCAGGTAGCAATCAAATGGTGTTGCTATCTGAGCCACCCTCTTGGTACCGGTTAACACTGTGAGCCTCTCCATGAGCCACTTGGGCTTCTCCGCAGTCCTCAGCCTCTGTATGGAAAGATTTTGCCAAGTACAGCCTCGAAACTTCACACAGGACTCGTGTCCTGCAGGAAATCATGAACTTACAGTTTCTTTGTTTCTTTATCAGCCCTATGACCAGATGAATACTGTACTAGATGTTGTAATAGATGCTCTCTACATATTTAGCTGCACTATCGAATGGAATTAACCTTCCAGAAAAAGAATTTTAAGAATACGGCACTGCACTATTTTCAATAAAAATTTTATAGGCAGCAGTGAGTAGAAAAACTTATTATCCTCTGATTTTCAGGTTTTGGAAGGGTGGGAGTGTGGTTTGTTGATTGGTTGGTTGGTTTTTTGGTGGATTTTTTTTTTGTGTGCTGGATTTTTTTTGTCTTTTTTAATACTTTTGGAATTCAGCACAGAGCCACAGTATAACTTTCATCATCCAAGGCATTAAGTATGAGAGAAATAATTGATTGCTGGTTAGTTGTAGCTGTGACTTGGATTTCAATTAGAATAATAACTTACAAATTCTAACAGAAAGCAGCTATTTTGCACCCTCCTAAAAAGCATTTGTGTAAGTTTGGTATGTTTGCCTCATACATTATGTATACCCCTTAATCACCTGCATAGCCAAAGGATGGCACTTTAAATTGATGAGTGTGATATATTCATACACAGAACAAATTAGTTTAAGGACAGATGAAGAATAGATATGCAGTCTAGCTAGCATGAACTGTTACAATTATAGAGATTATTACAACCACAGTCTAACACCTTCCAGACATCAGAAATCATTAAGTGTCAGAGTTACACAGATCTACAAGCTAGTTTTATCACAAAAATATTACTGCATTACAGCAGTTTCAATTGTGCCACTATATTTGAGATTAGAATATTTCTACTCAAATATTTATTTTCACAGGTTTCAAACTTAACCTTAGGAACACATTGAAGAAGCAGCATGACAAAAATATCCCCAAGTGAAAAGTAGAGGAATATGGGGTGGTAAATTTGGTCTTGGAGCATTTTATTTGCAATACGCAAGAAAAATGTGTTGTTTTAAGTCAGTGGAAGTCGGGGTGAAACTGTTGACCTGAGCAAAGCCTGGCCCTCGGACAAGTGTGGGACTGAAAGGAGTTCATTTGCTTGAGGCCAACTTTGAAAATAAGGAATTCACTCATATCTAGTATAAGAATTTGTAAAATATTGTAAAATCTAACCTCACTTCAGGCTGCACTTATGTTTAAATGTGAGCTTGAACCAGACCAATATATCCTAATACCTGCAGGTTAGTAGATATACTCTGAGTTGAATATAAACTTTCATGACTTCATGACTACTTCCAAAACTTACACCAAAAAACCCAACTGGGAAGCAAAATTTGTTAGATAGAACATGTTTCCTGTTGCAAACACTGTGAAGGAATGATGTGCCTACTTGCTGGACTCCTCACTACTCTTAATCTTTCCATTTTCATTTTCATGGCTGATTAAGTTCTTCACTCACAAGGAGTTTGCTTTTTATGTATGTGCAAATGACAGTACCCCAGACTGTCATGGTAATATTCAGGAAAAAATTTTATACCAAAAGAGATCAATGAAAGTGAAGGTTACTGGCACGATTTCTTTGTTTAATTTTTTTTTTTTTTTGATAATGTCATAAATTCCAGTGATTTGGTCTTTGAAAATTACTGTTTCTTATATATAAATGTAATTTCATACATAACCCCAGACGTTTAAAATATGTATATGTATCTTTTGCCCAAATCATTCTTACTCTCTTACTGACAAGTGGGAATGTTTTCAGACTAAAAGAGGAAAGATTTAGATTAGATGTTAGGAAGAAATTCTTTATTGTGAAGGTGGTGAGGCCCTGGAACAGGTTGCTGCGATAGTTTTAGTCTAGGCCTTCCTTGGTGACCAGTTTGTAACCAAGGAAGTGGCCATGTTCCCAGTATTCCATACGATTTTTATGTCAGCCAGGATATAAATAAGAAGGGCAGAGAAGCTTTTTCCCCTCTTCCCTTCCGGTGGATCTGAGGGCACAGATTCTCTGCTGTCGGTCCTGCTCGTGTGGGGCAGTGAGGCCTAGTGAGGCCTTGTAGGCCTCGGGAGGCGGAGGGTGCCGGCGGTCGTTCAGCACAATTCTGCTGTCTAAAGGAGAGTAGTAAGATATTCTTTTGCTAGTTCTTTATTGATTGTTCCCGGGTTTCGATTGTGCATATCTGTTTTGGTTTTCTTTTTACCCCTTTTCCCTTTCCATTTGGGGGGGTGTGTGGTATTTGGGGTTCCTTTTTATACGTACATAGTATTTTAACTGTATATAACTGTGATATATGTAAAAATATATATAGATAGATATAATTTGGTTGGTTTGGGGTTTTTTTTGGTTTCTGTAGTTTTCTTCCTTTGCCCAAAGTGGAAGGGAGGGGAGGTTTTTGCTGCAGTCTCAGGGACTTGGCGGGGAACCAGGTCCAAACTCTGATAGTTGCCCAGAGAAGTTGTGGCTGCCCCATCCCTGGAAATGTTCAAGGCCAGATTGGATGGAGCTCTGAGCAACCTGGTCTAGTGGAAGGTGTCTCTATCTATGGTAGTGGGTTGGAACGGGATGATTTTGAAGGCCCCTTCCAACCCAGGCCATTCTACGAATCCCCTTGGGATAGGGGTGCGTCTTATTTTCACTCTGTGAAAATGTGTGGAAACCTTTTTGTTCTTAACTTTAAATAGTGACAGGCACAGAAATGCTCATGCACACAAGCAAGGAACAGAAAGGAGGTTTAGGAAATTAAACAATTCCTAGCTCTTATACTGCTGTCGTAAAATGTGAATCATCCTCAGACTCTGGGAAATTAGGGGAAATCCCCCTCCCTTAGCCCTCTCCAGTCACTCCCACATGCTCTTTTATTAAGACATGAGAACTGACATTCTTTTCAAGAGAAAGAGGTAGGTTAACGTGGAGTTCTATTCAGCAAACCAGCTCTTGATATATTCATGCATGTCACTAAAATGCTATGAGTTTTCACTGTGGAAGTTTCTTGGTTATAATGAGGTTTATATCCGAAATTCCTCTGAAGATCTGGCTTCTAAAATATTTTTCTTTTTCATAGTGGCCATCAAATACTACACAAGAGGGAATCACATAAGTGTTCCAAACAGAGGGAAAACAACAAATATGTGCTCATGCTGAAACTGATGCAATTCAAATTCAGATGGTGAGAGAAACAAAAACCACAAGGGAACAGAAATCATGACTTTTCTGCTCCTAGAAACCTCTGGAAAATCTTGTACAAATTCTGCTTATAACAGGTTACATTACTTAAACCCTCTCAAAGAAGGCCATGCTATTCATGAATTAAGAGATGCAAGACCAAAAGCTTTGTAACTTAGATAAGCTAATGCCTAAAACCAACATGAATTCAGAGGAAGGTCAGCTGGATTTTTTTGTGGGTTGGGGTTTTTTGGTGGTTTGGGTTTTTTGTGGTTTTGTTTTTGTTTTTTTTGGTTGGTTGGGGTTTTTTTTTTGTTTGTGGCAATTTTGTAAAAAAGGCTTCCCACTGTAAAGAAAACATTTAGAATGAAACCATGAGTGACTTAAAATCCAAAAGACTGGTTTTAGACTTTTCTATTAAACTCCACAGTCCACTTCTGTAGTTGTATGTCTAGTATACAACTTTATAGTTGTATAGTCTTTATTTGCATGTAAATTGATGAAATAATCCCCAAGAATAAGAAAATTTTGGCTGAAAGAGCAAATGGCAATTTACATAATAAAGAACCACGATAAGATTTCAACTATAATAATATACAGTATTTAATTACCAGGAAGTTCCCAGAGTCTGCACCACTTACTAAGCTTTGCAATTCTGCTGTACTTAAAGCATATTTGTTCTTTTCCTGCAGGAAGTTATCATTTGCCTCCAGCCATAAATTTTCAGTCCAGTTGTGTATCTCAAGTTTGTTATATTGCTGCAACCAGGTAGTTTAAGGGGAAGTGTCTGATGGTGTGGGCTGTGCCGTACACTGGTTAAACCCCCAAGAAAAAGGTCTTCTCCAGGTGCAAAGTAGATTCCACAGTGGTGACCATGGGTAGTCATCTTAATTTCCTTGGTCCTTGATATACAAGACTTAATTTTGTGTAGGTGAATGAATCTCGTGATGGATTCATTGGAGCATATGAAGGAGGGAGGGCCCAGTTGTGAGCTGATGGCAAGAAGGAGTCTCATCTAAGGGGTCCTTTTAGTGCAGAGCTCCAGCAGAGGCCATGCCTTCCTCCCCCACATTAGTGTGCCCTACAGTTACAAGAAATGCTGATTTGGTTTTGGCATATCAGGTTGTGCAGTAGAAAGAAAATGCAGCAGTGAACCACCAAAATATAGGTCACAAACAGTATGAAAGTAGAACATGAATTAGTTCGAAAACTAACATATCTTTACAGTGTTTTTTAATCAAAGTTCGACCCACAAGTACATGTGGCAGCTGAGCCATTACAGAGCTGCCCATTGGTGTTCCCTGGGGGAGCAGTGCAGTCTGTGCCCAAGTCCATGCTGTCACAGTCCTATTGCTATTCATAGTTTTGAAGTAGGTATGGCTACCCCATACTATAAATACAAAAGTGTCTGAAGCAGATATATCCCAATTATATGCTGACTGGTGCATGAAAGACTAGGAAATAGCAATTTCTCCCATAGATGAGGTTGCGTTTAGTGCACTGACAGAAGTACAGATTTGGTAGAGACTTTTTTCCTTTTTTCTTTTTTTCCTTTTTTCTTTTGTCTTCTTTCAAAGACCAGAAGACCAAAGTGCTGAGTAAATTTTTCCACTGCCACTCTCTACGCTAAAGAGTGTATCCAAACTATCCCCAACTGAGACAGAAATTAAAATGTGAACAGTAAGCATGGCTTTAGGCGCCTTTTTTTAATATATATTCTGTCACTAACTTATAAATTATATTTTCAGCTATTTAGTCAGAAATTCTCCAGGAAGTCAGCAAGGTCTGTACTGTTAAATGCTGCTTTGGTGCCACAGGATCCATATTCAGGGGATCCTTTGCACAGTGTTGTAACCTCCTTATCTCGAGTTGACATTGCACACCACTCATCACTGTATGTGGCAGAAGCTTTATCAGCACCTCCAGCAAGAACCACCACTCTCTAGCATGAAAACATCTGTGTTTACAGTTAGAAACGTCAATCATTTTGTCCTTTATTCTATTACTTACTGCCTTGCCTGTCAGGGAGCAGCAAGCTTCCTGGCTTTACCAAAAAACTGATAAAGTCTGAAAAAAGGGAGAAAGGAACGGTCTATAACAGTGCAGGATGTAGGTTTTTTATTTGAAAAAAAAATATAGCTTGTAAGAGGACTCTACCAATCTATTGATATTCTTTTGTTGTTTGAGTCTCTCATCACCTCAGACACAGTAATAAACTATGCTGGTAGTCTTGGGACATTTAGGCTCAACTTTTGACCCAGGACTGGGACACACGCAGTTGTAACGTACAAAAGTTTAACTTTACAAAAGTAACATTTATTCATACTTTTGCAATGCCCAACAGAACATATGCATTCCTGCTGCATGCCAAAATATCAAATAAGCCTAGTCCACTGACTAAATCCCTGGGTCATCCACATTTCCAATGTGTAGTTCAGTCTATGTTTAGCGTTGCACACAAATCATGGTCAAATAATTCACTCAAGACCAAACAGTGCAGGATCTGGTTTCACTGGCAGGAAAAGCCATTATGGAAAACTTAAGAAAACCACAGAATCCTTCTGCACAGTGTGTCCTGCTCACTGACATTAATGTGAAGCAGCCTTAACAAGTGAGAGAATCTGCCTGTGCAGCTTCAGAAAACTACTTATTTTCTCCTTCAGTCATTTGTAAGCTCTCAAAGAAAGCAGAAAGTCTATATTCACACGCCTTCCTAATCCAGAATCTCTTATTCCTCTGGGTCAGGGTCACCCAGTTCTGTCAGATGGAATCTGAGTTTTCTGTAAGACATTGACATTTGGGGGCTACAAGGTCAAATACAGGATTGCTCCTTTGTTGTGGTCAGTCTGCTCTGTGTAAAGGATGTAACGTGACATCTTAAAGAACTCGCTCGTACTGACATTTAGCTCATTTACAAGTCCTAGTTGCAAAGTCTGCCTTCACTTTCCAGGTAGTAAGGATTGCTATACCACATATCATGTGCCATATATCATAGACCTCATGTGTGTTCTTTGTCAACAATTCCAAGGTTTTGTTTCTCCGCTGAGTTCTTCAGGAAATGCAACCCAGTATTCCATTGGATTGTAACTATTTTAATTTGTGTACTGGTGGCAGATTGTTTTCCTCCTACGGTTTTTGCCAATTTTACAGGTCATTACTAGTTGACTAAAATTGTTGCAATTTGCCTCTGCCAGCTGATGTTTAATAATAACTGTCATTCCTACCAAGACCGTGCATCAGTAATTCCTGACAGCACGTAACACATAGCACATATGTGGATTGACTACGTTACACTCTTCTGACAAGCCATTTAATTAACTGATAAAAATCAAAGAATGAGTGGATGGACCTGGAGAGGAAGCTAATTTCTGTGTTTGTTGGGCCTTTGATACTATGTTGGCCTCCAGTAATCACCAAAGTTTTGTGCTGCACAGAGCTGGTTCCAAAGGTAACGCTGGGAAATGTGTTCACTCCACCCCTCGCACCGGTTCTGTAATGGCCAAGACCCGAAGCAGCGAGCACTGAAAGCCAAACCACAGGAAAAGTGAGATGTGCTGGGGCTTTCCTGACCTGGAACTGAGGGCAGTTGCTTTATTTGCAAACTGTTTTAATCTCCTTGAATGTAAACTTTAAATGTGGAACTGCCGAGATTTATGGTTCCTCACGGGCCCCTAAATGCAGCATGAAGTGAAAAAGTTGGAGGGAAAACGTGTCCTTTTTTTCCCCTGGAGAAGAAGTATTGCATGGAGGTAGGTCAGAGAACCATGTCTGGCTCATTGCTGACTCAATATATGACCTGGACAAGTTATATAAGCCCATTGTTCCTGCTTTCTCAAGTGTAAAATAGGTAAAATATTTCAGTGTACCTTAATTGGCTGTTTCCTACCTACCGGATAAAAGGAGATTACTGCATGTTTAAGCATCACTTTTTGCTTTTATATTTTGTTTTACCCTCAGTACAAGATTTTCTCATTCTTCCTCTTATGCTCAGTGAGTTTGTGTGCCCGACAGTTCTTTTTGTCTCCCATTCCTCTCCTCCTTTTTCTCCCTCTGCCTTTGTTTTCCCTATTCCCTATTTTATTCTGATTCTCTGTCCTTCTTCCTGCTCTATTTCACCCTATTCATGACATAAATAATTTCTATTCAAGAGTCTCACTGAGTTTTCCATGCACTGAGGCACGTTTTTGCTGCTTGATGTGTACACACTGCAGAGCATCAGTCCCTGTAGGCTGCGTGGGTTCTTGTTCTCAAGTACTTTTGCCTCCTGCATGCAAATGCTTCAGGGTCTGCTGGACTAAAACTCACCCTGAGGAGCTCAGTTTTGCCATGATTCTGGGCTTAAGTCTCCCAAGGAACATTCCTTTACTAAAAAAAAACCCTATTGCTGAGTCACAGTCAGTGACTTGAAGGGGCCTGAGAAGCAAATCTGTGACCCAAATATTGATTGAACTGTCATTTTGTCATAGATAGTAAATACCCAGAGACACTGGAAGGAAAAGAGGAAGAAAGGGATATGCCAGACCAGAAAAGGGGTGAATAGGCTTGAGAGGCTGGGAGGCTGAATTTCCTTACATGAACCCTGTGCCAAGGGACAAAACTTTACAGCAACAGTCATTCGATCCGAATGCCTTTATTGTAACCATAGAAATTATTTTAATGGAGCTCTCTTGCATGACAGAGAAGATACTTCCTCAGTGTGGACAATGTGAAACAATACATAGACATCCCAGCACAGCTGGCTATAGCACCACAGTGGTACATTTACCTATTCCATGATAAGGAAATTACAAAAATTTCAGGGAAATTAACAGGAAAATGTAAGCAGTCTTTTTTTAAACAGTTAATTATTGTCCTTTTTTTTAGCTGTCTAGTCTCTTTCATTTTATTTTTTGTTCTGTTAGCTGTTAAAACACTGATTTCTCCTCAGGCAGAGCTAGAACAGAGTGCTGGTTTTGAACATCACAAAACCTGATAAGGTAGGGATATGGGCTTACAGCAAGTCCTCACCACCACTGCCTCCACAAACCCCAAAGTTTTACTGCACTGTCCTGGTTATGCATTATTTTATTGTTTTGGTTTGGGTTTTTTTTGTTTGTTTGTTTGGTTGGTTGGTTAGTTGGTTTTGTTTTTATTTTCCTTTTGGAGTCTATATAAACTATTACTGATACATCTATAAAAGGTACACCTGATGGCCTGATTGGGATTGTATGGATGTCAGAAGGAATATTAAGAAGGGTTTATCATAGAATGAAATTTGAAAATGGTAATATGTTTCTTTTCCATTGCATTTTCACCTAAAGAACACCACCTAAAGGAAGCATCCATTACATTCTGGCTTATTTTAGCTGTCATGAGTCATGTGTCTACTGGAACTTTATTGGCAGGTTGTTGCTCACTTTAATTTTTTTGTCATTTATCTGTTGAATTCTGTATTCTGTGAGTTTTTGTCTCTTGCTAGTTACACATATAAGAGTTATTTCACCTCTACCCTCTCAGAAGACCCAGGTGCAGAAGGAAAGGGTTGATCAGTGAGTGCAGGTGGAAAGACTGTTCAAGATGCCTTCAGTCACAGCTGTGGAGGGTGAAGAGGAGAGGGATCACAGTGAGAGATCTAGAGGGACAAGGCAAGTGGTTTTGACTATATATTGAACTATATATATACTATATATATATACATATTATATATATAGTATACATACTATATATATACTATATATAGTATTGTGTAGTTGTTTTGTTTTTAAAACACTGGAATATTTTTGCCTAATATACCCAAGCAAGAATATTCTTGGGTAATTCTTCATTATCATGAAAAAAATCAAACTAATCTTCTTGGCTTTTGTTTCTAGCAGATTCCTTACATTTCTTTAGCTTTTCCATTGAGAAAATGAAAAACACATTTATAAATGACCTTTAGTTTTTGCCATCTAGTCAAGCATTCTTTGCACTGGCACAGTAATACCATTATCTTGACCTTTGTCTCTCTCGTACAGTTTCTCTTCGTACCTGTCACAAGCACTGGCTCAGCTAGTAAGAAGGAGACAAAAAATGTATGAAAAGGAAAAACTACAGTCTTATTCAAATTGTTAGGCACTATAAGCCTCTGTTTGTTCCAGCTATGCTTGATTTCTTTCTGTTTATTTTTACCTTTTCAGCTGGAGTTTTCTATTTCTTTCCTAGATTTTTTTTTTCATTGTTCAGTCTGTCTTTTTAACCAGGTATATGTGTGTGGAGAAACAAAGTTTAGGATAAGTTTACCATGAGATTTTTCTGGTCTGAGTCATATTTGTGGTTTGCCTTGATGTAAAACCTTCCCCAGTAGCATGCTGTTGCACTTCCATGTGCAAACCAGTTGTATTTCTTTGAAGTTAAAATAAAAGGGCTTCACTGTTTTCTCTGACTTCAACATAGTCAAGCAGCAAACATCTACACCTAAATCCGACATTTAACTTTCAGTCTGACCTTGGATTAATCCCTTTACCTCACCATGCCTCTGTTTCTTTTCCTGCCCTGGATCAGCATGCAGGCAGTGCAGTGAGAGTTGGGGAGCTCAGTCTTAATTCTTTAATACAGCTGGAAAAAATCCCTCAAGACATAAGCTAACAGATTTCAAGCCATGCTTGTTGGCTACTTTCCAGTCTGAGTGAAGTGCAGAGCTACAGGGCGACTAATATGGCTTGAAAATATCACTTGCAAGCCTTTATCTCAATAGTGCTTTGACTGATGCATAACTTGCAGAAAGACATTCCATTTCCATCTGAAAACATCAAGGGATTTACAGTGTGCCAGTTCTCTCTGTAATTTTGTCCTTTGTTGTGTGATTTATTTCCAAGCACATTGCGCGCTGTTGTAACACATAAATTTAATAAGAAATGTAATCTACGCTGTTTCCTTCCTTTCCTGATATGTAGGAAAGAACTATGGAGAATATACATTTAAGAGCAAGTGGCAGGGCTTCACTCTCTTTTCCAGTGAGGAGGACTCCTGAAACAGGGCTGCTGTGTGGTTTCCTGTTGTTTGTTTTTAGTTTAATCAAGCTGATTGGGATGAATGATAATGGTGATGTCTTTAGCACATACCAGAAATTTTCTTTGCCTGCGAGCTGGAAACCATTTGCAGTTTGCAGCCACAATAGTAGCTGACTTAAGATGGGATATTTGATCATTACCCTCGTAATGGGAGTCGCTGTTTTTTCGCATATGCGTCTGCTTACAAGCTTAGAAATTATCAGCGTGCTTCATCCATCGGTCTGAAAAAGCTCTTTGTAAAAAGGGATCCCATCGAACAAATGATGAAATGGTTGAGCAGGCAGAGAGAAAAACTAGCTCAAGGTGAGGAGCAGCCTGCCAGCAGAGGTGGCAGAGAACTCGAGTCCTTCAGTGGTTCGAGCCCCAGGGACTCTGTGACTCCCTTGAGCTGATTTTCTGCTCCCAGACTCAGTAGAAATTCAGAATTGTGGTGATCCCATGACTGTTCCCCAAATAATCCATGGCCAGACTTGCATGACATCTATTTCTGTTCTGATCCTTTAAGTTCATTAGGGTTTGATAGTTCAAAACCTATAGTTAATTTTATCTGCTGTCAGGATTGTCTTCAGCCTTCAGTACCAAAACACAAAATACAAAGCATTAATCATATAAAACCATGTGAGTAACCCTTGCATAGAGATGCTTTTTAAGCATGGGCTTTGTGGAAAAGAAAAAGCATTGCAAATTTGGACAGGGTTCTGTCTGTCCACAAAGCTAAGTGACGATGCATTCCACATGAAAACAAAAGAAAGTGCTAATTATATGGTATATCATATGGTATCCAAGATTGGTGCATAATTTTATAATTTCCCACTACCTTTTTGTTATCTTCCCATTCATTGACTTAATTGATACACTACCTACCCTCTTTTGTGCCAAATACATTTGTTTTCTTCCTCCTAGGTCACAGTTTTACAATTATCACCATAGCAACATTCCAGCTATAATAAGAAGATACATCTTCTGAATGGCTGGTGATACAACATTAACTGTTAGAACATAACATTTTTCATGTTGGAAACATCTGGAGTTCACAACCAGCAAAGATCTGTAAAAATGTCTGTAGCTCTTTAATAATCACCCAAGGCTGCACTTGCAACTTAATTAGGATGCATTACAAACACTCTTTAGTTTCCAAGCAGGGAATGTGATAAAAATAAGCTTTATTCCAACACACACTTACACACACAAAAAATAATATATAAAGTTCAGTTTACGAGTCATGTGACTTAAAAAAAGAGAATTTGAATTGGCTTTCATGTTGAGACCTCTATTTTAGAGAGTTGGGCCAGACTCCTTTCCTCTGCTGTTCCCAGCCTATTACCTACAGCACTAATATTGCTATTTACTGGCTGATTATATCCTCTGGCAAGATTCGGACTGTGTCTACTTCCCTGCTGCAAACTAATCAGTTTTCAAAATTAGTTATTGATCTCGGGCTCATTGTGGAGGACAAATGTAGTGGCTGGTTCATTGAGTATCAGCAGTGCCACTCTTTGTGTGAGCTGCATAGAGTGAAAACAAACAACATATTCAGGCCCAGGTACATACATAATCATCTAATATAAGGAGATACAAGACAAGTACGAATGCACTGGCAAAAGAAATAGCTTTTTTGGGGGGAAAGTGGCATAAAAAAATGCAGAAATCCATGACTATTCTCTGTTAAAGTACACATGAAGTTCTTATTATCTACTGTGGAGCATTTATCTAAGAGAGAGCACGTGTATCAGCACCATTACTGGAAAACATTTCTCTGAAGTGTTTTGGGGTGCAGGATTTGTTTTAGGGTGCAGGATTTGTTTTGGTGGTTTTTTTGTGTCTAGTTGTTTGGGTTTTATAGGTAGGAAATCAGCTTTACTTTTTTTTTTTTTAAAAGATTTATCATTCTTGAGGTTTTTAATTGCAAATGTATTAGACGAAGTCTGAAAGATTTTTTCAAATTATAAGTACTTGAAGATGGAATTTATGTTTTTGTGACCAAAAGTGTCCTGCCATTACTTATTGCACAGCACTGTCAAGCTACATAAAATCTTTTCAGTGATTATATTGTCACCCTTTTTGTTGTAACGGGAACCTATAAGATGCAAGAAATTTTAATTGAGGAAGTTTCCCTGTAAAACATTGAGAGAAAAATATAATCACAAACACAACATCTCCTGGGGGTGAAAGGCCCATGCCCAAGTTGTTTCTCTACTTGAATGGAAGTGCATCACTCTAGGTTTGATGGTTTTAAATTTTGTCCCCAGCTAAGTCTATAAAAACTCTGAAATCTAATTCTTTTTGTGACAAAAGAGATTCACATATAGGTTCAGATACAAGAATGTATTCTCTAGTCCCCTTAGGAAAACTCTTAGTCCATAGAACCATATTGAAAATGTCCAAAATTATTTTTAATAATGGTCTACTCCCATCCCACTACAATAATTTAGTTATTTATGAAAAAACCCTCAATGCTTTTCTTTCTTTCCTAAACATTATTGTCAGTCTTTGTACTGAAAAAAACCCTAATCTTCTAAACATTTCACTGCCAAATATCTGCCAAGTGTGTGTATATAAATATATATATGAAAATTAATTTAAGATGTTCAGTAAGTCTTTTATTTTATTATGAGTTCCTTGAATTTTATTTCAGCATTTTAACAGTTTCCAAAAATGAAAATGTCAAAAGCCTTATTTGCGTGAAGTTTCCATTAAAAACTGTAATTTTCCAAAATTCACTCAAAACTTGGCCCAAATTTCTCAAAAGATTTATGAACCTGGACTCTACTTCTGATTTATGAGAAAACCACAAATCAAGTCCTTGGCTTTGCTTGAGTTTTGAGATTTTCATGGTGTGGTTTATTTTTGATGTACAGAAAAGCTGGAATCCCAAGGAATAGTTGGTGGTCTGTGATTATGTTCTCTCTATCAATGATACAAGTGCACACACAAAGATATCCAAACCACAAATTTTTGGTTTCTATTGATGCAAATTAGAAATTACAAAGAGTTTTATTACAAGGGTTCATTTGAAGTTGAAAGTTTGACCCTGCATTCCTGGATGCTTAAAATTTCCATAAAACCCAACAAGAGCTAGAGTATGCAGAGAGTACAAATCCTAAGTATAATGGGAATTGAATCTTAGAAATGAAATAATGAGACAGTAGAGTCTCATACACCTGTGTATTTCACAACTGGTTTCTGTTACACTGGGATGATTTGAAACATGCTGCTTGTTTTCCCCAGTTCTCAAATGATGTCAGTGTGTTAGGACGGCCTTCTACCTCTTTACACTTTCTTTACCTCTTCCACTTTAGATGTAGCACATTTCACTACAAAATCTGAGTTAAAACCTTCCATGGTTAGCATACTCTTGAACCAAACACTCCTTAGTCGCTTACATTCCTGCATTAATATACCTAAAATGTCTCAGATTTAAATCTGGATTTTGCTTTGGTCTTCTTTTGCAGAAGCTGATATATCCTCGATTTATTTTCACCTGTTATGCTGCTACAGAGAGTAGAAACTACATATGCCAGAATGTCACTTCATATTTCTGTAAATATAGTCCTCTTCTTTTCTCAGACCATTAGAGGTGTAGAATTGTTCTGTCCCATAAAATGATAGTTGAAGTAAGGTGGCATATCTATTAATTTTGATAGAATTTTGCTCTAATAGTAAGGAGTTTTTCCCATTCTCATCTGTAAAAAGAAAGGCAGGACAGAACTTTTTATTTTACTTTAATTATAAGATTAGAACACGTCTCCTTCATGACTGCTAATACCATAAACGACCTTTGTAAATTTTTTTTTTTTAGATCTGCTCCATTTCTAAAATCCACAAATCAAAAAATATTGTATCTACAAATCAAAAAATATTTTAAGAGATACTAATGAATTAAATGTGTATTAAATTTAATTTGGAGATGGGCACCAAATTCTAAAAAAAACCAACATTTATTTGTTTCAGCCAAGCAGTCACTGGACAAAGAACTTTGTGTACGATTGATCTATAAATACAAGTAAATCAATAAAATATTTTAGACCTCCATTTCTTAGTCTATCTAGGTCATTGAAGTGCTCTATCCTCAAGGGAATTAATGAAATTACAAACTATATTACTTTTTTATTTGAGCATGCCCTGTCTGCCTGCAATTTCTCTGCTTTCAGATCTGGAGCGAATGGTTCCACTAGAGGTAACACAACCATATTTTGCCCTAGATTTTTGTTAGACCAAAAATAAACAGAAAAGCAATATGCTTAAAAACGTTTTGGGGCACTCAAAGATAGGACTGAGCATCTAAAAAAAAAATATTAAAATGAAAATGTAAAGGTCTGTACACAAAATACATTTTTCAAAGAAACAGTACCTCATATGGTATTTAAACTAGGTTTTAATGAGCTTTAATTAAGAGAAAGACTGCAAAATTCAAGTTCTGAAAGCCTCAGAAGTCAAGAAGTAGTATGTGCATACTAGATGCCAGTACTGGGGTAAAATGAATAAAATTTTTGAAACAAAGATCAAAAGAGAATTACTTGTGTTACTGAGATGTTGTTACACTCAGTAAGCTTAGATTTGTATTTAGTTCTGATTCTTTTTGGAACTGGTTTTCTTCCAAGATTTTTTTAGCAACTTTGCATGGCTGTAGGCCAACTGAAAATGTTTCAGTATCTTTTAATTATTTTTCTTCTTATGAAAATTGTGTTAATTTTGTAAGGTTCTATGTTTCTGTAGTAGAAAGCTTGTCTGCTATTTTGGTTATCTTGTATGCCAACCCTTTTGATAAACAATTAATATCTGTAATTGAATGAGAGATACCTCATTCAGGTATTTAAGATTTTTGAACCTTGAGTACTGGTTTGAAAATTTTTAACAGATTATTCTTTTGTCATATATATATAAATATACACACACAGTCTTTGCAAAATGTATTTCAGTTGAATACTTTCAATGCTAGAAATTAATTATGTGGGAAATTATTTCTTCATATTCAATAAGATAATGAAGAAGAAATATAAGGCAGACCTTTTCTCCATGGACAATTCATGAAAGGAATTTTATGATTAAATTCTGTTGTTTTTCAAAACTGTTTTCTTTGGTAATTTCAGCTAAGCAGGTACTTTGAAAGAGATCTGTGCTTCAGCTGCCTAGATGTTAACAGGTTAAAAACAAATAGACCTTCTCTCTGTAGCAATTACAGATGTTGCTGTGAGTGAGACCATCTCAGCAGCAATTCCCACTCATGCCAAAAACTGATGGTCAGCTTTCACATGGCAGCCAGGCCAGTTTTATAGGCAGCTGTGACTGAGAAGGGGAGGCAGTGGATCTAGGGACCCATGGGATATGTGAGCAAACTGGGGAGAGGCAGAGAGGAGTCCGAAAGGATTCCCCCATTTGGACACCACTAGCTCTCACTTCACCTTAATGCTAAACACAGCTAAGTGTAGCCAAACATGGACCCCTTTTTAAATGGAGTATCTGCTCTCTTCTTAGTTTACCCACACAGAAAAACACTTCCCTTATGAACTGGCCCTGCAGAGTGATCTGAGAAAATCCACTCTGCAGCTGGACCAAGAAAAAAGAAGTCCTCCCCAGTGTGGGTAACAGGAGCTGTCACACTGCTGACAGCCGATGAAAGCACATCTCTGCAAAGCAGAGTTTGTATGATAGGAGTGCATAATAACAGCATTCCAGTAGTGTTTGTCCTACTAAATTCATACCTTTCTCCTAACCAAGAGTAACATAGCTAAAAGTGATCTGCTGAGAGGCACTGGGCATTCTCAGATTAACAGGATCTTAAAAGAATAGAGCAAAGTTAGTGCATCTCCATCCTCCCTTTGAGCTGGATTGTTAAACAGGCCAGCAGCTGTGATTACAGCTACATCTCTAGTCTTACTGAGCTGTAAAAAAAAAAAAAAAGGCAACCAACAATAAATTATTTAGTATCATTTCCTTGTATCTTTGGTGCCACAAATCAGGATTAATTGAATGTAACAATTTATATGAAAGTAATTGAAAACATGACATCTCCGTTCCCACACTCGGAGTATGTTCATCATTCAACAGTAAGTTACAGGCACAAAATCTATGTTGGGAGAAGAACAAGTCCCTGTGATTCTTAGTGTTTTGAATTGTTTGTGTTTTTTTAATGGTAATCAGTAGCTGCTGAAAAGGCTAGCCAAATTACTACAGACTTAGTGTCTAATACGAAAAATCCAGAGCAATGCACAAGCTATCCCCATGCAGGAGTGGTACTGGCATTCACTGCAAACTGCAGGGTTGGGTTTTGAATTTGTGATGCAGCTTTTCAGTCCAGAAGGAATTCATCCTTTCTTAGACTTGATCCAGGCATAATTGCACCAAAGTTTTTGTGGTTGATCTGGGTAGAAACACTGTCGTACCTTTGGTGTAGCACTATTTTCTTTTTATGTAGATTTTTCTTCCAGTAGAAAGTAAAGGACCTAAAATGTTCCACCCAGCTTAAGTCCTTCCCAAGCACTACTGAACAAAGAAACCCAAATGGTGTTAAGCAGGTTGGTATGGTGCAGCACTTGACTAAGTTCCTTGTTTTTACAATATTCAGGTTTGCTTATATGCTGCCATTGAAGTTCAAAGCACAGTATTTGGTTCATTTAACAACTGCAGACACTCCATTAGCCTTTTTCACTACCAGCTTCTCATCTCATATGCCTGCCTGATCCATCTGTCACATTTTGTCAAATGTAAGCACTCTCAGGGAGCAGCCATGATTTCATAGTGCATTGCAAAATGGGGCTCCAACCTGGATATCCACTGAACCACAGACTAAAATTTTAATAATAGAAGAGCAAATGGAACCTCTGTGAGTGAGGAGGAATGGTTACATTAATGTAGATGTGTGGTGGGCAGTAAGACATGTAAATCTGCACTGAATGGATAATGGAAGGACAGTAATATCAGGTTAGATTACACAGGCACTGTTCTGCCTTTGAAAGTACCCAGCAAAAGATGCTGAGAAGAAAACTGAATAGGCCAAGTACCCAGAATCCTTTCCTGCTGCTTACCTCCTTGGCTCAAAACAAAAGAGCACACAAAACCTCATAGATTTGGCTTTTCAGAGTAGAAATGGATCATAGGGAATTAATTGCCATCTAAATAAATACACCTCAACAATCTGGCCACTGACATTTACATACTCAATTAATATGCAGTAGGATTGTAGGATGCTAAAACAATTCTATCATTCCAAAGAGTAGCAGGAGGAGCTGTTCTAGTATATTATTATATTTATCTAGTATTATCTAGTATTTATTATATGCATATAAATCCCTTTCTGTCTCTGCACACACAGACATACACACACATATATACAAAGAGCATATATCTATAGCAGAAATCTGCTACACTGACTTCTCACTGTCATTTTGACAGAAACTATGAATATGTTCAGTGCAGAATATCTAATTTTGTAGCAACAGCTGTATCATGGTGCAAATAAGTTCTTCCCTGTCTATACAAACAACACATTTTTTTAATATTCTTAAATGCCAATTGCAAGGTAATCTCCTTGACAATAAGTCACAAGTCTCATCCTGTAAAATAATAAAAAAGTTAATATTTTTCTGGTACTAAAAATTTAGCATATAAGAGAGAACTTTTTTTGCCACTGCAGTTATTTAGACTATACACATATCAAACTAGTGCATAACAATATAAGAACAGCTGTACTGGTTAAGTTATATAGTTACTACCCTCCTTGGGGAGTAGTCAGTAAAGTGCTTAGAAAAAGAGTTTCATAAAAGCCTAAACATAGAGCATTTTCTTAGTATATTCTCCCATTTTCAGACAGTGTGTGGCACTGAGATTTTCTGAGCCAGAGGCTGCATGCACATCTTTGTGCTTAATGGCCCTTAATGGATTTTTTTTTTCTAATCATTTGCCTAATTATTTTTTTAACTCATTTATCCTTTTGGCCTTCGCAACATCCTGTGGCCATGAGTTCCACAATTTAATTATGTGTTATGTGAATAAGTACTTCCTTTTGACCCTGGATGCATTAAGAATACTTTATCTGTATTTTTTCTTTTATTCCTTTTTTTTTTTTTTTGCTTATGCCTATGCAACAGGAGCTAACTGCTTGGGAACTTTGTTCTTTAGACTTTGCCTCAGTGTTCTTTGAATCAGAAATGGCCCTTTTGATGTTGGCATAAGAAAGTATATGGACTATGAACTGTACATGAAAGCTGCTATATCCTGACTCATGCAAGAAATATGTTTCTAGTCCAGCTTTTCCTCTGGTTCTTTCCTTTACTTTTAGAGGCTGTGGATCCCTGATTATCTTTTCTGGTCTCATCCTTTACGAATCCAAACCTCTAGGGATTGTGAAGAATGAAGGAACTAAAAAAACCAACAAACCGACCACCCCCAATAGAAACACACAAAAATCAACAAAAAAGTACCAAACAAACGAAAAAACCAAACCCAAAACCCACAAACCAAACCCCAAAAAAGACATTGTAAGCTTGAAATTAAAAAACAAGAAAAAGTCTAAATATTTTCTGAACACCATGTGAGGAAAAAGAAGGTTAGTCTTCACGTTTCCTAAGTTAGTTAAATTGTTTATGGCCACAGATCTGGTTTTACTCTATAGTTGCTCTTGCATCTCTCATTGGTGAGTTTAACCCAAAGAAATGAAGCACAATTGAACACCAAAATTTAATCATTAAAAATAAGGAAGTCAACTTCTCTAATGGAAGAAGTGGAAGGAAACAGGTCTTTTGAATCGGTATAACACCATTCAGAATCGAGTCATTTTTCACTAAATAACTAAACGTGGATTTGTGGCTGCACCTGAGGTGCTGCACTCTAAAAATGTCAGCTTTACAACTTTTGATTTAGTCTGACAGCAGCAGAAGAAATAACGCGAAGAATAAATCTGATGAAATCTCTGAAGCTAAGGTTATATTTCAGGCTAACTGAAAGAATCACTTTTGTGGAGAATGTGCTTTATTTTAATCTGACTACCAGTGTTTTTGTGCCAGTTTTATTTCAAATTTTTTCGCAGTTCTCAGGCAAATGTTCTTCCCATGGCCTTGAGTCCTCCACTGCTGACCAGAAGACAATAAATAATAATACATGATGTGCATAATATCCTTCCTAGAGAGATTATCACAAATTATTTTGCACCCTGTTGAGCATATCATGACTCCTGGTGTGATGCTTGGCAGTTCACCGCCCTCCAAATGCTCTGCTTGGTCATTGCCTGCATCTTGCAGTTTCTCACTGTAGATTTTCTTTCCTCTTGTTTTGCCATCAGCAGGGATATAAAACTCTTATTTCTGATACTAAACCCACCAAGTGATATTTCAGAACCTTAAGTGTGAATGTACAAACAGACTTCACGTAAGCTCTTTAATGCACTTCCTGTAAATTCTTAAATTGGCTACATCCCAGCCTGGAAGCTCAACTATGTGTAAGTTCAATATTTTTTTATTATAGCAGCTGAAGATGTGAGATGTGCTTTAATAGGAAGGGTAAAACAGCTTGATTACCTGCTACAGATACAAGATTGTTATGAGGCTGCTTTTCAGCCAGCTAGGCCTGGTCATAAAACATGTCTTATTTTTTTAACTGAAGAAATGCACAGTAAAACCAGGGGAATATTTACCTTGTCAGATGCCTCTCATGCTAAATGGAGATGATCACTGTGATTTGAATCTTGCTGATTCATCTCCAGCATGTTTTAAGAGCACAGCTGGAACAGCTGCTGAGTGTGATGACTCTCCAAATGCAGAGAAAAAAAAAAAAAAGAACTTATCAATATGAAAATACATGCTGTACCTGATTCAATATCAATAGGGCAGCAACAACAAAGGCTGGAATCAGAAGGTGTCTGGACTCATGCCATGTAAGAAGGCAAAGTGTAGGTGGAAGCATGTGCCTGCTTGCTTTCTCTTGCATGACCAGTGTTTCCCGTCTCAGTCTTCCATCTCCTGGACATTTTCCTCCTTATTTTTAGCATTTTTGAGCGCTGGCGTGCACAAGGAATTTGGAATTAAAAGCAAGGCAGCCTCAAAACTTGGCTGACTTGAATGTTTATATGCCTCCAAAGGTAGCCTGTTGTCATAGCCAAGCTTCAAGGAACAGATGATTCCTGCTTGAGAAAATTACATCAGGAAAATTTGGAAGGTTCTTAGTGCTTTGAGTTGTTCTTACTTCTTAAATTGCATTTCTTAAGTTGCATTGTTTAGCCTAAGACATGAGGGTACAGCTTCTGTTCTATGAAAAAGCAAACAGCTTGCTATTTCAAACCAAAAGTTGGTTCAAAGAGGACAATATTAAAAACAGTAACATATTTTCCATTTAAAATGCCCACTATAATAGACCTTTCAGGTTTCTATGGGGGAAGAAAAATTTAAACAATATTAGCTTGCTGAGCTTTTAACATTTTAGCTTGTGACTGGTTTTAAATGCCTGTTATATACAGAATAATTCTTATCTAAATACTTTATTCATCTAAGAAATAATTTATTTCAGATTTTGCTTTGGGAATTCAAAAGTCTCGTAGAGTTTGCAGAGGCAATCTCCACCTTTTCTTTGCAACCACAATACTATGCCAAAAGGTTTCTACACATGTGCATTGAGGGAGGCCAGGCTTTCACCAAAGGAGTCTTTTGTCTAGAGTTTGATAAAAACAGAAATACTGATCTGGGTTGTTTTGTATTATTTCTACAAGTAGCAGTGGTTGTTACCAGGATCTGCCAGGAAAAGGGAAGAAATACCTGTGGAGAGTATCAGAAAGACAAAGCTTGGTCACTGGGGCCTCTCAGGTTCCAGTGAGCTCTGCCAGCACTCTAGTTTGGTTAGTTTTAGGGAAGGAAAATTGTCAGTACCTGCTCTGCATGCAGTGTTTGACTCCTAGCTTCCCCTTGGGGTAAAAAAACCCAACAGGTAAGCATACATATGTATATATATATATATATATACACAAACATATAAGTAGGCATATATGTATGAATGGGCAACTGCTACCTTGCAAGCTAAATGAAAAATAAGCTTTTATTTTACCACCTGGAAAGAACTTAATTTCTTGCCTCATTTTGTTTTTTTTCTCACAATTTCTGTTCATGTCCCTTTTAATCTCGATGTCGTAGTTCAGTCCTACTCTCTCAAATCTTCATTTTTTTGCCTCTAATGCTTTGACATATTTTACTCTATAGAGCTGACAGAGTACATGGTTGATTACTGAGTATAGAAGTTATTAGCTAGGATTCCTACAGAGAAGCTATCCATGCCACCATTAAGGGTATAACTAAAATTTAAATAGATGATGAATATTTCATCAAACAAAATATTAAAATCTACTGCTCTCCCTCCAAAAAAAACCTACTAAAGCCTAAGTCAAATGTTTTTGCAAGAGTTTGAATGCTTTACTGCTTCTTTTTCTTAGAAGAACTGAAGAGCAATAAGATTTATCTAATCTTTACTCTCTCTTAAGGGAATTTACTGATGCTAGATGTTTGCTGTTTGAAAATAAACTCTTTAGTTTGGTCTGACAAACATTGCTTGATGGATAGTAAAGGCGTTCTACGGATATTTAGAATTATTCTAGCCATACTTAAGTGTCAGCAAAAGTGTGGCCAGTAGTTCTAGGGATGTGATTGTCCCCCTGTGCTGGAATCCTGTGTCCAGTTTTGGGTCCCTCACTGCAAGAAAGACATTGAGGTGCTGGAGCAGGTCCAGAGAAGGTCAAGGGAGCTGGGGAAGGGTCTGGAGCACAAGTCTGATGAGGAGCAGCTGGGGGAGCTGGGGGTGTTTAGCCTGGAGAAAAGGAGGCTCAGGAGGGATCTTACTGCTCTTTTCAACTCCCTGTAAGGAGGTTGTAGCCGGGGGGTCAACTTCTCCCATGTAACAAGTGACAGGACAAGAGGAAATGGCCTCAAGTTGCACCAGGGGAGGTTTAGGTTGGAGATTTAGAAACATTTCTTAATGGAAAGGATTATCAAGCATTGGAACAGGCTGCTTAGGAAAGTGGTGGAGTCACCATCCATGGAGGTATTTAAAAGACAGAGATCTGGATGCACACTTGGGGTCATGGTTTAGTGGTGGATTTGGCAGTACTGGGTTAATGGCTGGACTTGATGTTCTTGAGGGTCTTTTCTAACCTAAATGAGTCCATGATTCGTGAACAGGAAATAAGGCAGAACTGAAAATTTCTGTGAAAATATATGTTCAATCAAATATGGGCAAATGAAGTGAACACTTTTGGTTAGTATTTTACATATTTATTTTTGCAGTATTATTTTGCAGTATTGTGAGAGCTGCATCTCTACCTTAGAATTATAATTGCAGTCAATATGGGGCAGTGTGTAAACACAAGTCAGGATTGGTCTTGTCCAGGTCCTGGTGCCCTAATTACACTCCTTCTGTCATCCAGTCCAGGTATCCCGACCACCTTGGTGTGGAAATGAGGGTCCACAGGTGAGACCTTGGTAGTACTTGCTGTCAGAATGACACAGAGCTGGGATGCAGGGCACAGCTTCAGACCTGGTAGCACAAAAGGTTTCCACCACCTTCTGAGACCCACCAGATTTCAGAACCCCTTGTTCAGACATGGGCACAATGCACTTCTCTGGGCTGTCATCAGGTGTCTACATCACCACAAACTAAACAAGTCTTCCTCAGAAGGGGCAAAAGAGCAAGAGTTCTGGATATACTTGCCTATAATTGGTGCTCTTCCCACAGATTACACCTGAGCAAGCTCACAAACATAGCTGATGAAAGCTGTGGACATGCACTCGGTATCAGTCTTTTGGAAAAATTAGAATCTAGGTCTAGACTCAATCCTCTTTCACTCTGGTATGCACTAAATAAAAGTTCAGATCCATCCCATACTTTTCAAACAATTTGAAGTACAAACATATACATGTTTGGTTTATTTTTCAAGTAATCTCTTTCTCCCTGAATTTATGCAAAACTTTGACCCCACTTCTCCCTTAGAATATCACTGTCATGGCATGCAAGATCAGCTAGAATTTCAGGAACAGGAAAGGGTCAAATAGCATAACTAATTGCACTTTTATGAAAGACAACAGAACACAAGTTCACTAAATTAAGCCTGCAATGCAACCACATTCAAATGCTGAACACCCATTTGAACCACAACGCGTTACTGCCAATATCCCTTGAAAACTGAAGCTTAAAAATTCCCCAGAAAGATGCACAGTACAATAAGCATTTTTTTGTGTTGTATTTCTTCCACATTTTAAAATCTCTACAAGTATAATTTGTAATTTGATGGTTTCTTGGGTGTCAGCATCATTCATGTTTCAGAGAGGATTTTCTGATCTTTTGGGCTGTTTATCTACAGGTCTTCTATTTCTTCATTCTTCCTTCGTGTTCTCAGTCAGTTCAGTCTTTATGTAACTCCTCTTCTGTAGTTCTCCACTTCTCCACTGGACACTTCTCCAGTGTTTATTGCCAGCTGGGTCTCCTAACCTCTAACCAGAAAATCCGATGCTTCAGAATTTTTTAGAATGAGAATTTACGTTGAAACTTTGTTTGCCCTTTGCTTATGCTGAAGAAGACTACAGAAGTCTTCTTCTAGTGTGTATGTTAAAAGTGATTCAAGGTGTTCTTAAAATGTCATCTTTTAAATGCTGAATTTGCTTCTTTTATGACAGTCTGTGGCAGCAAGGAAGATTTAGGTTTTTTATCTTTGCTTTTTATGCCTCTGTGAAAATACAGATTCTTAAAAAGCATCCTAGACTTGACCATATCTACTCTTTGGAATGATAGGTAGCATTTAGGTAATATATTTTTCAGGAGGTTATGGAAATACAGGTTTTGGAAATTTGCCATGTCTGCTAGCAGTAGATGCACTAAACAAACAAACTCATGTGATTTGCACTGGTGGTAAATGATGCTGGAAGAAATCATAGTACTCGTTGCCCAACCTGTGTTTTCTGATCTGACATCCATCTTAAGAACTGTATTAAAATCACATTAAAAGATTTGGAGCTATTGATGCACTGCGAAGAACTGAAAGCTAGATGATAATATTTACTGGGTGCAAATATGATGAGGACAACTGCAGCAACAACCAGCTCTTTCCTGCTCTTTCTCCATAGCTAGGCCGTGTGCAATAGCTAAATGTCCAGTTGTCATTTTAGCTCACTTAAATCCACTTGATCAAACCAGGAGGACTAAATGCAAACTGGCAGTCACTCTTCCTTCTAGGAAGCAAGTCGATATTTGGTCTGTGTGCAGCAGATGCGTAGCTAATGCAATAAATATGGTGCTTAGATTTTGTATATAGGAAAAGGAAAACTGAGCATATTTTTTAGCTCTTTTTTTTGTCTATTTAGCAAAGAAGGATTTATCCTGTATTTCACATTTGAAAGGCAGATGATTGCTGTAAGTGACTTGGAATATTTTGGGACGCTTGTTTATCAGCATAAAAGATTAAAGCTTTATGAATAAATATAAAAATTCTGCACAGCTTTTGAACTTGAGAAATCCTCTTGTGGTAGCTTCTTGAACTAGTATATTTATAATCCATATATTGGAGGTGTTCAGCAGACTGGTAATGTTTTATGAATGCTGTTAGGTGTGTTAATCAGCAAGCTTTTGTGATTTCATTCAAATTGAGTCCCCTAGGATTCCTCTCACTTTTTAAAGTCAATCTTTTAATTTTTTTCCTAGTGTTTTAGGGGATGTCTACCTGGCTAATTTCTCCAGGGCTTTATATCACTCTCCTCCAATGCTTACAAGCAACAAAGAAAAGACAAAGAGATGGAGGAAAAACAAGATGCCAGATGAGTGCTTAAAAATACCTCAGCAGTTCCAGTCAGATCTTTTGTAGCAGAATGGAATATCTTGTTACACATAAACTGGATTACTCAGCACTTGTGTAAACTAACCTTATATCCCTTCCTTCAAGTGTATCCAGACATTGCTCATACCTCAGTTTAATTAGGGTGAGGGTTTCTGTGTAATGTGATGCGATATAATATTGAGTGCACACAAATATTTGGCTAGACAAACATCTGCATTTTCACTTCTGAAACCAGTCACAGTCTGAAAAATGATGGGAATGGATGAACCCCTGTATGTGAGCAAAGTTTCTGCAGTCATGTAATGAACAGTACCTGCTTTGTTACAGAATATCAGTCAGATAAATAGGTGGTAAGGCTACAATGTGTCTTAATCCTCTCTCACCTGGTAGAGCAGCACCTTTCTCAGCAGACATTCCTTGTGAAAGAACACGAGTTTGTCAGTGTTAGACAGTGAATAAACAGTGGAGGTCACTAGGGAAAATCTGAAGTATCAGTGAAAAGTTGCCCTGTATGTTCTGAAAGCATATGCAGGAGGAGCAGTGAGGGGCAAGCCACGGTCACAGTGATAACCAAACAGTGGGATAATTATGGCAAAAGAGTTTGACTTTGTCTTCCTTTCTCTCCTTTCACGTGAAAAGATTCCTCTTGTAGTAGGTGGGATATGACTGCACTTAGAAGTCAGTCAGCAGCACTAGTGTTCACAAGTTACTTCCCACACTAATGTTCCTTTGCCAGGCTGCAGTGGCACCTTTACAGGAGATGTATAGTTTAGCCAAGCACTGGCAGCTCCAATGTCCTAAGCTTCCTTTGCCTGAGCCCTTTCCTTTGGGTTAGCTTGCTACTGCAGATTCTTTATTATGTCAGCAAAGTGATATTCAAGAGCTTTTTTTCTTCTCTTGGAAGGCATCTTAGGATTTTCTCTCTAAAAAGGCTGCCCCTGATTAGCTCAATGAACGTAGAATAAGATTGGGAGATTGTTTTGCTGTTTTCTCTAAATGTTGTCACTGCTAACCCAGCAGAAGTAAAAGCACTTGTCAGCTTGGCACATTGTATGTATTTTGCAACTAGCAGGAACAATCTAGCTTTTTGTCCTCTTTTGAAAATCCAAGAGACCTTGATTCTGCACATAAAAGCTCTGGCAACAATCCCACAGATCTCTCTTCTAAGTGTGTGCCAAGAGATTGAGTTAAAAAATTCAAACAGCAACTATTTGGGGCAATATGGATAAAAAACCTATCCTCTCTTTTCACCAACTTTAAAACTCTTTCCCTTTATGATATCATGATGCCTAAAATATATGCAATATTCTTCAAAGCTCGCCTTCGCTTTAGCAGCTGCTCTGGGTAACAAAACAAAACCAAAAGAGCTCTTCAGAAAAGCCTTCTCTCTTAGCAATAAAATAAGTATTTCCCTGCTCCCCTTTAAAGAGCATGTGCTCGATATCTAATTCTCTTTATGTGGGTCACTGATCATTATGGGTTGGTGTTGCACTCTCCAGTTCCTGTGGTGGGTCTCAAAGCAGTTGCCATTGCAGGGAAGCCTGGCAGTGCTTCCCTTGGTTTTGGGAAGAGCAGCTCTTCCAGTGCTGCACCAGCAACCATCACCCCCAAAACCAGCCCTTCCATTCCTACCTGTGCTAACACTTGCAACTGCCGTGCTGAGGTTTGAATTGAGAGGCGATAGGAATGAAAATCACCTTCGAATGCAACCAGTGGGCAATTTGAAGGATTAAAAAGAGATGTTACCTGTTTAAAGACAGAAGGGAAAAGGAGATGGTATCTGGATGTCTTATAGATTAGCTTTGCAGGGTGAAAGTTCAGCAAATTTCCTTCAGAAACTTAATTATTGGAAAGAAAGTGGAGTTTTCTCTGTATAATTTTCTCATTTAAGAGTCTCTTTCTTCACTCTAGCTTTTCATTTTTACAAATGCCTTAATTATACAGTGGGGTTGTTTTGTCTCCTGGCTGTATTTGGATATATAGGCATATTCAGAGCTAAGAATTTTCTTCTCTATTGTGATTAGTGTTTACTACTATTTCCCAGGTGGATGGTAGAGGAATGTTTGTCTATGCTCAGGAAAAATAATGTGTGTAAAATGGCATGAAAACACACACTTTTTTTTTTTCTCTTTTATATAAAGCTGTAGTACTCACTATTATTAATGGGGTATTTTGGTTTAATAGACAATGCTGCTATGTTTTAACACTTCAATATGTTCAAAAATAGATCCTGGAAAAAAATCATTTACTTAAATAGCTTACATGACAGGCAAGTGTATGAGAGTCAATGGAAATCAATACCAAAAGAGACATTTCTACTACCAGGCTTTTGAAAGAGATGTATAGACAAGGTTGTTAATTGGTTTTCAGTGGAATAATTTTCAGTGGAGTTCATAGTTTTTCAGTTGTACGTATTCTCAGTCCACTGTAATTCCCCTTTAACTTCCAAACTGTCCACTTTCTATGGAGCATTTATGAAAGAATAACATGAATTTGCCATTTTGGGGTGGTCTGTGTTCTATAGGCTTGATTTCTAGAGCATCAAATGACTTTGTGTTTTTAGTGTCACCCTAATTTGTTTCCAATAAATATGTTACAAACAAATGCTAAGAAATAATTTATAATTTCTGTTCTCGAGCTCAGAATGTTTTAGTGGTCTTAATTTTCCAGGCTAGTTTTCAATATGCTGCCTCTGAAGTTGTCGCCTGCTTCCTTTTCAAAAATCCCATGGGAATAAGCCCTGACACGTGTG
The DNA here is from genome assembly GCF_025592945.1 of Manacus candei. Taxonomy (NCBI): domain Eukaryota; kingdom Metazoa; phylum Chordata; class Aves; order Passeriformes; family Pipridae; genus Manacus; species Manacus candei. Next base: position 71,764,796 of record NW_026138062.1, read on the forward strand.
TGTCTCTCCTCATGCCTGTTCCTCCACAATCAAAGTTAGTTATAACTAATTTCCTGAAGTTTGGTCAACATTTGCTGCACATACAACTCACTAGCTGGATTTGGTAACGTTCTGCTGGGGAGAGAACTAAATTACCATGGAATATAGCACACTTTGATTGTGCCTGCTTTGAACACAGCTGAAATTAAGTGGCAGAAGAGTGTAGGGGTGCCTAGAATGTATCTGCCAACTCTGGGCATGTCAGTTCAACCCCCATTACCCTGACAACCTTGTGCCTGCTATATATAACCACAGTGTGGGATTGCAAGTCCTGCGGCAGGGAAGGATTTTCACTGGAAACAATTCCGTGAAAGCTTTTAGGAAGACAAGCTGGGAGCAGCCCTAGATAGAAGCAAAGCTGGATAAAAGCCTAGTTAGAAGCCAGAAAAGATATCCTAACTTAGAAGTATGCTTCATCCCTCAAATAATGTGGTGTAAAGAGCTTGTACTTTTCAGATGACAGAAAAATTTCAGTCTATAAACAACCTACCCCACCCCAATTTTGGGTACATAGAAGGAGTTTTTGAGTGCCATCTTAAATTATATCCAGCCCACTTACAAACAGGCATAACTAATATTTTATAAGAATATATGAGGGCAATAACATAAATAATAATTAAAATATTATGGCAATATTAACTTAAAACTGTGTTTGTTCAGATATTGAACTTTAAGAAAAAAGGAGTGGGACATTCAATCCAGGTGCCTCTCTGAGTCAGCAGACTCATTTAGCCCAGTGTGCTGTCTCAGGCAGTAACTGATCCAAGGTACTTCCAGAAACAGTTTAAAATTAAGTCATACCTAGACCTTTTGTCAGCACACCATCCCAACAGTCAGCAGCATCAGAACTTCCTGCTCCAGATGATAATCTGGATGGTCATGTTTGACTGCCAGTAGTATATCTGTTCTTTAATAATTTATCTAAGTATGTTATGGTTTTTTTGCATTCTGAATATTTTTTTAAGTTAGCCTCAATTATTGTTCTCAACTGATCAGCTTCACACCACTTATGATTTCCTTTTTCTTAGTTTCAAGTACCCTTCCAGTTACCCCTCTACTCATTGGAGACTATCCAGTCCCTTTTCTTTGCAGAACTTGTTCTGTACCCCCTGCTCACACTTGTCAACCTTCTCTGTTTTTATTACTCGTACCATATGATTTTTTCAGACAGCATAGCCAGAAATGCATACAGTAATTACAGTGTGGGCACACCAAAGATCTACAAGCAGTTTAATATGTCTCTGTTTATACCCAGACTCCTTTCCCAATAACGCCCAACAATCTGTTTGCCATCCTGACTGCCATGGGTAACAGCTAAATCACATCCAGCATTGTGTATGTTTGGGTTTGGTTTGGTTTTTTTGTTTTTATTAGCCTTCATTCATATTTTTTGATAGTGAATTGTAATTGCTATGGTAACTATCACTCACTAAATCCATTTGTTCTTTCTGGACTCTTCAGTTTTTTGTATATAGTTTCAACTTTGACCACAATGAATAATTTTGTATCATCTGCGAGCTTTGGCATCTTTCTGCTTGTTATTTTCCCGTGGCACACCAATGGAATGGAATGGAATAAAGCATATGGAATGTAATGAATGGGACACATAACCACAACAAGGAGAAGGTGATGGCTGTTAGACATGAACACTTTTTTGTGAAGCAGTCATCTTCAATCACCACTTGTAGAGCCCGTCAGCACACGGCGTTTCCTTACCTGTGTTTGAGGAGCACAGTTCTGAGGAGTTACTTATCAAGCCAGAATCAGATTCTAAACTTCCTTTTTTTTAGCTTGAAAATGTGGCATAAAGGAAACTGCTGTCTAGAAAAAGGGAGAATCAAACCTATAGTGAATGATCTAGAAACAGCAGTATATCCTGCAGCTTACTAAGGATTACTGTTTATGTTATGCCATTCCCAGGGATTATTTTGGTTTATGATCATCCCTTTGTTCCTCTATAAAGATATGCAGTCATAACTGAATGTGGTCATAGCTATGTGAGACTATTCTAGAAAACATATGGTGGTGGATACTGAAATGACAGTAATATTTAAACAGTTTTTCCCTGCATCAGAATTATTAACAACCCAATTGTTTGCTCAGATCTCAAGGTTAGGCTTTACCCTGTTGCCTCTCTCTCACTTTTATTTGCTTCTTTAAATATTTCTAAACCTGTGAGAAGCAACAATCCCTGCTGCCTAAACTGGTGTGCTTACATAGACTTCAGCAAAATTTCATTTGTTTAATCCTTAGGAAATTTCTGTGGAAAGCTTGATGTGGTATCTCTAGATATTGATTAGCATAAATACAAGTTTTTCTGTGCTCTGCTAAGGTATAAGAAAGGTATAAGAAAAAACAACCTGGAATGGATGAATTTTTATTTTCAGGTGTGATAAATCGGACTTCTTCTTTTTATCAATTCCCTTTAAAATAAATTTGCACTGCTCAAATAGTGACTTTTCCTAATGTGATCCTTACGGATCCATCCTTATAGCTGATTTTATTTACTTTTGCGAATGGGGTTTCTACATTCTGTTACTAATTTAGGAGAACAGCATCCTTCCAGGAATTTCATCTCTCCCAGGAGTGTGTGGTTGTTGTTCTCTCAGGGTGCACGGTAAGAAGTGATGGCTTCACTTCCTCAGAGAGCTCTGCACAAGGGTGTAGGAATAGTAATGCTGGCTCAGATCCAAGCTCCTTCTCTTCTGGCAATACCCTATGTAAAATGCTTTTGAGGAAGATTATAATAACCTAACAGATGGCTTGTGTAGGATAATCTGACACTGATCGCTTATGCTTAAAGGTTGTTTTAAACCCAGAAGTGTAATTTATTTCAGCGTTTTTATTACTATTATTTATCATAGCAAAATATTATTTTCTGCATAGATGTCTCTGAATCTTGTATTCCCGATGTCAGCAGCAATTAGTTCTTCAGTCAGATCATATGTCTTCATGAAAAAACATTTTTTGTTTTGCTTTTTTTTTTATTCTTATGCTACCATGTGAGGAACTTTCTATGTCATCATTATTTCAGACACGGTTACTGTGACAGCTGTTATTCCTCTTTCCTCAGCAGTAAACAACCTCGCACCTTTTCAATCTCGACATGTCTTCCAGATTCGTGATCATTCTTATCGTTTCTCTCAAAGTTCATGATCTATCCCGAAATACCTGATTTCAAAACCTTTCCAGATGAATTTTAACTCCTGCTGGTAAATATAAAATTGCTTTTTTGTCCTCCATATCCACAGCTTCTTTCTAGCCCTGGCACATCTTTGAGCAATGTTAAATGAAGCTGAATGAGTGTGAAAAAGAATAGCTGTTGGGAATTAGGAGGCCTAAATTTGATTACTTCCTGTTGATCAAATCATAAACTCTCCCATATCCCTACCTGCAAAATAGCGATAATAGCAGCTCCCTGCTCACAGAATATTGAATGTAGACATAAGGACTCAAATGATCTAAATACCTCAGGAAATGTTCTCAAATATATAATGTTACAGAAGTCTGTAATCAGGCAGCCCAGTGGCTTGAATCTAATTATTCTTGAGAAAATATAAAATATAATGGATTTTGACATGTAAAATTTCCAAATATGTGACTATGTTCCCTTCATTACAGACATATACAGAAAAAAAAGCCCTTTGAAGTTAAAGTAGGAGAAATAATAATTCCAACTAACAAGAATAGCTGGAGCATTAAGATTATGACATGAAGATTAACTAGACAATATAATACAGTACTGGCCTTTTTCTCATTCATCAGAGCTTCTTTAAAAGAAAGTAGTAGATAATGAAGTTATAAACAAGAGCTTTTGGTTTAAAATGAAAAAAAACAAGACCCTTTACTCATTATTCATGTAATCTCTAGAGGATGTTGCTTATTCTTCCTAAAAAAGATGGCCCCACGCTTTCTCCCAAAGGTATCTCTGGGCCACACAGTGCTGCTGGTGCTGGAATTGTCACTGAGTATTTGTTACTGGGCCATGTTTTGACCAGTTCATAGTCCATGATCTTGTTAACCCCCGTGAAACACAGGTTTAAGAGAAAATGCATGAAGGTGAGTAGGTATGACTTAGACAAAATAAAAATGCCCTTGTTTTCCTTGTGGCTGTACAGCACACCCAGAAAGACAGAAAGTGGTTCCCCTGCTGCAATCATAACTGACAAGTCTTACAGAATTAGTTTTATATTGACCAGACAATATTAGTTTTATTATAGTACCTATTTACTAGAAAAAGAGAGACTTCTGTTGTTTGGTTATGGTGTTAGGTTTTTTTGTTGTTGTTGTTCATGGATGGTCAGACTAACTTTTATAATTTATCCTTTTAATATGGGATTTTAATTGTCATCTTCTGTCTTGGTCACTTAGTAGTGTAGGCTTAACCTACCCTGGTTCTCTGTGACTAGAAATGTCCCTACAACTTTTCTAAGTAGTTGGTGTCTTCAGCTCTAAAAGAGATTCATTCTCTCATACCTGACACTGAGTTTTCATGGCATCGTCAGATGTGTTTCAGAATCTCAGCAACTATTCTTCAGGCTTGAGTTATCCAAATCTGAAAAGCTGTTCATCTTGGCTTGGAAGAAGCTGTGTGCATCAGTGTTAAACAGATGTACCTGATGCTGCTTTCTTCAGAAACAGAAGTAAAGTTTTCAGAGTGTCTTTATTTCACCAGTGCTTTCTCTTTGGCTCTTCATTATAGGAGCTTAATCTAAGTTACACTTGGTCGAAGTTGGCCAGCCTGAAGCAAGAAAAGGCACTTCAGGCTGGATTTCAGCAGCAGGGTGACTTTGTAGGCAGAGGAAACAGAAGTTCAGTTATGTCTCCATGATGCCCATTCTTCCTTAGCTTTGGGATCTGCTGGTTAAGACTTACTGGTTTGCCTGCTGTTTCCTCATAAGGATGCCACAAACATTCCTGCACTAAACAGCATTTTAATTTTTTTTCAAATTGATGGCTGTGGTTATCGATAAAAACGGCTTCTGGGGGGTAGGTTTTAACACTTCAGCAATGCAGGGCTTCTACCAGTCACAGGTAAGGCTTAAACACCAATGTTTGAAAGTTACAATCAGCCAAAAAAAAAAGAGCTTTTAAATTAGAATTATTTCTCCAGGCTTAACTATAGCTTGTATTGTGTGACTCAGCTATAATTCTATTAGCAATAAGACACTGCAGGGAGTGTATTTCCAAGCAATTATTATACTTGGGTGATTAAAGTAATTCTAGATATGACCTTGTCCCATATAACACTGCCAGAGGCATGTTGTAATCTTACAGAAGTGTATTGCTTGTCTCATCTCATTGCTTAATTATAAAATGTACACAGTAAATATTCTGTAGATAGGAAATGAAAACTCATGGAACTGATACTAAAAATCCCTAAGGTATTACATTATAAAATAAAATGTAAAGTATGACTCCTTATTTTTGCCAAAATATCATCTTCATGTCTATAATAAAATAAGCAAGTAATCAGTTGCAATCACAGATTTACTTGTTTTGAAGCCACACAAGATGGAAAGATCATTATATCACATAAAAGTATACCTTTTCTCCTTTTTACTACTTTCTTTCTGTGTTCAATCAATAACCTGTAATCTTCCTCAAAGATTCTTTTTCTCTGTATAGCAAAACTTAAATCTAATTCAGAACAGGTGCATGAAATTCACCTCTATTTCCTTAGAGCTTTTTCAGAATTGAGATTCAAACTCATTCTCTTAAATAAAAAAAAATGGTTTATGGAGCCATAGATAGGAAAGTCTTGTAGTTGGGTTTCTTCATTCTAAGATTATTATCAAAATTCACTGCTGGGAAAAAAAGAAAAATAACTGAATCCAGAAGGAAACATATAAACTGGAAATCACTTCTGCCATTGTAGGGTTTCTGTATGCAAGAAATTTCAATTATGACATAATAAAATCTATAGGTTAGAAGTATTTCTTGGGCCTGATCAGAGGCTGACTGGAATAAATAGAGCCAACCATGAGTTAGTGCAGTTCAAACATGAAATATTGTGAGTTTATTTAGCAATATAAGAATATAAATTGACGCTAATTTTTTTCCAATGTGGCATTTCACAAAATTTTGAATCTATACTTGTATTTGCTTAAAAATCGTAGAATAAAGCAAGAATTTGCCTACACAAAACTTAAGACATTAATAATTGATGTACAGAGCATCTTCTAGGGATTAATAACCAGCTGGGAGAGCTGATGGCCTGAGGCAAAGCCAAGGACCATTACCCCCTGGCTGGTTATTAAATCCCCAGGAAATTCCCGATGCCAAGGTCACAATTGCTATTACAATCCTTTCTTTCCAAAGTAAAAAAAAAAAGAAAAAAGACTGCTTCATTTTATTTCTTCTTTTTCAATAATTTATTTTAAAACGCATCGTATAATGTGAATACCATGACATTAGTGTTTGGACATCTCCAGGGATCCAACACAAAACCCTTCAGTATCTACACAAAGTCTCCCATTTTTTCCTGATAGCCTCTGGATCAGGCCCTGTCTGCAGTCAGCAATCAAAATGCTTTCCAAGTATCTAGTAGTTTGTCAAGGTTAATTCATACTAAGAAACAAAAAACTTCCATCTTAAGTTAGTTAGGAAGAAAAATGGTAAACTCCAATATTGGTTGGGGGAAAAAAAGGTACATAAGTAAGAAGTGTTAAATTGTATGGTTTATATTGGCAAATGATAGGTAATATGTTATAGTCAAATGTCTTTTCAGGCCATTACTGTACCTTGTGTACCAAATGACACATTTAATTGTGACTGGATGTGATCCACGCTACGACACAGAGCCATGAACTGTAAGGGAGTCAGGAAGAGAATACAATCAGTACCCTATATGCAAATGCCAGTATGCTATTAGGAAAATCAGCTGCTTGGTAAAACAAGTCTGTCATCAGAAAAGGGAAGGGGACACAGTCATATTTTATTGTCAGTAGAAGTGGTGAAAGCATGCAGATTAGATTAGAACCAACCTAATTGGAGATATGGGTGGTTTGCAGTACAGGAGGGGGAACAGGCGTTAATTTGTGTCATGCCACGCCATGTCACTACCACTTGAAATTCCATTGGGCAATATTAATTCAAACAGAGGGCTAGGCTGCTAATAAATGAGGTAAATTGAGTCAATTACTAATTTCATGCTTTTCTGATTTTTGGTTTGGATAGATAATATCCACAATTTAATGCACTGTCCTCCAGAGATCTTTGCCACTTATGAAGAACATGTGTTCATAGAATTATTTATAGTATACGTGTTGATAAACATCACTCCTGTACCCAGAGCAACAGGACACAGGATAGGAAGGGAGCCAGCTTTTGTCTGCCTTTTCCTCTTGATTGAAATCTTTTATTAGTTGTGATATGACTGACTTGCCTTCGGGCAGATCTTCACTTTTTCCTTGTCATTTTTTTCTTTATCATTCTGTGGCACAACAAAGTCTTCGTTCACGTGACTGCATTGACACTTCCCTGTCAAGGCCCTATCACTGCTTTCAGCACTTGGGAAGAATATTTTGTACCAGTTAAGGCAGAGCAGAGCAGCTTTTACACCCCTCTCTTGCAGGAGGGACCCCAGAGCTCATCGTGAATCCCACTGTCAAAAGTACATTTTCTGGACTGGGACATAGCTTTCAATAAAGCACTGGCTCTACCACTTGCTCCACTCCAGCCTGTGCTGATAAGGCAGGAGCCACACAATCAACTCCAGCAGCTCACCCACTGCACTACCCAGGGAGCACTCTCTGATCCACTGGCTCACTTTCAAGTATTGGATGTGCTCCCAGAAAACCACTTCTAATAGAATCTCTCCTGCTCTATCAGAGTAACGTAAAACCCGATACCTCTGTTCGGGAAAGACAAAGCAGAATAAACATGATGGAGGGGGGTTGATCTCTCTGGCAGGATTTCTCACTGCTATATCTTCTCCCTAAAATAGCATGTGATTTATTATTGCTAACTGAACTCACCAGCTTTTAGTTCGAGATGTGCATCACCTACTGTCATTTCTTTCTCTTTCTCATAAATGCATGTCAGTCACTTACAAAAAGTTAATGACAAGGACATTAAGAAACACTACCCCCACCCCTCAAAAATAAAAAAAAAAAAATAAAAAGCAGAAAACTTACAAACTGTTTAATAGAGAATGTTACTGGGCAGAAAAAACAGTACAGGAAATATGTGCACCAAGACCATTTTCCTTCTCACTTCTATGAAGCAAGCTCAGCATTTCTCCTTCCCTTTTACCTTTCTATTTTTTAAAATTTAAATTTAGAACCTAGGCTTACTTAAGTGACTTTTAAAAGATTATTTTACAGGTTTATCTTTGTCTATTGTTACATCTTCCTAAGTAGGATATGTTCTACTCTGGTTTTAGTGTGTGCAGAAGTTCATTGTTTTTCAAAACCTTTGACGTCCTCAGCAGAGAACGAATTGTGAGAGATAATGAGGGTAAATTAAACTGAAGAAACCTTCAGTACATACACAAATATTGTGGTAATCAGGCTGATAGAAAAGGAAGTACAAAAAAGTGCAGAGGCAGCTAAATGACAGTTAAATGATCTGAAGCCAAATGATCTGAAGCCACACAGCCCCATCTTTCATGGTTCAGTACAGGTCATTGGGTGAATTTTATTTTTCACACTAACCTTTGTCTGGATTTGTAAAATGAGTATTCATGACTACATCTTGAGGAGAGGTTTTAAGTTCCTGTGTCTTATGGACATAAATACAGCTACCAAAGCTAAGTATCTATTCCTTTCAGCCAGAACTTACATCTATTTAATGTTGCCATTTCGTGACTGCAGACATTTTTGATGGAGCTTTTCATCTTTATTTTTCAGTAAAAGAGTAATAAAGAATTGCCTCCTCGAATGCTGGCTTTATTCTGACTATAAGAGAGAAATGCATAGGTTATTCTATTCCTGCCAATATTTCCTATCGTGTTTCACTTTGTGAATCTTTTCAGGAGTAGTCTTTTCCCTCAAACTGTTCCCACAGAAGTCAAGCCCACAGTTTCAAACTAATGTCTGTTAACGTCTTTAGAACTATCATTTGCTTTGTGACTTACTAAAGTGTACAATATACAAACACATTTTTATATCACAGAACTGTCTTTACATTGATGGGAGAAAAAAAACTCCCTTGATATTTTTGGGGGAAATATCAGTCTTCAAATCCAGATAGAAATGAACATGGCAACTTATTAATATTAACACTAACCTATTAGTATGTATAACATGAATACCTCAACAACCACTCATTCTCTAAGTTGATAAACCAACAACGAGTGTATCATTCTGTAAAACACTGTAAGCCCTTAAGTGCAGGGGAGAGCCACTGGAACTGAATTATGAAGCAGATTGGTTCTCTGTTAGATTTGTACTTTGCATGTTTGTGAGGATATTAACCTCAGGATGGGAGTTGTGTGCCCCTAATTACACACTCAGGTTATTTTGAAAAGCTTTTAATCGGACTTTCACATAACAGTGAACATGAAAAACATACAGATAAAAAGGGGCCATGCCTTTGAATTTACATGGGCAAATAGTACTTTCAAGCCTTCAGCAGTAATTTTTTCTGTTGACATTGTAGATGTGAGGTTTGTGCCATCTGGGTCAATAACCTCCCTGTTTCAAGAAAAATGGCTTCTTTTTCTGGAATGTTTAACAGACAGTGGAGGAGATTAAACAGAAGCTCTTACATAATCTTTTCATTTGTATGTTAAGAAGAGATGGACAGGCTGCATATAGAATGGTATTTGTGAAATTTTTGCCAAAGCTATAATTGCAATAGAAATCTGAAAATAAATTCCTTTTACATTACCATCATCCAAAATTATTTTTTTTTTTAGCTTAGCAGGGTGAAGTCTTGGCTTAAGACTTTTCAATGAATTAAAAGCATTAAGGAGATAAATACAATGGGTGCAAATCCATTTTGCTGTTGAAATTATGGTCTTACTAGCTCAGTAGGAAATACTCTCCTACCATTGCTGCAGGACTCATCAGAAGAAATTCTGGCTCTACTGAAATTAAGAGAAAAGCTGTCTTTGATGTCAGTGGGGACAGGATTACATCTTGGTGTTTGCCACCATGGATGCTAATTTTAACCCTCAGGAGGAATGTATTCACCACTGCCCTCAAAGAAGAGCTTTGTAGTATTTATTACATACTGCTCTCCAGCAGAGCACTACTTTATTTTTTCCTGCCAATTTTGAATGCAAATAAATAAGTGAGGAATCAGGAAATCTGTCATCTTTTTTGCTTCTCCTGTACCTTTAGTAGAAGACCAATGTTAGGTGGCCAGTTTCTGTTAGGCAGTGAGCATTTTCATAAAATTAGATTCACAGTAAAATAACACAATTAATAGATTTCTCAGAAAGTATATTTATCACCTACTTAAGAAAAGAAACCCTAATGGGCATGACCACCAAACAGATATAAATTTTATTTGGGAAATGTTAGACTTATAACCAACAATTTGCTGGTCTGAAGTGCAAATGTAGATTTTACTATCAAATGCCACATCTTAGGAGGAATTTAGAAGTTTAACTCTTGGCACGGTCATCTGTTGCAGTGCAAAATAAGGCTCTCCCTTTTAGACTGAGAGGTATTGAAACTTTAGCAATGGTACATCAACAACTGCTGCCATCAGGCTCCTAGTGGAGTTTTCACAAAGCAGTACAGTTGCAACACTTAGTGAATGGCAACTTAAAAAGCTGCCTACTTAATTGCTCTAAGTCTCAAGGCACTCTCATAAGTATAACAAAAATATGTGTAATGTATTCTTTCCACAGTTTTTCTTGTCTTGGAAAGTGTATCTTTGCCCTGAAGAAACACTGGTCTGCTCAGCAAATGTATTAAGGACTAAATTTTTAAAATATCATAGAAAGGTTTAGGTTGGAAGGCACCTTCAAAGATCATGTAGTGCAACCCCTCTGCCGCAGGCAAGGATATCTTTCACTAGACCAGGTTGCTCACGTTGGCTTGTGCTTGCTATAGGGATGTTGATTAATGTGACACATAAAGTGTGTGTACAGATGCCCTTCTCTGACCAGAATGAGAATGAAAAGCTGCATAAAACAGTAGATAAAATGTTAGTAGCAATATTAGCCACTCCTCTTGTTTTAGTTTGGACATAAATAGTATCTACATTTTACCGAAGCCCTTAGAGATGAAGAAACAACTTTCCTCCCTTATAATAATTAAAAAACAACCAGTGGTCCAGTAGATTTAGTGCTATGAGTCATAAGTTTAATTCAGGCAGTTTTGTGGACAGCCTGGATATGCAGATGGCTCTGGCATATGATCGTGAAAGTGATGTAAATCATTTCTCATTGAATCGTAGCATCCCAAGCTGTTGCCATTTAATTGTTCAGTTTATACAACAGTAAATGCCAGTAGAAAAACCTGAACTACTGGATGATCATTCTGTGAGGTGCTTCTTGTTTATCAGCTGCAGGTTGTTTCAACAGTTAACTTCTGTCCCAGAAGGTCATGAACTGTTTCACCACCTCATCTGACACGTTTCTGTCTGCTTTGGCGTCTTCACAGTTTGGATTTTTTTTTTTGTATAGTCCTCTTTTATCTCTCTGATACAAAGCCAATAAAATGTTTAAACTTCCTCTTCATACTAAAGTAATGTTTATTTTCCTTCATGTGGGCCTCTCTAGTCTCCTACTGTGACAGGTCAAAATAATCTCCTGACAACTCTCTAACCAGTACATTTAGGCAGGCTTGAAAATTTCTATTGTTGTATTATAAAGTGGTAGGAAAAAATATTAGTAATATCTTCTTACCATAGAAAAGGTGAGGTAAACAAATTTGTTTAGACAGGTAAGTCTTCGTATTTTCTACTATAAACTAAAAAGCTTACCTTTCCAGAAAACATATGATTTCTGGATGGTTTTCTTCTTTTCTTCTTTTATGCTCATCTCCTGTACTTCCAGTTGCACTTTCTCTCTTAGAGTGGGATATTCTTTTCATATTGAGAAGGTGGCCATATTTTCCTGTGTGTTTGTACCATGCATGTTCTACATACTTTGGATCTAACCCAGCCACACTGTAATATATGTCTTTTTATTCAGTGACACGAAAGAATGCATTTGCTTAACTGTAAGTCATACAAGTGGATCATAAGGAATATGCTGGCTAACATGCCTTTAGTTTGCAGCAGACATAAAAGTATATGATGCAATTAATTAGGAACATATTGGAAACATCTTTGTGACTGGTGGATTTAAATGGCAATGAAAAGATTAGCTCCTTGGTCAAGCACCTTAATGACACGTGTTGCAATGGGACAGTATTAAATACTCTGACAAGCAGGCTGGCAGGGCTAGAAAAATGCTTTAGATGCATTTAAAAAATACAGTGGTTGGGATGCAGGAAAGTGAGGCCTGAGACAAATGGAACACAAGGAAATACAAGTAAAAATTAAGAGATATATGAGCTTTTCAACTTGGCTCCTACTGCAAGAGGAATAGGCAACACTATGATAGTATAGTTCTGACAGCACAGTTCAGATAGCCTCAACTGGTTGTTTCAGAAACAAAATCCATATTATTCTGTTTATAGCAATTATAGGAAAGCATTACAAAACAGAATACTCCAGCAGCACTTTGGTTTTGCCATTTCTTATTTCCTCTCCGAGTTCTGTCATCCCATTTGTTCTATTTGTAGGTATCTTTATTTCCAGGCCTTTGTGGCCCACTTGATGTGCTCATCCTACTGATATCTAAAGGAATCATAGATTTAACTGAGGAGACAGGACTTAGGCTGTAATGGGGTCCATGAAATTCACATTAAAAATGTTTAGAGCTGTCATGTATGTGCGTATCAAACAATGAGGAGGAGGGCAACATTCCATTGAGGATATATAGTCACATCAAAAATGTTGATAGAGTACAAAGTAATGAGGAGAAGGACAGGTCAGCAAAGAATTCAGAGTGCAGGGATGTAGGCAATTGCTGAGTCAAGCTGAATAAGGTCTTGAAAAGGATGTAAAATCCAACAGAAAAATTATTTCATTCGTATAAATAAAAGGAGAAAGTGAGAACAGTCACTGTGCACTGGTGATTCTGTACACTTCAGAACTAAGGAACCTTGCCTCAGTTTTTAAGTAGGGAAATGATTTTGGCCACAAGAGCAGTGTTAGAGTGGTGAGGGCATGAGAAATTTATATAGTTTAAATGAAAACCAATTTAGAGGTACTGATTGCTCTTTACCAAGGGACCAAAAGGGGCTTCATCTCAGAGCTGTATCAAACCCGAGTCACAGGTTGCATGGCAAAGTGTTTTCAACAAACTCATCAACTAAGGTTTCACTGTGTCACGTGAAAACTGCCTGGGGACTTTTTATATTTAAGAAAGAGAACGAAAGTAGTATATAAAAATAGGGTTAGCAATCTGGCTGCAGCAGGAAGCAAAGTTCTGAGCAATTGGACATGGTACTACAAATAACTTAGATAAAATGCAAAGGTACACCATGCCAGATTATATTGGTAGTTTTATTTCCAGACAAATGTTTCAGACTTTAGGTAGACCATGGTAAAGCATTCTCATACCTCTATATGGACGAGCATTAATTAAAATGCAGAAGGTCAGCAGAAAAAGTAGAAGTTAGTAGAAAAAAAGTTGTGGATGTATGAGGAACTGGATAAACAGCAAACAGCCATGAGAAGTACCAAGGAACTAAGTATCGGGGTAAAACTCAAACAAGAGTAAAGGGCTGTTTAAGGTCTATAAAGATTGGCAGAACAATGGATATTTTTATGTGGCTGTGAATAAATAAGGAATATCCCTAAACATTACAGCACTGAATAAATAAGGAATATCCCTAAACATTACAGCACTGAAATTTTGGGGACTGTCTTGCAATCCAACTACATCTAAAAGCTTGAAAAGTTTATGAAGAGGATTATGGGATGTGACTGTGATTTTAAATCAGTGATGCTGAAGAGACTTATGTTCTCATTACTTCTTACCTTGACAATAGTGATAAACATACCTTGGGATTCTTATTCAGTTGGGTATTTCTTTGTAAGACACGAGACTTTAGTGTGAAGAAAAGTAAGGAATGAAATAGAATTAAAATTTGGAATAGAACTCCGCTCTCCATAAGAAATCCAGATTGGAATGTTGGACAATGCCAGTAGTAACAGAGTTCTGGCTGCAAAACAGTCAATTTATTGACTCATTAACAGTTCATAAAATTTAGCGCATTCCTCTGTTTCTTGTCACTGGTAAACATATGCTCTGAATTTGTAGTGGGATCTGCAGTACCATTCCATAAATATTAAAAACAGTTTTGTGATCATTACAATGGATGTCTGTCTAACCACAGTGGAATTCTGATCTTAAATAAAAGAATTGCAAATTGTATCAGGCAAGTTCACACGATTCGTGACCTACTGAACTCACTGAAACAATCCAGAGTGCAACTCAATGAAAGCCTTCAAGAACACTTTTTCCCCCCCCAGAATCTAAAAGCAATATCTGATCATTAACATAATTCTAGAGGTGTGGATTAAATATACTGTTTCTCAGTATAGTGCACCACAAATGGAACCAGTGAAAGGGCATTCCCAGCATACTGATAAACAAATGTGGTGATTATAGATCTTTTCAGTACAAAATAGCGTTAAGACATAACCACCATTTTATCTAGTAATAAATGGGGTCTGGTATATCTGTTCTGCCAGATTCCTGGAATTTTACTCATGTTGAAATGTGGTATTTAGTTTGAGTAAGGGAATTAGAATCTGACACGCAAGTTTTAAAAGTCTGTCATAAGTACATATTGACAAGGGAGTTAATTAATGGACTGAACTAATTAACATGATATTTCTGCTCTTTTTTATAAATGTAGTGAAATATATGAGAACAGCTCAACAATTAACACAAGAAGCAGATAAGTTCTATAATGTGAGCTTTTGCTTTCTCTTTTCATCAGAAATGTGGCATGGAAATTGTTGACCTCAGAAAAAGAGAATCTCCTTTTTTTCCCCTCTTCCTTTGAACTTATCTTCTTGACTGTGTGCTTCCCTTTTGCAAAACTCTCTGGGAGTCAGGGTGTTCAACAGGTTTTAGAATAGCATCCAATGTAGCTAACAGTAGACTCCTGCATATAAAAATATGTGTTATTACCTCAGTTGGAAGCATTTCTTTTTGCTGCCCAGTTTAAATTTGATTTGACTTGATGAGGCAAAAAAGGAATACAAAGTCGTACCTTTTATATTCAGACATGATGCTTGTCATGTTTAAACCCCATCCAGCAGCCCCTCACTCGTGCCCTGACCTGCCCCCACCAGTGGGATGAGGAGGAGAATCAGAAACAAAATTATCAAACCAACTGTCCTGCAGTAGTAATGAACATACACTTTCATAAAAACTAAACAGATTTTTCCCCTGCAAGGCATAAAATGGGTGCTTATTTTACGTGTAAAATGGGATTGTTCAGTGGACAATTAACTACAAATACCTGCATTTGTAGAACTCAGTGTATGTGACAGGGAGAAAGAGATTCTGCCTCGATGGCTGCATATGATATGAGGTACTAGAATTTTTGTTGCTGTTCAGTAAGTGACTTTATATGAAAGAATATATTTATTTCTAGTCTAAAAAGTCCACCTAAGATATAAAAGCAACAAAAATGTCACCAAAAAGTGATATCAAAAAAAAAAAAAAAATAAGATTTTCAGCCTGGAGTAAAGGGGGAGTTGACTTGTGTAAAGGTGCTTCTGTTTTATCCTTGTGCATCTCCATTCAGATGGCTCTGCCATAGGCTTAGAATAACTGAGAGCATGTGCAAGCAATGAAAGAGGCAAGATCACAGTGATTGAGGTCTATTCCATAGCAGACCTGCTGCTTTCACTCAGAGTTTTCATGGGATACAGCTTACTAAATATGGGATTGTACATATTTGCAATCAGGATATATTCTAAGCAGCTGATGTATCTAATTAAAACTTCCTGTGTGAAATGGAATAACAGTTCAAATTCCCTTTCAGCTAATGGGAAACTCCCATAAACTCAAGAGCTGAAGCTCAGATAACATTGCCTATTCTAACTCCTTGTAATGAAACAGATATTATGTGTCTTTCAATAATCCTTATAGCCAATTTTTATGATTATTTTTTCTTCTGATCAGATGAGATGTCCCAGAGAAGAACATTCACTCTCAGCTCTAAATAATAGGAATTTAATGTACATTCAACAAATGTAGTAGAAGCATATCACAACAACTTTTCCTCAGCTCCTGTGTTCAAAAATTCATAAATTAACATCAGTCTTTAAAATTTTGTTAAAATCTTTATATTATTGAAGTTTTCTAAATTATTCCTGTTACCTTAACAAACTATTTGGCAAGTCTCCACTTCCTTCCTAGTTAGAAGTGCAGAAGCTAAAGCTTGAAGCAGAATTCTACTGTTTGACACCAGATGAAACAGTGCTCCCATGTTTGTTTCTGTCTCTTTTACAAGCATCCATGATCTTTATGAGTGATCAGGCAACTAATGTGTGATTCACAGGCCATATATATTAAAAAAAAATGAATCCCACACTCTCTGTAATTTCCTGCCTCTGCAGTGCTGGGATTTTCCAGTTTAAGTGGTCTTTTAAGTGTAAGAATTGATCACATGGACCACTAAGGCATTATATATGTGAGGTATTATGCTATTAGGTGGTAGATAATTAAGAATATAACTAGAAAATTAAAGTGAGAATGATCTAACACGTAACTGGAAATACAGAAAAATTTAGTTTATATTGTTTAGATCTGTTTGGTTACAATATAGTAGTACTGACAGTATGGCTTTGACTAAGACTTGAAATAATCAAAAGTATTAACATACCTGACAGCATCTTGATCATGAAACAAATTTTATTTAAATCTAATAATTGGCAAGTTCAGTAAAAGGGGTGGTGTCCAAAACCACAGGTGTAGAGTAAGTTGTGGCAATGCTGTGGGTTCTGATCACATCAGGCAGTTCTACACACTAGGCATGAAATAGTGCCTAAGGTATTAAATCAAGGGTATTTACCAAATCCTTTGAATATACCACCACATATTAATGATAGCTGATCTTTTGGAAATGTTTTAATTATAATAAACAATTGCATGAACCCTTGCTTTGCTATCATGTAACAAATAATCAGTATATGGTAGTGCTGATCATTCAAACATACTGCCTGAAAAACTCCTGAGCCTGTAGCTGACATCTCATCCATTTTCTTCCCACTTTACTTTCACATCTCAGCTTGCAGCTTCCAGCCTTGCATAGGCACTGTCTGGTGTTAACCATATGTAGTGTTATTACTCAAAAATTACAGCTCTTTTATTTCAAAAAGCTGTACGGAGTTTTGAGATAAAAACCATTTTTGCAACCAGGAGTCAACTTAATAAAAGCAATCTTATGTCTTTGCTTTGACTTTTCTTTTTTTTAATACTGTGAGAAAAATGGAAAGGTATTCTTTCTGTGCTTCACATGATTTTAACACCGTCTTAATACCGTACATGGTACAATCAAGACTATCTGAACAGTCTATGCCTTCTACTGCTTTCTAAATAAATAAGTAAAAAGCTTATTGTGCATCAGACATAAACAGTTTGTTTTAACTTGTAATACTACACTTGCCAACTTTGTATTACTAACTAGTGCAACGTTAGCAGCAGTACTAAAATGTCAGCCTTTATTGAAATGTATCTATAAATACACAGCTGAAAAAATAACAGTAAAAAAGTTGAAAGGTTATATATTTAAAACAAGAGTATAATTTTCAACAGGTCTGTAGGACTAACTTCTGCAAAGCTCTCTTTTTCATTTAGAGGTGGGTAGTTAGTCATATGCCATGCCAGTTCTGGGAATTCATTAGAGAAGCAGGACTGACCCACTGATTTTCTCCGTGGGGCCACGAGGCCGTTCTGCAGCCAGGAGCTGCCAGTGTTCAGGGACACACTCTCTCCCAGCTCCCATTACAGAGGGTAAACCTGGAATGGAAGGTTTGCAGCACCTCTGAAAACATGCCAGTAGAGTAATCCAAACAAATGCCAGAACACAGCCCACTACCATTTGCTGTTTGCATCCCACATAATTTTTCAAATGGTCAGCAAATCTCTTATCTCACGCAATAGGTTACACTCAGCCAATAAAGAATTCCCTGTTACCTACACCAGCACAGGCAGTACAAACTCAGCCTTTGTACAGGAATATGAGCTCCGATTTCCTCAGTTTCTTTTTTCTGTGTGTGATTTGTGCAGTGAAAAGGGCTGCCTGTTCATTCAGCTCACAAGACTTCTAAGGAAATACATTCTATCTGTCAGAAGTGGAAAAATGCCTTGGGGGAGAAGTTCAGGTTCTTCAAGGGAAAGAGGGATGAGAAAGGGGTAAAAACATAGCTGGACATACTTTCTAAGCAAGTCCATCTTTTGATTGCTGTGTTGTTTCTTACAGTTCCTGCCCTTAAAATAAATGAAGACTAGCATTTGAAAATTATGCTAATTATCCCACCTGTATGTTTAAAGCAGTTTCTTAAGTAAATACTACTTTTTAGAAGTGAATCCTTTAGGGAATTTTAATGTAGAAGTACTTTCAGAGAGATAAAGTAACAAACTCAACAAGTCTAGGAAAAATGTGGCACAATGGAATCTGAAAATGAGAGGAGCTGGGAAGGCAAGGCAAGTCAAAGCAAAAGGTATTTATGAGCTGTTGAGTAGTTTTCTTAGAACCTCAGTAGAAGAGTTTCAGGTCATTCTGATAAACTACAAGAACACTGGCAAAGCTGCTATCTGTTTTCTCAAGGATCCTACTTTAAAGCTCAGTATTATTACATAGCTCAAAACCACATTCCTGCTAAATTGAGTTTCACTATTAGTGAAGTATCTCTACAAAGTTGTTTTTTTCTCCTCTAAGAAACCACTGTTATCCACTAAACAGATCATGATTCTTCAAAATGCCAAAACTCATCTATTGTTGAAAACGTCTGCAGGCCAGAAAAGCTGTTTGATTTTCTACCCTGCACATATGCTTTTTTGTGAATTCATATTTTTAATATAAAATCTAAGATAATCATGTAAACATAGACACATGCCACTTTATTTTTAAAATCAATTTTTTTTCCCATCCTATCATTGCCTTTTATACTGAACCCAGTAGAATGGATGAGCCTGGAAATACTCCACACTTTATTTAATTTTAATACTTTAATGCTTATTTATTTTAATTATTAATTTGAATACTCTGAATACTTATTTATTTCTGTTACTGTGTCTTTCTCAAAGTTGAAAAGTTTGGAAAAGTGCCAGTTATAAAATTTAAACCACAACATATAAAACTTGTTATATACTTCAAAACCTTGGAGAGTTTTGAAAAGGCACAGGACAGCAAAAAGAAAGAAATTCACAACACTCTTTATGTTTCTAAGTGAGAGAAAATGTGGAGATTATTCACTTTCATTGAGCTTACTGAAAAAACATGGAAGGTACAGGGAAAATGGGTTTTCTGAAAAAAAATATGTTCTTCTCCAAAATGTACAGTTAAAGAAAAGGCTTATCCAAGCAAGGGGAAAAAACCCCCAAAACAACCAAACCAAACCAAAAAAATCAACTCAACAAAACAAAACAAACAAAAAAAAACCCACAAGGGAAAAAACCTGCTTTTTCAGGTTTTATGGTGCATAGACACAAACCCTGATGCCAGTAAAGGGGGAAAGCAGGATAAGGAGAAGCTGAGATTGCTGCTTCGCAAGGCTTTACCAAAGCTAGACTGGTTTAAGGTGTACGTGAGTAACAGCTTCACAGGGCAGAAACCCTCATCCATCTGCTTTCCCATTCCCCTCACTGCTGCTTTCCTTGGTCCTCTGTAAGCCTGCTTAACTCACTAAAATCACAGAAAATTACCCAACCACAGAGAAACAGAAGTTGCTTTTTTTTCCCCCCTCTAATTTTAACGATTTAGATTTGTTCAATGAAGCAGAGGAAGCAAGGCCGTGTAGCTAGAAGAAAGAAAGGGAGAAATGATGAGGAATTAAGTGCTGGGATGGGAAAAGGGAGGTTGCTAGACTTCTCTCTGCAGAAACAAGCTGTTGATCAGCTGTGTATGGCAGGCTCAAGGTGGATAAGGTGATGTGACTTAAACTTGTGTAAGAGCTTGTGTGTGGTTTAACCCCAGCCAGCAGCCAAGCCCCACAGCCACTCACTCGCTCCATCACCAGCAGGATGGGGAGAGAACTGGAAGAGTAAAAGTGAGGAAACTCATGGGTTAAGATAAGGCTAAAGCCCCACACACAAGCAGAGCAAACCAAGGATTAATTCACTGCTTCCCATGGGCAGGCAGGTGTTCAGCCATCCCCAGGAGAGCAGGGCCCCATCACACGTAAGGGTGACTTGGGAAGACAAACGCCATCACGCCAAATATCTCCCCTCTTCCTCCTTCTTTCCCCCTCTCTATACACTGGATGTGACACCATATAGCATGGAATATCCCTGTGGTCAGTTGGGGTCACCTGTCCTGGATGTGTCCCTTCCCAACTCCTCGTGCACCCCCAGCCCGCTCCCTGACAGGACAGCTACAAGAAGCAGAAGGGGCCTTGACTCTGTGCAAACGCTGCTCAGCAATAAAAAAAATCTCTATATTATCAACTCCATGTTCAGCACAAGTCCAAAACACAGCCCCACGTGAGCCACTGTGAAGAAAATTAACTCTATCCCAGGCAAAACCAGCACACAGCTTCCCATCACTGAGAGGAGATAAACTTTCCCTGCTCAAATGATTCCCTCCTCTCCCTGCTCCTGTTTTGCTGTTGGCATTCACTGCAGTTGTACAGAATTGGTTTACATTGGTATATTGGCAAAAAAATAATCCAGGCTAAAAATATATGCCTTAGAGCTAGGCAAGGAAAGCTGGGGACTACATGATCAGGATCATGTTCAGGGAAGACAAAAGCCCGGGAAAGAGGTGATAAGGAAGTAGATCAACTCCATCATAACATGTAACATCATCCTCAAAGTGACAAAGGGATTCTAAATAAATAGAGACAAACACAGACTCTGAGTTGAATGGCCCTGAGCATGTGACCATTGCATTTTGTTTTAATATATATATATTCTCTTTTTTTGTTTTTGCAAAATCTGCTATTCATATAGCATGAGCAGTTAACTGTTCGTCAGTTTGAAAATGCAAACCAAGATACTTTAATGGAGAACCTTTTTAGACATATAACAGATGTACACAAGGATTTAAAAAATAATTTAAATATGTATTGCTGCTGCTCTCAGCAGTTTGTAACTGAGCGCGCAAAGGACAGTTTATGCACGTTTCCTAAAATGCGGGATTTTCCCCTCCAGCATTTTGGTCTTTTGAATTAGTTTATCATGAAGTGCAGGATAAATGTCATTAGCATTCACTTTCAACAAAGAAATGAGTTTGTTGTTGTCTACATTCATTTAATTTATCACTCCAAGCAGAGAATGCACCACACTGATTCCTAGTAGACACAGAGCAATTTCTCCATACTAAGGAAGTGTTTTGCCCTTAAGAAATTATGTGTGGCTATTTAAAAAGAAAATAAAATGTTTTGATGTTGATCTTTAGAGCAGCAATCTTCATATAGAAAAGGAAAACTTCTTCTATGGTAACAGAATAAGTACTTGCTGTGAAGAACCTTTCTTTACACTCTCCTAAATCCAGTTAGAGAATGGGGAAGGGTGAGTATCTGTAGGCTCTGAGAACTATCCTCAAACAGAAACTAATTACCCCATAGATCTAAAATAAAATAATTTAAAAACAGTATCTGGAATAATGACAGGAATCTCCCACATTATGTGACAGCACCAATCCTTTGGAACAACATTTGTGAGAGTTAGTACTTTAATTTTACTTCATTTTTAGCAAGCTAGATTTTTTAAAACTTGGTTATAAGAATATACAAGAAAAATGAATGAGTTTCTTTAAGTACACCACAGGAAACACTTAGCCAAGGCATGTCATTTTTTTTTTCCCCTTCCAGTTCTTCTGACCATGAAGATGTTGAGGAAATAATTTTTAAAATAAATGAATCAGGAAATCCAAAATCAATGTGCAAGGTGTGACTATTACCAGAGCCATGTGTTTTCTTAATTTAGCCATGGCTAATTCTGTTCAGGTGAGGGGTTTAAGTGGTCACAGCACCAAGTCTGACAGAGCTCAAGAAGTGTTTGGATGATACTCAGGTACATGGTGTGACCCTTGGGGAGGGTCCTGTGCAGGGTTGGACTCGATGATCCTTGTGGGTCCCTTCCAACTCAGCACATTCCGTGATTCTGTGAAACACATACACATATATGTCTATGGAAAGTGAGGGCATAACACCACCAGTAACAGTGTAACTCATTTCTAGTGTAGGGACATCTGTATGTTTGTCTCAAATTTATCAGATGTGCACACAGAAGATCACAGTGTATTGGAGATTACATCTCTTCATTGTCTGTGAGAGATACATTACCAGTACTCCATTTTTATTGACAGTTTCCCTGGAGCATCTCAAAGGTTGTTGTGGGATCATGCAATATTAAAGTTTTCCTTCTATCCATGAATCAAAGCCAGACTATGCAAATTTTGTTTTTCAGGTCCATCCCCCAGTTGGATGATAATACATTTATGAAATGCAAGACCTATTCCTATTTTTAGCTAGATTTTTCATGTTTTGGTATTATAGAGAACAAAGAACACTGAAGTTAGAGGGTAAGATTCAAAACTTTGAATCCCAAGGCACAATTTTTCTGAACTTTTCTTCTTGCTGAGCAGACTTGTTTCACACGTTAGACCAGTCTAGAAATTTTCAGATATATTTTATTTTTCTTCAAAGATATTACTTGGTATAATTTAAATTAGACTAATGGTGGAAAAAGAAAAATTATTTATGTTAAAAGCTTGGTCACTGCCTCATGGCTGAGGGGAGACCTTATCACAGCCTACAACTT
Organism: Manacus candei; assembly: GCF_025592945.1. Taxonomy (NCBI): domain Eukaryota; kingdom Metazoa; phylum Chordata; class Aves; order Passeriformes; family Pipridae; genus Manacus; species Manacus candei. The sequence goes on from NW_026138062.1 coordinate 71,787,798, forward strand.
CTCCAGAAGGAACAGTGGAGGAGCAGGCACTGATCTCTTTACTCTCGTGACAAATGACAGGACCTGAGGAAATGGCCTGAAGCTGTGTCAGGGGATGTTTAGGCTGGATATTAGGAAAAGGTTGTTCACCCAGAGGGTTGTCAGACACTGGAACAGGCTCCCCAGGGCAGTGGTCACAGCACCAAGCCTGAGAGAGTTAAAGAAAAGTTTGGACAAAGCTCTTGGGCGCATGGTGGGATTCTTGGAGCGTCCTTGTGCAGGGCCAGGAGCTGGACTTTGATGATCCTTGTGGGTCCCTTCCAACTCGGGATGTTCTATGATGACTGTTTTAGTTCATATTACAGTCAATATTTGGACTTCACCACTACTTTCTGTGAGATACAACACATGGCTTAACAATAATATATCTTCTTTTTATATGAAATGGGAATAAAAGCAGTTTTGAGACGTACTTTAGGGCAAGTCATGTCACGTGGCTGTAATGCTATCTGCAGTCTGGTAAAGGTTTCATATTTTAAAGCATTTTTTTAATATGCAGTGAGTGCTTTACTTCATACAGACTATGCTAGCCAAAAGTTACTGTGCTTAGTTATCTCGAGGTAGTTGCTTCTTGTTGGAAATAAGATGAGTCATATCTGGAGTTTGTAGAGTTTGCTAGAGTTTGCTAGAGTATCTGTTTAAACTAAATGGTTTACTTCTTGTAGTACCTTGAGGGGCCAAGTGCACGGTGCTGCACCTGGGCTGGGGCAATCTCTGGTATCAACAGATGTTGGGGAAGGGAGGGACCAAGAGCAGCCCTGCTGAGAAGGACTTGGGGGTGCTGGTGGGTGAGAGGCTGGACATGACCCAGCCATGTGCACTGGGAGCCCAGAAACCCCCCGTGTCCTGGGCTGCATCCAAAGCAGTGTGGGCAGCAGGGGAGGGAGGGGATTCTGCCCCTCTGTTCTGCTCTGGTGAGACCCCACCTGCAGTGCTGCCTCCAGCTCTGGGGTCCCCAGCACAGCAAGGACATGGACCTGTTGGAGCAAGTCCAGGGAAGGGCCACAGAGATGATCAGGGGGCTGGAGCACCTCTCCTGTGAGAAAAGGCTGAGAGGGTTGGGGCTGTTCAGCTTGGAGAAGACAAAGCTTCAGGGCAACCTTAATGCAGCCTTTCAGTACCTGAAGGGAGCCTACAGGAAAGATGGAGAGGGACTTTTGGTAGGAGCGAGTAAGTGACAGGACAAGGGTCAGTGGCTTTAAACTGAAGGAGAGCAAGTTTAGATTAGATGTTGGGAAAATATTCTTTACTGTGAGGGTGGCAAGGTACTGGAATAGGTTGCCTAGAAAAGCTGGGGATGCCCCATCCCTGAAAGTGTTCAAGGTTGGATGGGGCTCTGAGCAATCCTGTTCTAGTGGAAGATGTCTCTGCCCATAGAAGGAGGGATGAAACTACATGGTCTTTAAGGTCACACAAACCAGTCTGTGATTCTGTGACTATCAAATTACACACACATTTTCTTAAATCAGCAGTGTGTGCACCTTGAGCAGAGCAGGAAGGAAAATTAGAAACTATCAGGTAACTGTCCTTCTTCAAGAGCAAAATTGGAAATTTGTCTCATAGTGCGTTGATCTTCCCCTTGGATTCTTGCTTTCTTTTGATTATTCTTTCAAAAGATTTATCCTTTCTGTAAACTAAAAAGGAAGGAGTTAAATGGAGCTGAAAGGAGCTTATATGAAAACAAGAGATGACTCTATCGTAGTGGAATTAATCAAACATGAAGATAAGACAGACATATCTAATTTCAGAAGCTACAGAAAGAATATCTTATCACAATTGTTTCAGTGACCTCACTTTTTAACTTTCAGAGGAAATGCCTTCAGTATGCAACCTTACACTGAGTAAAAAGAGCCAAAATAAGTAGACAGAACAGTATTACTCAGACTGGCAATGGATTTTTTTAACAGAATTTTTTTTTTAGTCTCTGTCTCTTATGAAAACAAATCCAAATCACCAATTACAGGAATTCTAGACTGTTTTTATTGAAAAAGAAAATAATATTTGGATGAACCCAAATGAATCATGTATGGCTGTGAGTCTCAGTTCTGAAACTTGATCATAAGAGAAATGGCAACATTATCTCCAAAGTCCTGTATTGTACACAGGAATCCAAATATATCATTGTTCATGGTTACATCAATAAAAATAGCATCATAACTCCTTTTGTATGCAATATTCAAAGAAACAAGTTTATACAGGAGCAGAAAGTTAGTCAGATGTTTTATCTTGGAGTCCCTTGGTAGCCTCAGCTAAACCATCTGGCCAACCTCCAAAGCAGTGCAGTCATTCAGCTGAACCCTGCCTCTCAGCTGGACCTCGACAAAGAAAGGGAGAAGGAGACAAAAAACAGATCAGCTATAGGGACAACAGCATGTTGTTGTGTCAATGAGATTTGACTACTATTCATATCACAATTTTGACTTATATATAATTAGGGAAAAAATGGTCAAGGTAGTGATCTATAAATAGACTCTTTGAACAGGCTTTACAAACATATTTCCTGAGGAGACAACAGAAGAAGCAAAGTGGTTTTGTCAGCTGCTGTTGTAACCTAGGAGTAGAATTTAGTGTAGAGATCTGATACTCTGATAAAATATTTGCCAAAATCCTTATTCTTTTCTTTCTTACTGCAAATACAAAACATGTGGCCAATAGTTGAAATTTGCTATTTACATTTTGGGACTTTTTTCTTTAGGGGGTGACACTGAAGCAGGTTCAACCCTTCCTAACTTCTTCAAAGACTATATGAGACTCCTCTTCTGTGGAAGCAACAAAAATAGCATTAGGAGCATTTTCTTTTCTCAGATGTCTGCTAACCTAACTTTGTGTTCCTACCTTTCCCCTGGAAATGCCTTCCTGTTGATTTTTATGGCAGTTCTTATCCATTACATTGTCTCCTGGCCTTTGTCTTGGCTTTCTCCATCATTTATGACTTCAGCACACACAACATAACTTCTGAACCAGCCCAGCCATGCTGCTCAAGAAATCAGAAATCCTGTGTTAATTCCTGCTAATGTCAGGTATCTCACTACTCAAAGAGTTGTACTTGCATATTTTATTTGGTCTAAAAGAAGAGCACTTAGCACTCCAAACTTCCTTTAAACAGTCTTTAGTTTATTTTCTCAGCCTCCAGATCAAAGACTGCATGAGGGAAAGTTTTGTACACTGCCAAAATCAGGATGTTTAAGTAGGTACCTGTTAAGAACCTTCAAAAGAAACTAATTGCTAGAAACTTAACTCATCCTGACTTGCAACACTAATGAACCTTCCACACAGCACTGTGAAGCACCTCTGACTAATTTTGATAAACCTGGCCTTGAAAAACCATTTTTCTGTAAAATTGTTTTGCCCTTAACGTTGAATAAAATTTGGTAGGTTTTTTTTTTGATGTAGTAAAATAATATAGACCAAATGGGAGTTAGTGTGCAATGGTACCAATCCAAATAACTACAGCTACTGTAGTTGATTTTTAATATTGACAGGCAGAAATTACTAGAGATTACAAATTGAATGGGCAACTACTACACCAAAGCTGTTGCTGTTGTTACTCTACTCTTTTGCTGAAATAGTTCAGAATGTAAAAGACCACCAGAATATCATCAGAGCTGAGATGTCAAACATACAGTAATACCTCTCAAAGAAAAGAAATGCAGCTACGGTTTCAAGTAAAAAGATTTCTCTTTAAACATTTGGATTTAAAAATAGAAAATTTCCTACTGTAAGTGCCTAAAATGCATATGACAGCAATCTTACTGTTCAGCTTAATGAGCCTGTCAGTCTAGAATATTAAGCAGTTTGATTTAAGCATCCTAAATGTGATGTAGATCTAAAATGTTAAATGGTAAGCAAGAGTTTGGAAAATGTAATAAGGAGTACTTTTCCTATATAAAGGAATCATCTATCATCTGCTATTTGCAGTATGAAATGTGGTTATTAATTAATACAGCTTTGATTTCTAGGGACTAAAAAAATTCAAATCCAAAACTTCCAGTGTGTTTTAAGATGTTTCAAGACATCCTTATAAGATTCCAGAGGTTCTTCACATTTACTGGCTGACACTCAGCCCTCATTTCATTTTTTTTCTCATCTTGACACTCTTTTAAGGCATACTTTCCTCAATTATTTGATCCACAACTGTGATTTGACTTAGCAGTCTTTGGATTAATTCACTGCTTTACAAATCCGGGATTTAGCAGTTCAGATGTCCCAACCTTCCTGTGCCACTCTTGCATCCATGATCTCATTTCTTGTAGAAGAGACATCTCTACGCGTATCAGACACCAGCTCCAGAGACACTGCTCCCTTTGCTTTGTTGTGTTGGTGTTAGAGAAGGCTAAATCACTATTTCTACATATTCCTTGTCAAAGACATGGCTTAAGCAACCATAAGCTTGTGTGCTTACACTTTTCTGATCCTGATGCGTTCAGGCATCCACGAGATTTTAGAAACATAATCCTTGGTATTTTCATTTTAAGTGGTTTAAGGGTAGACACTGAAAATTGTTGATGGTTAAAATGCAAGCTCCTTCTTGACATTTCGTTTGAGCAATGTAGATTTATTTCCATTTGAAAATTAAACAGATTCAAACTCCTTCTACCTGAACATATGTTGAATCACTGACCAACCTCCATGTTACGTGACAGGAAAATTAAAAGGAATCACAGAATGGTTTGGGTTGGAAGGAACCTGAAAGATCATCCAGTTCCAGCCCCCTGCCATGGGCAGGGACACCTCCCACCAGCCTAGGTTGGTCAGAGCCCTGTCTAGTCTGGCTTTGAACACTTCCAGGGATGGGGCAGCCACAGCTTCTTTGGGCAACGTGTGCCAGTGTCTCACCACCCTCACAGTGAAGAATTTCTTCCTAAGATCTAATCTAAACCTACTTTCTTTCAGTTTGAAGCCATCCCCCTTTGTCCTATCACTATAGTTTGTGATGAAGAGTGGCAAAAAAGGAGGAAAAAAAAAATTGGTACTCAGATTTCCATGTCACTACTTCTCTGATTAAATGATAAGGATTACCCTATCCCTGCAAAAGCACTGGAGGACAATGGTGATCAACAGTAAAAGAATATCAGAATTTAAGCCAGTTTTCTTTGAAGTACAGATCACTTGAAAACTTTCCTATAACTGCCCAAGGAAAAATTTCCCGGGTGGCCTGTTGCATTATTTCAATTTTTTTAATCACCTGTGCTATTTCTTCCAAAGAGTACAGGAAAAGACTTTTAGGGGTTTTTTTGTTATATGAGAATTCAAGCCCTGTAAGCACTTCTGGAAATTTCTCAAGTAAATTCTGTGCAAATTTAGATGAGAATATCTCTTTCCTTTTCTTCTTTAGATTGGACTGCTGTTTCTTTTTAAATATCAACAAAATAATAAATCCTGCACACATCTTCATTATTTTGTGCCACTCACACATCTGTAGTCACTACTAGAGTGTTTTGAATTTCATACATAGGGATATTTACCCTTTTTTACTAAAAAATAATTTTGTGGCTTTACTTCCCTTATTGGTTCATACACTTTAAATTTGACATTTTAATAGACACACCACTTACAGATTAAAGAGCTAGTACATATTGGTTTTGGTTTTCCCTTGGGAAATCATGAAAAGTGAATTTTTTACGTAACTTTTTTCCCAGAATCATGGAAGACACATTTCCTTTAGATAACCTTCCAGCAGGTAATAGGGCAGCAGTGGGATTTAATTACTATTTATATTACAGAAGTCCATAGATACACAGTCCTGGTTACAGGATCTCACCGTGGTAGCTGCTGTTGAAACCCAATTCTTTCTTCATTCTCAAGATAAGCACCTCCTGGGCCATGGCAGTGCAAAATACCCCATTCTTCTCCAGGTTGCCCTAGAAGGCCGTGCTATTGCTGATTGTCTGGGCAAGATAAGCTTACAATGTGTTTCTCTCATCTACAGAAGGCTGACAAAAAAAAATTTAACTGGGAATCAAGTGATAACTTTTGGTCACCATCATCATGGGCAAGATTTGAACTGGTGTCTGAGATTGAAACATGCTAAATTCCACCATCGGCCACAGTCCTCCAAGCTGTACAATGAAAAGAAAAATAGAAAAAAAGAGCTATTTTCTGTTGTTTGGTCAGCGTGCTTTCAATGTGAAAGAGTCTGCCTAGCTGTGGCAGTGAGCAGCTTTGAGGTAATTGCTGTTTTGTGCTTCAGTTCAGAGACAGACGTTAAAATGAATCATTGGCTTCTGCTTCTGTGTTCTGGGCTGGCCCCTCTGCATGTACAGTTTTACTGGTTTTAAAGGGACTGTGTACTGGCACAGCTGCTCCCAGTATAACAGGACACGCAGCATAGAGGGAAACATTCCCACATATATTCCTGGTAAAAGTTTGGTGATTTTATATACAATTTAAGCAGTTAAGTCCTATAATAGCTTTAACAGCAAAATATACAAAATAGGATAGTTCCTCTAGTGATTATACAAGATACTTGGTGTTTACATTTGTACGTATTGGTGGGTTTGATTCAATGCATACTTTTTAAGGAGAAGCCTTGTTCTGAGGTTTCAGTTTTTTCTTCTTTTATGTCTCTTTTCCATTTACTTTTGAAATCTATGCGAGTCTTGAGCACTGTTTTAGTCTGCCATGCATGGGAGAGGTATTAGCCCAAGTTCTGCTGTGGGAACTCTCCATGCTTCAGCTGCCTTTAATAGGATCACACTTCTAAAAAATAAGTCATATACTCATATAAAAATTTAGATAGAAAACCAAATTACATCAGCAGTGAAAAATCATACGACTGAAACATCAATTCTAATTTAAAAGCATTTCTTGAGACAATGCAAAATGTAATTCTATTGCCGAAGTGAGGCAACACTGTTCTGGGACAAAACTAATATAGAAGTCTGACAAATATTGTTAATAATCCACTGATATGTATAACTGATGAGAACAGTGTTGACAGCACCATATTGCAAAGAAGAATGGTGGCCTGATGGGAACATTACAACCCCCTGGTAGAAACAGGTACGAGTCTCTAATGCTGTTAGGGTTGCCACCATCCTGAGGGGCCAGATTCTTGGGAGCTGACACCTTTATAAATCAGAAGCTCTCTGGTACCTCTACAGGTCCTTGGTTTGACTAATATATGATTGCAGTTGAGGACTGCAGTACAGCAGAGACCCTGTGCCAGTGACACTTGGGAGGCCAGAGATAACAAAGAGAGCACAGGAAGTCTGTCTTCTTCTATAAAACAGTCACCATAAAAGAATAAGCTAAACCCTAAGCTAAATTCAAAAGCCATTTAAGATTGTAACACAATCCTGGATGTGTCTGTTAGAATTATCAAGTAAATTGACTTGTTAATGACATAATAAATCTTGTTTCCTGGTTTATTAAATTAAACACCACCTGTTGTAAAGAATATTTGCCCACCTACAAATAGGTATCTAAATAATAGACATTTACATAGGGATCAACTTTTATGAATTTTGGCTGTGTTAACATATCATAACATATCATAAAATCACAGAATTGTTAAGGTTGGAAAAGACCTTTATGATATCAAGTCCAACCGTTAACTTATGCACATATATATAACCACATATTTCCATTTTAAAAGCTGTAATTAAAGTGTAAATATTGTTGACTAATGTAGTTGGCTGTCAATATGCACTCGTTATGGAAAGTGTGACATATGCCATTTAATAAGAGAGCATAACATATTATTTATAATATAATTATGTAGGAATTTGGAGCTCAGCTTAAGACTTTTTTCTGTATCGTCATGTACAGTTATAAATGTGTTGCTGTATAGCTTGATTTTCTGATCCTTGGAAGTCAAGGTGCCGCAGCTACACATAATTTCACATGAATTGATCTGATTCCGCTATGATGAAATACATTTTTCTAAGGAGAATTCCAGTTTTGCATCTCTCATGTAGGCAGGGTGAGGTTTTATCATATTCTGGTTATTCATTTTAAATGCTGATTTTTTTATTGAATGATACAATGACTACCTTATGCCATCTGGAAAACTAAACTGTCTTTAGAAAATTAAGTTTAGCTTGTCACTTAAGGAATGGTTTTATTTTTTGAGTGTGAGTTAGGACAGGGTGTGTTTTTGTTTGTTTTTAAGTAAAATGAATGTCCAGATAGAGGACCACATTATCAAAAGTATGAACTAAATTACTCTTGGAATCTTATTTTATTTGTATTTGATAGAATGTGTCTTTGATGTCCTTATTTGCATAGATTAGCACTTTATTCCATAATTGGTGCCTTCATCTTAATAAAGTAATTGACTTTTCCTTCATTAGACTAAGAATTGCATAACTTACATGGAGTTCTGGATATAAGAGAGTGAATAGAAGTTCCTGATGCAGCAGACAGGCACAATCACAACCCTTACAAATGGGAGAGGTTAAGAAATATCACTGTGAAAATATTAGTGTATAAGAGGAAATTCCTGGCGTGGCCAAGGCTAACTAGACACAGTCAGTGGAAGGACTGGAAGGGATGCAGTGTGTCCTGCTGCAAATTATGAACTCATGCTACAGTCTCCAGGGTGGAGACAGCCATAACTTGATGTGTAGTGTACTGCAATTGGTAGAAAGGCTATTAATTTTAGATACTGCAGCTGGAAAAAAAAGCATTTCCAATCACAAGAGAGCAAGGAACACTCTTCTGGTCCTGTAATGTTCGCTGTTCAGTCTGCATAGGAGTCTCTCAATGAAGGCTCCTAGTCTTGCAGCAGGAATGGCTTAAATTTGAGCAAGATCAAGCCATCTTTTTATTTATAGCTCGTGTGTGCAGTTTTATGTAATTTATAATAGAAGTGAGTGCTACTGAACACCCTAGAATATAAATTTCTACTAAGAAACCTTGGTGTTTGGTGTCAAACAAAGTACATTTACGTGATCAGAACTTTGTCAGTACTGCCAGTCATAGAATCATAGAACCTTAGAAAAATGTGGCTCAGAGGAAACCTCTGGAGATTCTCTCATCTAACTCCAAGGAGTTCCACCTTCAGTGTCTAGGGTACTGTCCAGTTAAGTTTTGAATACCTCCAGGGGCCACGATTCCACAGCCCCCTCAGGACCTGTTTGAAAATGCTGTTTCCTGACCTTTAACTGGAATCCTCCCACATTCCAGCTGGTGTCCAGCGCCTCTTATCCCATCCCTGGGCACTCTGAAAAGAGTCTGGTTCCACCTGCTCTTTGCAAGTCTGCACAAAATCCAGCAGCTTTGAAACAACTTTGGCCACAGTTTGTGACTGTGATGGGTCCTCTACTCTTCACATTACGGGTTTTGAGTTCCAGCCACTCCTGCAGTGTGTCACAGATGTATTTCTAACATGTGCTGTTCTTACCCCCGTAGTGCAAAGATGCTGTTGCTCTCTGTAAGGGCAGGTCCAGGTATCTGAAAGGATGGTGTGCTGCCATCTTTTACTCCACAGGAAAACACAGACCTATGTTTTGCATGGCAGTATACTTACCCATTTTTGGTGAGTGCCACAACTAGAAGCTTCCTTTCTACTCCCCATTCTGCCCCAGAAAGGAAAAAAATTGACCCTGGTTTTATGTATAATCCATTTTCCAATTCTTTTTTAACTACAAATTGTCTTTCTGCTTTCTTAAATTTTTGACCAAACTGCAAAGTGGAAAAGACACTGTATCTTTTTTTTTTTTTTTAGTGGGTGATAAATGCACATTCATAGAACAAAGGGAAAACAGGATGTACAAAATCTTTACATAGTAATATTACATCTATAATGCAAATATTTCTGCTTATTACCTGCTCTGAAACTCTTTTAAAAACAAAATAATCAAGTAGAATTTATTTCAGGTGAGGCTGTTTTAAAGATTGTCAAAAAACTGTACCATCTTTCTCTTACCAGTTCTCACTTATTTAATGAGCTAAACCCTAAACTGAGCATATGATTAATAGCAAAAAACTTGCAATAACTTAATTTACCAAATATTTATCTTACCAACAGTATAGATCATTCTCATAATTGCAGTAAGCACTGTAGCTGTACTAGTAATTAAAAATTGTGCAGACATACTAACACAGTCTAGCAAACTAAGGGTATTTCAAAATAGGGTTCTTAGTGTTGCTTGATTGGTATTTCCAGAGGAACACTCTGAAGTCAGATGCCACAACTGAGGAATTTTTAATGTTGAAGCAGAAGGTGACCCTCTGTGCTGCAAGTAAGAGACACCTGTGAGACAGAGAGATAAGCACGTGCTTCCATCACCCTTTTTTTTTTTTTTTAATCCACAAGAGTGGTTCTAGGAAAGTAGATTAGTCAGAATTGATGTAGCCAGGGACAGCAGAAAAGCTACTTTTCAGGGGGCTTTGTGAGACAGATCCAGCCACAGCACTTACACTGTTTTAACAACATGTCTTTTCCTGGATTCAGTCCCTGATTTACCTCTCACGTACAATCTTCCTGTGGAAGACCCTATTGATTGTAGCAGGAATAATAATCATGCTTCAGCATTTATAAGGATTAAAATCTATAAATTCTCTTCTCTCATCATGTATTCAATGGTCAGATGACATCAGAACCCAGTGACCTGGAACAGAAAAGCACAGAGGAAGACAAAAGTCTGTTCTCTGGGAAGGTCCATGCTCACTGTCATTTTTTCCTTTTTTTTTTTTGTGTTTCTGAAGTTGCCCAGCATTACATGCTCTGAATTATCCTCTGGATCCACCTTTTGCTCTGTTCCAGAGCCTAGAAATACCAGCCTCCTAACTTAACTTAGTTGCCTACATTTAAATTACCTGGTCATCCCACCACATATATATTTTTGATATTGAAGATCTCTATTCACTTTCAGCAATTCCCTGGGTGAGTACTTCTGGTATCCATAAGAAATTCTATATGATCCACCTCAATGTAACCTTTCTTCTTGGAGAACATAACAAGAGATTTTTATGGCAACCAGGAAAGAGGGTATGTTATATACATATGTAACACCACACATGGCAATGTTGGTTTAGAAGAAAAACCCTGTGAATGGCAGAGCTCACCTGAAGAGAGGTCGATGCTTCGTTCTTTAAACACTGGATCTGATCTTTCATATACTAAATATGTATTTTAATGCAGATGTGTAAGTCTAGGAAACAAAGACATGAAATATCAGACTGGGAAAACAATGAAACCTTTACCACTGGCACACACCTGATCTCACCCCTGTTTTTCCAAATTAGTCCTTCCTCATTTGATGATTGACCTCAGTGTGAATCAGGGCAATCTTACTGTGCCATTTCCCTGTTCTAAAGTTCCACCTCGACAATGCTCTTTGAACTGAAGCTTTATGTGCACCAACACTGACATATCCTTTCCTCATCCTGCTCACACAAGTATTTAATCAGGTGGCATATTGCTCATAGCCAAACAAAAAGCTGGCACACTCAGTTCCTCTGTACAGACTTTGCTGTTCAAGCAGAGAACACCTGTCCTCTTGGCCGTGTTCATTGGAGGGTACTGAAAGACCAGAGAGACAAGCATATGTTTTTTTTTATTCCAGTATCTGGATCTCATCTTATAATGGAGGCAAACACTGTCCTGAGAACACTGCCCACAGGCCAGTGGCTCTGGTCTGTGACATGTCCTGTGCTTGTAAGACACAATGCGTGTGAAGCTCTTCTGTAATGCTCCAGATGTCTTTGGATGACCTTTTATTTTATTTTGAGGAACAGTTAACTCTTCTTGAAAAAAAAACCCTAAATCAGTGAAATACATATGAGCAAAATCTATTTGTGAAAATGCTTGTTTAAAATTGGCTGAAACTTTTTGAAGTTTTGCAAAGTGTTTAATAGTTTAAAAGTGATATTCTACAGAAGTGAATGAATAAAACAGTAGCAGTTATAATGGATAATCCATTGATTTCCCTGAGAATGTTTATATGAGTCATTATACTCTTCTACAGGTACCTCTGTACCTAAGGGTTTTGAAGACTGCATGTATCTACAAAGTGTTATGGTCTACATCAGCAATTATTAAATTTATCTTAAATTTATTTGAGAAGCAGAAAAATGACTGCACAGTGTGTAGCTGTCTCCCATTTAAAACTTAACTATAAACAAGCATTTTCACTAACACTGTGTATTTGAAATGTCCAGTACAAAGGAAACTTTTCTTTAATATTTCATGTATGTTACACAGACTGTTGTCAGATAGTCATGGTCTTCTTGTTTTGCCAATTCACAAGTAAACTGACAAAGCTTACCCTTTTGATCAGCTAACCCTAATTAGCTTTAATTGTAGCCTTCCTCATCAGGTAGTCTTCAGGTGTAGCAATATATGACCAGCAGGGGAGGGAGGGGATTCTGCTCCTCTGCTCTGGTGAGACCCCACCTGCAGTGCTGCCTCCAGCTCTGGGGTCCCCAGCACAGGGAGGACATGGACCTGTTGGAGTGAGTCCAGAGGAGGTCAGTAAGTTGACTAGAGGAATGAATCACCTCTGCTATGAAGAACGGCTGAGAGAATTGGGATTGTTTAGCTTAGAAAAGAGAAGACTTTGCCCACTCAATGTGGCCTTCCAGTACCTGAAGGGAGCCTACAAGAAAGATGGAAGGAGACTTTTGACAAGGACATGTAGTGACAGGACAAGGAGAATGGCTTTAACCTGAAAGAAAGTAGATTTAGCTTAGATATTAGGAAAAAATTCTTTACTGTGAGGGTGGTGAGCCAGTGGAACAGGTGGCTGAGGGAAGCTGTGGATGCTCCATCCCTGGAATCTTTCAAGGTCAGGTTAGATGGAGCTCTGAGCAAGCTGGTCTAGTGGAAGGTGTTCCTGCTTATGGCAGGAGGTTTGGAACTAGATAATCTTTCAGGTCCCTTTCCAGCCCAGGCCACTCTATTATTCTATAGTATTTATCTGCAGGGCAGATTGTGAGTACAAGGGGTCATCGTTCCCTGATTTGCATAAAGAGGCTTTGGAGTTTTCATCTTGGCTTTGTATGGAATACCAATAATTCTCTCAGACACTTAAAAAAAACAACAACAGTGTCACGTTTGGCCACGGTAAAATAGTTGTCACTGATTGCACACAAGAATCAAGGAAGAATTAACTTGCGGACCATTTTTTATGTGTGTGCGTGGAGGGGGGGAGCCGTGTACATTTTGCAGAAATACCGTTCGGATCTTTTGCGCGGAGAACTTATTAAAAGAATAAATCTCTATTATATGCAAAATTAAGGGGAAAAGAAAGAAAGCAAGCAAGCAAGCAGGACGAGGGGAAAGCTCAGAGCCCCCAGAGCCGCCGCACAAAAGGCAGCGCCGGGCGCGGGGGGGCGGCCGCTGCCCCCGCCCGACAGTAGGGGGCGCTCGGGCTTCACCGAGCGGCGCTGCCGCGGCCCGGGCACGGCGGGACAGCGCGGGGCTGCTGTGACACCGCGGGGCTGCGTGTCCCCTCGCGGGGCTGCGTGTCCCCTCGCGGGGCTGCTGTGACACCGCGGGGCTGCGTGTGCCCTCGCGGGGCTGCTGTGACACCGCGGGGCTGCGTGTCCCCTCACGGGGCTGCTGTGACACCGCGGGGCTGCGTGTCCCCTCGCGGGGCTGCTGTGACACCGCGGGGGCGTGTGTGCCTTCACGGGGCTGTGTGTGCCCTCGCGGGGCTGCTGTGACACCGTGGGGGCGCGTGTCCCCTCGCGGGGCTGCTGTGACACCGCTGCTGTGTCCCCTCGCGGGGCTACTGTGACACCGTGGAAGCGTGTGTCCCCTCGCGGGGCTGGTGTGTGTCCCCTCGCGGGACTGGTGTGACACCGCGGGGGCGTGTGTCCCCTCGCGGGGCCGCGTGTGACACGGTGGGGAGGTGTGCCCTCTCACGGGTGTGTGTGTCCCCTCAGGGGGCGGCTGTGTCCCTTCAGAGGGGGTAGGTGTCCCCTGACGGGCAGCTGTGCCCCCTTAACGGCGTGTCTGTGCCCCCTTAACGGCGTGTCTGTGTCCCTTCACGAGGTGTCTGTAGCTGTGCCCCCCTCACGGGGTGTCTGTGCCCCCTCACAGGGTGTCTGTGTCCCCATCACGGGGTGTTTGTTTGTGCCCCCATCACGGGGCGCCTCTGCCCCCCCTCACCGGGTGTCTCTGTCTCCCTCTCGGGCTGTCTCTGCCCCTCTCCGGCACCGGGCGCCGTTAAATTCCCCTTTCTCCGTGTTGCTCCTTCCCTCGTGTCCCTCCCCTCTTTCTGCTCTGGTGGTTCGGGGTTTGTTCTGAGCGTGTGGGGGAGAGGGGCTGTTCTCCCTGGTTACTGGGGGGTGAGGCGGCTCCTTCTCCCATCTCCCTCACCGCCGCCTCCAGGGAACACGAAACTTTCCCGCTGGCGGGAGCTCCGCTGCATCCAAGGGACCCGGGAGGCTGGAGGCTCCTGGGTTTCGGCGGAGCCCGCCGGTCCCACAGGCTCTGTGGGACACAGCCGGTCTTCTGGTTTGTGTTTTATTTTATTTGCCACCTTTTCCACAGAGCGGGCCAGCGGAGAAATCCCTGGGGAATACGCTTTCGAGGGTCTCACTCTCGAGCGCCCGCGTTACGCGTGCGAGAGGGGAAAATGAATAATTAGAGAACAGTTCCATGAAATCACTTACCGAAAAATTAGCTGCCCATTAAAGGGGAAGCGCTGAGGAGCAATCATGTAAATCCCACCTACATACACCCAACTGTGGAGGGGAGACAGCGAGCCTGACTCCCAGCCCTAGGGCTGCCGGCTGGCATCGCCGTCCCCGTCTCCCTACCCCGGGAGGAGAGAGAGAGGGACGCGTGGGTGTGGAGCGCAGTGGTTTAGTCCACACCCCGCAGCCTCCCTTCCCCAGGCAGCCTCGGGAGCCGCGCTCATTCTCCTCCCTCTCGCTGCCAGCCGGTGTGTCCGCGGCGGCAGGAGGCGGAGGCGGCGGGAGAGGAGGGGAGGAGAGAGGAGAGGAGCGGCGAGAGGAGCGGCGGACACGCCGGGGCCGCCCGGTAGAGCTGTGGCGGCGGGAGCGCCCCGCACTCCCCGCATCCCCCGCCGCCACCGCTCGGCAGCAGCAGCGGCACCGCGCCGGGGTCCTGCCCTCCAACAGTTCCCGCTCCGCTTTGAGGGAGGAGGGAGGTGTAGGGGACACGGCTTTTGCTTTTTTTTTTTTTCTTTCTTTTTTTTTTTTTTTGAGGGGATGCTGAGAAAGCAAGCCGTTCCCCTCCCGTGTAGCACATTGCCTGGGCGTTCCTATTATGGAAGTTAAGTGAGAAACTCTGCAGCTTGAACTGATTTGGGGAGAGAAAGGGAGAGAAAAGGGTAGGGGGAGGGCGAGAGGAAAGCAAGATAGCCGAACCAAGCCAATGGTTTTCCTGCAAAGTGCCGGGAAGTTTGTGGAGCACTTTCTAGGAATCAGGTCCTTTCTCAGAGTCTCTCCTTGTCTTCCGAAGAAAGAGCTTGCTTTTGGATTGCCATGGATCCTAAAGAGAGTCTTAGACACACTTGAATAATTCCTCTGCTCGGGCTGGATTGGTGGGAATTTAGGAAGGAGCGTGTGTGCAAAGCAGAAGCCTCCGGAGCTCACTCGCTGCTCTAATCTGTATGGATCTAAAAGTGTCACATTCAAGACCTTTGCATCAGCAGCTTTTGATTTCAAGATTTCCCTTTCCACTTTAAGTAGCTGCTAGGAAACTGCAAACTTTTGGACCTACCTCTTACTGGCTTTGGATACTTTTTTTTTTTCTTTCTTTTTTTTTTTTTTTTTTTTTTTTTGATCTCTGTGGAATTAGTCTCGCAAGCAATCGGGATTGCTTTTACTATGTCAAAATGGGTCTGCTGACGCCACTCCTGCTCTTCGGATTTGCATTTTTTCAAGTCTATGGTAAGTTCTCTTATTTTAGACATGTCATTTCTGTGCAGAAATCCCCTTCATCTGAATCTGATTTTGGACAGCACATGGACGGCATTATAAGCTTTAACGTTACAGAGCCTTAAGTTTGTCCCTGGTATAAAAATGGTATTTGGGGAGGGAGGGGTCAGAAGAGGGAGAATATATGTTTTCAATAAGCAGTCCTTCCCGTCTGCTAACTTAATGGGAAAGCAGCTTATGAATGGAAGAATGTCAGCTTGAGGTGGCGAGGAGAGAGTAAAAACTACCGTGTTAAATCTTTTACTGGGGGGGGGTGGGAAGCGGGAACGCGAAAGGAAAAGCAGGGAGCTGTCGTAGCTGGTATTACTTTGCCGCCTTCTATTGTTAAACTTTTCCACCGGGAGAGCCAGCTGATGAAATAAATAGGTTAGCCCTGCCTCGGCTCCAGGTGAGGCGAACTGGCGGATTTCCAGAGTCCCTCAACGCCTGGTTCGGCGCTGGCGAGCGGCAGGAAGGGAAGGAGGGAGGGAGGGAGGCGGGCTGGGGGCGCGGGGCGGCGGCAGCGCGGCACCGACCACCCCCCTCCACCCCCGCCGTGCCGGGCAGGTGGGGCGGGGGGTCTTCCCACCGTGTTCCCCCTCGTTCCGGGCTTTCCAGAGGGAGTGTTTTCATGAAGCTCAGCAGCCTCTGGGGAAAGAGTGGGTTTCCTCACGCCCCCCCCTCCCTCCCCCTTTGGGTCTGCTCTGCAGCGTTTCTTGCGGTTTTCGAGTTTAAGTAACGGCTGGGGAGCTGTAAATGATCATCATCTCGGGGAAGTACGGTTTAGCAGGGCGAGAACTTCAGTGCAAGGGTAAATTGCCTTTCAAAGTAGGGGTGGGCGCTGTGCTGCCGCGCAGACGGTGGATGCGCTGCAGCAGTTCAAGCACAAGACTAGGAGCGAGCATCCAATTCTCCAGGAGCCTGTGCTGGCAGCAGTGCTCCTAGGATTGAGTATTTGCAACTCTAAGCAGTCCTTTAGACTTGAGGTGAATTAATGACTGGGACCCTGGCTGGTTTTGCATGTCTGTCAGAGAAAACTTTGTCTCAGGAAGCTGCTCCCAGCATTTACTGTACAGCCCCCAGGCGAGGGCTCTGGGTTTATTGTTTGCAGTCACAGGCAGCTTTGGGTGGTTCTCCACCACCCCCTAGCAAGAAAGGAGGCAGAATAGGTGAGAAGAAGGAGACATTCAAGTACAGTTTTACATTGGTTCCGTAATATGCTCTGCAGTTTAATGTTCAGTAAGGAAATTTCTGTGTAATTTGTGTACGTGCTACACAGTAGGAAGTTTTAACTGTGAAAGGGTTTAATAGAACATTTGTGGCAATCAGTGTGGTCATAGTTTTATGTTTGCTCTGTTTTTCTTGCTGTAACATAAGATCCTTAACTTTACGACCACCGATATGGGAGATAGCTTTATATACAAACTGCAAACATCAAGCTGTAGAAATGTAATTATTAGTAAGTGTTTAAAATTGTATGTAGCTAGAAGGAATACAATTAAAGTGCTCAGTGGAAGTGACAGAGTGAATCAGAGGAGCTTGGTGTTACAGAATGTAATTAATGTACCAGGCTGTTTGGAGATATATGAAACAAATGCAATTAACCAGCTTGCTGGAACAACAGGAGCAAGACATAATTTATTCGAGTTTTGTCATGGGGAACACAAGTAGAACCTTTGTTCTGGTTTAGCCTTATAGGATGGGGGGGACACACACAGGTGAAGCAGGCAGCTAATTTAGAGCTGGTCCATTAGATAAAAAAATGCCAAGCAGCTGCCTGGAATAGATGTGATCCTCCCCTTTTGTGGGAAGATATTGCAAGAGACTGTCAAGTTTGCCTACATTAACAACTCTCTGAAATAAATAAATAAAGAGCCTTGTGGATAGCACATCATGACCAAGTAGAGATAAGCTGTTATTGTCGAAATGACTAACAAGTAGCTTTGAAGAAATACTGGCAGGCAAGCTTGGCAAGCAGTGCTTTTGTCTCTTTAGAAGCATAGTAATTACGATCACATCTTAGGGTGACATATACCACTAGTTGCTTTGAAAAGATCTATATCAACATTAGCACGATTTGTAATGCTTTAGTTTAAGAAAAAAAAAAAAGCCAAAACTTAAGAGACGACTTGTTTAAGAGCTCCTTGGTTTGTTTTCTGTGTTTGAAAGTTACCTTTTAGTGCCTTTCTGCTTTTTACAGATTTTTGTTGTTGGGTTTGGTTGTTTTTTTTTTTTTATTTGATCCCTTGGCATGAGGTCCAGACACAGGCACTGTAGCATTTGAGGCATGTTGACCATGCTTTTCCTTGTGAAGTTAGTTTTGTTTACTGATATAGGTCAAAATGATAATATTTTCCTTCTGCAGTTATTTTCACTGCCAATCCTCTTATGACACCTGAAAATTGCAAAGCTCAATGAAAGTGGCAGAAAATATGTGATACTTACATACACATATGTAGATTTTATTTGGTTTATTATTGTGCTTTTGATTTTCCTGCAATGCTGCCCATGTTCCTGCT
Source organism: Manacus candei (assembly GCF_025592945.1). Classification (NCBI taxonomy): domain Eukaryota; kingdom Metazoa; phylum Chordata; class Aves; order Passeriformes; family Pipridae; genus Manacus; species Manacus candei. Next base: position 71,806,196 of record NW_026138062.1, read on the forward strand.
GTCTGTTCAGGGAACAATTTTAATTTTCTTTTATTGGAGCTATCAATCTTGGTTGCAGTTCTTGGGAGAAAAAAACCCAAACAAAAAAATCAAACACATCAAAAAAACCCAAATAACAAAACACCCCAAAACCCCCCAAACAGTAAAACACCTCACTGACAGATTCTGTAGCACCAAATGGAATGGAGTTAAAAGACTCCATGGGTTATTTTTTTACTAGTGTTCAGTGGATTCTTCTTTCATTGTTGTGTGTTTTGGTTATCTTTCTTCCAATCATTAATAAAACTTAAAAGGAAAAGTATTGACAAAGTTCACAACTTCTGTGAGCACAGGTTTTAGTGGGACAAATTCTGCCTTGGTAGGACTCAGAAGTGCTTTCAATGAAAATGATAACCTTTTATGTCAGAGCTGGCTTTTAGCCGTAGTCCCTTGAAAACTGCAGGTGTGATACTCTTGGATGGGTGATGGTGTTAAAGATACATGAGAATAATTCTGTAAAACCAGCATTTTATCTCCATATTAATATATATCAAAAGTACATATTTTCTTACTGAAAAGTATGCATTTGAGATGGTAGAGTGGCTGAAGCATCCTGTATTTATTTATCTTTTTTTTTTTTAAATTTATTTCTTCATGCCAATGAGCTACACATCTGTGGCCTTGTGCTGGTCCCTGTTGCCTGTTGGAGAACATGGCTTACATATAAAGCTAGAGTATATTCTTCTAGTGGGTATTTGAGCTGACAGGGTCCTGATCTCTCATGTGAGTTTTGCTGTTGATGGATAACCTTTGCTTCTGTGGAATGTGTGCATTTTAATGCATTGAGAGGAAAATTCTGAAGTGGAGAGTTTGCAGCTTTATTTCCTTGAGCTTGTTCTTCCATAAGATCCAGTTCTGCAGAGTATTTGTTTCCATATCCCATCCATAATCTCACTGAAATTAATAAGAATTTAAACATGTGTTCCAAGTTAATCATATGTTTTAAAACTTTGCTGAGTAGGGATGACTTTATGCCCATAATGAATAACTTTGCTGAATTAGTCTTAAGATTTTGCTTTCTTTACTTCCTGTCTGGTAAGTTGTTATTGCAACAACATATATTTATGTGCTGAAGATAGGCAATGTACTTTCAGAGATGGGTATGTTTGAGAACTATTGTGAAAATCCAAATAATTTGGTTTGTGTCTTTGCTAATTTGTAACTCTGCAAGAGGTCTGATACCCCACAAATCTTTCAGAAACATTGGACATGGGGAATTTAAAACTTTTGTGTGAGTTGCACTTACTATGGTAGTCCTTCCCTTAGGAACTTTCTGTGATGATGAGATTGATGGTGCTCAAGGAAAGTAAGTTTTAGCAATGCAGGCTAAAGATGTGTAACCTTTAAAGCAGACAAAAGGATTTAAGTACATTTTTAAGGAGGCGTAAAAAGCATCAAGGAGATGTGCCAAAAATGTGATGAGAGGAAATAGAGGCTTTGGCTAGTCTGTCCAGTCAACTCTCTTTCCAGGAGCTGCTTTTCCATAGCGATGTGGGCTCCTAGCCCTGGACTCAAGATGTGCTCTGTCCGCTCCTGAACCATTTAGTGGAAATTACTAAAGAGTATGGAATGGCTTTTTAGCCATTTGCTACCCTTGAATTGCTATTCAAATATTGATCTGGGCTAAATAGATTGCTAACAGGTTCTGTACATTCTGTTTCAGCCACCTAAGAGGAACACTGCTGTCAGGTTTTATCTGTTATCTCAGCTGGCATGGCAGAGGTTGCTCTTCCTGTGGCTGCCATCTGGCTCACCACTTCTCCCATCAACCTTGTGGAGGATATTTAGTAATCATATTGATGCTGTTTCTTGCCAAGAGGCTCAGTTGCTGGTGTGCTTTTTCTACATTTCTATAGAGATCCCTTTATTTTGCAAGAAGAAGAAGAAGAAGCCATAAGAAAACAAGTATTTTCTCTTGCCAAATAAATAAACGTGTTGGCTTTTTGGTTCTGACCGAACAGAAATTTCTTACATGTAACTGCTGAGTTTTTACAGAATGCTTATTGTTACCTGAGGTTTCCTGCACTTACAGGGTATGGAATCTGATCTTAGGTCACTACTTGTCTGAGAATCTTTAGGACAGCTTTTATGCAGGGTAGTCATGGGGACTGTTAGTTATGAGACCTTTGCAAAATAATTGTATAGAAATCAAGATTTGTGGATGTATATTTTTGTCTCACCATTTTTACTCTCACACCTGAGTTCTACTATGTAGTGCAAATTGTGAACTCTCTGCCCTTGAAGTCACATGTTCAGAAATAAGATTGAGTTGTTAATGTTATCCTCACCTCAAGCCTTTTCCTTAACAAAATAACTGCTAATCATCCGTGGTTAATAATTTTTGTTGTTATAGTGGATAATTAAACAGACCCCGTTAATTTAGGTCCTGATTCTGCACCTCTGAAATCTGTTCACAGTTTTGCTGTTGAGACCTTTGTGTGGAAGGCTGTGAAAGCAGATGGTGATATCTTGACTTACTGTAAGTCAAGGCTCCCATCTTAGTTCAGGTAATGTAATCCTGCTGCAAGAGGAAGCTGGTTTGTTGCTACATCCCTCCATGGAGACAGCTCCCAAATACCAGAGGGTACAAGTGCATGTTGATGCCTCAGTTCTGCTTAGTCCTTACTTGTTCCTATATGTCTCTCTTTACTAGTGCAGAGTACCCCTTTGTAACAAAAAATGTGCTTCTTGTGCTATGTTGTGTGTGTAAAGATATGCATTCTTGATATTTTTTCAAGCCAAAAGTTCCTGAAGTAAGAAATGGCTTTTTAATTCCGTCTCTGCAGCTTATCTTGGCTTTGCTGCCATGGAAGAGATCCAAGATGTGCTCTTAATTTTATTAAAATAACAACCTTTCTCAATAAATACATGAACAACAATAGACAAACTAACCAGTAGTACTCATGTAATAACCTGCTGATGCATATATTGAGCCACTGTGCTTTGGTGGCCAGACCTGAGATTCATCTCTGGGTTATGGACAAATGTGATGTGAGGATATTAATCTAAACAATGTCTTGGCAGAAGCATCTTTGGTGTGTGCATTGAACTTGAAGTTCTATACCACTCTTCCCCAGCTAAACTAACTGACCAAGAGTTATTATCTGCAGATCCCTGAGTTAATACACCTGTTGAACTGGGTTTTGAGAGAACTTTCTGCCTGTGTACCAGAGAGGTTGGCAAACATTCTTCCTTGTTTGTCTTGCTGTTTCTACCAGGACACACTGTGTCTTTGTCTTGCTGATAACTGAAGGTCACCATTCTCTGATGGTTCCAGTGTGTATTTTGTAACCCATCGAGACTGTGTGCGTACAGGTGCTACTGCACACTTTTCATGCCATTATTTGTCCTAGTTGTGGAGAGACTCAGTCAACTCTATGTGAATGATGACTGGAAAAACACAAAGTGTTTTCAGATTCATTCCTCATCATTTGCAGGTGCTCATTGTTTAAGACACTATTCAAAGCTTGATTTGGAGCAACCTTAATGGTATGTGATATCTGCTTGCATGTTTACCCTTGTCCTTACACATAAAAACTCTTCCAGAGACCAGCACTGAAAAGGTTGGAAGCTGCTGCTTCACCCATGGTGTCAGAAACAGAGAGAAAACCCAAAATGTGTTTCCCAAAATAATGATGATTCCTCCTGCTTTTACTGAGTCTTCATTGTACCCCTTCACTTGCAGCAGAGTTCTTCAGTCTGAAGAATGTCCTTCAGTGAAGGACAGTGGTCTACCTTTGTACTATTTCATACTTTGTTATAATTTACTTTTATTTTCTCTCGTCACTGTTTCTGAGATTAACTCGGAGAACAGTTTATTTGGTCTGATACATGGAAATGAACTGGTAGGATGAGTGGGGGTGCCAGGAGCTGTCTGGTCTCACTCATTAGAGTTTACCTGGATGATTGTGCCACCATGTCCATTGCAGCATATATGGTCTTTTCATTTGTATTTCTTTGTCTTTGTATTTTCATTGTGTCGTGTGCCAAGGTGAGAAGAGCATCTCTCTAATGTGCTTGTCATAAATGCAGATTGGACAAATAAGTAAAGAATAAATGGCCAGCAGCAAGTTGTAAAACACAGTGAGCTGTAGTTCACTTCTATTAATCACTTGCCATTGATTGCAAGAGAAACTGAGGAGAAAAAATTTAACCTTTTAAAACCAAAATGTCAGGTAACTAACATCAGTCAGCTTGTTTCTCATTCATAGAGAATGGAGGGACTGTTCATGCCAGGGTACCAAAGGTACTTTTTTAGTGCTGTGAAAATATCAAGAGTTAAGAAGTAGTTACAGGAAGTATTTTAATGCTGTAATTGTGGGATCTCAAGCTGTCATTCTGTGCAGTTTCAAAGGTCCACATGTCCCATAGCCCACATGACTTCATCCTGGCAAAAGGAGTGGTCAGTTTTAACAGTGTGTGTTTTATCCCAAAGAGAACTCTGTAACTAAAGGATGGACAACAGTGTCTTTCCTGTCAGCATTAGGAAAAATTCAAATGACATAGCAAAGCTGTTGGAGTAAGAGCTAGTTAGAAAAGGTGTGTTTTTCTCACCTGTATTTCCTTTTCATATTCAACTTCTTTGGGATTGTCACTCCATAGTGAAGGCTGCAGAAAAAGGATCTGTGGGCATATCTTCCTTCTCACTTTTCAGAGGTGAAATCTCACCTGGTGCTCGTTGCATTATGTCACCTTTGAGAGCTGGAGGTGCTTATTGGTCCTGCATGTACAGTAGCACTGCCCTGCTCTGACAGTTCTCTGGAGAGAGAAATAGCACTGTAAGCTGGGAGTAGAAGTGGGATAGTAGCCTGATTCCAGGTCCATGGCTTGATGGATTAGAGGGCTACCCCTCTTTGAAGCATGAAGGGGGAGAGAGAGACTGTCAGAGGAGCTGGGCTGAAGAGCACGTGGCTGGGTTAGGAATGAGGAATGAACAGGGCAGCAAAGCACTACTGTCATGCTTAACATGGTAGTGCTGATCCCTGAAAACTTCAGGGTTCCTTTATACACAGTATGTTTAGGCTTTTATCATTGCTATGTCATTTCTGCATCACTTACCCATGAAGAGAATAAGCTTTTTTGTTTAACTGTTTTAATCCAGATTTGTTTGGAGTGGCTGCAAGAAAACACTAAATTGTAATTTGATGCAGTGAACTAAGGTCTTTGCTGGTTTTAACCTGATACACTGCAGAAGTGGTGTGATAGATTGGCCGGGAGGTTTTGTATACACATTTTTACAATATGTAGAAAGAATTCAGTGGACTAACTAAAACAGTTGTTTTATGTCAAGGCAACAGCTACTAAACGAAGGACTTTCAAGGGAAAAAAAATAACTATCAGAAGTACTGGAGGCTGCATTTTACCCTTGATCTGTTGCGTCTGTTCTGTTACCAAACTGGATTTTAAATTATAAAGCTTTGATTTTAAGCTAGTCCATGTGATTTGTCTATTCAAATTTATGTCTGAATAACAAACTCCCGTGTTTTCTTTTCTTTTTCTTGAATTTGTTTCATCACCTTAAACTGTACATTGTGGTCTTTGCCTAATGAGACCAGACAGTTTATTCCGTAAGATCAAGTCCTGTCTATGGGATAAAATCCATGCATTTGTAATAGGAAGATCCTGTGATAAAATTGTCTTTTAGTGCTATTGTCTTTAAATATCTAGAAGAGTAATTTTCTGTGAGTGTACATCTAACTTAAAAAAAACCCCAAACCAAACAACCTATGTAGAGAGATCATTAGAAGTGTGTATAGATATAATTAAAGAAAATAACTTTTGAAATTGTAAGAAATATAATTTATCTCTCTGGAGGGAAAACTCAAAACAATACTAGGAACCATTAGAACACTGAATTAAAGGAAATGTGTGACAAGTAGACAAACGTAATTTAATATGAATGAGTGTAAAACAGAACTGTTTATTATTATTTACTGAATCTTTTTTGACAACTGCTCAATTTGGAATGAAATGCAAAAGAACATATGTTTGGCTTTGTATGACCCCAAATTTCTCTGTTTTCCTTTCAGTAGACAACATGCCTTTTTCCCCTAAGTGATTTTTGGTTGCTAGGAGAAGTGCAATAGTCTGTCCTGCTCTTACCCAGCAGTAAAACCGAAAAGAGTATTGAGATAAAGAGAGGGGCAAGGCACAGTATTGGGCATGAATCACAAGTTGTCTCTAGTGTGTCCACTTTGTTGCCACTTTTTCTTTGAAAACTTTTGTTTTTGCTATTGGTGTTTCTTTTCAGCTCATCTCTCAAAGCCATTCAGAAAGTTTTTTAAAAAAAAAAAAGTGCTGTTGAGAGTCCTCTCAGAGGAACAAAAAGAGGAGGGGGAGACTTAGAGACTTATTCATGGGGCCACAGTGGTAGCAGTGCACAACTCAATGAATAGCTTCAGTCAGCTGCTGTTAAAACTGGATGATTGATACCTTCTGGTTTTTGCTAGGGCTAGAAAAGTATGCAGAAAGTCTTCACAGTGGTCCTGCCAGTCTTAGTGCAAGATACTAGAGTTGCTTGAAAACTATTTCAAACTTCAGTATATTCACTATTCCTGAAGTATTCGGGGAGTAATGTTGCAAACATGCTACTCTTGCTTTAGTTTGTGAAACCCTTTATTCACTTTCTAAATCCTGCTTTTTCAATTAACTGTGGACTGTGGTGAGAATCCCTTGATCATCACTTCCTATAATGCTCTAAAAGCAGGCTTACCCAAATGTCATTGGCTACTTTTAAACCTTTGCAGTTAGAAATAGTTTTGTGTGGCTAGATGGTGTAACAGGTATGAGTGATTAGACAATATTGTCTATAGTGATAGACTGTTGAAATCATGAGAGTTATGACAGATTTCACTCGAAATTGGTCACAGAATGAATGTATAGACAATATATTCTTTCTTCCAGTGCTTAATGAAACAGCCTAATGAGCAGTCTTAAAGCAATGATTATATCTCTCAAGAAAGACTGCTGAAGAGGTCATGTGTGTGAATCCTGTGAATGAGGAAAGAGAGCACGTGACTACAGAGAGCTGTGATTTGGGCTGTCCCAACAGATGACTGCCTGCAAACAGAGCAGGCCTCTGCATTATTCCTTAGCAGTAGTAAGTGCTGAGTGGCAAAAGGTCTCATTACCAGCTTAGGATATCATGTTGACTCAATTTAGCAACATGCAGATAATAGAGAAATTCAGTGATGATGTACTTGGAAAAATAGTGCAGCAACTTGTAATGATTGTTATTCCAATTGGATCTTAACAGGTTTCACCCATATTTTCAAGGCTATTGGGTGACCTGGCAGTACTGAATTCAATCCCAGTGTAATTTAATGGAATCTGTGTCTGTTTAGGTCAGGGTTGAATTTGCCCAAGGGGAAAGATGGAGATGTAAGAGTTGTAAGTTAGAGCCAGTTCCCTGTAATTTATCTTAAGAGCTGCTAATGGGGGTGGGAGTGTGTGTGGTATTCTTTAGTGTGTGGTGTTTTTTTTTCTTCCTGTTCCACAGAGACTTCAGGAGTAATTTAAGCACCATCCACAGTACAACTGAGTTTTCGGTTACTTCCATGAAAGCTGCAAGTGCTGAGACCAAGAATTTTCCCTCATAAATTACAGCAGATGTTGCCTCAATCATTCTTTAGTGTTAGCCCTGGTGCACTGTTGTCTTTCTTCCTGCTGAGTCCTCTTTCCTGCTGAGAACTGCAGGGGAAAGCAGACATGGTGTTGTCACTGCACGTGGATGTGGGTTGGCATATTCAGATTAACTGTTAACATGTTAATATAAAGGATGTATAAAGGTATCACTCAGGAACTTCTCATGGCAGAAGGTGTAGTGAGTTTGGTCTCTTAGAGCACAGCTGATGTTGGGATAGGTGTGCAGTTGTTAACAGTGGAGGAAGAAGGGCTGACTTGAACTCTTGTTGCTGTTGCTGCTGCGTCTGTTTACCTGACAATTAAAAACAAGGCATCTTTTTAGGTCCAGGAGGATGAGAATGGTAGAATCATGGACCATTAAATCTGTCTTCTAGTAATAATTTTCCTCCCTGTTGCTTGACAGTCCTGCCACACTGCATTATAAAGGAAAAAAGAGGTAAAAGGGAATTCAGCACTGCTGGGTTTGGGACAGGGGCTGGTGGGGAGCAGGCACTGCTGCAGTGAAACACTGAGCTATGCCTGTCCTTCCTCATCCTTTCCCTCTGTCCTAACCTGTGTGTTTCTGGGAGTCTAAATATGCTAGGGAAGGAGTCAGGATAGAAGTGGTAGCTGTGAACCTGTCTTAAATAGGAGGAAACCCCTTGTTGCATGGTGATATTCAGCTGTATATCTTTCCTGTTCTTGCGTTTCCCTCTTCATTCCACTTAACTTGCTGAATGAAGGATTGTTCTCCAGAGAACTCATCTGTCCTCCAGAGGCCAGTTCATTTGTAGAATAAACTTCTTTCAGATTAACTAATATAGATCTATTTAAATAAGGAGCAGCTTATAGCCAAGATAATGAAATGGAAAAGGAAGAAAGGCAGGTTTGGGTGCATTTTTCCTGTCATGATATGAAACAAATTTATGGCAGTTTCTTAAACTTTCTTTCTCCCCTCCTGTTAAATCTGTTTCCTAGTTTTGCTATAATGAAAGATGGGAGTATCTTGCTTGTCAAGTTTCAAATATGAAATCTCCTTGCTGTCGATGCTTCGCGTTTCTAATTCTAGAACTTCTTCCTCTGCGTAGGCCAGAAAATGAGAAACTCCTTTGCTTACTACACAGAAATTACTGAAGTTGAAACTTTTAGATTTATTCTGGGCTGTGGAGAAAAATGTGCTCTTGTGTTTACAGGTTTTTGTTCCCTGTGCTGTTTGTCTGCTACTTCTGCCCATGTTCCACATTTCATTCCTGTCACTTGCCTCCTTGTATTTCACAGCTGAAGACTTTGTTCTGTCTTGTTTTCTTGTAAGTTGATTTAGTTCCCAGCTTTTTTTCCTGTTCTCTTGATTCTTCTCTGGCTGGTTTAGGTTGCTATTTTCTAACTAAGTTGCTTGAATATGAAGAATGAAAGGACTGAAATAATAGGAAGAGTTGGGGGGAAAGCAGTGTTGGTGAGAGAGCTACTATTATAAGTAACTATCCCTTGGCAGGATTACTTGGTGAATTCTGTGTGAGTGGATAAAGTTCTATGGAGGTGTAATCTTCTGCCAGGCCTAGCAAGTGCCTTGAGGAAAATAAAATAAATGTAAAAAGTTTACAGGTGTAAGCCATATTTTGTGTGAAGTTGGAAAGAGACACCTTCCTGGATATTTAGCCATGTCTTAAATCTACCTTTCAGTTTTGAAGCACGTTTCCACTTCTATCTATTAATGTAGATAACTATGTTTATAAGTGATTTTTTAAGTTTTCTGTTCTCACAAGTGGTTGAACTTTATCCGTTTATAAAATACCCAGACATAGATAAGCAATCAACTTGAAGTATCTAAGCTGATTTTTTTAATGTTCTAAAAGTTATAAACAGAACATTAATGTTAAAAGGCAAGAGATACTGGGTAGCATAAACTGGATAGTAATGACATTCAGTGACATTACTGTGCTGATACAAGTATTGAAATCATTGATATTTGACTGTTATGTGCATATAATCTATATGTGCTATCTGTGTACAAGAGAAGAGAAGATCCCATCCTGCTGTACAGCTTCCCCAGGAGGGAAAGTGGAGGGGCAGGCACTGATGTCTCCTCTCCAGTGATCAGTGACAGCACCCAAGGAATGACCTGAAGTTGTGTGGGGAGGTTTAGGTTGGATATCAGGAGAAGGTTTTTTGCCCAGAGGGTGACTGGGCACTGGAACAGCCTCCCCAGAGCAGTGGTCACAGCACCAAGCCTGACAGAGTTCCAGGAGAGTTTGGATGATACTCTCAGGCACATTCTTAGTGATGGTCCTGTGCAGGGCCAGGATCTGGGCTTTGATGGTTCTTGTGGGTCCTTCCCAACTCAGCATATTCTGTGATTCTGTTATAATGCAGTTCATACTATACATACATGTTGTAGGAGAACTCTCTTAACTTACTAGGTCAGCTGGGTCAAATACTTTCTAGGTGAAAGTTTGTTGTTTTGGGGGATTTTTTCTAATTCCCAGTTGATCTTAGTTTTACTGACCAACAAATGTTATTATTTGTAGTGTAATGTACGTGAAATCCTGACTCAGCAGAAAATGCTGGGAATTTTGTCATCAGCATCAGCGGGACCACAACTTTGTTTTTGGAGTGATTGGCAATGTGGGAGGCAAGTGCTGGGAAGGAAGTGGAGTTAGCAGCTTGAGAAAGTCTGTAACACCATGAAAACTGAATTATTTCATCTTCAAATGGAGGCTGGCTGTTGACTCTACAGAAAGCACTTTTAGCTGTGTCTGCCCTGAGGACTAAAATGTTCACTATTAGGGCAGCCACAAATCTATTTCAAAACCAATTTGTAATAAATTTGCAAATTAGGAAGGCAGATGCATTATTTGGCAACAAATTTCATTCATGCCTCTTAGCATTTGTGACCAGGTGTCTCGGTGTCTTACTAGACTGCTTGGTGTTCCCAGAGCAGTGATGAGGGTGGAAGAAATTCTGACACTCTTTGGATGAAGAGTTATAACTCATTTGAATAATTATGTTATTATAAGTATAATAAATTTCATAACTCTCCTGAACGCAGGAGTTATCAGACGTTTGAAGGGGATAGAATCATAGAATCATTAAGGTTGGAAAAGACCTCCAAGGTGAGTTAGTCCAATCTCTGACCAATAACCATTCTGTCACCTAGACCATGGCACTGAGTACCACAGCCAGTAGTTTCTTGAACACCTCCAGGAATGGTGACTCCACCACTTCCCTGGGCAGCCCCTTCCAATGTTTAACAGCCCTTCCAGTGAAGACATTGTTCATCCTGTGGACTGGGTACCTGCAGAGGAAACACATTCTCTAATATTCTATACTGAATGTGCAGAAGGCTTTTCAGATCATAGTTGATTTGCATATATTAAAGCTCCTTTAATAAATTGGTATGAATTGGTTGCATATGCATGTGATATAAATAAAACCTAACTGGATGTTATAAGAAATAAATCAGCCAGTGATTTTAATGCATGTATTCTTGGTAAAATTGTCTTGGAAAGCTATAAATAGATATTGCTTATTACTTTCACTTGCATTTATTTTTGCTTTAAATGGAAAATGAAACTATTATTAACAGACTTTAAAATCACTTGGAGGGTGTTTACTGAGATAATTTTGAGGAAAAGAATGCATATACTTCTGAAAATATTTTTTAATGGTGTCTTAGGGTTGGGACAAGTAAATAAATTATGAGTACAAATGACTAAAGATTTTTCTTTCATGTCTTCAAGAAAAATTAGGTACAGGGTTTACAAGCACTTGTCCAAGTGCTATGAGTCACTTTTTAGTGGGAAAAGCCATATAGAAGAGGAAAAAAAATAATAAAAATCAGAGTAGCCGTTTTGATAAATATCGAAGTAAAGGAAACATAATAGAAAAATAAATAACCATCTTACAGACATGTCATTATCTTCTTTTACTCCTTTCCAAATATGTCAAAATCAGCAAAAATACTGCTGTAGTTTCAGTAACATCTTCTTTGAAGTAGGTCTTGCTTGTTTTGTTTTACTTTTCCAGTAACGGAAGAGCTTTTGTTCTGTAAGGATTTTTGGAAGCTTCACTTGCTGCCAGTAAATACAGCACCAATAGGATAGGAGATCAGTCCATAAAGTGTTTGGGGAATATATACATAATATAATGGAGGTGCCACTGGCTCTTATTCCCCTTCCCCCTCTTGGGAGAAAACAGATATGTGTGCTTCAGAATCCTTCCCTTGACGAAATGAGGTGGACAATGATGATAGGGCTGGCAGCATGGCTGCCTCTTTGATAGACCAAGCATTTGGAGCTTTTATAGAAATATTGGTAACACCCAGTATTCCCACCATCTGGCACTTCTTGCTCACTCCTGTGAGGTGCTTTGGAGGTGAGTGAGATGTGCTTCCTAAGAAGTTCAGTGTGATGGAATTCAGAATATTGAGACTTGGCAGATTCCTTTATTATATAAGTGGTGAACAAAAGCAGTAAGGAGAGAGCAGTACAGCTGCTGATTTCTTGTACTCTACAGAGTTGTAACTTTTGCCTGCACAAGCAGAGATTCATAGTGTACCTTACAATATATGTTTAGGTTTATTTTTAATCTTTCAAGTGGTCGGAGCAGTTGGACTAACTTTGCAATAGAAACATCAGAATACCTGCAAACTAGATAGTTGGAAGGATTAATGAAAAAAATCATTCTGCTAAGTTAAATTTCATCTTAACCTCAGTATAACTAGCTTCTCCTTTCAAGCAAAGAAGTTATTTATTTCCAGCACACATTTTACAATGCAGGATACAATTTCATGCCTAGAGATCCAAATAAGAACACAGACCAAACAAATAAATCTCCTCAGACAGAGAATAGATTTCAAAGTCCCTTTCAAAATACATTGTGAGATTTCCATGCCTGCAAATAATAGACCTTCGGTTTTGTTAAAAACTTGTAGTGAATGGAATGAAATTTCTGTATAATAAATCTTAATTGGAATTCTGAGAGCTGTTACGTAGCCAACACAAAGGATCTTTTGGGCCACCAACAAACTAGGCATCTGAACAATATAAAATTATAATCCACTGAATGTTTATTTGTTTTTATATTGTGAATTAGAGTGTGCAAGTCTTGACAGTTTGTAGCCAAACTAGACCAGTGTGTAGGGACACTACTGTAGCCTGTTCAGTAGCTGGATGTGCACTTAGAGTAATGCGAAAACACAAAGTGTTAAAAGGAGAATCACTGATGTATCTCAAAACCAGCACTGAAAACACCAAGTAGAGGATGACAAATCTTGACTCTGCTTGTGTTCCATTCATTGGAAGGCCTCTTTAAATTAAAGGTACAGGTAAGACTTGATGTCTTAACTCTATATTCTCCATGAACTGTTGGGTCCCAAGTTATGATAAAACACTGATAAGTCTTCTGAAGTTGGCTTATTATGGCCCATGTATTGATGACATACCTTGGATTCCATGGGCTTGGATTCTCTAGGCATATCCTATGAAATTTGTTTGCTCTGTGCAAAGATTTATGGATTGTGAACTCCACCAGCTCTATCACAAGAGGGTCCCATACGTGAAGAAGGCAATTGTCCGCTTGTGCATTGGAGTGAGTTTACCATGTGTGTGTAAAACAGACTGTCTCCTCTGTCAGACTCTGTCTCCTTTTGCAGTCTTCCTAATTAGTAGATCTTGGTCAAAACCATGAGGAGTACTGTGGGCTCTAAACTGACAAAACTGTGTGATGTTCTTGCACAAGGTTTGCCTGAGTGTTGAATGACACATTGGTAGGGATGACACAGCAGGAATGCAGGTTTCATAAATTTGGGTGGAATTTGTCTGTAATTTAAATTACAGACAGCTCTTGTCTCTTGTGAGAATGTTCTTTTGAGGAATTATTTTAATTCTTTCATTCACTAATCTTTGTTCCTTCATTTACTGTTTCATTCTATTGTGTGTGTGTGTGTTTCAAAATGCCTTTCAATTCAAGCAGCTCTTGGGTGAGTGGAAATCTGATGTCACTTATTAGTGTTATTTGTAAGCTAGAAGTGATCTCCTAATTTGAGGAATTTCAATTATCATCATGCCTCGTATTGATTAGGTTTTGTTATTTTAGGGCAACTGGCCACCTTTGCAAACCATAATAGGACTGTTGAGACTCAGCCACTGATGAAATGGCACAAACCTTTTTCTTCTATACATGAGATAGAAACCTTACAGTTTTGAGGGTAAAAATGTAATCTGCAAGATACAATTTTAAAAATGAAAGAGTGAGGTTTATATTTATGGCTGGATTGTTGGATCAAGTGGTGGCCTTTCACCTCTAAGGCAACAGCTTAAATTAATCCTTAGATGCTAAGTTAATTGAGATAAATGGTTTTACCTCTGTCCCTGGTGTAAAGTAGTCCATATTACAAAATTGCCATACATCTGTTTGTGCAAACTTGGTATAATTGGCATTCTCTTAGGAATGAATTGACATCGAAACTGGACTATTTCTTATTGCTTAGGAAAGTGTTCCATCTAGGTCAGGGTAAATGTCATTGTCGGGGCTGTGAAGGAAATCTGCTCCTGCCTCTTTTAATAATCCATAGCTCACAGATTTGTCAAAACTGTTTTAAGTGCTATAGCTATTCTTTTAAATAAAATAAGCCCCTTTTGGAGTAGAGAGAGTAAATCAGTATGAGACTGGGCCTTATTTTCTTACATCTGGTTGGAATTCGGATGCTTAGAGATGTTAAAATTACCTAACTTACCACTTGCTCATGACAGACTTCCAGGATCCTCTTTTGAACTTCATGAAAGAGGGATGTGTGGAGAGAAATATAACTTAATGTAGACTACATTATATTTACTAAGGACTAGGTTGAATTTGAGTGAAGGAAAGCATCTGGCTTTCCTTCCCCATTTTCCTTGGAGGATCTGTAGGAATTGCAATTCATTCTCTCTTCTATTATTGTGAGGGTTTATCAAATTTCTTTTTATATGAAGAACTTGAAAAGTACTTTACATAGTAATCTTTTGTTCATTTTTATAACATATAAAGACTTACAATTATAAAGGAATCAGAAAAACTACCTCGTGTCCATAGCAGGATTTTATATAAGGAGTTAGCATAGATGTCTTAAATCAGTAAATTTTGGGCTACGTGTTAGGTCAAATTTAAATATAATTTTCAAAGAATGCACCTTCTGTTTCAGTAACAGGTGTCTGGGTGAACAGGAGGGGACGAGAGACAATTGGGAAGAAAAAAACCTTTTCCCCCATTTTCATAATCCTCAAAAAAACATGGAATGAACTGTCTTATCATTATATTCATGCTAGTTAGTTACTGTGATTTCTAAAGATAGTAGATGGATAGAAATCTGTGATAAAATTCCTTAGATGGGCAGCTTTAATAAAACAGGCATCTCATGTGGTCTTTTGCTGTGTCATGTGCAGAACTTACTGGCAGGAATGGGAGATATGAGCTGTTGTAAGCCTTAAGTAGCTAAAAGGGATTAACTTTGCACAGAGGATTTACTAATGAAGACATTGCACTTAGACACACAGAAGGAAAGGAAAGTGAATTGTTGATCCAGAAATTATCCACTTGTCCTAAATGTGGTTGGTTTTTTTTTTTTCATTCTACTTGCAAATTCAGTCTATTGTATAAATGTAATTGGATCTTATTCTCATATGGTGTTTTCATGCTTTTGTAGTAGTTTCATAATAACTGGCAGTCAGTAAGATACCAGTATATAACTTGTTTTCAAAAAGATGATGCAGGTGATTCTAATCTTCTCTGGGATTTGTTGGGGGGGAAAAAGGACTTTTTTTTTTTAATTGAATACTCTTACTTTGCATCTGCTCTGTAAACAACTCTTAGCTTTTTAGCTGGAGGCCAGGTGAGCATGATCAAGGCTTAAAAAGGGAACAAATCAAAGCCCAAGTGAGAAAAAGATTCTCTACTGAACTGCAGGAAGGCATGGTGACAACTGGTTTCGTGGTCAGTCTGTCTCTGAATACTGACTTTTGGGTAATTATTAACTGTGAAGGGCAGGAGGAGCTGCACATGGCTGGGTAACCCCTTTCATCACATTTTGGTTTTTTCTTGGAAGATTCATAGTCTTGTTAGAACACATTAACTTTGTAGGCTGAGATTAAGCAGGTACCAAAAAGTTAAGAAATGTGCCTGTTGCCTTGGATTCCTTCCCTCGCTTTCTTATCATATCAGCTGCAGCTTCTGTAGTGAAATGGGTGTCCTTGATCTATATTTCATATGCATCTTTACTGCAGAGGGTTGAAGCAGATTTTAAGATATTTTAGACTTACTCACTCTTTGTGCTTTTTAAAATATTCTGTTTGCTACTTGTTTTACTCTATGTTTATACATGTGCACATCCACGTATATAATTGAAGTTATTAAATGAGGTGTTGTAATATAGGTATTCTATTCTACTTTTAGGAAAAAATAGAAGTGCTATTTGTAGCTGTTTTTATCAGATCCAATATAACAGTGAGCAGTCATTTAAGAAGTAGGTTTCAAATAAGGAACAGCTATTGCTCTGGCAACCAGAGTATGTTCTCTAGAACTGTGTAAGCTCCTAAGGACTAGTAAGTGTGTGTGTCATTCAAAAAGAAGTTTATCCAGGCTTTCCAGTATATAATAAAACTTTGCTCTCACAAATTATTAATGCTGGTCTTATGCACTTTTTAATATACATTGTATGTGCTTTCTTTTATAAATTATTACTATAGATTATTTGTTTTGGAGATTATCCCTGTTCCTTAGCTCAGTGCAAGTTCTCAGACATTACTATATATGATTAATTTTTGTAAAAACATCACTAAGGTGTGGCTGGGTCACAGCAAGCTATCCCCTTGTTTATCTACCATGAGACAGTGTATTTTGAAAAGAGAAAAAATGGGGCAAGCACTTTGAGTCGTTCCCAGCCTCTAAGTGTTTGTGCCTTGTTGACTTCCTGAGGTGCTGTCTTTGTGGTTAACTTCTCCTGTGAATTTAGCCTGTTGTTTGGTTTTGGTGTTTTTTAGCCCAGTGCTTATTTGCTCTTTGCTTTTTGAGGTTTTTCTTAGTAGAAGTAACGGAATCATTCCAGCAAACCATTTCCTGCAGTATTAGCTGGTATCTCTCCACAGATCAGTTCTCTGGCCCAGTGTTATTAAAAAGTACTGACAGAACTAAAGAAATCACTAGAGATGTGGTTTTTTTCTTACTACATTCAAATGAAGGAATATTAAATAACAAATGTAAGCTTGGCACCTGTTGAGCAGGGCACCCAAACAGGCTTAAAAGTGCTCTCAGTCCTGAAGTTTATTGCACCACCACAGTGATTTTCTCTAAAAAGGCAGTGATATGATCATTTGAGGTAGTTGCATTGATATTGATGTTAACCTTTAGCATAGCTGATAAGCTGACTTTCTTTTGGCAGGCATCACTAATAGGAGGCTCTGTGCTGTCCTGAATAATTTTCCTCACAATTAGCAGCATTGATCGTGGAGGTGTAGCAGCAGCTGAAGCTCCTTGAGGCAATCAGTGAGGGAGACTCACACTTGAACCAGGAGTCAGTTGTTCTCAGTTGGCCATTATAGCAGTCCCTTTTTTCTAGTCCTTGTTTGTTGATTCTTAAAAGCAGTTTATTCCTCATGCTTAGATATATTTCTCACACTTCCAAGGCAAGCAGTGAAAGGCAAGGCTCACCAAAGCTGTTCTGTGTAAGATCATCTCTATTTGGTAAGTCATTCTGGATGTGAAGATAACCTGTAAATTATTTTTGTATAGAGACACAATGTCCTGATATCTCAAATATAATAAAAACTATGGTGGGATTATTTTTGTTTGGGGGTAGAGTGAGGGAAAGGTCAAAATAATTTCCAGTCAAAAAGCTGCCTTTATCCAATTTTCAATTAATATTGATTAATACTAATGAAGTGGGCTCCAGGAGAGGCTTTACATACCTCTTCTGCCTACTTAAAGAAATGGGTCATTTTTATGGAAGTTAGAAAAATTTCCCTGTGCTTTTTAGTGCAGACATCTCACCTACTGAACACACTTTAAAGCAAAAGATTGATACTGGTGTGGGGGAATAGACTGGAGAGAAGAGAGTACCATGTGAGAGACCATCTTGTGTTAAATGCACATCTTCATATGACTCTTGGTTTGAGTCTTTCTTCATTACCTTTGTTATCTAGTGTAGGAATTGGTGACGGTTCATTTTTACAAAAATCCACTCTTGAATTTTGGTGAAAAACATAATCTTTCTTACAGCCATTTGAACTTGTATCTGGCTTTCTGTTGGCTCAAATTATTTTCTTCATTGTGCTATTAAGAAGGGATTCATCAGGTGGGCATTGCTGTTCTTAAACTTCCATGGGGTGTGGTAGAACAATATGGAAGATTTAAAAGAAGGGATAAGAACAGATCAAAAGTGCACAGGTGGGCTACAGTCACCGAGTGCCTGGGAGACTGTGCCAGCACTTGCCCTCCAGCTCTCCTCCTCTGTTATGAGGAGAGCTGGAGGAAGCAGTGATGAGGACAGCAGTCTTTCAGTGCATAGCATTTGCTGGGCCTTATTTGTCTTTAAGGGGTCATCTCAGATGACAGCAGACTCTATTTGTTGGTTTTTAATCAACTTGTTTAATGTCAAGGATGCTTGAAATGTAATTGGATGACCATTTTTTTGTTTGTTTGTTTGAGAAACAGCAGGCAGGCAGCAAAGCAACATTTGACTTTTCTGATAAAGGTGACAGGAACACAATGTGTAGTCCTGTAAGTAAATATAAATCACAGAGTCCCTGTAAATACTCCATTATTGATGGTGCTGTTGGTCTTTCTAGTGGCTCCTACATTCTGAGATGTGGTGGGAGGCACTGCAGTTGTGTTCACAACACACAGCAAAGGCCTTGTCTGAAGTTAAGCCTCCTCTGACAAAGTGTGGGAAGCATCTTAGATTGCTAGTTTTTAACCAAGCTACAATGTAAAGTGAAGTGATGCTGTTTGGTTATCCACTCCTATTGAACTCAGTTGTGAAACTTAAAATTGGTTCTAGTATAAGAAAAGAGCAATTATTTCCAGAGTAACCGTATCAGTAAATAAAATAACTGATGATACTGTCAGTGTCTTGCTTATTCTATGTGATAAAAATTGTTATGTTATTCTATAGATTTTGGGAATTACAGGCATATAACACATAGATCCTGACTGAATGCTAACTTGATTTGGGGTATAAACCCTGCTCTGAGAAATCGTGGACCTTAATTTTTGAATCAGCCTGCATGTCTTTATCGATATTCTCAATATTCTTCCAGACTTACCACGTAATTATTACTTTAAAGCAAATAAACTGTTTGCTTTTGGCATCTTAGGAAACAACGTCTTGCTTATCCAGTGATGGAATTGTGTGTCCATGTATGTGTATGTGCATATATAATGTGAAAAATAAAGATCATGAATCGATATAGACATTAAATGGGCTTTAGCATCTCCAAAGTTATAAATTGGTTAAGGTATTGTAGTATTAAAACTTGGTACTCTGGGAATTTCCATGTGATACATGCAGAATTAGTTTGAAATTATGAAACAGTTTGTGACTGAAGTAACATCAGAAAAATAAGCTTGGCAAAGTGAAATTGCCCCTCAGTGACCCTGGAAACATGGAGCTTCCAGGCATTCTGGGAGGACAGAGGGTAAAACTCCAACAGAGCACATCAAGAGCTTGCAGGTAAATGTTGGCTCTGAGTATGCAGTGGCATAGCAGGAGGATGGTGACATGGGTCACACATTATTGTAAGCCATCTGTGCACGCAGGGGACAGGTCAGGAAGACACCTCAGTAGGCTGACAATACTATTTGTTACACGGGATTTTTGTCAGGGGATCTCAACATGTTTCACAAAGGAGTTGTGCCAACATCTGTGTTTTAAAAACAGAAAAACTGAGGTAAAGGGTTTAAAAGTGAAATATCTGCCACCTATTGCAGTGATGGTAGAGTCTGGAGCTGAACTCATATCTCCTGTGTTCAGGAGCACACGTGGGTGCTGGACTGGCATCTGTACCCCCAAAATGAATTTGGCTTGGAAAGAATTTATTAGCATGGAATCCAAGCAAATAAATGTGTTGTCATCCACAGGGAAAAGAAAGGGAAGACTGAAATAATGGAGAATGCTGTTGTGTAGCTCCCACTGTGTTTAGCTGTCCTAATATATGATATCCTGTCTCAAAGTGACAGAACTTTTTGTTCCTCTGATCCATAGGGTAACAAATCTGCGTGTATGGGGCTATATAACAAATATCAACATCTGGTTTTATCCTAATTCAACATTCTTTCTGTGAGGAAGTGTCCAGCTTACCTGAACACAAGTAAGATTAATTGAAAACAGTTACCTGATGCCAGTTTAAGTTTGAAAATACTTCCTGGGGAGAACTTGAAAGGAAAATAATATCTGTGATGTTCAAGGAAGTTATAGTTTCCAGAACAGCAGAAAAATGAAGATCCGGTTCCTGTCGCTCCTGTTCCTGCTTGCTTTGTTTGTTTTTTTTTTTGTTAGGGGAAGAATCACATGTTCAATTTTAGGGCACAGTTTAGCTTGTTTTATTATATTTTAATGTAGCCTTTGAAAATCACCAGTTACCAGCTTTGCTTCCAAAGAGCACATTCTTCAGAGTGTGATAATACTCCTTCCTTTAGGGAAGCAGCAAGAAGAAGAAGCAAAGACTACATATGTGTGAACTTAGTCCAGATGAAAATGATTTTGGTAAAGATAATCTTAAATGGAGAATTTTACACTAAAATAGGCAAGAAAATTATGATTTGGGCTTTCAGATCTGAACCTGGTGAAGTTACACAGTTACCAATACAAAGGGACCTCAGGAAGTTCGTAATATGGTTAAGAAGGAAAATGGGTTGTAATCCAGAAATAATCAATTATCAAACATATGCATCAAGAGATAAGATTGCCAGAGTCCTCTAAGAGGCATTTTTGTACTCACATTTAGTACAGTGTCCCCTGCACGTGTTTAAGATACCTGTGTCTAGAGAGCCACTGAGGATACACAACATAAGGGATGAGTGGTGTGGCTTAGCAGAGCATTTTTGGGAATGACAAGGCATTACATCAGCTTTGCAAGAGAACAGAGTGAAGCTGAAACTGCACTGGAATGTAAATTTTGTGCCAGCTTTCTGCAGATGGGGGCATTTAGCTTTTTAACTTGCAGTTCTAGGTCTCATGATTTAAAACCATGTCAGCAAAGTGGAGACAACTCAAAGGTGATGACAGGAGATTAGTGAGAACTTGGAAGAAGTTTTATGAGCAACTGAAAGGGGAGGTATGGCAGAGGAGATAAAAAAAGAATCAGGAGAGCTGTTGTGAATGTTTTTTCCCTCATCTTTTACACGTTTCTTCCTCTTCCCAGTCAAAATACTTTAGATGAGACTTATAATTTTAAAAAATGTCTGTAGCTTACAAAAATCACGTAGCATTGCAGCCAATTTTATTCAACCTTGAAAATAAAATTGGAAGTAACATAGTAAGGCATGGAAATGTGTCTGTAATTGTTAAAATGGGGAGCTGTAATGATGACAAGTCTTTGGGAAGTGTAACAGAATGTGGCTCAACTGGATGTGATGCACTGGCATTATGCATGTGACATTGTATTCAGTGTGGAACCCTCTTTCTGGTACAAGAATGGGAAGTACCTGCCTTTAAAGTAATTTAAAAGTTGATTGAATAAAGCTGGAGATCACTCTGCAGCTAAAAGGTGCTTAATAGATAGTAAAACATTCGGACTTCCATAATCATCCTCAATTGTTTATGTGCAGACAAATCCACTGTATCTTCAAACATTATTTTAGGACTGGTCTTTCAGGCATTTAATACTGAGAACAATGTTGTGTTGTAATGTGGTGATTGTGGACTCTGAGGAAGATGGAGATGATGAAAAGGCCATGAAGAAACAGGAAGAAGTTTGCAAAGCATTGGCCTGGTTTGTCCTGATTATTTTGAGAGAGAAGGAAGGGAGTGGGTTTATTTTGTTTGGTTTTTTTCCTCTCCTCTCTCCATGCTCCAATAAGAGTAGATGAATTCCTAACCATGAAGGCCCATCTGTAGCTACACAAATAAAACACGAAGTACAGACTTTGATAAAGCGTTTTGAGGTGTAACCTGGTCACCTGCAGCTGTTCTGGAGGGAACTCTTTGGCCCATGTGCAGCTTCCTACAACTGCAGCAGGCTGGTGGTTTCCCACTCTCTTTAAGCATGATAATGAAGTAGATGATGGATGTAGGGTTTAATGTAGCAGTACAAGTTTTAGAGGGCTAAAATTTGGAAATTAGCTCTGTATGATGTACTAATGAATGTGCCACTCACTATGGGGAAAATCAGCATTTGTATATAATTTGTTTTATAACTGTAGTGGAAAAGTCAAATCTAGTAGCTCATAATGTATGGAAGAAGAAGTTTGGAGGAGGGCAAAGAAAGGGAAGAGTTGGGGGGAAATACTTTAGGAATCAATTTTATTAAAAAATTGCAAGCGGTTATAAAACAACTGCATTAAGACATTTTTATATTACTGGTACACAATGACTTGTATTTTTATTTTATAAGAATAATGATAAAGCCTACATGTTGTACTTATTTCAGTTTTTTACACCTTTTCTTAATGCTAGGTAACTACAGTGATGATTTTTTTTTTTTAACAATAATTTGTGTGATACAAGAGATGGCTTGCAATTAACACCAATGTGAGACAATTCAAGATAATAGTGCACAGTGGCATTGCAACACTGAAAAACTGAGATGAAAATACTTAGGTGATGCCCTTCCAAGAGAGACCATTTTCCCCCACAGAACTGAAATCTAATTAAACAGATTTCTTTACTCCACATGAATAATAATAAAAAAAAATAGTAATTAAAAAAAAATGTTCAGAACACCCATGCAGGCATGGGAGGACCGAGGGAGCTGCATGGTTAATGTGAAGTAGAAGTAAAGGAGTCTTTCATTATTCATGGGTTAATGACAGTTAAGAGCAAGCTGCAGTGTTTTGATAAATGAGAGATGTAAAATGCTGGTGTGAAGCAGTCAAAGTAGAAGACAAGACTCAACCAAGCTCCTCAATGAAAATGCTAATTCCACATGATAAATCCTTTCTTTTTTTTTTTTTTCTGTCAACATGAATATTAAGTAACTTCCCTTCCAGGGTCACTGGGAAGTTGTAACTGTTTTACTTCAGGTTCCCCTACCCTGAAACACAGAGCCTGACCTTAGCTCTCAGAATGACCCTTATTTTTTGTTTCTGCCCCTTTGAACTATGGCTCTTATTCCTCTCGTTCTGGAGGGGGAAGGCAAATGTTGGGACAAGCAGTCAGTGGCAATTACTGATGCACCAGGAATAGGTTTTTGTCAACTGCTTTGTAAGTGCCAAAGAGGCTCAGCTTGGGAAGGGCTCCCTATTGCTGGTGTGAACCTGGGCTCACCTTCTTTTAATTAAGGCATTACCTTAAGCTGGTTTTCTCTGTCATTTCACAGGAGTGGCTATGAGTCTTGCATTTGTCACATTTGTGTGATTTACAATGAATACTTAGTCTTGAAAGCTTATCTTTAGAGGCCTGGTACTCTATATCATATATGATAAGTATTGTACTGCCCAGTGTGATGCAACCACTTCCATGTGGAAGTTCTCTCTCTGTTCCATTTCAGCTTTCTCTATATGCTAATGCAGGCTTAAAGGTAAGAGACACAATATGTTAGTTGTCATGTACACAGAGGCTTGTTAATCACTTTGATTTAAAAGCTGAATTTCATTTTTATGGTGTTTGTGTTTTTTACCCAAAGATTTGTCATTGAAAGACTTGGTGATGTTTGGATGACAGTTTTTTTTGCCTTTTCATGGGAAACAAGGCTAGTAAAGCATTAAAAATAGAGATTGAAGGCTTTCAAGGTAGGGCATACTCCCTTTACCTTTGTAAGGAAAAGAAATAAGCCCTGGTTTCACAACTCAGTCCTTGATGTAGTTCTTCATGGTGTGCTGAGTAAATCTGTAGCATAAAGATATTATTAAATCAATACAGGCATGGCTATTATAAAAACTGATTTAAAAGATGGCTGTGCCCTGTGGATGCATTCCAGATAATAACTTGACCCTCTCTTTCCTCTGTACTGTCCCTCAGTGACCTCTGCCACCTGCATACACTTTTGTTGCATTCCTCTCAGCTCTTAATCGTGCATTAGCACCAACTGTTTCTTTGCTGTAGAGGAGGCAGCAGATGTGGCACTGAGGCTTCATGGGATTTTTTGACTCCTGTTAATGGTTAGACACACTGCCCCTCTTCTTTGCTTGTGAACATCTACAGTATCTCCATATTGAGCCGGCTTAGAGCGTCTGCTCTGGAGCGTGGAAGTCTCTCAGGGTATGGCACAGCTCACCAGTGCCTGGGGTCTGTTCTGTTTACTGTAAGCCACAAACTGTTTAAAAATATGATAAATTTCACTCAGCAGAAGTTACATATTCTTATTTTAGTTTTCAGAGAAATCATATGCACCTGAGCTCTGGAAATAAGTGTCAGTTTGCATTGTTTGAGTAATCTCAAAGAGAATAAAAATTTCTGCTCGTACCTCACCCTCTGTAGAGTGGATTTGATCCCCCTGACACAGGCCATGTAAAATGAGGTGTCTAATCCAAGGCTGTCAGTTAGTTCCCTTTTGTAGATGTGGGAGAGGCTTGTGCTAATGGTTCCTCCTATTCCTACTGACCTTAAAGCTGTGTTAGGATGGTACGAGTCTCTGGAGCGGAATTCCTTCTACAATTACTATCAAACAGATCCACCATACATAGGTTAAACAGCTGAACTTAAGACCTCATTCTGGAGGAAGAGGTTGTTGAGAAAAGAATGTTCAAGAGAAGGAAAAAAAACCCCCAAACCCCCTTGTACCAAATCTTGAATCCTGTTAGAAATAAACTCAATCTTGTGCTTAGTTATTTACTGATAGTGCAAGTCCAGGTTTATTTACTGATAGTGCAAGTCCATTTTTTTTTTTAAAAAACCTATTGTTTTGTTCAGTCAAGAGTTTACAGAAGCCTCTTATTATGAAATTGAATTTTGTTTTTTAAAATCTGAATGGAAGTTTTACAGTTTTACAGAAAAGCGACACTATTTACTTCCTGCGAGCAAACTGACTCAAGAATTATATTAGAGTGCAAAAATTAGTTTCAATATTTTTTTAAGCGTTCTCATAGTGCTATATATTCTGACCTCTGCTAGGTTTCTAGTTACTATTATATCGCTTGAAATACGTCTTTCAAGTAAATGATGTTCCTGTTGATCTGTTTGTAAGAGCACACAGTGTGTGTGGCACCCATAGCAGGGTATGGAGTGTTTTGTTTAGGAACTGCTAAAGAGTGTGAGAAAGTGTTTCTGGCCAGTAAGAGGAGGTTGGACACCTCTGCTTGAGTGTTTCAATTCAGCCAGAATGGAAGGACCAGAGGTCTCCCGTTTGCTGTTTGAAATGGGGACAGGGAGGCTCTAATGTGTCAATTTATTTTACTGGAACTGCTGTGAGGTAAATTTTTGTGGTTACTCAGCAGTTTTCTACAGAGAGAATCACGGAATCCTAGAATGGGTTGGGTTGGAAGGGACCTTAAAGAGCATCTCGTTCCAACCCCCCTGTCATGGGCAGGGACATTTTCCACTAAACCATGTTCCTCAGAGCCCCATCCAGTCTGGTTCTGAACACTTCCAGGGATAAGGCATCCAAAACTTCTCTGGGCAACAGGGATTAAGAAAAAATAAATATTCCATAAATAGGCTCAGAGAAAGCTTTTATTATTTTGATATATGTGGCCATGTGTTTTAGCTAGAATTTGCATTTGGCTTTGGACTTTCAAATGCTTACTTGTTTTTTTATATACACAATATTTTTGCAAAGGAAAGAGAACTCTGCTTAATGTTTTCAGCTACAATTGGATTTAGTTTATGAACAAAGCTGTATGTATCTATGTGTCTGCATTACATATATATAAATATATTTGTCTGTGTGCAAATACAGTGATAAGTTTAATAAAATTTCCTCAAATTATAAGTCTTCAATGTATGGAGGGTTCTCTTATGCCATTCACGTTTGCCTTTTCCCCAAATGTGATTTGCTCTATGGGTGAAAATCCATTAAATTCATTTTAATTTCAAAATCTAAATAATAATACACAGGCGCTACACTGTAGTTGTGCTTAGCTGATGAGTAAAAGTGTAATGCCCTTGTTGAAGATACCAACTCAGAGTAGTGCTCTTGCATTACTTTTCAGAAATAAAAATTATTTTTTTCTTTACATATTCCTTGCATAGTTCTCACTGCTGCTAATCCCTCATTTCAAATCCAATTGATAAAACTGTTAAATACTTTAAATCTCTCTCCATCTCACTTTTTCCAGTGATTCTGTCTCCCTCTGCCAGATTTCTATGGACTGGTTTTAGCTTACAACACTGGAAATAATCACAAATGGTGTGGATTTTTCCTGACCAGCACTTAGCAATGATTGTGTGTATATTACTGAGGAGAGGCAAATGAAACAGGAGGAGCAAGGCCCTTCATATTTTAGTGTGATGAAGCAACGTGTGAGGTAGATCAGAACTAGGACTCTGGAAATGGGGACACTTCAGTGTAATTCTGCTGGTCACAGCACATCACAGCCTTTTAGCTGGGGAGAAAAAAAAGGCAAATTTGCTTGGGTATCTATGCTATCATGTAGATGAATCATCACTTGACACCTGTCAATAAAGGGTTACAACAGATAGCAATAAACTGATTTAAAGAAAGGCATCAATTGGTTTGCCACGGGGATCTTTTTCTTTGGGTTGTGTCTTGTTTAACATCTTCGTTAATAATCTGAACGAGTGGGTAAACTGCATGCTAATTAAATTCACAGATGATACTAAGCGGGGAGGTGTTGCAAACATAGGGTGGCCAGATTTTCTAAGTGAAAATCTGGACCACCTGTCATGGCAGGCAGAGAGAGGAAGGTTTTTAGCAGGGATGAGGGAGGGGGTGTGCACAGAAGGACTTGACAGCTTGTGGGAGGGGAAGAAAGACTGCCCACTCCACCCCCTCCTTAACCAAGCACACCCTCTCTTTGCTTCTCCAGCATCCTCTGGCTTGGATCCATTCTATTTATACTGTTTATTCTCCTTAGGATATAAAAAATTTACTAGGTACCTATTAGCTGAAAAGTGAAACCTCTTATTCAGGTGTAGATATGAAAGACTGGGGGGGGAGGAGGAAGCAGTAGCAAACTCCAGGCAAATCATCCCAGTAAGGTCATCTTCCAGCTACTGAGAATTTGGATGACACAAGTATTTTGGGGGTTTTTTTAGGGTGAAAATTGGAGGCTGACCCTTCCATGTTAGTTGGATTTGTTCTAAAAAACATGGAGCAACATATTTTATATACAATCTGTAGTGACAAAAGGGCCCTATGCCCTCCCTCTGTTGTTTAATGGCTGCTCTGGCCTAAGTGGTTGTGGGCCAACAAGAATGTAGCTCATGATGCAAGGCACTGAGTGCCAAGTGGAAGTTTTCTTTCCTCCTTTTTTTTCCTGCTTATCTGTGACAGAGGCCACTCCACTGGCCCAGCCTGTTCTTTCGTGCTTTCCTCACTATTTATTAAGTACCTGTTGTGTTTTCATAATTTCTTTTCCCTTAACATTGCTTGGGAAACAAAAGGGGCACATTGAGTGTTTTCCTTTCTGTCCTCCCAGGATTCTGAACACCAGGTTTGAAAAGACTTTATAACTTTGGTAGTCAATGATCATGTGAACACTTGAATAACAATATCCACTTTTTGCTGAACATACCTTCAGCTTTCTAGGCATGTCGTAGCATTGATCAGGGGGAGAGATCAATATTGTATTCTTAATGAGGCAACCACTTCTAAAGCAGTGGCACTTCTCTTTCTGCCTTTTACTTTAGGCTCAGAATTCTAACTGTCCTTGGCTGAGAAGGTTAGCTTCCTAATTATTTTTCTCATCCTATTTATGATGTATTGGATAGCCTATGGCCCATTCTGTCATGGGTAGAGTTTTGGGGGAAAAAGCTTTTGGTAGTCAGAAAATCTGGCTTTATTTGCAGATGTAGCTGTAGCAGTGCAAAAGTTAATTTACTTAGACAGAGAGGGTTTGAAGTTTTGGACTCTGGCAAAACAACGTGCTCTCTAGTTTTCTCAGTATCCTGCACTTTTCTTGGAATTTTGTTTGGACAGCCCACTTGCTCTCTGCAAATTCAGCGGCAGCAATGCCAAAAGAAATCCCCCGCCCCAATATCGTCTGTAGATGTTTGTTATGTATTTAGCTGTAATGCAGTTCCGTGTTTGTTACCTCCAACAATAGCCGGTTCAAAGTGTAATGGCCATGTGACAAATGAGGAGCATGTCCCGCTGCCTTCTTGGAGCTTTCCACTCTTGGCTTTTGTTTCCTAGGCATCTTTCCCTGGCAGTGTTATGCAAATTAACCAATTAATGACAGACAAAATGGCCTTCCTGCATCGCCATGCTTGTAATAAGAAGGGCAATGCTGTAAGTCACGTACCTATTCAGTGTGCTCTGTAGGCCACTGCGAGGGCATGATTAGCCTGACGGGGGAAGACAATTGCAGAGGCATCTGCTCGGTTAATTTTGAGAGAAAATTTACCAGATGGAGGCTGAAGATTTAAGTGATTAGAAGGTAGTAGATTGGAATACAAATTGGATTAAAAGAAATTAGATTGATATAAATCGAATTGAGTCACAACAGTTTGTGTTGTCTGTACCAAGGGGCAATGGATTATGGGAGAAGCAGATGCTCCAATGAGATAGGAATTAATGTGGCTTTGACGGTCCATCTGGGAAGGCCTGAATATCGAGTACATCCCTAATCTCTCTCTCCATTTATCAATGCCATAATGTTAATTAGTACTTCATTCATTAAGTTACTTACAGAGGAAAAAATCTCACCCCTAGCCCCTCTCTGCTTGAGGATCTGTTACTGTGCCAAGAAATGGAAATCTCTCTTTAGCCAAGCTGGTTACAGTTGACTGTTAACGCTAGACCTGTGTCATCTTCCTCAAGCTTGCTGCTGCTTTTGGCGTAAATGAAATGTATTGGGCTTTGTTTTGCAATAAAATTGTCCTCATAAATCCAGCAGCATAGTTATTGAAGTCCTGTCTTGATCCCTATAGCTAGCTGCTACTAAAAAGCTTCCTCCTCACAGCTTTAAAAAGGGACTATATATTTTACTTAATGTATTGCATGGGTTTGTGGTTAATGACCTAAATTTAGCTATGGCATTAGTAGTGGAAGGCAGATCTTCTTTGGGAGAAAAAAAACAAGAAAGTTTGCAAGTGTGTGTGCACCCAGAGGATCTCAGTTAGCAAAAGTTGTGAGGAATAAAAGTGCTGTACCTTAAACACCTGATGTGGGGCTTGTCTTCAGGTGTGCAAAACTGGCTGATGACAGAACTGTTGGCTTTTAAGCATATTTCTCTCATTCTAGAAGATAAATGTTTGGGGTTTTATTAAACTCTTAAAAGTGACCCGAAATCATATCTTGAGGGGTTTCTTCCCCCTTAGACAGGGAAAATTACAAAAGGAAAAAAATTGCCTGTAAAATGGTTAACAAATATACCAGGATTGTGATGGCATGGAGTTTGTTTTTCTAGCCACAGTCTTCTGGAAATGAACATGAGATAACAGATTAGAAGTATGCTCAGTAAAAAGACAAAAGAGAGGATTTGTCTCTCTTTCCTCCCCCAAGTGCACACATAGGTGTGATGCAGAAAGGTTGTATTATGATATTCACATAGAGTGCAAACATTGACAAATGTCGGTCTCCATGTGAGCACCATTGTAGTGTGAACCTTAGACTTTTCCTTGTATTTTTCCATAAATATTTGATTTGTTATGCTAGATGGCAAGGAAGCTTTGATTCCACTTCATATAGAAAGCTAACTGCAGCTGTGGTCCTTTAGTTATTAATGAGATCAGTGTTAGGTATAAAAGCATGTTGCTGCTCTATTGCTGGAACCTGAAATGTCAAAGACATCTATAAGAACGTCTCTCATTATACTCATATGTTCTGGAGAAAGTAGATTTACCACAAAATAGTTTTGCAGAAGAAAAGGTTATTTTATCATTTTTGAGGTGTTTTTTTTTTTTCTATAAAAAAATCACCAAAACCAAACCAAACCCAAAAAAACCCTGTCTCCTGAAAAATTTATGGGTTTCAGTTCTAAGCAAAGAGTGAAGTAGGCATGGGTAGGCAAGAAGGTGGGAGAGAGCATAGCTGGGACAGCTGAATCAAGTTGATCAAAGGGATATTCTGTGCCATATGTCATCA
Source organism: Manacus candei (assembly GCF_025592945.1). NCBI lineage: Eukaryota > Metazoa > Chordata > Aves > Passeriformes > Pipridae > Manacus > Manacus candei. The sequence goes on from NW_026138062.1 coordinate 71,836,189, forward strand.
TATGCTTGGCAATAAAAACTCATGGAAAGGAAGATAAAGGGGGGACATTCGTGGTTATGGCATTTGTGTACTCAAGCAACAGATCTGCATGCTGAGGCCCTGCTTGCCAGGAAGTGGCTGGACATCTGTTTGCTGATGGGAAGTAGTGAATTAATTCCTCTTTTTTTGCTTTGCTTGTATGCACAGCTTTTTCCTTCCTTTTAGCTGCCATTATCTCAGTCCACAAGTCTCTTGCTTTTCTTCTACTTTCTCTCTGTCTCATGGGAGAGGGTGGTGAGTGAGCAGCTGGGCTTGGCTGTCATCTGGGGTCAACACACCACCATTTAAAGACACAATTTTATTTCCTCAGTTTGCCTAGACAGCATTCATCATATTTACTGAAGATAGCTATTGAAAAGTCAAAGGTTACAGCCTGAGAAGGTGGAATCAGCTTCCCGTATATTTTCCATTTTCTTCCTCTACTGCTATTTTCACAAATTTACTTGCTTGCAGTAAACACTCTGAGAACTACCCAGGAGTTTTTTCTTGTTTCACCTACAGTGCTGCCAGGCCCTCTTATTTCTGTGTTTTTGCATAGTGCTGTATGATCTAGGAAAACGTGGACTAAATAAATCATATGGTGGAAAGAAGCTTTCAGAAGGTCACAACAGTACCCTTGCCATTCCACAGCTCTGAGAGGTGGTTGTTTATCAGTAATCCATGCTCCATTAGTAGAATCACCAGAGGTCTCTCTATAAAGATAGGGTAAACAACATAGGTTTATGAGTTGTGTCTTCAACTTTCATCAACTTTACTGTTTCAGAAAATCTCCCTCTTTTTAATATAGAAAGGGTAAAACATTGATGCAGAAATACTCTGTAAAATGGGTATTCCTTGAAAGGCAAGATTCTTCCTAACTGGGACTGCTACTAGCAGCAGCAAGGGCCAAGAAAACCTCTCACTGCCTTCAGTCTATGAGAGATACTCTTATTGTGTGCCAGCTTTGGGTGTAAATACGTGAAACAGAAAAGGTGAGAGAAAAATCAGTGAGGGCTGCTTAAAAAAAAGTAAATCCAAGAGTTGGCAGAGTGACTGGGAGTGTTTGTGCTCTGTCACCAGGCCCAAGAACATTAAATCCCATTTTGGCTGCAGAAGTTGCAGAATTGTATTTCGTTAGCTAATGGAACAGATAACTGGATGGCTTCTAAAGGAGAGAATCAGCAGAGAAGAGATTCACCTTGTAAATAGAGTCAATGGACTGTTTTGGATTAAGAAATGTGTCATTTTATTAGCTGCAGGTATAATGCTAGCAAGGTAGAAAGATGACATGAAAATACACACAATGAGGCTTGTAAGGCATTTGTGAAACATGCATGGAGAGCAAAAACAAAGGAGAGGCCACAAGGGATGAAGTGATGGTTTTTTAGGTTTTGGGGGTTTTTTTGAGGGGAGGGAGCAACACATGTGTGAGAAAGGATGGTGGGGCAGGGGAACTCCAAATATTGTCTTAACAGAAGATACACTCTTACCTGAGAGATGTATAAAAAGGATATATAATTGTACTATAAATGCCTTTTGGTGATCAAACAAACAAACAAACACTAAAAAGATATGCAGTACTTGCAGTAAAATATATATTTAAAAAAACACAAAAAAACCTACAAAAAACCCAAACAAAAACCCAAAAGCCAACCCAAACACCAAACTTCTAAATAAATATAAAGACAAATGCATGCCATAAAGCACCAGCAGAAAAATTGTGATCTTTTTTGTTTGGGATATGTGAGGTATTTATAAACACGACTTATATAGGCAGAAATAACTTGTGACTGACTTTTGGGTAAAAGTTGTCTGTTTTCAGATGTCAGGTGTCCAAATGAGTCTTTAAAATGCCAGCTAGCAAAAGGTGAAATGAAAGGGGCATTTGCAAACACCCTCCTAATTCTTGTATTACTTCTACTTATTCACCCAATTCTTCTGACATATGTAGCAGAGATACAGTTGTGAGGAAGTTTATACTAATTCCAAAAGCCTTCCACTTTTGAGGATATGAAGGTGTATTTGCTCAATATGGGGCTAGAAAAAGGAGGATTAGAAGCTTTCTTCGCAGAACGTGATCTGTATTTTCATCCATGGATATTTGGGAAAGGTTTTCTATAACTAGTTGAAGCTCCCAAAGAGGAAGTATTTGACAAATGGCAAAGGTGTAATCTGTAGGTTTCTAAACAAAAATATTACAACTAGATTTTGATGTTTGTCATATTACTTTAAATTTTATTGTGACTGTTGCTGCTGAATTAATATCGATTGGCTGATAGTTGCTTAGTACTTCACAAAAGCTTATTTTAGGATGTTTGGGCCGAGTTTTAAATGAAGTATCGATATTGCCTACTTATAATTCCCTAGACATTCACAGTCGGTGTGGTTCAGAGGAACAGGGTGGGAGTCTGTGTGACCCATGTCAACAGTGAATACAGTGGCTGCAGAGCGGAATTTAGAACACCAAATTTAAATTCCTGCTGTACATGCAGTAGGAATCCCCCACCTTCTTCCAAACATTATTTCAAGACTGCTCCAGATGGGTGAAATGATTGGTTACTGCCAGTGTTGTCCAATGTTCTTTTTGTAAAGCTTAAAATCACTGACCCAGTTTCCATGTCATGGCAAATGTGTCATTGTTCACCTCTGCTCACCTGAGTAGGATTTTTGTAGGTTGCAGGATGTGAGTATAACTTTGTTGCAGTCTTAGTAGACCAAACTGTACTGCTTCTGATTTGAGAAGCGTCTGTTACCTTAACTACCCTATTTATCACTTCAGGATTTTTGTCTAGCTGTGATATCAGACTTCTGGTTTTCAGGTTTTAGGATACAGGATTGTTAGTGACACCAGAGAGGTTTGCCTGAGTGTGAAGATGAAGGGAGAGATAAGAAAGTTTCCTTGGCTGAAGTAGCTCTCTATATAAACAACTGTAAAAGTTAGCATGTCAGAACTATTAAATCTACCTAAAAATATGGTCAAAATATATATTACAGTTGTGTTGTGGAGTAAAGCTGAGTTATTAATCAGAACTAAAATGCAGACAAAAATCATAATTGTTTCTAATGGTGCAATATTATGTAAGTTTTGGCTTGTATATCAAAATCTTTATATGAAAGATAGAGGTCAGGTAGGTTTAAGATTACTTGAAGGGGCTTTTTGAAGATAGGTTGAAGATCTCGTTTGGGAAATCACTTTCTTTAATTTTGTAGAGCTTATTTATTTACACAGTCTGATTTCACAGACTGTGGCAGTTTTATTTTAATCTGAGAGCTGTTTGACTCATGGTTTTTGAAGGGATCTGGACTGGATTGTCATTTGAAAGCTTTTTTTTTATAGCTGTTGTTTCGGTTTAATACTGTAAAAATACTGTAAAATTGATGTGTTTTCATGTTTACTCATTTTTAAAGCTTTTAGATACATATTTTTAATGATGTCTTGGATGCTCATTATCATCTATCAGTAGGAAGTTTTAGACTTTGGAGAGCCTGTGGTTATCAGCCCTTCTGTGCAAAAGCAAAATTTTCTTGCTCCTAATTAGCTGTTGTTTTTTCCAGTGGAATGTGGGAAGGTGAAAAGCTTCCCTTTGCCTGGCTCATAAGAAGCCACTGGTGATTCCCCAGTGCTATGATGACAATATGCTCATTGTATAATAAGTTATTGTGCTGTCTATAAACAATGTCTGTTGTTTCACCTTCCATCCTTGGCCTCAAAAAGAGCTGGAAGATGTTTGTTAGAGTCAGGCACACACTCATGCCTTGCTTTGTTAAATTCCAGAGAGGTTTTAAAAGGCTCCCAAGGGCAGAGCTCTTGTGCTTGAGTTCTGGATGAAAAGAGAGGAAAAAAAATTCTTGCTCTTTGATGCCTTTGTTGCACACTCTCTATATATCACAGAATAATTTGGATTAGAAGGGACCTCTGGAGGTCATCTGGCACATATGGGGTGTGTGTGTACATTTGATATATAAATATAGATGTAGTATGTATCTACACACAGCATATCAACACAAAGACACATATACACATAAACCTTTTCTCTTCTGCTTTTCATAGCTGGAAGTGTTTCTCTTCTCCCCCTATCATTTTCATTTTTCGAGTCATTTTTGTCATCTCATTATTTAGAACCAGTGAACATTAATGAAACCCACACTTGAATTGGAACAACTATTTTAATTTTCAAAAGCCAGAGATTTTTTTGAGAAAGAACCTACAAATAAGGTTTTACTGGGGGATTTTTGGGGGGTTTTGTGTGTGTGTGTGGTTGGTGTGTTATAAAGTATTGGTGTGTTATTAAGTAAATAGGTGTCTGTTACCTGTTTTCAGGGAACATAGTTATTGTAGATATTTTAATCTTTGACTTGAACTCTATGCCATTCTGCTTTACAACAAACAAATCAGTGTAACTTCCTCTTTGAAGCAGTGACTTGTATTTATAACATCACTTTTCACCTGGGAAAAAATAAGAATCATTTGCCTCTGAATTTCTATTCCAGTTTTCAGGGCTATCATGCTGCTACTCACTCCTCTCTTGCCTGCATCCCAAACAGGCTATGTTCCATCCCAGGCAGTGTGCAGGAATGCAACAATTTTAGAGGTGAGCTAAGACTCTGCAAAAAAGTGAAATGGGACACTTGTATGTTTGTTTGTGAGGAGAAAAAAATTGAAGAGAAGTGAATTTAGAGTAAAATTCATTAAGTCTTTATGTTGGTTTTGGAATGCTCCTCCTGAAATAATTTTATACAAGGAATAGGGTGCTTATACTGGGGCACTGGATTATTGTCCACTTTTTAAAAAAAATCAGAATTTTATGTTTGCAGTGTTTCTTTACTGTTAAAGTTGATTACACCTCGCTTAGCAAAGTCACAGTTTCATACAAGAGAAACTTAATAGAATCACCCTTCCAATAGGATTTGGTCCAATGTTTTTAATGACAGTTATTGATCTCTCTTGCCAGCATTTCCTGCTATCCCTTCTTGGCAGACATACACTATAGGAAAGGTGACTTATCTGCAGATGCATGTCCTGGGGAAGTTAGGATGTGTTGCTTAATGGATTAATTTTGCTGAAGGAAAAGTTTTCTGAGGACCTTGTCACAGCTTTGAACAAAAACCTTACCTTGGAAACAGTCGTATCACTGGAGTCTTTTTCCCATCTGCCAAACCTCAGGGGAGAGACTGTGAAGTATAAATTTTCAGAATGTAGTCTTTACCATGTCTCTTTGCCCAGAGGAATGCATTTGGGATAATCAGCCTGATTCCAGTGCACCAGCCTGTACTGTGGTTGAGTTTTCTCATTATCTTGACTTTTTTGTGCATTATCTTTTGTTCAAACTAAGATGTGACTGACGGGATCTCTCCTTGAGATCTCTGCTCGCTTTCAGTCAGTTCTGTGGCGAAAAGGGTGGTGAAAGCAACGTGCTTATTCACTGTATTAAACAGATGTGTGTAATAAGTGCTTCTGATAAGTACTTCTCATGTGGAACGAGGCATATGGAGAAGCAGGAAAATGAACAGTAACTGTGAATGTCTTTGAGTAGATTTAACTAAGTAGTTGCGAGAGTGTCTTTGTGGAGTTTGTAGGCCATGTGACAGATCCAACATAGCCAGAGAGATTCTGCAGAGACTTCTGTAGCTCTCCATCCTGTCCTTAAAGCACATTATTCTTTTAAGTGTGATTTTAATACCTTCATTTCAGATTTATTTTTTTTTTAACTGATACAGTGAAAATAATCCAAGAGTCCAGCATAAAAGAAGGTTCTTTGGTATTGAAATATATCTTTGGAGCTGTCTTCTATGTAGAATCAAAAATACCCAAGCACTTCCCTTCCCACCTCTATTACTTTCTGTTGTAGGAGATTTTATTTTTTTTCCCTTATTACAGTTTTGCTGTTTCTTTTCCTGATAAATAGGCCTTTTGCACTGTCTCAGAGAGAACATGGGTTGTTGGCAAAACCCAGTCATAAGTCGTAGAGGAGTGGCTGAGGGAGCTGGGGATGTTCAGCCTGGAGAAGAGGAGGTACAGAGGTGACCTTAACACCCCTACAACTCCCTGAAAGGACGTTGTAACCAGGTGGAGGTTGGCCTCTTCTCCCAGGCAACCAGTGGCAGAACAAGAGGAAATGGCCTCAAGTTATGCCAGAGGAGGTACAGGCTGGACATCAGGAGGAATTTCTTTGTGGAAAGGGTTGTTGAAATGGGCTGCCCAGAGAGGTGGTGGAGTTGCCGTCCCTGGAGGTGTTCAAGAAATGACTGGACATGGCATTTAGTGCCATGGTCTAGTTGACAAAGTTGGAGTCAATTATTCATTTAGGTTGGAGGTCTTTTCCAACCTAAATGATTTTGTGATTCTGTGATCTGTTATGTATTTGTCTTTCAAGTTCTGTGGTTGGAACAACTGCTGTTGTTCTTGTTGACATTGCTCTTTCTTCTGAACTCAACATGCAATGCACCTGTTAAGCACAACCTGTGAGAACTATTGAACTGAAGGTATTTCAAATGCATGATGCAATGGAATACATCAAATCACATTGTAAGCTTCCCTTTCATAGCAATGGTATGAGAATATAGAGGAGATAAACGAGTAGGTGGCAGCTCTGTAGCAGGGATGATCTGTGGTATCTGCAGTGCTAAATGACTGTTGGTCCTGTTATTGAGAATCTAGTCCCAGCCTTCTGGTTTTGTCCAAGTATATTAAAGCTGTGCCTTTGGAATGTTTAAGTCAAAATGAGAGCCTTCAGAAAGGATATAAAAGGAGTAGTGGTCTTGGAGGTCAGCTCAGGAAGAGCTTTTTTTGTATGGAGGAACTCAGGTAGGGAAAAGCTGGAAAAGAAGTAGAGATGCAAATAAAGGGTGTGTCAGATGGTGGCAAGTGGTGACAGGTGGGGACAAAGTGAGAAGAGAGAGTATTGAGGCGGTTCTTGAAGGCAATTCAGAGATCTGTATTATGAAATACCATATCAGGGTACTAACATTTAAACTGATACAATATTCTTTTTACAACTGTGTTGTGGTTATAATACAATTGTTAGCCTTTCTCTTAAATACCACTAGCCCAGTTTTGTTGACTTGAGAAATGAATGAAACGTCTATGAATTTAGTCTGTACTGTTTCTCTGGTGTGACAGACCATTGGCTTTGTAACTGCTCATAGAGAGAGTTGGCTTAATCTATTAAATAAACTTTTTGACTTGATGTGAAGTTAATAAATTAAAACTGGAGGAGCGTGAAGTGAAATAAATAAAAAGTCTTTTCCTAGAAATTTGAAAGATGGTGGCCTAGAAGGACTGGAAGGTGAATTGTCAAATGCCTTTTCCTGGGCTGATCTGTGTCTGTGACATGCAGAGCATGTGCCTTAATTGCAGCCTTCCAGTAACTGAAGGGAGCCTAAAAGAAGGATGGAGAGAGACTTTTTACAGGGGTGTGTAGTTACAGACAAGGGAGAATGGCTTCAAACTAGGAAAGAGCAGGTTTAGATTAGATATTAGGAAAAAATTCTTTACGATGAGGGTGGGGAGGCCCTGGAACAGGTTGCCCAGAGAGGTTGTGGATGCCCCATCCCAGGAGGTGTTCAAGACCAGGTAGGATGGGGCTCTGAGCAACCTGGTCTAGAGGAAGGTGTCCCTGCCCATGGCAGGGGGGTTGGAACTAGATGATCTATAAACTCCTTTCCAATCCAAATCATTCTATGTTTCTGTAATTAATGTTTAGTGAACAATTTATTACAAGATTTCATGACTCATATTTTAGCTTTCACTAATGGTAGCCTGTAATTTATATTTTACCATAGGAATTTCAGATACATCCTTTATGAAACATGGAAAAATTCTCTATTTAAGTAGGAGTACTGGTATCTACCAGTAGAAGCAAAAATGAAAAAACAGTATCGTGAACTGTGAATTTGAACAACAGCAAACAGAGTGAAGGTGAAAAACCCTAAACAATTAGCAGGATCATCTTAGTTTACTCTTTTTCTGGAAAGAAACCAGTGAAAAATATTTTACTCTGTTAAGGTAAGAAATTAATATGTGGGGTAGAGTGGTACATCAATACAGTTCCATCACTTGTCTCTTTCTGCTGGGCTGTAGTTCTGATTTACCTGCTGAGGATTACCAAGCTCAGTACCTCAGGTAGCCAATGAAATATTGCCTGAGCATCTAGGCCAAATTAGGTTTTCAAGCTCTGGCAGCATCCACTGTCCTATGGTGTTTGTACCAGCTGACATCTGTCCCAAAACCATATTTTCTGAAAGAATCTGAATTATTTCTACTTTTAGGTTCCTAATCAGTACATATCAGAAGCTACCCCACAGCTGCTACTTCCTTCTGTCTTTGCCTTATTCCCGTAAAAAGCTGTTTGAAGGAAAGAACTTTGAGCTGTCTCTGAAGTAGTGCAAACTGATGTGGTGGTTTGGCTATAGCATGGTCTGAGCCAGACTTGGCAAAAGTCAGCATTAATGAAAAACAGCATTAAGGCAGAATGATTTTATGTGTTTATTTCCACCCCCATCCCCCAAGAGGATATTACCGAACTCGTGTTGAAATCCAAAGACTAGAAGTGTGTTTGTGCCTTCACCACATACTGAGAAACATCCTCATCCACCTTTTCTTGCTCAGCTTCTCACCTGTAGAACTGTAGTGAGGTGGTGCTGGGCTGTGTGATAAACAGTGTTCTGTGGGACACCAAGGTCATGTTGAATGCTGGACTGACAGCCAAAAACCAGCATTAATGATAATTTTGGAGAATAATTATACTGGATTGGTGCCTGATACATACCCATCAGTGCCTGGCATGGCCATTGCAACTGGTACAGCTGTGACACTCACAACTGTATTGGATCACTGCTCTCTTCTTGGTTTTGTCTGACACAATCCTTTTTACTGCTGAGTTATGTTCAGTAATGATTGTGAATTGCTAAGTTTGTGCCAGAAATAGCTGTAGAATGCAAGGAGAGGTTTTAAAGTTACACGAGGATAAAAGCATGGAGAGGTGGGTTAAACAGAGATGCCTGACATACTGTCTTGTGATGGAATAATTGTAGTAACTTCTTGGTAAATGTTGTGGTCATACTAGGGAAACATTAACACTAAAGGTAGGATACTATAATAGACTTGCACATTATCTTTTTTCATGTGTATTTTGGTGGGGTGTTTTTTGGTTGTTCGTTTTTGAACGATGGTTTTAATTATTCCCTGAAGTAATACGGAAAAATATGACCTTAAAACTTTCTTTTTGAATTAGTTGGTGAGGCATGTAGGAAACTAATCCTCTGGAGAGGTGTGATAACTGGGCATCTGCAGTAGCTGTGTGAGCCTTAATGTGCAGTAACTCTAAGAGTGCTCTGCCTGTGTGTTCTGGTGAGTGTTAGTGCTCCCCTTTGCACAGGTGCAGCTCCATGGCAGTTTTCAGTTAACTGTGATAGAATCACAGAATTGTTTGGGTTAGAAGGACTTGTTACAACCCTCCTACCTCGGGCAGGGCCACTTTCCACTGCAACAGTTTGCTCAGAGCCCCATCCAACCTGGCCTGGAACACTTACAGTGATGGGGCATCCACAACTTCTCTGGGCAACCTTTCAGTGCCTCACCACCCTCACACTGAAGAATGTCTTCATATCTAATCCAAACCCACTCTCAGTTGGGAGTCATTTACTCTTGTCCTGTCACTACGTGCTCTTATAAAAAGTCCCTCTCTGTCTTTCCCATAGGTTTCCTTCAGGTACTGGAGGGCTGCAATTAGGTAATACCAAAGCCTTCTCTTTTCCAGGCTGAACAAAACCAATTCTCTCAGCCCTTTCCTTTTAGGAGAGGTGTTCCATCCCTCTATTGGTGGCCTACTCTGGACTTGCTCTAACAATCCTGTTATTGCAGGATTTTTTGTTTTGCCCAACAGCATGTAATGCCTCATTTGAAGTCAGTGTAGTCCATCCTAGTAAAGACTTCTTGAGGACTCTTAAACTCAGGGATTACTCTCATGCACTCTGTGTGCATGAGATACACCTGGATTGAGAGTCCTTGAGGGAGGAATGGAGAAGGAAGTTGCCCAGGATACACACCACTGGCTGCCTGCTTGAGCAGAACCACCTGTCTCAAGAAAATCATCATTCCATCTTGCTCTGCAGAAAAAGCAAAAGTATCTTCTTCCCAGACAACTCATGGGGTTAATAATTTTTCTGTTCCTTCTAAATAAGGTTGTATTCGTAAAAGTACTGGTGAGAGCCATATTGAAAGAATCAAAACTAGGAAAACATCATTTGAGGCTGTTTCTTTCTGGCCCATAGAAAGCGTTTAGAGACAGGCAATGGAATCAAGTTTTTGATCAATTTTTGATCAAGTTTTTGATTTCCCTTGTTCGTTCTAAATCAGCATATCCCTCAGGAATAGCTGTTGGTGCTCTGTTCCGTTTGGAAGGAGGGGCTTTGCTGTGCTTTATGATCTATCTTGTGTGTGTTTTTCTTCCCCCCTCTTAAGTGCACGGTGAAGGGAATTCCTTCCTGGGTAGCTGAAGGTACACCCAGCCATCACAGGAATGTGTGGTATGAGCCCCCTCAGAACACCTCCTGAGCCTTTCTGCTTGCTGATTGGCATGATCTCTGCTGCTCACATCTCAACCCTCTTTTTAAGGGTGAAAGCCCTTTTGAAAGGTTTGAACATGGCTTGTAATTCTGTATTGAATGTAGTACCAGGAGTTTTGAAAGCTTGCAACAAACCTTGGTGTACAAGAAGACTAATAGTTTGGATTTGCATTTTGGATTTCATGTTGCTCATTTGATTGCCCTCTGCTAACCATTTATCAAAATTCAGTTGTATCTGTTCTCTTCTTTGACTTAAGTCTCTCTCACATCTCAGAAAAACCTCAGCTCTCCCTTTCTTCCTGATACTGTTCGTAGGAATTTCTTAACACAACTAGTGGGATTTTGAGAATTGCTTTTTGAGAATAAGCAATGAATTAAATTGGTAAACTTGTGTGGAGAGTTTATAAATACAAATGTCTCTAGTCAATATATTAAGCTAGCTTTTTAGTCCCATGTACTGTCAAGTGTTCATCTTTAATGGTGATTTCAGTGTTTTTCAGTGTTGTTTGTGGTGTCATGGACTAGAGATACTCTTCATCTGAAAATTCTCCTTCTAGATTTTAAATGTCTTTTTTTTTTCTTGTCAACAGAAGGGAGAATAAAATATATCTTTCATTGCTAAATGTACTGTAAGTTAATCTGTGCTTAGGTATAGGTTGGGTTTTTTTTCATATAACAGTATTATGGATTCCTTTGCTATCCTGGTAACAGACTTGGGAAGCCACTGAAAAAACCATTTGTGCAGCAGTGGTGTAACACTTACTGCTGTGGCAAGCCTTGGTTTAATGACCTCAGTGTTAGTAAAAGTCCAAGGGTGGATTCACTGTAGAATGGATCCTTATGCCTTTCCTCATAACTTTTGGAGTAAATGAGGCATTGACAATGTTTTGAAGTTTGTAGTACCTAGAATATAATTAAGACACTGATGTTAAATGGCTTTTCCACAACTTGGCAAAATTGCTGATCAGAAAATTGAAACAAACTTTTCACTAACCTGCAGAAGCTGACCTACCTTGTAATTAAGAAATGCAGACCAGTTGTACTAATGTGGCAGCTCCACTCAAAGGACTTTTTTCAGGATCCATGCTAGAAAAGATTACTTCATTTTTGAGACCCAATGAAGAAGAAGCATGAACTGCTGTGATGTGTTTCTTGTAGAAATGCCAGTTGTCAGACTGATGTAGTCTAATGTGCAGTGGTGGACTGTGTCTGTACAACTAATGCTGAAGTGTTCCAGGCCAGGTTGGATGGGGTTCTGAGCATCCTGGTCTAAAGAAAAGTGTTCCTGTCCATGGCAGAGGTGTTGGAACTAAATGATCTTTCAGGTCTCTTCCAACCCAGGCCATTCTGTGATTCTCTGCCTATGTATGTGTATATGTATGCAATCCACTGAAAATTTCTAAAGTGAGCTGACATTCCAGATATCTGTATAGGGATTTTCTTTTTTTTCCTTCTGTTTCCATATCTGAACTGTTTGTGGAAAAGGGATACAAAGTATACATAAAAAACTATAAAGAACTGTTAACCAATGGGTGGTAAGTTGGTTTGGTTTTGGATGTCCTTCTATTGAATCTGGCAGATGAAAGGATGGGAGAGCAGCAGCCATGATTCTGAAAGCACACAGCGATCTAGAAGTAAATGTAAATAGAAAGATTATTGAAACAAGAAAGATTACGGTAACAAGAAAAAGATTGTCATGCATTATGAGTGAGAGATCCTCCTTTAAGCCTGGTATGGATTTGAGAATGCCTTAGAGCTGTGTATCTGTAGTCTAGTCTGGGTTTTTAGGTTTAAAATATCTGTAGAACTCTGATAGCAGACAAAACAATATCAGGTGTGTACAGGTTTTCATATTTTATTGTTATTTTTTGAGGGGGGGGGAAACTTTATGACCTTAAAAGAGCAACTTGTGTTAAAATAAATTGTTCTCTCCTTCCTCTCTCCTTTTTCTTTTCCTCCAGGATCCCGTCTCCGCCAGGAGGACTTTCCGCCCCGGATCGTCGAGCACCCTTCAGACGTGATAGTGTCGAAAGGAGAGCCAACAACTCTGAACTGCAAAGCTGAGGGACGGCCGACCCCCACCATCGAGTGGTACAAGGATGGGGAGCGGGTGGAGACGGACAAGGACGACCCTCGCTCCCACCGCATGCTGCTGCCCAGCGGCTCTTTGTTCTTCCTGCGCATCGTGCACGGGCGCAGGAGCAAACCCGACGAGGGAAGTTACGTCTGCGTAGCGAGGAACTACCTGGGAGAAGCCGTGAGTCGCAACGCGTCCCTGGAAGTGGCATGTGAGTAGTTTTGTCCCATTAGCATTGTGTAAGAGTTCAGAGTTGCTGTTGTTCTGTCGCCCAGCATCCTGGGAGGTAAAGAAATGTGGATAAATGTGACCTTCTGTGAGTAGCTGCAGCTCTTAGTCAAGGCGTTTTTACGTGTGTTTATTCGGTAGCAGTGACTGCACAGAAGAAGTGATTTATACTGAAATGAGGTTCTAACTGGTGTATAAACATGATTGGCACAAACGTGGACAAAGGATAATTTTCCTCTGAAGAATAATCTAATTTTGAAATTATGCCTAAAGCTGGTTATACTGGAACTAATGTGGAAAAATACCTATCATTTAATCTAAGGTGCACTGTCTGTTTCTCTTTATCTCATCATCTGTTACCTCAGCAGAAGCAGACAGCTTCTTGGTGACTCATGTTCTGTACTGCTGGAAACCTCAATATATGCTCCTCTATCATGAACTTGATCCAGGCCTCATTCATTATGTCCATGGCAAGTGAAATTGTTGGCCATTTCTCATATCATCCAGAGCAGCCCTAGTCTTTATCGATTCCCTTTGTCTCAACAGAGAAGTCGACATGGCTCTTTCAGAGACCACCTGGCCTGCATGCTCTGCTTCCAGTAGAGTTAGCAGACATGTTCATTATCATTCACATAGAAAACAAGCTCATCACACATAAAATACAATGAGTTGCACATGTTTTTTTGCTGCTTAGTTATATATACGTTGAATAAACACTGATCTTTTTTATTCAGAACGTGTATCTTCACGAAGAGGTGTGTTTTAGTAGATTTATGAATGCTCTCCTCTTGCTGGACTTACTTTTTTTCCTCCCACAGCTCTTCATCTGGCAGTGGTTTCACTGAGATATGTTTGAAGTAGGGCTTTAGCACAAACTTGTTTTGCTTAGTTGATAAAGAATGGATTTAAGTACACACTAGACAGTATGTTTTTTTAAAGGGGGGAAGTACAGAAGAGAAATCTTTATTCCTCATGCCATCTGCAGACTTTTATAGCTAATGTGGTTTGATCTTGAGGCTTCAGTTTCTCAGAAATTGCAGAAAATGCCATATTTTAAATATTTAAATAGTGGAATAAGACAAGTAGAACAGACTTTTACACTACTTTTCACCTGTTGTAGCCTAGATTCAGAACTGTGTCAAAAAACGAAAACAGTTTTGGCACACCATCAAAGCACAAGTAAATGTACCAATTAAAGGCATCACAGAAAGTTATTCAGTTTTGTAGTTATTTAGGAACTGAGGAGAAGATCAGTTTAAGGAAGGCTGAAATCTGGGTGAGTATGACTAGATAAAATTACTGGATTATTTGTGACTTTGTGCATGAGTTTTAACTGTCTGTTGAGAAATCCTAGGAGAGAGGCATAAACACTTGAAATCTTTATTGTAATCCTGTTGAGATTCAGAAATCTCCAGCCGAAGTTCAGAGGATTGTTCCAGTTGTACTTTGAGTCATCAAATTAAAGCGCCCGATTATTCTGAAATTTAAATGTGCTCTGTATCCTGTCAGCTTTCACTGATCCCTATTTCACTGCCTGCTGAGAGGCTCTTGTTACAACATCCGTGCTCTCTGGAGTTTGTCTAACAACTGTAGCTGGTGGCAGGTCATGCATGAACAGTGTGGGAGTTAGGAGAAAACTTTAAATATAATAAAGCTGTGCTTCATTTTAGGGCAGGATCAACATGAATGTGAAACCTGAGATGTGAAACTGTAGCTGAGGTTTTTGCAGTAGCAACATTATTATTTTACTGTTTTCATAGGTTTGAGATTTAACTGACTGAATCCCCCAATTAAATGCTTTAGCAGGCTAAAGTAGGCTCTCCTTTTTCACTTCAACAGTGCTTTATCTTTCCTTGGGCCATACTGTAGCTGTGGTTACAGGAAGGTCTTCATCAAAGGAGAAAAATGTAAATAATATATACATTGCTTGTTCACTTAATTTTAGAGATTCTGCTGTGGTTTTTGCTCACTGACTTTAAAGCATGTCACAGTATTGAAGGTGTCCTTTGGAGGATGATAGCAAAACTACCTCTTTTCCCTTGGTTTTGAGATGCTCTGTAATACAATTTTGGCTCTAAATCAGATTTTCAACTGACTTTCAGAGAAGAGTTATTTTAAGGCTCTTATTTATTTTTCTCATGTCAGCATTTCTGGGCTGCAAAGGATGGGCAAGTCTGCAGCCACCCATTTGCACGCTCAGGGAATGAGGTGCTGCTGACAGGCTGTTGTCAGCAGAGAGTCCCCAGTCACCTGTTCTCAGCTGCTGCTGGAAACTGTTGAGTTGCCTGGATCCTGCAGTCTGGTCCATGGGAGGATGGCTGCCTGGGATGGCTCTGACTTGTGCTGTCTGTCATGGTGTTGAAAACTGTGCTTTCCACACTAGGCCAAGCTGTTTTCATCACCAGGGGGAAAAAAAAGATGGTTGTCTTTTGCTGACAACAGGGTTCTGGATTATTATCTGACTGTAGGTGGCCTGAAATTGTGCCATGAGAGACAAACTGCAGCTTTTTACAGGTTTAAAATACTTGAGTCTGCTGTTTTAGAGAGAGAATCTATAATTGTTTTACTTTGTTTAATAAATTGTCAGTTGCCAATAACAACTTTTGAATGATTTATGAAGAAATATTTATTGGGTTTATGTATCTGTTAGATGTGTTCATGCCCAGGCATTAAGATGACAAACAGTGTTATTGTGCTTAATATCCTTCTATTTCCTTTTTTTTCTTTTTTTTACCCCCTGCATGACACTTGCCACTAAAGCAGTGGGACTGAAAGTCTTCTGACATATCCATACTTCTGTGTAATACAGAAGTGACATTCAGCTGGGACACACAGTGATTCAGAGCAGAGTGTGACCCGTGTTGAATGCAATAATTTTGCCCATTGGTTTTTTTGGAGTGAGTTTTTGCAAGTTGCTGAAATCCCTAAGCTCTTTTTGATTGAGTAGCAGTTAACACCTTTCCAAACCTGATGAATTTAGGTACCAGCCTATCCAAGGCATGGCATAGGCTTTTAAATCCCTGTCTGCTCACAGCATGTTCATATAGTCCAGGGCAAATGCTTTTGTGCTGATGTGTATCCTCAGAAGAATTTGTCTGTGCCAATGAAACTGAAAAGAATTGCGATCTCGAAAGTTACTTAAAAAGCTTCATCAATATACAGAATGTGCTTTTAGAATTTTTTTGCCTTCAATTTGGGAAGTCCTTATTCCAGAAGACATTTAAGAAGAAATAGTTGGTATTTAGAAGAAAAAGTTGGTATTTGAAGGCACAATTTAGGATTGATATGTAATTCTCTGATATGACTTATTCTGTTCAATTCTTTCAATGCATTAATTCATGGTGTGCTTTGAGCAGATTACTTTTTCAGTAGGAACCTCCTCAAAAGGGAAAAAAAAATAATGCTATTGCCAGCAGCAAACCCAGTCTTCTGATGTGCATGTGGCAATTTCTCATGTAGTGTTTCTGTTTTACGGTTAAATCGTTAAAAATAAATGTTTTAGTCCTAAAGCATCTATGAATAATTGTATTCAGAAGAGTAAAACATCTTTCTTTTTTTTTTTTGAATACCAGGAAAGCCCTTTGCAGCAGTGCCAGTGGGTAGGGTTTCAGCTGCCAGCGCTGGGGCACCAGGAGCGGGCGAGAGGAGGAGCGGGAGGGTCCCGGGCTGAGTCAGAGCCGGCTCTGCTCCGGGCTGAGTCAGCGGCGGCCCCCGGGGAGAGCAGCTGGAGCCCCAGGTGTGAAATATGTGACAGCAGCTTGATCTATCGACCACTGTTAGAGGGGGCTCTGGCCTAAATGAAAATTCATGAAAAATTGATGAAGTCCCCAGATTATTTTTTTTTTCCCTTTTCCTTTTGCAGTGCCGGGCCAGCGCAGCGAGGAGAGATTAAATGAGGTGTTGAACGCTTTAGTGGCAAGGAGGTTGTGGTTCAGAGGTCAGTGGGGGAGGGGGAGAAGACACATTTTCTACCTTACTTCCCTTTAAAAGAAAACATAAGGCTTTTCAGATTAGCTGGGATTTGCTGCCATTTCAATATACTAATAAAACTCAGGAATATTCACAAATAGGATTCTTTTCTGCATGGGTTGGCAGAGGCGAGGAGTATGTGGGTTGGTGTGCAGAAAGCAGTGGAAGGCTCTGAGTCATAATTCAATTGGAGAACCAGAAATAGATTGAATTTTGTAATGGCAGTATAAATTTGGGCTTCTATCTTTCTGAGCCTGTGCTTGAACTGAAGTCATTTGGAGAAAGAAGAGGTCTTGCATTATTTATATGCCAAAGATTGCTTGAATAGCAGGCTTTGGAACACTCTCCAAACATAATGATCCTGCTTATGTTAGATTCAAAACTGAATTATGTTTTTATCTGTAACAAGAGAGGTTATAGTAGTACACAGAGTTTAGTGTGAAGAGTCATAGGTGTATTGCAAAGCAAGCATAAGCCAGATCTTAAACATGGGAGGCAGTAATTTTGCAAATAAACAAGATATGTTTTAATGTTCAGTGAATGAAGGCTGAGAGGTATAAAATATATGCTGTGCAATCACATCTGTATCATAATGCTAATGACTGTTTGCTGCAGCATGTGCA
This sequence comes from Manacus candei, assembly GCF_025592945.1. Taxonomy (NCBI): domain Eukaryota; kingdom Metazoa; phylum Chordata; class Aves; order Passeriformes; family Pipridae; genus Manacus; species Manacus candei. The sequence continues at coordinate 71,853,670 of NW_026138062.1, forward strand.
AAAGGCTGCAGTATATTCATAAGAATGGAGTTATTAATTTAATTTGAGATATCCAGTGAAAAAAGAGCACAGTGGATGTGACTAAAATGGGTGGACGATTTTTTTGTCTAGTTTCTGTTCGATGTACGACTTAAATAGTAAAATTGTTATTAATTTTGTTACTGGTAATTTCAAAGTCTGATTTGCCTCGGAGTTACTTTCACACATGAAAAGCATGTCCTGTTCCTGTCCTTACACCTCTCTCATCCTTCTAAACAGAGTGTGAAGGCCTCTGTCTGAGCTGGCACTCCTTCCCTCTCATCAAGACAAAAGTGATTATTGTAGAAATTGGAATGCTGCAGACTGTGGTCTGGTCTATGAGCAATATCAGGACATTGAAAAGATCATACTTTTTCTTACTCTGCATTTCTCTAAGTAGAAATTTAACAAACCATGGTTATTATCACAGCATGCTTAACAAAAATGAAATTCCCCTCATAGAAGAAAACAAATAAAATTGTAGCTGATTAGATAGTATGGGAAAAAGCAGATTTCATAAGCTGGTGGGAACACTTGAAAATTTCTCTGGACTTCTGAAGCTTGCAATAAGCAATTTCTGTGGGTTTTTCTGTGGATTGGGATGAAACCATTGGGAATGTAGAAAACATTACATAATATGGCATTTTTATATAGGACAATTTAATTCTTACGGTTAATTTTATTAGAAATTAAAGAGTTTAATAAATGTATGTTAGTGAAGACACATCAGATAAATTAAAACCTGACTTGATATCTCATTGCAAAGTTTCCTTTTGAGCCAAAAAAAGTTGTTCTGATTATTTACTTTATTAGTCTAGATTTTAGATGAGTATGTGATTTAATTTCTTCTGAATTCACCTGGGATAAGAAATCTAGAAATTTGAGAGGGTGTGATTTTTTTTTGTACCAGTAGCCAGAGTGAACTAGAATTTCTACAGTGTAGAGATGCTTTTCATCAGGATAAACTAAACTGTATCTCCTGTTCCTAACACATTTCTCACAAACCATTTAAGTTTGTGCTTCAGCATTGATGCTTTCTCCATGTGGACAGAAGCAGTGCTTCCCAGCATCCTCCACTGAGCTTTACACAAGTCACTGCATTGTTGCATCTTCATTTCTTAGCCTTTGAACTCCACCTGAACATGCAGATTTAAAAGTTTCCAAGGCTAAAAGGGCTAATGGCTCCTTACATTTCAGGTAGATCCAAAGATGTTTAAAATTCTCTCAGTCATAATATCAAGCTGTATAATGCCTGTAGGTTTCTCACGACCTTGTTCTTGTTCTCCATTGTCTTTTTCTTGCTCTTTTCATACTCTGGTCATCCTATAATAGATTTTTCTTTTTGGGTAGAGGTTCACAGCAGAGTGAACTCTAAAGAAAGATAGGTATGTTCACACAAAACAAGCAGACTTGGTTATCAGAAGAGGGTTTGTTGTGAGCACTTAAGCTCAGCTGGTTACATGTGCCTGGTGAAAAATTTCCTTACCAGCTGGAAGTTGCTTGGTCTGTGTGAATTTATCCTTCAGAACAGGTGAGTGTGTCTTTGCCATGTACTCTTGGGCACTGTGTAATCACACAACCTACTGTCATGCCCAGGATTCCTGCAGCAGAAATACTTCTCACATCTAGAAATGGTTCAAGAAGTTGTTTGTAGGACCTCTGATTTATCCCTTGAATTCTTCTGCCCGGAATCTACCCTTTTTCCCCACCTAAAAGGAACTTTGTGTTACATTTTTAGAAGCTATTTGCAGTGTGCTTGATCTGATTCTGCTTCTGGTAAGTTCTTGTGCATTTCCTCGTTTGATTTTTATCAGCTTCCTTCTTCCCCTTTCCTTTAATTTGATTTTATTTTTTAAAATCTAATCCTTCTGTTTATATAACTGTGAATGCTCTACCTGGTAAAATGTTGACAGCTAAGGAATTACTGGTGACTTCACAGAAACCTTTAAAGAAACCAGCTACTGGCTGATCTGTTGCTGTGCACATCAGCAGGTACTGATCTTTTTTTTTTTTGGTTGACATTTCTCTGATTTTTAGTTCCTATGGGAAATGAAGGAAAACAAGATAACATTGCATTTTTGCAGCTCTGTTCCATTTGCTCAGGAGCCTATAAGCACTATCTGAATGTTAAATGAAATATTAGCTGTTGGTACGTGCTTCATGTTGTACTGTTCTGCAATGTCAGATAGGTTTAAAAAGTACTCATTTTAAGCAATGCTTCAGACCATTCCTTTGCAAACTTTGCATGATCTCAATTCTAACTAAGTTCATTAGTATGGTAATTAAAAGTAATTATTATGGTGAGGTTGGTGGATGTTTTACACATACACATCTATATATATATATAGATACATGTTTTTATTCTGATAATTATGTTTGTTTGAAGACACCAAAACCTTATCCTTCATTTTTTTCCCTTTCTTTGTTCAGATATGTACTTCCCTGCTTCCTGTTCTTAGAGGACTCAAGTTTAATCGTGGTTTTGGTGATAGTTCCACTTCAAATGCTCCCACAGATATTATATTTTGAATAAGTTTCTAATATATGGAGTTTATGTGGGAAACGAAGCGGTGGTTTTGTTCCACTCCTCTTGCTTGAATTTTTGAAGTGGCAGTGATGTGAATATATACTGATGCTTGGGAAATTGCTTCCTTGGGATAGAGGAGGGAGGCGTGCACGGTCCCATTCTGCTGTCTCATGGATCTGTTTGCCACTGTACAAAGGGACATAGTGATGGAAAGAACTGGGAGTGCTGGATCTCTGAGTTCCTGTATTCTATACAGCTGTATTTTGTAATTCCATTCAGAAACATTTCAAGCTGCACTTTGAAAGGCAGTTTGATTGCCTTTCCCTTCATCCTCAAGCTCGCTCACATTATTCCCTGTTCCTGTTGAAAGCCTGTCTTGGAACTTACATATTCCAATGGTGAGAAAAATAATTTTCATGTTTCCCAGTGTAAACAGAAACATGCTTGATTTATGCTATTTCTTGTGATTTTGGGTCACCTGTCCTATGAGGAAAGGCTGAGAGAACTGGGATTATTCAACCTGGAGAGGAGATGTCTCTGGTGAGATCTTATAGTGACCTTTCAGTACTTGAAGGTGACTTGTAAAGAAGATGGGGACAAAATTTTTAGCAGGGCCTGCTGTGATAGGACAAGTGGTAATGGTTTTAAACTGGAGGAGGGTCACTTAAAAGTATATGTAAGGAAGGTTTTTAACTATGGCAATGGTGAAACACTGGAACAGGCTGCTCAGAGCTAGGTAGTGGATGCCCCATCCCTGGAAACATTCCAGATCAGGTTGGATGGGGCTCTGAGCAGCCTGGTCTAGGTGAAGATGCCCCTGCTTATGGCAGGGGAGTTGGACTAGGTGACCTTTAAAAAGTCCCTTCCAACTCAAGCCATTTGATGATTCTATGATCTGTTTTTTTTCTTTAGTTGTTTTCTCTCCTTGGTATTTATAGACTACAGTGGTGTCACTTCTCATCTCTGCACACATTTTCTGAGACATGAGTGGGTAGGTTGCATTTTGTGTTTCAAATTTAGAATCAGCAAGTAGAAATCATGGCCTCCTCAAGTAGTTTAATTCCCTTAGCATATATACAATAATATTTCAAGACTTGCATGCTGGGCATTGTGAACTAATGTAATAACTACCTTCACTGTTCCTTATCTGTCACTCATGTGATCATGGGTAACTTTTTTAAGCATTTGGTAGCTCACAGTCATTCTGGATTGATTGGATGCAGATCCTTCTGTGACATGTAACAGGTGAGCTTTACTTTGCAGTAAACTTTCCAGTGATCAGTTTGAAAGCAAATGACCTTGTACTTTCTGTTGCACTTCAATGAGTGTCTCCTGTGCTAGTCTTCAATATCATTCCATTCTTCATGTTTAATGTGATCCTTCTGTTGGGTCCTGCTGGGCTTGTTGCCTAATCTTGGCATGCCAAAGGAGGTGGTGGCCTTGGCGTTCAAAATTGGCATTTTTTTAAACCACTTGCATCTTGCTGGAGGACTTTGTTTCTACTAATTGGTCTCAAACCTGCTCACCTGTTATGTAAAATCATTTGGTGAAATAAATGGGAAGGAAAGAAGTTTCTGTTGACCTATGAAGAAAATACCAACTCAGCAAGGCTAAACCATAGGAATGATGCTTGTGGGAAGGAAATAGTTTTTCTTCTGTTATAGTCTCAAAATACCAGTCCATACATGAGAACCTGAGGAAGAATATCCCCAGTTTAAGCAGATAAGGTGAGTAGCAATCCTACAAAGGAAACTGTATCAGCTAATTTTTGGAATTATTTTTCAGGTCATAATGTAAAAAGAGGTATAAAGGTATAAATGTTTTCAGATATAAAAAGTTCCCCATCTGCTGTCTGTTATAAACTTCTAAAACTGACAGATAATAGCATGATCACTTTGTATTTTAGCAGTGATAAATGTGAAATAGAATTTTAGGTGTGGTTAGAATGAAAGGATTCTTTTGTTTTCTCCAGAGCAGCACATTTGAGGTAGTTTTATATATCATGTCTTTTATTTTACATCTAAGGCAGTGGAATAATGGCTCACTGGGTCTCCCAGTTGGTCCATCTAGTGCAATGGTCCATCTTGGAGAGTAACAAAGACAGACACTGGTTAGGAGAATACATGAACTTACACACTTTAAAGTGTTTAAGCTCACGTGTTTTAAGTATAAACAATTTAAGTTGCTTATTCCCTTCATGAATTCTCAAGAAATCCAATTTTTTCTCTTCGTTAGAATCTGAAAAAGGCACAGGTAGTGGAAAACCTGGAGTAGTGTAAAGCATCTGGGTGAAACACTGTCACAGATGTTTGTTGTCTGTACTGGAAGATTGTCTTTATGAAAGAGATGTCTGCATGGAGTAAAGTTTCCATTCTTTCTCTGCACTTTGCTTTTCTCTTGGAGTACAGAATATTTGGAATGTCTTTAAATCAAGTAGGTAACAAAGCCCATATGTGAGCACAGTCTGGGTATAAATTAGAAGCTACTGAGGCAAACTGGCAAGTTTAACTTTTTCAAGGTATGCCAGAATGGCTTCTTCTTTTAGCAAAGCATCTTTGTTACGAAACAGTAAATGGCAAAAAAAAATGAACTTGAAATTACTTTTGGAAAGTACTTACTTTTGTGTTCCACCTACACTGTTTCTAACTCTGTCTTCTCACTTTTATAGATTTCTTTTATGTTTCAAATTTAGAATCAGCAACTAGAAATCATGTCTTCCTCAAGTAATTTAATTCCCTTAGCATATATATAATTCTTATTCTACTGTACAAGCAGCTTAATTATCTGCTTTCAAACCTGTAAATTCCACTGCTAGAGAGGCATGTCTGACAGCCAGTGGTGGCAATACTGAACATCAGTTATGTTTTTTTTGAGCTCCAGAGCCATCTGTTCAAAGCCATGTATCATGCTGATTGCAGAACCACAGGCAGAAGCCAAATATTTTGATTGGTAGTATGATATCTTAAAAATATGAGGCATATTCTTCACTTTATTTACCTCCCTCTTCCTACTGGAAAAACACAGGTGACTTTCTTCGTGCTTTTATTGTGTTCCTATTTGAGCAGCATCCGATTCTGAATGTATTAGTTACTGCAGATTTGGGGCTTTTTAATAGATTTTATGTGTGTTATGTAAATTTTGATTCTATCAACCTTATTGAAGGTGTGGAAACACCACCCCCCACTCCCACCCTCCCTCCTGGGTGCACTTAAAAGAAATATACTTTTCGGAAAATGGGCCACAGGGAAAGAAGTTGCAGCAATCCAAACAAAAGAGTTTGCTTTGTCTTTAAGAAATTGGCATCTCACAAAAACAACTCAGAAAGAAAACCAACCAACTGAAAAAAAAAATCAAACTTCAAAACAGCACCACTATCCCCCTCCACCCCCCCAACCTCCAAAAAAACCCACAAAAACCAAACCATTAAAATCTGATCTGCGAATTGTTGTAGAATTTCCCATATTTCCCCACCAGTGTCATTCATCTGAATGACACCTCCACTGAAGGCCCACGCTTTTACATTTGTTGTGGAAATGGAAATGTGGAGTCTGGGACAGAGCCCTGGGTTTTTTTAGCTTGGATTTTCTTATCAAATAACTTGCTCGGATTGTAAGGACTTATTTTCTCTTGCTAGAATAAAAGCTTGTCTTTGACTATTTTATATAATTCACTTGCTAATTTTCCTATTCATCAATATATTTTGACTGGTTATAAATATACTGTGCCTATGTGCAGATCTAAGTTTATATTTCACTTTTCTTGTTATACAACTGCCTACTGAACAAATAAGAACTTGGTTTCTGCTGGATCAAACCCCTTCCCAATTTTATTCCAGTGCTGCAGATGTGTTTAAAGGTAGATTAATAATACTAATTTCCATCTCTCTTGGAAATAATTGCACTTTTGCAGAATGGTTTATGATGAGGAGTGGATGTAAAAAGTAGAAGTTACGAGTATAAGAAAGGAACAGTTTTGTTTCAGCATGTCATCGAGTTCCTGTCAGTGGCATACAGAACAGGATAACAAACAGGATAAAGTGTGCAATATAGTTATTAACAACTTAACTATTTGCTCTCAAATTATAATGAAGTATTGGCAATATTATTTAGGATCTGTACAGTATACACCTATTTAACTATAATATATATTTTATTTATAATTTTTTATATATATACATGAAATATATATATGTGAAATGCATATATACTCTAAACATAAGATGAAAAAAATTAGGATTTATCATTGATGCACATTAAAATCCCTAAGTAGGGAACAGTGTAGAGGTTGTGTCATCTGTGCTCTGTGTTTCAAAGAAGCTTCTTTGTCAGGTGCACAGTGTGCACAATACAACTGCAGCATGAAATGCGTTTCCATCCACTGCCATTGTTTACTGCAACCAGTCTATGACATCGTGCTCTCTTTTTGCTCCTTTCCCTTAATCCAATACATATGCCAACAGTTACAGAAGAAATACTACACTGATGTTATTTTTCTCATTTTTAGTGGTCCTCTCTTCAGCCTTCATGCTGCTGCTTGATACCTACCAGATATTTGTAAAAAAAAAAAATGTATTTCCTTTTGTTCTTTTTCTGACCAAGTAGACTGAAACCCACTCAAGGTGCAGCGTAAGTGAGGGTTTGTTCTTGTCTCCATATGTATCATCAACTGGAGGCAGTATGTGTCCAGCTGTGCCAGCTGTTTCCCCACTGCCTATCCCAAGCTCCTCAGCTGAGGTGACCTCTGAAGTGCTGCTGCAGTGAGTGATGGAGTTATTGAGATTCAGCGACACCCCGACCCTGACCCCTCGCGGCCTTGCTTTCACTCATCCATCTTCCCAGCCCCACAGCCTGCCATGTGCTGTGTGGAGACAGGATTAAACAAGTGTGAATAAACAAGTTCAAAGCTTTCTGTCGTGGCTGCCAACACAGAACATCAGGAAAATGAGGCATTAATAACCCAGTGCTGGGGAGGCACGTTGATTTGCCACGGGAACACCTGGGGAAAGTACCGCTTTCTATGTGGTCAGGTTTATGTGTGCCAGGAAAAGTTTGCTTAAGACTTCTGTGAAGGGTGCAGGATTTGGCCTACCATTCTTCTTAGTCATGAAGCTGGCAGGAGTCAGACCAGAGGTAGAATACATCATCCAGAAAGGTGCTGAAAAGCCTTCTATAAAAACTGCATCCTTTGCTTGGATCATGTGTTATTTGGGCTATGACTCATCAGAAGTGATCAGAGAGGGTCTTTTGTGGTTTTGACCTAATCTGTTTACAAGAAAAGACAATTTGAGATATGTTGCCAGAATTATTTTCTTAAGAATAATCTTACAAGAGGAGTTTTGTGTTTTATCATAAAAAAACCTTTTTTCTGTAGTATGATTTCAGTTTGAATCCGTCTCTGTGGGTAAGAGGCTGAGATAAGATATGCTTGTTGGGACAGTGATTTTTAGGTAGTGCCTGTCTTCTCTTTGTCAAGACACTCATTTCACCCCGTGGCACTTTCTGATCAGTTGACTAGTCAGTGATTAAATACATTTATTTAGTTCAATGGGTCAGAGATGTTGTAGTGGTTAGAAAATTACTGATGGATTATCAGTTCCATCACCTCTGACATCCAGCCTTAGCATAGTTCATCATCTGAGAATTCATAACGTGTTTGCCTGAGCAGTAACATGCTCAGCTACCTGAGTGATCATGGATCTGGGTACTGGGAATGTTGTGCTCAGGATTGATAGGACAGATGTCACAGAATTTAGAAGGGCATCATCTTTTTTGGTGATAAACAAACTTATTAGTACCAACTACTAAAGAATGTTTTAGGGTCAGAAGCAAGCTTAATAACTTACAAAGCTGTAATTCACTGATTTCCTGAAGTGTTTCAAGAAATAAAAGTGCTTTTCAGAATGGAAGAAGCTTTGGCTTTAGAGCAACTGGACAGTTGTGAAGCAGAAAACATGCAATGATATTTGAAATTTAAAACTGGCAAATACATATGGAAACAGGTATCTCTTGAGAGACCTATTAATTCCATCCCTGACACACAGTAAACCTTGTCATTGCTGTCTGATGGCCTGTCTAAGATTAGGGATTTTTTGGAGTCCAATAATGGAGCAAGCCCAGTTGGGAATGGCATACTACTGTACTTCTAGGTAATAGTACATTTATTTACAGATTGATGAGTTGTTGGTGCTCCTGTGCTGAGGTTTTTATTTTCACAAATTTGTGTGTACCTGCAAAGAAAAATCTTGGTGTCAGAAAGCGACATCCAAATCCTCGTCCTTCCAGCAGATGAACCAGTGAAAATGTGCAGGTGATTTCAGTCTAATGTCAGTAAGAACTTCATTAAAGAAAATAAAATCATTGTTTATAAAAATTAGAAATGGTACTGGCTTCTTAGCCCAAATACGAAATACACATCGTGTGCTATGAAAGAAGTGTAAAGGGAATTATGGACATGGTTGCTTCAGAGACAAGTCAAACAAATGTTGCTTCCAAATGGCTGTATATTCAGGAAACTTATGAAAATTAACAGGGAAAAAATGCCCAAAGAAAATGTATTAAACACATTTTGTGGGTTTTTGTTTTGTTTTTATGTTTTCCCCTCTTATGGTACTCCTAATAGGATTAAAAGTTGAGAGTGTTGAGAGTGACTTGTGAAGCAAATTTATCCAATACTCTTTTGGGCTGTTGACCTCAAAGATGCAGCTGAGAAAACTGCTGAATGCAGTAGTGAAGTGAAATCTCTCATAGTGAAGAAGTTCCAAGTTTATTTATTGTCATTATTCTTCATCTTGCAAAGTGGTCCACACAACAGAGCCAGAATGGGGTTTCATTGTGGGTAGATTTGAGCAAATATGACTTTTAATCCATAACCTATTGGACTCCATAAAAGGTGATAAGAGGGAGTTTTTAGGGAAGTGTTGCTTTCATCATTTAAAGTCTAATAAATCTTCTATGGTGGAATTATACCAGCTATTAACAAATGTCTTTATGGAAGTAAATTGTTAATGATTTGCTTCTGTAGTGAGCTTAATGTTTAAAGTTCAAGGAGTTGTAATCCTTAATTCTTACAATTCTTAATTTAGTGGGTTTTATTTCTGGGAGGCTTTAGAGTCTGTTTCTTTTCCTTTCTACTTCTTTAGGTTTTTCAAGTACCTAATTCCTGCTCTTCTTTTAAATCATAAATAGCTTTAGGTTCCAATTAATGTAGCAGTTCCATAGAAACATCTTTTAATTTCAAACAGTTTACAAGTGTGACATTTGAGACCTTTAATGTCATGTGCAGCCAAAGGGGAAAGATGATTTCAGAGAAGGTAAAGTGATTGATTTTTCTTTTCCTTTTTTTCAATGATTAAACTACATTTTTATTGCGAGTACTAAAATAAAAGTCAGACCCAAACCTTACATTCAGTGCTTGTATCAGTTAACCAATTAATGGATCATGTTTAAGCTCTTAAATTCTTTCATAGGTTAAACCTGCTGTCACTACAAATAGAAATCTGAGTTAAAACTTTGTGGAAACAGGCTGCAGAAACATTTTTTTTTCTTTTTTTCGGTTTGTAATGTCCATTGTATAAAGTATTTACTAATGTAGATTTTGATTTTCCCCTTTTACCTAATATTCCTTCCAGATTTTGATTAGAATGAGAGTGCTGTGGTTTGAGTTCTTTCTTCTGCTACAGATTTCTAGGTATTATATATACATATATATATATATATAAAATTATATATTATATTATATATTATATATATACCACCCCTATTTTACAAACTGTTGGGTACCACCTTTTTATCTCCAAGGAGTTTGTGAGGCTCGGGGTGCTGCTGCTGGGCAGTGGTACAATGGTGCTGGTGTGGCAGGGAGCTGTGGGACATTCTGCTCCTCTTGATACAAGAGCAGTGTTTGCCCACTGGATCTCATCACTGTTTATCCACATGCACAGCTCTGTACACAAGTTGTTCTTTTAGCCCAGAGAGACTTCACGTGCTCTGGCTGCTTATTTTCTTCCTGCAAAAGTACCCTACTTTTTACTGCCTCCTTGATTTTTCTTTTTTGTAAGTGTTTTGAATAAGCTGAGAGGGAAAAAATTATAAGAAAGCATTAATCTAGAGGGGATTATCCCAAAGTGTGGAAGAATATATGCAGTACTTCAAGTGACTTTTAACCCGAGTTTGACATCTGACTTGCTTTAGAGTTGATAATATCCTTTTGAGATCCCTGATTAATAACCAACCTCATTAATTCTTGTGACTTCTCTTGTTTCTTTTTATTGACACATAAGATGTGTTATTTTAGAAAATGAATTCCAGTTCTTTGTCACAATTCCCTGTTAGAAAAAATGAAGTAAGGTTAAACTACACATATGCTTGGAATATGACAATAGTTCTGCTCTTTCACTGGGGGAAGCATGCAGGAATTATCAAGTTAGACCCTAGAATTTGCATCAATTGTTGTGATGTCAAAGCTGCCATATTAATATTCTCAATTTTCCATTTCAGTGGTTAAGTATAATACAGATCAATCTTATGAGGTTTTAGGTACACTAAGTACTTCTTGCTTTTACAGCTGTGTGGTCTTGAGTTAAAAATAAGCTTTTCAAAATATATAGTCATAACTGATAAAAAACTTTTAGTTTTAAATAAAGGGGAATTTAACCAGGAAGGCAATTAAGTATGTAAGTTTTGTCTGATTTTCTTAAAACTGAACATGCTATCTTTGGATTGAGAAATAGTGTTTAAATTTGCAGAGTTTCTTTCGACCAAGTTTTTAGGTGGGCCTAAGAATGAAAGCTGCTTTACAAATAGAGCTATGTGTAACATTTATTAGGATAGATGATGTTCATTGATCTAATATCTGGATGTATTAATGTATTTTCCTAACTAAATACTGAGAGGAAAAATCAGAAGTCTTCCCAAAAGATGAATGCAGTGCTTACATTGTTAGATTCAGAGCTGCAAAACCAAAGGTTTCTCAAATTCATGCCAGGAGTGTGAAAACTTTTTGTAATCTAACTCAAGCCTTTGTTCAGTATACCAGGTTTTGCTGATATTACAAGCCTTAAAATAGATTAAAAATAAATGGTTGTGATCTCTCATCCTGACAGCACATTGCTCTGGTGAAATAATGTCAAGAGCCATGTCTGATGGATTTGAAGTTGAATATGGGTGGCCTGTATTTCCTCTTTCCTAACTCTGCACCCTGTTACTGACTCTCAGACTGGGATAGGCCTGCATTGCATTTATTGTTTACATTCAGCAAAGACACATGTGGACACTTTGGTGGTGGCCAGCCAGGAGCCACAGGAAATTGTGCACTCAGAAATGGTGGGACTTTAAATGCACTTAAATCTCAGGAGGAATCAGGAACAGAGAACCAAACCATTTCTCCTAAATGTAAATGATATGTGGTTTGATGAATAAACTGGTATATCATTCTATCCTTTCCTCTAGTTTTTAAGAAATGTAGCCACTCTGTTTTCCTTATGAGTCCCTATGGAGATGCTCTTGAACAGAAGGGGTTGTAGATTTTAGGTAATACATGAGCATTTATTATATTTTTTAATATATTTTCTTGTTTTCCTTAGAGATTTAAAGGGGTTCTAGCGTAGAAGATAATTAGTTTGCTGCTATGCAATTTTGGTAGGGAGTAAGATACTACTGCTTGGGGGTTTTTTAAGCAATTTAACATTTTTAAAGGCTCCTTCCTAAACTTCTTATCAGCAAGACCAAGGTGTGTAAAGATAAACCAGAAGTTATTTTGGCTCCTTGTGGCGTGTCCGTTTGAAAACGAATGCAGTGTGATTTCTAACAACTGACACTTCTTTCCACAGCATCTTTGAAGTGAACTAGTTCAAGATTCTTGGGCTACCTTGAACAAATTTTGGTTTTGGGTGCAGGGTCAGGTAAAGGTTAGAGGTGTGTGGAATCAGGAAGGAGCGTGATCTGTGCTTGTAGAAATAGCAAGGCTTGATTTGTTTTTTAAGGATACCCAAGTCTGTTTGGGTTTCAAATCTTAGGTTGCAAGCCCCCATTTGAATGATCTAGGTTAGCAGAAGCTAAAGAAGGGCAGATTCATTTCTTATGTAGATCTGTTCTTAGTTTGGGTCTGGCAACACCAAGGGCCAAATAAACCAGTTCCTTTCTATAATAATTTATTTAACAAGGTCTCCCTTTTAGAGCATGTTTTTCTGTGTTTGTAAGGAAGAAATAAAATCTAAACTGATGATTCCACAGCTTTCTGGCAAGAAGGGTAATGAATTCTTTTTCTATGACACCTAAGAATGACCTGAAGTCTTCCCTTAGATCCTCTCTTAGACCACAGTCTCCCTGTACATGCACTTTTCACCTGGTTGGCATTTTTCACCCGTTTGGCGCCTTTCACCTTTGTCTCTAAGTAAGAACAGTAGTGAACTACCTGTTATTTGGATCTGCATTTACAGTTTCACACAAACAGCTGAGAAGTTATCCCTAGATCTCACCAGAGAATCTAACCCATGTTAACAGCCTTGCAGAACTTTGGGAGCTCCCATTTGATAATAGGGAAAGCACAAAGGAATGAGTGGCTATTTCTGAGCCCTCGTCTTCTGAAGGTTCCTTTTTCCCCTTGAACTCCTGATCTTTTTCAATCTTCAGGTGGAAAAGTGACTTTAGCTTCAGTCACTGCTAAAACTGTTGTCAGTATTGAATTTTAATGTTCACTTTTCCCCCAAATTTCAAATTTTACCTGTTATATCTAAAATTTGTAAGAGTTAGTCCATTAAAACAAAAATGATACTTAAACTGTGCCTTGGTTCTGGGGGTGTTAGTGCATGTGAGCTTATGTATTTAGCATGAATTCATTCATGTTATTTCCTCTACTTTAGCATAATATGTGTTGTTTAGAATTGTTATAATTCAGCAAAGAAAATACAGAGCACTTATATAATAATGAAATAAATACTTAAAAATTTTTAGTGAATTAGTGCCATTTGCTCTTTTTCCCCCCACCTCAAGGTAGAGATGTGTCCAGCCACATTTGTTATGATCAGTGAATATCACCTGATCCTCACCTCCTGTCTTAGGAGAGAGATTTGATCCTTGGCATGGATTTCAGCAGCTCTAAAGCAAAAACAAAGGCATAAAACCCTTTGAAAACTTACCCAGTGGCAAATTGCTCTTTTCTGAAGCCTTATCAGGGCCGTAAAACTGGCAGTGTAACCCTTGTGTGTCCTGAAGAAACTTTGGTCACAGTGAGGTACCACTGTTCACCCTGGGCACAGCAGGGAAAGTGTTCCTTTAAAAACTGGGCTGCATCCTCTGGAGAAGAGAAATTCCAGAGACCACCATGAAGTTGAAGTGAGGCTTTCTATTGTGTATGCAGCTCCCAGCCTTTGTACACGTTTGACCCCCAAATGACAAAATAAATGAAAGCTGCTCTTCAAAGTAATGCAATCAGTTCAGAAATATTGTGCTAATAAAGTTATAAATTCTAATTGAAAGATTTATGGCAATCCATTTAGTTGTTACTAGGTTATTTGTGACAGACAGATGCAGAGTAACCTGATTAGAGTCAGCATTGTGATGACTTGTAACTGCAGAGGGGAATAAAGCTTTAAACCATTGTCATAGCCCATTCTCTGAGCTGCATTTGGAAGCAGATTTGAAAGAAAATATATGACCCTTAAGTGTAGGTTTGCAGCTGCCTCAGATAGGTTGGCTCAAAGAAAGTGCTAAAATGACTGGCAGGTCTTTCTTTACCTAAGTTTTAATTTGTAACTCAATTTTCCAGATGGATTTAGAAGAAACTCTATTGAAACACACATTTCAATATAAAATTAATTTTCCGCTCATTTTCTACTTAATATCTCATGTTAGGAAAAATTAGTCTTAATTCAGTCAATAACAGAAATGCTTTTAAGGAGTTTATTCTTTAGGGTTTGATTTTTTTTTTTTTTTTAACAAGCTTTATGAAAATATGTGACCTATATGGACACACCCTCGAAAAATGTAAAAGCAGTACTTTTATTCACTTAGCTTTACTGGAGCCAAATAATAGTTTCACAGATACTACAAAGAGAAGGAAGCTAGTTGCTGTCTGGTACACATTCCTAGATTTAATATCTAAAAAATGGACTTTGTTTTCATACTTATGACTATATATATATGTATATTAAAATATAGTTACACCTTTCAAATTGTTTTACAAGTGAGAATTAATCCAGTTTTGTATTAGATTACTTTGACCTGTTTATGATAAATTGGATTAATGGGTAAAAAAGGATACAGTTTTGTATAATCAGGAATAAAATGTACTAAGTTTTTGGATGTGTATTGCAAATCAGTTTTTGCTCCTAACTTCAGTGCACTTGAAGGCTTTGGCACAATAAAGCAATAAAATGATTCAAGTTCAGGCTTATTGGCAAGTGCTGGTCTTAGCCTTTCTGATTAATACAGCTCTTTTTCTGTAATATGTCAATTTATATTATAGTCAAAGTTATAATCAAAATAGATGTCATAGTTACAGCTGTCAAAGGGAACTGTTTTGACAGAACTGCTTTTGTATTGAGAGTTAATGATTCTTATGGCTCTAACCTTACAGAACAGTATGCTTTGTTTGCTGGCATTCATTTGACAAACTTTTTCTGTAATGCTGTAGGAGGAAATATTAACTTACCAGAACAAATGAAAACAGAGAGTGAACTCTAGATATGATCAGTGAATGGATTATTAAACTTTGTGTTTATGTAGAGTAGGGACATTTCTTTGACAGGTTGCAATACTGTTTAATTTTCTGTTAATATTGACTAGCAAGTGTATTAAAATAGTAGAAAATAATACTGAGCAGGAAGAATTATAAAGTGTGTGTCTGTATTGGTATATTTTTGTAAATTTGTGTCTGTTTGTGTGTTATATGTATCTGTTATATTCTAGATAATTATTATTGTCTTCTTTAGATTATCTGCTCTTTTATTCCAAGATAAAACTAGTTTCTGTTGTCTATCACCTGACCTAGTTGTGATCATTTGAAGAGGCCAAGTTTGGCTCTGCCTTCAGGATAGTTTCTTGTGAGTGCTGTGATGGGGAAAGAAACGGGTTATAAACTTTGCCTCTTTCTAAACATGAGTTTTTTATGAGCCAAAGTTCTCCAAATAGCTCTTGAGAGTGTTCTTCCTAAACTCTGGAAGGATTTTGGAGCAGGTTACAGTTCCTGGATACTTAGGACCGGAGACCTATACACATGAAAGTTTTCCCTTTGCTATCAAAACCTACTGAAGAAATCACCCTTTGCAGGTGTGAACTGCCAGATTCTGAGATCCCAAGCAGTCAGGTACCCTGAAGATTTCATCAGTGTTATGTGTGTTCAAGCCCAGGTGAGCAAGCAATTCCCAGCTATTGTGGGGGAATTCTTTCTAATGGTGTTCATTTGAAGCTCAGGGACTGGGAATGGTTGAATAATTCCCAAAGTGATGGATTAGCGTGCAGAGAGCAGTTGGAGTGGTCAAAGGTGCATGATAAATGTAATTTATCACATGGATATTACTGCTGTGCTTCTGGGGTTCCTAGGGGACAAGTATAAGCACATTTTGGAAACTGGCAGAACTTCTATTTTTAATCTGCAAGTCCTTATTTTTAAATATCTCTTTAAACATGAGTAGTAAAATCACTGTGATTAAAGCTATCAGTGCAGGTTTGTGAAAAGTATTAGAACAGGTTTTCCACTATCTAGGAATACTAATGTTGGCCACAAACTGTTGTGATATGGGAGCAAAAGAAGACCCAGGGCGTGCTGTCTCTTTTCAGTTAACTTTTATTCTGCTAGAATATGACCATTTCACAAAATTAAAACTTCAAATAGACTATTTTAAGAACCATAATAATGAAATTTTGGTTTTCCCAAAGCCTTTTCCACTTTGGAACTTGTAGTGAAGCTCAGAATTATGATAATGTGGAATAAATGGCTAGGCTCCTCAAAGTAGTTTGGTCTTATTGTGTTAAGAAGGCTGTTGAAAGAGCCTTAAATTAGTGAAGGAGATCATCAGCTGATGTGCCTGGGTTCTGTATCACTTACTTCCCTTTAATTTTGCCCCAGGCATGCACCTCAAATGGCTTGCCCTACTGTTGCTAATAAAGGCTACGGTGTACCTTTGCTGCACCTGTAGAAGTCAAGGTGATCCTGGAAGGTGCTTGCACTCAACTTGCATTAATTCCAGAGATTCTTGCTTTGAAAGGTCAAATGAAGCATCATTTCCCTGCGTATTTTCCCCCCAGTTTAAACACACAGCACCCCTAGTCCCAGGTTTCTTGTTAGGGTTGGTTAAATCTTATTCTGAATCTAGTACTTAACAACCACCATTAAATTCTCTAAATGCAGGATAACCACGTGCTATTTTAACTGGAAAGAGAAAATCTGTTTTGCTAGTTCTCATCTTAAATGTTTATTCTCCATCTCTACCTTTACTACTTTGCTTCCTAATCTCTTAAGCAGTGTTTATAAAGACTTACATTTGGTTCACTGGCATTGCTTATTCTAAAACCTAGAAAACATTTCCTAAATGAAGAAAAATTTGTTGCAAACTGCATTTGGGGTCAGTTTTAATTTGCAATTGTAGTATGTCACAATATAAGTAATTCCTTATCAATCTGCAAGGTGGCTGAGGTAGTACTGAGTTGAAGATTATTCTGGGAAGTCTCAAGTGTTTGTCTCAGGTACCATTGCTGTGTTGTTTGAATCAAGAATCAGAAATGCTGCGATGGGCACATTTTGTTTGCTCACATCACTGTCTGTCAACACTTCAGGAACCGTTTCAGTGCCCTGTTTGCTGCTGCTCTCCCTGATCAGAGCATGACTTGCTTACTAAGATTCTCATAAGATAATCATTTAATAGCAACTCTGAGCCAGAAGACAAAAGGAAAGGGCGTTCAAGAGCTCATTGCTAATTTCTCTCCCAGCATAATCCAATCAGTCCAGCTCTCCAGCCAGGACTTATAACCCTTAATAAGTCACTCTATTCGATTAAGAGGAATTGATTTTCTTCTACTGTGGATCATAGTGATTATGATGAATATGGTATCTGCTGCTCACTTCCCTGTCTTCCCTGCTAGTGTCCATTTGTTTGCAGGGTGGGCAGGTAAATGAGCCAGAGAGATGACATGGTGTCATTAACTGCAGTTGGTGTCAGCACTCTGACAGCTGTGGAATTGAGGTGTCTGTAGATCAGAGTAGGAGCCAGTTGTGAGGATCTCACACATCAACCCTGTACTTTTGACAACTCTACTGCCAGTCTGAAATGCAAGAACTGACGGGACAGTAATTTGAAATTGCAGCCAGGAGAGCAAACTTGCGATTGGTGGCAGCACATGGGCCAGAGTTGAGAGGTTTGCCAACTCTAAAGCAAGTACAGAGGGGGGAAAGGAGAACTGCCAAGCTTACAGGTTTCAAAAGTAAAGCAATATTGACTTTCTCTTCAATCAGAGGACACCAGTGGAAATACTCCTTGACAAGGTTACCTATTTGTTCGCCTTCCTCAAATTATTGGCAGTAGAACATTTAAGTGACTTCAAAGAATTTAGTTTTTTGGGGAGGCAGAGTATGGGTAGAGAGGGGAATTAGCTAAGTGGCAGTGCTGTTCAAGACAGTTTTGGGAATGGTCGCAAAAAGGCACATAAATGTTTGTTTATACACGTTTAAATCTTTGGACTACCATGAGTGCAGTCAAACAGCAAAACAAGACGTTATAACTGTCTGAGAATTTTTCTTTCCATATCGTGGGAATAGTAGCCTATATCTGGACAGCTTTTTTCCTGGATGCCCTCAAGCTGTAGACAAGAGAGAAGGTGCAGGTGACCTTTGGGAAGAAATGAGCCAGTCACATGATTTAGCTCTTTTCCATTTATACTTACCCGTTAAAATTGCGGTAAAAGTTACATTAAAACATACTAGACTTTTTAATTATTATTATTTTCCAGAACTATTGCCTAAACCATATGTGGGCATCTACTTAGGAAGTTTATTTTCACAACTATTTAATTACCTTCTTGCTGAGCAAGGGAAATTGAATTTCCGTTTTGGTGTTGAATTATATAATCTGAATAAATTGAGGTAAAGTTTTCAAAATCATGTAGTTTGACAATCTGCCTAGCCCAAACCATAACTTCTGTAGTAGGATCAATAATGTGTGGCTGGAAAGATGTATGCTTTTGTTTGAGGGCCTGAACTTGTTCCATCTTACCTTGAATAAATATTGAATCCCTGTGTAGAGTTAAATATTTCAAGTGAGGGAAATCACATCCCCTCTAAGCCGTTTTAATATTGAGATGACCCAAAGGTAAAACCTGCTATTTCACAGATTTTAGTTGTTCTGTTCTGGTTAGGCTTCAGATCATGTTTGTTTTTAAGTTATACAAACTGAATATTCTGCAGAGCAGAAAGTTTGGGTGCTCACACCCAAAGAAGTCGTCTGTCTTAAATATTACAGCTCTTTCATGCAGGTGACATTTCCTTCCCTGCATAGCTGGGTGGAATGGCAGGAAAATGGGATTCACATCTCCAGGTGCTGTCTCATAAGTACAACTTTCAAGCCCTGATTAGATGGCAGTCTCATGGGTTTGGAGTGCCTGCAACCTACAACCTTTGGATGCAGAGTCAGCTTGGAGGGAAGCAAGACAGCAGTTACATTTTTTCAGGATATTAACACCAAAAGAAATTCATTAACACCAAAAGAACCCCAACACCCCCCCACCAAACCCTCAATCCAGTTACTTCAGTTTCAGTAGTTTATTCCCTCTGTTAGCTTTACTTGCAACTGGAATTTTTCTAGTCCCAGCTTCCAGCTATGATATACTGAAGTCCTCTAGTGGGAATGTCACCCTGAGGAAAAAGATTTGAAAAAATGCAACTTGCATGAATATTTATTACTTATCCTTCTCTTATATAGTTCTAGACAGTTCAATTTTTTAAGTATCAAATTCTGAATTGCGATTTTCAAAGTTCACAGAAGGCACATAGGAATAATTTGAAAACTGTTGGGTTTTTTAGTGTACTCTAAAAATGTAGACAGTAATATTAGCCAAAATATCCCGAAAATAGCCTAATCATTAGCAGTTACTCACTGGGTAAACATCTTTGCTCCTATTTTCTTACATCCAGATATCATTTCAGTAATTTTTAGCTGCTTTGTGAAGTCAGGAGCTTGTGTTCCTGTGGTTATTTCCCTTTTCCTTTAGGAAATATAATCTTCCAGTCTGTTATTGTGGGCTTTTTTTGTTTGTTTTGAAATATGATCTTCCTATAAATCTTGAACTGTGCCCAGTTTATCAAACAATGTTTATTTGTATAGATTACTTGCCACTTCATTATCCAGTAATGTGTGTTGTCTGAAAATTGGATTAGTAGTGACCTTATATTTTCTTCTCGATTACTGGCAGATATTGAATTGTTTTGAGGGTGTGAACTCATGCCATCCTGACTCCACTAGGAACTTGCTTTTTCACTGGTGATTCCCTGGTGATATCTCTTTTTCTGGGTTTATCAATTACGAGTTTCAAATCCACTTAGTATGTGCCAAGTTTAATTTGCAGGATGCTAATTTTCCAACGCAAATATTACGTGGTCAGATGCTCCACTGCGTATCTAACACCCTTTCTGTGAAAATGTGTTGATCACAATGGAGTGAGATGTGATACAGCCATCAGCCTCCTTCTGAATTTTTATTCCGGATTTGTGGAATATTTGGCTGCTTTTTTGTGCTGTTTGTGTGATGAAGCTGAGTTAAGGCCTATAAAACCTGGCTACTGTGGACTAGAAAGTGGAACAATCAGCTATGACAGTAAAATGTTGCCCCATCTTCATCATCTTTCTTTCTTACGGCGTTATCACTTTGTATTTATGTTGTCATTTTAATAGCAATGGCTGCTGGAAGTCAAGGCTTGATATTTAAATCACTATTTTGACCCTAAAAATGATCTATTTAAATAAAAAGGTTCCTTTCTCTTTAAGGCTTATAAAATGTTCTTGTTCAGGTCCTCTGGACATTGTTTTGGCTCCTGCAATTTGGAGACATTGGAATGTATTTAGAACCCTGGGGAACCCAAGGTTAGAGTAACATAGAGGGGGCTCTTGTTCTGTCCTTGGTTAAATATCTCTCTCTGAACAGTGCTTAAGAGAACACAGAATGACCCTGGGCCAAACTGTTTTCCATCTAGGAAGTCTGCATGACCTCAGTTGTCACCTACTTTTTATATATTACAGTCTTTATGCTTAGCATATTCCTTCTCTTCTCATTCTCTCTTAAACCTTAAAGTTTTCTTATATAAAGAGAATATAAATATATTTTACTTGCTAGAATTTCTGTAGTGATGAATGGTTAAGAGCACTTGATAATATAGAGAGGATTGTATTACCAATACCTTGCTTAAATAAACTGGGGTTTTTTTTGGAAAATATTAGCTAATACACAAGGTTCATCTCAGAGTGAAAGTTTCAGTGCATTTTGGTAAAATTGTTTCCAGTTGCTCTCTTAATACTTAGTGCTGGCTTTATTTTGCAGGTGTTGTAGAGTCTAATAGTTCATTGATAATTTTTCCCCCTTTACCCAAAAATCCAGTAGCAAGCTAGAATGAATATCCACAGTCAACATTACTCCCTCTCTCCTTGGAATTTCCAGTAGGAAAACAACTGTGCCTGGAAGCATCTCAGGAGACACAACTAGAAGGCACTGATTTTGCTTTTAGAGAGAGAATGCTCTAATCCCCTGGAGCTCTGGGATATGCTAAAGAATAATGAATGCCTCCTTTTTTGTTCCCCTGCAAAACTTCTGTTGTAAAAGGTTGTCTTTATGTCAGAAAACAATTTCCAACATATGACTGCTAAAAATTATAATCAGTATAGATTACAAAAGCATTAACTCTAGAATGACCGTGACTTGTAGGTGGTTTTCTATGGTTCGTTGGTTTTTTGTTGTTTGGTTTTGGGTGTTGGTTTTTTGTTTGTTTTTTTTTAATCTTGAGTCTGATTTGAATCAAGGTTGAGAATTTCTTTACTACTTGATGGTCCTAAGCAGAGCACTATGGTTGAGTTACAAGCTCTTGAAAAATGAGTTCAGATTGGTAATGCACTCTTCAGTCTAATGTAAAAAATTGCTGCTATTAAAATTAGTCATGGACTTAACAGAATCACAAAGGAGTTCAAGGAATAGTTGAAAAACATAATTAGGTGGTGGAAGTAAACAAAGATCCTTCTGGACTTTGCTGTGTTTAGTGGCTGCTTTCTATGAGCTCATCTGATACTGTAAGTCAAGCAGAGAAGTCTCAGTGGGCATTTGATGATTGCTCATGATACTACATCATTAGAATTTTGAATAGAAACAGTTGAGGGCATAATTAATTAAGTTATGTTGGTAAAGTGCTCTGTAAATACTAGCTATTATAGAATAAACTGACAGTATATTCTGAAAAAATGGTACACATATCCTTATTACTGTAAATCATTATGTTTGCTAACAGAGTTCTGCGTGTTATTAAGGAGAATTTATAACTGATGAAGGGTTCAAAAGTGACCCGGAGCCTTGAGTCCTTAATTCATCACAGGAGCAGGATGTTGTTGACAGAGAAAAATAAATGCTGTGGTGCTTCCAGTTCAGCCTAACCTTGACCCAGAGGAGACATCTCTGGGTAGGATCAGGTAATTCTTGCTCCCTGTCCTGTAATTTGTGACCTTCCTGTTACAGTTACCAACGAGGAGATCTGTTACTCTCTGCTGAAAGTTGGATTTTATTAGTATTAACTATCATTAACTATAGTATTAACTATAACTCAGCACACTGAGACCTAGAGAAGCGGCTTCCCAATGTTGAAAACAACGTAAAGGCGCAATCAAAAGAGCATCTCTGTCCCAGAGAACTTACATTTGAACTCTTGTCCTGGCACTTTTACAGGTGACTGTCAATCAGACTTCCTTGTGAGGCACTCGAGTTCTTCTGTGTTGAATTGTCTGTTCATAACACTCGGGTGCTATGATTAGTGTGGGGTTTATGATTTTTTTTTTCATTTTTTTAAAAGCAGGTTTTGCTTGTATGTCAGCTTAAATTATTGCTGCACAGCAAGTCACTAATATAATGTAAATATAAAAATCTGTAGCTGAATAGTCTCCATGTGCAACCACAGGGCAAAGCATTCTTAAGCATTCCTCTTGCTCTGGTGAGTTTAAAAATCTTTGCAGTTTTCTTACTTTATCACAAAGTTTGATAGTAGCAGCCTTTTTCAAATAATTTTTTACCTGTTTTTTATAATTATGAATGAAGTTCAACTACTTTCCTATCAAGGCAGACTCTGACAGCCTCTTATGTGAGTGAATAAAGCTACAGGTGTTTTCCTTATCAACATTTAATAATAATAATAAAAAAATCTAGGGTACATCTTCACTTCCTCATGGCCAGATGGAAGTCCAAACCAAACACAAAACAACTGGGAAGGGAGGAGTGATTCAAATACATTGCCTTTGTCAGCAACATATATGTTATGTTGAGAAATATTTCTCAGTTTGAGTTCCAGGAATGAACAGTAATATCCAGGTTATTAGACAAGTACTTGTACTTTCAATGCATTTTGATTTCTGAGAGTGCAACTATCCCAGTTAAAACAAGTCCTTGTAGAGATCTTTACTTGAATGCTGCTAAATAAAGTGCATACCTAATTCAGAAGCTTATTCTAATGAAAAAAAAAAAATCATAGAAAAATATGGAAGATGTAGAAACAATCATTAAGAATAGCCTGCAACTTAGTTTTCATTGCAAGTGAAGAGTAAGTGCCACTGTGATGTTGCTGCATAAACACCGTACTATCAGACCTGAAAACTTGCAGCATTCATTATGAGAAAAGCTGAGAGGCAAGGGTTTTCATGCCAAAGTGTGCTGGTTTGCTGTTAAACACCATGTCTACCTTTCTTTTTGAGCTACTGAGATCCAGCTTTGGCCAGCAATAAATCCATGTGCAAGAATCTATTCAGGTCTCTGTTATGGGATGCACCATACTGCAAAAACATCCCTTTTGTCTTCTGAGTGGGCTTGCTCAGTACCTGCAGGCAGTACGTATTCCTAGTTAATAAATAGGGTTAATCAGAGTAGGTGTGGAAAATTTGATGGTGGCCTATATTGATTTTGGAATACAACAGAGGTTGTCATATTGGAAAAGCAGTTTGTTTAGACCAGGTCTGTCTGTGTATGTCCAACCTGGCTCTGGAGGCTGATCTCCAGAGTCACTAGGTTAATGCAGACTTTACTGGCATTGATACGTTGATTTGGAGCATCTGGGATCCTGAATAGTTGTACAGTAATTTCAGGGGAAAAAACCCATCTCAGACAAATGAAGGAGACAAGGAATGAACCGATGGCTGACGAAAAAAATCCGTTTTCCCTCATGGTTAGATGTTGAAGCTCTATTCCAGATATTCTGGAACAGGGGTGAAGCAGTGAGGCTTTGCATTGCTTTGTGGGGACTTCAGCTTAGCTCCATATTCCTCTTCCCCTACTTGGACCCATCCCAGATATTGAGCAACGAAGTTGGCAATGTGCTGGGAGAAAGAGTGGATGGGTCCTCCAGGAGTTCTCAAACCTGCTCAGTTCTCTCATCTGTTTATTCTCTTGAGAGCATGGCTTTGATCCTGTTTGTAAATCACTGTAATCCTTGTAAACAACTGTTGAGGGACTTAAAATGCTGGGTGTTTCCAGGTGATTATTTTAGAAGTGGAGATTCTAGTAACAAAGGTGTGCTGCTTTCTGCTTCTGGAATGGACAATGCTGAAAATGCACTTTGTCAAAACAGGGAACTGAATGAAATTTTGGAAGCACAAGCAATGTAAAAATCTGGTCTGTGTTTAATGCCTTTCAATGCTAATGTTCCTAGACTGTATTTACTAAATCATTGGCTGTTCAGCTGGTTTGTACACTACAGGATTTCTCAAGTTATTGGTGACATATGGAAAAAATTTGTTTTACAGAGGTCAGTAATAGAAATATATGGATGTTTTGTATGGGTTATATTAATGGATTGATGTACCTGAATCAGAAGACTGAAAGCAAATTCCTCTTTCTAGTTCTGAACTTGATTAAATTAATTGATAAAAGACTACATGTGTGATTCTTAATAAGTTTCAAAGACACTGAGATAGAAGAAAAGGCAGTAGATGTTGGTATATTAATTATATCAATCCTCACAAATCATCTTGAAAACACATTTGGAGACTTAAGGAAAAAGAGCAGGGAAGTCTCTGTTTGTAGAAATGTATACAATGTCAGGTTTTGTTTAAAATTCAAGATGTTACTGGGTTGGATGGTCTTTGATTTCCATCATTCCTGTAATTATAAATAACCCTTACACTCATTCACCTGCTGTGGACTATGGAGAAATACAGTCAGACACTTGCCTGGCAATACCCAGGTAATTTTTGACACTTTTTTTTCCGTGTGAGTTATTCATTATGGTAATGGTACTGTGTGATGTGCAATTTCTGGATTTATGACCCGTTCTCGATAAGCGTGAATCCAGCCTGCATGTGCATCTTTGATAAGGTTCTAATTGGATAGCAGTGACCTTTCTGAATGCAATTCTAGGAGGAAGATTAAAAAGCAGTCCAGAAAGTGACAGGTTTGGGACAATAACATATGAATTCAGCTCTGCTGGCAGGCATGAGATGTAAGCCATGATAAATTAGAGGCAGGCCAAGCAGACTTGGTGAATGATTGCTCATTTCTGCTGCATGCTTGGGTAAAATCCCATGAGTAGCACCAATGGTGCCATATTTTCCTTGTTTTCCAAATCCAGTGTTTACTGATTATGCATGCTGTGAAATAATCTAGCTGGTGAAGTTTCAGTAGACACCAAGGAGAGCCTGCTGAGCATTACATGTCTGAGTGATACCGTCCCTTCGTGTGTTAAGGGAGTCATAGATTTGTTGTTCTCATTAAACTACTTGGTAATAGCCTTCTTCTACTTGCTGCTTCTGATGGCTTTCTGCTCTAATTAAACCACTTTTACAAAAGTGATCAGCTTCATCTACTGTATGATTAAATAGCTTACAAATTGAAACTAAAATTAATCAACTTGACTCTGCACGCCTTTTTTTTTTTTTTATTCTTTGAGAATAAGACAATTACGAAGTTGACTTACAGAACTTGTTCTAAATATGTGCTTAGAGGCCCAAAGTGATGTAGGAATGCACTGGAAATGAAAACTTAAAAAAAAAAAAGTTGTAAATTCACATTGAAAGTTCACTTCAGTAAAAGTTTCATAATTTAGTTAACTTACCAATTATTCGGAGGAGTCACCAGATGCTTCCTGAATTGAAAGACACCTTTTATTTCTGGATTAAATTTTGGGTGTATCTTGGATGTCTTTTTATATCTCCATTATTATTTCTACATCATTTCTACATCATTTGTGGATAATGCTTGACAATAAAAAAGCAACTATCAGTTTGATTCAGTTTTTATACACACACAGTTGAAGGACTGTTTTACTGTTGCTCTTGGTACAGTTTTTGCTTTGTGACAAAAATATTGAGTTTGAAGTAATTTTTTGCTTTAGGTGAAATGCTCTGCTGTATGAAATTTGATATCACCAAGCTGAAGGAGGCGAAAATATTTGTCACTGCAGTAAAGCAAACTGTGAATAACCTGGTTTTAAAGCTTTATAAACCATTACTATTCAACCTTTAAAGTGCACAGTGGATAATTCAAATGGTCAATAGCTTTAGCTTTTGAAGTAAAATGGAGGTGAAGGGAGAAAGATGTTATGAATATGAATGGAGTTCTGGGTAACTATGAGTATCATAGAGGTTACTGGAGTTGTAAAGAGGGATCTGTAGTTTTATTTAAGTTTATAAATTTAGCCATATGGGAAATAAACACTGATTTTGCATTTTGATGCTTAATCTTATGGCAAACATATTTAAATCAAATCCCCTGGTACCAGCGATATTTGTGAGAGAGGGATGTGATTATTTATTAATGCCTTGGCTTATTGGAGCATGCTGATAAAATAATCTGTCATTACCTCTCGATAGTTTGTTTTGTTTTACCTTAATCTGTCTTGAAACATTTAGGAAATACATCATGGTAAGAAACTGTCAGAGCTTACAGGGTATAGTTGTCATTTAAATCTAAATAGTCTGCCTAATGAAGATCCTTAAAAGCAGGTAGAAAATTAAATATTCTTTGCTTTAATAATTTGGCAATTGGAATTTCCCAGAGAAGTCTTTCAAGTGAAAGGTCACATTTTGGTTGATCTAGCTGAAGTGTTCTAGAGAAAGGTTGAAAAGGGGAGGAGTTTCCATTGTTGGTGTACCTTGCCAGCACAATTAATCAGTCAGAATTTGCCTGCCTGCACTTAAGAACTCAACTGAGAGAGGCAAACTGCATGTGAGAGACAGGGCTAAAAACGGCCCTAAAATCATCAGCAACCCCACCAGGTGTGGGTTTTAATAATGTGTCCCTGCCATTTTAGGCCATATTGCAGGTGATTTAGGGCTTGTGTTACAGGTGAGGTGAGAATTGTTCGTTGTTCAGCATGTGTGTTATGCCTTTGAAAAGCAAATTTGTTAAATCAGTTTGCTCAAAGTTAAATAATGTTCAGTACTTAAATACCAAGATCTTATCTAATTCATTTTCACAACTTCTCTGCTACTGCTACATTTACTGTCCCATTTCTGAACATGGAGTGATCTGGGTGCTTCTACATCATCACATGTACCCGGCATTTGGGATTTGTGTCACGTCAGGTATTTTAAAATTCTGAATATTTTAATTAAATTATCCTGGTTTTTACAGTTTCTGAGGATGAACAGTTGGAACTAATTGAGTGCAGTAGTTAAGGAATGTCCTGCTCTACCCAGGTAGTTCAACTCTGCATCTCTACTGCTCTTTGTAAAGCAGTATTTTAAAATATAACTGGAATACGTGGTATGACACTACGTAAACTATGGAATTCAGAGCAATGAGTTCGAAGTGGCTGTTACTTTCTGAATATGTGTCTAAAAAATAGATTATATGAAAAAACGGGCAGGTGTGTAAAAAAAAGGTAGTACTTAGTACTTCTGGCTGTTGGAAATTGGTGCTGTGGCACTTGAGCTGGTGAACTTGGTGCAGTTTCTGTCATGGCTTTAATTCAGGCATTTCAGCTCGTTTTTCTTGTTATCATATTGAACCAATTGTCTCCTTTGCTCGGTTTTTTGGTCTTTAAATCTTAATGAACTTGTCATCTCGCTACGTAAAAACTCTGAAAATGGGCATGTGCTTTGAGACGGAGATAATGTTGGCTCACTGACCAACAGCATTGAAACATAATCAATACTTCTGAGACAGCAGACTTCACTGTTTGTTGAAGTGTTTTGAAATGTCTTAACTCCAAGTCTAGTAGGATGAAAAAAAAGGAAAAAGAAAAAAAAACTAAAAGGCAGAATAGCACACACTGAGGTCAGATTGTACTTGAAATCTCCTTTTGCTGGGAAATAGTCCCAATTTTTACATTTTGGTTACTGGACTATCTCTGATTTTACATGGCAAGCTCATGCACAGAGCTATTTGTTTCATTGCAAAGTTTCCACAGTTAATCATCTCCTCACAAGCAGACAGGGCTTGTGGGTGAATCCATCCTGCTTTGCATTAGCAATCTTTCCTGATCAGAAGGGAAGTCCACGTTCTGGATGCTCGTTGGTTTTGTAGCCCCAGCGCTTTCATGTTTTTCCTGGAGAGGCAGCATCCCCGTCCCCCACAGGCAAACTCCCAGGCTGCTGCTGTGTGGAGAGCCAGGGAAATCAAAGAGCCACCTACTGACCCCACCTATTGTCTGGCCTTGTCGCCTTCTATCAGCAGCACGCCACAATCAGTGCGATACATGTGTACCTCGTGCTCGCTCGGGCTTTGGCACACCCGGCCCTTGCACCTGTTTGCTTATGCATGAGCTGGGCATGTTTGAATCCAAATAGCTGCCGGAGAAGGGAGGGAGGGAGGGAAGCAGGGAAGCACTTCTCATTAGGCTGCTCGGAGGAGCCAAGGCACAACGACGCTGTGGAGGCAAAGGAAGCGTTGGCAGAGTCCACCAGTGTGTTATAAGATGGGGAATTTTAACAGATGTGGACAGTCGATCATGGCACATGAAAGGCATCTGATTTTTCTCCTTATTTTAATTCTCGGCTTTGATCTCTGGTGCATAAAGATTGCACACTTTGTGGGCGATGGGGGAATCCCTACTTGCCTTGAACAGAACCTTACTTATGATAAAAGCTGATAAAAGTGCTGTTCAGCATGAGCAAGGATGACAGAATCCAGCCTGTTATCTGCTAACAAATCTAATCTATCCAGTCTTCTGGGTCTTGCTGGCATATGTTTACAATTGTTACAGAGGAAGGTCCTCTGATTTTTCCCTACTGTGCGTAGGAGTCGCATTTAACCTCGTTCACCAAATGCTTTTTAATTTTTTTTTGTTAGGTATTTTTCATACTGAATCTCCAACATGAGTGTGTGGGAGCAGAAGCATAAGAAAATAGATTCCACATACAAATGCGTATTTCTTGTCTTTTCAGTGTTTTGAGTGAAGTACAGGAAAAGGTTATTCCAGGTCTACTCACTAAAAGTAGATGCAGGGCCAGGCCTTTGCTTTCTCCTTTGTACCCACCCAGAGAATTGTCTCTGGACTGTGATCCCCTAAACACAGAGATTAAATACCCTCTCTCAGGTCCAACTTTTCTGACTCTTCCATGCATTTCTTCTTGCTTTGGGCTGTGCTTTAAAATCATGTTTTGTCTCAAAGCACTGTATATAGATAATGTCTAATTTGTCTGCTCTTACTCATGATGTAGCTTTATTGAGGTGGGGGTGTTTCTCTGCAAGGGATAGGAACATAACCCCTTAGTTAAATAACTAAGTGCTGCTGAATAAGAGTCTTTAATAGTCAGATATTAGCTGTATTAACTAATGTCTAACCTTGTCCTATGTGGATATGTCAAGTAATCTTTGCCATAACGCAGAAAATGCCTGAAAAATTTTGGTTCCCAGATGATGCATTTTCTATTCAGGTATAGGCTTTCTTAGTGCCAACTGGACTTAAATTCCTAAAGTTTGGGTCTCTGTGTAGTTCCTCAGAGGAAGATAAAGGGAGATAAACATTTAAATAGCTTTGAGAAGGTGGACCCTATGTGGTTGTTGCCTTTCAAAGTGGGTTTTGGGATCCAAGGATACTCTTGCAATATTGCTCTTACTCTTGCATAGAACTGCAGGAGAATAAAAGGAATTGTAAGTTGCCAAATTTTGTGAACTTAGAGCTACTATAAATCTCACTTGCCTTGTCAATGGAATTTTCTGCCAAATAAATACTTAATTGCAAGCATTATACTGATCACTCCTTTCTCCCTCTCCTTTTTTTTAGTGCTTTAGTGTCTTTATGTTTTGATGAGAACCAACAAAAATTTAAGATGAGGGAAAGTTTTATGTTCCTGTGAAATAGGAACATTGGCCTCTTTTATATGGAGAAGGGTCTTAAATGTGATTTCCAAAGTGAGCTCCTGTTATTAAATTCATATTGTTATTTCAAGTATTCCTGTCAAACCTTTTCATAAGGTAAAATTTTCATGCTATAAAATGTAACCACAGTAAGTATTCTAGCATATTACACTGGATTTATTTTATATAGTTCATTAATGCATTGGGGAGGTTCCTGTGCTTCTTTTTCTAGTGAGAATGAGACAGTGCTTCTAATAAGCTTTTTCCAGTGTTTCACCTCCAGTCCATTGTCTCATACAGCTGTTATCTGACAAAAGGGGAAATAAAAAGAAAGAACAGGACACATTCCTGTGCTCTATTTTGCACATTAAGCTATGGCAGAAAAAAAAATATGGTCAGTCCTGTAGTAAGTAGAGCAGCATTTGCAATTGAATGTGTGTAATGAATTCTGGGAAGACTCCACCTCCTGTGTTACACAACCAAGTCTTGGAGTTTTACCTCTCTGTGCCCCACACAGTGTGAGCAAATGAACACTTTCGGACTTTGCATGCAGAGTTTCAGTGACTGGGCAGAAGGTTGTACATCTGCAGGCCCTTGCATGACTAATTTCATGTCAGCAGTGTGTTTTACTGCCATTTAAGTAAGAATTTATAATAATAGCTGTAAAGTTGCCAGATGGTTAGACTGGTAAGTTTTAAGGCCACTAAACTTAAAAATATTTAGATTTTTTTTTTTTTTTAATTTGCCTGTCTTCCTTAAGCACAAACACATTTAGATGTTTTTTTCAATCAGTATTTGCCAGAAATATTTTTTTGGTTCCTCATGCTAACCCATTTACTGTAACACTGCTGCCTTTCAGCAGATTTTTTTTTTTCTTTAACAGCTGTTTTGATCAGATTGACTTGTATACCTAAGGAACAGCAACACAATAACTCAACTCAAAGGTGTGGGTATAGAACTCCTTTTGAATTCAGTGGATAATGGGAACTTACCCATCTCTTGACCCCAGTGGAATCACTGCACACAAAACCAGCTACTTCTTTTTGGGGAGTTCATGACGTATTTAAACCTGCCAGGATTTAAAACTTCAAGAGCCAAGTTTTGCAGCTTTTATGACCTTAGGCAACATATCTCAGAGGGCCTTGTGTTTGTGGCACCCTTGCCAGTGCTGCAGACTGTGGGACGTGTGGCAGACAGTTTAACTATCAAACTATCCCTGAGTCTCCACTGGTCTGAACAGAGTTTAAGTTCAATAAGCTTCAGAGTGGGAGAGTAGTCACTATATCCCTGTACTATCTGTTCCACTGCTTTAGGCATAAAATTGCAAAGGAAATTTCAAATTCAAAGGGTCTGACAGTTACAGATTGAAATTTCCAGTTAATCACTGAAGTAATTCCCTTTGAACTCCTCTACAGGGCCTGACTAAAGTGGGTGTTTTTCCCTGTATGTTTTGGGGGTTTCCTTCAAGCTTTGGCAGTGATGATAGTAAACTCATTTTCTCTCAAACTGAAACTTCTGGTGTCAATTTGATTTTCGAAACTTCTTTAAGCAGTCACATCTATATTTTTTTAAATGGATTTCCCCTGTTCAGCTCCAGTGTGTCTGTGGGCTTGTTATCTCAGGAACATAAGATCATAAAGTAATGGAGCAAATGAAGTGTTTGGAAACCCTGTGAGTTTTACAGATCCTGTGAACATTTCTGTGTAGGCAGTAGTATTTGTTACAGCTTAACTCTTGTGTTGTGGTGCACTACTCTTCCTGTGAACTTTTTGGTATTTATTAAAATGTGCAGAGCACACAGAAGTGCACTGGTGATCTCCAACATAAGACAGTCTATTTATCGAGAGTCCAGCACTGGTCATGGGGTGTATATTCCCACAGGACACTTGTTTTCTCTATCTCAGTAGACTGAGGAGTAGATTGAGGTCCTTTATTACTATTACTCAGCCTCTAACATCCCTTCCATCCATTTCTCAGCTTGAACTTCCTTACCTATTAATATATGTCCTTGCTACCTAAAAAACATACTGTTGCAGGAATACTTTAAGAAGAATGGACTGCTGGCTTGGTGACATTCATTTTTGTCACAGACATGATCTGTATAAAATATTTTGATGACAGAATCTTTCATTTCTAGTTTCTCTCTTCCATTCTCTTGTTTTGACTGTCAATTAGTGTTCTCTTTTTTCATTTTTTTCTTTACATTCTGCATATTTTCTTTTTAGCTTAATCACGTCTAACTATGGTTACAGATAATTTGTGAAATAACAGGGAACCACATAAAAAGCAGAAAAGCAAGGGGAAAATGCTTTTTCAGGAAAATGTCAAAATTGAATAATTTCTCTCTCTCATCTGTCTGCCTTTTTTTTTTTTTTAACCCCCCCCCTTCACTGGATGTATAATTACCACGTTGTTTCAGTAATGTGAAACAAAAATTAGATGCAAGAGAAAAATCTAAATAGAAGGACTCTAAATGCTTTTTCAAAATGAAGAATTTAACTAAACCACTCTAAAGTCCCCTGCTGGGCTCAGGCAAGCTGAAATTAATTCAAGAAGGCAGATAAAAATTTTAACCAGCCCGAGTGGAGATGATGGATGTGACAGCTCTCAGTTAAAATGTCTTTTAGTGGCAAATGCATGCATATTAGTCAAGTGATGTGACATAACTGTCCTGGGTGAAAGAAGATGAACCAATGACCATTTGCATTGAGAACAAAAGAAAATTTAGAAGATTGGAATGTGGATAAGAAGGAAAAAAAGTTAGCATCCTTTTTCTGTATGTAAATCTGTTCATATGTATATATGCACACGTGTGTATGTGAAAGAGGGAGCTTAACAGATCTTGTGGGTGAGAGGAAGTAACTTGGAATTAATATTTGAGTTTTTTCTTTTTACAGAAGAATTGAAAAACAACTATGGTCTTGTTTGAATGGGATCCATGAAAACTAGTGTTTTTTCCTTTTTCTGTGCATTATCAATAAAGAAAAAAAGTCTGAGGTATGTGTTGTTAACACCCAGACACTTCATTTTAGAAGTCTTTCTCTTTTGAAAGATGTTTTGGCGCCTTCAATGTCTTCTCAGACTGAGCAGATGTAGAGATTGAACATGAGCAGAATTTATTCAAGGAGCATCCAAAGATGCAGTCCCTTGTGAAACACTACAGCAGAAATAAATAACATCAGGAATGGACCTTTAAGAAAAGGAATTACCTACAAAGAAAATACTTTCAGAAATATTGCTCTGTTTACCACTGGTACTTATTTTGTTTAAAGTTGTGATGTATGAACATATGCCACCAAGTCACAGTAGCTCCCAGTTAGAGCTGCCCAGGTAATTGTATTTCAGTATTTTTCTTATTTTCCTCCCCTATAATCAAATTGCATTACCATAATTTTGTTATTCAGATGCACCTCTCACTGGGCACCTCAATAACATTCAAGGCAGCATCTGGAACTCGCTGTTCTTAAATGCTGGAGGGAGAGTAGAATAGGAGCACAGGAATATCTTTCTAATAACACTTGGTTGCAAAATAAGACATTCTTCCAGCCTCTGTTATAGAGGGAATTCAACCAAAAGGTTAATGGTTGAAATCTCAAAACTAATTGGGCATTTGGGACGACTACTTTTGGTATCTTTCTGTGTGAGAACGTGCATAAATTGATCCTTAACATCTCAATTTTAATACCCAGTCTAAAAAAATGTTTGTTTTGTTTCCAGTTGTGACATTTTAAAACGTGTCCTTGTGCAAGCAGTCTGCACGATACCATTTCACTTGAAAGGAGCAGTATTCATTAAGAGAGTTTTAACTGTTGAACAAAGTACTCTAAAACAGGGTCAGAGGGGTAGGGACTGTAAAGTGCTGACCTGTTCAGAAATAAACTGCAATTCAGCAAGCCTGTGGCAAGCTACTCATTAACATTTTAACAAGGGTAGCTAATAGCACAACAACCTGATTACAGCAATGTGTCTGTGTACATTTGCTCTGCAGATTTTTTGTTTTAGTGCCTCTTCATTGTTCCTTTGAAAATAACATTTATAATATTAAAAAGTTGATCTGAGCTATTATAAGCTATTTGCTGGAGAGACTGAGTCAAAAGAGGAATGTTTGCTTCATTTATTTTAATTAGAAACATGCAAACAAACGTGTTATAGGTTATGGTTTTTTCTTTCTTCTGATGCCCAGTGCAGACATGTACATTGAGAAGATCAGGGTGTAAATCAAATCCTTCTCTAAGTCCGAAAATTTTCATGTTTTCTCCGTGAAGCTCTATCTTGTCTATTTGTCCAGATCCTAGTTTGAAATGGTTTGAGACAGCCCCAAAATCCAATCCCCTAGCTCCATTCCCCCTCCCACATCTTAACCTAATGTGAGATGGGTTTTTCCAGACAAAACACACCAGACTCAAAGTGGGGGAAAGGGAATATATTACAATGACTGTACAAATAAATACCATATCACATTATACACATGATCACAACTATCTCTACCATGACATATGTATTTACAGTGGATCAGATCTCTTCTCCCCTCCAAATAAAAGTCCAGGAGGGAAAGAAGGACAGATCCCTTCCAGTCCTTAAGCAGCAGCATCTTCTGAGGCAGCAGTCTGTCTGTCTTCTCCACATGCAGCAGCTGATAGCTGGATTTCTGCCAGCACTCACAAGGGAGGTATCCAAGCCTCTCTCGGCCCCATCGCCTCCAACCGAGGGGTCTTCCGTGGGCTTCGTAACCCCAGACAAGGTCGTATCACCACGTCATATCACGAAGACAGAGGGGGGTCTTCGTGACGGTCTGGTATCTCCAGGAGACTCAACTCCTTGCAGGGCCTCTGTGCCCTGCCTTCAGGCCGCCACCGTGGCAGCAGTGCAAGGGGGGGAGCCAAGGTCAACTCCCCCCGCATTCCTCTGGCCGTCCCGGTCCAGCTCCAGGATGCTCTGAGCTTCTTAGCTCCTCTCTCACTTCGGTGCTGCATGTCTAAAACTCTTCTCCAAAATAGGAGTCCATGTCCCTCTTCTCCAAGAGAGTCTCAAGGGAGTTTTGGGGGGCTGGTACAGTCTTACCCCCAGAACTCTGTCTCTCAGGCTGCTGGCTCTCTCTCTTCTTCCCGGCTCTCCTTCCAGGAGTCCTTTCTCTGGTGCTGCATGTTGCTTCTGCTGCTCCCCCGGTTCAGGTTCTTATCTCCTGGCTCTCTGCCACCGTTTCTCTGGTCAGTGCCGGCTGCTGCTCTGCGCCCATGGAGAAAACATCTCCCGGCATAACCACAGGCACCTAGCCCAGCTTTATGCTGTTCCAGGTCCCTGCAGCCCCCAGCCAGGGGCTGGGAGGGCCCAGAGGGCCCAAGGGGCTCAGAGCCCCTTCCTCGTGGCTCTACAACATGCCCACCTCTCCAACAACAACCAAACTACAACTCATCTCTTCCGGTGAGCTTGTGATATGTTTACATTTTTGCAGGAGCGCCCATTGGACAGAACTCCAAAACTTCCAGGGGTTTCCACCCCTTGGGGTCTACCACTTTTCTTAACCTCTGGGGGAAAACAAGATTCAAACCACGACAGCCATAATTCCAGTTCCCTGCTCCATCAGCTCTCCCCTGACCTTATTCTTCAGTAACTAATCTGTAAGATGAAGACATTAACTTTTCCCAGCATCACATGAACACTAAATATTAACTGCTTTTTTGAGTGATAGTGTGCCTACAGTTAATGTCCACCTTTATAGGCAGTGTCCAGCCTTGCTGGGGAAGGAGCCCAAGGTAATTTCTGCCTCCGAGTTTCCTTGTGTGCCTGGAGATCACAGTATTGCTTAGGCTGGAACAAGACCTTTAAGTTCATTGATTATTGATGGGTCTGGAATGCAGGAAAAAAAGTCTGAAGAATCTCCCAGCTTCGTGT
This sequence comes from Manacus candei, assembly GCF_025592945.1. Classification (NCBI taxonomy): domain Eukaryota; kingdom Metazoa; phylum Chordata; class Aves; order Passeriformes; family Pipridae; genus Manacus; species Manacus candei. The sequence goes on from NW_026138062.1 coordinate 71,889,570, forward strand.
TCCGGTCTCATTCAGTGAACTAAACAGAGAAGAAAGAGTATAAAATAAAATACACCAGAATAAACCCTCTATGTATAAAAATATCTCTATTTAAGTGTTTGAGTGCTTCATTAATAAAGTCACTCTTACTTAATGTGCTTATCATGTTACCTACCAGGATGTTGTCTGCCTGTCTCAACAGGGAATGGATTCCTATTTCAGGAGAAGGGATGTTGACCACAGAGGAGGTACCTGTTTGGCTGGCTTTCCAAATTATGTCTAGTTGAGGTGTATCCAGGTTACTTCTCTCTCTCCTTTTCCAGTGTAGGGTTATTTCAAACCCTAAAAAATATTTTATATTGTTATTTTGTATATTTAAAATCCAAATGATAATTTTAAGTAAGTCTTTATTGATATTAAAATTATAACTTTAGGACCTTTAAAACCTTGGAAGACAACAATGCTGCTTCATCTGTTACATCTGCTGGTACTTGGTGGATTCTACCTTCAGAATAATGCAGCAGATGCTGCCAGGGTATCTCCTATAAATAAATAGGGGGGGAAAAAAAGGCAGACAAAAAGAAGAGAAAGTACAACTGTTCTAAAAAGGAATATTAGGATGATTGCCATGACACTGGTGGCTTCACGAAGGCTGAGGACCTTATTGGAGAATAGTGAACTTACTGGTTAGCAACAGGTGATTGTTTTGGATGCTGAACCTTTTCTACTTGTTCTGGTGGGACAAGACATAGATAGGTCTAGTAAATTTGTAATAAGATACTGAAAAGAAAAGAACCTGCAATGCTTGAAGAACTCATGGCTAGGAGAAGATAAAGTATGTAAAGATGAGCCAGCTTCTCAAGAAATTAGTATGAAAACCGTGTCAATGCTCTATCAGGCCAAATTAGGATTTTTCGCTATCTGTTGTCAGTTAGTGATTAGTTGTTGGAGTCAAAACCAGCTAAAACCAGATAGGCATTTAATCTACTTTAATTTGTACTTGTTCCCTAATTACCAAAATTACTTATCTTTAGGGATCTCATTTGGAGTGTTGTGGAGATCCGTTTACGCATGGCTTCAAATGTGAAGTACATATTAAGGTAATGTAGGAAAAATAGTACAGTTAAACTCGGTGTAAGATCTTACAGAAGGGGAGGGTGATATTTATTTATCAAATGTTTAAACACGTTGTTTGTATGCACTCAGACTTCAAAGCTTTGTGCTCAGATGACCCAAGAAGTTTGTCTGTGTAGTCTGATCACAGTCACTTGTGTGTGACACACCAGGCAAGGGACGCCAGTTCCTCTTGACTGACAACAACAAACTGCTCTTTGGGCAGATCTGTGGTCTTAACATAAATATCACACATTCCTCAACCTTATTCCCGGGAATAACATAACATCCTTCACTATCAATATAAACTGTTCTTTTAAATCTTTGTTCTGCTTTTATTCTGGTGCTAACACACAGATTTTCATTTATATTTTAGTCTTACCAGTCTTGATTTTTTTTTTTTCCCCCGATACGAATCTGTACAATAACCTATTAGGAAGGACACAGACCACTGTCTCCACAGTAACTCTAATTTTAACTTCTTGGAGACAATGGGAAACTGTCTTCTGTGATGTTGGGCTACGTACATGTCTCAGCTAGAAATATGTTGAAGACATTTAAGTGAAACAATTAAATGACTGTAATACAGTGCTCTTTTATTAGAATGAGTCATTTCAGGTAGGAAGAATTTCTCAGAATTTTTAACCGTTACCTTGTGTGTGAATTTGCTATTTGGCTTGGTAATAATAACAGGCAAAATATTAAACATCCTTCCACTCCTAATACTTTTAGTTCTAACTTTATGTTTGTTTCTCAGGTGCTATAGATTACTTTGTTGCAAGTGTCATGCTGCTGTTGTCTCCCTTTTCACTGGAATAATCTTGTAAAAAAAATCTGAAAGTTCATGAAGAGATGGATGTTTTAGGTCACTCTTCTAGTTACTCAGTTTTGCACCTGTCTGAGACTTAGTTAAGCTAATGAGTTTTAATTATTTAGCAACTTTGTTTTGTGACATAGGTTATTTCTAAGTTATTTTTTGTATTCCTGTGGAAATACAAGCTTTTTTAGTCTGGATACTGATATTTATCCACTCCCTGTGAAAGTGTGAGATGAGAACTGTGAGAACAGAGGGTTGTGTCACAAGACCTTGTGGATAGAAAGGATGATTCTGTGACAGCTGCCCTTCACCAAAGACTTGTGCTTATCTAAAGTAAACAACAGATCAAAAGATCACTGTTGAAACTCTTCTGCCCCTTCCCTCCCACCTGGACTAAACCTTATTTTTGAATGAAACCCATAACTTTGTCTCTTGTGTTTGTGGGGTGCAGCACCTCTGATCCCAGTGTGGTAACTCAAATGGTTGGCACGTCACAGTCAGAGGCTGTTGAAGTCTGTGTGTCATCTTTGGCAAAATCCAGAGTGATATTTCCATTTATCTTTGCCAAAAGCATTACTCATGAACGTGTTTGTGACAGACTGCAAACAAAATTCTGTGTACTCACTTGATGCAATAATAAACTCACGAATGGAATAGCTGCAAAGTTTATTCAAGCTTTTATTTTTTTGGAAATAAAATATTTTAACTGTAGTACAGAGGTGCAGAAGGCTTTATCATCATTGAATGAGTTGTCAGGTATTCATTCTTCATCACAAAAGGTTTAAAATTTTAATTACATTTTTTTCTGTATGCCATTATTTCACTAGTCTCATATGGTGAAGAAAATTGACAAAGACAAACCTCAGGTTTATGTTTCTTGGTTTTGGGGGAGGTCAGAATGATAGATTTCAGTTACGAAGTGTAGTGAGCCTTCAAAAACTACCCTTATACCTCCTTATAATGAATAGAAATAAAATAGAAGGACAAAAAATGAGTTCTGAAGTTACATGTGACATTACTTATAAAGCTATAATTTTGTCAAGCATTGTTCATTCACAGAGTAATAACATTATTACAATCATGGGAGTAAATACACTGTATTCACTCTCATTATTTCCTTTTTACATCTCCTCCTAGATGGGACATTTGCATAAACTTATTTTATAACATTTGTTAATTTTTCAGTCTTCTGAGGGTACCTTGCAGTTATACTTTCCAGTTGTGCTCAATTTTATTAATAGGGAACTGAATTACAGGAACTTAATCCTCATCCAGCTGCTTACAAAATAAGAATAGAGGCAATATTAGTGTGTGGTGCAGCATGAAAGGTAGAACTGATGGTTCTAAAAATCAAATCTGTTGTGCCTTTTGGGTTCTGACATTCAGCTCTTCATGTAATTTAAAACATTTGCTGGCTTGTTCATACTGTAAACTTGTTCCTGCCTTAAGCCTCGTTGACCATCTTGAACTGAATCTCATGTTCACAATTTGGGAGATAAGCAGTCTCTTCAGCCCCTTGGTGTTATTTCACTGGTATCCTCTTAACTGAGGTGTGACCCTCCAGCAAAATATTTAAGCAGATACCACTAATCTTTGATGTTGATTGCTGAATTATTAAAGATACAAGTAAGAATTTGTAATTATTAGAATGTTCTGAATGTTGAAATATTAGCACTCATGAGGGAGAATGGTGCTTGTGTTTAGTGCTGAGAGTTTCTGTGCCATATGAATATTTCTGCTTTTTGTGGTTGAGTTCTGAATGCATTTATTAATACTACTTTCAGACAGCAGTAAGACACTGAGGGCTTATCTGTCAGTGTAAATCCTTGAGATGATTCTGGTTTATGGGATTAAATTTCAATTGTTCAGGTGGTTAGAAAGTTACAGAAATAAAATTTTACCGTAAAATGAAATTTTTGGGAAAATGAACACCTGTAGTAAGTCCAAACTGTTGGTAGTATTGGCAGATGCTGGAAAAGAGTTAATGGAAGATCAATCAGATGACACAGAGGTACCAGTGTTACACAAATATTTGACTGACCTGTCGTTCTGTGAGGGAAGATGTACATGAGAGTGTGCTATTCTCATTAATATGCTCCTAGGAGAAGTCAAATTTGCAGGAGTTTGAGCTGTGCTGGCCATACTTTTGTAGTCTTAAATCAATTTCTTGGATTTATTCAGAACAGCTTTTGAGCCCTTAATATTAAGTATTCCAATAATCTAAAGAGATTAATTCCTAATTCTGTTTGTTTTAATGAAAACATAACTGACAGCAATATGTGGCTTTGCCTTTTGTTTTTAATGATTTAACATGGAGTTACTGAGTGATATGAAGGGAGGTGGCTTCACGAGACACTGTGTTGTGTTCCATACTCCTCTTCATGTTCTCCTTACGATGATGGACTGTTTCCACTCTGAAAGCAAAACAGTATGCTGTCTTATTTAAACACTCTTAAATGTAAGCTAAATCCTATTCCTATAGATGTTTGCAGCAAATCTTTTCTGTTGTCCCACAAGAGTACAATTGAATATTTTGAAGGAAATACCTTGAAGGAAACTGGGAAGTGAAAGATTACTCTGAACAACAGATTATATCAAAGCGACTCTAAGAACATGTAAAAATATGGATTATTGATCAAAAGTTTTATTAAACAATTTTGAATAGTGAATTATTGGTCCAACAGATTGTAGTCCCTTTGCAGTCATTCTGTGAGGTTCAGAAAATCTCTCCTGCTGTAGGTTGCAAATTATTGATCCAAGATTGCAAGCTGGTGGCCCATGATAATTCCTCTGTTTCAACAGTTTCTTTCTTTGCAGTATATAATTGTAGGGGTAGTAACTTAATGAATTCAACCTATGGAAGTGTTTAACCTGTGTTTTATTGTCACAGAATGTGAATAGTAGTTGTCATGTGTTGTTTAGACATGTTTAAAAATCACTGTGGTGCTTTAACCTTGGCAAAAAGACCAGTTGTCGACCCAGTCCCTCTCTCGGTTCCCATCCTCAGTCTTCTCCAGGACAGGGGGAGACAAACAGGAAAACCTCATGGCTTGAGAAAAATGCAGGGAGATCAAATACCTATCACCACCGTGGGCAAACCAGACTCAGCTTGGGGGAAATTAAATTAAGTTCTCCCTACCTCCCTTTCCAGGTTCAACCTTGTTCTATTCCCAACTCCTTTATTTTCTCCTCTCTGCCCTGAGGGGGATGGGAAATTATGGTCAGTCCCTGAGGGCTCTTTTCTGCTGCTCCTTCCTCCTCGTGCTTTTCCTCTGTCCCAGTAGGAGTCCTTCCCTCGGGCAGTCCTTCAGGATAAACCTGCTCCAGCCTGGGCTCTCCACCAACTGCAGTTCCTTCTCAGCACAGCCACCAGCTCTGCCATGATCCCCTCCATGGGCTGCAGGGGATTCTCTGCTCCAGTGTCTGGAGTACTTCCTCCTCCTTCTCTCCTCACCTCTGTGCTCACAGGGCTGATTCACACACTTCACTCCTCAGTGCTAAGCAGCATTTTCTGCTTTGTCTTACACACACATAGCTCTCCTGCTTTGTAACCATCCTTTGTCAGCCCTTTTTGCAGTTTGACCATATCCAGCTGGTATGATTTTTCAGACTAGTGAAGGTGTACTTTGTTAAATGTCATTATTTATAGTAATTTGCTCTTATTTTTGTTGATTCTGTCAGCAGTTACTGCTTTATCAAAAAATAAATGCAGATGCCTTGATTCTGAGTTCCATGTTTAACAGGCTTGGAGGAGCTGGGCGTGGAGCATGTACCCCATAGGTCTCAGCAGAGTTCTTAGTAAGGCAACTCTGTGATTAGTGGAATTTGTAGGCACATTTATTAAACCCATCCAGGCACTTGGAATAACTCTGCCATGTGTCTTTTTTATTCCACAACCTGTTCTCCCTTCTTTTGCTGTAATTTCTTCACCATACCATACTAGGAGTTTCCATGTTTTATAGTGCTTTAAGGAAGGATGTTTTCCACTTCACATGGAAAACTCTCCCAGACCTTTGAAGGATTTTCCAGAAGGATGATACACTAAGTGTATTATTCCCAAGTGTTTTTCGATGAGCTACCTCAAGGCTATGGTTTAGCATTTATTATTACTGGATCTGTATTCAGAGTCTAAGATGAGCTCTATACTGGTTGGGAGGCAGATGGTATCAATTTAATGAGTTGTTACTGGTTCAGCACTAATGTTGTGTGACTGGTATCTGTGTCTTGCTTCATGATTCTGTGCCCTCATACCAAATGTACTCCTATTATGGAGCCACTTCTGGAATTTGCCTCAAAAATCTTAACGCATTTAAGATTATAATAACAAGTGAGATTGGTCCCCACAGGGAGGATTTGTGGATGTTAGGAGAAAGGTGGAAGTTAAAATCTCGTAGTCACTGGAGGGAATCACACTAGGGCAATTTGCACTAATTTTTGAAACTAATTTTGAAACTCATATTGGTATGTAACTCTTTATATTTTCCAAACTATTTTGGTGTACAGAGATTTAAGCCTTATTTTTTCTAAAGTCTATAAACTAGCAAAAGCAGACAAAGGTGTCTCAACCTGCCTCCCTCTCATTCCCTGTCAGGTCTCCCCAGACCTGCAGTCATCCCTTCTAACGTTAGGGAAACTTGTGTAGACAGACAGTTCCCCCAGACTGGAGATCTAACCGAGGTTAAGAAAGTCCTCTGTGGTGAGTAAGTGCAAATGTGTGTGTTTAGCCAAATTTAGAAGTTTTCCCAGATCCCTTTAAACTGGATTGCTCCCTGGGCTGGTTCTGAACAGGTTACAGAATTGCTTCTAGGAGTCCAAGAGAGGGGAGGATGTGGAGTTGAGAAACTCAGCCAGGAGAGAGGTGAGCAAGACCTGCCTTTGGCAGTAAGTTTAACATAGGTTTTGCTAAAACCCTGTCATTAGGCAGGAATGTGCAAAAAGGTGCTCAGAGAGGAGTTTCTTGGCATTTAAAAGTGTCCAATTTGCCTGAGGAATAGAGGCACAAGCAATGCTGTAGTGACTTAGGCATTCAATAGGTTATTAAAAAGGATAAGTCATAATAAGTATTTTATGCATGAGTTGTATTTTAGTGAGGAGGGAAGAATGACATTCTGAAATATGTTACAAATTATTTTTATATCTAATTAAAAGTTTAGTGCTGGTTCATCAGCGTTTTCCACCTGCTGCTTATTCACAGCTTACCTTTTGTTGAGGCCTATAAATGTCATGAATTCATCAGCTTTCCTGTTAAGCCTTTCAAATGCCAGAGAAAGGCAGCAGGTATTACTGTGGGGCCCTTTCTTCTCTCCTTCCCAGTTATCTTTGCATTTTCATCCCTCTCCTTGAATTTCCTTCTACCTCCCAATGCTTTTGCCATTAATCATTACTTAGTGGTCACTATAATGACTGTATTGTGGAAGTGCTGGTGGGCCCTGTCCTTACCCAGCCTATTGGCCAATGGGGGAATATTCCAGGAACTAACCACACTGAAGTCTCAGCCTGTCCATTGGTGATGGAATCAAGCCTTGGTTAGCAGAAATTTATAGATGTAATTGCTTAGATACCAAAATAAGATGTCCTGATGTCAAGTGAAACCCTACAGAACAATGCTGCCAGTTTTTCTCAAGACTGCTGTTAGCAGTGGTTGCAGGAATGTACTCTGCCATAAAGTTGTTGGTGTTGATATGCAATAAATTGACATTTTAATGTTATTCTTAAGCTTCTTGGTTTATGTTGTGGTAATACCTATAGGTCTGCTATACCTGCAGGAGTCATAACCTCCTGTGTACTGCTCAGACACAGAGCACTAATGAAAAATGTGCTTTCTATTCCCTAATATTATTATGTTCCCCACTTCTTTTGAATCTTGTAATAATGATTCCCTTCAGAAACCTCCACACTCATTTGTTGTGTTGCAGGTGCTGTTTAGATAGTATCATAAATATAAGCAATGCTTACCAAACCATTAAAAAGCTCATATAATATTTTCCATAAACTATTGCATTCTGTAGTATATAATACAATATAATAGGTGGTATTATTTTACAGTGTTTATATAAGTTATAAAGCATGGTACAGATACCACTGGAGAGAGCCTAATGTGGAGCTAATGAAGGCAGTTGATTCTAAGGGAGAATTTGAATAAGAAAAAGTATGTCATTGACAGAAATGAAGTAGGGGATGTATGGAGCTCTTTTTCTCTTAAACTCTCAGGAGCAGCATTCTAAAAGACATATTTCAGGTAGTCATCTCTGAAAATGAAAGTTCCATTTCTGTGAAAAATCATTTAGAACCCATCTGTTTATATTTCACAGCAGCAGTGAGCACAAGATGTATAAATGATTGAAGATTGTGTGACTTACAAAGGGCAAAAGTGTGAATGAGACTGTCTGTTATACTTCTTCTGGAAAGAGAGTTACATTTTACAACCCCATGCCTAGAACTGCTTTATTTGCTGCCAAAAAAAAATTAGAATTAACACATACCCAGTACTCACTCTGGGGGAGGGATTTTTAGAGCAGTTGAGGGGAAAGAAATAGGGAGAATCTTCATTTCAAAATGGAAGTTGGGTGTGAAGGCCTTTGAGGTCTTAAAAACATCTGGTTTAAATGCAGAGGGCTGAGGAATATTGTTTTCTTAGCATGCCTCATATGGAAAGAAAGGGAATGCAAAAAGAAAAGGTGCTCTGTAATCCACTGTATGGGGACTGGGGAAGGAACAAGAAAGTAGCTGTAAAACTGCCATTTCATAAATGTTTGTCAGCAGAAAAAGACTGTATGTGGCCCATTTCTTATCACACCAGGTTGCATCTAAAATACTCTTGAAGGCACGAAATCCCTTCTGTTCCATTAAAGCGAGTGGCTACAGAAACTTGTCTATGTAAAGAAGCAAATAAATGACAGGATCTGATGGCTTTTGTAAATCTGGGCCGGTACATTGGCTGTGTTGTGATTTGTACTTGCTCTGGGATGTTCTGTGGGGCTGTGGGCCTTGGATTTACAAATAGCACAACATGGTGTGCTGGCAGAAGAGCAAAGAAATTGCTGTGACAAATCAGGTGACGTGTCCAGCAGGTCTGAGAGGTATCACTCTGCAAACGCGTATCCCCATACCCCTGGAAGGGTTTCCATGTAGTTTAGCAACTCTTGCTCAATATGTTTAAAGAGGCTTTCTCACATGTCAAAAATCTACTTGAAGACTGCAGCAAAAAACCTGTGCAGCAATTCCTTCCAGGCCTTTGTGTTTAGTCTCAGAGTGAACTGGTTTCTGTCCAGTGCCATCCAATAAGGAAGGGATGCTAACTAGTCATTCCTGCTATAGGAAAGAATGGGAGGAGGAGGGGGATGCAGAGGGAGACTGGAGAATCTGGAGACTTCTGGAACCTCCTGGGATTGATTGCTTGGGAATTTTGTGTGGTTTTATTCTAATTCTGTTGAGTGACAAGCATCAATCCCATGAAGGAAAAAGCCTTACATGACGACCTATTGTTTTTTCTTTTGAGTCACATACTTATATACAGATGTTTCTGATAAAAAACAAATGAAGTTACTTTTTAGGTATCCAAAGAATCATTTAAAAAAACCACAGATAATACTGAAGTTTATCCAAGTCTACTGCATCATCTTATATTCTGATGGTTTTATAGACTCATTTCATCCATTTTAAGGGGGACAGTAAGTTTTTAACATTCTCTTAAAAAAGCTTCAAAAACCCAAACCAACAAAATGACCTCAGAGTTGCACATAGTTAGATAAAAATGTCCTCCTGAATTCCCCAAAAACTGTCTGCTGTATTATAAATTATTTATTACTTGTTGTTTGAATGTCTTAGCAGAAATGTACTTGAAAAGTGACCTTTTTTGTAAGGACTGATTTAAGTAGGAAGACATTGCTATAACGTATCTACACTTAAAATGTTCCAATTCATTGCCTGCAATGAAAGGGAGATTCTGGCCATAATATCAGCGTTGCCTATCTTGGTTAAGAACTAATTAAGGAACAGGAATGTTTCCTGTGTGAAAATTTAACTTTTGAAAAAGTTGCTCATGGCTTAAAGGTCATGTGAACCTTAATGTCAAGGTTTCAGAAGAGTTTATAGACAAGCCAAGGGTACTGTTAAGAGAGCAGATGTTGGAAACAAATGCCATATACTCGTGTGTTTAGCAACACCTCTTGCAGAGCTTTGGCTCTTTGCAGCTCTGTATCATAAATAATGCGGTGACTGGCTCTTAAGCCTTTTGCAAACAGCAAACTGAAAGCCAGGCTGGGTCAGGATCCAGTAAAATGCGTTATTGTATCCAAGGGCTGAGCTGGTAAAAGCGGAGACACTTGCATACCCCTTGGGAATTTCTAAAAATTCCACCCTTTCATGCTTTGGCTGCGAGTTTGCTTCTGAAAGGCTGGAGTGCAAGAGAGAAGGAGGGGGATTTTTGATTTTTGTTTCTGGGTTCAGTCTTTCCTCAATTTATTCCAAGGGAGTGTTACAGCGATTTAATATGCAAAGTAGCTGTCTTGATGAGTTGTCACTGCAGCTGACTGGGTGGAAACCTGAGTGAAATTCCCAGGAAATCTGTGGGAATTCCAATAATGATTCATATTTTCAGCTTTTTATTTCAGTTTAACAAAAAAATTTAAAGTAAGGCAGATTTGCTTATAGACAATCTGTTAATTCAACTATAGAAGGAGTATAAATCTTTTTAAGGATTAACTAACACTTGTAGAAAATTAAACTCCAAAGTGCCAAAGAAGTTGACTTTCTTAATGCTGATTCCCTTTTATTATGTCTTTCTTCTTGCCTCTTTTTCCTGTTGGTTCAGATGGACTCATAAAGGCCTTACATATACAGGAAAGGTGTATTGCTTTAACTTAAAGCAGTTTTAAAGGAGTTTCAGGTAAACAGATACTCCTGTTTAGACTTAAGAATGTTTTATTTGGTTTGCCTTCATGCCTGATAGACTGAAAACAAGCACATTTTAACTGAGATGACAAATACATTCTCTCATGTGTTCAGGTAATACAAAAAGGGAACCATATCAGTTCAGGGGAAAAAAAAAGAAGTATAAATCTTAACACTTATTATTTTTGATTTTGCTGAAGAGGATTATGTATTAATGCATAAAACCAGCTCTAAACTAGGGATTTTTTTTAGCTTACCTGCACATACGTGGTCCAGTGGAAGACATCCCTGCCCCAAGGCACAGATGTTGGAACTAGATGATTGTTAAGGTCCCTTCCAACCAAAATCATTCTATAATTGTACAAAACAACAGTCCTTGTTTTGATATTATGGATCCATAATGTTCAATATCCCAAAACTCCATAGGAAAATAATTCTATACATTTGAATACTCTTAGTTTGGAATTTACTTTTTCAGCCAGTCCTTTTTGAAGACTGCTTAGCCTAAGGGAATTATCTGCAGTAGTAAATAATAAACATGTGTGCATAAGATGATGATTGGAAATGCTGCATAATGGCAGAGGGAAGGGGAAGAGAACAGTAAAAGTCCATATCTGTGAAACTGTCAGTAAAGTCTATCAGTAGCCTCTCTGAGCAATCAACAGATTGTGTATGTGTTACCTCCCAAATGAAGGTAGAAAAGCCAATCAGCAGAAAGATAAAGATGGTTTCCAGAGCTTTCATCTTCCTGTCACCCTATTTGCATGGAAATACTGGTAACAGCAGACATCACGTGGCCCTAATGAGAGCAGGTGTGTTCCCTCATGGATCCAAGCCAGTCGTGGGTGGTAATGAAACCAATCTGTAAATGAGATTTTAAAGGGTGCAATACTTCATCACTGGCAATGTTATCAAGGTGCAGAAGGCCCTTCCCTCTCTTCAGAGTGGGATGTGATTAGTTGCAGATTAAGAGTGATGACAGAATAGAGTTCAAAGCACACCCTCCGTGGTGTCAACAGGCCTTAATGATAACATAGTGCCGCTTCCCGTAAAGAGTTTCATGTCTTATTCAGTGTAAATGGTGAAAATGTGGCATTTTAGAACCAATGATGTGTTTTTCCATTGATGCTGTCATAGTACACAGCTGCTGAAAGACTGGCTGTTTGTCAGCTCTCATTTTCCTCAGTGATTCATCAACCAGTGGCAGTTCATGCATGCAGGATCAGAATGGGAATGAATAACTTCCAGCAATGCATTGGACAGAGCAGTGTTTCATTCATCTCCCACCTACTTTGATGCCTACTTAAGGTGTCAGAGATTTTGGGTAGGTTCATCCAAGAATGTGTTCAGTATTTTGCAGGAGCAGGACTTAAGGAATATTAATGAGTTAATGAATTTTAAAAAGCAGAACTATGCATTCACATTCTTTCTAGTATAAAAGTTTTACCCTCCTTGAAAGTGCCATTAATGCAGCCTCCTCTCTTACTCTTAAATTCTGTATTTTTGTCAAACTACAGTCATTCTAAGAGGGAAGAAAAATTGATTTAATAAAATTCAAAAGTAATTAGAATCCAATTTACTCACATAGCGCTTGGTCTCACCTATAGCACACAAATGCATGATTTGGCAGAGTGGTAATAAAATAAATGTTTCTGGCTCAGAAGGATATACAAACCACGAGTGCTGAAGAAGTTCTGTGCATTTCCAGTTGGCACAATGTGACCTGGATGGAAATCCAGATACTGGATGTGTTTTAGCTGCCATCATTGGAGGGTGGTACGTGGCTTTAATTTTTAAAACATCTGAGGAGGATTAGTTTGAAGTATTGTGTGTTTATTTTTTAGGATCTGATTTTAAATTATTAGAAAAGGGAGGAGAGAGGGAAGACAGGCATAAGGAAAAAACCAGACACATCATAGACTTCTCTTTTGAAAAGTAGTGTTGACCAGTGTTATGGGAATTGGGCAGATTTTCTCATGGGAGATACTGCAGAGGTTTCATACAATCTGACTTTGGGTGCCTAAATTAATAGGCTAATTTCCAGAGACTGTATAATCAGTCTTAGTCCCCCTGTCATGCCTAAAGAAGGGAGAGTGATATTGTAGTTTATATGCAAATTGTACACCCCAGACTTGCACTTTAGTTTTTGAATTAGAGAAAGTATCAAGCTCGCTACTTGGGATGTAGTTTAATTTTCTATTAAAATCCTCTTTCATTCTCTGAGTTTTAAGAGATTCTGGTAAGTTCTTCAGTGTGAAATGTATTCTCTGGGGCCTGCTGGAAGGAAAGGCAAAAATAAATTTCTTTTCTTTTGAACCTTTCTTTGTCCATAGTAGCTAACACTCAGAAGCTGTTCCAGGGAACAGCCTTTGCATGGTCTTAAAAGATAAAATGCTTCTGAAGTACCATTTAACAGTAATTTCATTGGCATACTGATAATAACTTGGAGTAGATGTGTTTGTTTTGTTGCTTCATATCCCAGTCTTTCAGCCCACCTGACTGAAAATTCAGATGGATGACACAGTTTTCTACAATGTCCTGCTACTTTCTTCAGCCAAATCACAGGAGAAATGCAAAAAAAAAATCTGCTCAGGATTATCTGGAGGGCACAGTGGTCAAACTCTTCCAGTCACAAAGATGGTAGTATCCAGCAGGATTTTCCTTCTCTCTAGAGCTGTATAAATTAGCATAGTATTAGTATAACCAACATAAGACCATTATTAATTAGTTTTATAAAGAATTAGACACGCAGATGTGCATAACCATGATTTCCATGCATATTCCACTTGTATGTACCCACATGTGTAGATCCCCCCACACAGAGTATACATTACTCACAGTGTCACAGCAGGGTAAGTAATTTTGCATTGGTTAAGTAATTTTTCTTTGGTGTCTGGTTAAGTGTAGTCAGGATTTTTTCCCATTCTTTTCCACCTAAGAGCTCATTTACACATCAGTTAGGGAAACACAGGACACTGTGATATTCTTTTCAGTGTGGTGTCAGTGACTACTTTCATTACAAGCTTGCTGGTAGTTTTCTCTTATGTTTTGATCATAATCCTCAGCAGTGTTCTGCTCTGGAGCGTCCTACCAACATGAGTAGTGGGCTGGAAAATGTCACTAGATTTAAGATAATGATTTATCAGTTCATGGAGAGAATTAATGGATGTGTCTGTGAGCATGAGAAACCAAATTCCAGTGTACTTAAAGAGGGTTTATTCTTATGTTGTTGACCTCATTAGGCATCTTTATCACTGCCTTTGGTAAAAAATAAATGGTCCAAGTAAATGCATCAGAAATTTATCCAATACTGAGAGAAATAGGTAATACAGAGGAAGTTTGGTGCTGGTGTGTAGGTCGAGGGCAGAATGCAGAGAAAGTAGCTTTCTGGTTAGAGTGGCAGATGTACATTGAAAATGAAACATTGTCTTCCTAGCTACAACTCCTCTTTGTATGTGGTGTGTACTCCATCAACATAAATTCATGAGAATTTCAGTATAAGACTCCTTCTTCCAGAGTAAATCTTCCAGTATTCCCATTCAAGGGGCACCAAGGGCAGAATTTCTAAGAAATGAATGTGTAGAGAAGAATAATTTTTCAGAAATGTGAAATGAATGCTTCTGGCAGGGATTTATCATGTCTTTGCAGAGCAGTAGCACGTTAGCAATGGCTAACCAAAAGATGCAAGCCAGACATAACTCTCCTGTGGGCTGAAATTGATACAGTATATGCTTTATTTTCTCAGCAAATGATGAAATGTATGGATTTCTCAGTTTCATAAAGAATTATGGCCATATAAAATATTATTAAAGCATCTTGTATGATTGAATGGTTAACTGATTACACAAGTAAAAGAGTAGTGTGGACTGGGGAAGCCTGGCACTCCACAGGCCTCAGACACAGGTCTCCTTCACACAGCATTGTATCTCGTGGTCTGTGAAAGAGGCTGCTGCAGAAAGCCAGGGAAGAGGGACTGTTGAGGGCATGAAGGTCCCAGAGGCTTTGAGCTGGTTGTTTAGGATTTGAGGAAAAAAAAAAACAAACCAACACAAAAAAGCCCCACACAACAAAGGCTTTGAACTGTTTGCTTAGGATCTGAGGAAAAAAACAAGCTCACCAATTGATGGTAATAGCAATGATAACAACAACAATAATAATGTATTTTGAATAGGATTTTTGTATCTATATCACACAGTTGTTCTGTGCATGAATGTGCAAACCCAGCAGAATTTTATAACGCTTCATTTGCTCATGGACCAATGTAAACTAACTTAAATACAGACACACAGTCATCAGGAAATGCTGCTACAGCTCATGAATGTTAAGTTTATGAATGCAGTTGAAAATCCATAATTTACCTCCCCTTGATCTCAATAGACACAACACAAGCATCTGATGATTTGAGGATGATTTAACAGTGCTTTTCTCCTTTTGCCAGAATAAGCTCTGTGCAAAAAAGATACCTGAGTTCTTGTGCAGTTCTGGCTCTGAACTCTATTTCAAAGCTCAAGGGGGACCAGAAAAGCTGCCTGTGTGTTTTGCCCTGTAACTCAGATAATTGCTGTGGCACACCTCAGTCCACTGGCAGTGAAAAGAGGATGCCACACTGTGCTTTGTTGGACCCACTTGTTGAGCAGGTTATGTGCTGCTATGAGTTTTCCTTCATAATATTTCCAACTGAACTGATAATTATTAAAGAGATTTATTACTCAGGGCTCTGGCCTTTTCACTGAAAGCTAGAAGCAATAGAGCAAAAAGTCTATGCAAATATAAAAAAAGAAGTAGTCACAAACAATTCAAAAGGAGTATTGTTTCTGGTGTGTAGTAGGGTTTTTATTTAAAAGAAAAAAATACAATGCCTTCAGAATAATGAAATATTTCTGAAAATAATCCTATATGTATCTTCATACAATATTTTGCTCATGTATTTGTTGTAGATTTTTAGATTTTTTATAATGGATTCTAGATAGAAAACACAACAAACTCCTATGGTTGGCTGCTATAGTTTTCAGGTTTAAATCTTTTCTAAATCCTGTTGAAGAAAATATTTGATATAAGTTATTTATCATTAAAGATTTTCAGTAATTTATTTTGGTCAAACAAGTGCTTCATATGGTGGCGTACCTGTAAGTATTTACATAATTGTGACTTTTTTAGTGAAGGTGATAATTTTTAGTGTATGTTTAATTGGAGGAGGATTTGGAAAGGCAGAGTGGAACTATTCCTTCTACTTCATTCTAGTTATAACTTTGATGTAAGGGTGTGGCTGGTATTTTGTATTTTTCCATTTGAAAAGTAAGGCTCTTATCTAAGCAGCCCTCCTTAAATACATATTCATGGCTGTAACTGGGTAGGAGAACATTGCTAAGGTTGTAGGTAGGTAATAAACTTAGAGTGAATATCCTTTTAATCCTTGGCTTCCCATTCCCTTTATTTGTGTTATACGTGTTACCTTCATCTTAGTTGTTTTAAAAGCATCCAGAGGTTTTCTCTGTATGCAAACCGACTCTCTGGGAATGAAGAACCTGCACAAAAGCCTGTAAATGTAACTCCCCATTAAAATCAAACCTCCATGAATATTATATGAGTGGGAATTGACTGTTCCCACTAGCTAGAAAATATAATAAAACCAGCTGAGGTCTCAAGCAGAGGATTTTCATCACTTATTTATCCTCCAACTTAAAATAGACAAAATGTAGCAACGAAGTGACTTACACTGCAGTAAGTCACCCTATGATTGGTATTTTATAATGCTATTTATATTAAAAAATTTGTAATCAGCTAACAAAGGTCACTTATCCCTACTGAAATTCTGATTTTGAACAGTATGCAGTCCCATGTACATTAATTTCCACTCACATTTGTCTCTCCCTCTGTTTCCCCATTTACCTCCATGCATCTGTGCTAAGGGAGCCAAAGTTTATTAGTCACAAGAGGAGATGATCTTAAATACCTCTTGCTTTGAATTTAAATGGGGCCAGTCTAGCTACTTTGAAATTAAAATTAAATTCAAAATTAGTACCCTTGATTATGAAAGAGACTGTGAGAGAGCAGTCAAGTGTGATTTTTCTGAGCAAACTATCCTTCCATGGTACTGCTATAGACAGTATTTGGTAGTTGCTCACACTGGACTAGGTTACGACAGATGTGTTATACACATGGACATATGTGGAAAAGGAACTATTTCCTATCAGCCCTCAGCATAAGGTTCCTGAAATTCACAGTGTTTAGCCTCAGAAGAATGCACTAGCAGATTCTCCATGGATGTCTGGGAATTGGGTTTTACTTCTGCTCTTTGGAGGGACAGGGCACCAAGAAGAGAGAGCCATGAGTTCGATTGTAAGAGGATCCTTTTATTACTTCAAAAATCCCAGTGCCCCACGACAGAAACGTGCAGGTTTGTTAGAAATTCATGCTGCTAATTCAGATTTCTCCAAACATTTTTGAGAGCTGAACATGACAGCAAGAAGGTTTTATGCCATATTGTCAGTCTTCTCACATGGCCAGCACAGACTTCCTAAGGTGTGCTGTGGAGGAGTTAGCAGCAGTCTGTGTGACTGTGCTGGTCTGGAGCAACTGTGTCCTGTGAGCAGGAATGTGTATCTGCTATTAGAAATTTTGGAATCACAGCCTCAGAGGCAGGGCTGAAAGAGTTAGAGAATTATTGAGCTATTTGGGGAGATAACTGTTGCAACTGCCTTTAGTTTAATATAATTGAATGTCATCTTGTTATGGCATGGTCGTGAAGAGGAATGTGTGTGCTCACCGAAATGAGAAAGGAATGTTGGAATTTAACAGCATTTTGTATTTGCTGCTTCCGAGGGAAAACCTAAAATGTAAGAGTTGCCTCCAAGTTAAGTGCCTGGATGTCACTTCTGTCATTATTTCTGACAAACTTGTAGTAGGAATGTAATATCTGTTATTCTTTTAATAATTCCTGAATTCATAAATGGTTCTGTGCATGGAGTTTGCCCAAGCTTATTTTCTTGAGTAAGTGAATTCAAGGTGAAAAACATCCAGGTTTGAATATTTTGGTTCTTAACTGAAATATCTTAACACATTCTTGACAGAATGTTTTAAACTCTCCTGGAAGAATTGTGTTGTGCCTTAGTGCATAACCCTGTATTTTAGCTGAACTGAGGAAGTTAGAAGGAAGTTTTGGTTAGATACAATTTCTCTTCCAAATCTTTATTAACTCTCCTAAGTACAGTATCATAAAATTAGAGAACTGTTTCATTTAAACTTTAAACCTTTCTAAGAGGTTTTAATTAGCAATTTAATGATCAATGCAGAGGAGAATGGGACTGTGTTTTTCCATTAAATTAAAGGAAATTAAATAACACATTTTGGTTTTGTAGAGTGCGCTCTTGTTGTGACAAGCGTGAAGATGTTTCTAAGAGGGTTGATTAGCCTTTTGGCCTCTCTGCTTAATATTTTTGTCATTCTTCTATGGAAGTTCCCGTGTGCCTCCCATCAGGATTATTGGAATTTGGAACCTTATCTATAATTGTCTACCAATAGGGGTGACATGGTGTCTCTTCGCTGCATTAACTTTATCGTTCCCTGTAAAACATTAACACAGCAAAAATCTGATCTTGTAAATGAGCCCCATGTCTTCATCTTGATCAGAGAAATGAAATTTGTAATTCAAATTAGAAAAGTTAATGAACTTAATGCACAGGCTGGAAAAAGTCTTGTTATGTGCCAATTTGGTCTGCCTATAGACGCTTCCAAACATTCCCATTAAGGTATTGATTGTGTCCATTTAGCAAAGTGAAGGGGACAAGTGAACTCCCTAATGGTTTACACATTACACCAGTAGTGTCTAGACCCCCAAACAAAGGAAACCTATTGAGATAAGCCTTAAATTTCCTTAAAAAATAAATTCAAGAGTGTAGCTATTAACGCCAGCATTTTGGTCTTCTTTTTTTGAAGACCAAAAGCTGTTGCAGGTAGAATAATCAGCTTATGTTTATTCATATCAGTGCAGAATTTAATGTTCCCAAGTGGAAATAATAGTGGACAGTCTTAGCACTACAGATAACAATTAAAGTCTCCCATCACTTAAATGGTTGCTGTAGTTTTATAGTAGCATTTTATCTGAAGGCATAATGTTGTGATCATGATTATAGTTTAGAAATTCAAATTCTGCTCCTTGTACTTTCAGAAAATTTTATTTCTGCTCTGGCTACAAATGGTTGTGGTTTTATCTGCCATCAGTAGTTGTTGGTGATGGTGCACAAAGGATGTTCAGGAGCACTGGCGTGCACAAAGCTTTAGTAATGGAGTCTGGAGCTGATGGCATACAACAACTTTAAAGTTATCTTGGGGGAAAAAACCCCCAACAACCAACTCTTTACAAAAAAACCCAACAAACTAAGGACAAAAAGAAAAGATGTGCTTGTAGTGTCTGTCTGGGAAAAGTAGTAAAGTATGTCCTTGGACAAGTGTCCTCTGTGATGCACCAGGTGGTTTCCCCAAGCACCTTTCTCACTGGAAGTATATTGGCACCAGCTCAAAGTCCTGACTGGGTGCTCCTGCTTGTGACACTGGTGGCAGTGGTGGGAGCACAGGAGGTCAGGTGCAGGTCTTGCATGGTGGTTGCTGGCAAAGCTTCATGTATGCAGGAACCTGCCCCCTGGATCTGTGACTCATCTCTGCTGCGCTGTGTGCGGTGTGCTAAAGCTCTGAGCTAAAGGACACCAGGGGAACAGTGAAGATGCCTTTGCCTGGACTTGCAGGCTAAAAATCAGCAGGTGAAGAGTGATTTAGGCATCTAGGCCAGTCACAAGAAACCTCTGTGAGAGTGGTCTGAATCTGCCAGTGGGAGGTTGTGAGTAGAAGAACACTTGGGGTAGTAGGAAAAGCACTGCCATAGTATCCTTGGGGTGTGCGCTGATGAAGTCACAAGGCTACAAGAGGCAGTCAAACTACAGAACTAGGAATGGAGGGTTCAGGAGTGTCGGGGCAGTGGGCAGCAGTCATGCCTCCTGTGGTCTGTGTGGGACATTGGATACTGTAATAGCCCCAGTTGACTCCTAGATGACTTGTGTACAGGAAGAGATGGTTATGAAGGAGACTAACAGCTGCTGACTTAGCACCTCATGATGAGTGATGGACTGAAGTAATAATCTACAGCTGCAGTTGCGGATTTGCAATTTTTTTGCAAGTTGGGAAGTGAGCTTCCTAATAACTATTTTCTTATTCCCGTGTTCAGGACTTCTGTCTCTGAAGATTATTGTCCCATGGGTTGTGAATTACCAGTTTTCTTGTCTTGAAAGATTGTGTGTGCCAGCTTGTGATCATTTTACTTTTTTACCAGGCTAATTGTCTAGTTTTCAGGTTACTGGGTGATGTATAAATGTCTGTGGACTTCATGTCTAACAAACTGTTCTGATAGCCAGACAGCATTTTTAGCATGTAAACACATTGTAGATTGTTTTAAATAAGGTCAGTTTTTAACGCAATAAGCATAAATTTCCTCTAAAGCGTGGCTATATATAAATGCAAGCCTATAAGGGATAAGTAGGAAAGAAATGTAGTGATTTTGCATACCATGACTAAATTTCACGGTTAAAGAAAAAAAATTAATTGAGAAAACAAATCTGCTAAGCCTCCTGTGAACTGAAGTAAATGAGTCAAATTGGTGGGAGCAAGATATTTTGTATTAAAACAGAGGACTTTACAAAGACCCCGAAAGCTGCTTCCCCGCCTTTAAGTTCCAAAGACCTGGCAAGTATTTGAAAGGTAGCCTGTGCTAAATGGAGACCTTGAGCAGCAGCATGCTTGAAGGCAGAGTCAGCCCACTATTGATTGGAGTGCGGGGGGGATAAATGTGTGGCTTCTGCCCTTAATGGAAGCTGATTGTTCAGGGACACACCGCCAAGGCTGGTCGATTCTTTAGCTGTTGTTTACTGGGGAGGACGATATCAATTTTCCAGAGGGATGATTGGTGGGATGTCAAGGCTGTCACCCTTTTCTTCTCCTCACTGACAGACAGTTGAGTGACAATTACAGTGATGGGACATTGTCTGCATTGGCATATACACCAGAGGATAACTGGCAAACAAAAAAAGGCAGCAGCACTTTTAAAAAAGATATAATCAGCAGTTGTCAGGACTAGTTACATATATGATGTCTGAATAACAAGGCCAGAGTGTCCCACCGCAGACACTGACATAAACTCTACTGTGTATTCCTCAGCCTGCAGAAAAATTAGCCCTGGGAAAGTTATTGACTGTTGCCACAAGTCACTGGTAATCTAATTGGGAATTAAGCATCAAGGGACTGTATTTTCATGTAGTTTTCCCTGAAAATAAGTGAGCTTTTCTGCAGAACTCCAAAACAGGGGATCTGAAGTGTATGCCAAGTTCTTTCAGGAGTCCTGTGGTGGAATTTCTTCTGACTACCCCGACAGCTAATCAGACATCAACTGTGAATGTGTAATTTGTGGGTTTGTTACATATTTAACCTGCCAGTCCAGAACATACAGACTAAGCTAAATTTTACATCTGGAAAGCCTTATTTTACACTACATAGATCTATACTAGGTGTACATATGTACTTCTCCTCAATTAATATCTTGTAATAGCTACAGATCATTATGCAAAAGACTTTGTCCTGCTCACATGAAATCACAGATAAGATTTCAGTGGTGCATACTGAGAACTGATGACTCTAGTTGTGCATTATATTAACATCTGTCACTTCCTCTTGCTTCTGGAAGCTGAGGAGAGAATGAAGCTGTCAGGAAAAAAAGAGAGCTGAGAAATGGCTTAGATGTAGAAGTGTTAGATTTACAGCACAGGGCACATCTGGTTTATCTGCAATCAACAGTATTCTCCTCTTTACTGCTTTCCTTGCCACTCCTCCCAGAAGCTCTAGATTGAGTGGACCTTTTCAAAGAGTGCTTTAGAGGTACTTTCTTCAAACCTCAATTATTGTTTTGACAGTACACTTACATTTACTTCAAACTTTTGCCTGGAATATACATCCTGCTGAGACTTTTCTCTGGTCTGCTTCCCAAGGTCTCCTGCAGCAAGTACAGGAGAGGGCAGGACACTCAGTTCCCTGCATGCCACTTACTCTGAAACAAGGAGGGATAATGGAGGCAGTGGGGTTAGAGACAATCATGTTCTTTCCCATATCTCTGATCTTGCTTATAATGGATTAAGAAAAAAATGAAGTAGTGGTCAGTAGTTCAACCAAGTTGTGTCTCTCCAAAGACAAATGTGTGAATACAGCAACAGGATGTGAATGATGCCTCTCAGACCTACCTATAATCACTGGAAAATATGATGCAGAGAGCCTTTGCAATGAGGAAATGATTGTCTGAATGCTTTTCAGGCACAGGGGTACACAAACCCATTTCTGTAGTGGCTGCACCTCCTGAAATTCAAAGTGCTGGGTATTTTCTCTGCCTTGTACAATATACATTTACACAGTTGTAGGTAGTGTATGGTATGAAGGTCACACATATGTTAATTTTCCTCAGTTTAGGTCTCTTTCTCCTGTTTTCCCCTTTTAATATCTTTTCATGTGGTGACTAATTTGCTTTGATATATTAGTTCCTTTCTATTTTCTATTACTTTTTTTCCTACACATTTTATATACATGGATGTTCTTTGTAGTTTTCGCTGTGCAGTGAAAAGTAGAGATTTTATGTGTATTTCTGATTCTATTTTGCAATTAGATCTCTCAAACAACAGAGTCCAAACTGATTTTGCTCATCCTTTCAGGCATGTTTCCTCTCTTTGAGTTCTAGGTCCCTGATGGCAGCAGGCCAAGTGAGATTTAAGAGATGGTGGTATGAATTATGAGTCTTTCCTGAAGTCTTTCTGGACCGGTCCCTGTGTAACCTGCTCTAGGTGACCCTGCCCTGGCAGGGGAGTTGGACTGGATGATCTCCAGAGGTCCCTTCCAACCCTAAAAGGTCTGTGATTCTGTTGTACATTCTGGATCTCAGAGGAGCAATTCCTAACAGAGGAGTTTTTTTCTGTTGCTGGCAGCTCGTGACGGAGACTGTTGAGCCACTGGGGCTGCTACAGAAAGATTTTAAAGCTGCCCTCCACTGATAGCACCTGATAGTGGCAACATTGGTTGGGAAGGCAAATAATCAATCCAGCAGAACTTCTCTCATACATATTAAAAGATGTAGTTTTCATCTTTGGAAAAAATGAGTCCATATTGAACTTAAATTACTTTGGTTGCTACCTGAATTTTTTTACCTGCTGTCAGTACTTTACTATTCTCTAATGACACTGCTCTTTGTGGAAATTCAAGTTTGTTTTCTCGATTCTTGCATTTCTAGTGTTTCTCCCCACCAAGACAAGGTTGTATTGGTGAGCTTAGAAAAATCTTTACAAGTGGAGGTCATGATTTGAGACCTATTACTTTCCAGGTACAAGGAAAATTTCCTAACAAATTGCACTTTGGAAAGAATTGCCTGCTGCACTAGAGATATAATATGACATATGAAGTTGGCTGTCACCCAACTGAATGGCATTAGAGAATTACATCAGACATTTATCTTCTCTTTTTCTGTTTTTTCTGAAATTTCCTTGAGTGCTTTTTTTTGGCTGCACTATAGCGTTTTTCAGGTTGGTGCTGTGAAAGACTATGAAATGGCAATATAGGGGTGGGGTCTTTTAATTTTTATTTTAAAGAAATGGTTCATCAGCCTGCAGAAAAATACCAACGCGTGTGATTAATACGGAAGGTTATTTTTGCTGGGGTCTCATGAAAATGCCAAATAAATATGATTATTAATTTCTTTTTTCTAAGCCACCAGCTAATTGATTTTGCACTGTGCTCATTAAAAATAGATACTTTGCCTTTCAGAGGGCTGTCTGGGAAACCTAAGGCAGGGCATGGTTCCTCTGGGACACCATCAACTGACCATTCCATCAGGCAGGGGGAGAGTGGTCGTGGTGCTTGTCAGAGCTGAAGTATATTTACCTCATCTCCCAGCAGATAAACATTTGCAAGGCAAATAATAAATTAGCCATTAATCAGAGGAGTGGCTGTGTTTGATGAACCCTGAATAGAGTGGAGATGTCAGGTGAGCAGACAGAATGAACTGACATTGGATACTGAGCCATGTGGAAATGACTGGGAGCAGTTTGGAAAGCTTTTGTGCTTCGTTTTCAAGAGACCTTCAAGGTTAAAGTAGAAAAAGACCGAAGACATGAGGCAACCAGCAGTTCCTAGTTTTCAAAATGGTAGCATTATGCAGTCTTGCACCTCAATTAGATCTGCAGCACTGCTGCAGTGCAGGGCTAGATGTGATACAGAAAAAAAGACAATTTTACAGACATGCTACAGAGCGCCCTGTTATTACCGAATTATTCAAGGCATACATTTGTTCAGACTTAATGATCTCAATACATCTTCAGGTGAAAGTTCAGATTTCTGATTGACAGAGTTTCTTAAATATTAATTTCTATTACGTTAAGTAGATTCTTTTTTTACAGCAGTTGCAGTGTAAATAAGTGTTTTTCTCAAAACAGTGGGGAAATTCTACTCCGTTATTATCCAGGCAATTTTAGCGAAGATTGGGCCTGCTTTAATGGCCATACTTGTAAACACAACTGAAAATAATGGCAGAGTTTCATAATTGCCATTTGTGGGTGTTTAATTTGAGCATCATTCTGGAATTACTAAGTAGTCTAGAGAAACTTTAGATGGTCAAACTGCTGAAAATTGGACAATTGGTGTCTTAAAAGGATTAGTCCAAATGACTTTTTCTTCACATGGTCTAAGTGGAGCTTATAAATAATTTGAAAAGCAAAATATGTAGGGATTCTGTAAGATTTGCCAAGCTGAAATAGGGCTTGTAATATTTTTCTACTTAACTGACAGGCAAAATTGCTATCCTTACAAATTGTACATCAATTGTTTAGTCACTCGGTACGATTTCTACATCACACAGGCTCTTACCCTTCGGGGGTCACAAAACACAGTCTGAAACACAGATCTTGCACCTTTTTTCTTGAAAGCATTTTTTTCTAAGATAAATTACCTTTACAGTTGCAAGTTTTTAAAGTAATCAGAATGTTTGAGACCTTTCATTTTCATTTGCACTCATTCAGCGCAGTATCGCTCCTAGAAATGAATTTCCCGGCTCTCAAAGGAGCACCTTGAGTTTCTAAGATCATCTGTGTTATTGTTCATCTCAGTGCTTCCCTTGGCTCTTGAAAGCCTTTAAATCATTAATTTTGAATTAACACTTGTTCTGTTCATTAGTGGGACTTGAGGCAACAGTTTAAGAAAAAAGGTAAGCTATTGGGTGGGACTAGTTGCTTTCTCACAAAAGTAAGAGGTTTCAAAGGAAAAGATGACTGATTTCTTGTTTATTGCCTGTTCATTGCACATACCTATTACCTGAAGAGACTTTGGTTAAGAAGTGTACCTCCCTGTCCTCACACCTGTTTAAGACAAGAGGGTTTTTATTCTTTGCAGTCATGTAGGTGGCTTCAGAAATATCTGCATGATTTTCTTTATTTGGTTTGAAAAGTAACGAGAGACTTTTCTACAGGGGTGGTGGCTTTTTTCTTTCTTTTTTTTTTTTTAAACCTTCTTCCATTGTTGTTAACAGCCAGAAATCATCTCTGTCTCTAAAAGGTTTATATTGTAACCTATGTATTAGGAATATGTACATATTCCTATGTACATAGGAACCTATGTTTTTATATTGTAACCTATGTATTAGGAAGCATCATTTTACTACTGCCAGAAATTCTGCTGCAGGTGAATGTGTCAGTAGGAGAAAGCTTTTCTTCCTACTGTTCCAATTCTCTTGAAAATTGAAAATAGAGGCTCTGTGAGAAAGAAATCTCTGAGCAAGAAAGGTTTCTAACCTATGCATATATAGTAAGAGCAAAAATGGGATATCAGGGAAAAACAAGGGAACAAAGATTCAATAAAAATATTTTTCCATCTGCATCATCTGGGATAGCTACTGAAAAGCACCTTTTTTTAAGTTAACTGTTGTTTAATAATATACTTGCCTTAAGTTCTCTCATCAGTTTTTGTAGGTCACAGAAGAGTTTTCTCTTTTTTTTAATCTGCCCATATATAGAAAAGAAAACCCACAGAGAGAGACAGCAAGAGGAATTATTCTCAAATCTAGATGCTTCCTCTTATCTCTTGTGATCACAGCAAATCTCAACAGTCATTTGTAATATAATAACATACTGTTCATTTTTAGTCAGTAGTATGATTCCAAAATTAATGGTGACCCTTCAGATTTCTATTTTCTGTGGGCTAACCAGGTTCTTAACCAAGCCTCAGAATATGAAGCCAGCCTTTAAATACCTGTTTGCAAATACAGGATACTAGTGAGTAAAAGAAGCACACCCCTGTAATAATGGAAGCATGGCTTGGGAGTGAAATGATGCCTCCAGTATTTTCCATACCTCCGTTTTGATATAAAGTATATTTTTCCACAGTGTGTGGTAGCAAATAAATCTGTAATTTGGGCAGAAATAGCTGAGGCCCCAAAATGTGTATAGGAAGTTCTTGATCAGATAACTGTCAGAGAACTGTCCTTGAAAAAATAAGTGTGCAGATGAGTGGCTGGAACACTCATGACTGAGGGGTTTTGGGCTCTCTGACATTTTGTCTTTGGGAAGGATTTGAGTTTTGCCATATCCAGACAAGGGAGATAAAACATTATGTATTGTAGCACAGTGTTATTACCCATTGATATCAAAAGAAGAGAAGCACATTTACTTTTTCCTTTTTTTGTTTGTTTTTTTTTTAAGCACCAAATCATTTTTCATAAAAAACTTCAAGTAAAATAATTACAAGATCTAGTATTGATGAAGTTCTTTTACTAAAAATATGGTGTTCGCTTATACTGAGGTAGAATCTGACCTCACTAGACTGAAAAAAGGATTTGTTTTTCTTGTGTAGTTTTTAAAGTATTTGGATATAACATTTTCCTGCCTGTTGTTTTTTATTTAATTAGTTACTTGGTAATGGTTTAGGCACTGAAAGGAATGGATGTTTCAGGCTTTTTTAGCTAAATTTTGAAATCCTTCTTAAATTTGCCACAGCGGCCTTGTGCTTAGCTTCCTACAAACCCCTACCCTCAACAGAACAGTCAAGTGTATTCATATGCAGATAACATGCCCTGTATTCTTGACTGACTTGGTTTCTGAAAATGGCCTTTAGGTTTTTTTCTATTGTTCAGTTGATTAGTAAAGTTTAATAGAGGTTTGTGTCGGAGAAGTCTGAATGCTCACAGCCTTTTCCTTTACAGAAAGATCTTTTAATGCTTTGCAGATTAGAAATGTGTCACTAAATGGAAAAGCAAGATCTTTAATATTATAATAGCATGGCAAAAACAGTCTGTGCATTATGCAGCAAAATAGGATTAACCTTAGTGTATTTGCATTAGGTCTGATGGAGAACATGTTTTGCTGAGCTGCCCAAGAATACATGTCTGTCTTGCTCTCAAGATACTTTGCACTGGTATTAGTGTCTCAGGATCATAAGCTTGTATATGTCAGGTAACAAGGTAGTTTGAATTTCAGTTCTTAATTTATTTCAGACCTTTTCATAATTCTCAGGCTTTGACTTAGTCACTCTTGTATTCTGATACCATAATGGTAAAATTGAGATTAAAATTTTTAACTATCTAATGAGTAGAAGACAGGGACTGTATTAGCCTGCATGGTGCAGAAAGCATCTCTTTCTTTTCATCTTTTGTCAGCAATTTTGTGGGTAAATAAGAGAAATTTATGATAATGAAGAACATCTCTTTTTAAATTGTGGTTTATCCAAGTAACAGGGAAACTGGCCTTACATGAAGTCCTAGCTGCTAAAGCAGAAAACAGTAGTATAAATGTAGACAGGTAAATTATGTAGTTACTTTGTTATCAGTATCACAAAATATTTGATACTACAGTATTAACTGGTGGGTTTCTGTAGAGCTCTCAGTGTGAGACTGACTGAACACATCATAAATTCTGTTCAATTTAGTTGTGGCTGTATCACAGTTCTGGAAGCTTGGGCTCAGTACCTGCTCTTGCCATCTGTGATTTCCCTTGGCGTTTTCCTGGCACTGATCCTTCCTTTGTAAATAAATGTCCTGATGAGTTGAAAGTCTGCTAAGTTTGTTATCTTCCTTTTTTCTTATTCATGTTGCAAGTGTAGTGGCAGCGAATGCGCCTTAAGGGAATGTCACTTTACCTGAAAAGTTAATCTGACAGCACACAAACATTGGGAAAAGGCAGAATTCGAGGCTACTGTGCTTTCTGAATTAGTAAATCAAAGTCTCTGTTCTTCTGCCTTTGTGTCTGGTCAGTTTTAGGAGAAGAGAGGCCACTGTATCTTTGGCCTGAATTTGCTGAAATCATAATTTAGCAGATGAACTCCACTTCCCAGGTTCACTGGGTTTATGAGGAAATCTCCACAGCTAATACTGCTTGGTTTCTTTGCTAAAATACTGGCTCATAATATTTAGGCAGTCATTTCTACTTAGCCTTTTTACTGACTAATTTCTTAAGTTTCAGTAATGTTTAAAAAGGCAGACAAAGGTATATGGAACTTTCCAAATTAATTCAGTTGTCTTTTTAAAATTCATTTTTGTTTTGGTTGGTTGTTTTTTTTCCTGATGAGCCAGTAGCATGGTATAATTACACATATTGCAAACAAGGGCTCTGTACAACAAACTCAGTAGCTTTGATTCTCTGATGATTCTCCATGATTTTACTTTCTCAGCAGTGAGTTTTCATAAACCCCAGCAGGATTAGTGGAAAATATTCGTATCAATTGCAAGACATTCATCATATTTTTTCTTCTCTTGTTTTATCCCTGTTGTGTCTGCTTCTTCACTGGTGTTCTCCAATACGAGCACTTTCCTTTGTACCTGTCACCATTACATGGTAGAAGAAGATCAGTAAAGCTTGTTAGTCGCTGAATAACATTTTCCTTCTCAAAGTCATCTAATTACATATTTCAGTTAAAACTTTCCAGCCTTTTAGCTGGAAAAGTGCCTTTTAGCACTTTGGAAATGTGTGGCTGTTTGACCAGCTTTGGCTTGCCTATAAAAGAGTTTTTAGCTTCATCGCTAGTTTTTGGTCTTTTCTCTGTACGTTAAGGACTCTTGAATAATCCATGTGTTGAGGGGGAAAAATAAGGATCTAGAACTGTATTGGGTTTGTGTGGCAAGGTTTTGGTAGCCACGAGGCTACGGCAGAAGTAGAGAAAATAGGGATTGAAGATGAGCCTGGGAAGAAGGAATGAGTGGGGGGAAGGTGTTTCATGACTTAATTTTTATTTCTTGTTACCCTACTCTGATTAAATTAATTTCCCCATGCTGAGGCTGGTTTGTCTGTGACAGTAACTGGTGAGTGATCTCTCCATGACTTTATCTCCATCCATGAGCCTTTCATTGTATTTTCTCTCCCCTGTCCAGCTGAGGAGGGCAGTGACAGAGCAGCTTTGGTGGGCACCTGCCATTCAGCTGGGGTCAGCCCCCCACAGCCCTGTTCTGGTTGAGGGTCTGACCCAGCTGGGGCGAGTTAGGAAGTTCCTACATCCTTACTGCAGCTCAGCTGCAGGCTTGAAATATCTCCTCAGGGGCACTGGGAACAGAGGACTCTTGTCTCTCGTGTGAAAACTCTGAGCTCTCTCAGCTTAAGCTGGTTTAAGTTACTCATCTCACTTCTGTAAACACCTTCGCTTCTCTTTCTGTTTTGAGAGGGAATTTGCAACTCCTGTTTATTTGTTGAAAGACAAGACCTAAGTGCCTGTTTCTGCGAGGGAGTTCTTTGTGGTGTCTTCTGAGTGGAGGGAAGTGGATTCCAATAGTGGTAAAACAAAAAGAAAAGGGAAAAAAAAAAAAGTAATGTGGAGAGTGAACAAATGGTATTCCAGGCAAAGGTAAGCTCTGTGCTCATAGAGGCTTTCTCTCATCCACTCTGACTCCTGTTTTCCTTCACTTAGTTTAAGGGCACACCTTCCCGTAGAGTAACAGCTTCTGCCTGTGGAGGATATCAAACATTAGTCAAAGAAATGCTCAGCACTGTGATACATTTTGCCACCTTTGAATCTCAGCCTTATTTGAGATCAGATTTGGCCTATACAATTTGAGACATGCTTCTCTGGCTGGGAGACAGCTAAAAGTGTGGCATTTTATATATGGCAAACCTGTGTGTTGCATTTACCCATAGCCCAGAGCAGTTATAAAGCAGATGAAAGTGTATCCCTCACCAGCCTGCCCTATTCCAGCTGCTGTAAAGTGCATCAGGATCTGCTGTGCTTATAACTTGCATGAACTGTCCCTATGTAGGATGTTTCCAGAGGTTCTGAAGCTGTTGTTTTCCCTTGCTGTTACTGAAGTGGTGGTTTTGAATAACTACATATTTTGCACAAAGATAGCGTGCCGAAAGAATCACAGAAGGGAATTGGAGAGGGAGCAGGCCCTGAGAGCGGCAGGACAGCAGCACGTGGAGGTCAGTGTGTGCAGGAAAGTTGCAGCTGAGCAGGACTGTGCTGAGGAGATAGAGTTGCTCTGACTGCAGTCCATTTGTAACGAGATAAGGGATCCTGACAGGAGCAGTGAGTTAGTGGCTCCCCTCCAACGGGAGCTATTGACTGAACATTAGGTTTTGCATGAGATGGTGATGCAGTCGATAAAAGCATCAGGCCTTGTTTGGAGTAACACCGCCGATTACTCTCTAATTTGCTGCCTGGAAGTGAGCCACGGACATTTCAGCCTTGTGTTTAGTGTTGATGAGATCTAGAGCGAACATTTAATCTTATGTTTACTAGCAAACCACTTGTAACGAGGACGCAGCACCACAAAAGGGGAACTCTCTGATGGCTTTCCGGCAGTAAAGCTTTGTTTTAGCTGCAACTTGATAAGGATTGTTAGTTTTTTTTGAGCTGTAACTCAAGGCAATCTCTTAAAGCTCTGATGGATGACTTTTTTTTTTTTTTAAAGGTATGTATGATGTTTACCTGGTGACTAAATCACAGTATTAATTTTCTGAGTTGCAGAAAAGTCTTAATTCTTCAACGTGTTCTACATGGAAAGGAACATCTATTCATTGGTGTAGTCTCAGAGCGGGGAGTCCACGTTTCTACAGTTCCAAGGGCAAGCAGTTTGCAGGGCCAGAGCTCTTTTGCCAGCTTCCTCCTCTTTGCTTTGACAGATTTCATACTGATAGTGCTTTATCGATGCCGTTAGCTTTTTAGATTCATTCAAACAATGAATTAATTTAGATTTTTTTTTTTTTTTTTTGCTCTACAGTGTTATTGAGCACGTTCACAGGGATATATGATTTGCAGCTTCAAGTGTAAGCCAGTAAATAGGAAAGAAAAAATAAAATACAGGAGAGGAGGGAGAACTGTAACTGAAGTAATTTTTAAAAATCTTTCAGGACTGCATTTGTGCAACTTCAGTATGATTCTATTTCCAGGAAATTGGTTAGTTCAGGTGCCTGTAAGAGAAATCTCATCTTATTCTATGGCCACTGGTTCAAAATACAGAGAAGAGATTTTGTACAAAATCTGAGTTGGTTTAGGAGATAAGGGATATGAGGTTTTTCACTTCTTGGCTTTTCATGCATTCACACCATGTATTTTTCATATCCAGTGGTGACTTGGATCTTCTGTGCAATGAAATATTCAAACTGTAAATAATTACGGTAGGAAAGAGTCATACCACAGACAGAGTAAACAGTTCCCCAAATCATCACTAACCCAAACTGTGGTTTGAATCTTTCAGAGGAGGTCAAGTGGCATCTGTGGAAGAACCTGACCAGTTTCATTACAGTTGGCCAGTCTCTCTAAAGATGTCCTCCCTTAGCATTAGGCATGGGAGGAGGGGCTTTTTCCCATATTGTAATTCCTGTTGCATGAGAATTTATCGAGTTTCTGCTCCTGTTCCATGGGAAAGTTGAGGAATCTGTGTGTAACCTATGAATTCTGACTAATCATACAGATTGGTTAGCACTGTGGGATTGTGTTTGTTACTGCTTTAGCTAAAGGCAGTCTGGATTTGAAAGTATTTGTAAAATTACATAGCCACTCTAGGGATTCTGTTGAGGCTTAAACTGCCCTAACCACTCAGTGAGGTTGTTCATGAGGAGGTCAGGTTTGTCAGCCCTCCTGTAAGTCTGCTGATAGCCTCTGTCTGCCTTTAGGAATGCTCAAGCCCTTTGAGCATGGGAAAACAGTCACCCTCTGTCCAGCTTATTGGCATAACTCTTAAATGACTTTTCCTGTATTTCTCTAAACCTTGAAAAAAGAAAAGAGGTTTGTGCAGCATGTGAGCCTTTGGTCTGTCATTTTTGTGTACTTTGAAACCATTCAAATGCAGAAACAGTCACATTTCATGGAGGATGATGCTTATTTTTGTATTTTGTGTGAATTGTGACTACTATGGGCTTTTCAGAGTTACTTTGGAAGAGATGTAAAATCCAGGAGACGCTCCCAGAAGCTCTGGATGGGGCAAAAGAGCAAAATGAACGTGAGTTCAAAGTAGAAGGCTTGTTTAGGTTGTTAACCACTCATCAGAGGTGGAGAACTGGAAAGGACAGATTTTAAAGTCCAGAAACTTGAGAACAGAAGTCCTGAACCACTCTGGAGATGCTGATGTAGGAAAAGGAATGTTTAGTGGAAACAAGAAAGGAAACTAATTTAAAGAAATGCACACCAGTCTTATTTTGCCTGTTCCTGGGAATATTTCCTGATGTGAAGGCAAGAACTGTGGGGGGGAGGGAGTGTAATTACCTGTATCTCTGTGTCCATTTGCATAAGTTAGTATAAACTACAACAAAGCCCATCCAGAGATGTGACTGCTGGGAGAAAGTGCATTTAATTTCCCCATTTACTGCAGAGGTTCATCTGAGCCTGGCTATCCCACTCATGTTCCTGGTAGCAGGGTGGGTGGGCTGTAGGAGCTTATTTCTGTTGACGGGTGGGTCTAATGAAGAGGGGACTTATGCACAGTGAGGCACCAGAGGAGCCAGGGACTGAGCCAGTACCACCACACTGCTGGGCAGATTGAGTGATACTGTTCTTCATTTTGCTGCAGGGCAATGTTTTCCTCACAACAGAAATATCCCTGAGCTAGTGTAAGGGATATTAAAATCATGCAGATGTATTCAGGCTCTTATAGCTGCTCAGTGTAATGATTTAATTAAATTAATTAAGCCAGAACAGTACTTGAGCACTGAATAATTTATCAAAATAGATGTAAGGGAAGGATCAAAGCAGTATGTCTCCCCAGATTTTGTCTGGCATACGGGAAACTGTCGTGCTGTGATCATCCTCCATAAAAATGGGGACAGAAGTCCTGACAGCAGTTGAGGTGGACTTCGTGGAAATCTCTGCCCAGTGCACATAATATGGTGCTGAATTCAGAGGCTTCTAGGACAAGGCTGCTGTAATGGATGTGTAACAAGAGCAGAAGTGAAGAGATGTGGGTGGAGAGTAAATGAGTAAATGACACACAAAGTTGTGTTCCAAAGCCTCTGTGGTCTGGGGGAGAGTAAGAGAACGTTTGCTGTAGTACACTCTGAGAAGGTTGGCAACATCAGAAGTGCCACTGAGGGTGGGCAGGGATGGCTGGTCTCTATTAACCCTTTCAGGCCACTGCCAGCATGAGTGACATGTGATGGACCATTAGATTCTCTTCAGGCTCAAAAAGCACAGGCTGAAACATCAGTTTAGACAAAAAGATTTCTTCCAGCTTGCTGGACTTTGCTGATGTGTGATTTTTCATTTTACCAAGTGGGTCATTTTGTGTACTTTATGACAGTTGATGCTTGTAATAAGACTTAATTGAAAGGCTGAGCATTAATTATGTGCACAGTTGATGAACTGTGTATTGGTAGGGCCTATAGGAAAGAGGAGTAGAGCTGAAGTACTGCAGGAGACCTTCATATTTTACTTGTAATGGATGGGAGCTCAGTTTTTGTCACAAACATTTTAAACTTAGTATACTTATGCTGCTTTTGACATTTTCTGCTTTTGCTATTTTTGCCATACTGTGCTCTGGTCAGAATCTTGCTTTTTTCTGGAAGAAGCTTCAGCTGTGTTTCACAATGAAGTTGTAGGTGTGCTTGTGTTTCAACAAATACATACTTATCAAGGGATATGCTAAACCACTAAAGACCTGCTTAACAAAACCTGCTAGTTCATCTGAAGGTCTGGTTGGTAAACAGTTCCATATACCAGGCAAGAAATGTATAACTAGACAGCTTTATTATTAGACAATACAAGGGGTCTTTTTCTGTTTTGTTTTGGTTTTTTTTCTTGTTTTTTTTCTTTTTACATTTTCCACAAGATTTTTTTATGAAATACTCTTACTGCTCACTAAAATTCACTTGTCAACGACACACAGCTGAATTCAAAGTGAAGTGCATGTGTACGGGAAGTATGTATGTGTACTTAATAAATTGAACCTGTAGGAGATTCTTTTTCAGGTAGGCAAATTGTAAATTGGCATTTGATCTGGATCCTGAGAATTGATGTTACAAGGTACTGAATTACTAGAGGACTTCACCAAAACCCTCAGGGTTTGTAGCAGTGCAGTGCTGCCTCACTCCAGCCCTGAGGTGTAGACTGAATTCCACACTGACTCTGGTTCAGACTCCTCCGTTGAAGTTCACAGGGGAAAAGAAATCCCCTGTTTTTCATGGCCTTTGGATCTGTCCCTGGGAGGGAATTGTGTCAGCTTTGAACCATGAAACCACTTCCTGGTGCACCTGTGTTTTCCTTGGAGGACTCCCATGCAAACAGGGGTGACATGGTCTTGCTCAAACCTGTGAGAGGAAAGCCCAGGGCAGAACGGCTCTAGTGGCAGGAGCTGAACAGAACCAGTCCCAATGCAGTGGGGCCTCCTGTGGGAAAACTCCTTAGTCCTCCAGAGGTGATAGCCATGAGGAAAACCACAGCCAAGTGACACTGGGCTGGATGCAGCTGTGCTGTGGTTGGGGAAAGAATGCACATCTGTATTCAAGCCCCTAGAAGCTTGCAGGCTGGGCTGGATTGTCAGTGGTACCAGAAAGTGGTACCAGACTTTGCACTTTCCTCCCTTTCCCCTCTCCCCTGTAAATCAGCACCTCTGAAGCACTGAGAGGTTGGTTTTTTGTGGTGTCTCATGTAAATAAAGATTAGTTGGATTAGTTATCTTCTACAAGTAATTCCAAGGTAAAAACCATGCTAAAATTTTTCATTCGTATAAAACAAACATTGAAATGCAGCAACCATGAGGACAACTACTCAATCTCTGCTGAAGGTGCTGTCAATTTTCTTTTAATCCTTTGTGACAGTGGCTTAACTCATGACATAAAGAAAACTGCTGTTCTACAAGGCTACTTTTTGCAAACTCACAATAGTGAACTGCATTAAATCTGTCTAAACAACCCTGTGCCCAAATGCCTGTTGGTAATTAGGATCCTGCTTGTTAAGATTGGTGTAAAGAATAATTACTCTAGAGGCACCCATATCAGTGGACAACACACCTGCATCTCAAGAGACAATGGCATTAATTGTAAAGTGTGCATTTTTTTTCTTCCTGCACAGATTACATCAGCCTGCTTTGCAAAATCTAAAATCAGCAAGTAATTTAGCTTTCTTTCAGTGCTTGGTAGACTGGAAACTGTGAGGATTTTAATTTCCTTAAGGGGCAAAAAAACCCCCACAAACCCACAGCCAAAAAGCAGTCATCAGTGAGCACTCTAAAACTGGTGAAGTGTGGAAGCAGTGTGTTCACTGAAGATACTGGTTTCTTGTCTCATATCTGTAGTATTTTTTGGTGATGACTTTGCATTATTCATACAGATGACATATTTGCTTCACTGTCCATCAGATCTGACAGTGTAGTAGCTTGAAGTATTTTTGTCAGTAAATACTGAACTGTTGCATTTTGTTCACCAACAAAACTCTGTATCAGCCTTTTGATACAGAGGGGAAAAAATTACCTATGTCATCGTCATCTCCACTATGAAAGTATTATGGGAATTTTCATGTGAAAGAGTATAAAAATCAGAGATGCTTATAATGTTGGTTACAGTACTGAATCATAAAACTGGAAATGTGTGGTTGTACAGTGTTTCTAAGAGTTCTTAATCCCTCCAGGGCCCTGCTTTAATAAAGAGGTTTGTATAATGATTTGTTTTGTTTACAGTGCACAAAGGTAGTATCTCATATTATTCTGAAGAGTGCAAAGTTAGGAGCACATTAACTGTTTAAAATCTGTTTGAGAAAATGATCTACAAATGAAGTTTTCCCATTTTGTGCCATCTGATTTTAAGTCCTTATACTGCAGACATTCTTTTTTTTGAAGTGAGCCTGCAGATGGGAGTGAGTTTGTATTTATGGTTTTAATAGTGTTTACTTCAGTTAAAAATTAGGCACATAGTTCAAACAGTAAAGCCTCTGGCATGGTAATTGCTTCTAGCTGTAATGAGTGTAAAAAGGACTGAAAGGGAAACTGGATTATGACTGTATTCTTTTATAATTTACTGGGAAGGCCAAAAGCCACATGAAGATTGAAGAAACATAATTCTGACTTCCCCGGATCAATAACATGTGATAGAAGTTTCTTTTATGCACAAGATGACATGTTGGAATTACGGAATGTTTTCTGAATTGTGCCTTTGTGTGAACATGCCCTGTCCCCGCCCTGCAAACACGAGGCCATATAGTGATGAAGATGAAATTGCATCATTAACTTGGTTTGCCTGAAAAAGAAAAAAGCTGCTCCATGCCACTGTAATACACTGCTGCAGAATTAATTCTTGTAGGAGTCAGTAAGATTTCATTAAACAAGAGGTTTGTAGAATTTAAAGTAATAACAACGCAGCTTTTAATGAAAAACAATGAATAAAAATGTTGTAGATTGTCAATGACTTTAATGAGGCCATAATGAAGATAGCAGTATATTTAGAATACGAGGGTTTGTCTAGTAGAATTGTGAGCTGAATTGCTTGTCATAAGTATAATAAAACATTGTAGATATTTTAAAGACTTTTCAGTATAAGAAACCAAACTATATAAAGTTAAAACTTTATATAGTAAATATAAACGTAAATGACTCCACTGTTGCAAAAGTTTAAAACCATACTTAATGCCTTAAGAACTAGAGTAGTATAACATACACTTTTCTCACAAATTCTTGTGTGTCCAAGCAATTACTTTGTTTACCCATAAAATTTTTCAGTTTTTTTTAATTTAAACTGGTTCATCTCAGTGTGGATCCTCTGGAGGCACAGTTCTTGTGTAGATTTAGGTTAATTTCTGTGTAATCACTTCTGTCAAGTCCAAATAAACTTTGTTCAAAGTCATTTAAATGTGTCCACAGGAGCTTTCTGACTCTTTTAACTCAGCCTAATTATCATACCTTTGGATATTTCGGTTGGAAAGCAAAAGAAACAGAAGAAAAAAAAGGTATAGCTTAGTTGTCTGAATATTCAAGATGTCAGATTAGGTAGCAGTACCAAATATTTCTTGATTTGCACTCTCTGAATATTGTTGGTTGTTCCTATTATCTCTGACCATAAAAAGTGAATATTGTTTATTTTTAACATTAGTTGTAGTATTACTTTTCATAATTTTTGTCCCTGGGCAAAATCCTGTGCCCCTTGAAGTATAGAGGATTTGTTGCCAGTGATTTCGGTGGAGCTTGGATTCCACATTTAGTTGTGAGTCTGATATGGTGGTACCTGATGTGATTTAAAGCTTCCTCCTTTGGTGGAAAAAGATCTTTCCCCTTTTCCTATCCAGGACACTCAGCCTTCTCAAAAGACAACTTAGCCATAAGAGCCCTTGCCTTTATTTTCCCCAGCCTGAATTTGTGCAGATGGAGGCAACTGACTGAAAATAATAGAGGTGGCAGCAGCTACATCCCCAGCCTTGAGCTGCCAGGACACCTCTCTTGCCCACACTGCCACCCTCTTTGGGCTCTCAGGCATGTGGGCAGGACCTGCTGCTTTCACAGCGTGGGACCTTGGGCACTCCCTTTGTGGGGGCCCTTGGTTGGGAATTTCCAGCCAATGAAGCTTTGGCCAGTTTCATTCTGATGTCCACCTTAGAATGAAAAGCCTTCTGAACAAAGCTGAGACAGGTGTGGTGAGTTTTAGCAGCTGGTGAGCCAGTGGTGTGGCAGAAGGTTCCTTGCTTGCTTTGTCTTGGTTACTGTGCCCTTCCCCGTGTGGCGGCTTTGTAAGTACGGGGTTGTTGGTGCTTCCCAAAAACAAGCTGCAGGAGGTCTGAGGCGAGGCCGGGGTGAGGATGTGGAGTGCCTGGTGGGCAGCAGAGAAGCAGTGAGTGAAAGGGCAGGAGCTCAGGTTGGGAGCTGACCTAAGGCCAGATCTCAGGATCCAGGGACAGCCAAAGGCTTCCCATTCTGCTGGGTGTGGAGTCCATGACAACAGTCATCTTGGATGCTTAACATGGATGCAGGGCAAACCTGAAGGAAAGGACCTGCTGTCAGAGACACCTTTGATGGGGGACACTGTTTGACCCCTTTATGTCTGGCCTGCTTACTTAGTCATCAAGGCTTTTCTGTGCTGTAAAAATTGCCTGTTCTGGTAGCAAATCCAGTGAAACTTGGACCTGGGTTTTGTAAGCCCTTCTTGGCGTTTTCAGGGAGGCTTCTGTAAGACAAACAAATAACAATTGCAGGCAGTGCTTCTTCAAAGCCCTGGCAGACACAGGGTCTTATTGCATGATGGCTTTTCGTATAATTGATCTTATAAAAAATATATTTAAAAAAAATTAAAACCCCTGCCCACAAAATTCATGTTATTAATTTTTCTGAGTAGGTATGAAAAGAGAGGCGTGACTGTATTGCAAGCCTGGGGCTTTGCATTTTCTGCTTCCTTTGTTTCGAGAAATCCACCTTAGCTATAGGCATTTTCTCCATCTTTTTTTTTGCTTTCTTTCTCATAACAGAATTTTTTTTTAGATCCCATAGACCAGCAGCAAAAAGAGGTACCAGTATTACTGTTACTGCGAGTCATTCCATGATCTTTGCTATTAGATCAGCAGGTGACCTTATACACAGAAAAAGGTTGCTCACAGGCTGTTTTCTTCTCCTACTACAAGGTTTCAGGGCTGCTTGTCAGTATAATTTCTTCCTGGACGTGTAAATTGTGTCAGAAAGCCAGTAACTGTCATAAGAAAATGTAGAGTTCTTCTGCACTGTGTGAATTTCTCAGGGGTTTGCTTCTCCATTTCTTGATTAACTTGCTTATTTGTAACAAAATAGCTAAAATTAATGGTTTATTTTTTCAAGTGAGTACAACATGTTTTCAAGGACTGGTGACTCTCAGCATTTTGAATATAAGAAGATCTGGATGAAGTTACAATTGGTTTGACCATTTTGCCAACTGTTCCTCACAATCTTTTCAAAATAGTTTAGTAACTAAATCAGACCATGTAGTTTTGTAACTATTTCAGACAATGTAGTACAAAACTTTCATAAAGGAGGTCCAAGCTGTTATCTTTCATTTATATTATAGAGAACACTTTACACGTTTCTAGAGTAGTGGTATAAATGCAGAAGTGTAGTAATTGGACACAAATGCACTTTTATGATAAATTTAAAATGGAGTGAAGTATCCTGGAAATTGGAGAATTGTGTCATTGTGCAGCTTTGAAAGCTACTTTACGTTTCATTTGCAGCAGGTGAAGTTACACGTTAAGGAGTGTGACTACCCAGCCATACAGTGCTTCACTTAGAGCTGTGATTTGTAGCTTATTCAACCAGAAATTTCTTAAGACAAGGATAATCATTCTGAAAGCAAAGTACACAAAACCTGACCTACTAGCCTCTTTTTTTTTTCCTTTAAGCTTTTATCTCACGATTCATCTGGGGAGTGGGAGGGGGAGAATTCTCTCTACTCCTCAGACAGACTGTCATCATTTCTACTCTGAGTGCAGCAGGTATACATTGCCACGTTTGCTGTAGCACACAAGGCTATCCTCAAGGGGCACAAATCTCAGCAGAAAGAAAGAGCCTTATTACCAGATGTACCTTTGGTCTCTGACCTGCCTGAAACCCATCGGAAGGCATCCCAGGAAAGGGAGACGGAGGAGACAATTGCTGCTTCTCCCCAGAAATGGTCATGTCCATTTCTAGCAGTTATGTGGACACTGTGCTGCAGGGATGAGTTGAGGAGAGGTAACAGAGCACTGACAAAAAGCAAAAATGGTTTTATTTTGCCACCTTTTCTGGAGTACCCATCCTCCTGAAAAGTGTCCGACAGCGATAAGGCTGTCCTGCCCACCTCCCACCTGGAGTTGGGGGGTTATTTATTGTAAAAATGGTAATGCTTCATTTCTCAGATATATTGATCTCCTGGAAAGATAGCTCTCATTGTGAATGAGGACAGCTCCTCCTTGTCTGCTCTGGGTAAAGTTAATTGCAGAAATGTTTCAGTCCCTTTGTGAAGGACAGTAAAGAAAAATAAAATGGAACTCTGAATATAGATTAATTTTAAGTCGGAAGGTAAGGAGGTATTCTTTATAGAGCCTTTCCTCCTTGGTAGGTGTGAGTGAGAGGAATAAATTTCATTTTTATGCTTGTAACATATATAGGTCAGGTGCAGAGTTGCAAGCTGTAGTTAACCTTCAGCATTCCTTTAGAGGAAGTGCAGTGGTCTTTTTTGTGCATGTCAACTTGACACTGTTCATAACATTGTAAGCTTAATAATTAGAATATGTATGAAGGAAAAGAAAGAATTAGAACAAAAGCAGTAGTGGGGGACATACCTGGATTCACAGTCCCATGTGCTAAACCTGATAAGAGGGTTTTGGGTTTTGTTTAGTATCAGAGGAAACATCATCTTTCATCCTTGAAAAAGCATAGGCTTTTCCTTATTGCTCTGCTGTTCTCTCAGCAGCTCCTGTCTAGTTCTGTGGCCACAACTCATTTTCAGGTTCTTTGACAGGACTGACTTGCTCAGATTCTGCCCCTCCTGGCAGACATGAACTGTTTACTTGGCTGACTCTGGTCATGTCCCAGGCTGAGGCTCTGTTGGAGCTTTCTTTTGCTGGAAAAAAATAAGAAAATTTACAGTGGAATAAACTTAGTTGATGTAAATTCTAATAGCCAAAATAAAAAAAAAAAACAGGTTTTGATCAGACCCATTGGACTTTGCCATAAAACTCAATTGTACTTTTCATCTGCAGATGCCCTGTCTTCAGC
The DNA here is from genome assembly GCF_025592945.1 of Manacus candei. NCBI lineage: Eukaryota > Metazoa > Chordata > Aves > Passeriformes > Pipridae > Manacus > Manacus candei. Next base: position 71,930,546 of record NW_026138062.1, read on the forward strand.
TTTGGGCATGGCACTTCACACTTTGCTATCTAAAATAATCCATTGCTTTTTGGTTAAAGCATAGAGTGAATGGAGATGCTACTTTTATTCATTTCAGTAATGCCAGAATTTCAGCCAACAGTACCTGGGAAAAAAAAAAAAAAAGAATGAGTTCAAGAAAATGAGAGCCTTTGCAATGCAACTTTACTAAGTGGATTTCTGGATAAGGAGTAGAGTTGGAATATAATGGCACACCTTTGGAAAAGGTGTTTTCTTTTTTCGAGAAAGTGTATTAGTTCCTTCTTTCCTTATGCACATATTTAGCAAACATATGCTGGGAAAGCATATAAACTGCTGCAGAATGACTCAGCTCATGAACCTTAACCCTGACTTGCATTCCTAGGCCTCAGCTCCAGCGGAGACTGTTAATTGTGCCGTTGGTTTATGATACAGCTGAATGTCCACCAGGGATTGGGGTGAGATCACAAATCTCTTAACTCATGACCTCAGACAGACAGGACTGTCGGCCTCCAGAGAGGACAGGCTGACACACTGCTGCCCTCTCCTCACCATGACCTTGTCCTGGGTGCAATCGAGGATTATCAAGGCTTTGTAGGTTTTGATATGAGATAGGTGAGAATAGAAAGTAACTACGCGGCAAAGGAAAATTAGAAAATGTGGACCAAAAAAACTGAAATAGGGAATAAGGAAAATTTATAAAACTCAGTTATTGAAACATATGACACTTGGATATTTCTGACAATTTCATGTACTCAGAAGAATCTCAGGAGGTCTAGACAATGACCAGTTCCTTTTACGGTTAATAAACAGAAAGAAAAGACGGAGCAAACCCCAAAATTATGTCTGTGAGACTTTTTAACTAAGCTTTAGAAAAAAACAGAAAATGTTTTTTTTTTAAGAGTCTTTGTTCCTGTTAATAAGAATTACAGTAGATCTTTAAACTTCTTCCAGTGTGATATCAATAAAGGTGACAGGTAAAATGGGCTAAACGAAGACAGTAAAAGTTATAAATGACATTTCCCTTTTTGAAAGATGATGACCTGATGACTCAAGGCACAGCTGTGGACATGACTAAGATCTTTGCTTAAGTGGAGATGATGCTAATGTCCTTAGCAATGAGTTGAACAAAAGTTTTGGGAATTCTTGGAGGTGACATAATTTAGCCAAGTTGGTGAAGTGTAGTGTATAAGACTTATCTGAGAACAAAATCTATAATATGCAATGAATACTGAATTCAATTGAAAATGGAGAGAGGTGAGAAAATTTTAGATCATTCATTTAATTTTGCAGCAAATTTATTGTTTCCCTTTCTTATGGAATAATTTCAAAATATGATATGTTACATGCAGAACTGGTGGCTGCACTGAGATGATTATTCTTCACTTAAATAAGTGCAGTGAGCTAAACAGAAAGGGCCATTTATCAGGAGAGCTGGGTTGGAGATGATGTAGCACTTCGTAAGGAATGATGTTCTACTATATTGAATCTACCAGAGGGTTTTCAGGCCTCCTGTGTTTTCCATGGTGGGCTGGTAGCATGCAAGACCCTTCTTGTATCTGCACACCAATGTGTGGCTGTCCTGGAAGGGGAGGCCTACAGAGAGCCCATTCTGACCACAGCTCTGATCCCATGGCAGCATGGTGGGATGTTGCTCCTTGTTTGGAACGAGATAAGGCTGCAATTTAAACCAAAACAATGGGCATGCCTCCCTCCTTTCTGCATTTGGAATGGCTGTCATGAGAAAGAAAGACTGCTGTGAATGGCAGAAGAGGTCTAAGGTAGCTATTAAAGATTTTGATGTGGTTGTGTTGAACGAGCTCTTTTGTGATTTAATAATGTTACTAATCTTGCAAGTATTTTTTTTAAATAAGCATGATTAGCAGTTTGAACCTCAATTTATGATTTAGGAATTTGCTGTATCTCTCGTAGTAGCAGAGAAAATAACTTCATTAAATATGAAGAGATCTTCTTGAAATGTTCAAAACATAATGACTGTTTTTCTAGGGTCTTTAGGACATTTGCCAAACCAAAGCACTTCATCAGATCTGATTGCCATGGAAAGCAAGATTACAGACATTTCATATTTAATGTGTAGGCTTTTGTATGATTTTTAAACGTACTTTTTTTTTTTTTGAAAAAGTCAGTTGAGACAATAATTTGTTTTCTTGTCAAGCACTGAAAAGTGTCTGAATGGATGGTAAATTTTTTATATGGAAACCTTGCTTTGTTTTTCCAAGGCTGTCTGCTCCTTTAAAGTTAGGAATTTTCAAAAAATCCAGTATGATTGCACTTACAGCTTTTAAATGGAGGACAAAACCATCATTTCCTTCTAAAAATGAGATGAGCCTTGAGCAAGCTGTTAGTTGTGGTAACAAGTCCATTTTGTTGATTCTTTTTTCTTGACAGAACATTAAACCGATGCAGAACAGATAGAGAGGTATCAAGCCTCAACAGAAAAGCATTTAACCACATGACTAAGGATTTTTTTTACATACTAGAACATCTCTTATCCACCCTGTGCTTAATTTCAGGCCTATGATTTAATTTTTTAAAATCCAATATAAGGTCATCATTCCTAACTGGGTTTCTGATTGTATATATTTTGGTAGTGCTTCATTTTCCCTACAACGGTGCTTCTGAAAATGCACATTTTTTCCAGCACTTCTAGAGTTTCTGCCCACCATGTTCATAAATCTAACCTCCCTGTGGTGCCCTTTCAGACAGCTGAAAGGGTAACTTTGAAAGCAGCATCCATGTAGGGGCTGGTGCATCTCTGTTTTAGTGTGAGTTACTGTAGACAGTCCTTCACAATATCGGAAGTTTAGAGGAAGATATTTCCAATGTATGATGCAGATTCCCTTGCTTCAACAAGATACTACTCCTCTGGCATGTAAAACTGAGGTGAATATTTATGAGCCAGACACAAAACCTCCTTGCCCACCTTTCATTACGTGTCTGACGTTGTAATGGGGTTTCACTCGCCCGTCAGAAAGTTGCTTCCCTTGGATGAACTGGCAAAGAGGAATTTTTCAGTATAGATTCGCAGGCAGATTATAGTCTGGCTTTTCTGTCCCAACAACTAACTCTCTACTTTCCAACTGCGACTTTTTTACACTGTATTTGGAAAGATCCGCTGTAATTGCTGTGCACCGTCCGCAGGAGAGGGGCTGGCTAAACATTTCAGGCTCTGTTCAGCTGCAGGGTGGCAGTGCCCTGAGCCGCGCTGCTCCGCCTCTGCTCTCCCCGGGGGTCATTAAGCCGGATCACAGCGCCAGCGCCCGCTCTTTAAGGCAGGGTGGGTGTCACTGATGAGTCAGGGGGCAGCCCAGCGCTTGGCAGACCCAGTGGGTGATAAATGTCCAAAGCCCTCCAGGCTGACTACACATTTTTCATCATTAATCCGGCCTATTGTGAGCTGGTCACTCACATTGATTCCAACTAGAGGGCATCATCTGCCGTTACGAGGGTGATGACTCGCTAAAAATGAAGGCCTGAAACTAATCCAATATAGTTAGAGCCTTGGCTGGCAGCTTGCTTGGATTGCTCTAGGGCACTAATAGGGAAGGTGCAGACATGTGGGCAGATCCCTTCAGGCACTTGCGTGGCTTTGTATAGGAATGTGATGGTTTCCTTTGACAGCCTGTTGTGTTATCACAGCTATTACTGAGTCAAACGCTGTTGTGAGAAATTCTTCTGTGTCTTTTTGCATTTTTTCCTGGTTGTTTTGCAAGAAAAAAAAAAAAAAAGACCGAAAGAGGGGTGAATTTGGAACCGTAATGTAACACCCGTCTTGTCAAGTCAAGATCAGATTAAATCATCGTGCTACAAAGGGGAAAAAATTCCCTCTGCAGCGATCTTTGCCTGCCTATCAAAATCATCTGCCTGTCTTTTCTTCTGTTTAGTTACTTATTTATCTGTTTATCTAAAGGCTTTATTTCTTTTATTTAGAAGTAATGCATGTGCCCGGCTTGATGCCTTATTCAGTGTTTGTCTTTGAATAGTTATAATTTGTTTGTGTGGCACGAGTCCAGCTGAGAAGTAAAGGCTGAAGACCTGTGTAAATCACAGCCTCAAGAGAAATTACAGATTTTACAGAAATTATAGAAATTACTGAGTTAATGTGTTTGTAAAGCAAACTGTCCCCCATGGTTTTTCCTCTTCACCTCACAGAGCGTGTCCCTCTTCTGAAAGTTCACGTCACTAGATGTTCCCCTTGGAGGAATTTAACAACTGCTGGAAGAGAGCCCTTTTCAAGAATATATCCATTGTTGGCAGGAGGCTTTCTGAGAATCCGAACTGCTGGGGGCCCCCCCACCCCTGCTGGGATTGTTTTCTAGGGTTCTCCTACTGAGAGTTCGTGCTGGAGAAAGTCAGAATGTTTAATTGGTAACTCCTAAAGCTCTCTCATTGCTAAGTGCCTTGCCCACAGTAAAAGGTTCGTAAATACATCACACAGCGTTCTACTTTGTTTTTATTACGAGATGTGCGAATGATGCCTAGTGGCAACTTTTCAGAGAATGTGAAGCTGTTGCTCTTTTTGAGCATTGATTTAGTCCTCTTGTAAGCAAGTTCAACTTCCAGGTCATGTTTCCTTAGAAAGCCGTTTATATTGCAGGAGTAACCACTTTATATTGAGAAGAATTGCTGAGAGTGCCAGTCTTGGCCATTCATTTAGGCATAATGCATTGATGAAGTGGTCTACTAAAAAAAAAACCCCAAACGACAAAAAACCACCCCCCTTTCCTCCACCACCACCAAAAAACCCAACACAAAACAAAACCCAGAGCTGGTTTCCCCCCAAATAAACGGGACAGCTGTTGTTTGGAACTGAGGGGTGAGAGGCAATTCCCTGCTGCAGACTTTCTTAGCCTCTAACAATCTCATTGAAAGCAAGCTAATTGAGGCGCTCCAAACCACCTTTGTGGCTGCAATCGGGGCACGCTGGGGAGGAGCCGGCGGGGAATTTGCTTCACAAATGCCCTACTGCTCTAAAGGAAAACATGAATATAGATGCAGCCTAAGGGTCACAATTTTGTAAGGCTAAGATGGACTTGGATAACCAGTTCCCACTGAAGTCATCTATGCTGCCAGCTTTTCCTGCTAACCCTTAAGTCTCGGTGCCTTTAGCTGTGCTGCTGCTCTGGCAACTGCCTTCACGGGTCTCTTTGTTGGGTGAAAATGCCCTCTGTGAAGGCTTTAACACTGTTCTGGATCTTACTCAGGAAATGCACCGTAATTCAATTACTTGTGGGGCTATTCACGTTTTTAAAAGAAGTAGCACATTCTTCTGTGCTTGTTTTTGTACTTCTCCATTTGTGTCGTGGCCATCCAAGGGACCCGACGTTTGTATAAAGGTAAAAATCCTTGCCTGCTAGATAGCAATTTCAGTAATACCTTCTCTTTTGGAGTCCCAGACATATCTTTTATGCAAATATTTGTTGTTCACATAACAGGTACCCTGATAAGCTATACAAAGGCTTTCCTAGGTTTTTCACGATTTTATTTAATATTCCTCTGTCAAATCCAGACCTTGTTAATCCAGAACAAAGAATATTCATGTTCTGCACTATTGGGTTTCTTAAACCACTCTCCTAGGTTTTTCTTCTTGTTTGTATTGTTCTAGCATTGTAGATGCCTGGGTATTTTTAACATAATTTATGACATCTTGATAATTTGATTCAGAGATTGTTATATGTATTTCTTGTCTATTCAGCACCTTCAATAAAGGGAGCTATTTTAATTTCTCCTATCCACAAGTAAATGAATGAATTATTACTTTGCTCACACATTCAGAGGCCAAGGAAAGATTTTACAAATAATATCAAAGAGGAGAGAAGTCAGCCAACTGTGAAATTACTGATCATCTGGATTTTACCTCCAGTTTTGACTGCAGATAGTGAACTGGAATAAATGTATTTTCTGCAGTATACAGCACTTCCACTTTATAGTAGTTTATACCAATTTGCTTCTGTTGATTACATGTCCATCTTACTAGAGCATAAGTAGTGTACTGGATGTTTTGTAGCATATTTCTAGTGAACCCTAATGAGAGGTTGTATGGGGCAGGAGAGGGGAAAAGTCTTGTTAATGTGTGTTTGCCCTTGATGTCCGTAAGAAAAACGCTCTGAGGAGAGATTTCTCTTCTAAAAATGGAAATAGCCTTTCTTCATCGTGTTTCAATACAAACAGACACTACAAAATAACTGATGCATAATAATCCTTTCTTACAGTAGTGTCTAATGAAATGAAATGATCTTGTGTTGAGTGTTCAGGAGTACATTGCATGTGTTAAACCTTACCTTCGGTTGCTGATTGGGAAGGAAGGAGCTCAGCCATCTAACAAAGTCTGTTGTCTTGCTCCTTGATCAGATAAGCAGAACTAAGCCCTTCTTAAAGGAGTCAAGCTTTAGGAAGTTATAAATAAGGGAGCCTCAAGAGTGATCTGTCATCATGCTTGTAGCCGGTTTTGGCTGACCTGCATTCCATATGCAAAGGGTGATTGACTATGTATATAATGCAAGGGAAGTTTATCAAAATATCAGTGACCCTGTGACAACAAATACTTCAAGGCTAATTTTAAAGTGAGAGTGGCATGTTTACAATCAAATGGGTGAGGTACTGTGCTGTGATCTCAGCTAGCAGAGCCCTTAAGAAAAAAAACCAAAATGCTTCCCTTAAGAGGAAATTACCATTTTGCTGGTGGGACTCTGCATTCCCTGGATGTGGAGACTGCACTGTGTCCTTAGTGCCAAAGCTGCTTCGACACCCCCCCCTGTTGCTGAGGGCTAAAAGAGCTTAATGTGGGGTTTTTTTTGGTCAGTTGATTACTTTGCTGCTGGACTGTTTCAGCAGTTCAGGGCACAGCTCCACCATGTCCCCAGACACTTCCACTGGCAAAACTGGGGAAGCCAGAAAACTGCAGCAGGGGTGACTGGAGGACATTGCTGGGAGAAGGTGTAATGGGAACTTTGGAAACTGGCACTGTGGGCAGAGAAAAATACAAGGTCGAATTACACTCTGGTACACTTGGAGATAAGTATGTGCTCAAATATTTTGCTATTCTGGAGCCTGTATTGAGTCACTTTGTACATGTTGCTGCTCGAAACAGTAAAGAACTGATGACTGCAGTGTCACAGCTCTTTAGTTCTCAACGATGTGTTTGTTTTGGAGATTAAACCCATAAGTTAAATTGGGTTAAATGTTACTTGATTTAATGTATTATAACTTCCCTTAAGCAAGCCTCATCTTTCTGTGCCTCCTTTCCAGTTCTGTGACACACAGCAGCTTCTCCCCAGGCCCTCTGCAGCTTTTTGAACTTGTCGTTTGTTTTGCATGGATAAAGGGAGGTTGTACAAACACCAAGGATACTCTTCTATGCCTACATAAAGCAACTGTGTCTGCTCTGTGATGCTGATGGAACATTCTTTTGTTAAAGAGTGAGGTGTGATTTCACAGCAGTGCCCACACAGATTGCCCAAACTGCTCCATAGTATTTCCCCATCAGGAAGATTCCACTAGCTTGGATTTCCTACTGCTGCTGATTCTGTAACTATTTCTAAGATTAAATGAGCTGACTTAGATTTTTAGGTCTTTGATAGGGTGACTCATTTTGACTGAAGTCTCTCAGAGAACTGTGACACAGTGCCTCTAGAATGAGAAAATCTGAGCTGTATATAGCGAGGTACAAGCTGGTTGCAATTCTGCCTTTTGGTCCATGGAACCCTTAGCTGGAAAAAATGCAAGAACAGCCACTGAAGTCATCCTTAAACGCTGTTCAGTGCAGCAGAAGTGCTGGACATTAGTGAGAACTTCTTCTGCATCTTTTTCTTGTAAAGCATCAGTGTTTTTGTAGTGAAGAAAATAACTTTTTTTTCCTCTAGTATATTGAGAGTGTAGCTGTTGTCTTGGTTTTGTTTGGTTTTGGGTTTTGTTTGGTTTTTTGTTTGTTTGTTTTGTTGTTTTTTGGGGGTTTTGGTTGTTTGTTTTTTGCCTGTGGGAACCACAGCTTTCATTCCTTTGTGTAAGCAGAACTTAAGCCACGCTGCAAGTGTTGCAAAGTATTGAGGACACATGGCCACAGTGTCCAACTGAAACTACCTTTTCAGGAGAGAAAATGGAAGGTCTAGGTAGCCTTTTTAGTCAGATCAGTGGGCATGAAGGTGGGGATTTGTCAGGACCTCTTGCCAGCAGTTACTGCCTCATGTGGTCTTAAACCTGCTTCATAATCTGCATGATTAGCATAAGTATTTCTCCTGCCTGTGGGGTGTAGACAGAAAGATGCTCTGTGACTGAATTAGAGGCAGTGTCTCTAGAGCAAATGGAAGATTTACTCCTGGCTGTACACATACATCATATTCTATGATATTTGGAACAGATAGATTTGCTAAGAAAGTTGCTTTTCAGGGACCTGGATAAGTTTAGCACCAAAGAAATAGGAAAAAACAAGTATTATCTTTCGTCCTGGTATCGTCAACATACTGATGCTTGGATTTTAAGAAGTCCCATTTGTGCATAACATGTGAATGTGCCATGCAAATTCGTTGTGTTTTAATGTATTCTGGTGTGTTTCCAGTAGAACATGAGAATGTGGTAATGGACTGCAGCGATTCCAAGCCCAGTGAGTGATAGCCTACCGTAATTTTCCATTGTGTCAGCAAACATCGTGTCACAACAGGTGTTTTAATTATGTTTTCAGATGTTCAGTGTGTAGAGATTGGTTGTATTAAAACTGTTATCTTTCAAGTTGTGTCTTTATGACCACAGCACTCAGTAGCTGGATGCAGGCCCCAGGCCATACATCTTGTAAAGCTGCTGTGTGTCTTGACGTGGCTGTGAAGTAGGGAAGGCCAATACACACTTGCAGCTCTTCAGTGTGGCTGCTGGGGCCGAAATATCAGTGCTAAAGAGGATATTTTGTTAAGATAGTCATGATGAGAAAGACAATGTAGGTGGTAGGGTGCGTTTTGCAGGTGTACATGCAGAGTGCTGCCATGTTTGGCACACAAATCTCGGAGGTGGAAGAGTAGTGCAGCTTCCCACCACCACCTTAGAGCATTCCCCACACTGTCTGGTCTGTTTTCCTATGGAGCAGGAACACACCCAGACTCTGTAAAGTTGTGTGCCATACAAGTTGCCTTTTTTGAGTGTTCTGACGTCGTGGCTTTGGTCAGTGACCATGCTTACTTTGAAGCTCTAAGGAAACAGAGCCTCAGCATCTTGTGAGATGTACACATTTAATCCTTGTATTGCTTACTGCCATGCCCCCCCCTCCCCCCTTCCCTGCTAGAGATTAGATTTGCAAAACTTTTGTGTCTCTTTGCATTATTCAGTTGACTCAAATGTACGGTGTTCCAGGGGGGAACTCAGTTTGTGCACATGACCCTGAGGACCAACACCTGCACCTTCATATCCTTCCTGCTCTTGCTCTGTGCCAAGCACTGATAGCTAACTTGAAGGCAGGCACGTCACAGTGCAGGGTGAAAGGTACAATTTAGTCAGTTGTACATAGGCAGTAATAAAACAAAATATTACCTTCAGAGTTATTGCATTATGAAAAAAAATCTGCTTGAAGTAAAACCATGCATGTAAAATTCTCAAAATTGTCTGATTTTTATTTATTTTTTTTAAAGGAACCTTGATTTTTTTTTTTTTTTTTTATGTCTGAATTGAGGCATCTCTAAAGTATTTGTTTTACAACAGGAGATGATCAGTACTTCTGGAAAATTATGCCACTTGAGAAAAAGGAGAGAATAGCAGGTGGGGGATCCCAAAGTAAAAACAATCAAAATCACAGGCAAATTAAAAATAATAAAGATTCCCAATATGAGCCATATTTTTACAGATTAAATCCTATTATTCTTGCCAATGGTTGAAACTGGTCCCTCTGTAAAGAGCCCACCCTTGGCCTCTGCTGTACTTTCCTTCCACTTGAATGCTGTTTTGAGATTTCAAGTGGAGCTGAAGTGGTAGGGATGTGCTGGGCAGTCCTTCTGCACAGTCTGGAGTTTAATAGCAGCGACAGGACGAGTTTTGTAACATATCACAAGGGTGGAAGTTTAGTCCGTGGAAGGAGCCTGTGTTGTCTTTTGTGAGCACTACAAATAAGAACAGGAATATAAATGCAGAGTGCTTTTCCACATACTGTTACATTCAGACACATTCAAACTTCCTGTGATGAAAATGATCAAAAGAGAGGATGAGAGATTTAAATTCTCTCCATTTAAGAAAATAAAATTTAAAAAAATATTTTTAAGGCACAAGATTATTGCACGCAAAAGCGTCAAGATATTTGTTGCAAATAAAGTCCACATACTCTTTGTATGACTGCTCTTTAAATTTCTAGCGAAAGATAATGTGTTTTTATTGATCAGAATGTGTTACTCTCCAATTAGAAAAACTTTGAACTTGATCTTTGTACAATAAGTGATCTCCTTAATCGGATACATGTCTGTGTGATGAGCTGTACTGCCAAGGAAACATCTAATGTGGTAACAAATGATAGGCCAAGCAATGAATGAATCCATGTGAAAAGTGAGCTATGAGTGTCCTTTTTTCCAGTAAGGGAGCACTTTGCAGAAGGAGGTGGAGTGTTCTGCCCCCAGGGATGTGAAAGGCCCCACCAATGGATGCTCCTCAGTTCCTCCTGTCACAAAACCTCCACCCTGACCTTCTCAGATACACAGAAACTGTCCCCTGGCTGGAATTGGAAGCATTGTTATTAAAACTAATTTATTTAAAAGAGGTTTTTGGTGTTTCATGTATTGTCTGAGGAGGTAAAGAGTCTGACCAGTTTTTAGCAATCTGACTTTGGGTGAGGTGTGTATTTACCGTAGTAGAGACATGTGCCGTGTGCCTGCAAACTTCATTATGCAGTAAATTGTTTACCACCTTTTCATTGCCTCTGACCTGCTAAACAGCCCACTTATGAGAGCCTATTAGTCTTGACCTAATTAATATTAATGGGCTGAAGCTGCTTATAATTCGGGTTTAAATGGGCCATCAATCTTAGGTTTGCTTGTGAGTGGCACAGATCTCCTGGCTTTGTTGCTTGCCCTATGCCAATATCTTCAGTCTCCTGGAATTACTGTAATATTTAAAAATAAACACCCACCATGTTTGCCCCGGTACATAATTTTAGCACCGTAAAGAAGTTTGAAACAACATTGAAATAGCAGGGTAAAAAAGCCAAATCAATTCTGACTGCTTTGAGTTAGAGATGTCATCTTGCAGCAGTTGTCTTCACCTTTTGATTTGGGGCAGTCACTTGAGTCTTCCTGGTCAGACTTGAAAGGTTTGTGCTTAGTGCCTGATACAGCAGATAAGTAATCAAATTTTTAGTTTTCAATAAGAACTGGAGAATTGAGAAGCTGTGCAGTAGCAAGTCAGGAAAAGAAATAAATTAGGCTATTTTATCCTTCTGGCTCCTGTTGCACAACCAATTCCTAATTGATAACAATTGTGTGAGAAATATCTAATGTCAATGTTGTTGTCTTCTGACAATTATTTTTACATTTCATGTGAAGAACAGAAGTTGGAATTTCTTCAGCTCCAAAATACTGATGGAGGCTGACTCTCTCCTACCTGCATTTCTCATCACCATGGCCTCTCTGCAATTCAGGCACTAGAGAACATTAACTGCTGTTCAAGGAAACAATGAGGATTATTTAGTGGCCATAAAAGCCTCTATTTTTGTTATTGTAGAAGAATTATTTTATTCTATACATTTTTACTACATACAAAAATAGAATTTGTTCAATTGGTTGTGCTTAGGGTGTTTGATAAGAGGGTACTTAAAACTTTCTTAAACTTTTCAAAATTTTGCAGTATTTTTTTTCCAGGAGATACCTATAGTTCTGATAAGGGATTAAAATGTTCTCTCTGTTCCTTTCAGACAACACAGTGAAAACTGAATCAGTAGAAAAAAAATAGTAGTAAACAAAAATAAAATGATAGTTTAGAGATGTTTTAACATAATCATTACTTAAATGGGGTAGTATTTTAACGCACTATAGAGAATACCCTAACCCTATGGGGTTTTTGTTTTTCTTTACCTATATTATGTTTTAAAAGCATCTCACTCCATCATCATGTTCTTTTAAATATAATTTAGTTCCTGTATAATGCATTGTATCATCAGATATTCTGCATGGTATTGTGGAGAGTATGCTATTTATATACTGCAACCATTTAGTCATGTAAGAGATGCATTAGAATAATTTTCCTGAATACAATGTATGATTAAAGGACAATGTCAAAGTAATTTTTCAAATGATTTTCCCCTTTCCCTGTTGTTCATAATAGCTTTTTGAAAGAGCAGTACTTCAGGCGTATTCATCTGAAATCAAGTAATGTCTCAGAACATTTTCTAACTTGCCTTGGTTAATTTTGGTGAGCTAATGAAGAGAGATTAATATCTGTTGCACTATTAAGACATTAATGAATTTTAAGTCCTGGACACCCAACTTAGCCATTCATCTTTCCTAAGAGACAAATTATTGCATAACTTTCAATAGTACTTCAGAGTTTTATTACATCTATAATGAGAATACTTGTTTAAACAGTAGCATTTTTATTTTAAATGGCTAAGGGGCATAATCCTGTTGAAGTATAAATAACTCTGCAACTCGAGCAATGAGGAAGTTCTTAACATATTTTGATTAATGAATGTCTCAAGTCACACTCAGAACAGCAGCCTACCCCTGCTTCTGGCTTGCTAGAAAGGGAGCAAGGACAAACACTTTTTAAGTTATGATTTGAGTTGCATTCACATTCTGTGGTTTTTATCTGTTTTTATATCTACTGCTGGCCTGTTATAAAATGCTGAACTGCTGTATCCAAAATGAAAGGTGTGTTCATCAAAGGTTTCTTCACTGGGGGCTTCTGAACCTTTTGCCATCTCTGGCTTCTAAAATAGCATGTCTTATGTCATATCAGCATTTTGCTACCAGGGGTAGTATTGAGGGGTTACACTCTTCAGAGATGTCATAGCTGAGTAAATGTAAAGAGATTGGAGTGAGAGCCAGCTTTATATTTTATGCATGTGTGTAGTCTCTTGTGTGAGGGATTTTGATCCTTGATGGATGCCTCCAAGCTGTTGCCACAGGAGCAGTAAGTTGTTCCTGCAGATTCTGTAGAAACAGTCATTGCATTCCGCTGTGAGCTGGGGAAAACTATCAGAGCCCACCTGGGTCTGCTTCTGTCTTCTGACATCCTCTGTGACAAAGAGGGTGGGGAGGTTACACAGGCTGTTTGTTGGATTAGGTGTGGAGGGGTTCATGTGGCTAGGATAATATAGTTGGTGTCTGATTTTGCCCCTATTGCTGAGATCCTTGGTTTCAGGCTTTTCTCCTGCACGCCGATTGTGCGTGGCTCAGGGTTTGTTCAAGTGGTTTAGAGAAGTTTGGGTTTTTTTTTTTTAAGAAAAACTTAATATGGATCATTCATCTATTTGCATAATGTAGTTCATCAGCATTATTTTGCTACTGTCACTGGTGTTCCTCTTGTTTAATTTTCTTTTCTTTTCATTCTTTATCTAGCTGGATGTTGCACAACTCAAGCATACTATGATCAAAGATTAATCTGTTGTAGAATTGACACTGATCTCAGTGATAAGACAGTTGAGTCCCAATTTATTTTCTTTTTCTGAATATGAAGGTCTATTGCACTGCAGACATCTGGTGTTTTGGGCACCTAAAGCTGCAGATCCCTGACAACTCTGTTATTTCTGTTTAAATATGCATGAACTGTTGTTTAGGTAATCCACCCTGTCAAAATAGCATTAAGTGTAATATATTGCTGACCTTCTCTTTTGCATATTGGAGAGGAATGGAGAAGTCTACTAACTCCTGCAAGAACATTGGCTGTGTTGTACTTTTTATATATTCAGATCTTTGGAAATGTGCAGATTATAGAGGATGTAGTATTCGTGATAGGTAGCTTCATTTATTCATACATTTCATTTATTTAGCCCTGAACAGGATATGACATTCATCTTTTAAAACTCAGTCTTGATTTTAGGGATAAGAGAATGTAATGAGGTAACTTGCCAAGCTACAGGCCTTACTGTGCAGCTTGTGCAAAGGACACTGTGAAGACAGTACCTGTCCCCCTTCCTGACCTTCAGTCTGGAGGACTGAAATCTCTGCAGCTGTAATTCAGCTTCTGGTGTTGGAGGAAGCAAGCCTGGCACCACCGTGCCTTCAGAGGCCCCTGGAAGTCATTTTGACAGTGATGGTCAGAGCAACACTTCACTCACGTACTTCCTGCCCAGCCAAGAGGGCAACCAAGCACGAGGAGAGCCACTGGCACTGCCAGCTGTGCCATGCTCAGGGGTAATCCTCAATCAGCCAGCTGAAGGAGTGTAGTGGTTGAATTGTTTCTGGAATCCCATGCAGCTGAAGCCTTTCAGGGTGGCATTTTGTGCAATTTGTATTGCAAGGAAAACAGGCTTTGGGTTTATAGTCAAGCCATGTTAACATACACCTTTCAGTGAAAATTACAGCCTGTGTCAAAATGAATTATGTCCTTTGATTTGACCCATTTTTTTCTTCTTGTGGACAAGATAAAGTGGGAAGTGGTTTCCAAAGGGTCTTCTGAAATCAGTCATTTGCCATCTCTGCAAGTATTTTGAGTTAGCAGAATTGGCCTTGGCTAGTCTTTATATGGTCATGAATTTCTCTGCAGCAATTATGGAAGGGAGACCCCTTGCAGAATCTGTAAAAATCAGAATTTTGTATAAGCTTTTCAATTTGTATTTCTAAGGTGGAAATAAGATTGACTATACTTGTTCTCTTGGTTTTTGTTTGCTCTTAACTTTAGAACGTAAAGTATTGCTGTAATGATGGCTGTGATTTAAAAGGTACAGGCTTCTCCTGCTGCAGATGAATGTATTTTTTTAATAGGCACTTAATCCTTGTGAAAGGTGCTGGGTTGTGACAGTGCTTGAAGATGAATTCCTGTATTTTTCCGCAGAAGTTGTACAGCAGGAGACAATGGCAAGGCATGCTTCTCTCACAAATATGTCTGAACCCTGACCTAGACAGATCACCTTTAGAGATGAGCCTCTGTGCCCATTCAATCCTTGACCTCCCTGCCAAGACTCTTATCAGTGTTGCCAATTTATGATGTGGACCTTGGGCTGAGAGTACCAGCTCATTTCAAGTTGACTACCAAACCAGTTGTGAATGATGGCAACTCGATAATGACCTGGAGGTGGTTTCAAGCCAGTGGTCACTGGGGAAATTCTCCCATCCTATTACACATATTTTGAGCATTGTAGCTTGCAGGGCAGGTGCTTTTCATTGTCAGAAGGTGCTTTTCATTGTCAGAAGGTACTTTCTTTTGTCTGCATTGTGTTAGTTTTTGTAAGGTCTTCAATGCATTGTTTTTACAGACCTGCAAAAAAAAAAAAAAAAGAAGGAATTGCTTTTACATCAGGAGTTTGCAAATTTAGCATTTGTGTGCAAAAATTGCAGGAAGAGAACTGTATTTATCTATGGCAGATGCACCAGCCTGTTTTTCTTTCTTTGCATGAGAATAGTGAACTTCCACAAGGATGAGGAAAGTGCACAAATGGACTTGGCAGTGATGGCAATGGTAGCTCCCCCTTATCAGTAGCAGGTTGTGCACTAATTGAATGATGCCCAAGCAGATGCTTCTCCAAGGAAAACTTTGGAGATCTTCATTTTTTTAAAACCGGGCAAAATAATACATGTATATTAATATTCAACTGTATGTATGTGTGTGCATGTGTGTTCTAAATATGCACATGTGCTTAGTCATCTGGAGTTAAAATATTGTGCACATAATTTATGAAATGCTCCCTATAGATTAGTAGGCCCTATTCTGAATCTTTGCTAGGCTTTATCCTACATGTACTGGGTAACAGGAAAACTATCATTGTAGCATTAATTCAGTGCCTCGTCCTTGTTAGTATTTTCAGTAAGTTCTGTAGGCACACAGAAAAAAGAAAACTGTGGAGTGATAATTAAGCCTGTATTTCTTGGTTTATTATTATTATCATAATCCTTTACATTAGGAGGAATAAGAGCCAACTAATGCATTTTGTGAGATTTTTCTCTCCCTTATCTTACCTTTAATAATTGATTCAAACCCAGCTTTTTTTTTTTCTTTTCTTTTCCCCTCAAACCATAATGGTGTCAGAGCCCTTTTCCTCTTTCCTGTTCTGAAACATTTGAATAACATTGCTCTTTTGGAACCTGTCTTAACCTCAGCAATATGCTTAGGCTATTTGTATTCTCGTTCTCTTTTTCCTCTTTGTTATTCACTGTACAATTTGTTTAATGCTGCTGTAGCCATGCATTACTAGTCAACCTTATATATAAATTCCATAATAAATTAAATAAAGCTCTGTATGGGTCAGCTTAGACTAGCCCGATTAAAAAGTGATTTACTAAAGAGATAGAGGTAGCAGGATGGTAGAACGTGCTTCTAAATCAATTATGAGTCTATTCACTGTCGGCCTATTGTGTGTAATAGTGTATTAAAATGCATTCTATATTGTTAAAAAAAATTGACTCTTTCATTGAAACTGAATTAACATTTGCAAGCACATAATAGTGTTTGGAAAGCTATAAACATTTAAATTCAATCCCTCATTGCAGGCTAAGTGTATACAGCTAGAATTGTAATATCCAGATAAGTCTTTATGCTGTGCTCATGTCGTTGTTACAGCAAGATGTTCACCATACTAAAGGCAAGATTGGGTGAACTCCTGTATTTATAAGCACATAATTACCAGGACAAATCAGCACCACTGGACTGTAAAAGTGAAGTTCATTTTGAACTGAAAAGTGGCGTCTGTATGTGCATATATTTGTGCACGTTTACACACACACACACATACACAAAACATATAATACCCATTGCTAAATTTGTACCGGAGCACATCTTAATTTCTGCACACCCCCTCAGCCAGCCACCCCCTCTGCCCCAAAGCCTGTTACCTCTCTTTTCCTTGGGAGGAAGGAAAGGCAGGGAGCAAGGAAACTAAACAGCCTGTCAGTTCTTGGTGAGCTGGAAATGAAGGCTGTGCCATGCCCACAGCTTGGCACAGACCCTCAGATCAGAGAACTGCTTCCTTCCTTTCCCCCAGGGATTGTGGAAGGTCTCAGTGCTCACCAGGGACTGCCTGCAACGATTTACTGTGGCAGGAGGTGACCTGAATGCATCTCTGCACTGAATTCACCTGCAGCACACTTGCCTCTTGGTGCTCCCATGGCAGCACTAAGACAAGGGATGCTGTGGAGTTCTCTGCCTCTGGAGCATTTCTCTGCTGGGACTAATACTGTCTTTAGTGGGATTTGCTTACTTCAGATTCAGCTAATTAATTTTTATGGGATAAATTCAAAAGGAGATGAAACTACAACTCTCGTTTCAGTTTTACTTACATTTGTACTTGCTTCTGTGTTTCCAATATCCTGAAATGAAATGAGGAGTTCTGTAGGAAACAGGCCAAGCCATATATTCTGCAGAGTTTGAGAGCTTTAAATAAGTTATAATCTATTTTCTTTCACAGAATAGAAATACTGGTGCTAGTGTTGAGTCCTGTTGTCATTTTTATCCACTATATTTGCTTCCAGTGTGTATTAACCTGACTCTTTGAGTGAACACCTCCCTGCAGACACACACGCGTGTACACACTTAAGTGGATAAATCTGTAACAAGCTGTTCATACTCAAAGCAGATCAGTCTAAAGCAGTGCTGCTTTTTCTGTCAGCATTGATCTGTGGCAGCTCCCAGTGCAGGAACTGAGCTTGTATGTTTATAAAACCTTAGGCAAAGAGGCACAAGCAGTAGATGGTAATATTTTGTAACTTGGAAAGCAGGTGGTGAGCATCTTGTGTAAAGTTCTACGGTGTCTGGTGTTCATAGCAGGGTTTCCAGAAGTGCACAAACAACTCTTTCACAGAATTTGACTAAATTTGTTCCTCTGAAAGTGTGTGTGTAACCCAGGTTAACATGTAGAATGTTTGCAGAAACCCCTGAGAATTGCCTAAGCGTTTTTGTTACAGCCCTGAGGGACACAGACCTGAGCTAGCATGGAGACTGATTTATTTCCCATTTCTGAAGAAATTTAACCTTTCAGTTCTCTGAAGCAAACAGTTGAAGTGTAAATTCACTAGTGTATTATTTCCAAACCAGAGAAACTCATATGACTTTAGATGTTGTGCTTTTTCAGAAAAACATGGTTCTACAGGTACCATTTTAGCTGGACTTCTGTTTAAATACAAGTAAACATTGGCTGTGCATCTACATGTAAAGGGTTTTGATATATTTTCCTAGGATTGGGACAAATTTATGCAAAGAGGAATATAAAAGTCTGCCATACTGTGGAAAAGTATGTTAGGGTTTCAGGTTGATTTTCTGTCTCTTTATGGTAAGCATGATATGGTTTCATTTTTTTTTTTATATGTTCAGGACAATTTAAAAATCATTTGCATTTTCTGTGTTACATATTTATGCATTGGTTTTTTTCTTATAAGAAAAAATGAATTTATGACAGATTATATAGGTTACTTGCTACTTGATACTCAAAAAAATATGTGAATGTTTAACCTCACTTCAACCTCGAGGTTCATAGTGCAATGCAGGGACTATCCAAATGAAATAATTGCTTTGTCTGGCAAATAGATTGTCTCATAAGAGGACTGAACTGTATTAAGTGATTTTCCCCTGGTGATTGGAAGTATCTCTCTCCACTGGTTCAGGTAATTCTAAGGTTGTGCCTTCACTCTTTCATGCTAGACTGCTTTTCCAATAAAATAAAAAATGTAGAACCTGCAACACAAATGTAATGTTAACCTAGATTTCTCTGAGGACAAAGGTGAATGCTATAGGGCTTGCTGAATGCAGAGAAGGAAATGATATTAAAAGGATATTAGAGATAGAATGGATGCATGAGGTTGTACAAGGCTGAAAGGTGCAGATTGGGGTGTATGAATTTTATATTAGTTTGTGTTTCTCTGAGACTCCTTAAGGCAAATCCTAACAGACTTTTTAAATACTTGAATACGAATAAGTTTTCTCTACCGACTCATATTAATGTGTTTCTGGGGTAGAAAAGTAGTCATATGCAGAAGAGGAAGAGCTATTGGGAAAGGAGAAGCTTAAAGGTCGCCAAAGAACCCACTTCCACATCTCTGTGTGTTGTTTTGGGTCAGTACTTGGGCAGGGCTGTGGCTGGCCAAACTCTGCATGTCCAGTGAACAAAACAAACAGAGGCAGGAGTTTGGTGCAATGAAAAACTCCCTTTGTAGTTTAAATCCTGATGTGAACTGCCAGGACCTGCAGTTTGTGATATGGAACAACCAGGAACAGCCAGAGGCACGGTTGGATTTTTCCATAGTACTGTACATATGTTGAAATTGTGGGTGTAACTGTTAAAATGCACTTTATGCCTTGCAAAGCATCATTTTCAGCAGAGAAGCTGCTTTCATTGCAGCTAAATGGGGTGCAATCTGGATGTATATTTGCTGCTGCGGTGGGATAAATGTACACATCTGGAGAGATGTTTGGATAGAGCACTGGGGGGAAGGAGGGAGTGCATCACTATGTGTTTTATGAACATCTTATTCACGTGCAATTGTGCAGCTTGTGCTCAGTTGCATTGCAGCTTGCACATGACCTGGTACTGTGGGTACTTAGGGCTTCATTTTACTTACAGGGGCTTTGAGTGCCATAGAACTGTGGGGTCCATGTCACACAAAAGTGCCCAAAAATCTACACCTCATCACATTGTGCATGAGCACTTTAAAAAAAAAAAAAAAATCTAGAGAGAAAATATGTTTAAAAGCATGTACTTTGAAACTATAATGGAAAATCTTTTGAAAGAGAAGAATAATTACTGCTGCAGTATACCATACAAAATACATTCTCTCTCTAAATTTGATATTTTACTTGAGCTCAAAAGATAACAGCTAAAGAAGAATTTAATTATTCAGTATTTCTGGGACCCCTGTTTGTTCTCAGTCCTCAGAAGAGAAACCTCGTTTTGTTTTGTTCTAACTAAGAAAAAATCACACAATGACGTGACTGGGTGGGAGGCAGTGAAGCTTCTTTAGGCCTAATGATTGAAAGTCAGAGGTGAGTGATGACGAAAGGGCCGTTCAGATGATACTACTGCTTTACAGATGATAAAGCCAGATCTAGCAATGGCAGTTGGAATTAGGCTTTTAGGAAATAATTAGGCTTTGGGGAAATAATTTTTGCCTTGATGGTTTCTCTTTGTCAGAGGAGCTGACCTGATTCCTCTGCCGATCATCTGGTGACCCATAAGACAGGTTCAATTTGGAGAAAAGCTGTCTCTCTCCCTCTTTCCCACTCCTATCCATGCATCCACTCAGCAAGTGAGAGGGAGCCTGACTACTCAGAGCTCCCCTCCAGGGTGGACTGGTCCAGGCACATGGAAGAAGACACAACAACTCACCGCTCATGTGACACCAAATATCTAAGTCCTGTTTGCCTGAGTTACTGTTGCTGTCAAGAAAATCTAGAAGTCTGTTGCAGGCAATAGGTAAACTGAAATAATAATTTCCCAAATCCCAGTATGGAGAACATTTTAAATGTTTTGGCAAGGAAAACATCAAGGGAATTCCAGAGCAGTTTCCTGAATACAACACACTGCAGAGTCTTTAGTCTGCTGGTTTTTAGCTGGTGCTATTGGCCTGTGTTGCATGCAGAGTAATTCTGAACATTGTTTGGTGGGAGCAGCCAGCAACACAAGAAATAAATGGTGAAAATTATTTTCCTTTATTGCCAAACTCCTTTTTATTTGGCAGAAGACCTTAAGGACAGTTAGTATATGTGGTGAAGAGCAGGCTTGTTGCATTGCATTTTGCCCATTATCTTGCAAGCCAGTTCCATTCAGAAACGATATCATCCTATTAGCAGTGCAATCAGCTTCCACTCCACCAGGCAGCTGTTGCCTCAGGATGATCTAAAACAAAGGCCTGTAAATTCCAGTTGTTCCCATTATGCAGCCCTTCCCCTCATTCCCAGTGGCCAGGCAAGCAGGATGAGCACACGGGTCATTGGCACATGGGTTTCCTGAAGGAGCTGGGGCTGGATCTCATCTTGCATGATGTCCTGTCCTCAGGCCTGCTAAGAATGAGAATTAATGGGATTTGGAGAAATACCTGTCTGGACTGTGGCAGTAAGGAGTGTGATCACAGGGCAAAGCCTGCGAGGAAGAAATGGAGAGGGAGTTAGAAAAGGCCTGGAAAAGTCACAGATTCACAGAATATTCAGATTTGGAAGGGACCCACGAGGATCAAATCTGCAACCTTGGCATTACTAGCAGCTGTGTGTCTTTTTTGTGTGTGTGCCAAAGGGTCTGCAGTCATCTTAATATTTATGCTTCAGTATTTCTTCTTCTGGTGCAAATGATGACCAGGCATTGACGTTGTGGGCCAGCTGTAACATTGTCTTTGCTGTTATAATGCATAGAAGTGCTGTTCTGGCTATGATATTGTAGAATAAAAGGAAGTTTTGTAGAGTGGCAGTGGATTTTAGGAGAATGTCTAATATGAGTGGGACAAACATATAAGCTTTATAGCCATAAAATAAACAAATACTATCAGCTCCCTGAACACAAGCGTTTTGATTCTCTCTAAACAAGTTTCAGTACTTCAGTGCACAGAGTTGTAAAGTTTCTATTTATCCCCCTGATGTGGGAAGGAAGACTTCATGGCTTTAGGTTGCAGTTGAGCATCACAGATGAGGTTGTTGCTCGGCAGCCATTAATATAGCTTTATCTGTAATTAGAGAAGGTCTAACACCTTTCTGCCATATGGAAAATGATAAGTTAGCTCCTGTCATGACAGGAAAATAATTATTGGCTAAAGTATATTTATCAAAACATGATAAATAATGGTTACCTCAGCAATCCTCAGCTGGATAAAAGTAACATCTGCCTTCACTTTCTGAATATCACACACGATTAATCCAGAGGCAGCAAGGCACTTTCTCAGCTGTGCTGTCTCCACTGGGCAAATCAAAAGATTTCATCCATATGTTTTTAAGGAAAAGTGATATATAGGTGAGGTTAAAATGCAGCATTGGCTGAAAGTTATTTAGTTTGCTCTTACGGTTTTGTTTGCGGAAAGTGCATCTAAACAAAGTTTTGTTTTGTTCTTCTCAGAATTTCTACCCTACTTCTTATGGGAGAATTTCTGCCGCCCCCCTTGTGTCACAGAGCTTGTCTCTCATTCACTATGAGGTCACTCATACAGATACTCTGAGCCTCCAGGTTCATTCAGAGATGTGACCTGACAAAACTGTTCAAATCCGAGCTGAAATTCCAAAGCTGATGGTGGGTGTTGGGCACTGCACAGCACATCACACATTTCTCTTGAGCCAAAGCCCTGATGGGTGATGGTGTTGCTGCTGTATCAGCAATGCCCCCAAACATTTGCCTTTATGCTATTTATTTGATAACAAAAAGGAGAAAATAAAGACATTTCTCTCTGTGTATGCACATATTAAACGTGAGAAAATAGGGGAATTGCCATCAGTCCTGAAGGAAATTCACTGGCAGAGAACTGAAGTTCTTTCACTGTTCCCACGGAGGCTTTTGAATAAAACTAACTGACTGTCTCTGGCTTTCTTAAAATTGTGAAGTCTATGTAAAAATCTTTACTCCTATTTGAAGTGAATGGCAATAGAACAGTACTCCAGAGCGTGCTGAAATAATTCCTGTAAGCTTAGTGCTAACTGTTCATCCACCCTGATTTAGAGACAAGAGGACTCTGTCAGGGTAGAATTAGGACTGATTTTCATTTATATGGATTTGGTATAATCTCAAATATCTGTACACAAATATAATTTCTTAGTAAAGTATCTTTCCCCCTTCCCTAATAAAACTTCTGAGTTTTCTGTAGATTCTGCTGAAAACTTTACTACTTAAAATCAGCTTATGTAGCATGAGGTCCATTAGCTTCCCAGAGCTTTGGGACTTCGCCCTTTGCCTCTGGAAAATAAATATTTAATATTGCTTTGTCTGTGCTTACTTTTAAAAGCATTCAACCTTCATTTGGGTCCCACGTCAGAATTCATTGAGAAGCAAACAGCTAATGTTTCCAGCTGAAATCAAACCTGACCCTCCCCTTCCCTCTCTACCCTCAGGGGCTGTGGGAGCGTTTCCATCTCAGGAACCCCTGGGGGCTGCTCATGATAAAATGAAGTGAAATTAGGACCTTGGTAGAAAGCAGTCTGATATCCCAAACAGTCATGTAGGAAAGGGCTCCTTGTGTTAGTTTGCTGGCAGGGAGATCTTTTTCTCTCAAACAAATCCTGCAGGATAACACAATGTGTGTATGACTAAAATCCATGTAGTATGGGAATCAGTTGAACTAAATATGTAGGAAGCATTTTTCTTAAGACTTATGCTTGAAATGAACAATTCACATACACAGAGTTTATCTTGCCCAGTTAAAAACATATTTCTTCCATGAAAAATACTTGACATGGACACAGACAAGGTATGTGTGATTTTAACACCGTATTTTAAATTATATTTTTTGCTATCTTTTTTGTCTTTCAATCTCTCTCTGGTTTTTATGGTGTCCTACCTGAGTGCTCTGGCCATGAAGTATCCTTCCTGGGGTTAAACATGGTGAATTTATTTTAAGAGATCATAGTCAGTGGACAACGTGCACAAAATACAGTAAATGTCAGTTTATGTGATCACTGAGCATACTTTTCTTGTAAACTGGAGTGCTACAAATTGGAAGCAGTTTGAACAGGCTATCCGAAGGTTTAGCTGTGATATCAGCATCAGTATAAACACAATCATCCCAGTTTTTACGTGTTTCATCTTGTCCAAGTCTTGTTCAGAGATTTTAACAATACAGGTTATGTGTCTTTGTAGACAGATGTTTACATCTCAGGAGACTGTGTTGTAAGTTATTAAATAAAATACTAATTTTTTTTCTTGCTTTGGTAGTTAAAAAATGCCATTGTATCCATTCATTAAATATATGGAGATTTGTTTTAGAATTGAAGAAAAAAATAGCAACAGAGTAGAACACTTCTTACAATTTTTTTTCTATAAGAATTATGTTATTGATTGATTAAACTCATTGGTGAAACCAAGATTGACTAAGACATGAACTTCAGTATTTCATAAAACAAATATGAAGGAACATTTTTTCCTGTAACACTGAAGGATTACATACTAATATAATATCAGTATATTTCTCTTAAGCTCATAGTGAGGTTTTAACAGATATTTTATACGATGTAAGGCAATCCTGGAAGAAAAAGGAAGTGATACTGTGTGATTACAGGTGGACACTGCACTTCTGTGGGTTCAGAGTAGTTCAGGTGCACTCAAGCACTAAACTTATTTGAGAGGGTGGGAATATTTTTAAATTGTTAGGTTGAGTGCTTGTTTTTATTTTTAAGTTCATTTATTATACACATCTACATTTACTGGCTCACTGGGACATATGTTTCATGTAACAATATGTCAATATTTAATAGCAGAAGGACAAGATTTTTTTTTAAATTATTTACCCTGTTCTATACTGAAAATAAAAGAGGAAGGGCTGTATCATGTCCTTACCTAGGGCTGGAAAGAGTAGCTGAAAGGTGCAAGGAGCTTTCTTACCCTTAGTATTTTCAGTAGACTTTGCCTGATGATGGAGGTAGCTCTGGGAATGACCAGGGTGCAGCCTAGGGCCTTTCTGGCTTCTGTGCTCACCAGCAAAAACCAGAGAATGGAGGCATAGGTTACAGCTTTTATTAGTCTCACAGGTCCTTCAGCTGGTGTCCCTACAGTATTTGGACCATTTCAGGGAAAAGCCCCCGTGGTAATTCACTTGTGCATCATCCCTCTACTTATATGGTCCCACCTTTTCTGTCTCAGACAAGGTGTAATGGCCTGTTTGAAGGTTTAGGCTTCTTAAACGTTACATAATTTTTCCATGGTGGAAAATTTTATCTGCTTTGTATAATGCATCTTTAACAACAAACTGAAGAAGTTAATTGGTTCAGAAACACCCACAGCACTCGCTCTTGAAGGTGAATTCTTCGTTTTGGCTCAACTGAAAATGAAAGTATTTTATGGTATGCTAAAACTTAGTATTGCTCCTGCAAGCTGCCTAATTACCTAAACTCTGCTCTTGAAAGATAGTATTTGTAATAATTCTAGCATAGCTGTTGTTTTCAAGTAACTTTTTATAATTATAATGCTACGGTCAGTTGATACAGGGTGATACATTCAGTGGAAACATGTCCAGGGGCCAACATCTCTTGGGGGAAGAGCCTTCTGTAAGGGCACAAGCTTTCCTCAGGGACCCAGAAATATTGCAAGATGACAGCAGAGGGTTGGCAGGGATGCTCCCAGTGGTGCTCTGAATCCACCGGAGCAGTTTTTCTGGAGGTCAAGGTGCCCCTCACCTTTACTCCTGGAAACTCTGTGGGCACAGCTGGTCTTACCAGCTGTTGGACTTTTACTGAGCAGCTACCAGGTTTTTCTATTCAAATACCTGGTTTTCCATGTGATGGTGGCTCTCCAATACCCCCTTCTGTTTAATTTCTCATTACTTATTCATATTTGCTTTTGATGTGCAGCTGAAATATCAGTGCCCTCATCTTACACAAGCTTGCAGTTAATCACATGTAACCCTTGTGAGTTATGAAACTGAACTGCAATATTAACCTATGTTGACATTTGAGATTTCAAACTGGAATAAGAAATAGGTGTGATAAGGTTGTCTTAGTAGTAGTGGTTTTGGTCTGGTGGATTAGTGTAGTAAATTCTACTCAAGCAAATATCAAAATTAGTAACTGAACAAGAATACCCTATTTTCTTCTCCAAACATCTTCAAAATAAATTTGGGGAAAATGAGATCATGACTTAAAGCAGCATAATGTTTCTATTTTATTATTATGCCAAGTAACATGTCAAAACAAAAAATCAAATGCAATTTGCCAATTCCTTCCTACAAAAACCCAAATACAGTGCTCCACACAATGTAGCAGGAATTTTTATTTGATCTTGTCCCTCTAGATTGAAGTCAGCCATCAAGTTTCCAAATAAATTTAATACCTTATAAATGTGATTGATTGCTGATGTGGTAATCCAGTTTGCTGCTGGAAGGTTTAATAGCTGGAAAATCCATTTAGAGAAGAATAAGGATCTTGAGGTTAGGATACTGGAGTATTTTCAAGAGGTCTAATTTCTGTTCTTATCTTTGACATGAATTTGGCATAAATCCCCTTCTCTGTGCCTGTCTTTATGAAATGGGTATTTCTGTCTCCTCCTCTACCTGGTGGACATGAACATGGCTGTAAACAAAACGGTCCCATCCACACAGATGCAGACATGAGATTCTACAATGGGATTTTCCTATATCTCAGAAAGATCAAGCAGGCAAATGTAACATGCATCTTGTGTGTTATTTTATTTTAAAATATTTTAACCCATTGAGGAGAAAAAGGAACGGAGAAACTCTTCCCAAGTTGAGCTCTCATCTCACACATCTGTCTGTTCAGGATGATGGTAATTGTAGTTTTGAGCCCCGTCAGAGCTTTAACAGCTTTTGGTACTGCTGGTTTCACACTGAAGTTACAGCATCTCATTAGCATGTCACTCCCTCAGTAACAACATATCTTTATGTTTAAAATGTTCTTTTGCTCGTACTCACACATCCAGGAGGCTTAATGATTTTAGCTTTTGTCCTTTTCCTCTGAAAAGGGTGAATGTCAAAGGATTTTTTTGGTGACAGTTTATGTCAGACTTGTGCCTTTCTTTTTTCCCCGTTAGGCAAATCCATCCTACTTATCGTTATCTATGTTAAAAAAATACAAATCATAAGTAGTGTGATGTGGGTGCATAAAAGCACACAAAGACAATGCTGGTGTGACAGCTAATTAAAACCAGGTGCTTTAATGCTGAGAAACAAACAGAAATCTTTAGTGTTACTGAAAACCAAAGTATTGTGAAAAATAGAATTGCAGAAGGCTTGTTCAACAGACAGCTCAAAAGATTTATGGAGTACAAAGGAATATGAATGATTTCCGGGAGGAAAGCTGTGTTATTATGGCTCCCAAATGACAAGCCATTGTTGCCTTGGTGCTGGGACACTTGCTGTGGTTGCAAAGCAAATATAGGTGAATTTTCAGCTTATGACACTAGATACTAAAAAAAAAGAGTATTCTAGATCAGTCAGATTTCCCCCAAATTCCTTTGCAGATGATCCTTCAACCTGATCCACTGGGTAAGTCCTCCAAACTCCCTTTTAACCTTGTCAGACAACTGGGGTATTATTCGTGTTTTCATATGGAAAAAATGAAAGGTCTGTTTTTTACCTAGGGGTTCTTTTGGCCCTAATACAAATGTTAACAGCTATGCAAAATTAGCATTGGGAAGAGACTGTACATTTAAAATGCTTATTTGCTCTGAGTGCAAGTTGTAACCGTGTTTTTAAGTACAGATGCATTAATCTGAAGCCTTCACATCGTGCTAGGCTGCCTTCCTTTATTATCAGGAGAGTTGATGATAAACATGGATATTTTACAAAGCCCTCTCATACACTGGTGAGTAATTTGTAGAGTTTTTTAACGTAATATTTAGAACATAAGGCAGTCCCACTCTTCTCTGAGATGTGCAGCAAAGGAGCTGGAGGCAATGGCCACAGGTTGCAGCAAGGAATGTTTCAGCTAGATAAGGGAAAAAATCCTCCATGGTGAGAGGTTTGATTTGTCACATGGGCACCGATGCCCAGAGGGGTGGTGGAATCACCATTCCTGGGTTAGTCAAAACCCATCTGGAAAAGATTGTGAGCAAAATGACTCCTACTTCAAAGTTATCCCTACTTTGAGAAAAGAATCTCACCAGGTCACCTCCAGAAGGCCTTGCAACAGAAATTTTTCTGTGTTTTATGAGATGTGTGTGTGTATACATATATATATATATATATATGTAAAAGTGATGGACAATGTACTGCCACATGGTTTGCTATTGACACAGCCTCTCAAGGTGTTAAACACACAGGTTAAGTAGAATTTGGAAGAAGTGGCATTTGCTTCAGGAAAAAATAAAAATAACATCATGCAAGGGACTGAAAAATGCTTTGAAGTGGCAGCAAGATGTGTTTGGCAGTTAGAGATAACAACATTTAGGCCTTGTGGGAATTGATTCCCTTTCCCCCTCCTCCTGCTCTGTTTTGCTTCTAGAGCATGCTTTTGGCAATAGAAAATGTCATTCTATGCATCATGTAACACTTTGGTTACATTTCCTAAAATAGGATTCAGATGAGGGTGCAGTCAGCATTTGAAACCAACTACTGCACATGGAGAGCAGACATAAAAGACTGGTGCTGTAAATAAGAAGAACCCATCGCTGTTTCCTTTTCAGAGCCTGTTGGCAAGAGTTGCAATCGCTGACATTTTGGGGGCAGTTCCCGGGAAGTGCAGCACTCAGTTGTCTTGCTCTGTTATTGCCACATCAACATTGACACAGTTTGTTTGTGCAAATGTGTTGTCAAAATGAGAGCATTTGTTTTAAATCAGTCCCGTTTTGTTTCAGAAGCGAAAGAAGACTTCTGGCATGCGTTCTGCAAAGCCATGGGAGTTAATGTCTAGGAGGCAAAGCAGCAGAAAAGGGAGGGTATAGTGTGTCACAGACATGAAGAAGCTGTTTGTACAGTACATACAAAAGCCTGGGAATGAATAGGGAGTCTCTTGTCAGTAAGTTCATGACCACCTAAACCCCACTTGACTTTAAAAACGAAGCGTGGCACAAAGTAGAACAGAGGCTGTATTCATTACGGGCATCCATTTGGCCAGAGTTTCGAAGAAGGAAGTAAGATGTGACTTTAGCATGAATATCATGTCTTTGCACTTGTGTGTTTGAAGGATGTGCAATATTGAGATACAGAAAACAGCAGTGCAGGAGGTTTAGTTAGTCTCATGTGTTATTTAAGAAATATATGCATAAGATTATTAGGAAAATGCTGATTTTGTTGACCTTGGAGGCCAAGTCTGATCAACTTCGCGATACTCAGGATTCCACCTTGTGTTAGGGAATTTCAAAGCAACCCATGTGATTTACAGATCTGAATTTTAGTGAGGATCAGTGGAAACTGCCCAAATATGCCTTGTTAATGATACTAACTCATATCCTCGCTTTTATTTATGATGGTGTATGGTTAAACTTGAAAGAGAAATATTAAATGGTGTGTTTACTTGTGAGTGCTTTAACTGTGCTTGTTGTCTTTCCATTCAGCTTAGAGGATTTTTAAATCAGGTGAGGTTTGCTTTGCTGTGTTCCATAGTTGGGGAACATGACATGTAGAAGCCAGCGTTGTACAGACGTGCTTGTACGAAAGTTTTCCTGACTCAGTGATGCTCCTGTGTAACAGCATAGTTGGCTTCCATGCCTCCTGTACAGTCTGGGATCAATAATGATGCAACACGAGCACTGAACATAGAACAGTGAATAGAAACCCCAGCTTTTATTTTCATGAAAGTAACCAAAATAGCTGTGCAGTGCCTATAAAGGCTTTTAATGATTTTGAAGTATAAAGCATGACATGTTGTTTTAATTTGTATACAACAAACACCATGTTTCTAAAGTTGCTGTTTGGGTTTTTTTAAGAGATGAAACTGATGCTAGCTGAAATGAAATGAAGTAAGTTTTATGCATGTTGCATTTTAACAAGTCTGCTGTCTCATTGGAATGCACTGCCTTCTTGTGCTACATTTTATTTTTGGAATTTAATAAGGCGCCTGTCATATCTGCCTCAAGGCTAAAAGAATATCATGAGGGAGAAATCCAAAGTACTGTCATGTTTGACTGACAGGGGGCCAATTTTAATTTTTTTATGGGAGGTGGCTGATATTAACAGGCTGTAGTGCTGAAGATGCACTGCTCTACCATCTGCTTTAAACACCCTGTGTTGATGAGCCAGTAATGACGTTGCTCAGTGACATTTATCAGGTGAATTTGGCTCTGACACTCAGTAGAGGATTTTCATTA
Source organism: Manacus candei (assembly GCF_025592945.1). Classification (NCBI taxonomy): domain Eukaryota; kingdom Metazoa; phylum Chordata; class Aves; order Passeriformes; family Pipridae; genus Manacus; species Manacus candei. Next base: position 71,960,550 of record NW_026138062.1, read on the forward strand.
AAAAATTAATTCTGTGCATTTTACAGTGAGGCCCATTGTGATGATAGATTCTGGTACAGTGCCATGTATCTCCAGAAGCTGTTCTAATTACCTGAGAAACTTGGGAAAGCAATAAACTACTACTTTCCATTTCTTGTGTGCGCTCCCTTAGCATATAATTAACACACTGACTCACTTAGCTAAGTCTCTGAAGATCTGTGTCTGTGTGATGATTACCAGCTCTTCAAAGTAATAAGCAAATGCACCTCAGTGGCTGGGTGGCAGCAGGCTCAGCAGCCTTTGTGCAGTGCAGTCTGACGCTGGCATTCCCTAAATGTTCACCAGAATAGTGAGCAAGACACAGGGATAGTGGAAATGCTACAACTTAGGCAAACATTTAAAATCAACCCAACTCCCAAAGGGATATCTAATCAAATATTCCATCACTGTCTTCAATGTAATGAGAGAAAACAGATTTACATTCACTGAGTCAGAATTTTGAGGCCTGAGCATTGCCTGAACTGGAGGCTGTGGATGTCTGATGTTGATATAAATTATAAATTCTTTTTCAGTATTTGTTGTAACATTCTTTCATCTTGGTAACTTTATCTCTCATTTGCTAACCATTAGGGGAAAAAAATTAATTTTGTCTAAGAAATCAACTCAAATTCCTTAAAAGCTGAATCCCTTAATAACTTTTGGCATTTAATCTAGCATCTTTTCCTCTTCTTAGATGTGTCAGATCTGAATGTAACCTTCTCCACTTCAGGATGACTTTCAGGTGACCTGGGAGGAACAAGTAGTCTTACCTCAGATTTTCAAACCCTGGCAGGTGATGGCACTTCGACTGACAACCTTGATAGAAAGGAAAGACTTAATAAAACATAGTAAGAGGGGTTATGGCTCAGTTTTAATTAATGCTCATCTCTGTTAAGGCAGATTATTTTGCAGTGCCTGTTTCCTTTGAATCAAGGTCAAGAATAAATTCTCCTGCATTTATTGCAGCATAAGGGTTTTGTGCCAAGCTTATGCAGCTAACTAGAAGAGATGATGCTCCTTCCAGCCCATAGTTAAAGTGCCATACACAGAGCATTGCAGATGCAGCATGAAGCCTACTTAAAGCCAGATTTACTGTATCATGGAATCTGATATCACCTCAAATGATTGTGGATATGATACCTAAGCAGAGCAGCTGAAGGAACAAGGGCATTAAGAAAACACATCAGGCAGATTGCATAGCATTATGCTGCTGATCATCAACATGCTTAAGAACAGCTTAATGCAAGCCAGGTGAGTTACCCATTAATGTCTCTGGAGATGATTTGATTAGCCATTTCGTCTAGCCAGATAATTTTAGATTACAAACATTCTGTGTAAGGTATTATGAATATTTTTTTTAAGTAATCTCTGGGGTTTTGTTGTGATCGGAGAGGTTTATTATTTAAAAATGGACTGTAAAAATTCTTATCAGCATTTTTATAGAAAATTTAAGTGGAGTTTTCAGGCAGATTTGTTGGCCTTTTGGAGGGCAGAAGCGGGTTAATTCTCTGACATTCTGGAGCGTTTCTCCTTCTTTCTGTTACACAGGAATATTTCTTCCTTGTCTGATTTAGTAGCATAAGTACTTAAAGTGTATTTGGCTCAGCAAATCATTTGCGTAGAACTGATGATAACCTACTTGGGAGTCATATGCTAGTTAGAGGTGGAAAAAACCCTATATTCACTTAATAGAAGTCATGAAAGAAGTAATTTTGTGACCTTTTGAGAAAGGACCGTTTGGGGAGCATTTTAACAGCAAGCAAGTGCCCTGTGCACTTATCCCCTTCCTGTGTCCCTGCCTGCTGACTGATCCCACAGAGGTCACCCTGGGCAGGCCTTCAGGCAGCTTTTCTAACCAGGGACCCCTGGTAAGCATCCTGGCTGCTATATGATGTCCCCTTCCCCTCTGTGGCATGGTACCCTCCCTCCCTGAAGCCAGGCAAGGGACAAAGGCTGGATAACTGGGAGAAGGGGCTTGCTCAAATGTGCTCTGCTCCTTCAGAGAGATTTGGTTTCTGAACCTTGCTTGCCCTGCCCTTCTCAAGTGGCAGTGTTTCCAGCTGGCTGCCCTGTCCAGGTGTTGGTGCTCCTGTCACCTCTGACCCTTTGTGGTGTGCTGGACCTCCCACTGGTGGTCAAGGCAGAGCTAAATGACCGTCTGGCTCCTGCTGCTGGGCTCAGCGAGTCCCTCCCAGCCTGAGCAGATGGCCGTGCTGCTCAGCCTGCAGACACAGCCTCTGTCCCTTCAGAGAGCAAATTAGCCCATGGCTGGAGGCTCGTGGAAGTGGGTTTTGTTGCTTGCTTTTTTGTTTCTTGCTTGTCTGCCCACGTAAAGGTCTGTGTGGCCTAAACAGGAGTCTGTCAGCAAGAAAACCCGCAATATAGTAGATGACTGTCACAACAGGACCCAGAATTTAAATATTAGTGTAAACCCTAAGCAAACCTGAGGTTTCTTGGTTTTGTTGTTCATTTTCAGCTATTGCGCATTCATTTACTCCCTCACCTCTCAAGGCTCTGATTGTTTCAGGTTTGCAGCACACTGGGCCAAATGTCGTTGTTTCTTTACAGGGAAGAATGTTTAAAGCCATAAGGTTTTTTAATCCCTAGCTGCTGTTCATAGGTTACAAACCATGACACAGAATGTGTCTTGTTTGCCTGGGTCTTTCATATAAAGGGAAGGAAAAAAAAAATCCTACCTGTGCTGATGCAATGATTTCTAGGGATTTTTCCTCTTACCTTGTGAAAGAAGTAGTTGGTTCTGGACATCCTAAACCTTTCTGATAAAATCAAAATTCATCACTGTTCATTTCAGCCACACTTCTGTAATCGTTTCATACTTTCAGAAACAGAAAGGTAGATTAAGTGCATCTCTAGAGTTCTGCAACTGGAATTAGGAGCAAGAGAAAATTACTTTCCTGAAGGAAAAAAGTGTAAAGTGGGTGCCTTCCTCTCCCCTCCCTCCCTTTTTCCTCTCCCTGCTTATTTTCTCTTTGAGTATACAGCACCAGCAGCTGGTTGAGGCCAGATCTTCAAAGGAACAGGGATTCTGAGGAGAAGAAAGGGCCAGAGAAATAGAATTGGGAATACCTTTCTTTTTCTTTGATGGGAAGAGAGCATGTCTGAGTTAGCAAAAGTCCTTCTATGGATATCAGCAGGTTAATGCAAGAACTAAGGATTTTATGATATTAATAGTTGAAGCAGTGGTGTTGCAATCGTATAAAATATAAGAAGGATTTTAAATTATTTTCATAATAGGACTGCGTGGTTGTCCATGTCTATTTTTCCAGCATTTTCAACTGTTGAAGTAAAAGAGTGCTTCCTTCCCTTTCCAACCATGTTTCTTTAATGATCTTGAACTTCAAAAGAAATCTTGTGAGTAACTTAAAACATAGTGTTTGTGCAACACAAAATCAACAAAGCATTGGCTCTGCTGCTCAAGGTTTGTACCTCTCACTTGGCAGGCCATTATAATGGTATCACAGGGTACAAATACATATGAAGAGAGGCAGAAAAAAGTCCTGCTTTACTCCAAAGATAAATTTGCCATTGTAAAGGGAATACAGGAGAAGGGGAAGAGGGCCCTTAAATGCTTGTGGAGCAACAGTTCCAGAAGAATTCCCTATGCAGCTGTCAGCTGTGCAGTGGAAAATACTTATATGATGTAGAGGAATTGCACAAGAAAAAAAGATTTTTATAAGTGTGGCAAGGAAATGATGTAGGCTTTAAAGTTTGGCATGATTGCTCCTACAATTTGTGGGATGAAACATCCAGACCATTTGGAGCTGGAAGCATCTAGATGAATGTTTGGGCACAGCAGAAAGAAACGTCTTGTGTTTACTGACTGATTCAAAAAGCAGCAGTGTTTGGCTTCAAAAAGGAAGTACTTTCTGAGTCCCTACCTTTTCCCTTTGGATGCAAAAGGACAGATATTTGTTATCAGAAATTACTAAGTTACACAGTAGTACTGGAAAGAGTGTGCTGAATAAATAGAGACTGGTTTAGATGCTAAGAAGGCTTTGTGAAAAATTGTGATGTTCACCTTGAAATGATCCGTCTCTCTAGGTGAACTAGATGCACTTATCAGACACTCCTGCCCAAGAGTTTGCTTGTTTTCTTTTCTCCAAGTGCTGAAAGTTGTAATTCTTTAGGGATAACAATTCTGGTGACATGTATCCTTTTCTCCTTTTCTCTTTTTCCTCCCCCCTGCTCCGTTCCATTTGTTTCTTGATTCCAGTTGTGTAACTTTATTGATCTGCAAATCAAACCACAACGTTTCTCTTTCAGTAAATGGATGGGAAATAAATAGAAAAGCTTTGAACAGGCAAATATTTGAAAAGATAAACCAATTGGCATTTACACCAGAGAAGCTGAAGGTGCTCTGGTGCCTCAGCATTCACTTCTCTGCACAGGAAATCCTTCCAGATTAGACTCCATGGACGAAGAGATCTGACTGATATAAGGGATAGCAGCACCTCTAATGTGTTCATGGCCTTTTTTGCCATGAACAAGTGTCACTGTAACAACTTTTGTGAGTGTTTTCTACATTAGAACTAAGGAGATAAAAATATTACACAGAGGTTTTCATAACACCTCAAATGTTAATGTCTTTCCCATTAAATTCCTAATCCTGTCAGGAAGAAGAGCAGTGTTGTTACTACCTTAGTTATGCAAGTCTGGCATTATACCCTTAGAAATGCATCAGGGTGAACACCTCATAGATATGAGACAGGTATACAATGTAGTAAAAGTCTGGTCTCTTTTATACTGTACGTCATGTGAAATCACTGTCCTGTGAAGTTCTTCTGCATAATTATTGATTTATATGTTTCTGAGGGGAATTCAAAAAACTAGTCTGCCCTTTTTGAAGTACCATTTTATGCAACCCCTAATGAAGAACTCTTTCTTACTGAAGCCAGTTTTTCTGGCATGAAAATGATTTATTTGTAAATAAAAAAAACTCAAAAAGTTTGATATATTTAATGCGAAGGCACTTATTTAATAGTATCCTGATGTTACTTAAATTTACAAGCAACTAGTAAATATAACAAATTACCTGAAATAAAAAGTAAGAGGTCTTCTGTAAAGGAAAGTTTACTTGTCTCCTTCATTTGCCCAGTTTCAGAACCCAAACCTGTGTTGTGCTTCTGATTCTTCTCCTCCTTAAAGGTCATGCTGGATTTTCAACAGACAAAATTTATGCCATAATGGCCCAGAGCTGGAGAGTAACACATATATTGCAAGAAGGAATAAATGTAGGCAACTGAGAAGATAGGATCCACTAAAGTGTGCATCCAATTTCCTGAGCATTGTATGAGTGATTGTACTGGAATGAGAGGATCTGCTGGAAGCTGCAGATATTTCAGTCTGCACAACAGGACACCACAGGCCTTTTGAAGTCTGTCAGCTGACTTCAGTTGACATGGTCTTCAAATTTCTTTTTTCAGTTTGGTGTTTTCAAATGGGTTGTAGTTTCAGTAGACATAGCTTCAATCACAAAAAAAAAAAAAAAAAAAAAAAAAAAAAAAAAAAAAAAAGTAGTATCTTAGGTAAAGTAGGCTGAAATCTCCAGGAACCTGAACTTTCCCAGTAACAGCTGTGGCCACTGCTAAATTTTTAATTTCTATTATGTGATTATTATTTTTTTTTTTAGGTAAAATTCCTCTGGAGCAGCACTATAATAGTGTAAATGATCAAATTGAAGCTAAATTCCATTTACAACAACTTCCTCTTGCACGGGTAGTATAATTTCAGATATGAAATGTAATCTAATGATTGATTCAGCATTTTTCAATTTCTCTATAAAGAATTTTGAAACAGTTATTTGTAATTATAGACACCTGTGTATTTTTCCTCAGTTTTCTTTTGCCTCGTTTGGTCCACTTTTCATACATTAGGAAGGATGACTGTAGATATATCTACAGCTGAGATATATCTGGGATAAATCTGAGGAGAAAATGGGAGGTGGTGTGAAAAAACCCTGAAAATATTCGGACCTTGGTCAATGTTGAAGGCGTCCCAGTATTTCGCATCTTTAAAAAGAATGAGCTTGATTTCCAGCTTTTAAGGTCTGTAGATTGTTTGTCTGATAAATTTGCTGTTATCTGCCATGCACAGCAGGTAGACATGTGGGATGTGTGTGTGTTTTTACCTGTAAGAACCCAGGATGTTTGATCATGCCAGAAAGGGCTTTGGTTTGCTCCCCTTTGGTTTGTCCACCAGAGTTCTGCTGTTAAGCAGCACTCAGGTGTGGCTGTCACTGGTTCAGTCCTGTCATGTGTGATCTTTTCTCTCTTCCATACGTTTTCCTTTGTGACTGAAATGAAAATCACAAGACTTGGAATGAAGTGTGTTTTTCAAATTGAGAAGGGATCACCAGCCTACTGGCTCCCAGATGCCTGGGTATTGGCAGGCAAGACCAGGACAATATTGTCATTTCTTTAAGAAGAGAGAGGATGTAACTTACTGCTTTGAAAGCACATACAAAATCATAACTTTAATTTGTTGTTGTGTTTTGGTTTTTTTCCCTAATAGTAGTTGTTCTTAGAAATGAAGAGTCTTATTCTGTAAACATAGGATCTTGGGTTTGAAAACAAGTAGGTGAATGTGTGTATCCAATGTTAATGGACTGGACAGCACTCTCTTCATGTAAATGTTGCTTCATGCTTAGCTTTGGCATCGGTCTTTTGAGTGCCAAAGAGACTTTTGTTTGACCTCTGCTTCTGACCATTCCAGAGCCAGCCCTTCCAGCCACATGTGGAGTAACAGCTGGGGGCTGAAAAATCCAGGTGCAGGTGTCAGGGATATGTTTTTACAGCTGTGCCATCTGGGTCTTTGGACATTTTCCTTTACTGTGTCTTAGCTGTCTTCACTTCTGGCTGTGGTGGATGGCAGAATGGCCCATGGGATGTTTGCTGGGTCAAACCTTTTAGGACAGTGCCTTGTCATCCTTGATGCTCTTTGCACTGAATCACTCTTAAGTGAGAGCGATTTAACTCCATTTATGCATCATTTGAATGAAAAAGAACAGTTGGCCTTGAAATTTGGGAAGCCCACTTGGTATGTTAAATATTACATAAACATGGTCTGCTGTAGATTTTTTGCTCTGAAGATCATTTATAGGTCAGAAATAAAATCACCATTCTCTTGTCTTGAAGCAGTTCACATAATTGTATTATTTTATCTCTTTATGACTTGATAGTATCTTTGCAGCTTTTCCCAGAGCAGGTGGAAGTGTTTTCTTAGCACCAAGTGTTTGACCAGAATAAAGGTATACTGGATTGTTAATGAAAAGGAAAAGTAGTGTATACAAACATTCTTCTAATATAACAAAAAGAAATACTCCTCAGTTTGTTCATCGATAAGGTTGTAAAAAAAATAAAAAGAAAAAACAAAATGAAAAACTAAACAACAAAAATAAACTAGGATTTTCTGTAGTTTTAATTGCTTTCTGTTTTCCCCTACTATGTTGGGGAATGTAGTTGTAATGTAAATAGATTATTTCAAAATTAAACAGGCTTCTGTGCCATGGAATTGTAAGATGTCCAAAAATTCAGCGTTACAGTGCAAATGTTCTCTGTCAAGAAAATACGTTACTGGGAGAGTTGGACCAATTTGACAGTTAAAAGTGATAGGCACTTTTCTCTGAGGAGAGATCTCTTTTAAAGCCCTGGAAAAGTGCCTGTGTAATTTGAGTTAACACAAAGTTATGTATTGGTGAGCTCTCCAGACCAAGGCCCTCTTGTAAACTTTATGCTGCACTATAAAAAAAAAAAAAAATGCCCAAGTTGGCAGCGAGAGGCAGCCTTGGGTCACACTGGGACCCTCCATGAGCCCCAGTGACAGGGAGGCAAAAGCCACCTCTCTCTGTCGGAGATGAGGACGGAGGCAACTGCGCTTTGTAGGGACAGAGAGCAGCTGAGCCAGCGTCCCCACAGCCCGCTCCCCCCCTGCCCTGCAGGACCCTGCCCGGGGGTGAAGGGGAGGTCACTTTATTCTGCAAGCTCAACAAGCCGTTCCATCCACAGGTTGTGTGCCGGGGCTGCCGAGGGTGCCAATTAGCAGCAGCTGGAGCCGTGGGCTTTGGGCTGGGGACAGCCGGCGGCTGGGAGGGAACCCAGGCAACCCTCCTTCCTCCTGGAAACAAAACATTGGAGAGAGCACAGCAATGTGCTTTGTTCTTTCTGGGTGACTCGTTTATTTTTATTTTCTCCATCACCTTTTGTCTGGTTTTGGGTGGTTTTTTACATTTCTCTGTTTATTTCCATTATATCTGTGTAACATTCCACAGTGTTGGTTGTGATACATACTTCAAGATCATCTTGTCTAGCCAGGGCTTGCTAATTAGCTAAGACATGTGAAAATAGGCTTGACTAAGGAAGAAACTGGAAATCCTGTATGAGCCACAGTGTAAAGCATCAGTTAAAAACTTCAAACATATTTTTTGAAGTGTGAGCCGAGCCAATAATTCAGTTTAAGTCCTATTGCAGACCAAAAGTACGGTTAAAATATCTGAAAGTATCTTCATGCTCAGAAGAGAGGGCAAAGGCTGTAAGTTGAACTACTCTCCTGTCCTTAGACAAAGTCTGTCTTGGTAATGTTTTAGGAAGCTACTCTGAAGAGGCTTCTTTTAGCTGTCTCCCTTCTCTATATCAGAATTATTTTATCGTTTCCTGTGCAAAGAGCTGGAAAGTCTGATGTATAGAAAGTCGCTTGAGTTCTAATGACAGAAGATTTTTCCTGAAATCTTTGCATTTCTTATTTCAAAAGATTTTCTTAAATCTTTGAAACACTCTGAGGATGTTCTTTTTTCAAAAGGATCCTTGACAGAAGAAGAAGAGCACCATCAAAACCTGTCTGTTTTCTCGAACACTGAGTAAGGGACCTGAACTATCAGGCTTGTTTTAGTCTTTACAGAAACACAGCTTAAGTAGAAACCTTGAAAAGACTTCTTTTTGGAACTTGGCAATCACACACACACACAACAGTAATAAATACATATTACCTCATCTGTAGGAAACCCTATAAAGTGTAGCAGCTCCTTTAGGTTGTTCTGATGCCAAAGAACACATTTCAGACTTCATCTTGTGTATGAGTAAGATTTGCAGAGAGTTACTGGTATTCAGTCAAATACCATTTGTCTGACTGGATTCATCTCAGCCCTACTGAAATATAATGCCTTGAGGCTTCCTTTATGGTAATTTGCTCTGCTTCCATTTTGTACAGGCTGTCTTTAGCTGGAAAAAATATATATCATTGCAAACCTGTTACAGTTGCATTCACCAACTTTGTTAGCATTTGCAGCAAGCTCTGCCACGGAAACAAATGTTGCATCAGTAAGAGTGACAGCAAACACATGACCTTTTCCTGACAGCTTCAGCCTTCCATAGTACCTGTGTTTGGGGCTCAGGGGGAAGACCCTGTGGAGGATGTAGTACCATGCAGAAAGCATTCTCTGTGTATGTGCATGTGTATGTCTCCATCTGTATATAGAGGCAGTAAGAAACTAGGATTTATGTCCAGAATCCTGACAAAAAGAGACTGACAAACCTGGATGCTTCAGGTGCTCACTCATCACCTCACTTCTCTCTTATAATACCTTCTCCATACTGTGGGTAATCTGAAGTCGTTGGCCCGAGTTCTGTATGGGTTTATGATTGGACCTTGCAAGGCATTAGCAACTCTTTCATCATGGGAAGTGTCCCACTAAGAAAAATGAGCCCAGCATCTGGGGGCTTCAAGGCAATAATAGCCAAAAAGTTCTGCATAGCAGCAGGTTTTAACTGGCGTTCACATGACTATTTTAAGGAACCTAAGAAAGTTAAATCTGTTTTCAGTTGGTGTCTATTAGCTCAGGAGAAGTCTGCAGGACCATTTCAAAGGGAAAAGTTGGATGTCAATAAATTAACAATGCTGAAAACCACTGTGTGAGGGTAGTGCTCCTACTTTTCTATTGGCTTCTGCATCCAAGACAGGAACTGCATCAAAGACAGGACATAAAAAATGCTTGCAGTGGGAGAATTTTTGAAAGTACAGCCTTTGAGTTGGTGTATTATAAAGTATTTGTTTCTCTGCTTTATTTAGTTAATGGTTGAAGTAATTTCATTTTCTTTTTAGTCAAGCAGTTACTGAAAAATGTATTTTGCTTATTCTTGGTGTTGGTTTAGTATAGTGTCAAACTGCCCACAGAAGTTATTTTCTGGGTTCATTCAGTCTTTACCATCCTTCTTGGCAGTGTAATGATTAATACGAGGTATCATGGAGAATGTTTTGTCCTGTAGAAAACTGCTTATGAGGATCTGACTGAAAATATAAATTTCATATAGTTGACCAAGCAGAGATTATTAAAAGCTTTGTTTATATAATATGGTTAGATAAAAGATGTAACAGTTGATACCTCTCTGTTCAGTGATGCAATCCATCCCTCTTTGTACTAATAGGAAATAAAATTATCTGAAAATATAAATATGCAAATGCATGCTAAATTTTGATCCAGTAAGAGTCATGAAAGCTGAAACAAATTAGTGAATCTGAAGAGGTACAACATTTATTTTAAATCTATAATCTGGCTTAAGAGTAATAGGTACACAATACCTGTTAATTATCTTCTCTTAATTATCTTCAATCTGTAGGTAGTTGAGCAAGTGGCATACCAGCAGCAAGGGAATCACTTTGATGATTCAGAATAATATCTTTTGTACAGCTGTTGGCACATAAAGGTCTACCAATGTAGGTGTTGTTATCCAACATAGACAAAGTTTGGCTGTGAAAGTTAGAATTGTCAAGGTCTGCTTTGCAGCAAAAGGTACCTTCTGCAGGCAGCAGTTTCATCACCATTAGCTGACAATACAGGATTGTGGACTGGGCATCTGTAAAAATGTACACATGGAAAAATAAGATTGTTGAATCCCGCTTCTGAAATTCAGATATTTTCAGCTTAGCACTCGATACATCCCATCCATGGTAGCTGGAAAGAGTTTGTGTTTGCTTGGGGTGGAATTAAGGCAGGCAGAACAAGCTGAGGGGTGTGTGTGTGTGTATTAGTGCATCTGTCTGCAACAAAATCCCAGTGTGGAAAGGACTAGGTCACTGTGCATGGAAGAAGTGAACAACAACAATAATAATAACAATAATAGTAATAATGATAATAAAGAAGTAGTTTCTTTGTAAGTGGGGTGGTCCCTTCAGCTCATGCATTAGTGCTTGTGCTCCAGAAGACTAGTAATTTATTGATGCAGATGGCTATGTAAAGTGCATGCAATTTGTGAGGGGGCTTGACCCTTGACTGATGGGCCATATGTTGCAAAGCCCCAGAGGCATCATTTGACTGAGTTCTCTTCCTCTCTCTGTCTTTGCACCTATGGTCCTTGTTCAATCACCACATATTGAACTATAGACTTACTAACTCCCACAATAAATCTCCAACTAATGGCTCACAAAGGCTATCACTTAACCCTTTACATACAAAGGAGCACATCATTTTGCATTGAATTTTTCACACTCATTGAAATAAATATTACATGACCAAATTAGGACCAAGATGTCATAAAACAGGACCACCTGCAGGCTTGTCATTGTCTGCATAAACCAAATTCACTTGGAGCATTCTCAAACTCTGATGTGTATGTGACATTACTGGGAGTTGTGCCCTAAATGCACACTTGGGTTGCACATTACTGTCGAGTTGCATTTCTCAAATACCGCTGGTGAAACACAGTAGAGTACCTAATGTTCCTGATTTACTGTCTTATCTTGTCTGCTACTCTTTATATATTCTAATAGGGTTAACAGCAAGTTCTTCATGACCCAGGCATATGTCTTCAGTTGCACAGAGATTTGACAGAGAGTTATCCCAGCAGACAACCTTTCCATAATCCAATAAAATGGATCAGCATTTTTCTCTCATAGAAACCCCTGTATGTATTTATTAATGTATTCATGTGCAGTAAAATTACAGCTGCAATTTATTTCATATATTATTCTTAAACTTACAACGCTGCAAGTCTCTCCTCAGCTGGGCTTGCAAGTGGGATTCTGCACTGTTGGTTGCTCTGTATTAAAGCAACCCTGTAAGGAAGTTGTTTATTGCCATTAAACTACTTTTAAATAAGAAGCTGAACAAGCTACACAAAGCAAGAAGCAGTGGTAAAGTCTGTGTAAGATTAGTACTGATATAACTCTTAAATATTCAGAGGTAACCCCATACACCCAGCTAATGTAGTTAGAGGGATTCAGCTTTAAAATGCTGACTTGAAATTGGACAGGCTGGAATTTTTGAGTAATTTCCTAAAGCAATGTAAGAAAACTGTTCCAGGTAGATAATGACTATTCCTCTTTCTCCAAAAGGTACTGTGAGATGATGGTTTAGCTGTGAGGAAGTTTTAACCCTGGCTGCAAGGTCATGACTTTGCTAGAGAGAGATGAGGCATTTGACACTATTTTTTTTACAGTTGTATAGCCTTGTGTGGTAGTTTCATGTAAGAAGCTTTTTGTGATTCTCCCTAGTTTATTCTGTCAAAACTTAGTTATAATGGGGCTTTGTGTGAATAAGAACTGTGACAGTGCTCATTTATTATAAACACTTTTATACTTAGGGTATGAAAACTTTCAGTAACTTAGGTAGTCATTGTTCTGTAGTATAAAGTCTGTGTACAGGTGATGCTTTTGTGCGTGATTCTTTGGAGGTAGAAAATAAAAAAAAATTAAATCAGAGCAATTGGGAGTTCTTCCATGAATCTGAACTGGTTATTATGGTGTGAAAAAACAAGTGAGCTCGTTGAAAATGAACAAATTTGTAACTTCCTCTCTTGAAACTGCTTCCTTAGGAGTTTGTGGTGCAGTCAGAAAGCGAGGTTATTCCAGCACAAATCACGTGCATTAATCATGCACATTGTTGTTTGCAGCCATGTGTGTTAAGGCCCGTAGGCTTGCTGGTTTTATTCATATGGATCCTGCTTCTGGACTGGAGGCTCTGCACCATTATTTTATTACAAGTCTTCAGGCTTGAAGTATTCCATGTAACCAGAAGCCACCGATAAGCATTCCCTCCTGAGGTTATTATTTCACAATTAAAGGGATGGTATTGAAAACCTTGATGGCAGTGGGATTTACAAGGGCAGAGGTCTTTACCATTGCCCAGAATACCAGAAGCCATTGAAAACATCAGTTTTAAAATTTCCCACGTGCACTAGTCCCCGTGGAAGAGCTGTGTGTGGGTTTCAGTATATGTTCTGAATCAGTTGGGCCAGCTTATAATTTAATGTACATTTTATATAGCTTCAGTTGGAATGCCATCAGCATTTCAGCTCCATTATCCCAGGTGTGAGTGTATCCTGCACCCAGCTGTGTCTCTGTAGTGACCACTTGTGTTCAGACTGAGTGGCCTTTGTTTCCTTAGCGTGCCCACTCGGATCACTCAGAGTCCCATTGAAAAGACAGAAGGAGGGTGGAACAATATAAAGAACTTATTTAGTGTTTTCCAGCTAAAATAAACTGGGCAAAACTGTAGGAAAGCATCCTGGTATCGTGCAGATAGATTGTCTATCACACTACAGTGGTATTTCTGAAAAATGTGAGTGTCAACAGGAGTCTGGAACTGGCTGGTGTGAAATATTAGAAGGCAGAGAAAGACATTTCTTCCCACTGATCATAAAAGAAGCTGCAGAGAGCTGCCTGGAAGGAACTGTGTTAGTGAGCAGGCACACTGCTGAAAGTCATTACCCTCGTGAGTTCCAGGTGTCAGCTCAGATATTATCACTGCCCTGCTACATGTGGTGAAATGTGCTGTCCTTGATGAGTTTGGGGCTTTGAGAGGCAATAACAGACTATCTTTTCTGTCAACTGCAGTTCTATCAGCTGCTCATTTTTCTGAGCCTCTGGTTGGGCATTGGAAATACTGGTTGAAAATTAGTGATTTTTTTTTTTTAATTTTAGTTTTTTTTTAGTAGTTTTATTTGGAATAGGTACGGTTTTTTTGCATGCTCTTCCCAGGTGAATGGAAATTAGGAGAACAAAAAGGATGAAATCAATTCCAGTTCAAGGTGCAGCAGTTTTCGGAAGATAATTCCCAACTTTTTTTGGGTATCATAAGCAGCACTTGAATTGATACATAGCAAGTGGTTTGGACAACAATCTGAGACTGTGCTACTTGTACTGATCTGAGGAGGATTTAAAAAAAAATAAATAAAAAATTGAAGTCTGCACCAAAGTGTACACTGGGAATTCTGAATTCACTTCCTGCTTATTCCATAGTATGCTGTGTAATCCCGAGCAATTTGCTGCTCTTGAGAATGCCTCAGTTTTTAACATGAAATAGTTTTACTGTCTTGATGGGTGAAGTCCATTACCTGCCTCCCATCTCCTAATCAGACGTACAACTAACAAAAAATCCCCATGTAATTCCAGCATAGTAAAGTGCAGGTCTAGAAGTTGGGCTTATTGCTAGGAATGTGTTGAAACATGGTCTGATAGAAGTAAAAGGTTGTTGTTACCTGATAGAATAGAGCTTCACTTAAAACTTTTAAGTTTTGTTGGTTTTTGTGGTTTTTTTTCTTTGTCTTTGAAAAAGGTAAAGGAGAATAGGCCAACCTGCTCTGTCCTGCATCTTGAATCACTTTTACAATCAGATCAGGTGAGTAATTGGGAAAAAATATCCTCTAGTGAAATAAGGGAATTGTCAGTTATGCCATGTGGCATTTAGAGTGATTTCATTGATGCCATCATCAGAATCTAAATCATACTGCCCAAAGCCTTACGTAGCTATTGGCAAATTTTTTGAGTTTTAAGGGAAAGGGACTAAGTGAACAGATTTTGGAGCTTTAGAAGACAGACCATAAAATCAAAGGCTGCACCAGGCCCTTTTGTTTTAAGGGTCTTCTCAGTCAGAATAGAAATGTATTGTACGAAACTGTTTTTTAGTAAAAGTTGTTAACCAAGACAAGTAGAAAGATCTCAGTCTTGCAGAACTGTGATTTTTTGTTGTTGTTGTTCTTCTTCTTCTCCCATTATGGTTTATTCATGGTAAGCTTTTATCCTGAATAAACAGTAATCGAATTGGTGTTGAAGAGAAAGTTGACATACATAAATAAAAAAAAAGGACATCTTATGTATCTCTATATTTCAGATGCATTTTCATTGTCACCGAAGGCTCTAAAGACACTTATAGTAAATTTCAGCTACTTCCTTCAAGATTAATTTATTATTCCATAATCTCTATTTATGATACAGGCTGAATAGCCAAGAAATACCAAATAAATCAGAGTATTTTTTCATTGCAACACGGAACACTTTATTGTATTGTATTTTCTCTCCCTCCGTGAAATTTTAGCCACACAATTTAGTACACTTGAGACACACATAATGAAAATAAAAGACTTCTGCATTGGTAATGAAAGCTAAGAAAACCAAGCATTTACTTCCTTTGCTGAGAAGTGGTAAGGGTTGTTTGGGGCTATTTTAATTGCAGCAATGATACCCCATGATTTCTTCCTGAAAAAAGGCATCTTCATGTGTAGGGACAAATCACCACTGCCATCACCCGTGTTGTGTTTGCTGACTCACGAGCTGTTAAATGCACTTAATGGGGTGGATGTCGGGGAGACAGTAACAGGACCACTGCTAGAGCACTGACTGTGGGGCTGGTTTGGTTAATCCTGTTGTGTATAAGCTTTATTTTAATTCAGTACACACAGCCTCATCCTATTTACCATTTATTTCAAGAAGAATATGACTGAGACCCGTCATCGTCTCTTTCTCTGATTTCAGCGTTCCCTTTTTGCTGATTAGTGCAGAGATTTTAATCTGCAATTTTATTTACAACAGCCAGAGCAGTCTCAGTGGAATAAAGGAAGCTCAAGGGGACTGAGCAGGTTCTGCAAAGTTGTTATTTGTCACTGTATATACTTTAACATGAGCTACAGCTCTCTGTTTGGTTAAAATACTAAAAGCACATAACCCAAGTACTGCTGTACTTGTCAGTGCTGTGATACTTGTGACAGGATAAATACGGAGAAGTTTGTTTTCCTTCATTATTAAGTCACCTCCCAGTGCATTTTTCTTGGGTGGAATATAAAAGAAGGGTCCTCTGTGTATTTGTTTGTGTGCCAGGTTCAAAACAGAGCCTTATCCCTGGGTAGAAATTAATGTGTCAGGCATTACCCAGAAGAGTATTTATAAGAAGCAGCTGAAGAATTAAGGGAACAGCAGAGTTGTGTAAAGCAAACAAAGGAACACTCTATGATTAAATCACTGCTTGATGGGCTATTCTCAGACAGTTTGTTCACCACAGAAATCCACCCATTATCTTCCTATTTTTTGTTGGTCTGGTTTTAGTGTCCCTGTGAAAAGCTGATGACTTTAATAAATAGTGGAAACAAGCACAATAGGAAGGCAGAATAGAGAATTCATTATCTATATGTCAAAAGCTATTTCGTGGATGTGGGTGGTTTCTAGATCAAGCATGGAAGCTCAGGAATATAGGATAATGTCATAGCAAAAATGTGTTTTTCCCCATTACTTTCCCAGTACAATTTCTCATTGTTTTTTCATAGAATGAATATATTCATGCAATTTTCTCCTCATATTTGGGGGGGTTTGACCTGTTTTGCCTTCTGAATGCCTTTATTAGCTAATGTAAGGCAATGCTGCAGTATTATGTTCTGTGACCTTTCTTAGTCTGTGGTTCTGGGCTTTAGTTCTTTATTCCCCCCCCCTCATTTAATGAACTCATACATTTTCCTGCAGTAGCTTAAGGGAGCATTTAATTTTGAGTGTTTATTTGGCTAATAATAGCACTGATATAAGAGAAGGAATAGGTGACTATGATTTCACTCTGAGTGAAAATGTTTCCTTTCTACAAGCTGTTCTGCATTAACAAGTTATGCTATCTTCCAAATACTCTTAGATTTCTTCTGAGGATGAGGGAAAGAAAGAAGAGACAACTGTTGTTTTCTTTTCTTTCTTCTCCAGAATATTATAAATTTTTCTTCACGGGAATAAAGTGTTACAACAGCAAAGAACAAGATGCACTGTCTTTCCTAATGTGTATAAATGATGAAAGGAAAAGTAGGAGAACTGCTTAATGTTTCTGTTGGGTTGGTATCCACAGGATCTGTGCTTTGGGAAAAGACAGGAGGGTTTCAGTTTTGGTTCTGCAATTATTTTTATTTTGCTGTCTTTTCAAGACCTCAAAAGAATGACCTGTAAAGTAATTTGAAAGCCATAGCTAGAGGCAACATGCAACCTCCCAATAAAGTGAACCAGAACATTCCCTTGCCAGTGCTGTTGTTTGCCTTATGACTTGGCTGATGGAAGATGGGGCCGTTCTGGATATTGTGCTTTAAGTGACCTTGAGGAAGTTAGGAAAGTTATGCTCTGAGGTGCTGAAATGATGCTGAGTTTGTGTGTGTTCTCCCTCTTGGAATGAACAAAGGAGTGCACTTCCAGATTTGTTATGAATTCCCTTTCTACACCTGGGTAAACAGAGGCACGAAGAAATTCACCTGCCAGCTTTTCAAGTGGGGAAAAAAAGCCTCATAAAAGAATTAGGAATAGAGAATCTTGCCCCTATGTCTTTTTGCATTGATACTAGTGCAGTACAAATGGTTTTACTAACCAACAGGATTGCTAGTGAGAGCCAAAAATTGGCCCTCCTCAACAAAAACCCCCCCAAAAAGCAACAAACCAAACCAAAAAAGTTACCCTGCAAAGGGTACTCGGCAGAAAGCAATCCTTGCCAAATTACACCTCAGATTTGACCACCTTAATCTCATTTGTGGTTAAGGAGGTGATCCTTCAATGTTGTGCTCAAGTTTCCATGTGCTATCGATGCTGCAAACACCTGACTGCCATTTGACATTTAAAACTTCATAATTAACCAGTAACTTCACAATTAACCAAAAGTGTGAATTGTATAAACAATTTATTCCTGGAAGTCTGTTATTTTTGTAACTCAGCCATCTAATTAATCTTTAGTGAACAGAGAAAGCAATGGCACGATGTCTGAAATTGTGCTGAACTAGGGGAAATGAGATACACTTTAGCATCTCAGAGAAAGTTAAAACAGCTTGATGGAGGAGAAAGACAGTGAAAAGCAGCCACTTTGAGATGGTGGCTCATCTGAGAAAGTAGAATCAGAAAATGGCAATTGATTCACTAACTGTCACAGCATCAGTCCATTCAAGAGGCTTGTGGAGATCCCATTGCAGGTCTGGATCAAAGGAACTAAATTAAAGCAGGCTTCCTGGAAAGGAGTGAAAGAGAAAAGTAGCATTAAGGAAAGCAGGAGGGCATCTGAGTCTAAGAGGAGAATTGATTTTGAATTTTTCATCAGTCACGTGAATTTAAAATCAAATAACATCCCTATTGTGGCATTGTAATTCTGCATGTTCCTTTATGACTCTTCTTCCAAATTACAACATTCTCTTGCTGAATGTGCTCTTTAATAACAGGTTCCTAATGCTATGCACCCAATTTATCATTTTGTCTCTGAGAATTGCAAGTAGCTCCTTATTCTAAGTAAAGCAGTTTACAGTGGTTGCTCTTGAGTAACAATACTGCCCAATTGCATCGAATTTATCATCTGCTATCCTGAGAAAAGAGGTATCATGGTATCATGAATATCAATTCTGTCATAATACTTGCTAGATGGAAAATTTTTAATGGGAGTCACATTATGCCTTAATGTGAGCCAATTTTACAGTGCATATAACTGTAAAATCTTTTCCCTCTTTCCAAATAAATTGTCTCTTCTGTTTCACGAGGACCGGTGTGATAATAACTCTTGCAGTGAAGATGGCAAAAGTGCAATTTCGTATTGAATAAATGTATGTCTTAGGATTCTTTGAAAAGTTACATTTTACTTTTTCCCCCCTGAAATTATATTATATTTTTGCCAGTAAAATATTTTATTTTGGAGACAGTAATGACTTTCATAGCATCTGTCTGCATTTCCCCAGACTTTAGCATATGCATATTAGAAAGCCTTTATAATGAAGAGATAAAAACATTTTTATGCTAAACTGGGCAAACTGTGCCAACTGTTGAGCTATACAGTTATTCTATGAGTAATGTAAACTTAGTGAGACTACATAATTCTCTTGCTCACCTTATTAACTGATTGAACTTTGTGTTTGAGGAGACGTCATCAAGTCCATAGAATAAGAATATATTTTAAACTTCATTAGAAGTTAGTGAGGAATAACTGGCAAGGCATCTTAGCTGGTTAAATTGCAAGATTTCAGTGGAAAGCCAGTGAAGATTTCACTGAAGATTTCAGTGAAGCTGACCAGTAGTCAAAAGAAATTTAATAACACCCCACTCATTCCCTTTCCAGACACACAGATATATGCAAGAGTCTGAAAGAAAGGATTTTGTGTTTGATCATTGTCGAGTGATTTTTCTCTGGTTGTTTTTTTTTGAGCTTGACGAACCTATTTGATAGATGGGACAGCTCCTGACAAGAAGCCGTGGCCGTAGAGGGATTGTGCCTGTCTGGAGGCTGGATCAGACCACGTGTTCCGTGGGCTCTGAGAAGATGAATTTTTAGGTTGAAGGACTTGGTGCAAGTCTGGAAGTAAATGCAAGTATTTGGGAAAGAAGGTCAAACAGAGTGCAACACCTACTGTCTGCTACTCCTGAAAACGTTTCTGTGCATTTGTGGTGGAACATGCTCAGTTTGGACTTCTAGGGAGAAATACGCCTCTTTTGGGGTCTCTTGGTTTTATTTTGACATCACCATTGTGGTGCCCTTTCTGGTGGCAGAGGTGTGTTGCCCTGCAGCCTGTGAAGGTCTGACAGTTCCTGCTGCAGATGTAGAATCAGTTCCAGATCCTGGACATGCCAGCGTGCCAGGGGAGCACTCAGAGTGCCCAGCAAAAGGCTGAAATATAGACCTGCATTTTTCTGCGTTGTTTTTCTTAAAGAAACAAAATCAAAACCAAAATTACCTCCTGGCAGCAGGTAAATGCACAGCTGGATCTCCTGACTTCCAGGTCAGTCTTTTGTTACTGAAGTAACATTTATAAATTGGCCAAAGAAGAGAGAAGCGTCACATCTTTCTTTAGAAACATTTGTGGTCATTGATGGTTGAGATTCTTGTTTTCTTTGGTTTAAGAAGTTGATCAGTGTTAGTAATAGGTAGAAAAACTAGGGAAGTAAATTCCATGCATTCAGTTTGAAATGGATTGTCACTGCCTCAGGAAGTCTTCAGTAGTTTGATGCATAAAAACTCAACATGTTTCTCCATTTCTAATATAATTGATCAGGTGAAAACTGCTATTAAATTCAGAGCTGAGGCCTTGTGTAGTGCATGAAATTTAGATTATACCAAAATATAATTAAAACTAAATGAAAAAAAAAAGTTAAATTTAGATTTCATCCACTTTTGGCATCTTGTCAAGTACTTTGTTCTCTAAGAGAAAAGACATAATATTTTTTTTCTCCTCACTCTAACTTCTAGCCGATACCAAAGTTTTCAGTTCTGCCTGGTCCAGTAAATTCTATCCTCATGCTGGATTGTTTAAAGATTATGTATAAAACCCAAAGATCAAACCACAGATCTTACTTGTGTGTGGATGAATTTCTTAGGAATTGTATTTCAACAAAGACAACAAAAGAAAGCTTGGAAATATTTTTTCATCTTAGTTTTGGAGCAATAAGGGTTTATTTCCTCTTCCTGTTTTGAGTTTTAATTTTCAGAGTAAATACTGCTCTGGAATTTTATGATAAATGTTTTAATTTACATTGGTTAAAAAAAAACAACAAACAACAAAGGAAAAACTCAGCAATGTTAGTCAAAATGCAGCAAAAATTAATTAGATCCCTTTTCCAGGTGCTGAGGCTCTGGAACAGGTTGCCCAGAGAAGTTGTGAATGCCCCATCCCTGGAAGTGTTCAAGGCCAGGTTGGATGGAGTTCTGAGCAACCTGTTCTAGTGGAAGGTGTCCCTGCCCCTGGCAGGCAGTTGGAATCCACTTTCTTAGCAAAATGAGTGGCTGATTCAGTTTTTCTTCCATGAATGTATGAAATGTGTAATGGGATGACAGAATATTCAAAGCCCTCTCAGAACAAATAATACCGTATTCAAGAATACCTTTTCTTAGTTCAGTGCTCTGTATTGGTCATTTGTATGATGCCAATTTGGACTGAGGACATGTTTAGGCAGTGTACTTCTGTGCATGGAAGTTCTCTTCTGTATCCTGAAAAAACAACAGAGGTTAAGGAGAACACAAGAACCAAAAGACTAAAGCAGTGAAAGAAAATTTTAAAATTTAAAAGGCAATGAGGCAACCACGAACAGCAGATTTATTCTTTGTAATTTAGAGATTTAAAGTCCATCTGTCAAGAATTTGGTTTGCACAACTGTCACCTTAAAGAGCATGTTCCCATTTGCTTGCTTTGCTCCAGACCACCCAGGGATTTCTAGTTATTTTTAAAGAGGAGTTGCTGTGGAATTGACAGTGGGAAGAATGCAGAGATGCTATTCTTTTCATCCCTTTCACCCTTCCCCTCCCCACCATCAAATCAAAGACAATAGTTTCACTGTGGACCACTCGTTGAATTGTCTTAAATCTGCACAGAGCACAAATGCAGGCATTCAGAAGCTTCTAAAACCTTTCAGTTATTCTCAGCCTCTGTTTTGAGTTGTAAAATTTACTTTTGATTGTGCTAAGATACTCCAGCACATATTTAAAAACCCCAAACCTGGTGGTCAGATAATGCCAGGATGAGTGTATAGAATTGCTCAAGCAACATATGCACAGCCACGAATGTTTCACAGTTTTTGGGATGCCATCTTGTAGGAGTATCACTGTGTCAGTGCTCTGAACTTCTTCTGAAGAAATATCTGTCATTTGAGCTGTTGGAGAATCCTTATTAGTTGCATAAAGCTTGCAAAAAAGAGTTAGGCAGGTCTAATTGCAGCTAGGAGTGGAGTCAACCACATATCCAATAGCTTGTTATAGAACAGTGTGAAATATAAGGCTTCTTTCAGGAACTTACCACGGTTTGTACTTTATCTGTTACATAGTTAGGGTCATGTTTTTTTTTTGGTTTTTTTTGGTTTTTTTTTTTGGTTTTTTTTTTTTGTTTGTTTGTTTGTTTGTTTATTTTTCTTATTTAATTTTTTTTTTATTTCTGGAGTAAAAGAGCATCTGCATTTTAATTTTTTGGTTTTTTTTGAACTGCCATTCTGATCATTCTAAGATGCAGTTGCGTTGCCTTCAGTAGCTCTGTAGTAAAATATTTGATGCGTGTACGCACTGAAAGAAATATGAAAACATATGAAAATATCTGACTGTGAGTACTGTTTGGATGGAAAATAAAAGATGATAACCCCTTTTTAACCATTCAAAAGGGCGTGAAAGAGCAAGAGACGTTCAAAAACTTCATTAATTGCTGTAGCATGACGTTACAAGCCACCTGCACTTCAAAGAATTTACAGTGGAGCAGATGGATTGATGAATACGCCATCAAAGATTTTGAGAATGTTTGTTTTAAAAATAAACTGCTCTCTATGTCGTTGACAATCAAAGCACACGATTTACAAAAATGTCGCTGCTCTTTTTTTCTTGTATCCCATATACTTTTGAAAACATATCCTTGTCTTTGGGAGTGGGATTCAGAGGCAGGATTTGTAAGCAGTAGATTTGAAACAGTCTTGGTGTCATAAGAGAGGTAACCCCTTGTGTTTCTTGCATGTCTAATAACTGAGGGCACCAACCATGTTAGAGGGTTTTAAATTTGGCTGTGTGGGTCTGGGGCTCAGGGAGGTGCAGAATGAGTCTCTTGAGTAGACTGACTAGACTGAGACAATAGGATAGGGTGTGAGCACAGCTAACATAACCACAATGTCACCTTTACAAAAAAACTTAGGTTTTTTTATTCACTTTTCAACAGAAAAGATAAAACTTTGTCCCACAATATGTGGATTTATGACAAGTACAGTCTTAGTCGTCAAAGGACCCAGGAAACAGAAGTCTTGAACTGAAGTGATGGTACTGCAGAGTTGTGGTTGACTTTATAAGTCCAGTTATTCCAGTAACAAAAATGCTACTATTTGTACGAGGTGGGGAGATGATGTTGTTCAGAACTAAACATCAGATACTGGGGACAGAGGAAAGGAGAAATAGTAAAAAATAGTAAAATAGTTTACCGTATTTTGAGGGCTGACATTGCTACATGTTTTGTTTCTTCTAGAATAAACTGACTTCTTTCCATGGTTAAACACGAGTTGTATCAGAAACTTACTGTTAAGTTACTTTTGGGCTGACTTTTAGTGTAAATTTAACATTCGAAATCTTCATTTCCTAAAACCATTTAAAACAGCAAAATCTGCTGATTTTTATATCTATTTTAGTATCATCTTATACTGCCTGCTATATGAGCTCCTCTTAGAGAAGAACTGAGATGCACATTCTTACTTTCAAAAAAATAATTTCTAATTCTGCATCCTGATTAGACGTTGATTGCTTCAGAAAGTCCTTTCCTTGTAGAGGGGGGGTGAATGAGTATCTCAACTTCAGTTAAAAGAAAGCAGAAGTAAGTTTGTTTCTTCATTGAGAAAAATGTCTGAATGTGAAAAACAGTAGAAGTCATCTGAATCTGCTAAAAATAACAAAAATTGAAAAGGAAATTACAGAAACCCTAATAATAATATTTGATATATTTGCAGGTGCTTGGAACATTTGAAAGTGGACATCAAGGGAGGAGAAAACAGTGGAGAAGGGACATTAAAACCCCAGTGCTTAAATGTGAATCTTTATTAATATTTAGTGTGAGATGTTTTAAGAACAATCAGTCTTTTTTTTTTTTTTTTTAGCAATCAGATAGTGGTATGCTCCTCTAAATCTCCACTTTGGTAAAGAACATTCAGATGTAAAAGGATTGATGTGTCTGTGGATAACAGGGCAATTTAGTCTGCAGACTGAGTCACTTACTTGCTTTAGAAAGGAAGAGAAAAATGAAAGACAAAGATTCGAAGATGAGCAGAATGGAAATTCAGCAGTGTTGTGTCAGAGTTGAGTTCTCCAAAGCTTAAAATGTATGATTTCACTGTGTCCTTCCAAGTGGTTTCATTTGACCTTCGTACATGGAACACTAAGCATAATAGACTAAATATTTACTGAAGTCTTCAGTGATGAGTATTTGAACAATGCTGCTTTTTTTTCCTTGCAATACCAAAGAATAGGAATACCAAAGGAGATGAAATAATGTGCTAAATACTGACAGTGTATATAAAATACTTAACAGTGTAGGAAGTGTCAGAGAAAATGTACTTTTTTTTTGTTTGTTTGAGGTTTATTCATTGTTGTGCATTTTATCACTGTGGTTGGAAGGCGAGAGGGGAAATGAAATAAAGAAGAAAAACTTAATAGCTTTAAAGAGACCTTTAAATGTAGGGGGAAAAAAAGTAAGATAGTTTCATTAAGTTAATGTTTCCTAATCAAGGATTTGCACTTTCACTGGAAAAGAAAACGAAGGCATCTGCAAATTAAAAAAAAAGATTGAAAATAATTCCTTTCATTAAATACAGAACTGTTTGTAGGCCACCTCTGTTCAGAGCCATCCTTGTCCTCGAGAGGCTGGTGAGACTCTTAGACTGTAGACTGACAGCAAAGAGTTTGTACCTGCTGCGTGGCCACCCCTGCTCATGTCAACCCCTGACATAACTGTACCCTCAGCCAGCATTTCTATTTTAGCATAAACTACTCAACCTTCTAGGGCACGAGGTGGAATGTTAACCGTGCTAAAATATTGTATTTCTACTTTAATGGGAAATATTTGCAAGCTGCAATCTCCCTTACCATTTTTTCCTCCTTCTCTTGCGGGCAAGAAGGTAAAATAAGCTTTGCTGAGGTATTACTGCCTCTCCACCTTCCTTTATGTGAGAAGTGATGGAGATGTAATCACTGGGTAGTTTGTTGTTTTTATACTGTGTAAAATTTGTCATTTACATTCGACTACGTTTCGTTAGTATTATTTAATGTAGGTTAAAGTAGATGTTAAGATGATGTATGTCTTTTAAATACCTAAGCTAGACAGAATTTGGTGAAATAACCATCTCCGTGTAGGATACCACTTCTGTTTTCCCCTGATTCCTAGTATCTGAGATAATATTGTGCCTCTGTGCAGTTGGAGGAAATCTCAGATTCTAAACACCAACAAAATCCCTTTGTGATGCAGATGTAATTGGAGAGGTTGGAAGACACAAAATACAGGGTGTTGAGGCGGGGGAGTATGTTATTTTCTTCTGGAGAAAGAGGGATTTGCAGTCTTTCAGATAGCAACTTTCCCAGATTTCACTGTCCTGTCAGTACTTTGGAGTGTCATTCTAAAAGATGACTGCAGTTCAGATGTGGGAACTAAGTGCTTTGATGTCTCTGTTCATCCCTTGCACATCATAATCCATTTTCCTCCTCAGATCACCTCAGACTGTGATGTTATACAGCAGAATTTATATTCACTGTTTAGAAGAGTCTGGGTGATATCATAAATGTAATGGAATCTGCTTAAGCAATGTCTGATCTTTTTATTTGGCATGTATTTCAAAGGCTTCCTTGCAAGAATGTTAAGTTTTTGGGGAAGGTATTGTCATTTCAAGAGTTTGTCAGAATGAGATTAAAAGTGCTGTGACTATTTTGTCGTTTGGCTACATTTTGTAACTAACCATTAGCAACTGTTGAATTCGGTTGTGTTCTAGAGCCTAAAACCTCCTTTAGTTTGTTTTTCCTGCTTATTTTTTGTCCTTATAATACTGAGATCAAACATGTGGCTAAAAAGCTGATCAAGCATGAAATTGTTTCTCGGTATTGTGGGAAATGGTTCAAAAGGCCGCAAAATCAGGAGAATTGTGAAGATATTTTTTAAAGTGATACTCAGAAACGTAAGAGCACCAAATAACAAGGGTAACACAGAGAAATATATGTGATGCTTGCTTGACAAACTGTTAATGTTAGTAAACACTGTCTAATTGGAGCCCATGTTTAGCTTTGGCAATACCTGTAGCCACAGCCACAGGTGCAAGAACCGGTGTGGATCTTGTGCCTTATGGCAACTGCCACTGACAAGCAATTAGAGTTCATTATGATGGTGCTTATGCTATACTAATTAACATTCTGTTGTGCTGTTTTCCTTGTTTGACCGTGTGACAGCCACAGCCCGGCTGGTCTCTGTGGATAATCAGCTGAGGAATTGCTGGCTGAGGTAGAATTTGTACAGAGCACATTCACACACTGGTGCCGATTCCATCTTCCTGCACACAGGATAGGTGAGACCGGGCTTTCCCAGGAGTTCCTGTGAAAGATCAGTAATAAATGCATAGGAGGGCCAAAACATAATCTTGGACTTGTTCATGCCCATGATAATTTTCTGTGTTTCTGTCTACAAAGACAGATTATAGTGATCAGACTGCGAGTGGCTACGTATGGATATATGATAAGAGTTGTTAAAGGCTTGGTGAGCTAAGCAAGCTTTTCAAGTCTCAGACTCTCAAGTCTCCTCTTCAGACTGCAAGAAAAGTGCTGTTAAACTAAATGCTTTGTCTCAAATAAACCAAAAAGACTTTGCTGTTTTGGGACTAGTTGCTTCTAGTCTGGAACGGGGACCTTGGGAGTCATAAAACTGTCCCCATGAGCTATGGTCAGACTGTGCCAAAGTTCTTCTCTGATGAATCCTTGGCAATATAACACTTGTGCAGCTTGTAAAGGCCTGGAAGAAGACAGTGTACAAGGCTTGAGAGACGAAAATGAGATGAACAAACAGAGCAGGTAGATGGACAAAGTTTGCACAATTTATTCTCAAGTATTATGTTTTTATGTGCTTAATGAAATAGAACTGGGGTTTTGTAAATGTTTTACTTCCCCCCCCCCCCCCCACCAAAAGTTCAGTGGAATGACATGTTTGCTGTGTCCAGCACCCCTGGAAGGGACAGGTGGTGTGACTCAGCCATGATCCAGTCAGATGGTGCACAATTACCTCATTGTGCCGATGGCCAGGGGCAGAAGCTCTCACATGTGTGAAGCATTTCCCGAGCAGGGTAATGTGCTGCCTGTTGGTCATGACAGATAGTTTGGCAGTTTTATGGCCAGTATCAAATTGAATACATTAGGTCTTGAAAACACATTTTCATTCGAGTTCCTGCAAAGGCAAAAGATAATGGATGGTTCTGACAGGGAACAAAAGACCCATTATATTAGGATCTTATTTGCCTCATATATTGCCTTTCTTCATTATTCATGTTTGCATTAGAGACAAATATGTCAAGGTGGAAGTTACCTGTCTTTATTTTAGTTTTTGTTCTGTTGCTAAGTGCCAGGTCTCTGGCAAAGGACAGGATTATGAATAATGTATGAGAAACAACCTGAGTATGAGGATGTTATCCTTAGAAACACCTGTAGTAGGAAGGAACCTGGATCACTCAGGGCACAGTATCTTTAACATATGAAACCCCAGGTAGTTTATTGTGCATGTAATTAGTGAGGGGAAGAACTTAATGCATCTGCTATCCTGGAAAAGTAATGGAGAAAATGGGCACTATGTAAAATGCAAGTGATAACAACTTTCTTTCCTCTTCCCCCTTCTCTCTGACTTCTCTCCTAAAACTGGAAGTAGAGTTAGCTGGGAATATTGTGGCAGAACAGTTTTTCTTCAGGAGACTCAGAAGTGTTGTGATTTCAAGAAACTTTCAGTGCAGCATAAGTGAGACTCTGGCCTAGTTTTCTGTCATTTTGCCTGGGGGCAACTGGGGAGCCTGACTCCCTGTACCTGTGGCCCTGAGGTATCTGCTGCTAGCTTGCATATCAGAAGTTAGCAGCTTCTATGGATGAAAAAAAAACAGGAACCTGGAAGCCTGGAGAGTCTCCTGACAGGTGCTTTGGAGGCTCACAGTTTGCAGCAGAGAGCTCATATATGTTTCAAAATTCAGGCTCAGACTGAGGAAGTCTGTGTTTCTGGAGCCTTGACTCGATGTTTGGAGGCAGATGGCAATGGCAGTGTGTTCCCTGAGTCTCTGGGAGCAGAAACATCAGCAACTTTCTTTTGGGAAAAGGAAATATTTTGATTTTATGCTAGTAGTAACTTCACATTTCTAGAAAAGAAGATGAGCTTTACCTTGCACCACATGGTTGTACTCTTCTAGCTGTGTTATCAGATCCTGTGGTCCTCTCATGAGCCTGGAAGTGCATTGAGAAATATCCTTTATGTTTTGGATGATCTTTCCAGGCTGTCCAGAAATTCTGGGGGGAATAAATCTGAGCGATGACAGTTATCTATTAATTGTTTCCCTATCCTGAAAGTGGCATTAATGTCACCATCCAACTCCTTTTTTTTCCTAGGAAACTGATATTAGGTGCTTTGTATGAAAAATGACCAGCATCAGATAATTTTGGAATTACAGAAACTATCTGCAGAGGAAACAAAATGTAAGAAATGAAAAAACACTGAGTGTTTGAGGGAAAACAACCCAGTGACAACAGAGAAAAGATTTAAAAAGTCATTAAATGGATGGGAAGCCAGAATGGTGCCAAGAATTCAGGAATATGGATGGGAGACAGCAGAGGAAAGGGACTAAGCATAGAGATAAAGGAGACTGCAGGGTAGAAGATAGAGATGAATGTAAGGATAAACAGGGAAAATGAGAGAGCAAGGGAAAAAGAAAGAGCAGCAGAGAGCTAAATGCAGGGTAGGAGGAAATGCAAACAGGGAGCAAATGATACAGAAAGGCAAGAGGGGAGTATTAAGAAGGGAGATGACAAGCACAGTACCAAGAAACCTGTTCCTTCTGCCTTCAGCGAGGAGTTAAAACCTCCTTTTTCTTTTGGTCTGTGGCTGCAGAGAGGGAAGGTTTCCACAGCCTTTGGTGAATCAGGATGCAGGGAGATGTGTGTGGGTTCTGGGAGGAGGCTGCTAACCAGAGGTCTTGGAAGGCTACTGAGGACTTTTCTGCTGTGAGAACTGTAGGAACTGATCTACGGTGTGAAATTTTCATTTTTAGAGGGTGATCCATTGCAATCCATCTGTTGATTGCACAGGGCTTGGGATCTTGCTGAAATTCCCCCAAGAGTATGTGCAGTGGACACTGCTGCTTAGTAGTGGAGAAAATACTCAAGCAGTACTGTCTTACAATTGGGAATATTAATTTTATGCTATTCATTGTCTAAAACTGTCAATGAATGTAACAGGGGAGATTTCATGGAAGGACAAGCCATGCAAAGAGTGGTTACTGCAGTGAGAAATATTCATGAAGTTAAAACTTCATCAGTTTATTAGAGCTGAAAGGAGATCCCTCTCAGGTTTGTTGGAGAAGTGGTGTGGTCACCAGGTCATTCCCACATCCAGCTGAGCAGAACTGGAGCAGGACCTCAGTGTTGAGCAGCTGCAATTTTTAAAAAAACTGAAACTCCTTTCAGTGCTAGGAAGGAAACAGCAATTTAAACTTGCTGGAGATTAGGGTACACGGTGTTTTCAGAACATAAGTGGGTTTTGATACTGTGTTTTATACCAGTTAAAAAGGAGTAGCTTCAGAAATGTCGTTTTAGCTCTTAAAATGCATTAACTATTTTGGGAATAAATGTGGATGATCAAGAGCATTCAGGTATGCTTTTCACTCAAACATCTCTTAAGTGTAGGGCTGGCATACAGGAAATGTTCAATCCATTGTGGTAACAATTTTATATAGAAAATTGACTTTCATAAAATCATAGGGTATCCTGATATTGGCACATACAGAAGGGAAATGTTGATGGTTTGAAAGAAATTTCTTTTAGATATCAAAAGACCAAACCTGAAAGATATCACACATTATCTGCAGAATACATGAGTCAGGCAGGAACATATGTGTTTAACTCTTGCCCCAAATGAAGAAAACCTTGTTTGAATGGAATTGAAATGCTGTCTAGGTAGGTAATAATATAACCATCTAACTTTGAGTATATCACAGATTTTACAGCAGTGTATCTTACAGCCTTCTTGTGATGACATTCAATGAGGGACCTCAAGCTTAAGTTTAAAAAAATAAAGAGCCTCCATAGTTCACAGCACAGAACAATTAATAAATGTATGAAATGGTCAACTATGTGAGGTAGTTGGGTCACTGCCAAGAAACTGTTTAGGTAAATCTGCTTTAATCTCCTTAGATAATTCAAGTATATATGTAAGAATTAAATGAGGTTTTATAATACAGTTTGGTCTTACTTATAATACAATATTTGTCCAGGTGAATGATTGCTGAAAGAGGGAGGAAAAAATATGCCCTCACACTCCTTCCTTATCCAAGTTTAAATAAGGTTTCTCCAGTTAGACCCATAAATTGTGTACCTCATTAAGCACAGGAACCAACAATGCACATATGCCACTAGTGTCCACTTTCCTTCAGAGATTTAGAGTGATGAAAAGATAAAAGGTCTGCCTACCAGATGGAGCTTGTCAGATTAGCAATCGGAGCAGTGTAAAGAGCACTGTCATATTGTTTTTTTTCTTTTCCTTTCCCTTTTTTTTTTTTCCTCGAGACACAAAGCAATCCCTTTATAAGACATGTGCATATTTTATGCTTGTGGGGTTTTTTTTTGTTTTGGTTTGGTTTGTTTTTTTTTAGGAAGGGGAGGGAAAAAGGCCTCAGCAGAAGGTTGCTGGTGGTTGTTCTGCCAGCAGAGTAGCCCTTGCCTTTGGGCACTTCCCTGCTTTCTTGGTAATAAGGAACATTAGCAACCAGTGGCTCAGGAAAGGCACAGTCAAATAAGTCTCTTGGGGACAAGTAGGCCACATGAAGTGAGAACCATTAGACAAAGCAATGAGATTACTGCTCCAGAAAGGGTTTACCACGTGTATTACCACATAGATTTTACAGGCCTGCCAGCTCACTCAGCTTACAGATGTCAAATGTGATTTAAAAGGTTATTATACTATCGAGAGAGAAAGAGGATGATTTTCTATCACTGAAATTTCTATTTCATTCCGTTGCACCTCCTGCATCTCACAGAGTCCCATGTAGCCAAATAACCTGGTTTTATCTTTAATAAGTGTTTTATGGCCCTCAGATTGAAAAATAAAATGTTTTCTCTTTATTTGTATTAGAAAATTTACCTCCTCTCATGACATAACATTGTGATAAATATTGCCTGGGAATCAAATATTGGGAATGTGAAGACTTGGCTTTTGGACTGACCTTATTTGTGTTCTGTGTGTTGAAAGGGGCACATGTCCTTAATTACCATGAAGTTGGAGTGGTATGTTTTAAAAGCAATATGTGCTTTCCCAAGGCACTCTAAAGCAGCAGGGCTCTTCAAATACAGAAACTTAGGTGCACTTGTCTCCAGTTCAGTAAATTATATGAAGGTTTCATTGTAACTGATTTTTAAAACAAAACTGAGGAGATAAAAAAAAAAGTTTTTTCATTTTATACCCCTGGGTATTTTTTTCTAGCTTAGCAGGGACTTCTGTGGGGTTGTGCATTTAATTGTATTTTACAGCCAGATATAATTTTAAGCAGTTGTTTCAGTATTAGCTACCCTGGTATCATATTTTGCTTCCCAATTAGAATTAAAATTGAAATTTATTAAGTACTGGCTGTTTTGTACCTAGTTACTTTATGGACTTCCAGCAGAGCTCCTAAATTGCACAATATAATGCATTCTTGCTTCAATTTTTTACCCACCTAGAATCCATTTCAATATGGAGCAAAAGCTGTTTTGTGTGATCTGGATATTTTAAAGGAAACCTTTTCTTTTTCTCCTTTCTTATTCTGAGGCATCATGATTTTTCCAGACTTGCTTTCCTCATGCACAAAGCACCTCCATTCCCACAGTGAATGGAAATTTGCATTTATTTGTATAAATCTGTACAATCTCATATGATTATCTTCTGATCTTTGGCTGATTCCAAGTACAGCAGTACACTGGAACTTGCAAAAAATGATGGCATTCACTGGAGTTTGGGGTAGTAGGTTTTAATCTTGATGTTCAGCTAATACAGATCTTTTTTTTTTCTTTTGTCTTAGTCCTAAAGCATTAAAATTAATACTCTGAATTCACACAGGTAGTATGTGTATGTATATCAAGATTAGATTAAAATATTTGGGAAAAGCCTATTGCTGAATCTCTGCAGGAAGAGCAAGGCTGAATTGTTCCAAAATCAGTGTATCTTGTTATCTTCATCTGTCACTGGAATTTTGAGTCTTCATGTTGCAGTGGGCAAAGTGCCTCAGTTAGGAAGGAAGCAATCTTGAAAGAAATAAGAAAAATCACCAAATGGCCCACAGAAGTGTGACTCTTCAAAGAGTCACAGTTGATCTTTCCCATCACCATTTTTATACAGAAGTTATTAAAAATATGTTTCAGATTTTTTAAATATTATTTCAGACCTCTGGAGAGAAGTATATTTTCTTTGTGAACAAAATGTTTTACATTATACAGTGTCAGTCAGATGGATAAATTCATGTACTTCATTTTTGTTAGAACTTGATATGAAAACAAAAAAACAGCAAGGTGAAAATAAGTTAAGACCACAGGAATGAGCTAAGTGCTCTATTTTACCCTGCTCCATTGATGTCCAATTCCAGTGGTATAAATATGGAAACCAATCTAAAAGATTTCTCACAAGGCATAAATCACCTGCTTGGTTTTGCTTGGGTGCAGAAGACATAACCAGTGGAATGATAATGATATTTTTGCACTTATATAACAGGTTTTGAGTATTTCAAAGCACGTTGTAAACATCACCACATGAACTTCTTCAGCTTATCAATAAGATCTCAGCCCTACAAACTGTGATAGCAAGACAAAGGAGGAAAGTGCCAGTTGTGTTTTGTGGCAGAGCTTGAGAAGGAGCCCGGGAATCCTGATCCTCAGCATCCTGCTGAACCACTGGAAATGATGCAGGTTACAACTCTCTTTAACCACACAGGGCTCCCATGGGGCTTCAAGAGAGGTATTGTGTTTGAAGCATAAAGGGAAATACTTTTCAGAAAGATGGATTTTTAGTATTGTTTGTATTTACCAACTTATAAGTGAACGTATTTTTCAAGCTATGTTGTTAAGTGTCTTGTTTCAAGGTAAAGCACTGAATAAATGATTTAAATATTCTCAGAAAGCCAAAAGATTACTTAAGACTTTTTCTCTGGGAAAAGAACACAGCAAAACCCAACCCCCCCCAAACAGCTTATAAAGTTAGTTCATCATGATTTTAAGTGAGGAAAATTCTTTTTTTTTTTTATTTTTAAGGCAGCGATATTTAATGAAAGCTTGCTTAGTGATAGAAAAAAAGAAGTCATTTATGCAAACAGTATTTGGGGAAAAAAACCCCAACAAACCTTGATAATTTATACTTCCTTTGTATTCTCAAATAAACTTGGGAGAAACACCAAATCATTCTCCCAGACTGAGGGAGAGAGCAGCAGGGTTGCCTCGGCGCTGGTGATGCAGACTGTGCAGAGACTTTCTGAGCCCTCCTGGGATAACCTGTGTGTGCAATTCCACAGGAAGGAGAAATGTCAAATTTAGGAGCAAGAACATGGCCTAAAAGATCTTGTTGCATTTTAGATAGTTTCATTGAATTGGAAACTATCTGATATTTTTCTGCTTTATATTTAGTTTTGTGTTCTGTAGTTTGTCCTCTTATAGAAACACCTTAACTGGTTTGTAGCTGGTTGCTTGATGCTGGAGTCTGATCCCAGTTGAAACCCTTGGGTACTGCTGCAACAGAAACAATAATGAGGACTTTGTTTGTCAGGTTTTCCTTTGTTTTTAATTGGATCTGTCAACCCCTTTTAGCTGCAATAGACTTCAAAAGTAGTAGTTTGGGAACTCTGTATGGTCAGTGGCTTCAAGGGTTAGATTCTCCTGTGAAAACTGCTAACATTCATTACTTGGCATTTTTCCTTAGGACACTTCTACAAACTAAACTATGCTGTTGGTGTGTTCTGGTTGTAGCAATTGATTTGTATGAAGCCAAACTGCATCATTATTATGGTATCTTACATTCTGTGCTACTTTCCAGACATTTGCAATTTTGTTTCTCCACCTTTGTGTGCCGTCAGGAATTGCCTCATGTTAGGGGGAAGTTGACTGGGAGGTCAGTGGATGAAATTAGGGAGATGGTGAGTTATAGCTGGGGAATGTCCTTCCTTGCAGTGCTGCTTTGTTCTGTTACTTATAAGGTGGCAATTACTGTGTTCACTTTCTATTCTTGAAGTCCACTTTCATGTTGTTTGTGTCTATTCATCTCTTCTGACTCGCTGGGATAATTAATTTTTTGGTTGGTTTTTTTTTTTTTTGTTTTCATGTTGTGGTTTGTTTTTTTTGGTTTTTTTGGGTTTTTTACATGAGTAACATGTGTTTAGTTCATTTAAAAAAAAACTACGGTCAGACCCTGATTCTACTGAAAGAAAGCACAAAACTCCCACCAGCTCCAGCTGAGCTTGGCATTTTAATCCTCCTCATGAATCCTCACCATGCCAGCTTCTGTGGTGAGGATGGTTACTGAGACTTCTTGCCCCATCAGTTCAGGTTTCTGTAGCACCACAAGGTTTGTTCAGTGGTCAGTGCAGTAAATCAGTTCTGTAAAATGGTTTAATTTATAAATTGCCTTTAAAAAAAGAAAGGGAAGGGGGGGAAGCAATAGGGGTAGGTAGCAATGGGGGAGCTGGGTGCCTATGGGCCCATTCTAAACAAGGTAGACCTGGTCAACACAGCTCAAGGACTCAGAAAACTCCCAGATCTGTCCTGTTGTTCTCCTGATGACGGAGATTTTATTGACCACCTTTCATTGCCTTCTAATTAGAGCATAGGCACCTACCTCACTTATATTTAGGGGGCCATAATGGGGAGCTTAACACCATTAATTACTTCATTGCAGTCTCTTTGGGCTGAATGGAAATCCCACAGCTGTACCAGGGAATCTCAGCTGTTTTAGGAAAGCTCTTGCCATGAATGGTGAGATGAGACAAGAGAAGGAAAAATACAAGTACGACTTGCAGATTTCAAGTGGAATTTGAAGAAATATTAGTGAGGAGTCAATGTATTGTCTTCTTCACTGACACAGCTAGGTAGAGACGTATGTATCAATAGGAACTTTGTTGACATTTTTGTATGCAGTTTTTCATTCAGCTTAGGTTTTAAAGTTATTTTGGAGTTGTAAACGTGAAAAAGGACTACAGAGTATTCATGTTAATGTTAGTGTGTTAGCCTGATGGTTTTTTTGGTTACAGATGTACAGGAAACATTTCACAGTAATACAGAGAAAATCTTTTGGCTTTAGAGAGACTGTTGAGAGAAAACTTTGTCTAATTCCAGAAAGCTGCTGACATTGGAGGGAGTTCAGCTGAGAATATAAGAAATTAAAAGGCTAAAGGGTCTAATTTATTAAGAACGATTTTGTTAAATTTGCAAAGTTTGATGAAGTGATAACTAAGAGGGAACCGATAACAGTCTTTAACTATTAATTAGTGTATTATGCCATAAATGAGAGAGTAATTAGCTTGGAGGACCTGGAAGTAAAATACACCTACTAGAATAAAGAGAACAAATGGACAAGTCATACACTTCTCGTGCCCTAATTGCTTATGTTCTTCTCCCTGACTCAAAGCTCATATTTTCTCTCTCAGGCTCTCAGAAAAGACAACTATCATTTTGCCATGTTAACCTTCCCTTCCAGTCCGTTCACTGTTACCCCTCAGATGAAACACTCCAGTCTTCCCACTTTTTCTTTCAGTGCCTGTGTTGTCCATCTCTAGCCTAGATCCTGACCAGTGGGACTTAGGTTTGTAAAGCCCTTTTAGTAGGGAGACGTGGGTGCCAAAGTAACTTAGGAAACGGTACCTTTAGCTTTCGTACCCCTTCTTGCTTGTCTTTTCTTCCACTTTATAAATGTCAACGCTTCATTTGTTGCCTTTTCCTGCTTTTGCCTCTGTACCTCTTTCCACGCTGCTTTCTATGTGCCCATATCAAATTAGAGCTTGCAAAAAAGGCTTGGAAGGCTGTATGAAACAAGAGGGAGTAGTGTGTTCTCTGTTGTGTACCTGGCAGAATGACAAGGGACACAGTCAAAAACTGTCAGCAGATCAACAGTAATTTGTTAATTTGCTGTGATTCAAGTGTTACCTGCACTCAGCATCTCTCCCCAAATGCTTTACTCCAGCCTGCAGGGCTTTACAAATGAACTCAGAGGAATGCAGCAGTGATAGTGCTAATGGAGGCAGAGAGTGTGAAATACACCAAAATATGAAAAATCATCAAAATAAGGATCAATGTGGTCCCTTTGAAGCATTTGGTAATCTATTTTTTTTTTTTCACCACTCAAAGTATAAGATTCCAAGAGCAGTTAACTTTTTCTGCATAGCAGTAAACTCCTCTTTGGAGCCAGGGAAATAATAACAGCAGAATCTGAGTTTCACAGCTGCTAAGCCCATCAGATTTCAGTTGCCTTACACAGCTCCCCATGTGGTCTCTTTCTCTGCCTGAAATTTTCTAAGCACATGAAGGGGGGGCTTCAAATCTTTTGGCAAACTTGGCTGAGTTACTTTTGGAAAGTTCCAGTAAACTCTCATAATTACCTCATTCACTGTTAGTAGTCAATGCATTGATGTTATCGCTTCATGTTTTCTAGCTAAAGAAATTAGGTCCCATGATGCAACCTAATGGAATTCATACATATATTAAATATATTTTAATACAACAGTACCTAAACCAGTAAATATAAAATATGCTGTAATTATAAATTATTCATGAGTGCACTTGAAAAATGTCAAACTGCTATGAAATAGCTTCTTTGAACTCTTTCCTCTTGTCAAGAGTAGGGCAAGATAGCAAAATATCAAATTTGTCTAATGGGCCCAAGGAAACCCTTTTATGAAGTACAGTATGTGCTTGAATTGATAAAGAAAACGGAAGAAAAAAATCGAATTTTTGGCACAGCCAAGTGACGGGTTCTGTTACAGAGTTCTGTTCCTTCTGTTATATGCAACCAGGGGATTTTAAATAGGCCTTACTGGCAAAGAGAAACAGCAGGGTGAAGGAAAGCTACAAAAAACTCTGGAACCCTTTAGCTGAAAGATGATAAAGTTCATAGAAAGCTGAGCTGTAATATTTGACCACCTAAACTATATCTGGAAAATGGGCATGGTTTCTCCCTGTGTGTACAGGTGGTGTGTATTATAAGGGCAGGATTAGGCAGTCTTACTGCATAAACTCTTTTAGATGAAAATTCAGCTTTAGAGCAAAATAAAACAGGTGCCTTTTTAGATTTTTACGAGCTTCTTTTGGGTGCCGAACTTTCAAAATACGCCTTTAAACTACATACAGTGAGAGATAATGTCAACCGAGCTTTAGCTCATGGAACTTCATTAACCAGTTCTGACTTTTGTCAGCTGAGGGTGAGGAATTGGGCAGCAATAGAGTGGGGCTGCACAGCACTGCAGGCTGCTCTGTGTCCTCCTCCCAGCTTTCCTGCCTGCTGGAAAGGAAAGCAGTAGTGAAACACTTCACTGTTTATAATGATGAAGTGCTTGCCCACGTCTCAGCAGGTTGCCAGAAAAAAAGCAGCAGCAGCAGCAGAGCACAGGCCAGTTTGATAGGAGAGCTCATCCAAGCATTCTCAGCCAGAAATTCAGAAGTTATGATGTATGTGGCATCTCTGAGGTGGTGCTGACAGATGGGTTTTAAAGGAAGAAGTACAACTGGTCATTAAGGTGCTAGGTAGTGGATCTAATGCAGCTTGAGCAGGAACAGAAGAGCTGCTTTTGTAAATAAATCACCATGTTTTGTTTAGACACCATATTATCTATTATGAAGAATTGCTTACTCCTTGAGTAAGCAATTACTGCTAGGCAAGTGCAGTGGAAAGACCTGAAGATTTTAATATCGTAGTAGGAAACAAAGAATAATACCCACAACTCAGTTGTATATAAAATAATAATTTCCCTTGATAGAAAACGTTACACATAGACAGAAATCCGTGTTGAAGCAGACTTATTGTGAGGATATCAGCCAGCATGGAACCTGTTTTTCTTGAACAGAAGGTATGTAAAACACTGTCCCTGAAGAAGGCGTTTGTCTGTGACTGATGGTTTGACACTATTTCAAACTAGCTGTAATATTTCTTCACAAGTAATACGTCCCATCATTTGCCCATCAAACAAGCAGGAAAGAAATAACACTTCTTCTGTTTGGATGGTGGTCCTATTTAGTGAGTTGGAAAACTTTTTAAGTTGAAAAAGTGACTAACGTAGGATCAAAATACCTGAACTCCACAGCTACTTATTACTGGACAAGAGCAGGTCTTCATTTCAGTCCGCTGGGAAGTCCTTTTCCATTTAAATAACCATCTACAATTTCTATGTATAGAGTTCAGTGGAATAATAGGAGGTTTCCTTGAATGGCACTGTGAATTTTATATGTGCTTGCTGACCAAAATGCTCGCTGAGGTTCCAAAGAGAAGAATGTTGTGTTAAGGAAGTAACAATTATGTGTTTAAACCACTTCTAAAGATAACGACAAAATAATCCTTTCTGAGTCAGGGAAGGACAACACATTTGCCACGTGTATTATGTCTCTTTTGTGGACAAAGAATTTGACTTTTAAGCAGTATCAGGGTTCATATTCTTGTGATTATTACTGTACTTAAAAAGACATTACTGAGGTGATGGTGTCATGATATTATTACAATTATTCCTTAAATTATAAGAAGGAGCATGTTTAACAAGTAATTTTAGATTTTCAGATATATGGAAGTATAGGATACATGTTGCTTCTGCTGAGATGCTTTTGGCACTTTGCATTATGAGAACACTCTGAGATGACCAGTTTTATTTGGGTATTAAAATGTACTGACATACCAACTGCTGCCTTGCCAAGTAAATTGCTGAGGCCAGGCATCGGGTACTGAGTCATCACAGAACTGCAAAAATGTTCATGTGAAGAAACTGCACAAGCTTTTACAGTGAAATGGTCACATGATAGGCAAGACTGCTGATTGAGTTTATTCCCTGGGGTGCATTCACTTTGTTGCCAGGGAATTTTTTAAGGGAATTTATTGAAATTTTATTGGACAACATGCAGATCTGAATCTACTTGCATGCTTATTTTACATATTGTATTTTAGAACCCAGCATTGAAGATATGTTGGATGCAGACATTTGTATTTATGTCTTTTTTAAGGAGTTGAGGCATGAGTTTGTCTGCCACTGCCTGTCTGCTTTGTAACTATGTCAGAACTTAATTCTGATTTTAAGTCTGCATGTTTATCTGAGGTCTCTCCAGACATGTGAATCTGTCACAGGATATGGAGCATTTCATCTCACAACAGTCTTTAGGGTTATGACATTTTAAGCAGTAAGCTTTTGGGGATAGAAAACTGGGACAGAGAGAAGGGAAAAGCTGCTCTGTCTCTGTCTAAGCCATACCCTATGTTAAGATAAAATCATAGTTCCTTCGTCAGGCATTAAAATTCACTTGGAAATGTAAAGAATAGAAATGGGGTGGTTCTTTAAAGTGATGTGTTTTACAAAATACATCTCTTCATCTGAGCAAAGGAGGCATTACAGATTACTTAGAGTAAAAGCTGAATTAAAAAAAAAAATCAGCAAGAAATTCTTAAAGGTCAATATATTGTATGTGGGATCATTTTCCAGAGGGCAAAATTTTCCAGGTCCTTAAAATTCCTTCAATATCTATTATAATATCAATATTATTATTAATAATAATAATAATAACAATATATGTTGTTTGGACAACACTCTCAGGCACCTGGTGTGATTTTTGGGGTGTACTGCATAGGGTCAGGAGTTGGACTCAGTGATCCTGATGGGTCCTTTCCAACTCAGAATATTCTATGATTCCATAATACTATTAAACATAATAACAATTTATTTAATAAACCACGCCACTATCTTAGTGACTTTTCATGTGCACTTGATTCCAGTGTGGAAGTCCCAAAGGTATCTGCTTGTGTCCAAAGACTTGTTCTGATTGGAATTCAGGGCTTTTCTTGTGTGATGAAATTTTGTTTTCAGACAGCTGCAGTGACATTCTTGGAACTTTGTTGGCTCTGAGCTGTGGCAGTTTTTCAGAAGCCTCTCACTGGTAGGAGGGTCTGAATGGGGTAAACTAATTTTCTCAGGAGTGTGTTGCAATGATTTAATCTCAAAGTTGTGGACAAGCACACCAGGAAAACAAGTCTGAATTGCAGTTTTTGAGACAAAAAATATCATTCACTTGAAGTTCCTTCTATCCCAGCCATCTAGGATAACAATACCATCATCCTTGGATGAGACAAAGTCAGTTCAGGTCTTCTGTCCACATTTGGTGGAGTTTAGATCAGGTTTTCATAGCTGGAGATGTCCATCATCACAAAAAGTCATGCAGTTCCTGAAAGAAAAGAGAGAGGTCTCGTGCAAGATCCCTTTTCCATATTTACAGCTGAACCAAGTATGCCTGTATTAAGATTCAAGCATCATGTTCTGTTTTGATTGTGATGCTAAGTTCCATAACCTTTTGACAGTGGTCCTAAAATAGCATTTCATTTTTTCTTAATCGAATCTCAAAAAGAAAGCACACCAGTTACCTGATACTTGTCATTTTTCCTCTTACAAGCAGGGGAAAAAAAAAATCTGTAAGTTTATGTTCTGGAGTCAGAAACGCTGAAATTTCTATTTTAAAAAGTCATCTTAAATTACTGACTAGATAAAATATTATTACAGGCAATAAAAATGTATGATTTCTGTTGCTATCTGCTGTGGTTTATTCCTTTTTTTTCAGTGCTACAGGGCACAGCATACTTCATTCAGCAAAAAAACCCCAACATATCATGTAAAATAAAATTTTTAAAAAAGTAGAGCTAATCAAACCCCACAGTACTGAGAGCCTTTCTCCTTAACTACATGTGCATCTCTTAAGAATTCAGTGTGAGCTCCAGCAAGCTACCACTGGGACCAATGATGTTGGACCTTTGTCATGCTGTATTGAGGGTTTATTAAGAGCTTTGCCTGGTTTATTTGGCTTTTTGATATTTATATGTAGCTTGATTCAGGATTCCACCTTTCTCCGGTGCTCATTAGTTGTAGTGGCCTTTCTAAACCAGGTCTTTTGGGACTGGCAGTGATTGTGACAGATGGCAGAGGAACAGAATTGCTCTGGGACGCTGCTTCTCGCTCTGTCTCTGTCTTTCTCTTGCCTTCTTCCCTCTTATTTCAGTGCTGATGTTGGATTCCCATGCACTTGCCCCTGGAGAAACACAAATTGCAGTAGTCACTTATGCAGCACTTGTAAAAATAAACTCTCGTGCTTCTCTTTGTCAAATAGAAAGCAATTACGTTTTTGTTTTTTATAGTTGGATTTCTCTTTTTTCTTCTTGTAAAAGGTAGTGCATTGAGAGTATTGGAGCCTAAAGACACAGCTTTGTAGAAAAGCATGTTACAGTTGAGCCAAAGCATTCTTCAGCTGCTTTTCTGGAGTTATTTGTAATTAGACATGCTCTGATGGAGAAAGTTGTGTTTTAATTCTGTCCTCTAAAGAGCCAAGATTACTTACAGCAATATTCTCCTAATTTGTACGATCAATACATCCTCCATATTTGTCCAGTACTAACAGGAAAGGCATGTCACTGCCATTTAAGCTGTGAAAAAATAGTGTTTTGCTTGAGGAAGCAAAGCAAAACTCAGAGAAATTTTCAGCTGGGGAGAAAGGAAGAAAGCAAAGGGAATAAAATTGTCGAGATAGTGGGAAGCAATGAAGAAATACAAGAAACTTTAAACTTTATTATTTTAATGTCACTTTTTCTTTCTTCTGATTAGTAAGGTCCAATTTCAGCTTTTTCAGTCACTCATGATGTGTGAGATTTTTCTCAAGACGTTGTAGAGAGCACAAAATCTTAGGACTTAGCATGAGAATGGCACCCACTAATATTCCTGTAAATTCCAATACATGTTGGAAAAACCACTTCGATGTACCAAGACTGTAACGTAGAAACACAACACAATGTCACAAATGTTTGTGCCATTTATAGTTTTGAGCCTAATCCCATTTCTTTCTCTCTCTAGCTTGCCTAGTCTTTTCCTTTATTCAAAAAAAAATGTAATACAGAGAGTACTGTATTGTCTCCAGTCTCGCTGAGGTGATAGGCATCTTCCTCCTCTTCTCTGTGTCTTTGCAAAGATTAATTGCCTCTTCAAACCCCTGTGCATTTTACCTTCAAAGCATTCTCCCTTTGATCCCTCTCCTCCTTAGCTGCCCATCATCCCTGGGCTCATGCATGGGGAAGCCTGAGCTGGGTTTGCCCGTGTATTTATGGAATTCACTGTTGGAGGGTGCAGCTTGCACCTTTTCTATTGCCCAAGGACCATTATTGGATTAACTCTAATAGTGAGCTGCAGTGTATCCTGGAGGGGACCTTGGAAAAATGGGAATAGTTCTGTCATTTCAGGGTCAGCGCTCTGCCTGTCTGGGTGTTTTTCTTTTCTTAATTGGGAAATAAAACCTGATTTTGTAATCTCTTTCCTTTTTAGGAGGTGATCTCCTAAACCCAAAAGTGCTATGGTAGATAATCATAAATTCTTTATAGTGAATATTGCCTGTAAACAAACTATGTGAAAGAAGGTAAATTAATTACAAATACTCAATTGTACATATCTATTAGAAAAGACGGTGCTCTCTATTTGTTGTCTTCTTGCTTTGTATAACCTTGGGACTTAATCTTGAAGTGTTACTAGTTGTATTTAAAATGAGGTTGTAATACATATTTCCATATACTTAACTCTAGAGAAAATCCTGCCTTCTGCTGCAGATATAACCCTTTTTTCAAACTAAATTAAAAGAAACATATATTGTAATTCTTAGAATCTTTAAGTCGTGCTCCAGGTACTAAAATACAAAAATTTTTCTGAGTATGATTGAACTCAAATCTACCTCCTTTTTCCTTTGTTAGAGAGTTTCTGATTTGTTTTGTGCTGAGAGATGTTTCAAAAGTTACTGAAGTGGAAGCAGGCATGTGCTGTGTACGCCACGGCATACAATTTTAATTTCATGGAAGGGCAATGGGTTTTTTGTTCTTTGAACATGCTTTTATGAACATGCTGCTAGATCCCCTGTCTAATAGCACCTGCTGTGCTAGTGATGGGGATATGTATAATGGTATGTCTACCTTGGGAGATTATGGGAATGGTGAGGGCAGGGGACCAACAGGGAGGCCAATGTGTGTGTATACTTTCCAAATTCCCAGCTACGCCCCTGGCTAGATTGCACCGATAAAAGTGCCATGCTGTTAACACTGGGATAGAGAAAGCGAGGATTAAAAACCAGCATATCTCTGCATGTTAATGGCTGTGTGTTCTCTGTGCTTCCTAGCAAGAGCAGCAGCAGAATAACAGCCTCTCCAAGGCAGAGCTGTAGAGTCCAGTTTCACAGACTGGAAACCATTCCTTGAACTTGGAAAGGCGTGTTATCTGTTATAGCCTCTGTCACCTTAGGTTTTAGGCAGTATGGGGGTAGCCTTATGAATTTCACCTTATAGGGGACTAGTTATTAGGGCAGATGCAACCAGGGAGTTGACAACCTCCTACACACGTTGACTGGACTGACATTTGCTTAGCGGTAACAAGCTGCCATAGGACGGTGCCATGGGGGCCCTTGGGCTTGATTTAAGAGTGCTGACACCAACTGCTTGTTATTTCGTGTTTTAGAGCTGTCAGGGAGGCAACTGATGTCAGCATAAAATTATTTGATAACTCCAAATCATGAGTAAAGTATGAATCTATTGACAGCAACAAGCAAGCAATCAAATTGTTGAAGCCCTCAACTGGGAGACAATTGACAACTGAATGGTGTGCACACACTCACAGAGCACGGGCAGAACATGTGACTGCAGCCCATCTGTGCCTTCCCTCCGAAATCCGTGTGCCTGATTCACTCTTTTAATATCCTGGTGGAACTGC
Source organism: Manacus candei (assembly GCF_025592945.1). Classification (NCBI taxonomy): domain Eukaryota; kingdom Metazoa; phylum Chordata; class Aves; order Passeriformes; family Pipridae; genus Manacus; species Manacus candei. The sequence goes on from NW_026138062.1 coordinate 72,004,473, forward strand.
TGCTGTCAGCACCCAGCAGGTTTTCTAGGAGAATACTGCGCTGCCATTTCCACTGTGTTCCCACTAAACTTTTTTTATGTAGTCAATTTGGTAATGGTAACGTTCCCTTGTTGTACCTATAATCGCAATTACATCTCTGTTTGCTAACAGCCTTCTTGAAAATTTTGTGTTGAGATGAGGCTCTCGAAGTAGGAAGATAATATTAGGCTGTTATGCTCACAGTGAATATGTATGAAGCATCCTGCATTCCAACCCTCAAAGCTGTGTTAGTTGCTTTACCTATGTCCCACTTAATTTTCTTAGATTTACTCTGGTGTAACTCCATTACCATACAGTGAATCAAACATGTAAGCTTCAATTGTGGAGTAACAAAAGAGATTTTATTTTTCTTTTACCTCTACAGTGTTTCTTTCTTTTTCTTTTCTATCCCACTGCCCTAAGCCCATCACATGGATTTTGGGAGCTTCTGATTCTCTAATTCTGTCCCAGTATATACCAATTGAAAGCATTTAGTTGTGATTAAAGCAGATTGAATGAGATAATCCCTCTGAGTGAGCAGCTTCAAAAAGCTCAAACACAACTCTTTGGGGACATGAACTAACTCAACACAAGCTAATTCCTGTGGCATCTCCCATGTGATGGCACACCACTTACTGGTTTTGTTTACCAGATCCTATTAGAATTTTTTTGGCTTAGAACTGAATTTTTAAATAAATTTTAGCAGTCCCGCAACATGGAACTGCACAGAAATTAGAATTCTTTAAACTGTGCAATAAAATGAATATTTCTGTGTTAGAAATGAGAGCAAAGTTATTTCTAATGGACACAGTGGTGCTCTGAGTGGTGACCTGTGGAGGAAGGGTAATGATATGCAAAGCATGGGAAATAGGATTGCCTCCCTTTTAGCACTGTAATGCTTTGGTCAGACAGCACCACTCTCTCCAAGCCCCTCTGCCTGGCCTCATGTTTAACACTTTGCACTTTTTCCAAGTAACAATAGAATGGTGGCCAAGATTTTGAATCTGAGGCCTTGTAAGTGCAGCTGGAGTTGAGAACGTTCTAATGTTGGCAGCTTTTTCCAGTAAAGTATTTTCAGTTGAGATAATAGGAGTTGTTATTTGTTTGTATTTAAATTCCTTTCCTCAAATGTATTACAACCATTATTTAAGGGGACCTAAACATTAAGCTCTACAGCCTCTGTAGATATGAAACTATCTGATTTTTTTCATTTCACCTTTGAATTATTGGAAGGGGATATATTTGCCAGGATCCACCGCTCATCTGATTATGTTGGTCATGTGCTAACCATGAGGCTACAGTAGAAAGTGAAATGATTGCTGTCCTCTACTGTTCACTGTGGAGGACAGGCTCAGAATTCAAATGTTTGTGAATATCACATGCTGTACTAAATCTATGTGAACCAAAATCACTCTTGGCTGAATGCTGTGGTCAATGGAGTTCACTCCTAAAAAGCAATGAATTAGTTGCTTCCTTCTGGCCTTCTCGAAACTTCTTATAAGATCCTTATTGCTCTTTATTTTTAATGAGTTCATTTCCCACTTTTTTTTTTTATAAGACTCACTTATTTCATCTGAATGCAGTTTCGCCATGTAAATGCTTGTAGAAATAAGAAAGTTTGTCTTCAGAAATCTTACCTGTTCGGTTTTATTCTGAGTCAGGTGCAGAATGTCTGTCACCTGAGGCAAAAACTTAAGAGGAGTGAAAGGATGTCTCTGTTTCAGCATTTTAGTGCAGATCAGAGTGTGCTGTTCTTCAAAAGTGAATATTGTCACTATCCTGTTACTGTCCTTTGGCTCCTGTTACAGAGGGAAGTTGGGGCATGGGAGCTCTGCTCCTTTCAGAAGGAATTAAATCAAAATCTGTGTTTCAGGAGAAACTCTAATGTGTTCCAGCAACCTGTGGGCATTCAAAGTAAGGCAGCAGACTAGGTCTAGTTTAAAATGTCTCTTCCAAAATCACGTATTGTGTGGATGTTGCATTCTTGGCACCAAGGATTTTATTCTACACATCTACTCCTGTTATGCTGCAGTTCTTACAAATGGGGACATGACATGGACTAAGGTGGCATGTAACTGTGAGAGGAGAAACAAGGTGACAGTGCAAGCTTTTTCAGCACATCTGTGTTTTTGGCTTCTGAATAAAAAACATAACCAATGTGGTAACTGTATATATATTTTTTTAAATTACTCTGCTATGGCAAATATATTTGTTACTGAAATCTGAAATGTGATCTCCTCATAGTCTCTAACAAGAACTTCTTTGCCTTGCTAAATTTGGATTGGGGAAAAAATTACAAGCTCAAATTTGAAGCAGTTGGAGAGATCCTTGGCACATGCCCAGTTGGCCATACGTTGTGTTAGCCCAGCTCAGTCCCCATCCTTAGAGCAGAGAGGTGGTTGCTGAGTCTGAGACAACTTGCACATGTGGGAGGTCATAAATATCTTGGCCAAGTGCCACCTACTTCAGTCTTTTTACAGAAGGAAAACTAACACATTACTGGTGTGACAAATTCTGCCATGTTTTGCTGTTGTTCACCAACAAAGGAAAAACAAGGGATTAATTTTAAAAGTTGTAACTGAGAGTGAACAGGCTTTGATGTGCCTGGATGCATTGCTTTTAGCAATCTTGTACAGTAATTGAGGGCTTCCAGTCATGTGTTAAGTGCACTGTTCGTCCAAATTGTAACTTGCCAATTATTACCATCTGCAGTTGTAACTAAATATATTAGTGACACTTGATTTTGAATCTTGGGCTGATCTACTGGACTTGTTTTCCTGCAGATCGTATCCTAGAACAAAGGTGGCTCCAGTCTGTCATATGTGGAAAATGAAAAAAAATCTCCAAGCAGGGAAGGAGATGCTGAGACTGAACTGATACTGAGCTCCCTTTGCAACAGGAAAGGGAAGGACCAGAACCAGGGCCAGACTTTCTTTCTTCCAGTGTTGAGGGAAGCTAGAAGTAGCAGAGCAGTTGTAGCCATTTGAGCAAACGTGTTTTTTCAAGATTCAGTCATAGGAAATGTTTGTTATTCCTGGCAATTTTGTCTGAACTTGAAGTCAGCTCTGACTCAGTACAAATCTCTGTACTTCATGGTTCTGAAAAAAAAACGTGGGAGGCAGAAAGAGCGAATAAGAGAAGGAAAAGGATACTTTGAAAGGGAGAAGTACCCTTGCTGTAACACTTGTGCAAACTTGATAATAATTCTCATTACATGGCTGAACTAGTTGTGAGAAAGGAAAGAGGGAATGGCTGTTTTAAACCATTTCCCTCCTTTTTACTTAAAAAGCAGTACCAATTCCTGTCTTTGTCTTTGGTATATTGTAGAGCCATTACAGAAGGGGACTACTCCTCACTTGGAATTCCGCAGGACTATCAAAGTTTGACAATGGTCACCATTTCAAAGACCTGAAACCAACACTTACACATTGGAATTTGTCACTGAGATTATCACAGGTCAGGTGAATAGTGCATGGAGCAGGAGATGAAATACTGGGGGGACTGAGGGGACTGGGCAGACAAAAGACAAGGACAGCACTTGTGTGGACATAAAACAGTTATCCATGTAACTCCATGTGTGAGACTTTCAGGTTTATCCTTGGGCTTTGAAAAGGGTCATACTTGTTTTAATAGCAAAATACTAAAGTACTTACTTTTTTTTTGTAATCAGTTACAAGACTTCCTAAGAACTGTCTGTTCTTGGCCTGGGCATGCTGATTTTGGTGCTTGTGTAGGCAAAGAATTAATCCTATACACATGGACCATTCATCTGTAAAAAGCAAGAACGCCTTCAAAGTCTTAGGGCAACAAAGTTACCTTACAAAAGTTTCTTTTTCTTGTCGATATTTTATCTCTTCCTGTAGTCTAGCTATTCTAGAAAGGAGGAAAAACCAGGAATACTGACTGTGTTACTTTCTTGACAGACAGCATCATTCTCATTTATCCCATTTATCTCAGCTCATTTATGTCGAAATAAACCATCTTTAGGTCTTCAACCATCCCCTCCCAGCACTGCTCTTCTGAAAAAGAGCTGGTTGTAACTGGGCTTCTGGAAGATAATTACTTTGTTTAGGTGTCGCTGCTGAGGGGTGGTTATATCATCTCCTTAGTTTTCCTAGCTGGCATTTTGTTTTGACAGTATGAAATAAGAAGGAAAAAGGATCTGTCTTCCATCAACACAATTTTTTTAATGTAATGTATGAAAAGAGAATTACAGTCGTGGGAGTTTAATTAGTTGAATCTATTGAATGCCACTAGGTAACTGCTCATTGAATTGTTGTCAATAAGTGGACTGTAATATTACATGCATTTACCTGTAATGATATCTATCCTTGTAAAACTGAACTTCTTTATTATAATTTTTATTGTGTCAAGTTTTTTGTCTGACAGATCTTGATAAAGGCTCTACATGCATTGTTTGGGGAAAGGTTCTGTTTGGGGCTCCATTAATAATGGATATCATCCATCTGTCTCTCAAAAATGAATTTTCATGATCTCATTGTTTTGAATGTTATGGCTAAAGCTCACAGTTGTCATATGTAGGAAGAAGAATTTGCCTTAGTAGATTAGACCATTGGTCCATGAAATCAGAAATCCTGCCTTCAACTGGCAGCCAGTTCATTGCTCTACATATTAAGGACACTATTCCGATCACTCAGGATACAGAATTTTCTCTAATTTAAATGAAAAAGCAGGATGATAGGACTCTTTCATTTCCCTCCAGGATATTAGGGCACATTCATGGAAACGCAACAGGGACAATACCACATGCTGTGCATATCCTAAAGGAGGAAGGAGAAATCCGGAGAAGAGGAGTAGTGAGCAGTACAGACTGTCACGTTGTACTGATGTTTTTCTCCATATTTCTTTGAAATCCTTTAGTAATTGCATAAGTATCGGAAGCCCTTGGGCAGCTTTAACTTTCGTGGCAGCAGTTCAGCAGTAGAACAGCCTGTGCCTTAGTGACCTTGGCAGGATTACATGAAACATATTTTCACCTGAATAAAATGTTCTTCAACAGTTTTTCTTTTCCTTTAGGCATAAGTAGTGTTTTCTCCAGTGTCACATTGGTGTGCCCAATTTTGATTTCCGTGATGCTGATCATGAGGAAATTTCTCTGCTCTCTATCAATTCTGGTTGTGCCATGCTCTGCTTTTTGTATTACTGAAGGGCTGACATAGGATGCCTTGTGCTGCTATCTCCCTTCTCTCATTTTGGATGACGTCACTTGGAAGGTTTTGCAAAAGCCACTCCGTATTCTCAAACTTTGCCTCCTCTTTATCATTTGCTTTTGCAGGGTTAAGTTGGGAAACCAGGAATTTTATTCCCTAAAGCAGGTTATTTCTGATGGTTTTACATTAGAATCCTCCTCTAGCAAAACAGGGCCTGACAGACCTCTCCAGAATTTCTAGAACTAATCTTTCTCTGGAAGCTGCAGGTCTCTTGCTGTTTCTGGATGGTAGCAGGGGCAATAGGTAGCTCTGTGGGTGCTTTGTGAGGTGAAAGTTTGACAGACACTTTGCCCTTCTTCTCTTAACTTGCATGTAACGATGAAAAAGGAATAGTCATGAAATATCAATGGAAAGAAAAAAATAAGTTATACACATGGTATGTTCCCTAAAGGGAATGTTCATAATCCAAACTTTTTGGGTTTGAAAACTCTTCAAGTAGAGACCCTAAAAGATACCGTGTGACTTGTGTAAATAAGTACATGACACAAGCAGTGAATTGTAAAGGTCAAAAAAAACCTGCCAGAGAAACAGTCAGATAGAAAGGTCTGTGTAACTTACACCTATTCATGTATGTGTGATCTAAATATGTAATTTCAAATAAAGGAGTGTCACTGGGGGAAGGATGTTCCAGCTTGAACTGTAAGCATGGGAGGAGTTTTTTGTATCTTTCCACCCTAGTAAAGTTACAATAATAATAATATTTTTTAGATTAGAGAAATATTTTGTAAATAAGGATTGTGACTGTGTCCAGCACTAGGGTCTCAGTGCCTATGTATGTACTTCATTTAATAGATAGTTCATACAAATGAAATTACACTGAATTCATCAGAAATGCTCCTCTTTCTCAATGTTTTGTTTTGTTCTGTTGTTGGCTATCCCATTCCATTTATCTGTTTCATTTGAAGAACGTCTTTAAACACAACCAGAACTCTGTGATTACTTCTCCTTCTTGATGGATTTAGTACATCAGTAACATTATCCCAAACCTGTATTTGGGAGCTTCTTAGGAAGAGATGTTAGAAAGAAAAGAGAAAGATAATGCTCCCGTAAAGAATGATGTAAAGACAATCTTCCTTTTCCTCCCTTCACTGGGCTCAAAAAGTAGGTTTCTTGGATTAGAACATCAGCTGATGTATATCATCAGGTTTACTTGCACTGATGGTAAAAAAGAGAATTTACTCAAATCTCTGCAGAGATCACCTTCCACATGTCATCTCTGTGTATTGTGGTCTACACTGCATCTTTATTTTTTTGATTTTTGGCCAAGTTGTAGTGGGCTGCTTAAACATATACAAGAAGCAGACTAGTTAAACTTATACATTAGAAAAAAAACAAACAAAAACCTACAAAAAACAACCCAATGAAAAAAGGCAATATATACTAAGATTAGTTGTCTTTGGAAGCATAGAAATAATTTCCAACATTGGCATTCACAACATGATGATTTGGTCATTAGTACCCAAAGGCTTCAGAAAGATAAACAGCAATGCAATATAAATTCAAATAGAAAACACCAGTGCTTTATCAAATAACATCAAATCTCATGTTGGTGGAGTTTTCAGTAGCAAGTACATCTTCTTATGGAACAATCGTGTGTGCACCTGAAGTATCAAAATAAAAGATATTCCTTGCTGTGGATCAGAGGCTACACTGGGCCCTGAGACTGCACTGGCTTTTCTGCATGGGGTTGTGCCAGGAAACAACAGTGCAATGTGATATTCCCACACTTGGAACTCCAGCTTGTTGCCTTGGTGTGCAGCAAATTGGCTTAACCTTGAAAACTGCGTCTAGTCCATAATTATCAGTCAATTGACTAAGTAACCTTAAGTTCCTCTTTACAGTTGGTTTTGAGATACAAACATAGCCTAAAACAACAAAAACAATGGAAATCATTCTAAAATGATGCATAAAAAAGGACTTGGAATGCTATTGTCTCCTTTCAAGTACTGTGTTTGTTTTTTTTTTTACTTCCCAACTTCATTTTCTCAACCCTCTGCACCTCTGTTGTTTCCGATGGATCTCACTCTAGTTTACTCCAGAGAAAGGAAGAACAGGTTTTAGGTCATTGTGCCGATGCCGTCCTTTGTTTATCTGGTGTTGTTTAGTCAGGTAGTGGCTGTGTTTCCCCGGCCAGTCTGCCCAGCCCGGAGCTAGCAGCGGATCTCACGCGATGCCTGTGGAAGGGAGGCGGGCTGGCCGTGGCAGGTACGCTCGGAGGGGTCACTGTCGCTCAGCGTCAAACGCGGGGCCTGGCCCGTCACACCGGGCCCTGCTGGCACAAGTGACAGGTGGGTGGCCCCGGGGGCCTCGTCAGGAGCAGCCCGCCAGTCACTGTTCCAGGGTGATTACTCAGCGCCGCCAAAACCAACCGAGGGATTAAATAAACATCGGGTTTCCCCTCATTGTCTTCAACCAGCCAGTAATTAAATACACTCTGAATGTATGTAAATATATCTTTAATAAAGAGCCCGTGAAGTTTGCCGTGCCTAGGTGGGCCCAACGTGTAAATGAGGGACTGGGCAATTTCAGTTCGTGGTCTCTTGCCTTAGGGAGTGTCTTTTAATGACTTGATGTGATGCCTTTTACAGTTTATCGTTGGTGACATTTTGAGGACACACACAGTTCGTAGAACAAAGGACAATAAAACTAGGATATGTTCTTGAATGTGGTTTATATGCCCTCCAAGTTCTACCAAACAGAAGTAAAGGGCTACTGCATATTATTTTCCCTGAAGGTAAGAAAAAAAATGGCTTTATTAAGGAGAAGAATGTCAGCTATGTGACAATAAACTGGTAGTAACCTAACACAAAAAATTCATTTTAATAACTAAAATATTAGTTTTTACTGAAAATATTTATTTTCCTTTTTCTATTTTTATTTCTAGCCTATATTTTATATTTCTGGTCGTTAAGATATCTTAGTGCTTCCAAATTACCAGTATATCATATATATATATATATATATATATATTTACTCCTGTGTTAGAAAACTGCAGTGTCACTTATGCAGGGATCTTAACTTGAAACTCCAATTAGTCCTAAATGCACTCAACCCTCAGGATAGCGAATGCCCAGAGAGTACAGACAAGGATCCTGAACTTGGCATATTTGCTTGTTCAGGAAACAAGGATCCCAGGTGCTCTGGAGGGGTTCTGTGGCATTCTCAGCTAGTCTCCATTTCCTAAGGACTTGTTTCTCAGTGTCACTTTTGTGTCTCAATCTTTGGAAAGGAAAGCTTTTTTATTGTCTCTGTAATGAAGAAATGGGAGTACAGCTGAAATATATGTGCAAGCGTGTGTGTGTATATATATATAAGTACATATAATTTTCTATACATGAATCTTCGCAGGATAATATATTTATTTTAAATTATCTATAGATACAGTTTTAAGAGAAGTGCAGCAAACATTCTGACAGATATTAAGTAAATGAACTCTGTAATCACATTTGAGTCCTATCACACCTGCTGCATTGTGTGATATGACTATTTGGATAGTCCTGATCTTTTTAAACTCTTTTGTATTGTGTTACTTTACATACAAGTTCGGAGTTGCCTCTCCCTTGTGCTTCTATTACAGCACACTTGCCAGTATCTTTTCCAAAGAATTTTCTCTTTGTGATGGGTAGAAAAGAAGAATGAAACCTAATTTGTCCTTCTGGTCTTGGTGTGATCAGGAACTGATGGTGGCAGCAGGCAATTATTGGAGAAGTATTTTCCAGCTTTGTCTGACTGTGTCACAGCAGTGATGCTTAATCACCAGAACTGAAATTAATGTAGAATCCGTTCAATACAGTCATTGACTACTTGGCCAAAATCTTTTTGTGTTAATAAAGGTTACAAATAGATATCAAAATGTACCTCTAGTAACCTTCACAGTTACTAGGTATGTGTTGTTTTTCATTAGACAGTAGTAAATATTCTGCTGCCCTAAACATGAATGTCTGGAGAGAAAAGAAAATATAAAAAAATTCCTCCATTAAGTCATAAAGCAATTTAAAAAAAAGGGTACTCATACTAGTAATACTATTTTCTTTCAGATTTTCTAGTCTACTTTAGCTAAAGCCAATGGCTCACTGAATCAGTCACAGTAAGCTTTCTCCTTGGAATTATGTCCTCCATAATGGTTTCACAAATCCTGGTACTCGACTACCCTTGTTTTTCCAGCTTAATAGGTGATGAATTAGTTAGGACTGACACGGCAAAGCGAGTATTGCATTGCAAATTTTGTTTAATTATCCCTGCACTAATTGCTAGTGGTTAATACTTTGTCTTGTGTAGTCTGTACACTTGGCTGCAGCCCCCGGTAACGTTCGGTGTCACGACAGGGTTTCAGTAGCTGACAGCTGCCACTGGGTTTGTGCTCTTCCTTAGGAGCTGCTCTTGGCTCAACTGTGCCCTGGCAGCTCTCGGAGAAAACTGGCAGCAACCAGTGCAGAGGAGGCATCACTTCCTTCTTTAACCTTAGTGCAGTTACCAAACAAGAAAACTTTGCCAAGGCTGTGGAGACTGTCAGTGGATATACTGACCACATTTCTGCCCTGAGAGAGTCTGTCTTTCCTTAAGTCTGATATTTTGGAAATGGCTCTGTTGCAGAGTAGCAGCCTATGGCAGTAGGGTGGGGAGCTGGAATTTCAGTTGGATATGGAATGTAGAAACGCATAATAAATGTGTGATATCTCAATTGCTTTATTGAGGAGCCGGTTGTGAAGTGTGTCTCTATAGTCCATATCATAAATGGATGTAGAGTAACAGGTTTAAAAGAAATAGGCACATATTTTAATTTGCTTATGAAAGCCATAAACATATGAGGAAGGAATGTGTTGCATCAGCTGAATTTCCAGGTCTCCGAGCTCTGTAAGAGAGTAGGAATTTTCTCATTGGAAGGTGGAGTCTGGCATCACGCCCCTTTTCCGTAAGTGTCAATCAAAAGTGGTAGTTTGAAGGGGTTTATTACAGTTTATTGCTCCACATTTGGTGGATGGCAGGATGACAGGACCTCAAAATAATAATTGAAAAAAGTTTTGCTGGTTCCCTCCACAACCATATTTTCTGATCCTTGTGGTCTCAGCTCTAAGTTCTAGGGGATCCTATGACTTTTGCATTTCCCTACTTTTCTCCATTTTCTCCCTGCATGATAATTTTAATTTTGCCTTTAGTTTAGTTTCATTTTCTTTTCACTCAGGTCTCAATTTTTTCTCTTAGTGTAATTCCTCTTGTTCCCGATAATCTTTTCAGTCATGGAAAATACATGCCATGGACTGAGCTAGGAATTTCAGTGGAGTGAAATAGAAAAGCTGCCGAGTCACGCTTGAGTGTATAAGGTACCAAAAGCGATGTTATCACTTTGAGATTAATCTAGTGAATTAGAAACCTCAATTGTGCTTTTTTTTACATGTATCCCTGTACCTGGCATAGCGCTTGGGGTCCCACAGCTATTAATTTTTGTATCACTGGCATACTTGATAATTTTGCCCCCACCAACTCAGTTCCTGCGCGTAATCCAACACCAGCAAGGAATTGTGATGCAGCGATTCTCTCTAAAGATTTTAAATTTGCTTAACAGATAATATTCCTTCCTCTCCAAAGTTAAGGGAAGAAAGGGGTAAGAGGAATAATGTATAGCTGCACATGCCCAAAACAAGGATTTTTCCTCTTTCACAGATCAAGTTTAGTTAGTGAAGTGGCTGTTTTCTAGCCAGCAAAGGCTGGCTGAGCCGTAGCCTTGGAGTGTACATCCCAACAAATCGAGTGGTTTGCATTGTGTAATAAATCTATAGGTATTTGCTGGAATCTAATTCCACTGTCCTTGAAATGCTCCACTGAACTTTTAAGATTTTAATAACCTCTCATTATTAGGAATATTAACGTCTCAGTTTAGAAGGTGGAATGTGGAGGGTTAATTTCTACCCAGGTCAAAGATCAAGGGTTCAGTCAACTGTCATGAGAATATGAAAGGGAGCAGTAGAGACCTCTGAATGACCCCCTTTAAAGCAGATAAACTTGCAAAAATGTTTAAGACAGTAATTTTCTGTCTAAAATAAAAAATATAATGTAATTTCTGCGTGGGAAAAATTGACAGCACCATTGGTTTCTCTATGCATCTCTCCCTGCTACTTAATCCTCACTGAGTTATATACAGCTTATCAGGGAAATGGATGTACAAATGCAGTGTTCTTTGGCAATGAATGCCCTTTATTGTACTTTAAATGTGCACACAATAGCCAGCAAGCTGGTGATTCCATGTGTCTTCTAGTCCTCAGGAAAGCAGCCACAGTTTTCTGAATATCTGGGCTGCGATAGGCAGAATAATTTCCATAATTTCCATAATAAACAGTTCCAGTATCAGGTACATGACTCAAGGGAAGCTAAAGCTTCACCACTGACTTCAGCTGAGCGATGTCATTTCACACAGACCAAGGAACTGGCCTGTGGCCGTGAAAAAAAAATCAAAAATCCACAAAATATGGTACTTTTTTAGGTATTTGTGACCGTTGTGGGAAGAGAGAGGAAAAAATACTGCTAAGGGATTCTAAGGAAAAGGTAATTTATTTTAATTTTTGTTAGTGTGTCACAGGACTTCATAGAAAGAATAATTATACTTATCACTCAAATCCTGGAAGACACGTAACAGCAAATGTTAAGATTTTTTTATGGGAAATAAGTGTTTTCTTACTAAAGTGTTGGGGTTTTCTGTTGTTATGTAACAACAGTGTTTTCTAATTTACATCGTTGTCTTTTTATTTTTCTGTTTTTCATAGAAGTGGGAGGTTATGAAAGCATGTTTTGCTTTTTTTGGCTTGCTTATTTTATTTTTAAGAAAAGGGAGTTTGTTAAAACTTTTTTTGAACATCGATGTGTTATCATAGTGATTCTTCACTTTTTGTAAAACCCTTGAATATATGCATTGATGAATTGTGGCATGCATGCATTAGAATAGGACAGAAAAGCACACAATCAATGAAACAAATAGAATATAACATTTCTCCATCTCTGCTTCAGTACTATCCCTGAGTTGTGAGATTACTGAAGGAAATTCTCTCTTCCTGACAATTCCAGAGGAGGTTGACCTGTCTTCTTCAAGGTTGTAGGCTCATATTTGGCACATTATTAGGCATGGAAAAGCAAAGTGCATTTCACTTAATAATGCCTTTTGTTTGTATTGTCCATGTTAGTAAAGACTGAGCTGAGCACAAATGGCACAACAATATGAATACAAGGACTCTGCCTTGATTTTCCTAATTGAATGAGTTGGCTGCTGTATCTGTGTGACACATCTAAGGAGGTTACCACACATCTCAACGTGGAGGCTTTTGGATAGGCTGAGTGTCTGAGGTACAGAGGCTGGAAAGGAGCTAAAACCCCTGTCATGGAAAAAGAATCTTCGAGAAGCGAAGTAGCTGTTTGTCACAGGTGCTGTTTTAAGGTTCATCTTCAATGCAGAATAAACTCAGATAGTTCGTATCACTTTCCAGTATTGGACTATTTGTTCCTCCGGTCTCGTGAACAATCAATCATAAAGGTTTATTTAATTCCAATTTTGATGTCTTTTAAAAAGCGCTTAGTGCAGGCAGAATGGCAATGGAGCAGGTCCTTTCTCTTTCATGTATAGACCAGGAATGACTCTGGCAAAGTCAGCTTTTTGGTAAATCCCAAAGCTCATTCAAAATTTAGGGTTTGTGTGACAATTGTCTCATATAAAATGGCTTTTTTAGCATGTTGATTTATGAGAGGAAACCTAATTTGACAAATCTACAGAGCAGGCCATATCTTGGAAGAGATCCAAGTATGGGAACTGGTGCAGTCACTGTAGCTTTCTAGCAGCCCAGCAAGTGACCTTAAAAAATTTTCTGAAGACTTACTCTTTGCAATTCAGTGTCCTTTGCAGGTTCAATGTGGAACCATAATATTTATGGATGCATAGACAAGGATGACTTAGACAGGAAGTTTCTTGCTTGGGCTCAATACACCATATCTAAGAAGTGGCGTTAAAGGTGTGCCAGTGCCGATGCTTGGTTTGATTCCAGCTGGAATCATGGTGATGCTGATGATCTAGTGGTCATGGTCATATTTTTATGGCAGTGTCACCCTTTATTTTCTCTGCTGAGGAACCATTTCTTTTAGCTCGTATTACTGTGGCTACACTTTATAGCAGAGAACAGCTTTCCTTTTTGTAGCTGCTCATCATGAATAACAGCTTTATTTGGTGCCAAATGAGATGCCCTGATTTGTGAGCTTTCCATAAACATATCTGAATTGTTCAATTTCCTTCTCATTGCATAATTTCCATCTTGGCCTTCTGCCTGCTGATATTCAGATAAAGAGTGCATTCAAGTCATTTACAAAAATGCTGTGAAGCTGTTTGAATGTAGCCTGCTATCAAACATCACGGGATTGTTCGATTTTTGTTTCTGTTTAATGTAAGTACCATTCAACATTTTCTTTAAACAGCTACTTTACCAACCAACTTGCTATAATGAATGGTAACAGGAAAAAACCAGAGCATTAGCAGGTACCTGCTTAAATTAATATATTTTGTGTTCGTGGCAGAGTGTATCACTGATTGTTATTTATAGGTTTGTTTTAATGCATTTTTTGTTTGAGAAAAGGAGCAAGATAGCTTACTGTTTTCTTTTTTTCTTCCTTTTCTTTCATGTCCTTTCAACGTGGTGATGGATTCTTAACATGGGTATCTGAACTGCTGTGCAAATGGCTTTTGGCTTTGATATAACTTCAATAGGTAAGTGAATAATCCTAAATTGTTTTGGTACTTTGGCTGAGGAATATTTATTTAAAAATTTGGAATGTAAAAGAATTGAAATGAATTTCCAAAGCAGCAATGAAAACATGTTTTGTATTGAGTCCAGCAAACAGCAAACTGGGTTTATAAAGGCAAAATCAGCCTGATCTTTCCTTTTCCAAGGGAAAATGTATTACACTATATTTTGACCTCAGTATTTGGATAAATTTAGCACCTGCTCAGCTAATTCCATTATAGAATTTATTTAATCTTCATGATTAAACCTGAAGAAAGAGTTCCAGTGGAAAAAGGAAGTTTTTGACTTTGAGAATGTATTCCATACTCAGGCAATTGGAGGAAGAATGTTAAGAAAAGGAATGCTGTTGTCAGCCACTGAATTACTGGAGTTTTTCTGTATTTGTGGTGTTTGCATATATTGAGATAGGAAGTTCTCGATGATGAAGATGATTGGGAAAAGGCAGCAAAGCAAAATACAGAGATATGTAAAACTGTTTTCTGAAATCACTCTATCCTGTGGGGAAGTATCCGTTGGACACCACAGTTACAGTGTCTACTGACTATTTATAGTAAGAAATATGGATAACAGCTGATTGGTCTTCCTCAGGATGTGGGCACTTTCTTGATATGGAGTAATCTTAGTTCTTGAGATTGTCTTTCCAACATCTCTAGCAGAATGATGAGAATATATATATTAAAAATATCAGTGCTGAACTTCATGCCACAACCAACGAGGGGAAGGTTTTAAACCATGGTAATTAGTGTTGTATTGCCTACCAATCTGGCAAATATTTTTTCGTAAATATGGACTTTCTGTTTATTTCTGTAGTTTTATTTTGGCTTTTGTAGAGGCAGGGAAAGAGTGCTGGAGGTATCTGTCCGTTCCAGTTGGCATTTGAACCTGAGTTTGTGCTGGCATCTTCACCCTCAAGTCCAGGCTCTATCCTAGCCTTGCCATCTCAGGGCATCTGGCACTGCCATGGCAAAAAGCATCGGGAGAGGACTCTTGCAAGCACTGGAAGGGTAGCCTGCCAGAGAGCATGTGCATGCTTGGTAAAAACCAAGTTTAACTGATTGTTAAAAGTGTGTTTCTTTGGCGGTTCTTTGCTCTTGGTACCACTTCATAGCTGAGATCAAGGACTGCAATTCAAACACAGAAACAGCAGCTCTGATGGTTCCCTCGTTCGTATGTTCTCCACTCATGGAGCGTAGATGTGTCCCCACCATGCCAGACAGAGCACTGTGACTCTAAGAAACATCTCTGCAGCTGCACACAACCAGCTGCAATACAGTGCTCTGTAATACAGATATTGGAACAACTTCTAGAATTCTTTAGTCTGTGGCAGGGAGAAAGGTTGGAAAACCAAACCATCCTCCTGCTGAGACTGTGGTGTCAAAAATACCAGTATTTGTTGTTGTTGCCAAGAGCAGATTTTGGCCTGTGATGTTGTAGGGTCTCTGAGTTAGCACACGTATTGCATAATGTTTGCTTTGGCTGTTTCGGTGGGTGCCAGCGTTTGGCAGGACAGGTATGGCAGTTTGCATTATTGCAGTAGACACTTAGGCGAGATGTTAGGAAGGCAAGGATACACTGTGTTATACTGTGATAGGAAGAGCCAAGAAACTATGTAAAACCTGCTAACTGTTAAACAGGTGATTATTTTGCAGGCTTATACCAGCTGCTGTACAGCTTCTGTGTATTTGATATATGTAGACAGGAAGAAGAGTCAGGTGTATTGTACTTGCACAGGTACAGTGCAATTACTCCGTGTTTTTTTCCTCAAAAACCCTGTACTTCACACTGGAGTTGCAGGGTTCACCAGGGAAGGAACAACTGGCTTCTTTATTAGATTTTATGTCATACATAAGGAGACCATGTTTCCCATTGTCAAAGTGTAAAAGAAAATGAAAGCTCTGGGCATCATTAAAATCTTGGAAGTGTAGTATGTGTCAGTTCCATTCCCACAACACCTGGATCAAAAGCTTAGTGTGAGGCCACTTAGCAAACAAAACCAGACTGTTTTCCACACTTCAGATTTTTTTACATCGAGTTTCCAGTAACTTTCTATTTAAAGAGTGCTCAGTAATATTGTCCTGGGTATTGTACTTCTGGAGGGTACTGAGAAAGGAAAGTATGCAGCTGTAGAAAACATCTTTTGGATGCATTTTGAACATCTTTTCTTCTACACACTGTATGTTAATACTTGCAAGCAACTGAATTATAAGAATAGGTGTTTTGATCCCAAAAGCTCTTAGAGTGATGTCTCTGGGTTTGTTATTTTGCATTTTTGCATTTTCACATTTTCTAGAAGGCGGTGCATGTTAGCAGGCCTTGAGTTGCACAGTTCCACCCTCAACACAAGGTTTGCTGGACTGTGTGGGGCAATAAAAAGAGAGAGAGAGAATTGATGTGGTCTTCTTTGAGTCTAGTAATTCTGAAAGACTACACATTACAGAGCAGAAAGGAGTTAGACTAAATTTTAGCGAGTTTTGTGCAAGATGATGACACAGGTTGTTATGACAAGATGTGGTAATGTGAATATTTCAGGAGAAACAAATTACTTCCATCCGTGTTTAAAATGCTCACTAAGTGTATTTTAAATAGTGTAGTTTCCCAAATTGTCTACAGTTCCTATCAACACAACAAATGAACCATGTGACTAGAGAAACTATTGGCAAGAATGAGAAAGTGTTGTTATCTTTCTGCATCTTGGAATCATATTTAAGATCTGGGGTGTTTTTGCAGAAAAATGTATGATTGCAATGAATGATTAGGCAAAGAAAAATTAGGTTATACTTCAGAAGTGTGCATAAAAGAGGACTGAGATATGTAATTCGCTCAATAGGTAAGTTGCAGTGCAACAGATACTTGCAAGAAGAACCATTATTTGTTCATTGTGGAGATTGGAGACATCATTCTGAGAACATAATAAATAGAAGAGAGCAGGAAAATTTGCAAAAAAGTAGAATTCATATATTAGGTAGGGTACAAATAGATTATTCTTCCAAAGTTACAAGAGGACTATTTCTCTTAGTCTTGAAAAATTGGTTAAACAGTCAGGGACAGGAAGTCAGAAGTGCTGTTAGGACTAACCACATTTAGAGAGAATTTGTGGAGCCAGTTGAAACCTACTGAAGTAAGCCTGGGAAGTGTTAAAATGTTTGATATTTATTGGCATGAACCTTTTCAAGCAAACATTTTTAACTTTTATATTCCTCATATTTCCTTCCTTTCAGTATACAACACAAATTAAAGGATTGATTATTATTATTATTATTACTACAACTACTACTTCAAGTAAGAGCAGTCTGACAATTTCCATCTTCCTCTTCCTAGTGCATTGTAGCTCGTGTCATGAGCCAGCAGTTCAATCCCATAACAACTCTGTAGCTGGAGCAGAGCTTATGAGCTGATAGTATTCGTGCGCTGCTTTTTGATCCCTCTGTTGTTCACCTTCAGATGAAATACTATTTCTTCCTGGTTATTTCCCTTCTTTCCTGTGGCTTGAAGTTCTACTGGATGTGGTCTTACACGCTGGAATTTCTGCAATTCTCTGCTTTTATTTATAGATGTCTATATGCATATAGATGTGTATGTGTGCACATCTTTAGTTGCAAAGTGTATTATACTTTACATCAGGAATGTGTTGCAGGGAGACACTGAAACATTAAGAATTGTGGAGCACTGAATACCAAGAGATCACCTGTTGTTTTTATCTTTCAACTGAGTCCCCTCTTTCTTCCTTTCTGCACACATAATTTTATTTTTTCTTCCAAATAGCATTTTAGATTTAGATTAGTCCCAAGCAGTCTGGCTGCTTGCTGCTTGCTACCTGCAGTCTTAATAAAAAATTCATGAGATGCCAAAATAGTTATGGGTAAATGCATTGAAATCCATTGGCTTCCTGCAGCAGTCTTAAATGGTGTTTCTTTCCAGATGCACACATGATTGATACAATGAAAATTTAGTCAGGAACATTTTAATTATGCCCTTGAATGATAAGAATCAGATTTTAAAAAGTTTGAGTAATGTCATAACTTGTGAAGACAGTGAAGAACATTTCCTGTCCTCAGTTGAGAAGTCATGATATTGAGACTGAGTGAAACGAGGGATTTCACCTGGATCAGCACTTTAAATACATCATCCTTACCTGGAAAGTTAGAGCAGTAGCAAAAGCAGTAAGAAGTGGATTAGTTTTCAGAGTTTGATACATGGAGACAGTCTCCAACCATTTCCCTTCAACCTTTTCTGTGTGCATATCTGTGTTCAGCGGAGGAAAGAGCTCCCACAAGTGCTGTGGAGACTTCAGTTTCTAATTAGGGAAATATTAGTTTTCAATAAGCTGAACTGGAATTTACAGCATCCCAACTAATCCACAAAGTATCTGCCACTGACCCTCATGCCGTTTCGAGCACGTGATGTGAGGAAGCTCTCTCGGTGTCACCAACCAGAGTGGAGCATGTGCAGCCATGGGGTCAGTGGGGAGTCACCAGTGTGTTGTAAATTCACAACCAAGTTTTCTGGGCTATAATACCTTCATTTGGAAAAGCCCTCTCTCAGAAACGGGGAGGCTTTATGACTGCTGTCGATCAATCTCTCCTGTCAGAGTTTTCGCTGTCCCGTTCCTCATTAACGGTGTATTACAAGTGATATCAGCACTGTAGATCTCTGCCAACCCCCCCTACCTGCCGTTGTTTGTGGTGCATTTTATTGACGTCTATGTTTAAACACTTAATGCTCTTCATTATGCTCTCAGGATCAGTAACAGCAGGCCATCAACGTAAAGCAGCTCAGTGCCATTAAAACTAAACTACTAACTTCTGTGGATCTAAAATAGACTTGAAGATGCAGATGTTGCTGCTGTGGTCTTACCCTCTCTGTATGGCTTTTCCCTCTGTTTCTTTTGAGCAGTGCATGTTTTTAAAAGCAAATGAATTAAAACTCAGAGACTTTATTAAACATAAGGTATTATAGTGGGATTAAGTGTCTGGTTAAAATCATCATATAGAATGGAAGCTGACTTTTCTGAAATATTTTCCTTAAAAAGAAATGAAATTATAGTCTTGGTAGTAGGTAAGACAAAATTTAGGAAAATATTGAAGCATCTACATAGTAAAACAATACTAAATGACAAGTAACATTAGGGTGTCTCAAAATGTGAAAACAATCTGAATTTCAGCCAATTATATGTCTGCAACTTTCCTTCTGTTTAAAGAAAAAGAGGGAATGAAAAAAATCTGGAAAGTTTTGACTAACTCAGGATGTGAATTTGAAACAGAAATACCTTTGTGTGTCACTTTTTTGAGAACAATTATGTTGTGATGGGTGGATATGTGTGTGTGTGTGTATATATATATATTTAAGGGTACCAAGAGACTTAAAGGATAAAGGCTGTTTCAGGAAGCCAGAAAACAGCAATAGCAGGAAATGAGTCTGTGCCTGCCTCCTAATAAAAGATGTAGGTGTTCCAAACAAACCATGGGCAGTGCTGTTGACCATTGCAGCAGGCACTGCATGCATACATACTGCTGGGGACTTCTTTAGAAGATGACCTTTCCCTGAAATACTTTTTTCTGTGTATAAACCAGACATGTAATTAGCAAATGAGTATAGGCACTTGCCTTAAAAACAAAGAGCAGCAATCTGTCCATATTGTTTTGATAGACGCTGTAGCCACTGAAGAAATAATTTGATTTCATTGGTGATAGTGAGGTTGGTTTTGAGGGGGAACCTCTGGGTAGATAAGGCATGCATAAGAACACCAAGATAATAGATTTAGACTTAGGAAACCTAAAAAAACACCTAATCACCATCATCATCAGCTTTGGGATGTTCTTCTGTTTAAATACTAGGGAGAGAGGTGCTAATATGTTGAGGTATGTTCTTTGTTACATTTCTAGGCATAATGTAGCATGGCAGAACAAAACAGTTCTGCCTTGTTTGTGTCAGCTGAGTGTCCTCTTACAGATAGATTAGTTTTATTTTGTTTCATTTTGATTTGCTGTGTTTTTTTTTTCCCTGACCTGCACTCTTTAAAATGTGGGAAAATCTGGGCTCCTGAACTACCTGATGTGGATCTAGGGGTCTGGTAGCCTAGTTACTACCCTTGCACTACAGGGGACCTCTATGGAATATCTTATTCCATAAAATAATGTATTTTATAGTTATTATTTTTCTGTAAATAAAATCATTATCTTTTAGATTTTTTTCCATTCAGTGAGAACTGAACTCTTACATTGACATCATGCTTCCATTTATAGCTCAGTATTTTTCCCATTAAAAATTTCTAATATTTCTCCATCTATAGAAGTTACTAAGAATGTAAGCAGTGATTTAAATACATGTTTTTATCTCACTGATTTTTTAGAAGGGGAACTTGACATTTGCATTCAATTTGATCATACCAAATTGGGTGCATAGGCTCTTGGACTGATGTGATTCTGTGGCACAAATCTCTTTCACCTCCTTCTCTGAACCTTTTTTTTTTTTTGAAGAAAAGAGTGATAGGGCTGATATATATAACAGTCTGTAAAGCAAATAGTTGGAGAATGGGGAATGGAAGCACCATATTTTAAAAGAAGCAATAAACTGGTATGGACTAATAAGTAATAACTGAGACTTTGGCACCTTTCTTAGATGAGCAATAAAAAGAACATCAAACATGAAAAATTAAAGGTGTTATGGAGATGTTGAAAGCGATTTTCTGTTTCTTACTGAGGGATTATGAGAGAGATGAAGGATTCCAGTCTTTGAGAGCCGGAGATAGCAATTTCTCCAGCTCTATGGGACATACGATGCTTAGGAACGAAACTGAGTCTAATAAAATCTGAGGCTGAAATATTACCTCTGCCTTCCAGAACTTTATTCCTTTTATCCTCTCAAAGGAATGCTACATTCCAGTTAACCCTCAGACTACCACATCACAGTTATTTATGGATGTTATTTATGATGGATACATCATCTGTGTATTTCTGTGTATGTGTGTGTGTATCTCTGCAGATAAATGAGCGGGGATGGAGAGGGAGAAAAGTTTATCTGTGAAGTTGAACAATAATTTAATGAGCAACTTGCAGCATGGAAAAACATTAACCATTGTATTTTCTCCCCAGCATTTTGTTAATGAGACTATTAAATCATTAAAGAGTGGTAGAATAGTACCTACATGTACACATGTTAAAGGGGCCAGTGTATGTCATAGAATGGTTTGGGTTGGAAGAGACTTTAAAAATCATCTGGTCTCAACTTTGCAGCCATGGCCAGGGACATCTTCTACTAGATCAGGTTTCTAAAAGTCCTCTCCAACCTGGTCTTGAATACTTCCAGGGACGGGACATCCACAGCTTCACTGGGCAACCTGTTCCATGGTCTCACCACCCTCACAGTTAGGGATTTCTTCCTAATATCCAATCAAAACTTACTATCCATCAGTTTAAAACCATTCCTCCTTGCCCTATCACTACATGTCCTTGGACAATAGTCCCTCTCCAGCTTTCTTGCAGGCTCCTTTCAGGTACTGGGAGCCTCCTCTTCTACAGAATGAATAACCTCAACTCTCCCAGCCTGTCTTCACAGGGGAGGTGCTCCAGCCCTCTGAGCATCTTTGGGCTTTCTCTGGACCTGCTTCAACCAGTCCACATTTTTGTTGTGCTGAGGACTCCAGAGCTGGATGCAGCACTCCAATTCGGGTCTCACAAGAACAGAGCAGGGGGGCAGAATCCCCTCTGGGCTGCAAACCCACATTCCTGGGTCATGTTGAGCTTCTCATCCACTGACCCCCACGTCTTTCTCCCCAGGGCTCTCAATCCATTCTCCACCCGGCCTGTACTTGAGATTAAGACCCAGGTGCAGGACCTGACACTTGGCCTTGTTAAACTTCATCAAGTTTGCACAGAGCCACCTCTGAAACCTGTCCAGGTCCCTCTGGGTGGCATCCCTTCCCTCCAGCACCTCAACTGCACCACACAGCTTGTTTTTGGCAAACTTACTGAGGGTGCATTCCATCCCACTGCCTGTGTCAGACAATAGTACTCAAGCTGTGATTTTTCTTTGTGTTCCCAAACTATCTCCAGTAGGTACACACAGATTTCACAGAAAAGCAAGAATCTTTCTTGGGTGACATCAAGAACATAGAACATTAAGGCTGCAGTCTATTTGCTAGGCCTGTGTTCTGCCTGCTTTGTGTAAAATGTTTCACAGAGACATAATCCAGTACTGAGCTATCTAAAATGTGAAGATAATAGTTTAATTTTGAGAAAGGTTTAATACCTTTATTGTCAACTCATGCTAAAATATCCTTTCTACTTTTCTTTCTTTATTGAAATGTGCTTAGAAATAACTTGCATGACATTTTAGTGCCATGCATTTTTAAGGTGAGGTTACTAGGACAGTATTTTACAACTGGAGGTTCCTTTGCAAACATTTTTAGAGGTGTATTGGCTGTGGAATTACAGAAATGTATGACAGACATCTCTCAAGGATTACAAATTACCCTCCTTACTTTTGGAGCATCATCCAAATCTCATTAAACTCAACTAAAATGTGTGCTTGTAGGTCAGATTCCCCGAGGCCAGTTGCTTAAGGCAATCTTAGCTAAGGACACACTTGTGAGAATTGCAAAATCATGGTCTCCTCAGTTAAGTGCTTCTGATTCTGTCATTGCTTCAGTGACAGCTTTTAAGTTAAATTGGTTGTGAATAAGTTAACAATATAACCTGAAGCAGACAGAAACAAAAGTAGGGATGGAGTCTTTAAATCAAATACAAGGACTTTAACCGGTTCCTGATCTGGTTTAATCATTCTTGTAAGGGCAGCAGCCGTAATTTACCTTCCTTTAGGGTACTCCGTCCCGCTGCTGGAGACGCTGCTCTGCAGCAGTGACATTCTTTGCCTGGTTTGGATTCTCGGCTTTGCTTCAGATGCACTTGTCTCTGAAGTGCATAAGAAAAAGGCAGTGGCACCCTATAACCATTTTGCAGCCACCTTTCACTGTTGAAAATGCTCGTTAACATCACAATGGCAGGAAAGGAAGGAATCAAGCTCTCCTCAGCGCCTGATTTTTCAGCCCTGGATAGTGTATGTGAACAGCCTTTGTTTCTGAGCCTGCCCATTTTAGAGTTTAGACAGGAGGAAGACCAGGTACAACACTGAGTCAATAATCCTAAATGTAGAATCCTGTTTTTCAGATATTTATTTTAAATTTTCAAATGGAAGGGAGCAGCTTATTATTTTATTACTTCCTTTCCTCCTGGACTTGTAGACTTTGCTTTAAGGACTTTTAAGCTGCGTTTTTCTTTTCCTGTAGTCAGCTAAGTGGACAGTTTTTTTATCCCATGAAGGAAAGATCCTTTCTAAAAAAAATAAATCTTGTGGGAGTTCCTAATCTGTGGTAGTGTTCTGAGAAAAGAAGGGGAAGAAATAGTGAGAAAAAAGGTCTGGCCTTACTTTTCTTCAAAGATTAGAAGTTAAGGAAGGTGTCTCACTAGGTTTTTCATAATTCACTAGACAAAGAAATTTATTTTAAAAGGGGTGAAAGCTGTCCAAATTTTTGTTAGTGTCCTGGATAAATGCCACAATATTTAGAATCTAGAATTAAGAAAAACTGTTACACCTCCTTGCTGCTTAAATGCAATGGAGATTTTTTTGGCAGTAATTCTGTATATTTGTTGTACAGTATCTAAATCATGAGTCAGATGTGGCATTTCACTGGAGTAAGTGCATAATTAAAGTGCAATGTGTAATAAACCTAGAACTTTTTCGGTGGAAAAAAAATAATCCACAGATTCGTCTTAATTACAAGAAGAAAGAAATAAGCATTGCAAATTCTCTTAATTAGACCTTTCTAATGCTCTTTTAGTTAAAAAAAATAAAAATGTACAAACTACTGATTTATTTATCTTCATTTTACACTTTCGTGTCGTAGAAATTCCTTCTTTTGCAACGGAAATAATATTCATATGGGACATCATCATTATGGAACTTTATAACTTTATAACCCTGTTATGGGATTCTTAATTAGAGCTATAGTTTAATAGGTATTAAACAGCGACTGTTACTTTCTTTATTGACAGTTTTAAGAGCAAAATTGCAAGGAATTATAAAATGTATTTTGCAAATGAATCATGGCCCTACTGTTCAGCTACAGCCGGAGAAAGGGAATATCCGAGAGGTGTGTGTTTTGATGGAGTAAACTGCAGAAATTATAGCTTCGGGCAGCGCCACTGCAGGGATAAATTGGCAGGCAGGGCGGAACCAGGGCTGACCCGATCCACCCCTGGCCAGCTGGGCTCCCCAGGGCGGGAGCGAGCCCCCGTCTCCAGAAGGGGTCAGTGCGGACCCGGCAGAGCCCCGGCTCCGGGTGGGGGAGCGGGCAGAGGATGCTCCAGCCCAGCCAGCCCCGTGTGTTCCATTCGCGGCGCCTTCTGCAGCTGCGGTGATAACTCCCACGGGGAGTGGGAAAGGGGACATTTAGTCAAGGCAAAGGCTCGGCTGTGGCTTTCTGAGGCACACGCGTGGTCTCGTGCCTGGGGAGAGGCTCAGATTAGGATGAACTGTGCATCTGAATTCCCTTTGCAGTCAATACATACATAGAGCCAAGAATATATCTCAAAGCAGGCAGCTCTTGGCTGGCTTACTGAATCTCCCTAGCTCTGTTTGACTCTATTGACTGGGCCTCAGTTGACTGGGATGATGATCTCACATGCTGCCCTCAACTTTTAGCTGTCTACATTCTGTGCTGAATCCCATCAGTTGACTTTAACAGCAGGATTCAGTCACCTCAGCACAGGCTATTATTTATTGGTTGTATTCTGTTTTTGAAGCCATCACATATTCATTCACCTGTTCCTCAACATCCACCTTCCCAGGAGTGGGTTTCCCTGAAATTGTATCTGCCAGCCCTGTGCAGATGTCTTAGATAGTCCCAGGCATCTCAAATGGTACAAGGCACCCATATTTTAGGAAGCTGTGTGCCAGCCTCATTTTTTTACCAGAAGTTGTAGCAAAGCAAAACCTGTAGTCTCCTTTTTCCTAAGTTACAAATGCAGGTCTTGTTCTTTTACTGAAGTTACTTGGTCTTTATATAAGACAGATAATTGTAGGCATATGAATTTTAAGGATGGCCAATATATCATTACATATTATCATAAGACAGTCGGTATCAATATAGAAAAAATAACATAGGAAGTATTAATGCTTTTAACTAGAGGTGCTCCAAGACACAACTGTTCTTAATCTACCCAGCTGAGGAACAAGCAGCTGAGAAACAAGAGCAGCATTGTCTACCCAGGTTGTCCTCCAGTGTCCTTAATCTGTAATGAAAAAGTTATAGTCATAGTTTCTCCTAAAGAAAGACTAATACAATCCTAGGTTAAACCATACAATGTTATAATCAGGACAACAGGAAAACTTTAAATAAAAAGCTTTCTTTTGGGCACTTACACTGGTTTTGGTGGTGATGACTTTTGATATGCTTAGGGTTGTTTTTTTTTTATTCTAAGACATCCTTGTAGCACCTCTGACTTTTCACCTTTTTCTGGAGCACCAGGCAGGGATTGATTTTGTGTTGATGCCACTATTAGCCAAACTTTCTGTACATGCACAAGTTCTGGCATTTCTGTATACTTTTACGGTGTTTTTTAATGCAGTACGATGTGTAAAGAACCTTCTGTTCTCCTGAAGATCTTTTCAAAACCCTTCTTTTCAGCTTTAGTATAACAGTTTCAGATATGGAGAGAGATTTAAATAGTCATTCTGATGCTGAATACTCATTTAACATGTTGCAGCTGATCCTGGTGGAGTGCTGTGTACAACTTAAGTATCAACAGTGGGGTTTCAACAGAGCTCAGAGTTGCTGCAAATTTCAGTTCTTGGCAAGAATGTCAATTTTGTGTGTGCCAAGTGTCTGTTATTTAACCAAGCAGAGGATATTGAGTTACTGTAGCAGAAGCAAGATGTATGATTCATGTTTGCATATCCTTCTTCAAAACAGAAACAAAGAGATTTCACTTTTAACACATCATGCTTCCCTCGCTAGCCTTTTACCATTCACGTTGCCACAGTTTGGCAATAAAACTACAAGTCTTAAGTATTAATTCAGTTAATTAGTGAGATGGTAGCAGAGCATGCTGTCAGGTAATAAACCAGACTAGGTAGGACCAAAACCTGCAGCAGCATAGCATGCTTTTAGAAGTTGTAGAGTGACACTCTGCGTCATTAAATTTTTGCCATTATCAAATACAGTTTATTTTGAGTAAGAGTTTAAAAAAAAATATTTACAAAGCAATAGCAACTTTAAATAAAAATTTTGTTTTGGGCACTTACGCTGGTCTGGGCGGTGATGAGTTTTGATACTCTTAGGGTTGGGTTTGGGGTTTTTTTGGTGCTGCTTCCCCTTTTCAAAAGATATATTTGGGAGCAGTTTGGGTTTGATGCTGTCCCTTTAACACTTGGTCTCAAGACTGTGGTCACTGTCAGAACAGATCAGCTCAGGGCCCTGTTTAACCCAGTTTTGTCAGTGTGCCACTGACCACCGCTGACTGCAGCCGTGAGCAGGGCAGCGTGTGCTCCCATCTGTGTCAGCCCCTCAGATACCCAGCCCTTCACCTGGCCGCTGCTCCTGCCAGCTCTGCCCACTCCCAACGGTTGGTCCCGTGATGTTAAAAAGCTTCTTTGGACTTGGGGAAGTTTTCTATAGAATGCTAACCAGATTTTCCTGGTTCAGCTTCCCTAACTGAGGATGGTTGCGAAGGCCATTCAGCGTATAATGAAGTGGATATACAGATAATTCACTTTAGGATGGAGATTAGTTTTTTCTGTAAGAAAACTCAACTGAAAAGAGACTTAGGAGTGTGATTCATTTTCAGTTCCAGATTCATTTTCATGGGGGGCAGCTGAGATGAATTCAACGTGTGTATCTCTGGATAAAAGGATGGACTCTAACAGCATGACCTTGTGCTGTCTGCTCTGTGGCCTTTCCCCATTTGTGGGGTGTGAATGAAGAAGTAACTGTGACTCTTCCTTTGGATCCCTGGTAGCTTTGTGTGGCCAGAGGATCACGAAGGTTTCTGCACTGCCTCAGCAGGTGCCAGTACATGTCACATGGGAGCAGGTCCTGGACAGGTCACCTGTGGATATGTGACACTGCCAAGGACCACAGAATCACATTAAAAAATAATGTTTACAGTCTCTTCATTCATTTGTAGCTGCAAATGAAGCTACTACATTCATTTTTACTACTTTGTATTCAGGTCTCAAGATATTGGAAGGATTATTAGTGTTTCAAGGAGGTGAAAAGTGTGGTCATCTCAGGTCTGTGTGACAGCATTTCCAGCATTTCATCTAGAACTCTTTTGTTTTTTTATTTTTTAAGAAAAAATTCTGAATAATTTGAAATTCTTGGATAATTGTAAATGAAAATGTAAGTAGCTTAGAATGGATATAACTGTTGTGACCAAATAACAGCATTTATTTGGCATTTTGTCAAAACTTTGCAGAATTTAACATAGGGCTTTATAGTTCACCTTAGCTTCCTGCTTAGCATTTCTGGTTCCTGAAATGTTTGTTGACAGTCTTTGGGTCTAGATAAAAGGACAGGAAACATAATGAAAACCAGTTTGAGACAATTTTCATATTCTACTTCAGGTGAGATCGCAGGTGACAAACTAAGGGAGGGACATTGAAGTGGTCAGATTTTACCCACCGGCTCCTGGGAGTCAGGTGTCTGGTTTGGGTAAAACCGGCAACTTTTTGCTTTCTGTATAGAATTTCCAAACAAGGGTGTTATGGGCTTGCACAAAGGCTTTTTATTAATTCTTCCATACCCAAGATTTAGGTTAAAACAGTCTATTAGTTGCTGTTACCCTCATAGAGTGAAGCAATCTCAGTGATTAAATACTTTCTGAAGCAATTGTGTGTTTCAAAATCAGAAAAGGCATATCCATAGGTAGAATGATTGCAGACATTCATTAATCTTCACAGTGATTTTTTTTCCCTACTTTAAAGTTTTGTTGATATTTCTAGTTGAAAATATATGCCCTCCAAAAAAAAATCAACTTTTATTTTTAACTTCTTGATATAGTCTGAAATAAAAATGAGATCTGTGTTTGTCTTCGAAGATAGTGGACAACAATTGTAAATTGATAAAGCAAAAAAAAAAATTGCAGCTTATTATGTACCTGAATGTAAATTGAGTGGGTCATGGTAAGGCAGAAGTGATTGGGAAAGTTTGTATTTTGGCGCTGCCAAAAGAAATTATAGTTGTGTTTGTTGTCTAACTATGATGGAATTCATATGTTTGCTTTTTTGCATTCCCCTTGTGAGAAGTTTTTTTTACCAAACTTGGCCTTTTTCTTCCTCCTCCCCCCCTCATTTTAGGGCTCTGCTTCAGGTTCTGTAGCATTTTATCATAATATCCAGCACAGTAAAATAATTTCTGAAATTAGATTTTCAGTGTTCATGAACAAAAGACCTGATTTGAATTTATGTCCTTGAATCTGTCGTGAAACTGCAGCTATAAAACATAATAGTATTTTTCTTGAACATATCACTTTAGGGGAAAACAGCTAATTATATGTGTCAGCACTGAGATGTTTGGGTTCCTTTAGAGGAGGAAGAGGTATCCTTTTGGTGATCAGAGCTGCAGAAGTAGAGAAAAGTGAGGGAAAATGGTTTCAGTAATGTATAATATTGAGGAACTGAAAAATAAAGGAACACAAAGGAGACAAGAGTTGAAAGAAAAAAAAATAATAAAGAAAAACAGCAGATGGGGATTTTGGGGAAACCAAAGAAGTAACAGAAATAACCGTTCTTTGTTTTCATGTACTGCTTGGCCTTAAAGCTTTGTTAGGCTAAAGTGTCCTTTTTATCAGAGCAGTGGGTGTTGCAGAGATTATTTCAGTGGCGAGTCTGTGCAAAGATGAATGTGCTTCTGTTTCCCTCTGCTGATTAGCACAGTCCCAAATGGCAAGTGTGATAAACCCTGCTCTTTTGATGCCCCTTTTTTCCCTCCGACTCAAAGACTTGGAGATCACAGGGTAATTTTTTTTCCCTAACTAGACACTGGTGTTTTCTCCTGAATTCTTCATAAATCAGACTTTTAAAATACTTAAGACGCTGTCCTTACATTTCCTGTTTCCATGGAATCTCTAGGAGGTTTAAAGTATTCCAGGATGCCCTGCCAGCCCTTAAAGCCATTATCAGATTTTCAGTCTCTTGTGTCTCACTTAGATCTTCTGAGGATATTGCAGAGCTGTTTTCAGTTGAGCAACTCTGCACGAGGAGCTCTTAAATGATACCTTCTAAACTTCCTGTATTCCTTTGATTTCACACTGGGTCTGTTTTTTGCATCTTACTGACATTTGTCGTTCCCTTGAGGCAAGTACTACAGCATATACAACACCCACAGCTAGATAATCACAAGCTTGGACCTGTGACTGCTTCAAGTGAAATCTTTTTAAAGAAAAAAAGTGAAGAAAGTGTTCATGTAGTAAATGCACTGAGATAGCATCAGAGGGAAGGCAGCTGTGCAACCGCTCTACATAAGGAACAGCTTTCCAAAACTTCTGTTTCCCCATTTTTGGTTTTTTTTTAGGTAGCTTTTTTTGAACCCACTTGTCCTAACCTAACTTGTCCTGGGTGCTACAGTGCAGCATACAGGCTACCAAGACCACTGGGTAGGGCTCTGACACCTCTACTCTCTTGCCCTGTGTGAAGACAAAACATGATCAGATTTAAGACAGGACTTATGCCACTTTTTTTAGTGGAACCAGGTTTTGGACCTGAGTGCAGACAAGTCAGAAATCGTGGCTGACTGCTTGGGCATAACAAAGCAGCACAGCTCAATGGGATAAACCTCCTGGACAAGGAGAATATAGTGAACTTCAAATGCACACTGTAATGCTGATGCTTTTTTCTTTTTTTTTTTAATTATTTTTTAACATGCCACTTTTGAATGTAATTACTGAAAAGTTTTTGTTGTTAAGAACACTTTTCTGCAGCATGTATTTCAAGTGTTCCCTCGTGAGTTGTAAGTTGAGCTACCATTAAGTCGCTTTATTGTTGTGAGTGCTAAAGCATGACATAGTCTCTGTGCATGAACGTAATAGTTCTGTTTATTTCATTTTAAACGTTCGTTTAAAATTTAAAAGGAGGATAAAACACAGCAAATAAAAGAATGCTGGAGACCCGAGTGAAAGAAAGAGATGATTAGAGTCTCTAGCTCTAGGGCTGGGGAGTAGAGATTTGACTTCTGGAAGAGCAGGCAAATTGCAGTTTGGGGTGGTGCTGCTAGAGGAAGAGCTATGACAACAGAGATTTGTCATGAAACATGGAAAAGCTATGCCAGACAGCCTGTAATTATGAGCCAGTTTCCATGTTTGGCAGCAGTACCCTCTGAAAATGCTGCCGTGTCCATCGCTTCTTGCCAGGCCATGGCACACCAGCTCTCTCAGGTGTGCTGGCAGACGTGTTCGTGGCCCCACGCTGTGAACCACAGTTCAGTTCCACTGAGCAGTCACTCAGCATATTTTTTAGGAAGGAGACAAGAGGAGATTTGTTAGATTAGGTTTCCTGAGCTGCATGACAGTGTGGTCCCACAAACTACTGCGCTGGCATGGCTGCAGTAGCAACGAGGGCAGGCGCTGGGGGAAGCAGCAGTTGCTGCACAAGCTCTGTAGCTGTTGAACTGAAGTGTAGATATTTGGTACTTTAGAGTCAGGATGGCCCAAAGTGACCAGAATTCCATATTACAAGCTATTTTCAATATCCGTTTAAGCTCCATTCCTGGTAGATTTCCAGGCTTATTCTTTGGCCGTCTTGTGGCGTGAGGTGTTTGTGTGAGCAAGCACAGATTTACAAAGAGAAAAATTAACGTTTCCACCTCTTCCATCTTTGCTTCCACTCACTCGCCCCATTCCTTCTGCCATTCCAGGACCCGTGTTTGGGGCTGGGCTGCGTGGGCAGCAGGGTTGGGGCTACCACGGCCTCACAGGGACTGGCACCCGCAGTGCTGGCCCGGCCGGGGGGCAGCGGGGAGGCTCAGCCTGGCCACCAGGCCCTGACAGCTTCCTCCTGATGTGTTTTGGATGCTTCTCCTGCTGCCTTTGTATCATGCTGCGGCCATATGGTATATAGGGGATCTGAAACCTGCTTGTGTCCATAGATGATGTTCTTTTAGATTTTTCCTGTTCAGCTCCCTTTCTGAAAGCATTTTTGGGACAGTGTCGTTTAGTTGTTCCAATATTCCATGAATTGATTCCCACCTTTTCTGAGAAAGGTTAGTTTCTTGTTCGTGTGAGACTTGTTGCTGACACTTCAGCAGGATAACACTGTACTTGCTGTTAAAATCAAGGCATAAATGCGTTGACTATGACCCAGCATTCAGCAGGAAACCTCTGAAGGGCAGGCAACTGTCTGCTGGTGTGCTTTGGGAAATCTGCAGGCTAGTAGTCACAGATTTTGCCAGAAGAATGGTTTTGCTGCTAAGTTACGCTCTTGGGAAAACGACAAATATTTTTATATAAGGTCCTTTTGCACTAAATACTGTCCAAACAGTAACTTGCTTACCAAGTCTGAACAGAAGTTCTCCTATTCTTCACTAGAATCAATTCTAATTTGCACTGAAGCAGACAAAAGCAAAGCTGAAACAAAATCAGAATCTGTTTGGGTAAATCCATACTTGTAAAGGACAATGAGAAATACGCCAGAATAGAAAAAGGATAACTATAATAAAATAGTGTTAAAACATTGTAAATATTTATGTTCTCTTTGCCTTACTCTATACTAGGCTTTACAGGTTGGTAGAGACTTTTTAAGCATGGAAACTTAGAGGAATGTTCACTTACAGTGTGTGAAATCCAACCCTGTTGGAGTCAGTGGAAGTTCAGTTATTTAATTCAGTTGGGTTGGGTTTCTGCTGTTTATAATGACCTACTGTATGTTTGGACATCCTCTCAGTACAGGAATTAGCCTCTACTACTTAAATGTTTTTAGTACTTATGAAGATTAAATGTAATCATTCTTCAGCTCTTGGTATGTGCTGAATCTTCATTTTGTTTCCTAAATTATATTATTTTCTGGTAAGCAGCTAGTGAAGACAGCAATAGGATAAATCAATTCAAAGCAACAATGTAACTGTCTGCAGCACAGGTTTTCCTTATGTTTTGTATTTTATAAGGAAGAAATAAAACTATTTTGCAAAACTCCAAGGGGAAAACTGGGTTTCTTTCAGTTTTGTGGAAGATACTTTTCCATGGATAATCTTTCTTACTGTGTTGAGCATAAATGCCAAATTCCAGTTTGAGCTGGGACGTTATCACATCTCTTCAGTTTATGTCTTTTTACAGCCAGCCTTTTACAGTAAATTGACTGTAAATCAGCAAAAACCTCTCTCAGTACACCAAATGGAAACTGTAAAAATCTTCATGGAAGAGTAAAATTCCTGAAAAGTAACTCATAAATGGAAAGGGGATTTAGCAGTTTTAGGTCAGCATTAAAACCATGGAATTGCCTGTGGATTGGTAGTGCCACATTTAGAAAGCTGACAGACTTAGCTTTTGGCAGAATTACACCTTGCAGGGTTTAAAGTCCACTACCCGATGATCTCTCCTGCATTTGTCATTAACTGGGGCTTCCTTGCCATGAAATCCCTCAGTGATGTGCTTCATTTCCTTCATACTAATTTTCCAATTTCCCTTTTTTTCTGTCAAGTGAGCAGTTTTACTGCATCTCAGATGTATTTTCTACACGTACTCTCTGAATTGCCAACTTTCATTTCACTTGACTGTCTCTTTGATAGAATTTTCCCTACACCACAATTGTTTTCTTAACTCCAGATGGGTAATTATGGGCTAGATGGTAATGCTTTGGGGGAGGCAGGAGAAGTATTGGTAGTGTGCATAGTGAGAAAGGATTTGAAAAAATGCTTATTGGGATTGGCAGAGAAATGGAGAAAAGCAGAATCTTGTGACAAGAAGTTTCTAGGTCTTTAGTTTAGCTTTAATTTAAATACATGAATCTCTATATGTTGTTTTTTTTAATGTGATATAGTACAGCAGTGATGTATACAAGAGAAAGAAAAAAAGGCCTGGCTTTTCCTGAGGGATATAAAGACTCCCCATTTTCCTAGGTTCTTGTCATCTGTGCGCTCCAAATTAAATTGGAATAATAAATAAAAAATCCACTGTATAGCGGGGCAAAGGTTTCTTCTGTAGATCTGTCTTGTTAGCAAGTGTTATACTTCTCTGTGGAGATGCTTACTGATTCCTGCTGATTCATTATGACAGGAGTGGCTCGTTAGCTCTTGCCAGAAAGACGAGTGACAAGTGTGGCTTTCTGGCGAAAAAGAGCAGAAGGGCTCAGCCTGACCCCAGTGCAGCGAGGACAGACTTTGTTCAGAGCAATGTGGGATGCTGACACGGGAAGTAGATTTGGATTTTATCAAGCCAAAATTGTGTTTCTAAAAATCTCTTCAAGCAGCTGCTCAAACATCCTGATCTAATGAGATAGGGGCAGACGAGCTGCCGGTTCAGCTGGCTCGGGGAGAGGGCTTGGGTGCAGAACTTGGAACGGCGCTTCCTGCGCCGTGGAACGTTTGTCCTCCTCCTCCTGGCAGCTTGCTCGGTGGGATCGTTTGGCTTCATATATCACAGTGATTTACATGGGCTAGGTCTGTGGCACAAAACTTGGCTCTGTGGAAACTTTGTGTGAGGATATGATGTGGTCTTGTAGAGCAGGAGTACAGTTTACAGGGTAAATTGTGATAACAGCTCCGGCTTTTGTAGTTTGTTGACTTACATAAATGTGAATGTGTTTACAGATATATATATATATAAACACTTTATATATATGTAGTGTATATGTGTCTATTATAGTGTACACATATATACAAATCCCACAGTTCTCACTCTTAGTCTGCTGTTCCTTCCACATGTTGTGTTACAGTTGTGTGCATGATGCACAGTGAAAATACATCCTGAAAGGGTGCAAAGGAACCTCTCAGTGCTGAGTTTGTCTTGTTGTCATGCTTAGAGTCTGAAAAGAATTCTTCCCACAACAAAAGGAAAGTTTCTGATTTTCTTGACAGTGAACATTGCCTTGCTTTCATGGGCTCAGCAAGGTGCTTTTCAACTAGTAAGCTTACTGGCTTTTCAAGTACCCACATACACTCAAGCCTTCTGCTGTCTGTCTGTAACACACACTGTGAATGCTTCAATGGCTGAAATATTTTAAGTAACATTTATAGGTCTGGGAAGTATAGATTTTTTCTTATCCTACAGTATAACGAAGGCTAAACTAAACAGCGCAGCAGAAGTCCCTTTCGTAGGTAGTCACTGGCAAAGTGTAAATTAAATAAAAATAAATCAAACCAGGATAGTTGAGCTTTCAAAGTTATCAATTCACAGCTTGTTTATTGAGACAGCAAGGAAGGCAGTTGTTTCTTTCAGTGATAAAATTGAGTGGCTTTCTTAAAGTTTCAGCACAGCTTTCAGATGTCATGGCACTTTCTGCTCTAATAGTGTCTGAATAGGCAAGACTCTTACAGTGCAAAAACATTGACTGTTGCTATTCCTGTGCATAGGGGGAGAAGGAATAAAGGAGTTACTTCAACACATATCTGATGGCTCTGCTGCTATTAAAAAATTTCCATTAGTCCAGCAAATTGTAACATTCCTCTCTTTCTTGGTCTGTTTAATGATAGAATAGGCCATCAGCAAGTAGGCTGTTGAGAGAAATGTGATTCAGCCTTTCAATTACCCTGCGTGTTGTAACATTACCTAGGAATTAGTTAAGGTTTCAATTAAAGTTCGTGTAAAGTATTTGTTTAGCTACATGTAAATACCTAATTAGTACTGTACTAAATGGTTTATTTCTCTTCTAAATACTGCAGTGTACCCTGAAAATTAATCTTGATTTTGTCGTTTGTTTCAGAGCACCTCTTGCACATGTGCATTTCCAGTTACAATAATTCATACATTTTGTACACAGTTTTAATCACTTGAAAGTCTTTTAATTATTAATAAGGTGAAATCCATTGATTTTCTCCAGTTGTTCAAACATGAGCCTGGCCTAATCCTGCCTCAGGCTTGTGGGGCACTGAGATGAACAGCAAATCCTTGAGCTAAACATTCATTTCATGGGATTTGAAATGCGTGTGTGTGGGGGGGAGAAGGCATCTCTTTTTCTTTCCATGACCTTTCCTTTTAGCTTTTTCGATTTTCTCATATGCAAATATATATTTGAAAGATATAATTTTGTGATGACAAAACCAAGAGAAAACATAGTAGTTTGAAAAAAAATTCAAGAGAAGGTTGTTGCTTGCTTAGGTCTTCCCAATTTACACGACTGCACAACTGATGAAAGTAGACCTGAGGTGCAGAAAGCTTTACTACTGAGATGAAGAAATGGTACAGCTAATAAGCAAACCTGGAAGTGTTCTAACACATAGGAGTGCATAAGACAATGCAGGACTTGTGTGCTGTGTTAATGCACAAGTGTATGTGAGGTTTATCCTACGATTAGTGTCAGATTTTCCCTTTTGTGTGAAGAACTCTTTTCACTAAAGCCTCTGGCTCAGCTGCACATCGGTGGTTTGATGTAATTTTGTCTCAGTTTATTTCTTTAATTGATTTGATCCTCCTTGTTCTTTACATGACCCTAATTACTAAAACCTGGCATCTGTCCATCCTACAGGAGTCAAATAATTTGTTTTACTTCTTTATGAGTTTAGTTT
Source organism: Manacus candei (assembly GCF_025592945.1). NCBI lineage: Eukaryota > Metazoa > Chordata > Aves > Passeriformes > Pipridae > Manacus > Manacus candei. Next base: position 72,040,202 of record NW_026138062.1, read on the forward strand.
TGTTTCACCTCAGACTCCCTCCTGTTGTATTACCATAAGAAATCTCTTCTGTAAGCTCTGAATTCAACCTAAAGCAGCTTTAAAAGAAGAGGAGACAGGGTGGTGCTGTGTGTATAAAATTGAGCAAACACAGAATGTGGTTAAAAGCCCTGACGATTTATTAATTTAAAAATATGTAATTTGAAGTTGTCCTCAGTGTTTTTCTGGGAATCAGTGCCAAACTTCTGAGCTTTAATCCATTGTTTTCAGAATTTTAGCCCCTGAGCAGATCCTTTTAAACTGCTCGGAGTCCCTGATCTCAGGGACTTAATTCCTGAAATGATATAAGCATTTGAGAAAGCGTCCGTGAATATAACAAGTTCAAAGTGGCAAGTATCAGTCCCTCAGTTGTGCACAGGAAGACAGTATCCATCTTCTCTGAAGAGAAATGCTGTTTTTCACTGCTGCCACTAAAGGGAAGCCTCCTTGGGGACCTTGTTAGATGCTTTCATGTGAGGACCATTTGACCCACTTCTGACTAGCGAGCAGGCTTAGAAGGCAGGAGTTGTTGGGGGTATGCCTTTGGCTGATCTCCTCCCCCTCTTTGCAGCCAGAGAAAACTCTCAGTGGAATATATTAGGGATAATAACGGGGTAAAAATGTCAGTTAAAGAAGGGTGACGGATGGAGGTCCCAACCAAAAATAATAAAAATAATAAAAAACAAAGATCTTCAAAAGGTGTCTCTGTTTACCACAAAGGCAGCATCAAAATAGTAGCAGATGTCCTCTTTAAAACACATTAAAAAAAAAATACTTGTAGAACTAATATTTGTTCTTGATAAGAAATACCATTAGTTACAGAATATCACTTAATGTGGACTTTTAAATTAAGCCAAAATTTTGCTTAAACATGATGAAATTGAAAGCTATAATGTCTGGAAGAAAATTGATTGGTTTTTGTCTGCCTGTTACCAACAAAGAAAGGAGGAGGAGTGTTTATGAAGTGTGTATCTTTAAGCTATCTGAGAACAGTGTTATATAAAAAGCAGTTTTATGGTAGGGAAACCATCAGCAAAATAATTTGCCATATATACCTGTAACAGATCCTTTTTATCTGATATCTGAGACAAAAGAAAAACAAAAAAAATCAGCCATAATGCTCTTTCTTAGCCAAAACAAAACTTGTTGTCTTTCCATCTTTCCTTTGCAAAATACAGTAATTTTGGTGTTTTTCAATAGGATAACTCCATTGTAAGGTAGCCACTTTGAAACAGGTCAAATCTGTTTTCTTTTAAGATATCGATAATGTACAAAGCCTTTTGAGGTTTTTGCTTGCTGCAGCAGGCCTTTGTGCAGGTACCAGTGTGTTCTGGATTATGAGATTATTATATTCATGTCCCTGGGAATGCTAGTTTTTGATGTATGATTTTTCTCCCTGATCACCTCTAAATATGCAAGACCGGATCTACAGCAGTGCATGTGGAAGAGATCAGAAATAAGTTACTTTTGGAAAAATGATTAATGTTGAGCTCTATAAAACTACCTGAAATATGAAATATTCTCCTTTCCTGCCACTGGGGTTCCTCATAAGTAATCTGTCTGACTCAGTACAGAAAAAAAGTAATAACTGTATCAGGAGAGAAGCCAGAGATAGCAATTAAATTGTTGCGACAACTAGGAAACAAACAAAAGTCAGCACTCTTTACAAAACAGAAAAATTCCACTGTTGCTTTGTATTTGGAAGTCCACTTAAACATTGGATCTTTGGGTCGTTTTCCAAGGTTTCGTTTGTATCTTTGAAAAGACGCTGGAAACCAGCAGATGAAAGTCTGTAAGAAAAAAAATCTTCCCCGGCATCTTTTGAATGCTTGTCAGTACCTTTCAGATAAGGCAGTGGCTGGGAAACCAAGCCAAAGGGGTAAAACCAGGGTACAAGAGGCAACGTTAGGCCTGAGGAATCCAACAGGATGTAAGATGAAGACATCTGTAGCTGAATAAAGACGCCGCCTTTAGGACATTATCCCGAAAATGATTGCAGCTGCCACCAGAGAGCAGAAGTGCCAGATGCTGCCGCGCCCCCGGGGGAACCGGCTCCCTGTGATGAGTTGTTGGAGACAGGAGGGTTGGAGGAACAGGCATCCTTCTCCAGATCTTACAATAAAAAAGGCAGGCTGTGACAGCTCTACCCTCAGCCTTTGTCACCAGGAAGGGAAAATTCGCTATGGGGCCTCTTGCCATCCATTATCCCTTTTCTGACGTCTAGAATGTGAGCTGGGGGAAATAACTGTGATGCTACTTTGTGTGGATGGTAAAAGCTCTTTGAATAGACCTTGAACTGAAAAGGTGTGTTGCTCCGTGAACTGTTAGGATTTTTAATTTGTTAATTATATATTTAATAACTTTGAAAGCAAAGCAGCAGCGTTTTTGTAATAGGGGTGGCGTATCGTGGCAGGGAAAATTAATATTTTTGTTTCATTAATTAAGTGTAGCGCTGTTCACTTTAAATACAGGAAGGAAGTATGAAGCTGTGTGTGCTCTGTGAAACACTAGTAGTAAGATCAGGCAAAGCTGAAGAAGCTCTTCAGCAACTGGAGAAATGGAGAAGCCAAAGACAGCTTCTACATGCAGGAACAGTCTGCTGAGATCAAAGATAGGGCAGTTCCAGGTTTGGTCCACAAAAGTTTTGTCCAGGTTTTCAGTTGAGCTTTCCTTTGCCTCTGCAGATCTCTCACACTCATCCTTTCATTCTGAATGCAATAAATAGCATGGTAGGAAGTTAACCAAACCAACGTATTAACGTTCTAGAAATACTCTGAAAACTATTGCTGCTATGAAGAAACGTGATTTTTTTGGTTGCTTCCTCAAATCTTTTAAACAAAAGGTATTTATGGTAGTCTCTGCCTTTATGTAAATGTCTTTTTTCATCTCTTTAATAACTGGCACTGAGAAACTGTAGTTTAATATTTGCCTATTAGGACCAGTGCTAGAGTATTGAATTTACTGCCTTTCACACACTTTGACTTCCTTTTATTTTTTTATACTAAGTCCTTAAAAATAAAGAAACAAACACCCATAACTGTGAAGAAAGACTTGAAAATATGCACTCAGAGACATAGAAAAGACAATGTTTTATTAATTCTCATCTGTGTCATGTATGGAACTTTTATATTTAATGTCCAATTTCGCAATTTTCAAACAAATTCTGTGATTTTGGCAGGAGTTTTATGATTTTTTGAGTGCTCACCACATTGACAGTGAAGTGCTGGTTAGTAAAGAGGGCTTTCTTACCTAACTTGTGTAACCAGAATGTTCAAAATTATTTTGGTAATACTTCTTAAATCTGAATTTCCACCTCAGTAACTGTAAGTAATTCTTGGTCATGAGAGTGGCAGTGGTAAAAGCCTAAGCATATTATTTTTAATTCAATTATTTGATTGATATAAGGAATCTGTCTCATAAACTGACTGTACTTATCTTTTTTTTTTCATCTCTGTGTGTTTCTGGGTACTTACATATATTTCTTCAATGCTGTGTAGTTATGTTCCCATGTGAATGCCTTCTAAAATGATTCAACCTACTTTAAATATTTTTGACACCATAACACCTTTTATTGCTGTACCTTACTGGGGAGCTTAGAACCAACAAGTGTGAATTAGTGCTTTCAGATTTATACCAGCATTTTTTTTAATTGTAGAGCAACTGAAAGGAGTTTTATGAAAATGTCATTTAGAAATTCCAAAGGATACCAAAATTATTAAGGCCTGTCTGTAGTCTGATCATTAAGTAGTTTGTATTATAGGCAAAGTTTACATATACATGGAAAGTTCAATTAATTCTTCTTTTTTTTTTCTCTTTTGTCAGTTGTAAACCCTCTATTTTTATTGGTCTCAAACCTTGATCCTGGTGTTACTAATTGCCTTTCTATTACTGTGTTCTCATCAATTATTTTACCACACAGGCACTTAATTATGCTATAAGTAACTCTTTGCTGGCTTGTTCAACTCACTCAGCACGTTGAGCTCCTGATTTTGATATCTATCTCAGAGTTCACCACATGTCATGTGTCTTACAGACAGAGTGTATAGAAGATAACTCATATGTCAGATAATAACATCACCATCCTCTCCTGTTGACCTCACCCTTTGACCCCACGATGGATAGATTGCTGTCTTGCACAGTCACAGTTCCTAAAGTGTCCTGTCCACTGCCTATTAGGATGGATGTCCTGAATTTTCCAACATATACAAAATACTTTAGCCAATCAGCAGTGGGCTATTGTGCCATTTGTCTTCATCTTGCCAACTTCATTTTATGTTGTGAGGCAACCAAGGAAAATGGAAGTGCTTTTCTGGTCAAAGCCATGTTATGATGCTGTGGGAGCTAAAGGATGAGGATTTTCTTCTCTGTTTTATGAGTGGTAATTAGTTTAACATAATGATGGTAGATCTCAACCATCAGGTTTTAAAGGGATAAAAAAAAGAGACAGATTTTTGTGTCAATCATATTCTCCTAAATGTAGTCTGGAACCTGCAAACAGGAAAAAATCATAACTCGGTGTCATTTGCATAGTTTGAGAGAGGCTTCATGTTTTTTGTGTGTTATAGTTTTTTTCCTAACATTGATGTTAATTGCATAGGTTGTGTTCTGTTCAATAAAACACAGATCATATTCTGTTCAGGGATACACAAATCTGAACCCAGTAATTTCTGAGTTGATACACATAGTCATAGCTAAGAAGTACTTGTGTATATTTTCTGCAGGCTGATTTTATTAGACATTTTGGAAGAATAAAACAGTGTTTAACAATTCAGATAGAAGAGTTGTCCAACTCTCAAGTGAAAATACCTAAGGAAATATTCTGTAAATGATGCTGGCCTTAAATTATTTTATAATTATCCTGGCATTCATCCCAGAAGCAACCAGGATGCTAATGCAGTTCACCTGTAGATGCATTAAGTCCTCACTAGCCTACAGCAGTTTTTGTCCACAGCACTGTTCATGATAAGAGGCTTCTGAATGAACTTTAAGAGCAATTTTGACAAGAATGTACTGCAGCAGAGAGTATTTGAGCTGACAGAAGTCTGAATTTGCTTTGATTAGACTCTGTCACCAAAGAAAACTTCTAGTTTTCTTTGCAGAGAGCAGATGAAGGCAACATTTTAAACTACAGCAAGCCCAAGTTTCCTGCTGCCGTTTTCAAACAACATCTGTTCTCTGTTTTCTGGGCTTCAGATTTGTTCCATTCACGTGTGTTTCTTAGCTAATTACTGGCAAAGTCTGCCAGTACTCTCTTGAGGCAATTCTGGACTCTGCAGTTACACTTCTATATAGCGTGAAGTCTTTGTCTTGCTACCTACTACAGCTTTATAGGACTGTCTGTGTTAGAGCTGCCAAGAAAGAACGTGGACTTGTCAGTTTGATGTGTTGCTAATCTAAACTCTTCTCAGCCTTTGCTGTGTTTCCTTTAAGCCTTGGAAGGTCTGCTGGGATGCTGTGTCAGGAGGCCCTGTGAGAGCCTGAGTGAGTCTTCAGGGGCCGGACCCGCCCGCTCTCTCTCATGTGAGTCGGCGACAGCTCCTGAGTGTTTGCAGCAGGAACTGATAGCTCTCATAAACACACGGGCATCTGACCTGTATTGATCTCTAGAAAGAGCTTATTGACCAAAGATAGAAATGTTGTCTCCGTGGAGAGATGTGCAAGTAAAATCTTGCCAGGGATGCAAAAGCCAGCTAATCCCTGTGTAGATAAGCACTTCTACACAACTGTAATCTTTTTGATATCTCTCCCCACCCCCTCCCCAGCATTCCTAGCTAAGCAGATCGGTTTCTGGGGACAACACTAAGTGGTATGGAATCAATGGTAGGAAGTAAGGGCAGAACCAGAAAACCTCTGTTGGTTTGCTCCCCAACTCATTACCTGTGAAAGATTGTTCCCTATTGTATATTTTCTAGTGATTTGTCCATTCTGCTCTTAAAAGTTTCAGGGCCTGGGTTTCTACTACATCCCTTGAGAGACTGGTCTAATGTATCTTCCTGTCAGGAATTTTGATTGGTCTTCTTTTTTCTTCTAAAGACTTTTTTTTCTTTTCTTTTTTTCCCCCATTACCCTTAGTTATGTTATAATAAAGGTCATTACTGCTTGAACAGGTTATATAATGAGCAGGTATGCTTTTCATTTATAGCATATATTTAGAGCTTTATTTGTATTTGCAGCTTATGAATCAGGTTTTTAAAAATATTTTTATAATTATTTTACAGCTACCAAATAATATTGGAGGCCTCATTTATCAAGTTTATCAAGTTTGACAGTATGTTTTTTTCCTAAAAATTGTTAAGAAAATAGCATAGGTTTGTCAGTGGTGCCCCAGCATAGCAGTACAAGGAGGATTTATAACCTCTTGACACATCTTAGTGTAATAAAAACTTTGTTAGACTTTCTGTTGACACTTCTTCCAATGTATATCTAACTTTTTGTGTATTCATGTGGTTTAGATGTTTCATCCCATTATGCCTACTTATTTTAGATTATTTCCCCTGCAGTAAGTTACTCACTGTTAAAACTGAATATTTTCTTTCCTTGCATTTATAGGAATCATTCATTGTTTGTGTTATTTCTTCTATCTTAAGTGACCAAGCAAAGTTTTCAAAGAATTTGTGATTTCTGTAGCTTCCCTTTGAATTTATTGTTAAAGAAATTAGAAAAAAATATAAGGATCTTCTTGTTGAATAAGTAAAGTTTTTAATGGAGAGGCATTTAAAATTCATTGTATAGTAATGCAAAGTATTACAAAGTATTTCTATCAATAGAAGTAGCAGCAAAGTGGGGATTTTAATTCTTAGCCTAGTTAATTGAAGTCAACAGTAAGCAAGCCCTTCTGTTTATCAACAGCAAAAAGTTCCTGTTTTGGTCTTTAGAATGTGTGGGTTTAGTTGTTGTTAAAGTTCTGCAGTTTAAAATTGATCAACAGGACTTAGATTTCCATGACTTCTCTTGCTTCATCCATTTGAATATTTTTAGTGGTAGTAATATTACCCTATCAGTAATATTAGGGGATTTTTACTCCAGAAACCAATTTGAAGTCATACATCTCCATAATATTGGCTGGATATTGCTTGCTGCAAATCCTGCCCATTTTCCAAAAATCCATTACTGCCTGCACATTCAAATTGTTTATAATCTCAGCACGGCAGGTTTTTGCATCAGTTAACAGCCAGGAAACCATCATTCCAATAAACATGAAGTTGTTTGTGGGAATGAGACATACTTAAATATTACATCTCTTATCCACAGAGGGGCAAATGGGAGATCTGAATTTCCTAAACCCAATTTAATGTAAAGAAGGGAGAACTGGCTGAAATGATTGAGTCTGGTTATATGCCTCTTTAGTTAGTATTTTCCTACCATCTAAATATTTCTGTGGACCTACTTACAGTTAAGCTCTAGCTATTGCTGTAGGAGAGGAGGGCCCTATGGGCATGCCTATGGCCAACAAGGTGATGAAAAATCCATGCTTGGATGCCTTGGACTACTCATTGGCACAGAGAAAATGTAGTTTCAATGGTGTGTCGTGTAAACGTAATCTGATGGAGGAAGGAGCCTAACTGTGCATAGAGGACTAATTTGTGTTTTGAAAAGAGATACAAATTCTCCTTTCCTTAGTGGTGAAGATACTGGCAAAATAAGACCATTTGTAAAGATTGAAGACAAAGCAACAAAATGCACAATATCTGTCCAATCTTACCCGTGTTATTTTCATCCAAGTCCTCCAGACCATGTTAATTGTATAAAAATAGCTCCTTTTAGGAAAAAATTCCAATAGAGCATTTGGAGGGAAACCTGCATCTTACTGCTATTTTGACTCTCTTTTGTTTATTTTCTCCTAATTTTCTCTCATTAAATAGCAGTGTCATCGCTCAAAGTGAGACCAGAATACCAAAAGCTGAAAGACACAATAAAGGTTCCTTGTAGAGCTCTGCCGTTGAATTCAGTAGGAGTAAAAGAGGCCATAAAACTTTAATTTGAATTCACTAGAGGCTTATAAAAGCCACTCAAATTTTAAATGGCTTGATTCAATTTGCTGGTGAAATTTGGTATTTTGGTTCTGACCATTTCTTCACGTTTGCATCCTGGTAAAAGTCAAGTGTTAATTTCTCAGGGTCTATTAATGTACCTATCCATGTCACAAACTGTACAGTGTAAAGAATCTAACTCGTTGTGCCAAAGGCATTCCAAGTTTCATACTTAAAGGTGAATTTCTATCCTTTGGTTTATGAAAATCACTTTTTTTTCCTTAGTGAATTTCCTTATTTTGTTTTTTTAACTCTGAGATGATCCTTTCCAAATGTCACTGTGCTATGTGAAGATCCTGGATTCATTAAAAATGTTCCATTGAGAACTGGCAGATATTTTACAAATGTTCCACTTGTTTCCAGGTGACCAAGAAACCTAGGGCAGGCAGCTTATCAGTCAGCTTTTCATAAAACAGTTAGGCAGGCAGTTTTTAGTAAAGCAGCAATTTAAATAGTTGAGGGTTTCAGGATTTTTTTCTTCCCCTTTGTTAAAGTATTTTCACTTTAAAAGGAAAACAGTGCATGGGGCAAAAGAGGGAAAGTAATGATAGACAAACCCTGTGGTCTATCAGAAGATACAACTGAGTTTCTAAGATGTGCTGTTTGCATATGCTGAATTATCAAGTGTTTTATTTTCTTACAAACATCACGTTTTGCAAATAGTATTGACCCTCAAGATACACAGCTCTGCTCATCTTAGAAAAGATTAGAACTGCGAAGAGATTTCTGCCAAAGCAGTTATCTGCTCAAATCTCTGCAAAAAAAAACATAAAAAAAATGATGGTTCAATTTAGGAAATATTAAATTTCTCCAAATCCACCTAGTGAGATCATTAGTTTGTCTTTCATTTCTCCAAATGACCCTCCAGTGGCATATGGGCATCATTGTGGGGCACTGGGTCAGTGTTCCTGCCAAAGGAAAATATTCAGCAGCTCGAGCAGCGCCTTAGCTGTGGTGCCCTCAGGGTGCTCGGAGAGATTTCACATTGAAGTATTTTCTTAGCCCCTCCCTGCTGCGTGTGTGAGAGCTGATGAGATCACAGCTTGATATCAGATAACTGCAGGCCAAATATTCTCTAAGAAGATAAATAACCCAGCTATATAGGTCGCTGGAAGAAAGCCTGACTCCTCTAAATCCAGTGGAGGCAAGGTTTCACCTTATAGGTATGTAAGTAATCAATTCACTGTCAAGATCTATTACAAAAAAAAAAATAAAAAATGGTTGTTTTATTTGAAAAGGTGCTTGCTTTTCTCTACTTGCTGGTGAAACTTTGCTTCAGCATTTTCAAACAGGTTTTTAATGTATTAAAAGTAGATTATAATTAAGCTCAATAATTAGTCGAGTAATAAATATTCAAAGAACAGACCATCATAAAGGCCTGATTAGGCTGTGCATAAATATATATGCATAAACTAAACCCTTCTGCCCTTTTATACAAAATAGGATACCTACATTCGGATAATCAGAATGTTTTACATTTTTTGACACATGAACAAACAAACCAAGAGGAACAAACCACAGAGAAAAAAATGCAGTATTTTATAGAGATGTGTATGGTACTTTTAACATGTAGACTGAAAGCACCTTGAGGTTGTAATTTAAGGAAAGCAAAATCTTCTACTGTGTTAATTTACAATAAAAATGTAGGACTTTATGTTCATTTATTGCCTGTCTCACAATATTAATTTTTTTAAGACTCATACTTCTTTATGATTATAAAATCAATTAGGCTGGGACAGCCTTTATGAATAGATTCAACTTTTTTTTCCTTCCACTGTTGCCTCAGACCAGCAAACACAAATGTGTCTGAAGCCCTAGAAGTCCCTCAGCGCAATTACAGCTTAAATGCATTTTTAAAACAAACAAGTAAAAGCAATGGTTTGCTTTTGAGCCTTTATCTCAATATTAGCCTTCTGCAAAGTGAAGGGGTTTGTCAAACAGCCTTTGACAAACTTCCGTTGCGTATTCAATTTTTTTTTATTTAAAAGTTTTGCAAAGCCTTATTGGTCAAGTAGGCAGTTATAGATTTTTGCTCAGAGCACAAGATGACACCTCAAGCAAGATGAGGTAGTGATCTGGAACAGGCACCAGTCACCAGTGAAATTGCAGTGTCCTGCCCTCAGTGACAGCTCTTCAGCCATGCAAAGGAAGGGAGATCCCAGGGAAAGTTCTTGGTTCTTCAGCCACCTTCCAACAGTCAATGTGCCTTTTCTTGCCACTGTAAGACTTAAATGAAGCAGCAAATAAAAAAGTACAGTGAGGAATTAGGAAAACTCTTGGGATATCTCTTAAGAAGCTAAGGCAACCTTGGATGTTAGTTAAGGATGCAGATGTTGTAAAATGCTATGAAGGAAAAAGGCCATGGCACAAATAATTCCACAGAAACTTGATTTTTTAACTATATACCCTTCTGTCCTTAAGGTTACAGTAAAACTCTTACATTAACAACTTTATTTCATAAATTTAGTTGACACTTGCAGTACAGATAAAATCTGAGGTCTTGAACTTTAAAGCTGAGTTAAGACCTCGGTGGATGCATTTGATTTAAGATTCCAGGGTTTTGACATAAATATTTCTAATCCTTTATGCTGCACTATAATTTGTTGCCAAGTTTTGTTTTGATCAGTTTGGAGGGTTTTTTTATTACATTAAATCAAGGTTACCTTCCTAAGGAGATGTATTCCTAACATTTTCAAATGTATTTCAGGTCAGAGGGGCTTTGGAAAGTCGCATTTTGTTTTGCTTTTAGTAATAAAGCACAGAACAACAGAGAAGTCATATTTTGAATCAGTTTCTCTGCCAGTGGACAGAGTAATAGCACATGGCAGAGAACCTTATTCCTTGATTTGAATGTTATATTTTATGCAGATTCTGTAATCAGTTACTGCTTAGATTTGTACAAAATCTGGCTGTCCAGTAATCTTCAAGGCCTGCCAAGAGCAGATGAGAACTAATAAAGCAGAAAAAGAAAGCAGAGTTTGAGTAATGAAGAGTGTATAGGGCAAGAAACAAGGCAACCTTGTGATCTATTTTTAAAATATATATTGTATTCTCTCTTCTTTATTGCTGCTTCCCCTCTGCTCCCAATTTGCTTGTGCTCTGAGCAGGGATACATGCAGGAGGGGATTACCTCTCACAATGGAGGAGCACAATGGTATCTCCAGAACAGAGCAAAGAGCCTTTTTTGTATTTGTCTCCCTCCATTCACGTTACCAAAGGCTGGGGTTTTTTTTTCTTCTTCTTCATGATTGATGTTGTCATAACCAAAGTTAAATGTTGATCCTTTGACAATCGCCTGATAAAGAATGTGCCTCTAAAACTGCTAGGCTGCATTTGTGGAGCACACATGAAAATTATATAGTATCTAGTTAGCATTGCTAATCAATACATAATGCATATCCTTCAGCTAATCTTTTTGAGCAATTAAAGCAAATTCAAAAGAGAGATTATCGTGTGTAAACAATGATGGTTTAGATATCTTGCCTACTGGCCTAAGGTCTCGCCACAGATCCTGCAGAGTTTACCTTCTGTATCAGTAGTTAATTAAGGTGAAACATGAGGTAATTAGGGCTAATCCCACTGCTATCCTGCTGGACTATTGCCTCTCAGACCATGCCCTAAACCAAAGCATTTTCACAGCCTGTGAAATGTTGCCATTTTCAGAGCAGATTTTAAAAAGTGATGCCCATGTTTATTGCAGACAGTGTTCCTAATCCTTTAAGGGAGCTTCACTGAACACGGTCCAAGTGGAAAGAGGGAAAGGATGGCTTCATTTATATTTCTGTGGGTTTGGAAACTGCAGTGTTGATACAACTTTACACTAGGACATTCCTTGTAATCGACAAGGGATTAAGGGGGATTAAATTTGTACTCTGTGCTTGTTTCCAACTGCTTGTGCGAAGCTTCTTTCTTCCTTTTAATGCGTTACATTTGTCAACACAGAAGAGGGCTGCACACTCGTAGAAGATGAGTTTGTGCACAGGCGTGCCAGTGTGAGATAAATTAAAAGATGTATGGTGGTACCTGAAGAGCTGTGTCAGAACAACATGGCTTTGTTTGCCTCAGAAATACATGCCTTTCCTCAGAAACACTTTGGCCCTCATGAAGCAGCAGAGAGGCCCTGCTGAGTTATGTCTGATCTCTGTCCTTCAGGATATATATTCTGTTTGCATGAGGAATATTTCAGATGCTTGAGACTATTTTACTATTGAAAGAATGGGTTTAACTGCTCGTTAGATATATCAAACTACACAGAAAGGCTCACCTTTTCAATAGGGAATACAGCAGATTTATTTTAACCAATAATAAAGTAAGTATTCATCCCAGAAGACATTTTATTAGGCTTTTAAGTTTTTAACCTAACTGTATGATCTTGAGCCATGTGTCAGATAAAATGACTTAGTTTTTCTAATGAGCTGCAAGTTAGTGTGAATACACTGTCAACCAGTGACCCTTGTTTCTTTTGTACCTCCCAAGTGTAGTGACCTGATCCAGTGTTTTTGACTGGTATCTTATACTAGGGAAGAATTTAGGTTCTTGTACTCCTCTACTGGAATCATGTTCAATAAGCTTGGTTCAATGGAACTACAAAAGCAAAAAAAAAAAAAAAAAAGAAAAAAGGATGGGAAGAGGTAGTCAAAAATATAACAATCAGAATTCATGGAGGGGTATTTTTGGTCTTTGCTGCCACATATTTGTCTAATTGTAAAACTGACTTAGGTGTTGATGATTACATTTTAGACATTCATCCCTGCTTTTCCAAGAGTAATATTTTGCTCAACTCTGTCATAAAGTTTCAAGTGTCTGATAGAGTTTTAAATGAGTCAAAGAGCTGCCCCTCTTAGACTCTGTATTAACAGCTTGGTTGGTTGGTTCTTAATACTGCCTTCCTCAGTTTTCAGAAGCCAGAGAAACTGAGACTGTCAGTCTCCAGTGTGGTGTCACTTCCCTGCCTACTGGTTTTGTCACAGAGAGTGGATGGATACATTTCTGTAATTCCTTGTCATCCATTTTGTTTTTCTGGTTGGAATCTTTATCTTTCTGAGTGTCATAATCCTTACGATTTAGAAGAATAGGCATTGAAGTCACAGACCCAAGAATAAAAGGTTCTCTCTTAGATTTATTGTTTTTTAGACATTTAATACGCTTTTTACTTGATTTCAGCTTCTAAAACTGGAGGAGGGTCTTTTTCTTCTGCATAAATGCAAAGAGGATTTGCAGCATGACATTTAGAAGTATATTGTATGAGGTTTGCTATTGATCCCTCTGGTGGGGATGAGTGCTCAGAGGGAATAAATGGGCTGCTTTTATGAGGCTCCCTGTCATCATGGATTTAGCTGTTTCATTTGCAGATTCCTGTAAATGTTTGCCTGATTTATAGCCAGTAATTTTCGTTGGAGAAGGAATCGACGGATCGTCAGCAAATGACTGCGTGTCGTTAATACTTTCAAGTGGCGTCTGAAAATGTTCATGCACTTGCATTGATCCAGGCTGCTTCCCACTTTTACAGCTCCCAATGTTTTAGTGTTTTGTTAATATTACATTCATGATGCTGGGGATGCGTTTCATTAGTGGGGTGTGGGAAAGTGTTAGAAGAATAAATCATAATTCAGATTCATTGTGTCAAGTGAAGTTTAAGCAGACAAAAAAAGGAACAGGCTCAACTTCAGTACATAGCAGTTCCACCTGGTAGCCTGAAATGAGTCTTGTAGTATTTCACTGACACAGTGAGGAGGGACTGTCCTGTGCCTGTGATATCCCAGTGGCAAAATACCAGCTTTGAGGCTTTCCACTCACGGTGAGATTTGTTCTTCAGGGAGGCGTTCATTTAAACATGATGGCATTAATTTATTTTTTTAATCTATGTTTTCGTTTGCTGGTAATGCCATAGTAGTTGTTTGGCAGGTGATTTGGTTGTTTATTCATTCAGTATATTTAATGCTAGTAAACTAGTGGTCATGCTAGTGATATGGTCACTAGATACCCAAGGAACAGTGTACATGATTTACTTTGGTACAGCCTAGGCTATGTCAGCTTGGTGTAGCTGTTCAGTCCCAAAAAATCCAAAATCCAGGGCAAATGTACTTTACATTGTGTGTTTGTAGGTTCCAACTTTGCTAGCACAGAGCTATAATACTGTTTCCTGTTTTGTATAATCTCCGGGGTCTCTGATACCAGTGCAGAACTGTGTAGTACTTTAATATTAAACACTGAGATATCAAGTACAAAAAGGTTTTATGGAAGGCTGTGTAAAATTGTGATTGGATATTACTGTAACAAATAAAAAGGCATCTGTTACTCTGGGAAGTCCTATACTGGCCCCATTGTGTGCACACATATTTAAATAGGAAGTTTTTGCAGTGTTTCCAGAATAAAAGATAGCATTTAAATTCACATTCTTTTTTGTCATTATCATTGAATATGCATGGAGTAAGACAGAAATTAGTAACCAGGAGAGCAACTTGTTAGAGAGGGATACATCAGGTAAATCACAACTTTTTCTTTAAGCAGAGTTGCTCTCAAGCTTCCCTGTACTATTTGTGGTGAAAATTATTTTTAGTATCAAAATTATTTTTAGTATCAAAATAAGACAAGGAAAAAGCAGCTTAATCAAATTACTCAAGTAGTCTTCCACTTTTTCTGCTTAAATCCAGTTCAGCATCAAGGTCTTTACAAAATGAAGCCTTCAGCAAGTAGGATCTGTCTCCTTACTGGAACACAAGTGTGCAGAAATTTTTGTGAACACTGATGTGGTCACCACTTTTGTGATGATCCCAGGAGGTGCCACAGTAAGAATAAGAAGAGACAGGGAGGTAGGTTCTCGTTTCTAGAACTGGTCATCCAAGTCAGAGCTTACTGGTGATCCTTGGAGGAGTCACATTATCTGAGTGACTTGTAGGTGTTAATGTTATTGCTGTGAATGCTTTTTCATGAGCAGATAGTATGGTCCCTTATTGCAGCCAAGCCAGCCTTTTTTTTCTGCTTTTTATGACCAGTTTAGGTTGCCCTTTATTTAGTCTCAGAAATAGCAGTTTCATAGACAACTGAAATTATTTCTGGCAACTAAATGGTAGTAAAGAGTTGAATTCGAATTACTGTGAATTCAAAGGAAAATGCATCTTGTATGTTCTTCTGTGCAAGTATTCCTCTTGTATAGCTAATGCTCCTGTGGAGATATCACTTAATTAGCCAGAAATTTGCTGTGTGTTGCCTTTATTATTCCACGCCGTGACTGCTCCACCTCTTTCTCACCACCAGCCTTCAGCAAAACAAACCCCCCAGAAAGATGAGCTGCGGGAAGCAAAGGAGAGGATTATTCATTATTAGCAATTGTTATACAGAAAAAAATGTGGCCTGTATCAAGCCAGCCAGCTGCCTTGTGCATTAGGAACTCTGTTTAAGGAAGCAAGAATGTTCAATTTTCAAAATAAAAGTACAGCTGGTTCCTATGCAGATGAAACTGAGATCAAAGTCTGCGTATTTCTTTAGCAAAGTATTCCTTCCATTTGTATTGTCAAAGTGCTACATGAGAATATATTTGTTTGTAATGACTCTCCAAATACTTTTTCAAGAAATCTCTTTTTTATTTTAGTAGTAGGAATCCTGAAGCATTGGTAAATAAATCTTCCCAGTGTCTAACCAGCAAGTGAGCTGGCAGAAACAATCTGACATCCACAGCTCCTCATTCACAGCCAACCCATATCCTCTTATGTACAAAAAGATCAAATATATTAATATTTTATATCTACCAGATATAAGTTCTTTGATAATGTGAATGAAAAAATGCCTCTCAGCGCTCCTGAAAAAATGCCCACACCAGTCAGTGAATCTGGATCAATAGTGAAATTGTTTTTCCAGATCATTGGATCACAGAATCTTTTAGGTTGGAAAAGACCTTTAAGATCATTGAGTCCAACTGTTAACCCAGCACTGCCAAGTCCACCACTAAACCATGTCCCAAAATGCCACATGTCTTTTAAGTACCTACAGGCATGGAGACTCCACCACTTCCCTGGAGACTCCACCACTTCCCTGGACATCCTGTTCCAGTGCTTGTCAATCCTTTTGGTGAACAAAATTTTTCCTAATATCCAACCTAAACCTCCCCTGGTGCAACTTGAGGCCATTTCCTCTTATCCTGTTGCACCTCACACCGTTGTCCTCAGCCCATTGATCCAGATTCCTCTGTAGAGCCTTCCTACCCTCACACAGCAGGTATAGCACTGCCTTCATGTCTACTAGTAAACTGAACAAAAGAACAGGAACAGCTGAAGCAGCTTATCTTCTTGTTTCTTTTTCAATATTTTTTACAGTCGTGATTATTTGAAGATGCATCTTTAATTTTCAGGGCCATATATGTATCTGTACCACGACAGAGATTTTATTAATGCCTGATGAAAGTGTAAAAAAGGAGCATAATTAAGCTAAGCTGAGTTATGGCTGATATCAGACTCTTATGTTTATATTCTCTCTAATTAAGGTTCTGGCTTTGTTCTCACTCATAATTTCTGCTAATGTATGAAATAAATCTTTTGCTACTTAACCTTAAAAATGCAAGACAAAAGAAAACGTAGTTTTGTTAAATTTATTTATGCTTTTTAATTGTTCAGTGAAGATGTGAATGTTCACTTGGTGGACCGGCTGTATCAGTGGTGCTTTAAAAAATAATCGGTGTGAATCACTTTGAATACACCAGAATCACAAATTTGAGAGGAAAATTGAATGTATGAATGTAAGGGTTTTTAATGTAAGGTTTCTGAGAAAACTTTAGATTTGAGCAAGCCTGTTGTGTTTTATTCAAGTGAAAAAGTATGTCCTAAAGAATTGGAAGTCTAAGTTGAGCTAGTGTAAATAGACAGCAGAAGTTTGTGAACCATTTTTAAAAAATGCAGCACTATAGACTGTTGCTTTGCAGTGCTCAGGAATATTCCTTGGGCCTGGTTAATACAGTAGCACAGGCAGAAATTGTCAGTGTCACTGCGATAGAGAAGGATTGATTTGGGGTTTATGCAGCTGAAACAAACCCAGAGTGTTCCTGAACACTGGAGCAAAGTTCCACTCGGACATAAACCCAACTAAAATGTGGTGGGGGCGAAATGATTGTTGTCCTGCAAACACAACATAGATGAAGGTAACACAGCCTGTTCAAATGATCCTGGGCAATAACTGTCAGCATGGACAAGCACTAAAACAGATCAATATTTCAACCAATATGTCTCAACCATAGCACAGAAAACTTATATTTCTCCAATGCCTGCAATTATGTCCTTTTTAGTGACTAGGTAGCTAATCTTTTTGCCAGCCACCTGTGATGATTTATTTTTTATTAATATGTTTGGAGTTTGTCTTTGAGGTTTCCTCTGCTCCTCAATAGTCTCTTCCAAGCACCGTTTTAAGGGGGGGGGGGGAGGGGGGAGGGAAGGGGAAAGTAGTTTTTGGAAGCATGGCGTGGTCCTGAGCAGAGTTGTTAAAAACTTCACTTGAAATCTAACCCTGGAAATAACACTGAGGTATTTGAGCTTTAACTGACGTGTTAAACCAAAACCACTGAGATTGCTCTCTGGAGAAAAGACCTTGGATTACTCTAAATCTTCAGGCTTCTGCTATACTCTCATTTTGTGTCTGTCTGTGGCTGTTTCAGCACCTCCTAAAGGCTGATTAATGAACCCCCATTGCTGGCAGCCATGAAATATGGTGCATGTAGCATCCTCCCAGCAGGAGGAAATGTTGCGTGTTGACGGTTGGCTGCACGTGAGGGAAAGCACCTACTCAAGGCTGAAACCATGGACATTTCCTGCAGATAAAAGCTGGATAGTGGCTACTGGTAAAAAGAAGAATAGACAAAAAAGCACAGCAGGTTTTTGGATCTGTAAAGCATTTGCTCCCCAACTGTCACACTTGCAGTCTCTGCATCTGGTGCTGTGTTGACTCATTTCACCCAAATCAACCAGCCAGCTTATATCTGTTTAAGTTTTTTGTTTGAACACAGAACATGAAATTCTTTTCCCCAAGGAAAGAATTCTTTTCCCCTGCACAAATTCATCATTTTAATAGGCAAAAAGAAATTATTTTGCTTTCTCTGTTTACCAAACCTAAACGCATGAATTTCGGATGTTATCTATTTGTTGGTGATCAGTGTTTACATTTGGGCAGAGAACAGAACTTTTTAATGCCTTTAACTCCTTTAGATAGTTTTTAGAATTGTAAAAAAAAAAAAAATATGAGTTGCCTAAACTATTCTTTTTTTCCTGTTTGTGCCTTATATTTCTCAAGAATTATTGTTATGCAGGGTTACATGGACTGGTCTCCTAACACTGGAATATCTGTACAGTCTTTTATGAGAGAGACTAACATATTTCAAAGCATAACACTAAAAGGAGAAAGCAGGTTGTCTATATTTGATCTATTGTTGCAATAATTGATTGTCTGTAAACAAAAGAGTAACTAAAAAATGTGACTTTTTTTTCTAATGGTGTGAAAAATAACAATTTGTAAAGCCCATATGTTTTGATCACACTGTAGAGGAGGTTTTTTTTAATTAATAATTTTTAGACATAAAAACACATTGAAACAGGTAAAGGTAACTTCAAATTTATAAGGTTCCAGAGTGGAAAATACTTGGTAGGATACCTAAAGTTTTCAGATTGTTTGTTAAAATAATGTACTCATTAAAATGTACTTTCACTGGTTCTGCTGATCTTTTTCTTCCTCTCTCTAAGTATCATCTTTCACGATCTCCCCCTGGAGTTTGCACAGACAAGACCATTTAAAATTCCAGCGGCTCTGCATGCCCTTGTGCCCCACAAAATCTCACAGAAATGAACAGCCCCAACCCAAAATCCTACAGCTCCTCACACAGTAAGGGAGCTCGGGCATTCTTCCACCCCCCGGGGTGAGGGCTCCAAGAGCACTGGGAGCAAAAACCATCCTTGATGAAGAAGCACAGGTGGGTCAGAACAAGTTCTGATGGTGTGGGTGCTGCCCTGGCTCCTGGGCTGACACCTGCCCCTCGGGAGCTGCTGCTGGTGAGGGAATTGTCTCCTGCCAGTGTCCAGGTGCCCAGCGGAGGGATGGTGCTTTGCAGCTCTGCTGTTCCCTCACCATCTGCACGAGAGCAGCAGATGCTGCTCAGAGCAGCTCGGGCACAGCGGGACCTGCGGCCGTGGCAGTGTTGCCCGCTCACCTTCAGGCATCTGTTCCTTCCTACCCAGGAATGGGCATCCATCCCTCTCCTGCCGGGCACAGCCTGGCGCACGGCTCCTTCCTCACAGAGCCGGTAGGAATACTCATGAAATAACACATTGATCACTTTGTGTAGTCAAATCCAAATGAACAGTTACTGCTCAGCTCTCTCTCTCTGTTGTGTAAACCCATTAACTTATGGAAAGAGGAAACCTTTTCCCTTTTTTTTTTGTTTGTTTTTTACTTGCTCTTCCCTTCAATTTGTTATCTTTTATTTAAAGGAAAATAAAAGAAGGTGGAGTCACTTCTCTACCCGTTAATATTTTTTTTTCTTTTTTCTCCAGGACATTTGTCCTCTTTATTCAGGTGGTCTTCAGACTCAAGCAGGCATTTCTTTTTAATAATGTGAAGCTTATGTTTTTCTTCCTTCCTCAACAGTTATTAAAGAGTTATGCTTTCCAATGTGAGTGGAGAGTCTGATGTAATTACAGGACTCACAAATTAGCATTTTACTATATTCCCTGTGCCTCTTATGCAGCCTTTCCTAGACTTGAGTAAACATTGTGGGCTTGGGACCTGAATTAATGTGATACTGGGAGATGAGTTCATAATGATAGGTGGTAGGAAAGGACAAAGACAATCTGTTTAAGACATCTCTTGTGTCAGCTGTGCGCTCCCACTAAAGTAGAATATATAAATTTGCCTGTGAATTTCCACAGTGAGCAGTGCTGGGGTGCATTTTTTTTCTTCTGGGAGCTGAACCTGTTGTATTTGGGTGGGTCTTCTGCTGTGGAACTGCTCAGCCTGACCTCTCTTCATGAAGTATCTCAGGCTGGGCCCCTAAACCAGTAGTGTCTGGAGAGAAAGCCCACGGGCTTGTTAAAGGAACCTGGGAAAGAATAGTGTGGAGGAATAATGTAGTCACTGGTAAGGAAGTGACAGGTCTCAGGGGATGTTTAAAGGATGTTCCTGGGTAAGCATTGGAGCAGGACACCAGAGGAGCAGTCAGCAGAATAGCTTTGACCAGGTGAGAGGAGGAAACAAGTCAATTCAGGAGAGAAGAAGAAGCAGAGAATAATACCAGTGCCCAGACAGAAGTCTGTCTCGTTGAACTCAGAGCAGGTTTTGCATGAAGAAAAGTTCTCTAACAATAACCTCCATTAACCCAGAACAGGCCTGAAGGTTTTGGACACAATGCTCATAACTGAGAGCTGTTGAGCATGATGGGTGGGGAAGGGTTTGTGGTTGTGATGATTCTCTGCTTTGTCAATGAACTTGATCTGGATACTCCAGAAAGAAAACTTAGGTTTTGTTGCTTTTTTGTTGTTCTTTTTCAAAAACACACAAGTACAATGTCTTAGCAGCTCCTCTGCCCCTGATGTAGCAATGCTTATAAATTTTAGCAAATCTGCTTTACTATAAATGTCTGTACTGGTAGATCATCTTACTTTTATTTTAGTTAGAATTAGTGTCTTGCAATTAAAATTTTGCACTGGATAGTATCAAACATCTAATTTATAAGTTCTAAGTGGTGATGTCTTCAGAAACTCAAGAGTATTATATGGTCTTAACCATATATGAAATATTAGCATAAAATTGTTACTCAAAATTATCTTAAATAGAGGGGAGAGTTTTAGCTGTATTCACTGGTGACATCCAGGTTTGATGATTTAATTTTGTTAAATGTTGCATTTTAATAATTGTGTCTTTTCAAAGTGAAAACTTTCTATGTAACTATGGGAGCAAAATTTTTGTGGAGTCTATTGTGCTCTGCATTTCTTTAAAATAGCCACCTACTCACAGTTGAAGAGAGTTTGAAATGTTCAGTTTAACTAAAAAAGTCTGCCTAATATTTTAGCAGCTTGTTAACAGGCCTGCAGACAGGTACTAATTACACCCCAATTTACAATACATCAGTTTAGCACTATTGATCTGTTAAAAAAAATGAAAGTAAACTGAGCAAAAGCCAGCCTTGATGCTGAAGGAATGATGTATTGATTCCATCTGACAGTGCTTTGTCTACAGATCAATGTAGACGTGCAGTATAGACCAGAAGAAAGAGCCAGGGTCATCAAAGGTCAGTAAAAGAACAGGGTGTCCCAGATTATTGGAGACAATGAAATGAACATATCATAAAGTACACCCGATTGGTATTTGTAAAGGAATCCACCAGTAACAGGTTTTACCATGTCAGATAGGAATCACATATTCTATGTCACAATTAGCTTTAGCTCCCGTCCGTTAAGAGATTTAAGGGGAATTCGGTGTCTCCTCAGGAACTTTGTGATTGCAAAGTCTTACAAGGCTGAAATAATAAACTGCTTACAGTTCTACAGTTTGTAAAAAAGTGAGAGCTACACTTCTGAGAGATGTTGGTCTTTGTCCAACGTAATAGAACATTTTAAAATTGAAATATTAAAAAATTCTTAATCCCTTAAAAACTTCAGCTCCTTATTTTGATGGTTATAATTGCTGTTTTGCAGTGCATAGGGATTCTAGTTCTATTACATTTCTGCTTTCCACATTGAAGAAGTAAGTAGGTATGTTCTGGTTTAATTCGACAACAGCCCTGAAGTGTACTTGTACCACAGTGTGTTATTCATTCATGTGTTTCTTGTGTCCTTGGTGTCCTCTGAGATGAAGGGCTTTATATTTTAAATAAGGAGAAACACTACTATAATATGATTAATCCCTTACAGCTTTCATGCCTTCTAAATCCTTCCTCGTTCTGCTTTAGAAATTTAACTTTTACAATGAGGGGGGATGTCTGTTCCACACAAGTATTATAATTTAGGGCTTAATCCCCAAAATTAATGTTTAATCTGCACTGCTGCCTTGTTTTAAGAGCTGATGAATAGGTGCCATTCAAAAAAATTGCTTCCAGAGCTTTCTAATCCACATTTTTGCATCAACGCTCTGATTTCCTTGGGTTTTACCATATTTTGTGGCTAATTGTCTAACACTGGGTGATGGAAGGTTGAGGGTACGTGTTCTTCTAACATAATCATAGAGGAACAATTCACCACAGTGCCACTTCAGCCTCCCCTCTAAGGAATCAGATTTAGCACAGTTTTAGAGTTATAGATGCGTGGTCACTGTATCTCTTCAGAGCGTATCATCTGGTTTGGTTCCGAGTGGCTTTGCAGCAAAGGAAACAATATCTGCATCTTTTATCTCAACCCCCCTCTTTCGCCTTCTGGGACAAGATGCTTTTTATAGAATATGTGCTGCACCAGCATTTAGTACAGCTGCTTTTAGGAATAAAATTGGTCATAATACGAATTATTCACAATAGAATGCCTTGGGGACTTCAGGTCTTTAAGATGGTCAGATGTGATCAGTCAAGGCAATGTAAAGGGAACATTTAAGTTTTAATGGGAAATATTTTCTGGGACAGTGTTAGATACCAACAGTGAATTAAAAATTACTTAATACAATGCATAGAGTTCTGGAAAAAAAATCCTGTTCCTAGAATGTACCTTGTCTCTGCCTTCAAGAAATAGATTTGGAACTACTAGGTGAGTCCTTCAAAGAGACATTAGTTTTGTTTTGCAGTTTTCAACCTATTCATGGTTGCAGAATCAGTTCTGATTCTTTAAAAATCCTGTCAAGTTTTCAGAAAAGGAGGCAAGGACACTGAAATCACTGCTTTTACTGTCGGTCAATTTTGAAGTTCACTGCCTATGAAAAGTCAGGCATAGTGCCTATTCTTTGTTTTACTGATGTATTCTACTTACCTTTAGAATAAACAGTGAATTTCAATTTTTTTGTATGATTAATCCTTTGTCATTTGTATGCACGGTGTTCATCACAATTTGTCTAAGCATATAAGGTAGGCTAGAAATATCCATTCATTTGTCTCTTTTATGAACATTACCTTATTATCCATGTTGGAAATATCCCAAATAATGCATTCATTAGAGGTACACAGTGTCTGAAATGATAATTTCAAAATCTGTCTCCCCAGGGGTTTGGATTTATACATACTGAGTTAAATGATTAATGAAACTATGGCACATTAAGTGTTCAGTATTGCAACTTACTGGGAAGTTTTCATCAACATTAAGAAGATTTTGATTTAAAACATCACAGCTACAATTTCTGTGTATTCATTTGTAATTTCCTTTTTCATTTTGTTGCAGTCATGAATGACAATATTAACTAAATTCCATTTTGCAAGGTGCTGACCTCCTAAAAATCACTGTCTTAGGAGTTCATGGTCTTACTCATTTCCCAGGAAGACTTCATTACTTTCAGGTTTTAATCCACTGAGATAAAGAGGAAGTTGACTAGATAGCACAAAAATAGGAATGCTGCTTTTTTGATATCATTTCTGATGGGGAACTCAAGAAATCTCATCTATCCTGCATAAAATAACAGACATTTATTTAAAATAATACTTGTATCTCTTCCTGTGAGGTGAAAGCAATTATTCTGGAGTTTTTGCCTTCATAGCCTACTTCTAAGACTGTAAGGAAAAGAAAGAATAGGGGCTTGACATCACTGTGAATATTCACTGGAGGTCCTGCCTGATAAATGTTGGATGGAGGTGTTCTGGTGGGGTACAAGGTCCCATACAGCTTTGAGCCTCGTGCTGCACTGATATTTCTGTAGGTCCTGACCTGCTGTGCACCAGAAGCTTTCTGAGAGTTTTTGAGAACTCAAATTCAAAATGCCAAATTCTCCTAAGCAGGTAACCACGTATGTAAAGTGTGAGTGGATTAAAGCTAACCCGTGCTGGCTTCAGCAAACAGAGCACCTTTCCAAATAATTTCATTGTTCTCTCTGGGACGGTTTTCTTATTGATAAATATTAACATTACAGATACATTCAGCTTGATACTCTTCAGAATTACTAAATGTGTATCTGTGCACCTAAAATGAGATAATGCTCTTACTGAAGTCTGTGCCTCTTGTGTATTCAGTATCTTTTTGTGGCAGATCAGTGTATTAAAAAAAAAAAAAGTATTAGGTAAGTGTTTTGATCCTGATTTCTTATGGAAATGAGGTTTGTGTATTCAGTGTTAGTGACTGTGTGTCTGCCTACTGACCTTTTTGCTCTCTGATTCTCATAATTTCAGTTAAATTCGACAAAGGTAGAAAAATGTTCATAGTATTAAGTTTACTTTTTGAGAGTAAATGCCAGATTGAGAAGGTGTACTCTACACTAAAGAGGAAGAGGAGTCGTCCAGTCTCCGCACAGAAATCTGCAAAGTTTATTTTCTTTTCCAAGGATGAAAATTAGGCAGTGTGGGAACAGTTAATCACAAACAATGTCCTGCTAAAACTGTGGGGAAGATGCTGTTAAGCAAATTCCCAAGCCCTCATATTATCCTGATGAAATTTATCACCTAATAGGATGCATGTTACAAAAGAAGTCCAGGATTCTTGTGGCTTTACTCTGACCAGTACTGTCTGTCCCTCAGGGAACGCTGTCAAGTGGTTTGTGTAGAAAAAGACATTTAGGAATGGTACATCCGTTAAGTGTAGATGAAGAAGAATACCTTACACTTTCTACAGCTGGCTGAGAACCATTTACTTTAATAATGACAAATTAGTCAAACCTTGTAAATCATTAACAAGCAATTAACTTTCTTACTAGAGTTTCAGCAGACGGAGCTGTTCTTATCGCTGTGACTGCCTGGGAATGTTATCTGCCTCCCAAAGCAGCTGACTCTGTTAGATGGCAGTACCTGATAAAGGGCTTTGGTATATCACAGGTGTCTTGGGAAAGGAGACTGATACACAAACTGGCCTTTTCACCTGCTGCTGAGATCCTCTAGAACTGTTGGTGCCCTCTCTCGAATGCAAGTCTGTTGGTACAAATTAATTTTTGCAACTTGAGTGGGAGCTGTACAGTCAATGTATTTGTCCAGTACAGTGTATTCCCAGACAGGGAGGACAGCTAGACTTTGTACTTCATTTAGTACCAGTCTAAAAAGCATGTGCAGTAGACAGGCTACTAATATAATGTGACATTTTTACATGCAGACTTGGACTGTATTTTATGTTGCATAAGAGAAAATAACATTGCTTTTACAGCTTCTTAACTTCAAGTAAGCTCCTACCTCTCCTTTAGTTGTGGTGAGTTTAAAGTGCTTGTCAACAGTGCAAATGATTTGAACATTTGTTTAGATGTGTCATCAGTATGGGTTTAGTCAGTTACTTCTAGACTCCTCTAAACTCCTGATTTATTTAATTTTATGTATTAAAAAACTAAGCATCCTTTTGCAAAAAGTTATCTTTAAAAAAGATGCTATTGTAAGATAATTACTTAGTTGTAAGTAAAATGAATGTGTGTGATGCAAGATGAGTTTGTTTAAAGAGTTTATATATATCTTTAGTTATTTAAAGAAGAAAATCTTTGAGAACCGCAGTAGATATTGGTGAGGCTTTTCCAAATTATGATTTCCAAGATGAAGTTGAAATAGGTGTCTTGTGGAATCCAAGGGGCAGCTAAGCTTATTTTTGCATGGAGAATTACTATATTCTGTGTCTTCTATTAAAATGTTTGTTTTGTTATAACTTTTTAATTAGGTTGCCCTTCCTACGAGAGACTCCCACTACAGTATCAAGAATATGTTATCAATCTTGGCATAATTTCTAACTTCTGCAACAGTCTTGGGATTCAAAATCCCTACAATGCAAATTAAATTAGGAATGCCTTTCCCAGAGAAGATACATACCCTTTCCAAGGAGTGGGTGAGACAAACACACAAGGTTGTTTTCTGCTTTACCTTATTGGGGCGGTCTAATCCAGGCCTAAGGAGTCCAGCCTCTACTGTGCCTAACAACCACCTTGGAACAATTTCTCTGGAGAAAATAAATGGGTTTCTTGTCAAGGCCATTGTAACAGAGGAGCTGGGGGTATTGATACTGAAGGGGTCATTTTTTTCCTGTTGTGCCCTAATTCGAGGGTGACATGTTGTAAATGTTGCAGTTTCATAAAGTTGCACGAGACATCGCTTTGTCTTCTCCCTCCCAGATATTTTCTAAATGTGTCATCATCAGTCATGTATAAAGCATATAATCTTTTATCATCACTATGCACATTCTGACACTCTGGTGATTTAGTCTTAATACCATCCCTATTACTCTGTAGGTGAAAATCTCTTATTGTATTACAGCATCTTGTTTTCCTGCCTAATCATTTGTGCTGTTTCTCTTCTCCATCATCTGTTGTTACCTGTTTCTGTGTGCTGAGGCCTGTTGGTCAGTTGTTTCAGAGAGTAAGTCAGGATGTTGATTTTACTGAAACAAAACAATACATCAGTGAAAGTATTATGGTCAAACCCCAGAGGTAGGTCAGTGGTTTTCCCACAGAAGAGAGTTGTGACTGGTAACTGTTCTCTAGAGAAGTTATCGAGAACCAGATAAACAACTGGACAACGCTTAGGGAGCCAAATCCTCAGGGTATTGCTCCAACAAAGTAACTATTGAAATATCAGCCCCTGAGGCTGAAATCTCATGTGTGTCTGTAGTTTTATGCACTGTGAATATTCCTATTGACTTCAGTGGGATTACTGGTAATGAATATAGTTAAACATGTGCATAAATCTTCAGGGCATACAGGTCTGTAGAGTTTTCCCTGTTTATGACTGTGAGCTTCAAGGTTAATTTTGGAGAAACTTAGGAGAAGCTTATTTGTCCTCATTGTTTGAGGCTTCTGGACAAACCAGGAGCACAGTCATTAGTGTTTGCAATTTCAACAACCTTTTTCAAATAGTTAAAAGAATATTTATTTTGCAACTGTAGCTGTATTGATTAACGTGTGATTTTAGCCTTCATGTGAAAAACAGGCAGCTCCTCATGGCTTAACTGGCATTTTGAGAAGAAAAATTAATGCTGTGTAATTACTGAATTTGGGTTTAAAAATACACAAGTACACCCAGGTGTACATTCACACACAGGCATGCATGCCCACATGTACGATATTTATATGATTTCCCTGGGGAGATGGGAGAGGTTTTTTTAGTGTATTGATTTTTACTTTTTCCCACATTTCCTAAATGGGCTAAGTACATAGAAGTAAAATGTCACTTAATAATTCTTCTGTGTTCTTTTCAAACTTTGGATGGAGCAAGGTCACTGTACAGCCATTTTAGGCAGAAGAGTTTTTTGAGAATGCGAGTGCGAATTACCATAAAAGTAGTTTTGCCTAAATACTAAAGGTGACTTTTAACTGAAAAACTATAAAGTACTTCTCTTCAATACTAAAGAGAGCTTTTAATTGAAAAGTGTAAGTGAACCTACAAAGCAAGGTTAACGTTTAGTGGTATAATTTTATACATGCACTTTGGCAGTCACAATGGCTTTGATTCAACCTTGACTTCCTACAAGATCATAAAAAGGCACAGAATAATTTGTTATAAAAGAAATGAGAAGTGGAGTACAAATATGAGTCGCATAACAAATCCTGAAGACGAAATGGTAGCGTTCAAAGGAAATGTAGCATTTTATGCCAGTGCCATAATTCTCAGACAACATTACAAAGAAAGAAGTATGGCCTGCAACTCGACCTTCCTCCTCCTCCTCCCCACTGCAGTTCTGTAATGATGTTTAGAACTTTATAGCTCAGTTAAAAAAGGTCTTAAGGAAACACAGTGTCCTGTGCCCTTCTACAGGATACTGAATTCCCAATCACCTTAAATTCTCTCAGTAGCTGGGCCTGCTTCCTGCCGAGGACACTGCCAAGCAGCTAGTATTTTCCTCCCCACGTTCAGAGGAACTCCACATAATTTGCTTTTTGGGTAATCTTACATGCCAAGCAGCTAAAGATGATTGCCCATGCCCAGTCTTTCCCCTTTTTATTTCTGCATGCAACCACTGAAACATTGGAAAGATTGCAAATAAGATCCAATGCTCCAGTGAACACAGCAGAAGATACTGCCCTAGTTAATGGTTTGTTGAAGGCCACCAGCTTTCATTCACCAGCTGAATTAACTGGGCACCACAGCTTTATTCCTGCTTGATGTTACATTACCAAGTAACAGGAAAAATCTGCAGTGTCAGGACAGTTTTTGAATAACAAAAAAAGAGAGGGTGTCATCTGAAGAGTGTGACATCTACGTAGGTTATA
Source organism: Manacus candei (assembly GCF_025592945.1). NCBI lineage: Eukaryota > Metazoa > Chordata > Aves > Passeriformes > Pipridae > Manacus > Manacus candei. The sequence goes on from NW_026138062.1 coordinate 72,068,509, forward strand.
GAATTACTGAGTATGACTTAGCAGAGTCAGGTCTGTATCTCAGCTACCCCAAGGTATTGTCTTTTTTGGAGGTGCATCTTGATTCGTCGAGTTGGTAAGATAAGCTTTTTACTGAAGTAGATCTAAAAGATCTTTGCCTGAACTGAAAAACAGAATAGCCTCTTTCTGAAGACCAAAAAGAGATCACTGAATTATTTACTAACTGTGAGAAGAATCTATATTAATTTTGTGTGTGTAAGTGTCTGACAGTAGGCCACTGGCTGTTTCTCAGTAGCATTTCGTGCTGAGGAATTTCTTGGGAAGACAAAAAAAAAAAAAAAAAGAAGTGGGAGTAAAAGCCAAAAAAGGTAAAAAAACCCCATCCTGGGGTGACACACAACTGGTGGACTGCATGCTTTCATGCCTTATGCTTTCTCTTGTAAAGGGCTGTCAGAGAGGAAGTAATATGTACTAGCTCATGGTAATAGCCTAAACTGGAGACAAATTCATCTCTTACATGCACTCTATGGGCTTATAAAATTTATTGTGATTTTTTTATTCTTACATCTAAGGAAAATTTTATCTTATGGCCTAGAAATTTAAGCAATTTTCACATTTATTTGGGAAAAAAATGCAGATAGCAGCCTGTTAAGAATATGTGATGTCCACAAAGTACAACGGGTTTGTGGGATATGTTACTTACTAATGTATTTAAGAAAATGTCACACTAGTTTCACCCTAAAATGTCTCACTAGTTTCAACTTTTAAAAAGTTTTGACTTTTTGGTTATTATAGCAGTGACTTCCATTTGTAGCCGAGCTTTTCTTAACATTTCAGATGGAAAGTCATATACACGTGTATATGAGATTAGACTGTTTTGCTTTGTAAACAGGAGTGGTTGCTGTTGACAAATGGCTTTGTCTGTCCAAAGTTGTGGTGGTTATAAAGTTGTGGCGGTTTCACTCCTCTAATCTGACTGGTATTGTTACAATGAAGTGCTTTCAGAAAATGATACATGACCAGCAGTGCTTTAGTAAACAACAGTGACTCGATAATTCTGCAAAAATTTAGGAGGATATAAACGTGGGAAAGAATGGAAACAGATATTGCTGGATGACTGCTGTGCACCTTTTATACAGGGAAAAAACCTATTCCCATATGTCCCCAAATAGGTATTAAAACCAATGTACCTCTTCTTTGACATCTGTTAGAACAGAATGAGTCCATTTGAAATCCCCCAAACACTCACATAGTGACAAAGTCTAGTAAATGAAGCAAAATGGTTTGGGGAAATGAGGATGTGTAAACAAGCCAGTCACATGTCATTTACTTTCTTGGATCACACCAGTATTTTTTTTCAGGTCTGACTGCCTAAGTCTCTGTGCACAAAGCTGTTTACAGCACTGAACGTAGATTTTCCACCTTAAAGGACAAGGCTGCTTAAATCACGTCTGTTTTGGAGCTGGTTCTCTCAGCTTCATTTGATTTGCAACAGGGAGTGCATCTGTTAGCAAAAACAAGCGTGTGAGGTTCTTCACTGTTGTCACTAGTGACCAGTCTAGTAATAGAGAACTTTTTCTGTATGGTCTAAAATTTTTTGGTGTTCTCTGCTAGCACACACCAATGTTCTGCATTTATGTCAAGAGCTCATCATATTTTCCTGCTTTGGATGCTTAGTAATGGTGTTCGTATTGTTTTTTGTTCACATGCCATTTGTCTGCAGTGTAGCTGAAGGTGCCAGAAAAAAACCAACATAATGTTGTTTAGTAAACTCTAGATGTTGACAGTAACTGAGGACCTTCCTTTATCTTTAGAGTATTGATTTCTTATGCACGATTTCTTCCTCTTTGTCTTGAAGGAAATGGTGGGGAAAGAGTTTTAATCGATGGTAGATCTATTTTTATGTCTTTATGGTACATTCTTGCCCGTGTTGTAGTTTATATTTTGGGGGATGTTGGCGAGGAAACGAGTCAAATATTGGTGCATTTACAAGCCAGTTTGTCTTCAAAAGGAATTAAACTGTCACTCAGCAGACCCTGGGACTAGCCTGTCCTTGTCTGTCCATAGCTCACAGTGGAGCTGGAGGGTCAGTCAGTGTAACGTGATTTACCCCTGACTTAAGTGAAGAAAAGAGTGTCACCAAATTTTGTGAATGTTTTTTTCTAATCCCTTCTCTCTCACAGATTAAAACAACATAAATTAGAGTGCATTAGAGGAGAAAACAGGCAGTATTTATAAACATAACTCTTCCCACTTTGTGGTTTTAATGGAAGTGTCTTCATACTGGTGATTTCACGTATCTTTACAGTTGTCATCAATGTTTTCAGCATGCTTTGAACTTTTCTGAGGGCATACCATTTTTTAAAATGCATAGACACTTCTGGGGAGCTCTAGATGTGCTTTTTCATTTCTTCTGGAGAGACATTGCTTTTTTAACAACAGAGGATGCAGGAAGCAGCATCCAAATCCAGTTCTGTCTGGTACCATTTTCCTCTGCACTGTCCCCTCTAAGCAACTGTTACTTTTGTTTCCATTGCAATCGTGGTACTTCTTGCAAGGAAAGCATTTTTGAACATGACTAACAGCTGAGAATTCAGATTGCTTGGTACATTTAAGGGATATTGGAGGAAAACCATAGAGATGGTAGACCAGGAAGGCGGGCTTAGGCTCTGGGGATGGCTCTTTCACTCAGGATGTGCAACCATGGACAAGTAATTTAATCTTTCAGTAAGTCTAATTTTCTTACACAGAAAAGCAGCAAGAGTGAACTTAGAGACATTAATCACTTTAAGTTGGACTTCACTGTGAAGAGGATACTGATATCAACATTAATGTAACTTGCTAATTTTATTAGCCAACAGTAACCAGTTTTACCAATCCCTGTTCAAAAATGGACTGCATTTTGATTTAATCAGTTTACTTTGATATACTGCTTAAGGATAAATCTAACAATCCAAGAATTTTCATCATGAGTGATTTCCCTTGCCCAAACCTATGCTAATTTCCATAAGAGCTGTGTGAACAGATTACTGCTAAAATAGTCTTTTAAGGTTTCAGGATGAAATACAACAATATGATGTCCTTATTCATATTAAATATACTAAGAGTTTGTAACTGTGGAGTTTAAAATATTTCAAAACTTAGTTTCTTTTTTTTAAATGGTACTTTAAAAGCACAATAACTTTGCCAAAAGGATGTTTGATTCTAAAGCATGGGACAGTGGGAAGCTGGGAGTTCCTTATAAAATCCAACCCTTAGGAGTGTTGTAATTGATGAGAACTGGAGGCAGTAACAGATGATGTCTGTAGGCCCTTACTGATATCTATTATAGAGAGACATGTTTGATAAGGAATATGCAATAATTTTATAATTACTAAAATGTGTATAATAAGAACAATAATGTACTGACTAGGAAGTTTGTCTATGTAGGCTCAAGGTATGGTCAGCCAATGGATTTATACAGGGTATTTACCCCACCCCAGCTGCAAACTGACCTTTCTACATTTGGGTTTGGAGTGGAAAATTGGGTATTTTATCCATCTGGCAAAGGGACATTGGAAATTGTAAAACATGCATGTTTGGGGGGGGTAATTCTGTTTAAGGGTAGGTCTGTATCTTTCATTAAAACTGTGGTTTAATCACATGCCTATCACAGCTCAGTGAGAAGCCTCATAAAACCACTTTGCTGGTACCTTTTCACTCTAACAGCTTTGCAATTTTTTTTGTTGCATTAAATTTCAAATGCTTATACTGTATGATTGCAAGTGTCTAATACAGCATTCATGTGCTTAGCTTGCAATATTTCAGTTTATTTATATCGAGTTAATGCTGGGGAAAAAAGGGTGAATTTTTGCATTCCACTGACTAGCTAGACCCTCAGACAAGAAAAGTAAGACTTGGTAGTCTAGCCATCTCTTTTAGTATTAAAAGAATGCAGTCAGGTTTTTTGAGACAGTGACGGTAGTAAGTTGAATTAAAGATGCTTTATTTTGCTTTCTCTGATGGCTTCACTCTTGTATTGACAATGGTTTTAGGAAAATAGGATTGAGACCCACATTCTGGATCAATAAATCTATTCTTCAGCTATTCTGGACACAACATTATATCATCTCTTTCACAAAATTATTGAGCGAGCTCCATCTGAAAATATGTTTTATTCCTCCACTATGCTTGTTAGGAAAGTCATTTCAGGATCTAGTAGCTGTAGTAGTTTTGGGCTTTCTAGTCTTCAGCATAAACTTAATTATGGGCAACCTGTAGCTTCCCCTCCCCCCTAGTTTAAGCAGCTTTTTTCCTCCCTATTTTTATTTTTACAGGCACAGTTACAGATTTTGTATTATAACAAACACAACATTTCAAATTACATCTGAAGGACCACCTCATGCAATAAAGCAAGAGCTTTAGTTAATTTAAATCCCAGAGAAAAACGTCCACAAATTCCACGCCCTTATTACATTTCTGAATAATTTTAAAAAGAAATGCAGGATATTCCTGCTCCATTTTGCTGGAAGGAAGTCCCGCTGCTAGAGCACAGCATTGCTGCAAGGGGTTGAGCTAAACTCAGCTTGAACCTGATTCTGCTTCTGGAAGACTTCCATTAGCTTCAGGAAGGCAGTGTCAAGGCTCATGTTATTAGACAAACCTCCAATGATCAGAGAAGCCCATATTTTGGCTGGGTACTGCGGCTCATGCAGTGATAGGAGCAGAGGAGGCAACAAATATTTGCCTCGCGTGGTGGTCCTGCATTTAACACAGAAGGGACAAACTCACCCAAACAGGTGGTGATTATACTCTTCCTACATTTATAGCTGTTATGGAGGGTCAGAAAGCTGTTGGAGGAGAAAATGGAGAGAAGTACCATGAGATTGAGACATACAAAAGACTTAAGTGCCACTCAATTGCCTTAAGGCATTCCCATTAAACATAATTACCCTACTTACTAAGCACCAATCATAGCTATTAAGTATCATCGGGTTTAAATTAGTTCCCTGGGAGACATCCCGTTTAAGCAGATTTCCCAGTTAAGCACAGGAAACTTCTTTTTTAATCAGTCCTTCCTCTTCTCCTCTTCTTCATTTTACCTGCTGTAGAGTTGCCTGTTTCATAACTGTCCAAACAAAAGAATTCCCAATGTGTTTATCAGGTGCACATTATTAAAGGCAAGAGAAATACAGTGCTTGGCTTACACTTCCAATGTAAAGAGTGGAAGGATCAATTCCTCCTGCGTTCGGAGAGGATGGTGCTGGAAGGTCACTGGAAGTGTTTGGACTGGCCTTGCTTCTCCACATCCATTTTTCCTATGGGTGTTCTTCTCTTGTCTTAAACACCCTATGGGAAGTCAGTGTCTACCCAGAGTGCTTATTCCTTTGAAGTATCCATGGATTATTATCACATATATTCTCCTAGAAATTCATCCAATGTGGCTATTCTGATTTCTCTGTCCTTGTGTCAGTCAGTTCTTCCAACGAAGAATCACAGCAGGACTGAGGCTTTAGGGGACCTTCAGAGCTCCCTAGTTCAGCCCCCTGCTCAAAGCAGTTCTAAATAGATCAAGTTGCTCAGGGTTGCTCTAGCTGAATCTTTAAGTCCTCAAAATACACTGTAGCTGCTCTTTTTTCTTGTTTCTCTTCTGAACAGTATTTTTTGAAACGATTCAGTTTATTTTTCATTGTTGTTTTTGCTGGTAGAGTTGTGGGGGGGGTTATTTTCTAGTTGAAGAAAATCACTCCTTTTTCAATATTTTCAATATTTTTTGCTAAGCTTTCTTATGGTCTTCTGAGTTTATTCTTCTTTAACATCATGCTATAAAAGACTGCTACAGTGTCTGCCAAATCTGTTTGTGTCTTAGAGCAACACAAAACCTGGAGAGCCTGGTCTGTCAAAGTGCTATTGTGGTTTGCTGCAATTCTAGGTTTTCCTCTTCAACTCCTCCTTGTGGATGTACAGTAGATAGTTTAAACAGCAATTCTCAAAGGAGTACTTTAATTTAAAGAGCTTTTTTTTCCAGTGAAAACTATTTTATATGCCTATTTTCCCACCATATATAATGAAAAAGGAGGAAAACCAGTGGCTATTTTATGCCTGCCACGTTGGATACGTTGCTGATTCAGATATGGATTAAACCCTTATCTGTTTAGTAGCTGTATTACTTAAATACTAGATGGAAGTTGACAAGTATGACTGTCATTAAAGTTATTAGAAGATAACTGCATTCTAATTATGATGTGATTATAGTTTCTGAATGACTCACCAGGTATATATGTGCCAGCACTTCTAGTTTACGTACAGGAACAGATTTCAGGTGCAAGAGGGATGTTAAGATGAGAGTTGAGAAAAAATGTTGTGAGTTTCAGAAGTTGGAAAGCAGACAATCCTTCTGAAATGCTGCTATGCCCTGGGATGTCTGAGGTGTGTTCTGTCCTGCCCCTGCAACATTTTAGGACAACTGGTGTTGTGTTTAGAAGAAAAATGTGAGATACTGTGACTGTTGGCAATATTGTTATTAGAGCAGTGTTGGGTAACAGTGGTTCTTAACTCAGTACTAATAAAGTAAATTAAAGAGTAAATAAAAGATAATGCCCAATCAAGCATCTGTAAATTACAGATAATCATAACTTTTCTTGAGGAGAGCCCTGACTCTTTAATCTACTATTGAGTGGTAGGGGAAAATTTTTAATTTAAACTTTGTGGCAGGCTTTCAAAACATGCAGGTAGTCTTGGGGTGAAAAACAAAACACTGTCCCCAAGTGCAAACTAGGAAAAAGAACCCAAATTCGGAATTAGATTAGAAATTAGGAATTATTTTTCATCACAGTGACGAGAAAAAAAAATAAATTGTCTTGAGTTGCATATTAGTTCCAGCAATGTTTAACATATATATTAAAGAACTAGGGAAGAGGAAGAGGAGTGGGGGAAAATAATAATCTTGCAAAAGATTTAGATACTTAAAAGGTGAAAAAGTGCGATGAACTTTAAGAAAATATAACTTTATTGAGGGCACTATTGAAAGGATTTTAAAATAAGTGTTTCCATTGCTTGGTTTTTTTTGAGTTACAAGTCTTTAGAATTTTCTGAAGTAAAGATTTACACATGGTAAATTTAGGACTACTTATCTATAGTGAGTACACTCAAAAAGCATAAAGTTAAGATACTCTGAATGAATTTGCTGACATAATAGGAAATGTACTACTTAGAGGAAAAAAAGGAATGATGATTCAGCTCTCTTGTTAGCAAGATAATGTCTTTAGTTACATTTCATGGATAAGAACGCTGGTCTCTGGACTAGCAGTTGTAGAGGCTGTGCTGTACATTTGCTATGCCTTTTATCCCACCCAGGTAGTTTGCCCCTTCTCCAAGCACAGCCTTGCTATTGAAAAGGAGTAAATGGAACATACAGGACATGCACTTGCTCAGCTGCTGAACCCACCTGTTCTTCTTTCAGTTCTCACCTTCCTCACTCCCACTTTTGATCATTCTCAGGTCCTGCATTGTCTTGCTCTTCCATTGTCTTAATCCCAGATATAATGCTGGTCAAAGTGGGCAGGTGAACATTCCCTAGTGGAGTGTTTCTCACCCCTATTATACACCTACAGATCCAACCAGATATGTTCAAGTTAGAAGGTGAAGTGATGAAACGAAGGCAGCACAGCAGAGCTTTGCACAGTGCTTCCAGCCTGCCTAGGATCTGTAGGGAGAACTGACTGCTGAGGAAAAGGGAGAAAAAAGGTAGGGGGGAGAAGGGAGAGAGAAAGAAGGAGACTCCATATTTATTTAATAGGTAACTTTCTCAGGCTGCTGGCAGGTCTGATTTTAAGATGCACATTCACCTACAGGCTCAGTGTGTCAGGAGTTGTGACGGGGGCAGGGGAGCACCTTTTGTACAGATGGAGAAAACTCAAGCATCTCAAATCCCTCGGTGGGGTGGCAGTTGGCAAAGAATAAATTTTTAATTTTTCTCTGGGTGTGTTCAGTCAACCATTAATTTGTTTGTCTTCGCATTTGTTCTGTGTCTCTGATGTTCACTTTTCGTGCACACTGATGACAGGTTTTCAAGATTTCTTATGCAATGGAGAGTTCACGTTTTTTTCCATGAACAACAGAACTTCATGTCACATGTGGCCTAATATGCAGAACATTCCTGAGTATTGCTGCAGTACTGCATAACAGAACGTGGCATGCACGCAAAGCTCCTGTGCCCTGCTCTCCTTTGCACTTTTGTCCACTTTATGAAGGGTTGCTCCTCTGATTTCAGTACAGTACTATCATATTTAACTTTAGTAAGAGGAAAATTGTGTGCCTTTTCCTGTAAATAAAGTGTTGTTGGTTTACTATACTTTATACATCCTTTAATCAGTTGGACAGTGCCTTCCAATGATAAGGATCAAGGCATACATCAGTATATGTTTGATTGGTTTTAGCTCAACGCTGCCATTTAGCTCAACATCCCCTCAAAGTTAGCACAAGAGTGAATAAATCCAATATACTTCCTCATATCTGTACATGCTAAGAAAGCTTTTCCATACTTACAGCATCTATTTAACAATTTTCTAATTATTAGGAACAAAATAATAATTATACCACAATTTCCTTGGCCATGGGAACACCCCCAGTGAAAAAGAGTGCTTTGGAGGATAACAGATGTTTTATCTCTTGGCCTCTGACTTCAAAGGAAAACAGTTATCTGGGAGGCACAAAAAAAAAAAGAGGCAATAATCAATTGTACTGTCATATTTTGAGAGCAGGGCAATTGCTGACTCAACTGCTTAACACAAAGCATCTGAGACTACTTGTTTGGGCAGGCTTAAAATCTTTCAAGTAATGGCAAGATGCTTGGAATGAAATGCTAAAATTAATAAGTTTGTAGTTTTTAATCATGTTTGGTTTGGGTTGTTTTTTGAGTTATTTTTTACAACAAAGTATTTTTTAATGTTTATGACTTCTCAAAAATAGAGACTGAATGCCTCTCACAGTGAAGTTCACAATACTGGCTTATCATACAGAAAGCTATTTGTTTACAGCAAAACGTTTAATTAAATGGGTCATAACATGTAGATAAAGAATCTAAATATTGATGTAAAGCAAAGCTGAGGGTATTTGGGTAAGTGTCAAAACAAGTCTTTCCACCCCCAAGAATCTACAACAGGTTTTTATCCTTTCCTCTACTGTTGTTCCTCTTTTTCCCTGGTGATTTCTTCAGGGGCCAACTGGATATTATGATATTTGAATGATTATACTAAATATGGAGAAAGAATTTAATTTAAGTACAAGAGACAGTCTCTAGTCTAAGTCAAAGGTCCTTGTGAAATAAGTGTAAGATACAAAAGGGACAAGGGCTTAATCTTGAACATTTGTCACTTTTCCATGGCAGAGACAGGTTATTGGTTTCTAAATACTGAGTTAAGATAAAGTGTGTTACTGGTTTTTTTTTTCTTTTTCCCTCCTGAAAGAAAACAATTCCATTATATGTTTCTTTAAAGTGATCAGGAATAATACACAATTAACAAAAAACCACCCACAGACCCATTCATTCAATTGAAACAGTAAATAGCAGGAAGAAAAAAATACTAATTTCAAGCTCCATTGGAAGAGAAGAGTATTTGCTAAATTATACAAGAAAAAACGGTATTAAAATATTTCAATAAACATTAAAACATTAGGAAAAAATACTGAGAAGGTGATGTGCTAAGCTAATTAAAAATATTCTGTACAAACATGCATGTTGGTGCGACAGTCTTGTATTAACGTATCACCCCAGTGCAGCAGGTACTGTTCACACTGAGTTTGGACACGAACCTTGACAAAACCAGGATTGATTTTCTCTACTTTCACATTGTCACTTGCTCCTTAAATTAGCCTTTTCAAACAAGGTTGAACAACATACCCTGCTGAGGAGTCTCTTTGTCTCCTTTGCTTCTCTTCCCACGCCGTTCTCACTCTGTTTTCCTTTCCCATTCTCACCTACTTCTTTGTGCTATCTGCATGAGCAATAAAAGCATCCACTCTGTGCACTTGGAGATGCAGTCCAACAATCAGGGAAGCCTGAACTTGGATCCCTACCCTGAGGCTGCCTCTTCTTCAGCGTGTCCACCCTCCTGCTTAGGCAACAGCGAGTGGAGATGTCACTGCACTGCCAGAGGACAGCCACAGATTTTGGAAAAAGCAGATGAGCTGCTACATGCAAGCGGGTGCAAGGTGATGTTAGGGTGAGGCTGGGACCCACTCTACTGGAATTTTGGATGCACATACTTAGTAGAGGGAAGAAGGGTTAGAGGGTTAGACTGCAATTCAGGTTGGAGCATGAAGTTATGTCATCAGGCGTGCATGAAAATAGGGCAGTGGGAAGGGAGAGTGTGTGTGAGCACTGTACTCCCAGAGGCAATTAGGGTAACCTAAATGGCTGGAGAATTCCAGAATTTTTATTGACACATGTATAACTGGGTGTTTAATTTCTGGAGGGAAAGCTTTATTTGGAAAAGAACTAAAAAGAAATTATTTTTTTGCAGATGATTTAAATTGAGTCTTACTTCAGCCCTCCATGTGGAGAAGCATTGGCAGTCTTGTTTTAGGAGGAGCTCTGGTTTTTATAGAGAACTTATTTGTGTCCTTTAGACAGGCAGTTTTCTTGCATATCTGATCAGTGCACCCAGTTTAACTCCACCTCCTTCTTGGTCTTTCCAAACTCTTAGATTACTGGATGGGTAGGTGCACTGTCAAGATTACTTGTATGACTATAAAAGAGGTACAGTGGAGAAATTATTCATATATTATGGTTTAAAGAATAGTAGCATCATTTTTTTCATGAGTAACTATCTAATATGGAGACAGTGAAGTATTTTGGGAGAAGGGTAGATAAAAATCCACTCAGTTTAAGCTTTGGTCATCGCTCCAAGTGGCCATAAAACTGAAATGTTAATCAAACAAGTTAATGCTAGTTGGATGTGTTCTGTGCAATTGGTACTGTAACTTCATTTACTGTCTGCACTAAATTTTAAACAAGCAGCCTCCGTCCAGCTGTCCTCTTTGGGTATGTCTGCATGACAGAGGCTTTAGCTGATGGTAGCAGTGTGATGTAAACTCTCCCAGGATTCCTGGCAAATACTCCAGGGTTGCTACTGAGTGCTAAAACTCATGCTATTCATCTTGCCTGTGGAGCTGACTGGGCCTGCTAGATTAGACTAATGTAAATACACTGGGATGTGTTACACTCAGTTCTTAATGTGTCTCTCTGGCTGTGCCCTGTAATTGCAGCTGGTATTTGATAGATTCTTTGTTTGTGCTGTGCTTTAGTCTTTTTATATTTGAATTCAAGGCAGGAGACAGAAGTACATGTTTTTGGAATCAAATTTGGAAAGCACTTATAACAGATGTTGATAATTGTATGGTACTTTTGGCACTGCCAGAGAGAGGGATGAACACAGCTGGTTGAACTGTATTTACTGAAAATAAAATGCTGTGTAAAGTTCTACTCATTTTTGTATAGTGATTAGGCTGGTACAATGCACAAGTATTTGAACAAAAAAAAAACAATTGAAATTTTGGGTGTCAATTGTAAAGTACTATTTTGGAGTTCAGAAATAATCTAAATTGACTGTAAGTCATACTGCAGCAGTTCTGGAACTTCTTTGCTTTTATCTTTCCTGACTTTTTCACCCCTTTATCTCCAGTTAGATTGTTACACCAGAACTATTTGGAGCACAGGGATGACCTTCAACAACCCTCCCAAATGTATATACCTTTCATCTTTATATAAAATTTAATGCTATCTGCTGTTTCAGTGTTGCCATCTCAATTCAAATGGACCCTTGTGGCATATCTCAGCCATGTTTATCCATTGGAAAATAGTTTTGTGTTGTTCACTGATTTTCCTTTACTTCCAGTGTATTTCCACTTTGAACCCATTAATATATGTATTGAACACCTGTCCTGTTCCAGATCCCTGAGGTACCCAGCTCTTAACTTCTCTCTAGTTGGAGAAGCAGCCATTAATTACCACTCTTTGTTTCCTATCACCTAGCTAATTTTTAATCCGCAACAAGAATTTACCTCTTACCCTGTGGCTATTTATTTTCCTTAATAGTTTCTTGTCAAGTATCTTATCACAGGCTTTTGTCAAGCCAAGTAAGTTATATCAACCAAATCTCCCCCTGTTTCATTAACAAGGTCCAACAATTCACATAAGTCAGGGGCAGTGTTTTCCATCAGGGAGGTCCAGCTTTATCAATGTGTATTTGTATGCTATCAGCTGCTCTACAGCTAAATGGAGACATCATGCCCACAGTATCTTTAGTTTCTTTTTCATAAAGGTTAATTCATTAATCACTACCTTCACAGTGGGGCAATCAAGTTGAAATCACAGCTGATTTTCTGTCTTGCCTAATCTTCCTTGAAAATACATTTTTAAAATATTTTAATTATTAAAAATATTTTAGGAATATCTATAGGATAAAAATATGCCTGTTGCTCTCCTTAATTAATATATATTTCCTTAGTTTCCTGAAAATTAATATAAAGACATTTCTCTGCAGTCAAGATACTCCTCCTGATCAGCACTGCTGCATTCTGCAGAGACCACAAGCACTGATCCTGCCCTCCCAATTCTGTTACCACTTATGCATTGTTGCTATAGGTACAGTATGGTAGGAAGAGTGGGATTTACCAGAGCAGCAAAGGGTAGGGGACGTGTATCCCAGCTGCTCTGCAGAGCTCCTCAGGGCTACCTGCAGGCTTTGTGTTGGCTTGTTTGTGAGGCTTGCTCAGAGTTTGTGAAGTGTTTCAAGGTCTTAAGTATGAAAACATTTTAGATTCCCAAAGTTCAGGTTATCATTACTAACGTTAGTAAAAGTTATGATGATGTTCAGGTGTCTTACTGAAGTTACTGGAGAAATGCTGACAGAAAACAAATCTTAAAAGCTACCTCTCTCTATAACACCTGTTGTACATCTCTCTATGAAGTATTCAGTGACAGAATTAGAAGCCCACATTTCTGGGTGAAACGGATTTATTCCTTTAATTATTGAATGTCACACTCTTTGAAATAATACTCTGTTGTTTCAGAAGTTCCATGATAGCAAAGTTAGGAGATTCCGTGGTTGGGTACCAACTTTATCTTCATTTTCCACCTCCCTTCCTTCTCGGGAAGATACTTTCTAATTATTTGTGTTTTCCAGATCACTCGTGGTCTTTGCTCCCATGCTGAGTGGAGATTACAGTCTCCTATTAGCCCTTTTAAGGTCCAAGGAATGCCAGCCATGCCATGTGTGAGCAATCTGCAGGCACCATTAGCACTGCTTCAGTAGCTCTTGATAACACTCGCTATGAAGTCAATTAAAGACGTCAGGGGGTGGGCTGGACTGCTTCTTTTTACTAACAACTCTCATTAGGGGGTGGAGAACGGAGAGTTTGAACAGGTGATTTTTAGTATTTTAAATAAAAACCGTCAAAAATAGCCAGACTAGCTTTCTCCTTTATTTGCCACTCCCTTCCTCTCTCTTTCCTTCCCTTTTTCTAATTGTTTCCCCCCATTTCTAAAACAAATCTCTGCAAGATATGACATTTTACAAAGTCTGAAAACCACACTAACTACGAATTTAGCAGAAGAAATCTAGACAGATGGTAAAGACAGTAGAAATCAAATTAGTGTTTCAAAAGTGAAAGTCTTGGGCAGTCATTTTTCAGAGCATCCTCATATCTTGGCTAACCCCACTCGTGATTTGGGCCGAGTTGAGGACGTTCTCCCTTTTGCAGAAATTTTTAGTACTGTGCAGCTTGGGAAACTTGAGAGTCTCTAAATATTCAAGAAAAATGAAGGTATTTGAAGAATTAAGTAGAATATGATGTAATTGTCCCTGTGGTTATGTATAAACTTCAAGCAGCTGGGAAACAATATATTGCTCTGGAGGACACCAGTGAGGCTGGTGTGTGGCCTTGAGCACCCATGTTTTCATTGCTTATGCTGAATACCACTGGCATTTAACTCCTGAGGTGTAAGAATAGGTGTTTCATAAGAGAAACATATAAGCTGTAGTAGTTACAAAGTTCAAAACACAATTCATACTCCAGTTTGTGATTCTTTCTGTGGTTTTTCTTGTTTCTTGGGGTTTTGGGTTTTTTGGGGGGGAGAGCAGTTCTTTTCTTTCTTCTTTGTGTGATTTTTTTTTTTCCATTATTATTTTACAGATTTTCCGAAGAGATATGGCAGTATACAGTTTATCTTTCTTTTTCCAAGGTTTTGTTTTGAGTAAAGACAGTGAAAGTCTGAGTCTTAAACTGAGTCAGGATGTGTATTTCCACTCTAGGAGCCATCAATTATGATTGAGATTAATTCCAAGCAGGCAATGGGAGGGCTTCCTATGTTTTTGAACAAATGTTTTTCACTGGCATAGAGTTTGTATGACTGAGATGTCTTTAGTCTTGATATGGAGTAAAAGTGAGAATTCCTATTCAAGTTGTCTGTTTTCCTTATATGACCCACAAGGTATTCAGTTGTCCTTTGGAGAAATAAATTCATTAGCTGAAAGCCATCAGCTGTTTGGAAACAGCAACATGTAGCATAACCTCAGCAGGGAGGCACTAAATAAGAAAGCATTAGAGAGTGTTTTAACAAGAAAATATCTGATGCGTTTAAACAACCATCGTGTCACACTCCGAGAGAGCACAAAACACTGCTTGTATCTTGGAGTTATTTTGGTACAAGTTAAAAAATAATCTGGAATGGTTGGTTGAAATTCTTCTTTGGGCTCACAGCAGTATGTTGCTTGTGTTAAAGGGTTTTTTTGTTTTGTTTTTTTTTTTTTTTAACAGCCTTTGTTGCTGGTTGTTCAGTTTACACAGTGCTTATATTGGAGAAAACTAGTAAATATAATAGGTAATTATTTTTTTTCCCCCCCTCAGTGTACCCTCTATCTTCTACTTTATATTTATGGTATCTAATTTATTTTTACTTACTCAATACAAGGGAATACAATGGAGAGGGTTTTCAACATTAATACTTATTATGCCAGTTATTTATTTTCAGAATTATTTATTTCCATCTTGCCGAGTGTTTGATAGAAATGACTTATCTGCTAGTGTGTGCAATAAAGATAAAATGAGAGATTGTTTACTTGCCTACAAAGACACATTATTTGTTTTCTTTTGAAATAGCTGAGAACGAGATGTAAATTACCGTAGAAACAGTGATGTGCATCTCCATCAGAAGAGTTAGATTTATAAGGGAGTATCAAAAGCAAATTTGGAAATATGACCTGACTTATTGCATTAAACAACATTTTTCAGCCCACATACTGATATCTCACTGAGTAACTGCCCTGGATTTATTTTTATAAATTCTGTTAAGATAGGCATTATAGAATTGTCATTTGGACCACTGTGCAAGGAATTACAGAAAATACATAAAGGGGATTGTAGAGACAGATGAGACTGATCTATTTAAATAATCAGAGAAGGGGTCAAAAGAAGTCTGATATTCCATTTGCATCTGGGACTTGAGATCAGTTAGTTGTCCAAACTCACCCAGGAAAACCACGGTAAACCAGATAACTTGTTCTCATTTTGTACATTCCAGCCTCATACCACAGAAATGCTCTCCTATTACATACAATAATTTCAGCTGCTGAAATTGTCAAATCTGGTTAGTACTTCATTTTTTCCCCTTTAGATTATTTTTGTGCTAGTCTGTTATTCTGCACTAATGATGTAGAGGTTGAAAGCTCACAGACCACTTTTCTCTCTTGTTCCCCTTACACTGACGTGTCTAACCTGCTGCATCCATTTTTTTGATTGTACCTTTGGCGTGCTGATCAACTGTCACAACAAGCTGGAAGAATCCCTACTGGGTGTGTTGTGATGCAGAGTATCTGCTTTATAGAAGTAGAAATAATATTTGAAATTTTTGAAATATTTGAAAGCCACAGAAAAGAGCAGCGATGGGTATTAAATTAATACTTCAAGGGATCTTAAATGGTATTATATTAGACAGCTCCTCGAATGACTCAAGGCTTCAAAGTTGTATTTTTCCCATCTAAATGGCAATGTGTATGTCAGGTTTTCTGGCAAGGTATGTCAGCTTTTCTAGTAACCCTTCTTTGGCAGTTAAAGTTAGCAAAATATCTTCTACCTGAATGTCATATGGCAAATAATGGACACTCTTAGTGCTGGGTTTCCTGAGAAGATGTAACTTTTATCTCTAGCTTTGTCCTTGTTTTGTCTTTTTGCCTTTGAGCTGGGATGGTTTCTGTCAAGGAGAAAAGCAGGGGTGAAGCTACAACATTGCTCTATAAGCAGTACCCTGGCTTGGGTGCTGCTCCAAACGTGGTTTCAGGAGGATTCACAGTTACACTGACGTGCTCTGAAGCCATGTCCAGGTCCCAGCCAATACTGGGATAGAATACTCTGTTGGAGTGTTCTATCCTGTGCTAATGTACAGTAAGGACAAATGATGAAAATGATAGTAAGGCTTTGCACTTGAAAGGCCCCTTCATAATTCCTGGTTCTCCCTGGAGTTGAATAAAAAGTGATTGGAGGGATATTGTACGACTTAGAAAGTCTGATTCGTAATATATATTGGTGGCAATTTTAATTTATTTTTTTGAAAGAGAAATTTGCCGAGGTCTTTAAATGTTATCTTTTTGTAATGTCAATTCAGGTGTCACTGTTGCTCAGTTCTGTAAACTCTATCAACATGAGCACTTCTCCCAATTGAAAAAAACAACAGGGAGTAAGCAAGAACATAAAATTATTTTTAGAAAATGCATTTTTAATTACTGAACTGCTTAATTATTGAGTACTACTGAAAATATCCTGTGAACCTCATCATTATGCAAATGTATTCCATTTTGGAAACAATTAAATGATAATAAAGCATTCTTTTTTCTTTTACAACATATTACTGTAATGAAGCTGTTACCTCTCAGTGTGCATTTTAATGAGTTTTAAGTAACATTTTAATGAGCTCAACATTACCATAAACCCAAGGATTAGATAAAATTGAATTTACTGGGAAAAGGGAAGGGTTCATTAAGAGTTAATTATATAGTTTAAGAAGAAATATAATTCATTTTATGATGTCACTTCAACCATGAATCCAGCAGCAGATCTATACTTTATTAATAGTCATAGAAATGCCATTATTATATTGACATAAAAACATGGGTTTGCACACTACTGCTCAGGTTTGCAATGAAAGTTTCTGCATTGAAATCCCTGGGTCAACTTTGTTCTTATCCAGCTCATTATTACATCTGAGGAGGAAAAATACCAAGCTTTGTATTACTGGTTTGTAATTCCACCTACTATTTTTATAAACATCATGAACAGTGAAAGCAAAGTTTAATGGATTTACCATTGCCAGTAGGATCTGAAGCAGGTTCTGAATAAATGTCTTGGATTTATCATTTTATAAAAGGACTGACAGAGATTTGAATCCAATCTGCCAGCCCTCCTGACATGCCCACTGTAGCAGTGATGAATGTCTGCAGTCCAGGCTCCTGGATGCTCAGGAATCACAGGTAAATTCCCACACAAAGCTCTCGGCTGCCTGCATTGTGAACTCAAATATACATTTAGATGTTGTTCAGATCCTGCACAATGTGGATTTAAAGTTCTCAGTGCTCAGTAAGTTCAGCTACACACTGAATTTACTGCTGTGTGTCTGTTGGCGTTTCTGTTTTACCATTCAAAGAAGTATGGAGGGTTGTAGCTCAGAGCCATGAGACGTTTGATTAGAAAAGAACAAGAAAGCAAATTTTAAAGTTGTAAGCAAGTATTAGTTGGGCTGAATTAGTGTAGTGTCCCCATGTTCATAGGATAGGTCTGTGACCTGCTATTTAAAAAACCAACCAAACAAAGCAAAAAACCCCAGTATGTATTTTGTTCATGTCCCAGCCTGTCAGTGGGGTGAGGGAAACACTGAAAGGGGCTGAAAGCTTTCATGAGTTCCAGTAAAATGGACTTGACCTCCTAAACCCTGCTGTTGTGGGGAAAGGGCATTCTGGCAAATGTCTGCTTGAGAAAGAAAAGTCATGAACTGTGGCCAGCAGCTGGACCTGCTGGAGCTCTGTCACTCCTGCATGAGCCAGAACCAAAGGTGTGCCCCGGGAGTGGCAATTCTGATCTCTGAGCCTCAACATGCTGAGGTGAACCTGCAGACTTGCATTAGAAGGGTGACTCCATACAGCAGGGCCTTGGATTGGATATGGGCTCAAAAGAAAGGACAAAGGAGAGCTGTGAAGCAGGTAATAAGTTCTGGATATGACAGGAAGAAAGCAAAGTGCCACTGAATGTGTGATTATGAGCCACACGGTACTAAACTTCCATTTGTTCAGCAGCAGAAGTGTGTCCATGTCTTCTGAAGTGTTTCCAGTGGATCTATCTGTTGCTAAGTAAGGAAGGAAGCCCCAGTGAACAGAAGTAAGCTGTAAAATCAAATATGTGCCCACTCTTGGCTGAACATTGTTTACTGCCCCATGTTTTGTCCCCCAGAGGCTCACCTCCTTGTGTGAATGTGGCAGCACAGCCAGGCATGTGGAATTCTTCAGAGAGAAAGTGAAAATGTTCCACACCTACATCTGGAATTGTTCAGAAAAGGAGGAGCAGAGCTACAGAGGTCCTCCTCAAGGGAGAGTTTAATTCAATTTGCCTTAATTGAAGCTGCACAAGTGAACTACAGAATGTTTCCACTTCTCCTGGTCTCAGAGAAATCCCACTAGTTATATGAGCTATTGTATTTTATATATTCCTTATTCTAAATATAGGGAAGTACATTGCATAGCTTAACAACACATTTTCCTTGGTGGAAAATCTACTTTAAGTAGTACTATTCTCTCCTGGCCACTTATTTTCTCCACTTGTAATAGGTTGTCATTCTCTCTGTTGCTTATGAATCCGGGCTGTGAACTGGGTCAGTAGAGTGAGCTGGGTTAAAAATCCTCCAAACAGGAGATTTTTTAAAATTTTTTTGTAATGTAATTGTGATAGAAGAAAATATTTGTACTACTTGGCCTAAAATCTATCCCAGGTGAATACTGTGGCAGGCTAAAAATTCCCTGCATCCAATCCTGTCGAGTCTAATAATCTAATCTGCCTCTTTCAATATTGTGCTTTGTCTATCATATGGTGCTTGAATACTTTATCTTCTCAGTATAGGCTCTAGTTTTCCAGTGCAATCAAAGAATGACAGTATCTGTATAAATGTACACAAATTAACTCCTCTGTGGAAGCTGCAGGCACAGGTACTGTGTGTCTGGTTAAACTCTGTGCTAAGGAAGCAGAATATGAATGACTTGATTGTGCTGGGAGGTTCCCGATTAAACCTGTTTCAATGTTTAGTTATTAAATGTGCCTGAGCTGGAATGGGGTTTTTGTTACACTAGTGATTGGAAGAGAGGTAAGACGGAGAAGAAAGATTGTAAAAATGATTTTGTACTCTAATTGTGTGGCTAACAGAGGTCTTTCAGACACTTCAGAGGAACATAAGCCCTTCATCCGAAGGGTTGTTCCAGCTGTTGAGTAATGCAGATGTTAAAGGCTGTTTTACAGGCACATCTCAAATTGCTTCTTCACTGTAGTCTGGGGTAAACTGTTATTTGAGTTGTGCTCTTTGTCAGTTTTCTCTTATTTTAAATCCATCAGCAGATCTGTAGTTACCCTGATTTTCTCTTCTACTGAACTGCCAGAGGAACGTTCAGCACCAAGGGTTTAGAAGGATGTGTGACACGTGGTGGATTTATTTTATTCTTCTAATTTCATTGTACTGTTTGCTTTTCTGTTATGCAGAATTTGTTGTACATGGAATAGTGCTTTGGGAAAGTGGTACTAGTTATAGAAAAAAAAAAAAGATTGTTTCACATTTACTGCAATTCAGAACATTCTGCTACTATATTTTCAACAGTATGTCTGGGAGTTGATGTAACCACTCAGCTGAAGGTCATTTGGAGTCTCAGGCACAGTGTGACTGGAGGGTGGAGCTGGACACCCAGGTTCTGGTCTCCCTCTGAATGCTTAAGCTCCCCTTTCAAAATTGTTGCTTCAGGCTATCACGGTTGGTCTTTGCTCCTGCTTCTTTAATTTTTTTTCTTTTCTCTTGTATGATGCAGTGCATGATAATGAGAGCAGTGTGAACTCTTACATTCTTTTTCTCTTTTGAAAATAAGTGGGAGAGTTATATTATAGAGAAGCCATTCCTTATGCTGTTGGAATAGCTCAAAACTTCAAGAGATTTCTGGCAAATTGCAACAGTTTCTTTATTGTTTTGCATAAAATCTCAAATCTGGGGCTTCCTTTCCGTGTTTAGACCATAGAAAATTACTATTTTATCTAGTTATCTGTGGATTATTTCCTAGGTGGTAATATATTGACAGAACTCAAATTACTTTGTCCTAAGAGCATTTTTAATATAGGTTCCACATATCACATTGTTCCTTCTGTTCTCTAGAGCTCTGGAAACTTAAATTCATTACGCAAAATATTGTGATGACAAGTGACAGACAAATTATTTTGCATTGTTCAAGGTAATCCAGAAAAATTATCTAACATTTTTGATCAGTTGTTAAATTTGAAAGATTTTGAAGTTCCTTTTTTGAAGGAAGAATCTCATGATGGAACTTCAAAGAAAACCCCAACACTGGAAGAAAAAAACAAAAAGTTTGATTGTCCTCAGAGATGGTAGAAGTGGAAGTTTTAGTGAACAATGTCATTGAGCCATGCATCCTTGCTTTTTTAATTTATGGTATAGTGTTAAAGTAATATGAGATCATAAGTTGTAGAGGAATTTTAGGAGGTGGGATTTTGCTGTAGACTCTTGTAGGGGGGGTGCCAAATGTGACTGGAGCAGTGAGCATACACATTTGGTGACCTGAGGCCTTCTGCTGTCCCACCCCCTGCACACACAGTTCTTCCTTCCCTCGCCTTCGATTTTCCACCAGCTTCAAACGACTGGGAACGTCTCACCAGACATGTTTTATGCGTTTCCATTTTCCATTCTCTACTTGCTGGGACAAATTCTACAAAAGCTGGAAGCAGTGAAGCCTTTCAGAAGGTGAATGATAAAGGCCAGGTCCGGCAGGAAGCACCGCTGCTGAGCCCATGTGAGGTGCCATGCCTGTCCCTGGGACAGAGGACACGAGGCCAGCCTGGCCTAGAGAGCAGACCTGTTTAAATGGCACCTGGCAACCACCCCAAAACGGCCCATTGACATGAGGGCAGTTTGCAGGATGGGAAGTGAGGTGTTTGGGAAGCAGCAGATGGCTCTCACTGGTTCTGTGTGCCAGCTGTGGATGCGCCTTGCACTCCATGTCTGCTGAAGTGTGGCTGCACAGTCCCCTCATGATGGAGTTACAAAAGCTCACTGAGAAATTCAAGCCTTGCTATGTCTGCTCAAATATCTTGTTTTCAATCCTGACATCTGAAGGGAGCAACAGAAAAGCCCTGACAAAAAAAAACCCTGCTCACGAAAAATTGAATAGATGAGTTTTAGCTCATAATTAACAAATAGAGACCATGGTTAGGCATGGAGATAGGGGGGATGGATGGAAGAGAATTCCTGTGTTGGGCAACAGCCTATTTTGTTTGATGCTTTGCCTAATGTGGCTAAAGTATAGCAGTAATGTGGCAGTGACCCCCTGCCAAGATGGGAAAGCATCCCAGCTGTTGTGTATGTGTTGTGCATGTGTACACAAGAAGTTTATTAGAGGCTATTCACACTTCAGTGGAGCTCTGAGATTGCAGTCTGTATTGTATGGGCTAAATGAAGCATATAACATTCTATATTTCTCATACAAGAAATATTCATTCATTTGTATTTGTTTTCATGATTCTCATCTGCTCTCATTCCTTTGTTTTACTGAGGGCACATGTATTTTTTAGGTGTCTTGGCTGGGCTTGAACTGGAAGCCCAGGAGACTGAAGCAGCTGAAGTGGTTTTAGGAGAACCAACTCCAGTTTGAAGCAGAAAAAACACATTTGCTCAATGCTGTGTCAAACTCTCTGTTGCACTCATTAGGTTGAGCATAGTGCTGCAATGCTACTTTTGTACTCACCACAGTAAACCTGCATGCTCATATACTGTGGTTTCTGAACTTTACTAATTAAATCTGTGCTTTCTAGGGAATCTCTCTGCTGTGCACATAAACTCATAATGTACAGTGCAGTTTCTTGTATGCTCTTCTGAAGCACATGATGAAAAACTCCCACCAGAATTTTGTTCGTATATCAGGAACATCTGAGGTTTTTTGAATGTTGTTGCTTTACAAAATTGTTTATGTATTTCTAATTCCTGTAAGTTTCTGTTTGGTTGGTTGGTTGGCTGGTTGGTTTGTATGGGGGTTTTTTGTCTGTTTGTTTGTTTAGGTTTGTTTTTTTGTCTTTAGTTGTGGGTTTGTTTTTTTTTTTTCCAATTTTGCTTATTAGAACTTAAAAATGACTGTACTGCAAGAGAGCAAAGGTTTATTCAGTCTGATCTATCCCTTTTTTGACTGTAGCCTACAAGGGATTGTGGAGGATTGCCTTTTTTACTAAACAGGATCCTCCCTACTGCACTGCTGGGAGAAAAGCATAGTTGATGGGATTTGAAGAGTCCTCTGGTGCTTTTGGTGAAACTAGTCCCATATTCTTGCTGCAAAGAAGACATGCTGGCATAAAAGTGACAGTGTTTTGGTTGTGATGTGGTGTTTTTTAAGCTGTGCTTGCTTTCTCATCTCATATTCCCTTTAACTGGGAAAAAATAAATTCCTTACCCATGATTTTCTGAATAGGTAGTCCATTAGATGGGAAGAGCATGTAAAAGCTAACCTCAGACTTGAGTTAAACTGCTAAATGTCTGATCCTTGTTAAATGTGAAGACTTATAGCAGACTGTGCACATTTTTCAAAGTTTGTTGTCTACAGTTATGGTATCAGTTCTTCTAGAAAGTCTCTGAACTTTTAAGCAAGTGGTCGGGTTTTTAGTTTCAATGAAATAAAACTCCTAGTAATGTGTCTCTTGCTAACATTAGCAAGCTGTGCAGTGTATTCATCAAGAGTGATTATGCTTTAAGAATAAGAGAAAAAAAAATCTTCCCTGTATCCTAGAGAAAATTCTTCAACATATTACTTGTATAGCTTTAGATTTCTGAAATTACTTAAATGTGGTCTTCAGGATATTTGCATCCATAAAGAACACTTGGTTATGCTTATTGCTTCCCTTTGCCTTTCTTGACTGTCAAAACACGGTGATGCTTTTGAAGATTTATAGCAGATGGGTAATGAGATTGCTGACTGTTAACTGCAGCATTCAGAATTTGTTGGTGGAAGGAGGTGGGAGTTTGAAAAAAAGAGAAGGTTATTGGAAATTCATTGCAATGAAGACAGGTGATAGAACTTTGTTTTCAATCAGGAAGCTTAAACATAAATATATTATGTTCTAAATTAGAAAAATCTCCACTCTTCCTGCTATCTAGTAGTCAAATAAAATCTTTCAGAAAAAAAATATTACAGAGATGTCAGATTGCATTCAAGTGATCACAATGAATCACAAGAAAAACAAAGACGTCACACAATTTTTCAGTAAATGTTTTCAGGCTGTATTGCATATGCTTAATTCAGCACAAATAGCAGCCCTGAAAAAATCAGAGAGAAATAATAAGCTAATGTCTGCAACAACTATCACTTGTATACCTGTGTAACTGTGTAAAAGGGAAAATAGGTCGGCAGTGCCCTTAACTGGGTTAACTGCTGGAGAGAGATTTCAAAGTCTGACTCCTGTAGTGTGTGCTGGAAACAAGAAAGGAAAAAGTCTGCCTTCTTTCCTGACTCTTGTACAATCAGCTAGTTGGGGTACACCTCAGACTGAAATTACGACATTAATGTTCATCATAAAGTCCAAATTCTTTCTGTATCTATATCTGTATGTATGACCAGTCAGACATTTTAGAGGATGTGTCAGAATGGAGCGTTTTTTCCACATTTTTGTGTTTGCTGAGGTCTGAGAATAACAAGCAAGCTATCCTTAACTTAAGTACAAAGTTACTGAGTTCAGAAGCACGTGAAATACTGAGTGAGAAAAATGGATGAAGCCAAAGAAAGTTGCTGAATTGGCAAGGAAGAAGATTCTCCTTTTGTTTCTTGATGCAGGAATCTCTGTACTGCTCACTTCATCACTTTGATTTCTAGGTACCCTACTAATCAAACGTTGTTGAAGCAACTAGACTCTTTGAAAATATCTTAATGCCTCTGAAAAGGTTCTCTTGGGTATAGGGCCTCATTTTAAGGTAAAGTCTGAACATTCTGAGTCATAGTAATTTAACTAGTGTTCGTGTCTGCTAGGCAATATCAGTATCAAGAGATAGGTGAAGGATGGGAAAAAGAACAGAAGGAAAAAGTGTATAGTTCTTTATAATCCGTTGGTTTTTTTTTTAAAGGTAGCAGCTTTTTCCAGGCTGTGCCCATGCAGGGGGAGCTCAAGAGCTCCCTGACAGTCTTGCCTGAGACTATTGTCTAGGTTGTGATTATTTTCTTTTTTTAAATTTTCCTTACAAAATGTGACAGAGGCAGCTGCTGAAACAGAGGTGGGGCAGCAGCATCTTCAAACAAAGTGTATTATTATCCTTCACAAGGAGAGTTGTCTGTGACCCCTTGATTTTTTTCTGTCGCCCCATTTCAGCAGGTAGTGCTGGCTTGCTCAGGGACCATTTCAGTAGATCATACACATTAGTCAAGTTCCAAAATACCCCTTAGCACCATATGCTACCTAAAGTATAATAATCCTTTAATCTGTCCACTGCATGACATCTGGGCACTTACTTGACATAATAATTCATGTCAGTTGTTCCTATCAGTATGTATCAGAGGTGGGAAGTGCCAAGACAGTGGTGGAGAGATGAGGATTTAGGAAAATGCCTGTGGGGGAGTGCCTTGGATCAGGGGAGACCTACCTGTGTGTGGCAGGTGACCAGACTGTCACTGATGTGTCTGCACAAAGTCTTTGTATAAGAATAATATTATCCTGAGATAAGCACAAAATGGAACAGAAAGGGGAATACAAACTACCAGGACCCGAGTTACAACAGCCTATTAGCATTTACTCGATATCTCTTTATACCCTCTAGTCAGCACAACAGATGTAGCTGTGTTTTAAGACATTATCATTCATAGAAAAAGGCAAAAAAGATACTCTTTCCCTCCCTCCTGTTCCCGGTAATCTCAGATGTTCACCGTGCACGCCGAGGGGGAGGAGGTGGAGAGACGAGCGCTGGTGGGAGAAGAATGCAATTATCCCAAAGCCTCCTGACGGGCATCCACTTCTTCCTTCCAGCTTAGCTGCTCTGACCACAGGCTGGGGGCTCGTGGGACATGGACCAGATTGAAAAAGTGGAAGCAGACAGATGGTTATTTGTAATCATCATGTAAATGTAAATCCTATAAAAATGTTTTCTTTCTAAGGGCCTGGAAGCTGGAAAGCAGGATTAAGGCATGGATATCTAGCCTAGAATAATTTTGACCTGGCCACCTTCCCTCCTACCCCATAAACATCGTGGCTTTATCTCCACTTCCTTTAAACAAATTGCTGGAGCCTCGGCCGAGGAAATTAATTCGGTTTCTGTGTAATTCCCCGAGTTTATGAGCATCAGTTTGACCGAGGCCTGGATTTGGGCCTAAGCTGGCAGGTGCTGGTGAGCAGTTGCCTTGGTAGCAGGGGCTCCTTTTCACTCTTCCCCCCTCCCTCCCTGGCCCCGGCAGGTGCGTGCCCTGCGCGTGTTTATCTCGTCACTGCTGCTGCTGGATGTTCTGCCTTTCCCTGGTTACGCTCCTGGCTACCTGGAAATGGCTGTGCAGGGCTTTGCATGCCTTAAAGACCAACGTGACTGCTCACAGACATCTATCTTGTTTGAGCAGCATCAGCTTTTCAAGCTACAAAGAGACCGATCAAACTTTAATTAAACTCTTGTCCGCAGCACCACTGTGGGCTGTGTGTACGCGTTAGCTGTCCTTTCCAGCGCTCCAGTCCCTTGGTGCCTTTCCAGACAGCAAGGCTTAGCCATCCAGAAGCTTTTGCCCTTCCAAGGCTTTGCCTTTTTAAACATTTGAGCTGAAGCTGGGCTGGAGGAGAGGAGCATCTCCTCTCTCTGTCGCTGTTGCAGCCCCCTGGGATCCTGCCCTTCAAAGGGAACCAAACTGGCTGTGCTGCAGTGCCAGAGTTGGTAGGGAGGGGTGCCAGACATCTTTCTCTTTGTCACCCCTTGGTAAATCACAGAATAACAGAAAGGTTTGGGTTGGAAGTGACCTGAAAGATCATCTTGTCTCAATGCCCCTGCTGTGAACAGGGACACCTTCCAGTAGTTACTCAGACCTTCATCCAGCCTGGCCTTGAACACCTCCAGGGATTGGGCATCCACAGCCTCTCTGTGGAACTGTTCCAGTGCCTCAACACCCTCACAGTAAAGAATTCAGGGAAACACCCAAAATGTAGGGAAAAACCCCAAATGTAGGGAAACACCCACGCAAGCACAAAGGGAGCTGCGTAACTTACGTTAAAATTGGAATAAAGCAAAATAAGAACACAGGATGAGGAAGAGGAGGCTGGTGGAACATTTTTTCCACCTGTGTTGAATTTTTAAAACATTAGTGTTTGTGCCCTGCCAAAAGGGCCCTGAAGAGGGCTGGCTTCTCAAGTGAACAAAAACCTCTTGCCCATGTGTGGAAAGGGTGATCTGCTCAGGCACAATAATAGTTATCTGGAAGTACCCAGCAATTGTGGATAATTGGCTGAGGAATATTCTGCAGCTCTCAATCATTTTTCTGTTTTCACAGATGATTGTACCATTAGATATGGTGAATGCACTAAGCTGTGCTGCAACTTTTCCATTTACTCTGCTAATATGTGTGAACTCAACTTCCAGTCGACGCTCCTTTCTTCTGTGGCTTCCTGTGCCGCTGGAGGGGGACAGCCAGGCTCACCAGCTCACACTCTGGCCCCCTCTTCCCTGCTCCCCCTCTCTCGGGGTCATGTTTGGATGTTCTGGATTGGTTGGGCTGATCAGATTAATGTCTGTGCTTTTCCATTGTTAGATTGCTTTAAAAGCACTGAATCACAGGAATGGCAGCCTGTGCCCTCTGCTCTTTACCTTGTTTTTCTCTCTGCTTTTATTCTTTTTTTTTTCCTTTCTTTACCTGGCTTTTTCTTCTCACACTCCCTAAACTTAGTGTTCCCCCTCTTCCTCTTCGAGTTGCTTTCTTTCTTTAATTTATATTCCACACATTTTTCTCTTATCTTTATCTTTCTGTCACAGCTTTATTTTTTTCCCCCCTATTTCTTTTTCCTCCAACCATTTTTTGTTTTTCTCCAAAACACGGAACGCTTTAGATGGAAATGATGAGATATATCTATTCAACACTCGCATATGTGCTGAGGTACAGAGCAAGATTAAGCAAGGCCTGTAGCATCAATTTTGTCTTCCATTCAAGCCAGTTTTGCAGTAAGACTTTGGCTAAAGGAATGTGATAAAATCAAATCACCTCTTAGCCTCATATTCTGAGGCTGATTGGAACCTTACACAGTTCCTGGGATGATTCAGAGAAAGTTAATGTAATTTGCTGTGTATCACTCTAGGAAACTGTATTTGTCAGGTTCATATAGCAGAGTGAAATGTTCAAGGAAAATGCTGTCCTTAATATTGCTGCCAAGAGTTAGGAGTCAAGGAATATAAAGCCATTATGTGGTGGGATCTGCTGATTTTCTGGGGATTTTCCACTAGCAGATTTGCACTGAAGTTCTGTAATTGCGAATAGAATCAAACCAATAAAAACAATTATTTTGTGTGTAATGGAGGGAGCTGATTTTTTTCTATTTACCAGTTGTGAAAGTGTGTATAGCATTGTCTAGAAGTATTTTTTCTTCTTGTGTATCATAGGGATCATGGAGATACATGAAGATGCTTCCTGAAAAAAGTGATTTTGTAAGACTTTTTCTCGGGTTCTTTCCCTGAAATTGCCATGGTATTGGCTTTCTTGGCTTTGCAAAATGTTGTACTGCCAAATAGTCAGCAGGCCATGATCCTCATCATGTTTCTGTGCAGTGCATTGCATAAGTTATTTCTTCCATTTGATCTTGAAGTTCCATAAATTCCATTTCTGTCAATTTGATTATTGCAAATCAGAAGCGTACAAGTGATTTGTATTAATCAGAAATATTTTGGGTTTGAGTTTTTCTGTTTTCTGTTGGAAAAAATATGTATCCATGGGGTATGTCACCTAAGAAGCCTTCAGGTCTTTGCCAGAGCTGCGTTTGTTGCCAACTCTGTCCTGTCACTTCTGTTTTATACTTTGAGAGCGAAACCTAGATAGTCACTCTTTTTTTGTGTGTGTGTCTTAGAAAAGGAATTAACTTCCAATTAATTCCCTCCTTCCTCTGGGATCTACCTGTGTATCCCAAAATGAGGAACTATAAAAGTTACCTTGTATGTCATTCTGAGTGCCACGTATATACAGCCCACTCCCCTCAGCCTATTCAGAAACCAATTCTTGTATGTATTAATCATATTTTTCCTCTGGCTTATTACAGAACAGAAAAATATTCTGTTCCCAGTGTTAAAATGGGGCACATTTTATTAACATTGAAAGCAGTAAATTATCTCTGCTTATGAAATGAGACTGAGCAATTTCTGCTGAACTCTTCCTGACTTGCCCCTTCACTAGGATACAGTGTTTTCTAATTTCTCAGAGGGCCCTGGTTCCATTAAGGGCGAGAACTGTTTTAAAGCTCTAATGAAAGCCATATGTAGCTGAAATTCAAGGAGGGGCAATGCCCTAAATTCTATTTCAGTAGCTCATCTAGAGCTATTTTCAGTTTTATGTTTATAAGAATGTCAATTAACCTAGAGACTAGGACACACATGGAAGAATAACGATGAAGTGGATATCGTTTTAACACACTGAAGCCAGCTAGTTGGACCTAATTCCTTATAGAAGCTTGATTTACATAACAAGTTGGCCTGTGATGCCTAATTTAGTTCTCAAACAGCTCAGTGATTTAAATACCCTTTGTTTTCTATGTCATGGGACAGCACTGGTAGAAGTTGCAGAAATATTAGAACTAAATATATAGAACGAAGAAATAAATGTGCTGGAAGAACAATAGTAACAGCTTGGTTTCTCTGACACCTTTCAGAACTGGTGATCACTTTGGCATGTATTTGGTGATAACAGTAATAACAGGGATAACAACAACAGCCTTAATCAAGGTGTAACTGTGTAGTTCAGTGTCAGTTCTGTCCCTTTTTTACCTACCTTCTGCTGAAGCTGGAGATCTAGGCAAGGCAGATATTCAGCACGTTGTTTTCTGTTGTGAAAAGAACTGAACATCCTACCTGCAATGCTACTTTTGCAACGATGGAAAGTGACCCTGTCAAGGTTAAAAAGAGTAAGGGGTGCTACGGGTCTTTCCAATTTAAATGCAGAGCAGTGTTCTTATCTGGAGAGAAAAGCAAGGGCAAAAAAAGCCATGTGTGTGAAATCTGCCTCCACTGGACAAAAGGACCCACCCACCAGCTTCTTTTATGAGATCTTTTATAGTCAATGTAAGATACAAACTCATCACCTAATAATGGCTGAGACTTGTTTGTTTAATATTATATGTTTCTACATGTGTTTTTTTTTCCCCACTTACAATGTCATCACGTCTAATAATTTTTTTCCTTCTTTCCCTCATTTATTGCATTAGTGCTCCGGGATGACTTCCGCCAGAACCCTACAGATGTCGTGGTGGCAGCTGGAGAGCCTGCCATCCTGGAGTGCCAGCCACCTCGAGGACACCCTGAGCCCACCATCTACTGGAAGAAGGATAAAGTCCGCATTGATGACAGGGAGGAGCGGATCAGTGTGAGTATGACTTGCTGGTTGGTTGTCTGCAGACACAGGACACACAGCCGAGAGCAGCAGAACTTTATGGTTTTATAGCCTTTCCCAGAGAGAC
The DNA here is from genome assembly GCF_025592945.1 of Manacus candei. Classification (NCBI taxonomy): domain Eukaryota; kingdom Metazoa; phylum Chordata; class Aves; order Passeriformes; family Pipridae; genus Manacus; species Manacus candei. Next base: position 72,098,425 of record NW_026138062.1, read on the forward strand.
TTTCAGCAGATTGCCTCTCTGAGCTTTCCCAAATGAGGGCAGAAGGTTGTTCATTGCTTCTGGTTTGGCTCTCCACCCTGAACTTCTCTGAGGGTTGGTTTGTATGTCCAGTGCAATGGAGATCCATTCAGCTGTAGATTTGGTCATATAAGGTGCTCGGTTAGATGGGGGACTCGGTGGATGTCTTTGAGCCATTTGACCTTATCTTTTCTACGTCTCAGTTCACTGAACTGTCAAAATCAGATATATCAGAGAGGTGTTTTATAGGTAAATTCAGTTGTATCTCTGAGGTAGAAAAATACTACATGGGAAAAAACCCCAACAGCTTAGGATGATATTGGTAAAGTTGTATTTAGTGTAGTAATTTGGACGTGGATTCTAAATGAAGGCTGGAGTCACACTGTAAAGAATTATGACTCCTGAATATGAATCAGTATTGACTGATTGAGTAACACCGACTGGATTCTATGACTGTTCATTTCTTGTACTGAGTGAAAAAGGATCCAGCAGAAATACCTAACTTATCAAGGGAGTAGAGCTAAATCATGGTCTGTGCGAGCAACTGGGATAAATTAAGGGTGTGAGGACATCTCATTCCTAATTTTTAAATGCTTAGCTTTTCACCAATGATATTCCTTCAATAAAGTTTTATGTTGTATGTAATGATTCAGTGCTGACCTTATTCAACATGGACATACTATCAGGAAGATTGTTTGTGGCTTTGGGTGCCTAAGGAATGATTTCAAGCCAAGCAACCTAAGTTGTTGCTATTTGTGGACCAGGCTCTCTTTGCTAGGGTCCACACAAGAGTAGAGAAGGAAGAGTTGCAGGGAGCTGACTATCATTCCCTGACTCTCAAGTTTCTATGGCTGTATTCCTAGATTATTCCGAAAGCACCCCATTGTCTAACCTTTGACACTGTCTGTGACTTCACAAGCTGCAAATTTTTACTTTCTTTCAACTATCCTGCTCTTTCCCTCTACAAGCACCCTTTGTAGCCAAAAAAATGTTAAGTCTTATGAGACTCAGGTGAATTTTCAGTTTGGGCCAGATTCAGTCTGTTTGCCGCAACAAAGAGAGAAACTCTGTCTAAATCAGTGATCAAGGAAACTATTAAGAAATCAGTAAAATGAACTAAATAAAACTAAATCCAACTGCCTTTTTCTTCTGAGAGATGTCAAGAGTGCTTGAAGTATCATCATGCAAGAAATACAAGCTCTTTGTGCTGCCAAGAGGCAGCAAGAAATGTAAACTTTGAAATGTAAAGAATCTAATGAACACCGAAGGAAAAAAATTAAGTGCAGTTGGAATTATTCAGTAGTTGAAATTAGTTGCAAGCTGAAATTAGTCAGTATGATAAAAATATTCTCTGGAATAGCTGAAATATATTCAAATATATAAGTTTATAATTTTAAAGCTATACATATATTTACAAGCAAAACTTTAAAACACCTTGATTGTGGAACTTATTGCCTGAGAAGGCAGCTTTTTTTTTTTTTTTTTTTCCCCTGATATACTTTGTTTATCTGAAGTCAAAAATACGTTCCTTGTTTTGAGACAGATCCGTGGCGGAAAGCTGATGATCTCCAACACCAGGAAGAGCGACGCGGGCATGTACACCTGTGTGGGGACCAACATGGTGGGGGAGCGGGACAGCGACCCCGCGGAGCTCACTGTCTTCGGTAAAGTGACTCTTGCCTTCATTTCCTCTTCACCACAAATGCCATAGGCTGGGTTGCCCTGGGTGGCTCGTCGAAATATGAGCCAAAACAAGGTTAACAAAACACAGCAGTACTGCTTAGGGTGCATTTCACAGTTCCTGAAGAAGGCAGGTTTCAAAACCTGTGGTTTATAATGGTGGAGCTGTGATGACTCAAGGTTTTCCTTCTAAGCACAGTGCTCTCCCCCACAAAATTGCCAAAAGTAATTAAGCTACTTCTAATACGGTTGACAATGCCTGCTTACCAGAGATTTGGACTAACATTGCCTATTTAAACAATTCCATATTCCTGTGGGGTTGTGAAATCAAACCTCTGTAGGAAAGCATGAAGGAGCTTGGTTGATCAGTAAAATGTCTTTGGAGAAAATTATGAAATCATTTTTCTGTATATAGATACTTTCATTTGTTTTTTAGAGGACATGAAACAGCTGTTATCCTGTAAGCCAGGTGCTGCTGAATGAATCAAAAATTAGTAGGTTTCCTGTGTGAAAGAGCTTCTAGACCTGATAGGTAAGGCAAGAAGTTGTCAGGTAACATTCCCTCCATGATTAGCGTCCAGAGCAAAAGTAGAGTAATAACTGAACTTAGAGCTGGATCCATCCTGCTAACAACTGGACAAGAAGCAAAGCCACAAAATCCTGCTGTGATACATCCTGCAGGCATGGTTTTGTAGGAATTAGTCAAGAGGTTCTGAGCAAACAAAGGAAAATGAGTAAGGAAAGAACCCTCACTGCTCACTGCTAAAGAAAACACATACATGCCAACAAAAGAGAAATAGTGTTAATGTTCCCTCCTGCTACAGCTCTTTGATATCCTTAATATACAATATTGAAATTCCAAACAAGACTGTTTGTAATTCCAGTAAGACTTTTAACAGAAATCCTAAGGTCCTTTCTGAGGCAGACGCTCCTATTTTTTTTCACCTTCTGCCTTATATGGTGCACTGGAAAACCCAGTCATATTGCCATTTCTGTGTTTGCATGTATGTGCAATTCAACATTAGTTTGTCCACTTTAAAAAACCCTCAAACATGTTATGGGATTCGCAAAAGAAAAGTTTCTATTAGACAAGATCTGAGCAAATTCTGCTGGACACATGACTGAATATTTCCTGCTTTCCAGCATTACAAGACTGTAAAGGCTTCCACTTCACTTCATTTGTTGTGGATTCATGGAAACATACAACTTTTAAAGGTAGAACTATTATACATTGCAAAAAAAGCAGAGAAAGGATCTCTATCAAATTATTATGTCTTTTGCAACCAATCTGTTCAAGTTGTGCCTTTACATAAATGTGAAAAAGACATGACATATCTCCTTCATCAGTTTAAGTACTGCTAATCGCTGGTAATACTCCCTGTGGATAGCAAGCAAATTGCAGTCCTAAACTACAAAGCCCTAAGAAATCCTTAAGAAAATAATTTGTTAAAAAGCATTGAACTGTAGGAATGAAAACTGAAATGTGCATGTAATTTCATATCCTGCCAGGCTATGAAAAATATTAGGTTTATCTTGGTATGTACAAGAATACATAGCCAATTGCAATATTCTGAATTTTTTACAGCATATAGTCAGAACAATCAACTTGCAAAAATACAGTCTAAAATTATTTGGTGAATACTGAACAAAGTCAGCAATAAATGAGATTAGATATTTTAATGCTACATCATTGTGTTAGACTACCAAAAGAAAATTGTATTTAAAGTACTCTATCTCAGTATCTTTCTATCTAAAATTCCCCTTCTATCCGGGGATAGAAGGGGAATAAATCCAGAGACTGGGAAGCATCAGGTCGGCTGTGCATGTTCAAATTGGCTTCAGTGAGCACAGGCAAGATCAAGGATCAGATGTTAAGTCCACAACCACCTTCTAATATGACTCAGAGGTTTGAGGAACATGAGAATAGGGCAAATTTTGAGGAAAAATATGCTAAAAATAGCATAATAGTTATATGCAATTGATGTGTCCAACTTTAACTCTTTTGCACATATTTGAAAATGGACTTTACAACAAAAATAAAAGGATCTTAGCTAAGAGACTTAGAGAATTTAATTAGATGACTGGCAAGCCTAGAGCTGGTGATGATTCTGGAGAGGAATGCTTATTAATTAGCTGATTATTCATTCCTCCTTTCCCCAGTAGCAACCCTCCAAACCCTTTTCCTAGAGTGAAGGTGGTCTTAGTAAACTACACTATGTAGGAAAAGGAACTGTTTCATACTAGTTCTCAAACCTCTCAGGGAACCAACCACTTGTTACTTTTGGCTTTGCAAGTTTTTCTGTAATACCTGAAGTTCACTTCTGCATGTGGCTCGTGACAGCTCTCTGGCTCCCTGTACAGAAAATTTAGCTGGAGGCATTGCCTCTGGAAAAAGTGACTCAGTGTGGTGGGAACTGGTGGCCTGAGGGGAACAGCAGGGAAGCCTAACCTAAAATATTACACCTTTCCTGAGTTTAGAAACAATAAAATAAAATGGACAATAAGAACCTTGGAAAGAAGTAGGGGGAGAAAATAAAAGTTTCCCATGGGCAGACTATATCCACTTGGCTGGGTACCCATTCAATAACCCTTGCTGAGAGATAGTTGTGAATAATACATGTAGAACTTTCACAAAACAACTGATGTATTATTTTTTTCCAAGCTTGTCTGCTTGAAACCTTGTTTTCAACATTCAGGCACATCTAAGTGTATGCTGGTAGTGCTGATGCAGATTGCATTTCTTTTGCTCCCAAGTCAGGATTCTTCTACTAGCAGAAAATTGTCAAACGTTCATAGCAAAATACCATAAAGCAAGCTGAGCATATAAGCAGTGCTACCCAAAATTATTCCTGTGTTTTGAACAGTCACGATGATACACTACATTTTGTTAGTCTTTTCTTTCAAGCACTGTTGCTGGTTTTTGCCTTTATGAGGCTCCAAGGTGCAATCTTGGGGGAAAGCAAGAGGACAGGGGCTGTGACGGAGTTGTCCTTTAAAGGAAGTTGATGACATCAATCCTAATGCTCACAAAAAGAGCCAGCATGGGACTTTATTATTCTAAAGGCCAATTTCAGAAGCGTAAGTGATACAAATTAGGTTGCTTTGCTTGTGTTTGGTCTCATAGCCTTTGGCTGAACAGAATTAAAGCAAGATGCAAAACAGAACCAGTTTAATTCCAATTTGTAAGAAAGCTTTGTTTGTAAATACATAGTATGGAGCCAGAAATTAAATAAAGTGGGAATTACTCTTTAAGATAACCTTTATCATTTTGTCATGCTATTGCCCTGTTCTGAGATAAGTTTTCAAGTTGTTTTAACTGTTTCAGACTCTTCTTTTTTTTTTTCCTTCGGACTTAAAATGATATATTTGAAGTGCATGTACAAAGGTATATCTTGTATATTGATTCTAAAGCTCAGTGAAATCAATGAAAGCCTTAGTATATCAACTTCAAGAGACTGGCATCAAGCAGTGGAAAAAGATATATTTAGAAGAGCCTCAAAAGAATATAAAGCATAACTAAAAAGAGTACAAAAACGTCTTTAAAAGATATGTCAATTTGGACATAATAAAGATTGTTTTGGATTAATCTTTGATTTTAACTTTGGTACCTGACCCTTTTTTCAGCTAATAAGGTCCTGTGGGATGAAGAGATACTTTTGTCTGATGCTTGAAGAAGTATTTGTGTTTGATGTTCTGTAGATATTGTCAGGCTGAAAGAGAAGCCGTAGTTTCAGGAAGAGTATTCTGTGATGACATGGCATTAGAGGAAAAAAATCCAAAAATCCTTCAATGAAGGACTGGGGGCACAATGTGCCCCATTTTACTTTCTTGAGCTCTGCTTATGTGGAAGGCCTTAGCAGAGAGTCTTGTCCCATTGTGTCCTGGAAATTATTCCCAGAAGCTTTCCCAGTCACATGGAAAAATCTACCAAAACCAGGTATACATTCACACATCGAGACAGGGAAATCAGCAGTGTGTGTTTTGTACCCTTTAGATGAAAGATTTTCCAGGTTTTCTTCCAATACTTGTATTTCCCACTTGCAGTTTACTTTGTGGCAATTTGCAAAAAGCCACTTTGTCTTTACAATATTTGTTATTCACAGATACAGAGGAGCTGTAATAGGATAATGATACTGCTGAGAAAAAGGGTCTGATTTGGTCTCCAAGGTCTACACAGAATGGTCAGTAAAGACTGAAATGAACATGGTTGTAGACACATATAAAAGGAGAAAACTGCTAGTCATGGCTAAAAATAATTTAACTGCATATGCATGTGCCTCTTGTCAGTGCTCCATGCCTTTACTGGGCAAGTTTGTCTCACCTTGGGTGCTGCTTAGGGAGCAGAAGGTGCTTATTTCTAAACGAAAAATAGAAAAGTGCCTAAAAAGAGGCAGTAGAAGAATGTCTTCAAATATAAAGCCATCTGCTTTTGCAATTGTATTGTCATTTATTTGGCCAACATAGGTAAATTCAGTCAGATCGTAATATCCTGTCTTATTCCATGTCTTCTTTTTTGGCAGAGAGCTTTAGTTCATCCAGACTACATTGTATTTAATAAAATATCTATGCTATTGACAGCATTCTGAAGTGAGATTTGCTTCCAACCATCTAATGTTTCTTTTTTTTTTTTCTTTTTGCATCAGAATGCTAAAGGGAAAAAAGCTTTTATTTTTAACATTTGCTATTAAATCCCTCCACAAAGCCTTTTAATTTTTACTTTAATACTCTTTCTAGAACACAAAAACATTTTAAAAAAATTATGTCTTCTCTCCAGCAAAGACAGAGAAAACAATTCCAAATCAAATTGAAGCTCTGCATTATGGGGACCATCAAATCCTTCACTCTAGCAGTTGCCTCAGCAGAGAAAATATATTAAGGTAGTTAGGATCATTTTAATTAGATTGAGGCCCCATGTATGGCTGTCTAACTTTTTGAGGAACAGAGAAAGGGCAATAATATATCTGAAGGTCATCTGGGCCTCTCTAATAGACTGTGATACTCAGACCAATTGTTAAATATGGGAAAAATTGAGTTCTGAGGTTAACTTGTGTCAGCACCCAAAGCAAGGAAAGCATTTTCCTGTTTCTGGTTAGGATCTGTAGGTTTCCTTGCAGTGCATATCTCGAGCTCTGCAACAGATTGTTAGATGTGTGTCCAGATTGCATTAACAACCCCCTTTTATAACTGCAAGCAAAGTTTATTCTGAAGTTGTAAAGGTCACCCTAGTAATAGCATGACTGGTTGACATGACATATAACCATGACCTATTTTATAGTTCTCTTCAAAGATTTTTAATATTCATCAGAGAAAGTCTGGGAAGTAGGTACTTTATTTACTCAGTGAAAGCTTATAAAATAGCTATATTAAAATTTTTATATATGTCTCTGATTTTAATTTATCACCCTTTCTTGTTGTTTCTCAAATATATTGCGTTCTGGATGCTGTTGACAGAATAACAATGTTTAATTATACCACAAGGCTTTATTTATGGGCAAACCATTTCAGAAGGAAAAAAAAAATTAAAAAAAGATTTTTTTTGTCAAGATTATCTCTTAAACTAAATTTGACCTGGCTGTGTGAAGAAACCTTCTTTATTTAGCATGCTTGGGCAGGCAGCGCTCTGTCTCCTGAGAGATTAACATTGTAAGCAAGTTATGCAGGTGACTCAAATCCAGTTAATCTCATATAAAGAATGTTAATTGCATTGGCAATGGCATTCGCTCTGATCACTTTATAGCTGTATAATTAGCTATTGGACACATTCAAGGGGTTTTCTGAGTGATATAAATACAGGAAACAACATGAGAGGTAACTTGTTCTTTCCTGATTCACGCTGTGCAAAATGCAGAGATGATGGAAAAATGGAACCAGCAGTTAATGGTGTTTGCATGTCCTCGCTAACTGGGATCTGTCCTTTCATAGCTATTTATTTTCTGGAAACTTCTGAAATGTTTTTGAAAATACACAGTTTAAGAAGCTGATCTGAAACAAACCTGTGGGTGTATGCTCCTAAATTGCCCAGATGTGGAATCCAGGGATTTACCTAATGACCTTTGGGCCATTTACTTTCTGGGTTCTCCTCAACATGCGATAGGGCTTTATTTCCTCATCTCCTGTGGAGAAGAATTTACAGCCACAAGTAGCAATTTCATCAATATGCATACACTAATTTCTTAGCTGTTTACATACAGCTTTTATAAACGTGGTCTAAAATAATCTTTGTGTGCAGATCAAGCCATTGTGCAGGTACACACAGAGTTATTTAAATTCAATGTGGGTGTACCAAGGGCCTCCAAATCACCAATTAAAATGTCAATCTGGATCTAAATTTCCTAGTTTAGTATCATCTCTGAAAAACAAATACCAAAATGAAGAATGTATTATGTATGAGCTCAGAGCAGGGTTTGGTCTGAGATCTTCTTAGGAGAGCAGTTGTGAATAAGATGCTGTTGCTAACCTGCAGAAAGTTTCATAAAGAAATTCCCATCTAGATTCACATAGTTACAGGTGAGCCAAGTGCATTGCTTAGCACTAACGTTAAGAAATAATAGGGTTTTTTACCTTGTCCAGTTTTAATAAGTTTGTCAAACTAAAAAAGGCTTTATCCAAAATATTCCGTGTCTGATTAGAAAACTGATTTTAATTTATTTATTTTTTAAATTGCCAAAATAATTCACTCCTCTCTGAAAATGTTGAAGTTCTTGCAGTTTTGAGTAAAAGGAATAATTGGAGAGAAATGGGCAAAGGTTTGAAGGAGAGGAATGGAGGAAGCTTTCTGTCCTAAGTGCAGGTCCGATACGATATTTCTGGGCTAAGATGAGACAAACTGGCTAAGGAAGCAGTCAGCAGCTGGATATGGCTTGTACACAGACTTGAAATGTGGAATAGTAAAGATTTCAATGTGTGGAAAGAGACTAGAACTGAATTTACTTGCCCAAACGTTGCTGGAACCTGCAGGTCCTGGGCAGGAACAGGAATAGGACAAAAGCAATGGCTTGGGGAGAAGAATCTCTGCCCGTTAGACATATTCTTATCTCTATCATCTGGAAAAGTGCTATAGATTCTTGAGCATGTCTATTCTTCTGCTGACAAAATACGTTTTCCCCTGCCAATAGGTCCCCCTGCTACTATCATGGAATTCCTATCTGATGCTGTCACTCATTTGCATAATTACTAACAGGTGGTTTTGTGTTCCTTAATTTTCTGACTTGATATTCTGATTTATAAAAGGGGTGAACATTTTTTTTGTCTGCAACTGAATTCGATGGAAACTGAGCTCTGAACACACAAAATTAGTGTTTAATTCTCCCCACCCCTTAATAATTGCCAGTTTTGTGGCTCAGATTGGGCATAAAAATTAAGCAGATACTTTTTATCTTGCTTTCTAAGATCTCCATCACACCTTGGAGAGGAGTTACGAAAATAAGTGAATTACTCACGAAGCTTTAAGATATATGTAATAGAGGTCATGAGGAAATTAATAATTCTGCCTTTGAAGTGAAGTTTGATTAGTATGACAGGAGGCCACCCACTAAACAGTACAACTAAAGCAAAATATTAAACACCTGCTCATTAAATGAACACCAACAATCTGGAGATGTTTGGGGGAAAAATGGTGTGTTATCATATAATTGCAACCAGTCCCATAAGGCATGAACAGAAAGGAAGTGATTAACAGGCACGCAGGCAGCCTTAGTTCTGGCAGTGAGGGTGCTGCCTGCTTGATTTTGCAACCTTATTAACGCTCTTTAATGGTTTTTATTTTTATTATTATTTGCATACAATGAACATGTATAACCAACCTATAAACTCAGCTCTGTAGTTATCAAGACAAACTACCCAAGTGAGAATCTGGTATTGCTTGCATCCGTGTGAATTTTGAGTAATTTTTTTAAGTCACATCATACCCTTCAACTTGCTGAGAATGAAATGTGAAACATAGCGTGTAACCAGTTTTAAATGCCTTTATGATAAATCCCTGTCTTGAGTGGAAATACTGCTTCGTATAAACCCAGTCTTATAATGGTTTGACTAGCATAAATAATTTATGACAATAAAAGTGTGGTATGGTTGAGAGGACAAAACAAAATTTATGCAATCCAAAGGCAACTTGGAAACTCACCCCAGTGACATCCTTTCAAATGAAATTACCGGTACTTGGAGTTTGTACCAGTGTCTGTGTACAGGGTACTGCACCAGGACCACTGAGAGCAGATTGTGGCTCTGCATCTGGATTTTAAGCAGGCCTGTGCAACATTAGGGTGATTAATAATATTTGTAGCTGTGCAGGCTAAAATAACAAGGGTAAACAGAAGTCGTTATTCAGACCTTAATTTGGTTTTCCATGGTGAAGTCGACGAAGGGAAGCTCTGTCCTCTGCCCGACACTCCGCAGTTGCCTGAGACGCCTAACGCTGAATTTAAATTTTCCTCAAAACATCAAGGTATTGACTGTTGCTAAAGGCAGGCTGACTCCATTGGCAGCTCATATATTGCTAGAGCGGGCAGGAGCTCTCAGATCAGGCTTTGTGTATGCAGCAGTGCAGAGCCAGAGCATTCCCAGGGGAGGGTAAGGGCTCAGAGGCCTGTGTGCTGTCCAGCAGGGCAGGTGGGCAGTCAGTCCTGGCACAGGCTGCCTTCTGGTGGCACTCCACTCTTCCTTGAGGGCCAGATGTGACAGCCCCTGCCTCTCCAGCCTGGCAGCCCTCTTCCTGGCTCTTTATGCACATCATCAGTTCCACTTGTCTGAATTTGTGGAGCTCAGCCTCCTTTCTGTGTGGTGGATGGGTAAACAAAAAGATGCTGAAAAGTCAAAAAATGTTCATTTCAACCCTCTGACTCACCAAGGAATTTTAATGTCTCTTTCAAGAGCGGCCCACGTTTCTCAGGCGACCGATAAACCAAGTGGTGCTGGAGGAGGAGGCCGTGGATTTCCGGTGCCAGGTGCAGGGGGATCCCACACCCACAGTCCGGTGGAAGAAAGATGATGCAGATTTACCGAGAGGAAGGTGAGAGCAATGTTCCCGTTCCCCACACTTTCAAATTTCAGTCGTTGAATAATGCTGGAATCCATCCCTACTACTTACAGCTTGTTGTCTGACATTATTTCCGAGATTTATTTCCCTTATGGCTGGTCTTTGGCACTACAAAACTTGTTCCAGAGCCAGCTGAGCAGGGACACCCAGTCTGGGTGAGTTGTCCGGGTAATGGATTCCTGCGGAAGGAAGAAAAATGATTTGTAGGTGTTGTGAACACATGGGTATTCACTGAATTTACTGGAGACAGTAAAGATGTTTTAGGAATGTATTAGTGAGAGTAGCCTTCAGAATAATGTGCTGATACCAAGAGGGAGACAACTTGGCAGGAGAGTTGCTCTCTTGCACTAGCAGAATGGATTAGAAGCACAGCACTGAGGTGGGCTTTGCTGGCTCCTTGGTTCACTTCTATTAAGTCTTGGAGAGAAACCTTCCTCTTGAGGAAACAAAAAGCCAGACTAGCACAAGCATAAAGCAAAGCTGAAATCTGGAACAGGCCCCTTGTGTTCGAGAAAGACTTGTGTATTCTGGAACAAACACGGAGAATATTCCAGAGTGAGCAGGGGCAGAGAGACTATCCTGCAAAAGAGTATTAAATTAGTTTGGCTCCTTTCAGCTAACAGAACAGAGTTTGGTCCTCATTTTCTGAAACTCTTCCTTGTTTTGATGCTGAATTATTGTTACATTAAAAAATATTAACACAGAAACAGGTCTGGGAACAGGAATTAAAACCCAGGTCTCCATAACCCAGCAAATCCTTCTTGGCCTTGTGGCTTTTAATTTCAACAGCAGATCTGAATAGCGCCAGGTTTTTTTCACCCCACCATAGTTGATCTTTTCCATCAGTGGAATATGCTAATGGAATACATAATCTAGAAAAAACTTTTCTACATAAGTAAGATAGGTATGTGTATATATATATAAATACTTAAAAAAATTAATTTTCTTGCAACTTAAACAAATCAAATAGTGACTTAGCTGTTTTGCTAATTATACTGGCAGATGTGTATGCATGTAATGCACAAAATATTATTTTGAAGAGAAGACTTTTGGATGTTAGGATGGATTTTTCTATTTGCTTACTATTTTACCATGCACTGTAGAGTAGTGCACAGTAAATACATTGTGCTTCTGTGATTTATTCTTGCTGTTGTGCTACTTCTGTTGTTTTAAATCGTGTCTACTTCTTGGTCTCATAAACAGTAGTAATAGATGAAGAGCCAACAGTGTCTTTGGTTAGGTCACATTTTTAATAGTTTCTTTTTTAATGTCTCTGTTACTTCTTTTTGGTTTTTATCTTACTGTGAAAAACATAGTACAGTGTACTTCGAGATGATTTTTCCTGTTCATTCATGATGTACTTCTAAGGAAGAAGAAATTTAGCAGGAAGCATAGGAAAAGTTTTCACTGGGCTTTTAACTAAAAGGAGAGAAGGTTCATGGGATACATTCTGATAATAATCAACTTCAGGTTCCAAAACTACTCTCAATGTTTTGCAGTGTTTTCACACTGCTGTTTAACATTTCATTAATTGTGTTTTGGCATCTTAAAAGAGAAAGTGAGGGTATGTTTCCATCTATATCTGTTTACCAGAACATCAGAGAGGGGAGTAGGGAAGGGGCAAGGTTGCAGAACCTCACTCTGGAGGCTACCCTGGGGGACAGAGGACTAACACAGCCCCTGCCCATGTAGCAGGTGACCACCACCTGAGCCACATGGATTGTGGTCATCCAGTAGAATCTGACATCTGCATTTCAGAAGCAAACACCTCTGATGGACAGCACTATATGTTTTCTTTTCTAAAATGTTTCATATGTACAGCAGAATATGTGAGCAGACTCTTCACTGTCCGAAGAGTGGATATTTCCAAATTGGAAATATCCACTGCATGATGCTTCACCAAGGAAGATTAACTTGGAATGTCTAAAACAAAAACTATTGGTGGGGGTTTTTTGGATTTTTTGAAACCAACAAAGAAATTTGCTCAAGTGTAGTCTGAAGGAATAGATAGATGGATGAGAAAATTATAATATAGCAATTTTATAAATTAAGAAGAGAATGTCAAAGTTTTTCCTCCTGGATGCAGTGGGAGGTGGGGTTTGGGTTTTTTTTTTTGAGGTAAAAGAGAAATTAGCTTCCAGCTTTTGAGCCCCCTGTATTTTAAGTATTTCAGCATCTACAGCGAAATATAAAGCCCTCAAGGAATTCCCTTTGTTATTCTTCCTACATGCATAAACACTTCTTCTGAGCAGATCTGTGCAGCTATTTGTCTTATAACTCTCAATACCAATTTCCTGTTTCTACAGCTAACAACGTTCTTTGCACATCTGCTGTTTTTCATTTTTTCAATAATTTCCTTTTGGCTTCATCCCTAGATTACAAGACAATTATAGTAGGTACCTGTTTCAACAATTACTGCAAATTTTTAAATGTGTCTCTTGTTAGTTCAGCTTCCAAAAGTGTCTAGTTCAATGGCAGCAAAGTGGGACAGACTGAATTTTTGCATTTTGCTTCTGTAATTTGCTCCTGGTGAATGCCAGAATCAATAATAATAATGGATCCATAGTCTTTCAGAACTCCTTCTCTGTTTTTCCACCTTACTTTTAGGGTTTTTTTTTTTAGTGACATGTGTGAAAGCAATCACAGTATTTTCTGGTGACAAGTATAAATAGTATTGCTGCAGCGATTTGTGTGTTGAGTAATAATTGGAAAATAATTTCAGACTGTTGGAGTTTTAATTATAAAGGTCCCTGATGAACAACAAGCATCTTCAGTTGCAGTTGGATTAAAAGAGAAAAAAAATCCTCTCTTCTAAAGAAATGATTATGTTTGAAAGCATCACTCTTTATAAAAGATTAATTTGGCCATTTGTTGAAAAGTCTGTGTAATTAACCAGAACTATATGAATAACTGTGCTTTAAAACTGAGAGCAGTTAGTTTATTCTGAAGGTCCAAAACTTCATTCCAAATTTTAGCTACTTTGAATTGATGATCTAAACCGACTATGGTAGTCTGTATTTTGAATTTAAAACCTCAAAGTGGTTCTTTGAGTGGAATTTTTCAAAATGCCAAGGAATCATTGATCTCACTGGCAGTCACAGGAAGTTACTTGTCCAACATCCTGTAGACCTCACTTGAGATTTCAGACTGTAATATGTATCCTGGAGCTCTTCTGCATATGTCTGGACAGGAATTAAGAAAACAATAAATACTAGATGGAAACAATGTTGTGACTTATGTATGATAACCATTTTCATAGTTCTTTTACACTGTGATAACGAATTAATTGTAATCTTCAGTCTTTAAAATCCTTGTTAGAGCCCAAACTGATCCCAGCAAATTAATAACTTGCTGGTTTAAATGTTGATACAGCACCAACAGGGAGAAACAAAATGCAAAGTGAAGTCAGGGGTGTGTAAAGCCTTTTTCCAGAAGCTGCCCATTTCAAATCAGTGACCCAAGACTGAAATGCATTGTAAATCAAAGGTAGGGGCGCATGGTGTATATTTTATTTTAATTGCTCTAAAAATTCAGCATCACACCATAGCCTCCACAGTACACAAAGGCTAGGGAATAGTTAATCAAGTATGACTCATGTCAAACCACTGGAGGTGAACAGGATATTGTGGGGTCACCAATCCCATGCCTTTGGCTGAAATATGAGGTTCACTATTTCATGAATAGTTTCTTTTCATTATAAATGACACAAGGAAATGGCACAAAGATTGTAGTGAAGTGACTTAGACAATTGTGGCCGTGCATAATTATTAGGACCTATTGAAAATGAAATAAAAATTGTCTTTATGCACTGAAGTCTCTTTCCAGATACATGCTCAGGTATCTTTTCCTTTGATGTCTTCTTGGCAGAAATAGAAATTATACTTTCCTGCTAAAGACCTGATGGTCTCCTCTGTGGTGGGAAACTCAATATGACCTGGATCCACTTCTGATTCATCTACTTTTTAGTCCTGGTAACAGGAAGAAAGTGATATTATTTGAGAGCCTCCAGTATGAGAGTGGCATATCTATGACTAGCAATTTAATAACATTTGAATAAGGTTTGCACAGTGTTTCATTTCTTCAAATTTTCTAGCGAAGCCGAAGAGAGCAGCTGCATGGTCTGTAATTACATAGCAAGTAATAAGGACTTTTTTTTTTTTTTTGTAGGAAGTGAAGAGATTTTCAATTACAAGTCAAAATTTATGACACACTATAATAACTGTTTAAACCTTTTATACAGAAGAAGCCAGCAGTGCCAGCTCTTCGGGAGAGTGAGGTTAGCTCAGCAAATGTATTTTTCAGTTGCCTTAAAAATAACTGAGTAGCAATCACATAGGCCTTTTTTTTGCATTCCAGCCCAGAACAGCTGTTTTAGCTCAGTAAATACATCTTTAATGAAATTACAACCTGCTCTTTTAAGTTGCACTTACAGGCACTGTCTGATTAGGTGGATATTGTACTAGAGATGAAAAGTGGCAACTGCACCAGCAGGAAGAGGTATTTGTTTTATGCATCACCCAGGCAGTGGGAGTGTAGGCAGAAAAACCAAGAGTGACGCTTCAGAACGACAGTGGTGTGAAGTTTACACAAGGTATATTGATAAGTGTTGAGAGATTGTAGGTTATTAAATGAAGCAGAGCGGTGTCACGCAGCAGTGAAAACCACAAACAGCACAGTAAGCTTTCTTATTTGCTGAAGATTAACAATATTCATTAAAAATTGTTTGGGAAAGAGCATTCTTAAAGCATAGAGTTAAATTATATATTCCAATATGTATGTTAGCTGCAACAACACAAGTCTGTGTAGGTGTTAGTTTTGCTATGTTTTTAGAACTGGATGCTTTGTACCTGAAAAGTGATTGCATCTGCAAAGTCTGGGCAGAAATACTTTGTGATAGTACTTATTGAGAAAGTACACACCTATAATTTCTGTGCTTTTCTTCATGGCATCTTGTGAGCCCAAAACTAAGAGTAAAACATGAAATTTTAAAAAATACATTACTG
This sequence comes from Manacus candei, assembly GCF_025592945.1. Lineage (NCBI taxonomy): Eukaryota > Metazoa > Chordata > Aves > Passeriformes > Pipridae > Manacus > Manacus candei. The sequence goes on from NW_026138062.1 coordinate 72,114,160, forward strand.
TCCTTCCAGATGAGAATCTTTGAAATGGATTTAAATCCAACTTGCAGCAAACCTTATCCTGATGAACTCAAAAAAGCTGGATTCCTTAAGAGGACATCTAGAAAGGCCCTGATGGCCAGAGAAGTTCTGCATTTGTATTTCTCCAATGTGGTGGGTTGACCCTGACTGGATGCCAAAACCTTTCTGTTATTTCCCTCCTCATCTGAACAGGGCAGAGAAAATACAACAAAAAGCTCATGGGTCAAGATATGAATGGGGAAGATCACTCACCAGTTACTGCCACGGGCAAAACAGACTTGATGTGGGCAAAAATTAGTTCAATTTATTATCAACCAAATCAGAATAAGATAACGAGACATAGAACCAACCCTTAAAAACATCTCCTCCCTGCCTTCTTCCCGGGCTCTGCTTCACCCCCGATTTTCTCTGCCTGCCCCCTCAGAGCAGAGTAGGGGGTGGGGAACGGGGGTTACAGTCAGTTCATCACATGTTGTCTCTACCACTTCTTCCTCAGGGGAAAGACTCCTCAGACTCTTCCCTTGCTCCAGTGCAGGGATTCTCCCACAGGCTCACAACCTCCTCCAGGCATCCTCCTGCTCCACTGTGGGGTCCTCCACGGGCTGCAGGTGGATCTTGCTCTGCCATGGACCTCCAAGTGCTGCAGAGGCACAGCTGTCTCACCACAGTCTGCACCCTGGTCTGCAGGGGAATCTCAGCTCAGGAACCTGGAACACCCCCCCCCACTCCTTCTTCGCTGCTCTGGGTGTCTGCAGAGTTGTTGCTCTCTCATGAGAGCTTTGGTGGGAACCTTGCATCTAATCAGGGTTCAACCCACCGCATTCATAATGGCAGGATAAGGCCCTGTAAGCAAGAGAGACAGTAATTTTTGAGAGTAAACAGCAGTGCTACATAATTCCATTTATATTCTGTGGATGGGATAGTGAGGTATTTAACTACAGCCCCCTCTAGATACAACGAAGGGGAGACTGACCTTTCAATGAAATATGAGTTAATAACACTACAGTGCTGTGTGCTTTGTTCGAGTTAATATCTGTGCCGATTGTAACAAAATGCAGCCTAATGTGTATTGAAAATTAATTAAAGAGTGTGCTTTAGTAGTGTAATGGATATAATCTTTGGTTACATCAGCAAATTTCTATTGCAATTAATGACAATTAATGGTTTTAAATAAAGGGTCGGGGGGAAAGGATGTTTTTCATATTAGCTATATGACATGCACTGTTTGTCACTTCTGGTTAGATCCTGTATGATTTGCATGTCCATCTTTTTTTTTTTTTTTCCCTAAGCTAAAGCATTAAGGAGAGATTAAGTCCCTTTATGAGGAGCGTAGGGGAGAAGATTGGATGTTCTTAACAGCTTGTCAAAAGGAGACAGTGAAAGAAAGAGATTTAATATGCTGTTTGTGTCCTTACATACATCTGGAGGGAGCAGAGATGGTTTGTAGAGGATGTTACCATGGGTGTAGTGCAGCACACAGCTGGCACAGAGTGAGTTGCTCTGCAGCTTGTAGAGTCTGTGGATCCTGAGTGAACACAGGCAGATCTCAGCAAAGTGCAGTGTAAGCATCTTTTTGCTGTTGTGTTGAACCATTTGAGGAAACTTCTGTAAAGCCAGAGATATCATTTAGAGATAAGGAGGTGATGAGAGGTGAAATAGATGCAGGGATTGGTTAATTTTGTGTATATAGCATCAAGATGATGTACACCAGTGCTTGTGGGGTACCTCCTTCTCTTGTACTTTTGGTTGAGCATCCCTTTTCTCTGGTTGATATTTTGCCTGTCACTGATCGCTTCCTGCTCTGTAAGTGAAAAACTACTTCTTATACTTTTATGAGAAATACAAGGCCAAGTGAATGTGTAAATGAGAGTATTTTTTATGTTTTAAATCCCCCAAAGCTTGACATTGAATAAATTCCTATAATTGCATCATCCCACAGTTACCCCAGAGGTCTGAAATTTAACCCACTAGTTATCTGCCATTCCATTTGTCTGAAATATTAAATGCTGTGAGCAAAAGTGTTAGATGTGTGGCTCTGCTAGACTGATCAGTAGAGAAATGGTTAAACACTGACATTTAAATTGGCTTCATGTTAAGTGTCAGTTCTCACCACAGAGCTGAAGAAGAGCTATTGTTTCAGGCAGTCTGTTTGCAGATTCATGAAAACAGTCTCCAGTTGCTTACATAAGGGTCAAGGTGGGAAAAATAGCTTTACAACTCCATGGACAGCATCCATAAAGGAATTGTGTCAACTAGCACTCCTGCCTGCGTGTTTTCTCTTTATGCTGTGTGAACCATTGGTGATCTATGAAGTGATCACTGACAGTGCACTTGAAATAGTATTGTTACAGGGAAATGTTTGTTTTGGTTTTGGTTTGAATTTTTTTTTTTATTCTCTTATTTAACATCCTAAAGTAGTTAAATTTCAGGGAATTAATGAAGTCACTGGCAGAGCTCAGAAACAAAATATAATGCCAGTAGTAGTAGCCTCGAACTTGGGTTTCTCTGAATTTTCCACTCATAGAAGGCTGAAGTAAAAAAAATAATCTTGCAGGAAGGAGACACAGTAAAATTTAATGTAGAATTTCACTCAAAATACTCATTCTAGTGCTTGAATCTTCTTTACTGTCAGAAAAGCAAAGTATACTGAGTAAAAACTTAATGATCACATAGTTTATACACTGTATTTATAAATTTTAGAATATTTAGGTAGCCATCTTTCTTGAAAAGTATAAGAATACCAAACAGTTTAATCTCACTGTAATCAGTTTATTGACTATTAAAATATAGAATGAAAAAGTAAAGATAATTAACTATGCAATTTTTCTATCAAACCCTCAGGAGAGCAGGGAGAGGGAAGCTGGCAGTCATGTTCAAGTGGGAGTAAGAGTCAAGAACTCTGACTATTGATGCTACTGAGATGGGTGGCCTGCAGGGATTTCTTCTGCATTAACACATTCCATCCCTGCATGGGATACTAAAGTTGTCATCTCTGTCAAAAACAAATAAACTTACACAATCAGTGAAAAAACCTCAGTGGTAAAGTTTTAACCCTGAGAATTATTTTAAGTTTCTGTTGGTAAGTCCTACATTGATAATTGCTTAACATTAGCAAAATGTACTTTTTAAGAATATGACTTCTGGCTCAACTGCAACGTTGAAGGCAGTTTCATTAAAACATTAATATGACTTCATCTTTAATTACCACTTCAAGGTTGGTTACTGATTCGAAATACTGATTAGAAAATACTTCAGTTCTCTGACAAGTTATGGTAATCATTTATCATGCTTAAGGCAAATAATAATAGATAGGCAAACACAAACTCTGTTTATTTCAAACTACTTATGATCTATGTGCTCATGTTAAAAAAAAATGCATCAAGCCAAGTTTAGTGAGTGCCAGATGCTGGTCTGGACTCAGATCTTCTTACTTTGTTCCAATCCTTGAAGTATCATTTCAGTTTTTCAAACCCAGAAATGGATGAAACCAGACAACTCTGAGAATCAAAGGTACTTTTCTGACGGATGAATTTATGACATGCACATTAATAATACAAATTTCCCCAAGTGCCTGAGAAATGTGTCTCAGCTGTGAGGGAAAGGACTGCTTCTGGTGATGGGAGGATGGGTCTCCATGCCAAGCCATTACGTGGTCTCTTAGATCATACTTCCACTGACGCTCCAGTTTCTGAAATATGGAGCCATGTCTGGAACTAAAATCAAATCAGACCCCATTTTGGGTAATTATCATGTGGTAATTCCCTGTGAGTACACTTCTCTGTGCAGAGATGTAGAGGTAAAAGATGGAGCTTGCATAAGTTTAGATAGGGTTTACTGAGTCATTGATTCCCAAACATATGTTTTGTTCTTAACTTCTGTTTGTTTCCAAATTATTTCCAAGAGAATCCAAAAGCAGTCTCATTTTAATTTCTTGGTTCTCTTTTGAGAGCTTGGCTCCTGATTTTGTGAGGCACTAGTTTTGTGCAGTCACACCTGTCTGTTTGCACGTAAGAGCAGTACTGCAGAGTGTAATGCTTCCAGAGAATTTGGAGAATGCCATTTTCATGGACACAGGTATGGTTTCACAATGTTGGCCCAGTGACTTTACAGTTATATACATGTTTTATGAGATTTAGGCCATTTTGTTGAATGTCTTGGTTTAAAACACAGTGCAGTGTGGGTTTGTGTTTTGTAATATTGCAAGTGAGAGTGACTACCCTAACATTTACAAATGATATGCTGATCACAACCCATAAGAGGTTTTGGACTAAAGCAGAACGTGCTGTCAGCATACTTTAAGAAAAATCAGAATAGTGAATAGTAGCCTGTGCCATATAGCTCTTTTTCTGGTTTGTTGTATGGGATAAGGCCAATGAACCCTTTTATATGACTGCTTGCCTATGTGCCTCCCAGGAAGAAATTCAAGGTAATGTCACGTATTCTCCTACCTTTCTGTGGCAGGAATGGCACAGCCAAAAGATAAATGGGAGTGCAGACATGTAGATGTTAGTGGTAGCCATCCTGTCAGCACCTTGGGGATCGCTCCCTGGTAGCTCAATTTATCACAGCTGTAAGCAGTGTCTTAAGAGACACCCAGCAGCAACTAGCCTTGATTTCAGGGGCACAACAGAGTAATTTGAGACCAGTGCACACAAATGTACACATTCGTGCTCTCTCTGTTGGCCATTCAGGTTTACTAGGGAAAGGAAACCAGAGACTCCCTTATCTTTCCCTCAGAAAGCTGTCACTCACAGAGGTCTGGGCTTCTTTCTTCTCCCGCTTGTCAGTGCATGGGATGGAAGTGAACAAAACTCCATTTGTGTAAGGGAGCTGGGAGTAGGGCATTGCCGGTGGGAACGGAGGCGCTGCTGTCTGCTTCTGGATCACACAAGGCTGAAGCAGGTAACGAGCTCACGCTTCCTATCTCACTGCAGCTTCCCTCTGGCTCCCTCCATCTGGCACAGTCTTGGAGCCAGTGAAAAGCTGTGGCACTGTGCTGGGAGCTGAAGTGCCAGCACCACAAAAGAGAAGTGGAGACAGAAGCTTAAGCCTCCTTAACTACCTCCTGTTTACTCTGGTTTTGGCCAGTAGCATCTCTCTGTTTGGGCTCCCTAATCATCCATGTTGTGAGTAATCTTGAAGCTTTGTGCGTGTTTTGCAAAATAGTCTGGCAAAGAGGCAAAAGGAAATAGAGCAAAGTCATTTTTGTGCCATCTCTAAAAAAAAAAAAAAAAAAAAGAAAAGGAAAGAAAAGCCTACAATGCATACATACAAAGATTCTAATATTTTATTTATTTTATTTTATTTTATTTACAGTAATGTTTTAGAAGAAAATAGATGCCTGGTATAAACAGATTTAAATTTTTTTAAATAATGCCAGCGGCATTATTTGCAACAGTTAAGATGTGACTTTTTCCTCTTGCAAGCTCCCTTTAGCAAGAAATAAGACATTTTGAGTTGGATGTTGTTGAATTTAGTGATGAATTCTGTGAAGTTTAAAATACACTGCTAAAGCAAGTACATCCTTGTATTAACAGTTAGGCCTACTTGGACATTTAGGAGTGTAATTACTCCAACTGGAGACATATTTTCACTACCTCTGCATGTTAAAGACAAAAGAAGTGCATATATTTTTATGAACAGCTGCTTGCACATTTTTGAAAATCTGGAAACTAGAGGTTCTCTGAAACACTCTGAAAATGTATTTTAAAAAAGCATGTTGCTAAACCTCTCTTTAAGTTCAGTAAATTTTTTTATCTTATTTTTTTATTTGATAACCATGGAAGATTGGTGGCTGAGTATGAACAGATACACTTTTAAATGGGGGGGGGGGGAGGAATTATAGCTGTGACAAAACCAGTTCAATTCAAGTTTATTCTTAGATACTTAAGTCAATACATTAATTCAACCTCAGTACATTAATTTGTGATAGTTAAAAACAGTCATTGTGTTTTGTTTTATTTGTTATTTAGTTGAGCAGATGGTAATGGTTTTGACACAATTCAGTTTTTTATTTTTCTTCTTTTCTTTTCTTGAAAAAGACAAGGCTCTTTTTCCCACTTTGTCACAGCTGGTTACCAATCAATCTCAATTCACGGTACAGTGATGATAGCACATGTTGTTCAGGGGCCAAATCTGATTGGGTTGCATTTTCAGCAGTGTTTCATATCAAAAAAAATTGTGTCTGTATGGCAGTGACTGTCAGCACACTATTGTACAACTGTCATTAATCAAAACTAGCAACAATGAATGCATTCATATGTGCCAGAGACTGCCAGATTTCACTCAAAATCACCCAATTTCTATTAGAATTTCCTCACCAGCAGTGTTTTCTCATCTGCCTCTTGTTTCTCTCTTTCTTTCTTCCTTGCCAGTCCCCTGCCAGCCCCTTCCTTCTCGGGTAATTAAAGGCAGATCTGCTCTATTACTTGTAGAACAGAAATTATTTAACGTGGTGCCCAAAAGTGGCTGGTTCATATCTGACACAGACTGACTGGCTGTTTAAAAGACCTTTCCCAGCTCAGTCTGATGGCTGAAGTCTAAGCTAAACTGAATGGTGAAGCACCTCTGAATGTTTAACAAAGAGAAGTACTTAAAATCAATTAGATGGCCATAAATATGTGAAGCTGATGTCTGACACCCCATGGTTTTAGCTGAATGTTAGCATTAATTGGCTAGGAGTCAGCAATATTTGGGCAATATGTCACAAGTTGTTTCTTGACACTGCACATATTTTGAAGGCATTGCCTTCTGAGTGCGCTGGCTACACTGAGGAACAATTTAACCACTGCGCTCTGGTTTCCTGCCATTCCATGGTCAGTCCAGGAGCCTGGTAACCTCTCTCTGTGATTGGTAGTAGCAAAGAGAAAGGCCCTAATCCTGATTCCCAGGTGTTCAATAGCACTAATCCAGGTGAGAGTGAACTTCCCCAAAAACTCAGGCGAAAACACCTCGCTGTGGGAATACGAGGCTGTGGAACAGAGAGGGTAGGACACACTGTTCAAGGCTGCACAGGTGGATCCTGAACACATCTTCAGTCTTCACTCTTTGTTGCTTCATGTGGTCCCTTCTCGCACAAACTTCTTGTGCTGCTGTGGATCAGTCTAAAAGCCAGTTTTCTTCCTACCTGCTTCATCTGTCAGAGCTCTTCACTGAACCGTGGTGACTTCTGGGGACAGTGCGGGTGGAACAGATGACTGAGGGGCAGCGTATCAATACTTCAGGACAGCAGATGGTTATAATGTCCCATGGGCCCATCTATGTATGAATCTAATTGCTGGATGGCACATTCTGTCAGGATGGTCCAAAAACCCAGTTTGGCCTTGTAGGAGAAGCGGACTGGGAGAGCTGAATCTGTCCTTGAATTAATTGATAACTGGACCGTGAGAGCGACATGTTTTCGCCACCCTCCGTTTCACGGCCCGCGTGGGAGATGATGGCTGCACCCTTGCTCTGCGTCCTGGCATGCCATGCAGCTGGCTCCTTCCCCCAGCAGCCTTTGCACAATTTGCATGATTGGCAGGTGCAGGCATAAAGGCTGCCCGAGCCTCCAAGGCAGCTGGCTGGCATGCCGTCACCGGCACATCGGAGAGAGGAGCGAGTCAGCTGCAGCCCACAGCAGACTGGAGGGCCCTGTCCCAGGCCTCCTGCATCCCAGTTCAAGCAGCCCCTCAGTCAGATGCAGTCCTGCTGCCTCTCTGTTTTTTCTCTTGGCAGCACTAAGGGAACCACAGGGATGTTATTTGTCCTATTAAAAAAAAAATAAATCAATGACTAATTGTTGCCCAGCTTTATAACTCTGATTCCTATATCCAATTCATATTTATATTACAACTGATCTTAGTTTTCTCATCTTACACGAGCTGAATACAAATTTATATTTTTATACTCCTAGGGCTGACCTCATGTCAAGAAAATAAGCATTTTCTCTTGTCTGCAACTCTGCGGTCACCAAGGACAAGTAACTGCTCCATCAGTGTGGGATACTGTTGTCACATCCTTGAGATTTTCAAGGGGGGAAAATTTGCATTTTCTCTCTTATGTAAACAGTGATTTCTGTTTGCCATTGACTAATGCAGCACAGCATGCAAAAATGACATAATTTGTGAGCAGTCAAGAAATGTTCCTCAACTGCATGTGGCTGTTGAATGTAGTTGCAATAGATCTGTAGTGCTCCAGAAACGGCATGTTAAGTATTTCTAGCATCATAACTTCCCCCCCACCCAAAGGCATTATACTGACGAAAGACATATCCCTACAAGTTGCTGAAGTTTGCCATGGCATCTCCTTATTCTTCCCCTTGACCCATCTCTTACTCGTTACTTAAACCTGAGGTACTGCATGTACATACAATTAAGTGTAACTCCTAGGAAAATGGGTTTTGTATGTGTTTATGTTAACTCTGACAGAATGGTTAACCTCAATTTGGTCTTTTTAAAATTATTTCTTATTAATTAATAGAATGGACTTACTGAATACAGAATGAAGTTGTATTGTAGTGAGTGTGAAAAGATGTCTTGGCAATAATGTTGTAATTGATATCTAACTAGACCTAACAGAACTCTTAAATGCTTCAACATATAAGACCCTTTGAGTTAAAATGTTTGAAAGTCTGTTAGCATTCAGTGTTCTCTCTAGAAATCTATATTAAAGGAACCAACAGCAATCTATATTATGTACAAAAGAAATTATGTTTTCTGTTCCCAATGCATTTAAAAATGCTTACAGAGCCTGACAACCTTCCTCTAAGTAACTGCATTGCATTCTTATTCATCAAAACTTTTAAGGGTACTCTTCCATATGAACAAGTCTGTAAGTTCTTTACTGTATAGCAAAGAGAAGGTAAATCAGTCCTTCTGAAGTTATGTCATGACTGTGAATGCAGTGAGAAATAGTACTGGCATCTCCTGAAGTCTTGATTTTTCTTTAGTTTCATGCTCCTATTTCACTGTTTAGTAAATGAGAATCTGAAGCCAACTTCAGGTTCAAGATGACTTAATTTATTGTAGGCTTACTATGTGAAGAAGAAATGTTGTTGAAACTAATTTTACAAGAGAGTATTTCAAGATTAAAATACCCATACTGGAATTCAGTGTTTTCCTGATTTGGGGACCACCAAATGCACTTCATAAAAGATGAAGTCTCCCATTGACTTTAATGAGCTTTGGATGAGAGCCTAAAATAGTTTGTTAAGCATGAATTCTGCAGGATAATAACAATTTAACTGAAAATATTTTTCTGGATATAAGCACTTTAAATGCCTCGAGAATGAATGTTCACTGCATGTTGGAATACTTTGTATTAATTCACATTTTATACATCCTCATAGTTTTAGAATTATTTCAGCAAGAGAAACAAAGAAATGTAAAAAGCATAATTGAATTGTTTCTAATGTGTTTTAAGAAAGAGAAAATGTTATTGTCCACCCTTAATGAATCATTTTGGGGTATTTCTGTGAAATTGATAAATCTGCTTTAATGTACCTCTTCAATAAATGTCACATTCCAGAGTTTGAATATATTTTTTATTGTCTGCAATCGGGTAGTGTGAGATCCTACCAACATGCTCATGGTTCCCTAAGGGATTGCTGCTGTAGGGAAAAACTGTACATAAAGGGAAATTTCCAAATCAGCAAAAGGTAAAATGTGTAGCTCACACAGTTTAAAGGCATGATAAACCTGAGCTGTCATGTATTGATAACTGATGTCTGATAGCCTAATTTTATCTTATTGCTCTAGATCAAGGACAAAGTGAATGATATTATTAATAAAGCCCTAATACTGAGTGAACATAGCAATACTAATTTTATGTAAAGTTTCTAACTAATGCAGAGTGCAATAAAAATGTCACGAAGATTAATGCTTGTCGGAATTATCTAATGCCAGATAATAATTTATCTTCCAAAGTTGGCTCCAAGATAGATTCAGAGTGGCGTAATCCAGGTGGTAGTTTCTGTTCCTCTCTGTTGTCCACAAGACGAGTTTTCATCCTTTTCCTGTCCCACAGGTATGACATCAAAGACGACTACACTCTGCGCATCAAGAAAGCCATGAGCACGGACGAGGGAACCTACACTTGCATTGCTGAGAACAGAGTCGGAAAAGTGGAAGCCTCTGCCACCCTCACTGTGCGAGGTGAGTGTGTCCTGTATGGATAAATTGGTTTCTGATGGAATGGGCCACATCCTCCCCTGGCATTGTTTGGGTTTCACGTACCCTTGGGCAGTTGTGGGTGCACGGCAGTGGTTTACATCACTGGTGAAATCCCGGTCCTGGTGATATTTCAGGTAAAATTTTAATTGACTTCAATAGGATAGGATCTCCCTGCAGTTAAAGAACTGTGTTTTTATTGAAGAACAATATATATGCTTAAGCAAGCACTACATAACCGTGGGCATCAGTTTAGGCCATTATTCACGTTTCTTTCTCTTAAGAGGTACAAGGAGTATTGTAACTATATCAATGACAAACATAATGCAGATAATATTATTATGTGATTAGCTCTGCTATAATTAAACTCTCTACCATTACCCTTTATCTGCAAGATAAACCATAGCCAAAGGAAAGAGAAAATCCTAATTAAATTTTGTAAGTATTGCAAGGTAAAGACTAACATATTCTCTCCTAAAATATTTGTGGTCTATAGTACCCAGTCTGTTTATGTGCTGCTGTTTGATTTGGTAAGGAGGCTTTAAGACTGGTAGAACAATGAGTTGACAAAATATCTTTTGTGACAGTAGATATAGACATGCTAAAGATTAAGGGGAGAGAAAAAGTTTGTAGGCTAATATTTCCATATGAGTAAACAGAATATAATAGTCATTACTACATTCCAAAAGATAAGCAGCAATTTGGCACAATGGATATCATGCAGACACTATTTCACAGTTTAGTGGTGCATGCTGATGGTTTTCGGTAGAGCTGTGAAAGGTTAATAAAAACATTTTTAGCTTTATCTGTCCTCCTCTTTTCATACACATTAAATCAAATGTTCAAAGTCTCAATGGATTGCTTTATTAGAACTAGGGTCAACTGACCCAAGAGGCCAGCTTCCATTTCCATCCATTTAATGCATGGACACAGTTCAGTTTAATTTGCTGAATTCAAAGGGACAAAAAAAAAAAGCACCAAGTGGCTTTGAAGGGGAGAGATCTTAGTATGTAACAAAGAAAAGAGAGCATTGTGATAATCCATCTGCTGAAATACTACCTCAGTGTTCACTTTAGACCATGGTGACAATGCAGCTCTTCCCATTTTAAGCTGAAGAAATAGGTTTACCTGCTGCATGCTTATGTAAGAGATTGTTCTTCTGTATTGTGACATGAGAAAAACAGTCACCACAGCAAACTCCCAGAAATAGTCTCACCCTGTTCCTTTGTCACAGGCAGGATCACAGTATCCCATAAATCTGGTAACCAATTCAGTAGCCTTTAAACACTCCTGTAACTGTGTCCACTGTGTACATTACTGGAGCAAGCCTTTCAGATTTGCTACCCAGACTTGTGATATAAACAATAGTTAGAACCAAGACAAAAAATCCTTTGAAATCACCCAAGCTTGAACACAATGAAAAGTGAAACAACAGAAAAAAACTCGAGGAAATACATAATTTAATTGATTTTCCCACAAAAAAGCAGATTTTTATTGTCTTGTGTATTTTTCCTCCTGGGTTTGTCATTTATGGTCAAATACATAATGTTTATCCAACTCTAAGGAAGCCATGATATTATAAGCTTACTAAATGTTCAGGATATGACAGAAAATGAGAAAAGTGAAGAAATTCACCAGAGAAGTCTGTTACTCCGAATTTTCTGAAAACAAAGGACTAGGAAAACTCCCATTGACTTTAAGGGGACCATGAGCAATGGTCTTTTTAATTAAAGAAAGTCTTAATTCTGAATTCTTCAACTTTTAACAGTTTTATCTGACACTACTTTTACTGTAACCACTTGTCACGCAGAGGAGCAAAACCACTTAGCATTTCAAAATTTACCTTAAGGGTGCCTTGGTCCTTGCAGGTGCCAAATGGTTGCATATGGCAACCTGACAGCAGTGCAATCCTCAGCTCCCAGCCAGGAAGGCTGAATTACACTGTCACAAACACCAGAATCTGAGGTCTGTGACTCAGACTTCAGGCCCTCCCTTGGAAAGATGCAAATCACTTACACCTTGTCTTTCTGCAGAAGAAGGAATATGTTCATAATTCTAAAAGCCAAAAAGTGTTCCAACAGATGATGGGTGAGAAAGGGCAGCAGGCTTGAAACAGTTAAATGAAGTGGGTATCCCAAAGTAGGGATAGAGCCATGGAAAGATTGAGAACTAAGAAGGTCCTTGCATGCTCTGTTACTTCTGAATCTGCATGTCTTATGTTTGACCCTAGCCTGCACATAAGCACACAGACTTGGTAATCTTCTTAAAAAGAGGAAAAAAAAAGAAAAAAATTGTGCTGTTGCTCAGCAATGTGTAACTATTTCTGCTGCTGAAACAAGGGAAGCTTTGCCTACACAGATGCAACCTGGGGTCAATTTTATATACAACTTTTCAGCTCTTCTGAAAGGGATGTCTATATTTTATTAACAGGGGGACTGGCAGCCCTCTTCCCCAGCACAAGTATAATGAAGGGCTGTCGCTATAATCAAGAAATCACTTGTTGCAGCAGCAATTTTCAATCTTGATATCAACCTGAAACAGTATTAACCTGTCGATCATTCAGTAGCAATTTTTTTAGGAAATAGAAGTTACCTAAGGAGTGATTTGGGAGGTTCTGGGTTGAAGTCCCTGTGGCCATTTCAGCCTATTTGTTATATTTTCATCAGCAGTGTCAGTGAGGAAAAAAAGAACCTGTGCTGTAAGCTTTCATGTCCTTATTGAATGAGAAAAACTGTCCTGGGCTTTCTGTAGCCCTTACTGCTGTACAGACTGGTCATGCTTAAAATTCAATTGGTGTTTGACTCAGAAAGCAAAGGCCTTGCATCTACTGGCATGACATTCGGCAGTGTGCGGCTTAAATTGATGTGTTCATCGGGATCTAAAAGTTTGTGCTAATGCAATGCAATTTTTCTTTTATCAGGCATTAACAATGATACTTGATGATGGCATGCGAAGATAATAAAAATGTTTCTCAGAGAATGGTTCCAGTCAGCTTGTTCAGATGCTATGCTCAAGTAAATGGGATAATAGTGGCACGTGACTGAGCGATAACAACAGTAAACATTTTACTCAGGCTGTCATTTGAGGGGTTAGCAATCATGGTAGTATCCATAGTGGAAGGTAACATTACACGTCATGCATTCTGACAGATATTCTTTTCTTTTTTTAATTTCTTTTTTATGTTCTCACTACACCATTGTAATGTCAACAGCTCGCCCCGTTGGTAAGTAACCATCCTTCTATCCATTTTAGCATGGCTTCATGCAATGCTTCATCTTTCATTTGCAGCAGCATTTAACTGGCTGAAACGAGCAGCCAGCGCTTAATAGTCGTTACTGTCTAACACCAGGCAAGTGATTTTGACTGACAAAGTGCTGTTTCTGAACTTTGTATTTTCTGCTGTGTCGTGTATAAACTCATTTTGCCAAATCACCAGCAAGTGCCAATCAGAGAAACGGGGGTGGGTGTGGTGATACTGAGCAAAAATCACTCATTTAGATGTTTTTAATGGTCGGTTTATGGGCCTGGTATAAAAGCCATTGAAATCAAGAGAAAGGATTGTATTGACTTTGCTGAGCTCCTACCAGGCCCTAAACGATCAGCTCATCCTGCTTTTATTGCACAGCAGTAATAGCACAGGCTTTGCATGTCCTGTCTTCCTTGTGTCTTTCAAAGAGCTCTGAAATGAAGTGGTCCTGAAATCAGAGAGGGGATGGAGTAGATTTTCGTGCTTCTTAAAAAAGTTCATCACTGATTTTTGCCTTTGGGTCATCTTGGAGTGCAGTTTGAAATGCACTGTATAGGATGCAGACTGTTTTGAAAAACAAGTCTTGAGGAAGACAACCTCTGAAGTTTTTTATTCCCACACTGAAAATTTTCCTATGCCTTTGAAATTCTGAAAATGTACAAAAAACACAGCTAAGCATAATGGAAATTTTGCAACTGTCAGTAGCTGAAATTCACTTTTGGTGTTCAGAAATATCCTGAACATACTATTTAATTTTCTTTCATGGACAGTTACTCTGTGCCTATATGGATTTAGTTTAATGAGTTGCACTGCTCCTCTGATTTTTGTAGTTTGTGTTTAGATGTGTCTTTTCAAATAATATGGTTACTCCAATTTTTTTAAATTAGTGTAAAAAGTTAGTACTGCTGTTTATGGAGATTGCTGAGTGGGTTGGTCTTTATTGATTTAGTCAACACTTTTTCTAGATATGTGTTTGACTAAAGTCTGTGAGTTTGAAGTCATCTCAGCTCTTCACTGTTCCGAGTTTGGAGGAAGAAAGGTTAGAATAATTAAAAGATAAAATCCAGGTTAGGCCTGTTTTTCCAGAACCAAGGTGAATCCCATCTTATTAGCTTCCTTGAACTAGCAAATATAGAGCCAAGCCAAATACCTCCACAGCCATGGCATGGCTTATCCAAGCCTGGAGAATTCCCTGTACAGAATAGAAATTCACTCTTTTCCATTTGAGGTTTTGATAGCAAGCTTTAAATCCAAATCACTACTGTATTACTTTGGCATTATGCTGGTTCTTAAGAAATTAATTCCCAAGAGTGTAAAAATGGAGTAAACTTGCAAGAAATTTTTCCATTTCTTAGAAAGTGCAGCATGAATTTAGTGTGCTTTTAAGATAAATCTTTCATGTCAGGGGATGCTGCTTCTTCATGTACTAAGAAATGCTAAGGATTAAAACTATTTTACTTCTAGGTATTTTTCTCACTTTGCTGACTTTTAAAAAAAAGGGAAGAAAAACAATCACAAAGTAGAGACCGTTTCAGGCTGTGTGAAAGCCATATTAAACAGATGACTGGAGATTCGCAAGAAAATGATGGGTTTCAGCAGTGTTGATGGTGTCTCATTTCAGAGCACTGATTCTTTTTTAAGGCTTTTCAGGCCATTGAGTCATCCCTGATTCCATCTCCAAAGCTTATTCAGCAGCTCTTGGTCTCCATTTACTTTATGTCCAGGTATATGATCCCTTTGTGTGATCATGCTGAGCTCAATTTCGCATATTCCCTGCCTAGGCTATTTTATTTTGTTGCAAGAGAACATTCTTCTTTTACATCATTTATTCAGGAAACTAAAATTAGAGTGGTTGATCTGAAAATAATTATCGCATGGGCACATGGTCTTTATCAAATCATTTAATTTCCAGATTATCTTTGTGACTTGTGAAAAGATTGTTGAGTAACTAAGTCCAACCCCAAAGATATTTGACGTATATATGACTCCCATACAAGTGTGTATGTCGTGATTGCTGTGTAGAAGCAGATCATTGTATGTCAATCACTTTTATGAGATCCTGTACCTCTAGACAATGATAGTGTCTACCTTTATTGACATTTTTGCTTAAGTACCTGAAATCAAGCTGATTTCTACAGTTCTTAGCTCTGTTCCACTCTAGAACAGGCAAAGCATGCAGCTACCTAACCTGGTTTTTTTTTTCAAATTTAAAGCCTGGTAAGGCAAACCAAAGTAGCTTCCCTCTCCACTAAGAAACCCAAGTGATCCTCTGTTAAAACTGTCATTTGACAAGAATGGTGAGTTGAATAGCATTTGTAGCATTTTTTTATTCAGGAAGTTAACTGGAAGGCAGAGCAAAAATACCTCTCCTTGCCGAAAGGAAGCTAAAGCAAACACTACTTAATGTTATTAAGCTCACAGCTCTCTAGGAGATTGACATTTTAACAGAAGTATATTTATATATTTATGTATATGTTAAAGTGTAGGGGAGCCATTTAAAAGTTTATATTCTTTTGTGGCACCAGAGAATTATCTAGGTACTTCTACCTTTCATCACTGTCTCTAGTTCAAAGCAGACATGTTTTGTCTTTATTGTGCTTTAAACAAGACCAAACAATTCTTTTTTTCCAATGTCTTGTCACTGAAGAATAGACAAATACATGTTTAATGTTCCAGGATTGTAATCCTTGTTGTGAATGCAATAATTTTTGTTTTCTGGTGAGTTTTTGTCTGTTTCAAATATTTCTATTTTGATATTTTTATTTAAATTTCAACTTGAGTGAAAATTCAAGAGTGGGGCTGCCAGTGACCATCTTTGGTTCAAGCAGCTATTAACAAATGGTATATACTACATAGATAAAATGAGGTATGGTTCTGCTCGAGGTGGATGGCAGCTGGTGAATTTAACAGCTCTATGCCGGATTATTCATCATGGTTGAATTTGCTGCTAGGAATAAATGCGTTGCCCGTTTCTAAAATAGATGTTCTCTTATTTATAACCTTTTGAAAAGATTTCTGACAGGATTCGCAACAGATGGGTTTAGGAAACAAGATATTATCTCTATTTAGACCTTTTTCTGGAGTTACTTCACTCATTAGATGGATTTTTCCAGATGAATTTTCTCACTTTTGCATTCTGCTGTATTTCTTATGGCAGCTGGGCAGGAGAGTAACTGCTAAAAGAAGAACAATAGTTGGGAAGAGCCCAAAAGTTTCATATATTCCCATTGACAATGACACTATTTTAGAAGCAGTTACACACTGCTTTGAGACAGAAGACCTTCAAATAGAAGACCTATGAAGATCTGTCTGATGTCCCAGTTACTTTTTAATAATCATTCAAAAAATCATTCAGATGACAGAGTGCTGCTCAGTTTGCAAATTGATTTCAACTAAGTCCGAGTGAAAAGTCAGTTCTTTGCATTTCAGTTGCTTTACAGTAAGTCAAGTTTACTCAGTTTGTTGTCATATGCTATAACTCATCTTCCCAGAAAGAAGTGACTTGCAGCAAAAAGCTGGACAGTTTTGCCACCTGGATAAAAATCAAGTATTTGGAATTAACTAAGGAAGTAAAGGGAGACCAAGTTACAAAATCTTCCGTACCATGTTGGAGAAGAGACAAACAGATAAGACACCTGCTAGGAATTTTCCAAATTTCTCATTAATTAAATATAACCTATTCATATTTAAGTGCAATGTGACTCTGATGCATTTCATTCCAAACTGGGAAGTTTTCCCAACATAAATCAGCCTGGCATGACTTAGTGGTCTATTAGGGATGGTAGAACATGAAACATAATAGAAAGGGCTGTATATTATACAAGGTTGTATTAGGTGTTGTGGCTAGAAATTACATTGCTCAGACGGTTCAGATTGGTTAAGCGAGAGAGAATTCTCTTTGCTCTCCTTCATCCCAACTCTTTCAGGGAAAATCTATATAGGATGAATGTTCTTTATTTTTATTACGTTCATGAACATATCACCTTCACTTGAGACACTGAGGATATATAAAATATCGGTTATGTCGATTGGTGTGTGACAGAAGAGATGAGATCATGCTTGGCACTACGGTGCCATCTTTCAGTGGCACAAATCTCCAGTCTATATCAAAACATGCTGTGTTGCTTCTCAGCTGCCACATACAGAAATTTTCAGAAGAGGGTAAGGACACCAAGGGACACTAGGCTCTTTGGATCTGTTTCTTCCTTAAATGAAAGAATAAGACATCATAATTGTTTAAAAAATAGACAAATTCTTCAGATTAAAGAAAAAAGGTTGCCATAAATTGGAATTCAGATTTCTTCGTATACCAGTAAGAGATTAAAATATGGAACTAACTTGTTCTGGTATTTCATAGGCTTTTAAAGAGCAATCTAAAAATCTTGAAGTCCTTAGCATGTCTACTTTGACAAAAGTTTACTAGCTGAACTTAAGTTGAATCATAAATTTCGGATGTCATAGAAATAGACTTTGCAATGTGTGGGCCAGAATGGCTCTGCAAGTGGACACTGAGCACATTAACCACCAAGCATTTAAGTGTTGGTCCACAAAACTCAGCTTCATTTCCAGCTCCTCCAAATCTTCTTGGGTTTGCCAGATAGAGGTCAAAACAGAAAAACAGAAGATTTGATGGAGGATTCTTCTTCGAAGATAAGCATGAAAAATGACAGTGTATGTTCTTGAATTATTAGCATGTCATACTGTGGCATCCTGCTCATTCCACTGTGGCTCCAGGTGCCAGTTCTCATGCTGTTTCTCTTAGAGAAAACCCACTTACAGCAAATGCAGGAAATAAGTGATCAAGCACCTTATTTTTATTTATTTTCTTTTTTTTTAATTGCTGAACTCTAGCTCGGGAAAATTTTAAGAAGTTTAATGCATACATTTTTTTAATTTTGCCAAAACATGCTCAAATCACGGGAATTATTTTCTTACTTCAGTGGCTTCTGAGTATCTCCCTAAGTCTTTGAAGATTAGTGTATAAAAAAGGTCTTTAGATGTGTTGCTCTCCCCAAACTTTTCCCTTCCTTTCTTGTAAAAGGAGAAATCGCTTACTTTACTTGTAGAGGAACATGAAAATCAATACATTAATCCATTCACTTTTCGTTTTA
The DNA here is from genome assembly GCF_025592945.1 of Manacus candei. NCBI lineage: Eukaryota > Metazoa > Chordata > Aves > Passeriformes > Pipridae > Manacus > Manacus candei. The sequence goes on from NW_026138062.1 coordinate 72,132,684, forward strand.
CTTTCTTTTCTGAATTGCTGCCAACCATAATGCAGTTTGGATATTATCTCAGTGTTATTCAACAACAAAACTATTGTATGCCCTATTCCTTGAATGCTGGCATTGTCAGTCAAAATAAATAGTCATTTCTCTTTCTCCTTTTCCTCTCTTCATTTAACAGTTGCCCAAATTGAGCAGAGTATCTCTTCTCAACCTTATTTATTCTCAAGTGTAAACAAACCAGGAATTTGTCATCTTTTTCACTATAGAGGGAACCTATTATCCTATCCAGGCTCTTTACTCTTTTCATCTCCTTAGCTCTTCTCTTCAACATGTGAATTCATGTTTTTTTGAAGATTACACTTGTTATTTTGACGAAATCTTACTGTATCAGCAAGGGGTATGCTTTTCCTTTCTAAACATATTACCAGCAAACCCTCCTGCTCTCTCCTGCGAAAAAAAGGAATAAAGGCAGATTACATGTCTTTTTGTTGGCATAATTTGTTTTGTTTAGTAAACTCACAGAAGGTAGAGTAGCACAAGCCATCCTCTTATGGTACAGTTTACGTAGGCAAGCAGACTAAAGTATTAAGATTTTTGGAGAGCACATCTTTTCTATCTGATCTGAGCAAAAGGTACATCCTGAATCTCAGACACTTGAGGAAAAAGAAAAAAATTTAAAAGGCATTATCTAACGTCAAGTCGTTGTTATGGAATAATGGAAGTTGTTGGGCAGAAGAATCAGTGCTCCCTCTCTTTATATGCATCAAAACTAAGTGAAGGACTTTCTAGATGGGATTTTCCAGTAGAATCTGTAAGGTGAAGGGGCTGCTTAAAAGACATGACTGGGCAAGATAGAATAAAATAGAGATGTATGACTGAATGAGAACAGGCTGCAGTCAAATGCTGAGATGAAATTATGACCAGGTATTTAAATTGAATATTTAAATGCACTGTAAAACAAAGAGAAGGAGAGGGTCAGGAAAAGTGGTAGTGATGAACTGAGAGCATTGGAAATGGGGATGTGGGATCAGAAAATAGATGTCCTTCTGTTCAGCTATGTAAGAGACAGAGTTGGATTCTTTAAAATTATTCTCAAAGTTTTGTTTTATTAACATTATTCCTAGGGAAGAATGAGGAACAAATCTGTTTTTTCTGCCATGAAGGTTTATCCCACTTCATTCTTTTAGGTCATTCAGGGATAAAAGAGAGATTCTACATGTCAAAATATATAGGACAGTTAGTGGTTTTTATTTATTGATTCTCTAGACTTCTTTCACCTCTTGCAAAGAAAGAAAAAAGTGTTTATGCTTCCATGCTTTAAGAGATTATCTGCTTCAGTGTTTCAGAGCAACTGAAGGATAAAAATGTTGTTATATGTGAAATTCAGAACCTGAATTTAAATTGAAAATTAGAACAATTAGTATGAAGGAAGGTTTAGCATTCTCAGATGATTGAAGTGTGGTCTTTTCACACCGTCGTGTTTTTACACGGTTCATCTGAAAACAGCAAACAAACCAAAAAAAAAAAAAAAAAGGAATTTCTCACTTTCCATGAGACAAGAGCAGAATGAAGGACACTTGCAGGAGAACTGGTCCTGGCAGTAAACTTGCTGAGACCCCACTTCCCCCTCTCCACTTCTTGCTCTGATATCTGAGCTATGGATTACTGGAACTTCCCCAGGTTATGGGAAACTGCTTTTCAGAAGACTCCAAACCAGGCAGGTGCTTTGCCACCTCCACCCATATCATTTTAAAATAATGTCATGGGTCTAGTGAAGGACTTCATGAATCACTTGTTAACCCCATAACCCACCCATTCCTCTGGTTTTTGGCAGAACCGTTCACCTGAAGAAGAAATCATGAAACAAAGGAAACACTATAAATGAACAAGCAAGAGGACATGGTTTTAAAAAAGAATTCCCACAAAATGAGATCTGTGTATTTGTTTCAAAGACCACTGCACTCATGCAGCCTAGGGAATAGTTATAGATTCCTATGTTAACATGATGCTCATGGCAGATTAAAAAAGGAAACTCATTTTCCAGGTAACTCAGCTCTAACTCGTGTGCTAAAAAGTTCCTGCCTTCCCCGTGTGTTAACACATCTAATCATTGGAGCACACCATAAGATTATGCCTTTTCCCTTTAAAGAGAATGATCATCCTCAACTTCCATTAATTTATCCCTGATAAGAAAGATCTGAATTAGTAATAGGCCTAAGTTGTCTCAGTCTTCTGTAATGGCTCCTGTGTCAGAGGCTACACCCTTGATTTATCATTAGTCATAGCTAATAGTGCACTAATAACTTTGTGTCCTAACAACCACACATCACTTTCAGTACCCATTAAGAAGATCTAAATTTACAAGGGAAGAACTGCTGAATCAGCCCAGGTTTCTAGTGTTTGAGACTGCACATATTTTCTGTTTTCCTCTATTTACTCCATCATCAATAAGAGCCTTGCGAAGCATCTTTCAAAACTTTTAGACCTTTGCATCTGCACTTTTTGGCAACTCATGCCATGCTCAGGGCAAACATTGTTACAAGGTGTGCAAGTAGGACCTTACAGGGTTTTTTTCGTTTGTACCTGAAATTCCAGTATCTGTCAGACCTTCTAGACAAATTTAACCAATGACTCCCAAAGTCAGAGGATCATTATTCTCTTTAAAGAGTTCCTGTACTGCCCTTCAATTATCTGAGCTGGTATCAGGAACTAGCAAAGCAATCCTACAAGTAAGTAGTCTTACTCCATAGATGACGTCAAGGGTTACCTCCCTTTCCAAAACACATATTACTTCTCCTGGAGCTCTGGGGGCTTCTGCTGTCCTCTGTGTAAGTGTTTTAGAAGTAAGTCTTGGTCTGTATTTGGTAAGAGTGGAACTGAGTTCTATCTCTTATAATATCCCTGTGTATCAAAACCAGCTGAAGTGGCCACATGAATGTTTTCACTGCGGTAAGGATTTAAAAGCAGCGTTGAGATACCAGCTTCAAGTCTTTGTGGGCTATGCAAAAGAAGATTGGGATGTTAGTGGAGTTTCAGAAGTCAAAAAGCAATTTGGGGAAGGTGACGTTATCACTCTCTTGCCTCCAGACTGAGCTACTGAGTCTAACTTTGTACCAAGCCTAACTTTGATTGCCCAAATGAAATTATTTTATTGTTCCAAATGTACAATGCTGAAAAAGAATGGGAGATGGGATGGGAATCTTCAGTTGCTCTGCTGTCTCTTCCCTGCTGGAAGAAGAACTGAGATTACAGAATCTTGGTGCTTTAACAGCCAGTGTCTTTCTTCTTATTCCTCAAGGCTTTTCCCCCCCACCGTTATCTGAGTTTTGCTTAGGATATTTACAAGTCAGCATATTTCCCTTTGCCCCCTTTGAACCAGTCATAGAAATATATTTATGGATAATAAACAATTCCAGTTTAAAATGAAGCACTCATCTTTATCACTTTAGCTTGCCTATGTGATCTTCATGATGAATTTCATGTGCAGTTGACTATCAACTGAATTTAGTCATAATTAAAGGTTGTCAAATCTGTAATTTAAGCCCTTGGAATTTGTTGCTGTCACTCTTTTCCTGTAATGTATTATATTTTCAATGGGTTTGATCCAAAGACTACAAAAGCCAATAGGAGAATTTCTACCAGCTTCAATGAAGTTTGAATAAGGCCTCATATTCTATGGTAGAATCATAGAATCATTTAGGTTTGAAAATCATCTACATATCCTTTAAACACTTCTAGGGATGGTGACCCACCACTTCTCTGGGCAGCCTGTTCCGGTGCTTGACGATCCTTTCAGTGGAGAAATTTTTCCTAAAATCCGATCTAAACCTCCTCTGGTACAACCTGAGGCCATTTCCTCTTGTATATCATTTGTTACCTGGGAGAAGAGACTGACCCACACCCAGCTACAGCCTCCTTTCAGACAGTTGGAGAGAACAATAAAGTCTCCCCTGAGACTCCTTTTCTCCAGGCCAAACGACCCCAGCTCCCTCAGTCTCTCTTCATAGGACTTGTGTTCCAGACCCTTCCTCATCTCAATTGCCCTTCTCTGGACATGCTCCAGCCTCTCAGTTTCTTGTAGTGAGGGGCCCAAAACTGAACCCAGGATTCGAGGTGTGGCCTCACCAGTGCTGAGTACAGGGGGACAACAGTGCCCTGGTCCTGCTGTTCACACTATTTTTGATATAAGCCAGGTGCTTCTTGCCCACCTGGGCACACTCTGGCTCATGTTCAGCTGCTGTTGACCAGCAGCTGCAGGTCCTTTCCCACCAGGCATCTTTCCAGCCTCTCTTGCCCCAGCAGGGGGTTGTTGTGACCCAAGGGCAGAACCTGCCACTTGACCTTGTTGAACCTCACACAACTGGCCTTGGCCAATTGATCCAGCCTGCTGCAGTAACGATACTGGAGTAAAACTTGCTGCTATATCTACTTTTACCTAAAATCAGCAATATAATGCATGAACCCCAGGGCCCCTGGGCTGGGGAAGGTACTGTGAGCAAGCTATGATAATAAAATTCCCTTAGGATCATTGAATTCAGCGTGAAGCACAAATCACAGAGTCTGCTGAGAAAACCACATCACTGGAAGAAAATGTTGCTAATGCTTGATATGGGATCAATGTACTTTTTGCTATAAATTCACATTTTTATCTGGTAATTTTCCCCTCTCCTTCTGAGTTGTCTGCCACATTTCTTATCAGATGACCAGAGTTCACCTAAGAGGGATGAACTCACTGTCTCAGTCAAGCTTCTTTACATCAACAGCTTTATCAGCTCTTATTGGCTCAGTGTAACCTTTAGTATTCAGTAACAGTACTGGGAAAGAAATACATGCAATCCATCCCATCAGATTAGAGGTTCTGCTAATTATTAAGATTGAAGAAGAGTTGAGAAATCCCTTTGAAACAATTTGAAGTGTCTGGTTTTGGGTTTTTTTTTCATGAAGCTCTTTAACACTGGAGCAGAGGCTACCTTCACATACATTTATTAATAGAATAACAGATCCATTCAGTCATGCATAAACCAACAATCCCAGAAAGAGTGCAGCAGAATGCACTCTTCCCATTTTGAACAACATGACTAAAGCTCGCTACCGCTCGTGCTTTTGTATCTCCATTTTAATTCTTGCAGCCAAATACTGTTCTGTGCTGTAAAAACAGTTCTGAACATGATGTGATTAACCTTCGGGTCCCCCCATCCCCTCATCTCACAGCCCCCTCGTACGTGGCCTGTGCTTTCTATTCATGTTCAACCATCTGATTTCCATATCATCCCGCTCAGCCTCCCGAGTGGCTATTAGCATAACAGAGCTGTGCTGTGACATTGATTGAAGCCAGCGCTTGCTGAATGCAGTATCAAAGCATAATTTGCCAGAAATCACATCTAATTTACTGTGTACTATTTAAATTTCTTAAAAAAAAAAAAAGGCAGCAATTTCAATATAAGTATACTAGGTTTGTAATCTTAATTGTTCTTTTTCCCCCCCCCACCATAGTTTTGGCTAGTCTGCTGGAATCTGAGTGATATATTTCATTTTGGAGGCACTGTCTTTGACTTTCAGATGTTAATTAAGCAAGAGTTTTTCCACTCTGTTTCTTCCTATGCACTTAATGCTACATATGAAACAGTGAAGAGTAATAGTCTGGTAGGCACAACACTCGGTTTGCTGCTTCATAACAGTGTTTTCAACAGATTCTTCTAATGACCTTAATGTTTAGCTTGAATGAAGCATTTAAGTACCACATAACTTTAACAGCTGAAGCTGATCAAGCCTGCTGTTATTTCTCTAACTGTACCTTTTCAGAATGTTTTTAAAATTCACCTAATTTGAGAGCAGCAATAATGGCTGGAATAAGTTTTGTCCAACGTTCCCCTGAAGCTATACTTTGAGCAAGTCATGATATCAGTTGGCCTTTCTGCAAAGTGGAAGTAATAATATTTATCCACCTTTATAAACAGCATCTATATATGAACATAATAAGCTCTGCTTTTAGGAAAATTGAAGAGCCCAAGTGCTTATTCTGTCAAAGAAGCCTTGCTGTCTCTGAGTAGGGTCACACTGAATTCTCTGGAGATAATGTCTTAGTGTTTGGGTAGTTATACTTGACCAAGAATTTATCCTGCAATTATTAAGTGTTACTTTCACTTTTCAAATTGCACTGTTTGACTAGAAATTGACAAATAAAGCTGATATGGTGAAAACGTTGTTTAAATGCTATAAATTATTATTTTAATCAGAGTCTGTCTATAAACAGAGCTATAGCTGAATATGACAACAAACTATAACAAAAGGAGGGTTTCTTTCATTATAGAACCCTGTCTTTGAATAAGTTAAAAAAACCCAAACAACTCACACAATGTTTTATTTTTCAAAAATTATGTTTCTCATGTTATTTAAGATTATGTTGTTAAATAGTTTAGCTGAAGAAACTCTGATGTGAATAAAAGCTCCATTTATTTTTTTAATAGTAAATTTCCAGTAATTATGGCTGCAGAGGAAACTAGAAAATATATGATTGCATAACTAGATATTGTTGTTTGCTGGGGTCTTTAGAAGGGTTAACTTAGTAGCTATGAGGCCACAGATCTTCTATTCATTTAGTATGGCAAAAGCTGGAAAGGACTTGGTGTGTGGAAGGCAGTGAACGGAAAAACAGGATCCATCCTTGTCTGAGCTACAGACTTATTTTCCTTTTCTGTTTTTGGAAAAAAGGAAAAAAAAAAAAAGAAAGAAAAAAAAAAGATCGTTTTTCTGCTCTTAGGAAAGTGAGGGATATTCAAAGTTAGGGATAGGTCAAAAACTGGAAACTAGGTAGGAACTAGGATGTATATCTCTCATTGTGCCTTGACTACCAATTATCTTAATTTGATCCTTGGAAAACAACAAATTTGGTTCTGTTGTATCTGCTCAGAGCTTGGAGTTATTGATTTACAACACAGCCTTGTGTGTGTGAGAGTGTTTCAGATGAACCCTTAAACTTGCCTGCCTTGCATTTATGCAGTTACATGACTTGAAAGATGGGCTCATGGAAATGCCGAGCCCTTCTTGCTGCTGTTGAGCTGCCTCAGAGCACTGCCTGTATGACATACCCCCAGTGCACCAAGCATGCCCACAAAGTGATCTTGGGCATCCATCATGCTTAGGTTTTATCTATGGGATGGTCTCCTGGCACCAGGTTTTTAGCATCACAACAGAAAGATTGTGGTCTCAAGGCCACCCATAAGGCAGCATAGACATAGGACTCATGCGTCGCTCCTGTCAAATCAAGGTATAACACCTGGAGAGGTTTTCTTCTCTCTCTGTGCCTGAGGTTGCTGTTGATTCTATATTGATATCCTGGGCAATGAACTTCTGTGGCTGAGCAGCAAACACTGGGCTAGCCCAGTGACCTTTTTTAAGTAGGTGGTCAGAACCGTAGAGATACCTAAGATATGCCTAAGGAAGGGGAGGTTTCTACTTTGCAGCTTAAAGGTCTCTCTCTCTTTCTCCTCCTGTGTGACTGACTGAGCTAACACATGCACTGATTATCACCCTGCTGCTTCCTGACACCTGTAGGTGTTTGTTGCATACAGATTGCTTGGTAAAACCAGGTGAGGGAAAAACAAGTAACTCGCTGCAGCTCAGCACTTTAAGAGCAGAATAGCATGAGTTCACTTCCTAGAGTATGTATAGACACACCTTATAGAAACCTCAGAACATATGTCTATAAACAGGCAGCAGCAGGGCACTAAGGCCTTTGTCCCTGCCTGTTTAGATGATTTAACAGCTGCTGAGGTGGAGGAAGAGGTGGACACTTCTTTCCAGAAGGCCAAAACCTGAGTTTAGGAGTGTGAGGCAGAAGAAATACTCTCTACCTTTTAAATTTATGGTGGTTCATGTTTATAAAGTGTTTTGCAGTTCTTGTTTTAAAGAGTGCATTATACCAGCATTATTCAACTGATGCTCTTTAGACTCCTGCTGATCTGTAAAGCCTCGGGAAGTACCTCAGGAGATCAAAAAAAAATGTGTTTCAAAAAAAATCAGGTCTGCCTGCATTTCTATGCAGTTAGCAGATTTGTGTCTGTGCTGTCAGCAGGTGTAATCGGAAGCTGGGTCTTGATTGCTCTTCGTGCCTAATTAAATAGTTTGTAATTATAATGGTGAAAATACGGTTTTCTAAAACACTTAAATTCTGTTTACCTAAAAGCTTAGTGTTCCTAAGCCATCCCTCTACACAACCACAAAACCAAGAATGTAATAGAAGAAAATGTTTTTTGTTTGGTTTTTTCTTTTTTTTTTTTTTTACTGTTTTGTCCCCTTCCTCAGCCTGGCCCAAAAGTTAGCTAGTCTTTTGATAAGAATATCTGGAGACACTGCTTGCAATTTTAAAATATGCAAAATAGTACAGATCCAGTTTCAGTGATGAACCAAGACTGGAGGGTTTTCATATCACTCATAGAAAAGCCATTTGCTTTACTACTACATCATGCTCAACATAGTCACTGATGTCAAGTTTTCTCTCTCAGATGCTCTGATACTGCTTCTTCCTCACTTTCTTTCTACACATTAACACCTTTTCTCTACCTTCTCATTCCCATCAAGTACTGACTCTCTATTCTCTGTCAGTACCTTCCAGTACAAGTCAAACTACTCCTCTCTCTTAGAAATTGTTCACTTCTGACTGTGCCTCCTGGTCCCATATGTCTGAACACTGTTAATGCCAGCTACTTGAAAACATAGCCAGTCCTGGTTCTTCTTTCTCACTTTGAACCCAGTCTTCTTTTTTCTTTCCCTTGTTTCTTCCTGATCTCTTGGAATACCTATTCCTTCTCACTCATCACTCACTTCTGCCCACTAACTCTTCAACTTTTGCTTCCTTCTAATCTTTAAACAAGCCGAAATCTGGATTTCCCAAGTTTGTGTTGTTTTATCAACCATTCTTTTTACTGCAACTCCTCCTTCCCACTCCATTCTTGACCACACTGCCTCTAAGAGAACTGAGAGAGCTCTTGAACTTCTGTTCTTCTGCTGTCATCCAGACCTTCCTTTCCTTTCTCAATCATTTGAAAAAGTCTAGAGGGCTAGACTGAGAAAGACAGTCTGTTCATCCTAATTCATACTTGCAACACATGATAGCTCTGTGAAGCATAAGAGGTTATGAGAGTGCAGGTACCTTTCCAGACCAAAGGTAGAATACATCCAGAGCCAGAAATATAAACCTCTGACTGTGCTCCTTAGCATTTATTGTCATCAGAATTGACTCTAGCATGTATGGTTGTAATGTTTATTTCCTTTTTTATTTTTTTTTTAATAACTGGGGATGTCACGTACATATATTGCTGCTCTTTCTGTCGCTGTTGTTGTTTGTTTATATATTAATTCTGTCTATACTAATTAATGTTTCTGGTGTCATGTCCTCTGACATAAAACAAATCTCCATAATGTTGTCTCTTTCCTTCAGTATTCCCTGTCTCTCCCTTGCAAAATATGCTAAACTTACACTATGTTTTTTCTTACATTGTAGCTCCTCCACAGTTTGTGGTGAGACCACGAGACCAGATTGTAGCCCAAGGTCGAACAGTGACTTTTCCTTGTGAAACTAAAGGAAATCCCCAGCCAGCTGTTTTCTGGCAAAAAGAGGGAAGTCAGGTAAGCTGTAAGCACCCTATAAGTCTTTCAAGCCTTTCTAAATAGTTATACTGTGAAATTTTAAGGAGAATTTTTTATATTACCTTTTACAGATTCTCTTAATCTTTCACAGGAATTTGTCTTTTTAAACTATCACTATTCTGTACTGAAATTTTTGCTGCCTTTTTTTTTTTAATATTGATATTATGAAGAATACAAAGGCCATTCAAGTCATTGAAACTTGGGCTAGGGTGCTGTGCAGATGTACAGAAAGCAACAGTAAAGGCTTTTCATTCTGAAACCCCCAACAAACAGGTGGGTGAGACAAGCACAGTAGATAAAAAAAGGTATGACTCAATTTTTTACTAATCAGAGTCAGTAATTACAGTTCACAACCTGTCTAGACGTGATCAGGCAGATGTGTATCTCGCAAGCTGATTTGCATTGGCTTATTCTCCTAGAGCATACAGATATAGGTTTTGAACACACAGGTGCTTTCTTGAGTAAAATTGTCCCGGGAAATTTCCAGATCTGGTTTTGGAAATATTTCCCCAATCTTTTTTGCAGGCAGAATTTGTGATGTGGCGATGGGTGTTGCCATCAGCCAGCACCATCTTCTACAGCTTAGTGTTTGAATGTCACATCATAACATTTCTTTACTGCTGTTGCTGCATTGGCATGTTGTTACAGCAGAAGTCAGGCCTCCTCACTTTGAGTGTGCAGTTCATGTTAGTATGTTAAATTTGAACACTGCAAAAACTACGTGCTGTATTCTCTTTTGCACCTGAGAAAAGATTAAAAGGGTCAAATGAATGCCCAAGGACAGTGCCTTCTGCAACTCCCTGATGAACCCTGTCATGGCTACACCTGTCTGTGTATCTATGCAATATACCCTTCTCTTTTGGCAGGTTGGTCTCTTCAGACCCTTGTGCTACTTTCCCCCATGTGAGTTAACTCACGTATCCACACTGTCCTGTGCAGTGCAGACGTGCCCTTTGTCAGATCTGGAGGCACTGTGCACAAGCTCAGTTAAAATGTGAGATAAGAGCTGAACCACAGATCTCCTGCTCTGCCCCACCTGCTTCTCCTTCACCTTCTCATGAGATCAGAAAGCTATTCCAGAATGACAGGACCAGGCTGACAGCATTTTGTGCTCTGCTGTCTTTGTGGCTTACAAAGATACAACACTAGTGCTTTATGAAAATAAGCTTGTCTGAGTGTAAGCTTAACCTTCAGTGAGTATCTCTCAGTGTAATATTTGGAGAAACTTAGATTTTGCCTCCATGGATCACACACCCTGGAAAAGCAAAGTATTGTGAGTCTGACTAAGGTGGCAATTGTTCCAAGGGGAAAGTAGAATAGTATGTTGAAATTAAAGTAGGAAGTAGTGATGTGCTAGCAGACATTTCAAAACCCTTCCTTGTAGAGCATTTTAATAACATGGTAATGTTTATGTAAAGTGAGCTTATAGTGTCACACTTGAATCTAATAAAGTGGACATCCATCATGCTGTAATAAAGAGAAGAGCTTCTAATTAAAGTAGGACATCATTTGCAGGATTAAAGTCATTTAGCGTAATTGAAAAGTGTTAATACTCTATTTTATCCTCTTCCATTTCTATCACTTCAAGGGTAAAAACATTTTAAGGTGAAAATGCATCTTGTGTCTTTAATTGAATGTTATTACCTACTGATTGTACCATGTTGAAGCTGCTTAATTACAAACCTGGAAAATTAATTACCATATTGAGAAACAGATCCCCGAGGGTTAGAATAGTCTTTTTTGGCAAATAAATGCAACATAAAAATTGATACCTACATGGTTTATAATCAAACCTTCAAACACAGCTCAGTGTGATTTACAACAGCCTCCTGCTAATCTCGATTGATCATCAGTGAAATAACACAGGTTAGGGTTACCCTCTCACTATATAACTTGCCAGATTTTGCAGTGAGATGCCATAAGGGAGGTGAGTTTCCACACACTGTGTATCATCATACAAATGGAGGGTGGTGGTTTTGCCAAATTACGTGACTTTTCACCTTTGCATGCCCAGCTATAAATTGTTTCTTGTCTCTACAGTGCTTGCTTCTGCTTTTACTTGGGGAACTGTTTGCAGCTCCACTTTTAGTGTTTGAAATAGTGTTATGTAGTCGTGTTATCCCACTCCAGTAATTGTGGGGCATTTTTCATTGAGACTCCATTTCTCGATCCTGTGTTTTTGAGCACAACCAGCTGGAAGGGAGGGGAGCTGTTCCCTCCTGAGTAATTTTTTGTGCCAGGCTGTGCATAAACAGCTGGCCCTTTGTGCTTGGTGGCCTTTTCCCAGAGCCCAACAGCCACCCATCAATGAAATGCATGAGGGAAGGGTGTGTGTAATCTTTAGACTCTGTGGATTAAATTCTTCCTTGAGATAAATTCAGTGGTACTTTATCGGGGATGTCTTTGGTCCCATTTTTCACAACCCAGCATCTGTGTCCAGATGAGCAACCCGACAGCTGACTAAAATAGTGAAATTATAAAAAGCATTTAAAAAAGAGGTTTTAGGACAAGTTACAGTTTATAGTTATCTGGTCTTTGAAGAGAGGAGTCATGAGACTGGTGAACTCCTCCTGATGTGTGGAATATTTACTGGAACATGGCACCTTCCAGAGGCCCATGCTGAAGACAAAAAGGAATAGTCTCCCCTGCCTAATGCAGTGATGAAGAAGATTCTGGATTATTTTTCTCCTAAGAATTAGGAGCTTGATCCTTGCACTGTCTTTTACATTGTGTTTATTTATACACTTTACATAATGAGTGATAATTGGAGTCAAGATCAGCCATTCCAAAATTCTCCACTTTCTCATAAAATTTAGTGAAGTTTTCATAATACCCTCATTCAGTAGGTATCTGTGCCAAGCAGAAATTATTCTGAAAGTTTCAAGGCAGTTCAGAAAACAAGGCAATTATTTGAGACCCACTCAGTCCCATAGCCTGAAATTGCTTCAGAATTTTAACACTTTTTTCCTATTGGATCTGACATTTTTACTGGGTGCATATTGATTTTTGAGGAAAAAATCTGCTGTTATAAATTTCTTGAACATTGCCATTGAAACAAGGCAAGGGAAAAGCCTAGGGTGACAAGTATCCTATAGGTTAATACGATTATAAGGATACTTAGAGCATCGGATCTTATTTAAAGCATATCACTTTCCTTTTACTGCCAAAACCATAGAGATAAAGGCATGACTTTCACTTAAAAGCAGAATTTCTTTCTTATTTGAATTCTTATTTGTTTCTTAAGCAGTTTGTTGCTTATCAATTCCAAATCCTTTTTTGTAAACCATTAAGGTCTGCAGAAAATTCACTTAATACCCTATTCTACACTTTTAGATTCTATTTTTAGCCCATACAGACAAGCTTACAAGTTAGTAGGGAATCATCATTAGAAAGCACAGCAGAGCTATATGGAGCTGCAGTAATGACTGAAAGCTTATCACAGCATGTTAAGTGTTTTGGGGTATTCCTGCTGCAAACAACTGTATTTTTCATAGAGGCTTGTTGAGCTGACATAAAAGCCAGATCCTATTTTACTGGAATTACTTTTGTTTAATTATTGTTTAAGCTGTTCTCCTTTCTGCCTCATTGGGCAATGCTGCTGACCTTTCCCTTTGCATTGCTTTCCTTTTCCTGTTCTTATATATTCACAAGAGCTGTGCCAGATAGTATAACTTTTTCCTTGAAAACACAGCCCTCACTACTAAAACCTTTTCAGTATTGATTCATTCACTCCTTCATCATATGCAATGACTACTACAGCCATTCCAGCTATTATTATTGACATCTCTCTTTTCTCCAATCCAGCCCAAAGGCAAAAGCTAATCTCCCTGTTTTTTGCTAACTGATGTCTTATCCTACATGAAATTATTCTTTCTCTCTGATGATTTCTACATCAGATTAATACCCTTTCTCTTCACCCTCAAGGCTCCATGATGCATTTCTCCTTTGGTATATCTCAGTTTTAATTTCTTTTTACTTCTCCTTTGAGCTCTCATGCTCTACCAGCTTCTCCTACTTTATGACCTGGTCATATCTTCCTCCCAGCTTTACTTCAGTGCCCTACTCTTACTTTCTCCTTTGCCCAGGACATATTAACAGCCAGACAATAGTACTATGCTCCCTCAAGTCTCCAGGAGTCAATTTTTTCTGCTAGTTTTCCAATGTTTACTGTAGTGTTATGTCCTCCTGGTTTGATAGCCAAACTAAGTATATTATTACAATTACATTCAGAAAGAAGATGAATGTGTCACAAATATAAATCACTCCAGTGTGATTGTTGGAAAATGTCTCCTCGCCTACACCCCCAGAACACAGCACTGTGTGCTGTCAAAGGGCTGTTTCTAATTTAAACTGCAAGTTGCCCAAGGCAGGGAAAGCCAGCTCTATGTGTTCATAAAGCCTTACTTTTCCTTCTGGTTTATTTATAGTACTTTTAAGGGAAAAATCCTCGCCTCTCTAGCTGAGGGAAAAGTGGTGCTTTAGTGTTTTGAACTGATGTTTGATGAATTGTCTTTGCAGAACCTACTCTTCCCAAACCAGCCTCTCCAGCCCAACAGCAGATACTCGGTGTCACCGACTGGAGACCTCACCATTACCAACATCCAGCGCTCAGATGCAGGATACTACATCTGTCAAGCACTGACGGTTGCTGGAAGCATTTTAGCAAAGGCTCAGCTGGAGGTTACTGATGGTGAGCTATTAGAAATTCCCATTGGTTTTTTTTTTCCCTGTCAAAAGTATTTTAAAAGCAGTGTAAATAAAGGCATGTGAGATCACGTAATTCATACAAGGAAACGGACAGTTTTATATAGGAAATAAAATGGAAAAGGATCTCCGTGCACTTGTCTGTAGAGTCAAAAAGGCATCAAGGCCTATCTTGCCTTTTGCTTGCTTTCTGAAGGTTCCTTAACAATGAAAAGAAGGGAAAAACAGGCTTAAAATAAGGTTGGTGAGAAAGGAAGCTGCTTGGTTTGCTAGAGCTAAGACATGACTGCAAGAAAACATTGTGGAGAATGAATAGGTTTATGATTAAAGCAGTGAATTGGGGTGCAAAAAAAAATTAGTCCTGATTACCAACAGTCTTCACTACCATCTTACACAGCTAGTTTGGGAATGTGTCCTCAGCTCAATTAAACCAAGGCAGTTGTTTGAACGTAGTGGAGTACTGTTGGTTTGGAATAGCTACATGCAGCCCTTTAGTCGCTCTGTGAATAAGGCGCCTACCTCAGAGCTGTGTTCTAAGAATTTCCTTGTATGGTTACGTGTGAAAAAAGCCATGAAAATGAGAAGTTAGAGAGGAGTTTTCAGGAAAGGAAAAGCATCTGTCTTGATGCTTTCCATTTCAAATTTTTGGGGTTTGAAATTTATCCTGCCTTGAAGTTTACCTTACTCCGTCTCCAAACATGAATCCTTTTCATATGTCAGGAATCCTGTTGATATCCCTCTTCATCCTCTTGTGGATAGAAGGCAGTTTGCATCCTTTAATGTTAGTGAGGAAAACAGTAGAATTCCTCTTATACCAGGAGATTGTGGCATTCCCCGGCATCATTATTCCTTATCTTAACTGACACATTAAATATCTCCTGACAGACTTTGATGAATTTTTGCCATTAAAACTGTTGTTATATGCAGAGGTCTACTTTTACTGTTCCCTTAGAGACCTGCCTGCACCACGAAAGTTTGAAAAGATGTCTAATTTTGAATAATCTGCCTTTTCACAAGAGCATATTCATCACAAGTGACAGGTAGAGAGGTTCAGGCTCATGTTATAGAGGTTTGAGCATTAATTTGATGCCTTTTCTTTGTTTTCCAAAAGCTGCCTATATTTTTATGACAAGGGAAGATAATTTCTGCCTTATCCTCACATCTCTTCAAGCACATTGCTTTTCTGTAGTTTCTGGACACTAAAGGCTTGGCTTTTCTCTGCGATCCCTTTAAGTCCTTTCTCTCATGGTCTGAGAGAAAATGATGCATTTTCATTCAATTTAAATTTAAATGTAGATTAAAAGGTCGTTTAAAATTAATGGAAAGGCAGTATTTTGTAATATCTGTCCATAGTGCTGCCTGATTCAGGGCCATGGCTGTGATTGGAATAAATAGAACACACAAACATTGGCTGAGAGGACATTGAGCTGTTAATGGTTGCACCTGCTGATGCTGCACAGATTTACAGCAACAGGCGCTGAGTGGATCAAATCAGGTTCAAGGACACGAGTGGTGAGAAATTCTTCCTTTTGACAGGCAAGGCCTGTGGTCCATTTCTTGTGCAGGGCAAAAAAAAATAAATCCCAATTGATCTCTTTGGAATTTTCGTTAGTTTATTAGAGGAAAGTGTCCTTGCTAAAATGCAAACTCACCTCCAGCTAATTCTGATTAAAGGCAGTGTGCATTTCACATTGCTGGAGAAAGCATTAGCTGGAGGCTCTGCTGCTCAGAGAGTGCAAGGCCTGCGTTCTTCAAATGCTTTCCAGAACCCACTGTCAGCAGCATGATCATTATGAAAAAAATACAAAATTGCTTTATAGAAATACCATTTCATCCCCGAGTCAAAGGGCAGTTGAGGTCAGAAGAAAAGTGCCAAAACAACATTGTGGAACTGAGATTATATAAATAAATCTACCATTAGATCACAGATATTTTTTTAATTGCTTTTAGTTAGGAAGTTACCCATAAATGTCGAAATAATCTATTTTGGTTGATGCTGAGCAGAAGTTAAGGAAGCTAATGATTTTTATCAGTAGGGAAATATAACTTAATGGTTTTAAAAATATAATAAAAGATAAACACTGTGCATGTTAGCTATATACTTAAGCATTAGTGTTCTAGTTTTTGGCTGGTGATTTCAGTTTTACTTCATAGCCCAGAATTTTTCTGTTTGGTTAATGATTTAATAATAGTGGCGAGCCATCTTTTTCATTTTGAACACATTTTTGTTTGATCCAGAGTAATTTAGATCCAATTGAAGTTCCAATACAGAATGAAAACATGTCATGTGCAGAAAAACAAGTGCTTAATTATACCATATATAGCAGTGTTTCAGTTGTTAACATTTTTGCACTTACAAGTCTTTACTGGAAATATTTTTAACTCAAGTGTTCACATGAGAAGAGATTACTAGCTGTGATGAAATGTGCTGAGTTGAGTGATAATTTTGCTGATTATGGACTGTGCTAAGAGCCTTCGGTGTATTTGAAATTCAAATCTTGTATTTTCTTGAAAGGCTATCATGTAATTCACTGTCTAATGCACATCTGGAAAAGCAAAATCATTTTAAAAATTGAACAATCTTAGCAATCCTTTCAAACTCAAGAAGTGAATATACAGCTCACAGTCTTAAAATGACAGATCCTGGAAATAAACCAAATGCTTCCATCTATGTCTGTGCTCAGCATAAAATGAATAGTTTACAATTAGTATTTAGTTACATAAATTTATCCATCATACACAGAATATTTTGGAAAAGATCTGAATTTCTCCTTAGTTAGTAATCTTTAGCACTTATTAATAAAAATTGTGGCCAATGCATGTGCAGCTGTAAGATCATGCTTTGTCCAGTTTACCCAGCAGTTGCTGTTTAGGGTGAGTATTGGGGTGGAAGGAAAAGATTAACCTCACAGCTTGCATTTTTCTGACAGCATAAAAATGAACCGGTTTAGGATATTAAATTAATTTAAAACATTGTGTTTCTAGGATTTTCAATAAAGCAAAAGGCTGGATCTTTAAGGATAATTCAGAATAGACTAAAAAAAGTAAGAGGAGGAGTTGGCAGCATACCTCAACAGCCCACTCTCCACTGATTTGGGACAGACACTTGAGGCATTTTGCCCAAACTCCTTTGCAATTTTTTTTTTAATTATAGATCTATTGAATACTCTGGGATATCTCTCTCTTAAATCCTCTACTCACAGTTTACTTGCCTGCAAATCTGGCCACCATGATTCTTAGCCCTCATCAAATGTATATTAAATATTTTGTAGCAAGTGTGACAGTCTCAAACAGGATAGATTCAGAACAATGTCACAGCCTCCTGTGAAGCTCTTCTGCAAAAAAAGACAGAAGGATTGGTCTCTGCTTTTCCAACCTAATCCTAGCCCTACCCTATTACATTAGTATTTATCATGACTTATGTCTGATTTTCCCCATTAATTCACCAAGAAAGTTTTAGAAATTTTGATTTTGGAAGTGAAAAAGTAAAGACTTCATTTTGTCATTCTCTTATTTTAATTTCCTGTTGTAATTTGACCACATTCCACTCGAAGTTAAACATGATTTCAGTTGATCCAAATTGCATTTTTAGTGAATAAACTGTTAATTAACAAGTATAATTTGTTCTTTTTCTATAATCTGTTCCAATTTTAAGAGGCACTTTATCACAAAAGAAATATTTTAATTTTTCAGTTACCAGAATATAAGAATATATGGATACTGGCAAATAGTTTCAAATCCATTTTTTAAATTAAATTAATTTTGAAATCAACCTCTGATTTACCATGCAAACATATTTCTAGCCGCAGACAGTGTTTCTGCAGAATGGATGTAAAAGTTTCCTGTAAGTGAAAAAAAAGTAATAAATTAAAATATTTTAAAAGCAACTAACAAACACCACACCACTTTATGGATATTTTTCATTATCTCTCTGTTCTTCAGAATGTTTATGATATATGTTTTTAAACCTCTAAGCAAGTTTTGGATCCTTACTAATGAGGTAGGAACACAAGCACCCACAGAGGTTTTATGGAAGATTTACAAGTCCTAGTTGTGAAGACAATACAGTCATTTACAGATCAGTGGAAACCCTAAGTGTTCATTTAACCTTTAGCCTTAGTGTCATGGAAACCTGTAGTGGTCTTTCACCCATGACACCCTTGAAAATGAAGATTCCTTCTGGCCAGGAGACTTTCAATTACACTATTGATCAGAGCTATTTAAAGGATTATGAGCTCCTCATTTGTGCTGTAAAAAAACTAATTACGTGCCAAAGAACAATATCTGTAATGCAGTAGGTTTTGAAAACACCTACATTGCTACACATGTGAAAAACAATTAGGTGAAGCAAATAACTGCGATAGAATAGTTAGCAACTTAAATAGTAATTTTTCCTTAAATTTTAGCTGCCTAAAATACTTTGATGTCCTGTTTTACATTAAATCTAAAGGATAACTTGCAGTTAAATTTTCATTTGAATATACTTGTGCTGCAGGTATCCTTATAGTACACAGGAGATGAGATCAGTTTGTATCTCACCAAATGGCTGCACTGTGTAGTTATAAGGAACCTTAATGAGATAAAAAATTTCATATTAAGGTGAAAATGCATTACATTTTCTCTGTTCTTGTAACATAGTGTTTGCTGTCCTATCTCTGAGTTCAGTGGGTGATATTTCAGAATTTCCAAAATAACTTTCACATTCTGGTGTTAATAAATAGTCTTTATTGGCTTCTATTTTCAGTTTCAATTTCAATAAATGTGATGAACTCACACTGCAAGGTGTGATTCTGATAAGACTAATGATTCTGTCCTTTGTGAATCTCATTAACAAAACAGGGTAGTTGTATTTTTGCAGCATTCAAATTTCAGAAACAATTATTTTGGGTATAAAATGTACCACCAACATGTCCCTAATATTTTTATTTATTAAATAGCGTAATGAAAACACTTTGGATCTGTTGAAGGTTCCAGAGGGACCTTTGCATCTCAAACAGCTCAAATACAACAGAAACATTATTGGTTTGTAATAATTTCTTTTCTCTTCTTTGTCAGAGTCAAATGTTGTCTATGGACTGTGATAAACAGATTTTCAGCTAGAATAAATGGTTCAATCTCAATTGACATCAGCAGAGGGAGACTAACTTACACTGCTTTAGAAGATAATCCTACCTGTTACAATATTTAATACTAATCACATAATTGTTCAGTTGTTCAAAGATTTAAAACAGTAGCAATGTGGCAGGTAAATATATAAAAATGAATACTCAGTTCTGTTATACTGATTTTATGCAACAGTCAAAGCCTTGTTTATATTCAAGTATTTCACATTCGTTTTGTATAAACACATTCTTTAGAAACAAAAAGTTATATTTTGCTGCTTAACAGGTGGCTCAGAGGATAAGTTCAACAAGCAGAATAATTTATCAAAAATGATCTTTCAAGAAAAGTGAACATGAGCATTTTACCTCATCTTCAGGGTGTCCCACTGGTCATGGAATGGGGTTTATACAGAACCACACACTCACTGGTTGCAGAGTTCTTTAAGCAGTGTTTCAAGCATGCAAATGTAAATTATCAGGGGAAAAAATTAAGAGAGTTCATGGCTTTAAAAGGTGATGAAATGATTTGATAAGTAAGCTTTTAAATGGTGTGATTGAGTTTGAGCTTTTCTCCGCTGGAAAGAGTGGTACAGTCATTTAGATCACTCAGATTGTGAAGATGTTTTGTATTACTGTGAGGTATTTTTGCAGATGAAAACTTGCAAATTGAGCAGGACTGGGGATGTGGTTGGTACCACGCTATAATAGTGTTAGTTTTTCACTTTGAACTCTTAACAGATTTTCTCTTCTAGGCCATAAATTAGGTAAGCAATTAAGCACATTTTGATGTGACATCAAATGTGTGCTTTAAGTGCTTTCCTAAATTGGAAGAAATAAGTGATGCGCTTCAATTCTTTTCCGAATCAAGGTCTTAATTTTCATCCTGTGTTAACCAAATGAGTCTGATGATCTTTGCTGACAGAAATTTACATGTCTAGGTGTTGTCTCACAATGGTGAAATAAAATCCTTACAAAAATACTTTTCAAATATGCCAGCTAATTGTTAACATGTACGGGTCTTCCAAAACCAATGTCTTTAACCTCTTGGATGCTGCCTTAAACTAATCTCTTAGAATCGGTGCTGTGTGAAGGAACAGGGCTCACTGGAGCAGAGGATCTTTAAAGGTGTGGGTGTCGCTGTTTAGTCTTGACAGATAGGCCTCCACCCATCATCCTCCAGGGACCCATCAACCAGACGCTGGCAGTGGATGGCACAGCTCTGCTGAAGTGCAAGGCCACCGGCGACCCCCTCCCTGTCATCAGCTGGTTGAAAGAAGGATTCACCTTCCTGGGCCGAGACCCTCGGACGTCCATACAGGACCAGGGGACGCTTCAGATCAAAGCGCTGCGGGTGAGTGACGGTGACCAAGCAGGCGTGACAGGTTCTACACGGCTGGTTCCGACCTGCTGGCGTGTGCCTGGAGCAGCTCTGCTGCCTCCCCCTTGTCTTCAAGGTTAACTCGTCTTTTTTGCCCTGCGATTCTCTCCAAGTCCATGTCCTGTTTCGTTCTTTGACACTGTGTAGGGAAGGGGGGGGAAAAAAGAGAAGAGTGAAACTAGTATCAGATATTTCAATGAGAATTCCCTAAAAAATAGAACTGATGTTTAAAATCTTATGTATGTTTCAGGAAAACATATGAGTTGGATATGGATAGAAATATAAAAGGACAGTCCTTCCTGTCTTTTCAGTTAGTCTTACCATGAAGCCATTGGCCTCTCTGTTTAAACTTAGAGCAGTTCCTTGGCAACACCTGATCATAATTTTCCAAGGACTTGTAGTGGTAGCACGTGATCTAGAGTTCATCAGAGTTTAACCACGCACTTTCTCCATCAATAAGTCTTGTCAGTCCTGAACTGGATGATTTATTCCAATGTTATGCTTGCTGGAAGTATTCCACCAGGTTGCAAATGGCAAAAGACAACTAGTACATGAAGTCATATGCAGCAGGATTTCTGTTCAAAATAAATACCTATTGTAACGTTTACATTTTAACACATGATATTATAATATTCCAAATAGCATAACGTCCCATGTGGTTGATAAATATTGCATCACTAATCTATTTTTTTGGCTTTTAATTTTTCCCTATTCAAAGATAAACACATGTTAGTTGTTTGTGCGTATTTGGACAAGCATGCACATGGAAAAATAGCAAGTTAAATGTCCTTATTTGTCAAGAACTTAAAGACAATTTCAGAAATGACTTAATTTCATCAGCAGAAATTTCTGCACTTGGCTTTTCCATCCAAAAAAAGTCAATAAACCTAGCTACTGATGACAAGACATAAAGAGCAGTTTTGTTTTCTGATACCTTCTCATCAGTGATCGTAGATGAATTGTGAACTTTCTTGGAACAAAATGGAATTTATTAAAAAATTTATGCTAGCTTTCCTTGAGTAAACAATTTATCCTTCCTCCCTAGGCTGAAGGCAGGTTTAGGCCATGAAGGTTAATGCATTTTTCCTGTAGAGCTGGATTAAAGAGCGCGCTTGAATAGTCAAGATTCCCCAGTAGTGTTAGAAAGCAGCAATTAAAGGTGGAGGCTTAGTGATTTCAAACAAACTTCCAGGCACTGATGATGGGCTTCTGTGGAGTGTCCATGAGGCAGAAGCTCCTGGGATACCTGTCTGCATGCAGCTATGCAAACAATGAAATTGGTTCTGAATCGTGCCGGCGCATTAATCTCGCTGTCAGAGGCCCGAAGTCTGTAAACTAAAGGGAAAAAAATTTGCTTGCAAGGGGAGAAGAAAACAGTATTAGTAGTGAGTGTGGTTTTGAAAGACATGAGGCTTTTATTGATCCTTAAGTGGCTCATTCACTACTAACCAATTTTCCTTAGAGGTTCAGAAAGGCATTTTTTATAAACCCTTCTATAGCAGTGCATTCAGATTCAAGAACAAAAACTACACAGGACCATAAACCGCAGATTTCTCCTGTCCCTTGCAATTTTTTGTGAATTAAACATGGATTTAAGAGTGAGATGTTTAACTTTTCTCTCAGACCTACCTGAGCAAGGACTAGCACCACTTCCTAAGCAAAAAATGGCCATGAAAACGTCCGAGTACACTTAAAATATCCAAGTTCAAATAAGTTAGTATTTGTCACCCACATGTCCTCAGCCTTCTGGATGAGGGTAGATTTAGATTAGATATCAGGAAGGTATTCTTTACTTTGAGGGTGGAGCAGGTTTCCCAGAGAAGTCATGGATTCCCCATCCCTGAAAGTGTTCAAGGCCAGGTTGGATGGGACTTTGATCAGCTTTGGTTTAGTGGATGATGTCCCTGCCCATGGCAGAGGGGTTGGAAAGAGGTGATCTTTAAGGTCCCTTTTTAGCTGGTCATTTTCTGCTATGTAGCTCTTTCTGTTACATCACAATTAAGTTATTCATGAACCTGCAGCAGTCACATGGGCCACAGTGATAAGTATGAACATAGAGATTTTTCTGATGAGCCAATCTTTCCAGTTGCTCTGAGGAAAATAACTGAAAACTCACCTACGTCACTCACTCAGTACCTGTTCAGACAGCTCAACACTTATGGAAATCTCCCTTCTGCTCCACAGAATCTACCACAGCAGGTTTGGGCACCTGCATTAATTAAGGAACAAAACTGTTTATTTTACTGAATAGCAAACATTTTTCCATTCGCTTTCCCCATTGTTTTTTCCATGGCACAAAAAAAGAAGTATAAATAATTGAATTATCAACACATTATGTCTGTATCTAATCCATCCACAGTCTGGAAGTCAGATAATTTGCCATAACTTGCAAGAAGCAGTGTATCTCCAGCTTGCTTTATATGTTGAGTTTGTCTTCTGCGAGTTACTCTGTCGTGTACACCACATACTTCATTGAGTATGCCATACATCATCTGTCACAGTAGCACACAAATGAAGTTGAGAACCATAGCCTTGAGAAATATTCCCTATTATCATGTAATGAAGAATAATATATTTAATAAAAGCTCAGAGGAAGCAAAACAAAACACTGCTTCAGAATGCTATAAGGCCCTCTCCTCTGGAAAATCTCTCCTTTCAAGAGTCTTTCTCATTTCATCAGCAGCACCACTATATTTTGAGTGTCTGAGGCGTTGTCAGAGGGGTTTCACTGTTGCATGTGTTTCACGGAGAAAAATAATCTCCTGAAGTGCAAGTTAGGCTCCTTCAGGCAGTTGAGCCTCCTTTCTCCCCTAAGAATTCCTCCTCTTAAGTTGCTTCCTCCCCTAAGAATGGTACACTGCAGTCTCAGTGTATCTGAAGAAAATACCAGCAAAATTCAAACATGACCAAGGTAAAAATCAATTAAATTATATATCAACAAGTAATCTAAAGAATATCTTGCTTATTTGTCTTCACATTCTTCTTGAAGAGTGAAGTATAAGCACATATCCTATAGTACCATCTGCATTTAACAGAAAACCCATTACAATTCCTTAAAGTCCAATAAAGCTTTTTGGATGCATTTCTGTTTCCATCAAGTCATCTGAGGGTGACTATAATTCTTCTTCTTTATCATTAGAGTCAGCACTCTCCCTCTTCTGCTTCCACCTCCAGATTACCATGCTTTATGCATAGTGGTAGGAGAACTTCTCTGTATATTTTGTGCTTTGTAAAGTTACTGTTTCCCATCCATCTCTGTGGTCTTCACTAGTTCCTGACTCAGAAATCTTTATTTTAAATTTAAATAGGGAATAGGAAAACACCTGGCAAATTTTCTAGTAGAACAATTTATACAGTGATGAGATTAATATTGACAATCAAATTCAAAACAGTTTCCCCAAATAAATTTAAAATATTTGAACTGACAAGGGAAACACAATAGTTTTATACCAATGCACTTTTTTTTTGCTACCAAAGGGCCTTGCAAGCCTGAAATAAAATGTGAAACAGAAGAAAGGTAAGTATGGTGTAGGATCTAATTTAATCTTGCTATTTGAAAATTGCTTGGTGGACTGTCTGTGTAGAGAGAACCACTGTTAAGCATCAACAGTATTTGCTTGTGGGGTGGCCTGCATAGAAATGACTTCATCTGTCATAAAAGTCTAAGATGATGTAACATCCTTCCTTGGCACTGGAAGCTGTACCTCTTGCTCATCATGGGATAATGAATGGTGAGATTTTGCCCTCTAAGAGGTTAATTGTCATTATATTGTTACCTGATTTCACCTGAAATTGTTGTAACCAATACAAGCACTGGCACTGTCAAAAACATCTATTCTGTAGAATTTACAGTACTGGTACCATTAACAATATGAAAATTAGAATTAGTAAAGTATTAGAAGCAAGTAATCTTATTATAGTTCTCTAAAAGTAAGCCACCATTAAATGATTGTTGGAAAATATCCGGTGCCCTCTAGTCTGATGTAAAATGTAGGCTAAGTCCTTCTTACCAAGAAACCTTTAGAAAAAGAAAATTAGAGTAAACTCAGCTGATTCTAAAAGGTTGTTAAAACTGCCCTTATGCCCCTTTTATGTCCAGCTGTCCGATACTGGGACTTACACTTGCGTGGCTACAAGTTCCAGTGGGGAGACCTCTTGGAGTGCTGTGCTGGAGGTGACAGGTAAGTGATGTCCAGGGCTGTTGCAGCTGGCACACAATGAAAGTGTAGACCATACCACAGCAGTCTGAGTCAAATAACCCTTTCTAGAACTTCTGGGATTGACATGGAGGAGTTTTGGATGAGCAGGTTCTGTTCTTTCACAAGCCTTCCATATAATTCCTATTATCTTTAAATGCCCGTTGACATAGAAACAGTTTTTATGTTTGTCTCCAGTGACAGAGGGAAGCTATAAGTCTTCTAAACAGGAGTATTAATAAACTGTGGATTTATCCAATAATTGACTTGGCCAACAAAACTATTATGCCTACACAGAGGCATTTCAAAGTCCAAAGTGCTCTCTGTGAGTACTGGAGTTGATTTGGATACAGGAACTTTCTCAGCTTTCTAGAAACTGAGTTTTTGGTATTTGATGTAAACTTCAGTAAAACTGGTTGGTTTTGTTTTGTTTGTTTTTGTTGTTCTTTATTTTTTCTTTTTTAAAAGGTATTTTTATATAACCTTTTGAATTTTGCATTTTTTTTCTTTCAATATGTACTTAAAGAACGATAGCTCTTCATCCAAAAACATGTGCAATTTTTGACTTAGTTCTTTACAGATTAAGAATATTCATTATGATGATTTTTGCAGACGTTTGCCATGTTTTTTCCTTTTAATCTTCTACTTTGATCAAATTATATAACCAAGGATAAAAAATAACTGTTTTGCATTTGCCCTTCACAGAATCCGGTGGAGCAACAGTCAGTAAAAATTATGATATAAATGACCTCCCTGGGCCACCATCCAAACCTCAGGTCACTGATGTTACTAAGAACAGTGTCACCCTGTCCTGGCAGCCAGGGACCCCTGGAAGCCTACCAGCCAGTGCATATATCATTGAGGCTTTTAGGTATGTGAGTTATTCCACTTTTAAGCTCCTTTCTTTCTAATTTTGCTTAAACCCTGGTAACAGCTGTTCTCCTGGTATTGTGGTGTTCTTTTGGACTCCACACGTATCATTAGAGGTTCATTAAATGACAACTCCTATAGCAGGCATTGATTCATATTTTTTAAACTGATTTTTTTTTAATTGATCTATTTTTTTAAGTGATTAGTTGGAGAAGCATCTAAAAATTTCTGCTGGAATATAACAGAACAATGCAGTCATTATTTGTTACTTAATGTTGATGGTCAGTGAGAGTCTTCTGTGGGAATGCTGCAGGTTCTGGAATATCATAGGACAAATGATATGAAAATAAGTGGGTGGTTCTGAAACTTCTCTGCCCACTTTAATTCCTGCTCTTGTTAAAGCAGTACCAATTAAAGAGTCAAATCACTTTAAATTTCTATTTCTTACTGTTTTAGATAGATGAAAACTTTTAAGTGAAAAGGCTAGTGTGGATAATTTAGGATTTTATCCTGCAGCCCGAGGCTGAACAGAATCCAGCTGCTCCCTCCCACACAGCAGCAATTACTATGTGGTACAAAAGAATTGCTGGGCTCCAATTCAGCAAGTTTGTTTAAGCATGGGCCATACCTCTGCAACAGATCTGTAGTACACATTTCAGATTAAAAATCCACACATTCTTAAATGTTTTCCTTAATCAATATATTCAAAAAATGACAAATATTTCAGTTCATCTTTTAATTAAAATTCATGCAAGTCAAAATCATATGCATGTAAATTTTAGCTAAAATGCTTCATTCTGCTCTGTTAATATGTAAGGAACATTATTGCATGTGCAGTTTGTTTGTTTTGTTCTAGAACTTATTCTTTATGCGTTGCATGAATGAAGAAACTGAAACAACATAGAACTCATAGCTTTCCATTTTCTTTTTCCTCTTAATATGTTTAAAGATTTTTTTATCAATACTTTATACAACAAAGCACAATAAAATAAATTTTCCTCTTTAAACTTTTGTGGTGTTTCTCCCTAGATAAGCTTTAATGGCATCCCATCAATAATTTTAACAAAAGCCAGACATTTTCATTAAAAGCTGTTTTTACAATCACATTTGAAATCTTTTCATATGATGGATTTTAATCTAATTATAATAATGTTGAATTGAAAATGTAGTGACAAAAAAAAAGTCATATACTTACCTTCCTTTAAAAGCAAGTTTTCTGAATTTTTTTTAACTTTTATGATTTTAATTCAAGGAGACTACTTTTCTTCCAATGACAACTTGCTGACATAATTTATTAGCAGTATAAAAACTTATTATTTTAACAGAATTTTCCTTTTAAAATCTTATGTTCAGAAGTAGCCTATCATTCAAATTTACTTTACAGCTCTCCACACTTTCCTTTTGCAGGCATTTATTTTAAAGAAACAGCGAAAGGTTTTGCTTCTGTTGCAATGAGAAATACTTTTGAGAGCTGTGTTGCTTTTTTATCCCATCTCAATGAGTTAGCCGAAACAAGTATTTTTAATTCTACCCTGCTTTTACTAATTTTTCCTGTACTTAGGCTTGATCTCGGGTTACAAAAATAGGTCCTTTCACTCCTTAATTTTTCTCTGGCATTAGTGTATAACCTTCCACCCCCTTCTCATTGCAGTCAGTCTGTGAGCAACAGTTGGCAGACAGTGGCAAACCACGTGAAGAGCACCCTCTACACTGTGAGGGGCCTGCGCCCCAACACCATCTACCTGTTCATGGTGAGAGCCATCAATTCCCAGGGCCTGAGTGATCCCAGCCCCATGTCAGACCCCGTCAGAACACAAGGTAAGGGTGGCTGTTGAGGCTTCTGTGCTTGAGGTAAAATAAAAAGAACGCTCTGACAGTTGACCAATAGGTCAGTCTGGACTTGAGCAGCCTGACTGAAGGAATCATGAATCAGGCTTAACCAATGAAGGTAAAAATAGTCCAATGTTTACTGTATCAATCTGGAGCTTAGGAGAGATGGTTTCTCTTTTTAATCCTTCCTGCAGCGTAGACCTTTTGATTTGCAATTCACTTAGACTCATTGTGCTCCTGCTTTCTATTAAAAGTAATGTGAGTTAACCAAGCTTTTCTGAAAACTTCTCTGAATACCATGCTCTCCTCAGTATCTCTTCTCTCCATGTCCTTACTTCCTCTCCATCATTATAATAGGGATATACTGTAACAACAGGTGCTTATGACAGGCAGACACTGTGTTTAGTGTTAGTTTTAATCAAAAGAATAGCACAAAATATCTCTAGTGTGTTGATTAATCCAACATTTAGGCAGAGAATTCATGTAAATTAAGGCATCTTCATGCTAAGAATATATTGAAGTTATTCAGAGAAAAGTGCATTCTATTTATATACCTACATTTCTGAATTCTTTATATTAATCCACTGCATAAACCAGGAGGGAAGGTTGAAGTGAAATCCCTCATTTATGGGGTGGTGACATGATTGATAGCTGTGATCCTCCATTGATATTGAATTGACTATTGAATTCTGTTCACATTGCATCAAGTTCTAACTGCATATAACTGCCACAAACAAATTTCCCTGCACAGCATGGATTTTCTTTTTTGGCTTTGAGAAGATGTTGCTGGACTAATTAATTCAAGAGTGTAGTTTTGTCTTATGCAGGCTGTAATACAAGAATTAATCATTCTTTGGAATTATAATTTTTTGAGTCCAAAGCAATAGCTCGTCTCACAGTTAATTTAAAATGAGGTCCTCTGTTTGTATTTGTGTATTCCGCTTGTGTAAGTGGTTTGTGGACTTCACTGGTCCTAGATGGAAAGAGATAAACAAGAGTAGGGTAGTATTTCTTTATCATATAACCACCAGATCCAGCCCCTCTCATCCCAGCCTAGTCCTGAATAAATCTGTCCTTAATAGTTAGACACTCAAAATAGTAATTCTGACTGGAAAAAGAGAAATGGAGCTGCTTTCTGAAAAGCTGGAGGAATGAGTTGTGCAGGGATTTTGTGGTTTGACTATTCATGGAGCATCACAAGTTTTCTTCTTTATTACTCTCCCATTATTATAGGGTGACTCATGCTTTTCATTGCAACAGCCTTTTAGTCTGCATAACTTATCACCTAGCTAAAAAAAAACAACTTTGTTTGGCATTTGAGTGTCAAGTATAGACTTTTTACCTGACATACTGACAAGCAATTTGATTTCAGTAAAAACATGTCTTTTAATTAGCTACAGCATGTGTTGCAGCTTCCATTTCCAGAAGCTGTTTAGCAGTCAAGCACACTCAGACATGTACAGGATTTATAGCTTCTTTGCAAGCCTGTAGTTTAATAGAATTAAATCATAAAATCAATTGAAAATTAACATAATGTTTTGATGTGATTTCTAATTATGCCTGAATTCAATTCAGGCTCACAGAAGAAGCTGACACACAGTAGAAAGCCTATTCACAGTGGCCATGGAGAAACAACAAAGCAGCTATAGCAGCAGTATATAATAATTTGCAACAGGTGTCTCTGGTAGCTTTAATAGCTGAGCATTTAATGTCCTGGTTTTAAGCATGGCAAATACAAGTAACAAGATTTTATGTATATTTTCACCAATGGACTACAAGTAGACAATCAGTTACTTTCAGTAGGTTTACCTTATATGACTTACAACAAAAAAGGACAGAGAAATCATAAGTACTCCAAGAAAGGAGCTGATTTCTAGACCAAGGAGTTGATTTCTTGTTGGATTATTAATAGACTAAACCATATATTAAAAAAACACTTTCAAGAAACTATAAATAATCCTATCCCTGAAATTTAAATTAATAGCAACTAATAGTACATCCACTGGAAGCTGATAAAAGAGAGATTATAGAAAATATCTAATCAATTTTATTTTAGAACCCTCTTAATGGTGACCAGAACAGAGCTTCTTGAACCAGTTTTGCTTCAGTAATGATTTTATTATTCCAATGCTTGGTGATATCCTTAGAGATAGATCAACTGCTTTTCCACCAGAAGCCTCCTAGAAACGTGAAAATGTCAAGACATTACTCTGTGAGTGTCACACATGTATAAGTTTTCAGGTGTGCATATCAGAAAACAGAATTCCACATGTACATCTTAATACTCATTTTTCACTGTTATGAGTTCATGTTATTCCCTCCTGGACATATGTCCCAATAAAGCAATGAAATGCCATTCATACAAAGATATTATGTAGAAATGTCCTTTCCTCTGAGGGAATACAGGTACTTTGCTGGTTGTATACCACAGAGTAACTTAACCTAAAAAGTAGCCATTCAGGTATTTTATAGCAGGGATCAGAGCTTTTTTGTGGATAGCAGCATAAATTATCACCCTGTAGACCAATCTGAGTTGCTGTCAGTTACAGATTCATTTTATAATCTCTCTCTATTTCTTGGTTGCTTTGAATAGATATAATTTGCTAGACAAGCTCCTTGACTGGCATCCATATTTGGATTCTATTCCCTTTGGAGATCCTTGGAGCCCTTGTAAATTGAATATCAATAAAAGCCTGTGGCAATATTGTTTATTGGTGACTCAGAACCCATAACAATCAAGAATTAAGAGCCTGAAATATTGATCATCAAGAATTCTTTTCTTTCAAAATCTGGAGTCATGTGATTCAAACTCAGTTGTTATATTTAAATGTTTCATTTTTAAGACCTCTATTACTTCTTTTTATAATATTTAGAAGATAAAAAGAAGTCACCTGATGCCTGCTCCCACATCTAAGTCCATCAGAGGGGCAAAAAGTTTTATGTATGTATTCTCTTCACAAGGACACGATGTTGATCCAGAAAGTGGGCAACTGTCTTTGACTAGTGAATCCCAAGGCAAAACCAAGCAGAATTCGCAGATGTCTAGACAGGCATGACCATAATTTGTCAGGCCCTTTTGAATATAATCTGTGCTTGTGTTCCAGATCCCCCCTTAATTTCTGTCTAAGTTGGAGGGAAGAGAGATGCTACAGCGATATATTAGTTGGGTGATAGCTGTAGCCCAGCATTCTCCTTTTGGTGAAGTGTAAAAAAGACACATTGCCCACCTCCTTCCCCATTTTCTGACACATACATTCTGTTTGCAGTTTAGCAGAGGTGATATAAACCTTCATTCATTTTAACACAACAACCCAAATGTGATCCCTAAGGACTGGGTACTGGGACCACATGTGGTGCTGGAGTTGGAATCACAAATCTCCATAGGTGTATATTGAGCTACCAAATAGCTACCAGTTTTGACTAGAAGAAACAATTTCCCCACACACTTTGAAGGGCACATAATCTTGAAAAGAAAATTTTTTTTGGTAGGTTGTTTTTTTTGACCTTTTATTAGATCAAAATCAGTTTGGCTTCCTAAATTAATTCTTTTGGGTTTTTTTCATACTTGCACTAGATTTCATTATCTGTGTCTGTAAAGGGAAAATTTGCTTTGCAGAGGAAAATGTTATTTTTAGTGTTTGGTTTCTTGTGTGCATGGTGTGTGGGGAGGGCAAGCTTAGTGACAGATTAGAAACATATAATGACTTAATGTCATGTATGGTCTAAGAAAATTTACAAAAAAAAAAAACCAAAATGAAACCTGTTCATTTTCTTAAATTATACTAACCAATTTGGTTCCAGGCATCTAGGCAGCATTATTATTATCTGAGTGTTTTGGAACTGGTGAACATTGCATCTCTCTCATTACTTACTAGAGCAGAGAAAGCTTTGCCATCTAGTCTCAATACTCATTTAAAGATATTTATATTTCATTATTTCCTAAGTGGCTAAAGGTGAGTGGTTTGCTTGCATTACTTGATATTCTTCGGAGTTCGTGTTTAAACCTTAGTGCTGTATTGTTTTAAAAAACAGAACTATGAAGGATGTTTAAATCAGTACTTTTTATTGATGCCATATATAGCTCTTCTCATTAAAATAATGTTTTCATGTGTGTGCCTGGCAGATATCAGCCCACCAGCACAAGGTGTGGATCACAGGCAAGTCCAGAAAGAACTGGGAGATGTCATTGTCCGGCTGCACAATCCTGTTGTGCTGACACCCACCACAGTCCAAGTCACCTGGACGGTGAGACCTCTGTTATTACCTTAACAGTATTTGCAGTTTGCCTATTTTGCCTACTTATCCCTTCAGTTTTTTACCACCCAAAGCTCCATTCTTCACCCCAGTGTGAGTGCTCTGACAAAGTAACATTCCACAGGTGTGTATATACATATACACACACACACACGCATATAGATATATATAAGTTAATGAAATAGTCTTTTTATTTTCTCTTTCAAGACAGGAAGGTTCAATGTCTTCAGTCTTCTGCTCAATGTGAGTTGTCTGTCTGGCTAGAAAAATATGATAAAAATGAATATGCTTAACACCATAATCTAGAGGATAATTGATCTGTGAATTCATTACTCTGCATGTCAAAAAACAATCAAAGTTAAATATCAACGTGAAATTGCTGTATGAAAAAGTACTTTGCACTTCAAGGCATATGGACCTCTGACAATACCCTATTATTTAGTGACCCAAAAATGAAAAAAATAGCTTTCCTATAGGGCACTTTTAGTGAAGTCAGAAGCACATGGTGCTAATGCCTGATCCACTGTGTAGCATCTGGTTTTCTAGCATAATCTTTACCCACAATCTGAACATCCTTTCATTATAGAAGACTGTTTGGCAATACTTAACAACGTTTCTATTTGAGGGGTCAAACTACTGGGTAGAATTTCTGATATAGTGTTTTGGCTTTCAAAATGCTATGTTTCCCTTCCTGAGGCTTGAAGGAAAGGATTTGTAACAGTAGAAGGAGTGAGTTCCCAGGGCACTGCACACCAGAAAGAGTGCTTTGCTCTTGGGGCATCTGCCCCAGAGGATGGAGAGCCACGGGTGGAAAAATGAGAGAAATAGTACTGCTCTGCACATCACTGAAACTGTTGTTTTATAGAGGATGAATTCTGCTAAGGGGGTATTCACAATACTCAGGGGTTTTCTTCTGCATGTCATGTTGCTAAGAGGTTAATGTGCACAGAGGATTACACAACAGGAGATAAGAAGCGTGGTGATAGATGGTGTATTATAAGGATTACTGTTGTTTTTGCACAACTCAGCCATATTTATGGGGGCTTATGCACCATCCTTGTTCTGACAGATTTCAGTAGTCAGGGTACAGATTAGAATAAATAGAGAAACCCACAAATGTATCTTTCTTAGAAGATTTTTTAGAGTATGTGTCACTGCAATTTTCCTTCAATGATGTCAATTTGCAGCTTGCCTTTCTAAAAATGCTCTCTGTTTCAGCTACATACCTCCAGGACAGGCTGACTAACCTTTGCAGCAAACCCTTTCGCCCAAACAGATGGATCAGTAGCTTAGAAATTCTGGTTGTTAGCAGCCAGAAATTGTAAACTTTGGTTACATCCGTATGGTGCTTCTTTAAGCCCTTTCTTGGATGTGGCAGCTATCAGAAATACAGTTTCATAGGCTTGCCCTTGCTTTGGCATATGCTACAAAAGGAACCTTCAGTATAAACAGAATTCAGTTTTATACCATGTAACCAATGTCATTATATTATAAAGAAATATAGATATATATGTATTTATGTGTGCGTGTATATGGGGAGATACATATATACATATATCTATATATATTCCTCTAAAAGAGTCTCTTGGTGCCCCTACTGAACAAGTAATGAGTGAAGAAAACATGGTAAGGTAAAGGTAAATTGTTGGGAATGCTCTGGATATCAGCTTATTGGGAAGATCCTCAAAGCAGTGACCCAATGCCACCCGACAAGCTCACAGGCCTCTGTAGAGACATTTTGGAATTGCCCATGGGAAGACACACACAAAGAAAGATCTCTGAAGCAGCTAATTAGAAACTACCCAGCAACCAGAACAAAACCAATTAATTAACCAGTCTCTAGGAAAAAATCCCACTCTATCCAGAGAATAAAGACCACACTATTAATATAAAATGGTTAGATAGTGTAGCTATCATACAAAGGAACAGAAGTGCCATGAGAGTCATAAGACCCTTTGTGTTGACTTTCTGCAATTCAAAGAATGAATGCCAAGGAATGTCCTGGATTAGTGAATTTCTGGCATCCTGACACAGCAAATTAACACCACTTTCTTCCTCCTTTGTGGGATGGTTTTGGTTTTTCTTTCTCTGTTTTCAAATTTGAGTTTAGAATTTCCAAAACAGTTCCCTGCTACTCTGTTGCAATTTTAAAATATGCACAGGCATATACACACATATTTTATCTGTTTTGAAGGAAGGTCAGGATTACAAAGTGAGTGTTAAAGAAAAAAGGAAGAGGAATGTCAGAAGTCAGGTTTTCACTGTCACTTAAATTTATTCCTCTTGTGCATAGATATTAAAATATAGCTGTAATTATCTGGTCACATACAGGATCTTCTTCTTCATGGAGCTATTCAACATTTCTTTTTATCTTCTTTATTCACTGTGCGGTGCCAGGTCTTATTAAATTCATACTATTGAAACCTTTCATTGAATAAAAAATTATTAGTTTGTCTCACATGCTTGCTTATCTGTCATGCTCTCAACCGTAACATTTGGGTGCTTCACAAATAGCGCTGAATTTAACATCACAATGGTAAAAATGTGTCATTATCCTAACTTTACACATAGAGAGGTGAGGTGCAGAGGTAGTTGTTGCTGAAGAGACTTGTGGAGTCAGATATGCCCACTGTTATCAAATGGCTGATTGCAAGCCTTGGACATGAATTATTTTTACTTTTATCAAAACATTTTGCATTGCAAGAGCACGTGGTGTACTCCAAGCACTTTTTTAGCTGACCTCAGCTATGGTTCAGCACTTGTAACCTCAGTGGGCATTAAACTGAAAGTTTCATTAGTGACCAGATATGAAATATTTTCTGCATTAGAAAGAAGCCCTGTGGCAAAGCAGGAACAAAAATGAGTTCTTCGATATGACAAAAGAATTGTTGCTTTGAAATCCTGACTGCCTTCTCGGAGGCTACCAGGCAGAAGGATAATTTATTTTCATCTGTCTTTTAATTTGATGTAGATCTTAAATGAATGTACTTCACTGGAAGCTTCAAGAGTCAAGTCCATTAGACTGTCTTCCAGTGTATCATCTCTTTGTGCCTTGTTCCTGTAGGACAGATAAATACTAGTGCAGTTTGAATTTCCAGAGAGTACTGTGAGCCCATGGTAGTGAGTTCAGCACAGCATGAAAGCTTTTTCTGCCCAGATGGAGAATTGCTGTGGGTATTGCTGTGGGAGCAGAGTATTTGTTAGGGTATTTTGGGGCAGAAATTTGCATGCTACAGAGCATATTACAAAACATCTTTAGGGTGCAGATTAGCATGTTTGCCTGGGAGGAGCTTATGTTTGTAGCATAATCTGCATTATGAGTTTCTTACCATCTTTTTAACAACCTAATAACCACTGAACCTGTCTTGTGTTCTGCTGGGGTATGTGCAGATTTGAACATGCGGGGAAAACAAGTTTCCTGTTCTGCAGAAATGACTTTGTAGATACCTCCTGCACTATGTACTCATCATAAAAGGGGGTGAGAAAGAGCACAGAGGACCAATTATACTTGTAGGTCACCTTAAAGCATTAGGTCAGTGCTGAGTAGCAACTACCTATAAACTTCTTTCTTCTGCCTTTTAAGGAGCATCTGCATTTTCTGCCTCCTGTCCTTTGAGGGAGAAAGTGTGTCTTTAGATCAGCAACTCTTGCAGATCTTTTGAGTTGGTATTACTGCTGCTTGTACAAATTCAAGGGTATTTAAGTGTCATGGGAAGACTAGAAATGTTGTCGGATCCCAGTATTTCAATGCAGAGGGTTCCTGCAAACACTGAAGTAATGCTGAGCACTTTGTACAAGTGGCAACCACTTACCAAAAAAAAAAAAAGAGAGAGAGAAATGAGAATAGCTAGAAAGTATTAGATTCTTTCAAGTCACAGTGCATGTTTCTGCAACTCTGCCTGCGTGTGAACATGTACCAAACTTACAGAGATATTTAATGCTCAGCATAGTTGAATTAATTTCTTAATTGCTAAGCATATAAGGATTTCTTTTTAGTGGCCTGCTGTAGGCATGACACATAATTACCACAAAAATGCAGCAAACTGTTAAGTCATAGGCTTTGTGTGTGCAAGTATATAAACATATATATATGCATATAAACATAACATATGCATATATATCCATATATATGCATATATGGATATATATGTTTACTTGTACAAAAGTATGAGTGTATGTATATGTGAAATATACCTGTCATACACCTCACAAATGTCTCTGGTCAGTCCGTGTAATTATTCAAGAGCGATTTTTCACTATTTTGACAACTCCAAACTAAACAAAAAGAATACCCACCTTTCCAAATAAGTGAACTAAGTGCCCTCAGAGTAGTTTCCCAATATTTTGACCTTACAGGAGGCCCTGTTCACTCAGACTAACTGGGCATGAGATAGAGCTTAGTATCCTCTCCTTGATTTTGAATGCAACTGGTCGTTTATAGAATACATTAAAAATGCATAGTATTTTCTTATGTCACTGCCCTCCCTAAGCATAAACAGTGGAGTGAACTCACTGTCAATAATCTGAAATTCGGGCAGATCACTCAGCCCAGTTGTAATCTAACTTCTATTTGAAAACTCTGTGAAAACTGTGTGAGCCCCAAATCAAGCTAGTTTGTAGCACCCATAAACATGTCAGCCTTGTTGTGCCTATTTTCATAGCCCTTGTATTGTTTAGTCTTTCAGGTTAGGAACTTAAAAGTCTAGGAGGAAAATACGTGTATGGGCAATTTGTATATTACCTATGCACAAATAGATACAGAAGTATAATGCAATCAAAATTGTTACACTGTAGGCATATAGTGTAACATATAGTCCTTTACAAAACACTTTCCATTCCGTTTCGTAGCAACACACAGTGTTCCGCCTCCTCAATTCTGAATTTCCAGTTGTTCTCCACTAGGCAGCAGTCAGCAGAGCTGGAACACACAGCAAAGAAAAAGTGGAATGTTCTAAGAAAGTTATACCATTTTTCAGGGTAGCTTCTAACTCAGAAGTTAGGCAAGAATCAAACTTGATGTTTGATTATTAAACATCATAACGCTATATTGTAATTTAGGTTAAGGATCTGTATTGCAAAGTGCACGAAAGTGTTATTTTTGCTGAATTTTGTAGTAAATGCGGGGTTCATAGAAGTCTTTATGTCCGTAAAACATTTAGTTAATCAAAGTCAAACATGGATAAAAACAATTTACTCTGATTTACAGACTCCCTTCATCTGGAAACAGCTGCTTAATGTTCTTCTTAAAAACACAGCTTGATTCTTTCGGTATTAACAAGCTATTATTGTGAGTTATATCCCTCTTTCAGTGCATAAATTCACTTAAAGTGAACGTAGAGAAGTTTATAAAATGCAAGCTTAATGTTGTTGTAACATATGTTGCAAGGTTTTTAACAGTGACAGTTTTGATGAAAGACATTTCTGCCTTGCTTTCATAAATAAAGCTTTCTTCTTGCTTGCCCTGCTTTTTAATGTCTAAGAGTCTGTGTCCCCTCTGAATGCCTCAATAAACTGTAACAAGATTATAGGAGAAGCATAATAGACTGTGGTTTGTGTTTTCAGCCTTAAATTCATTTATTCTTAAGAGAAGTCAAACAAATGCATCTCTAATTTTGGAATATCTTTGAGCTAGCAAATTGACAGGAACACAAGAGATATCCTACTTGTTGAATCTTGGTTATAACCCAGAGGTTTACCAAACACCCAGCTGTATAGTCTTGTTGTTTGTGCTGCACTTTCTTTACTCTTTATTTGATGACTACAGAAGCAGCTGGATTTGGTTTAGTTTTATACATCAAATTGTTTTGACTGTTTTTTACGGGCAGAATTAATCCAAGCATCATAATAGCTAAAATCACTGGGGTTTGCTTTCTTTGTTTTTCCTGCAAGATAAAAAATGCATGCAACCTCTCCAAGATAAAATACATGTAAAATTTTTCTTCAAATAAAAATCCTATTTATATTTATGATAGATTAAAATTGTTAAACTTCTGTGCGTGGTCCAATCTTGAATTCTGCTTGCCTAGCAACAAATAAAATATAAACCAAAACCAACATTCCATCTCCATCTGATGGCCTGAAAGCATCACAACCTCAGGATGCAAAGAGACTGCTCAGACTGTGAATGCAAGAAACAGGACATGTCTTTGGAATTTGTTTTCTCTGCATCTGTCTTATGTTTATTTTATTTTCCTGTGCATCCCATGAGCTGTGAGCCAAGTAGTGGACTAACTGTAAGCATGCAGTGTATCTTCAAAGACTTGTCCTTTTCTGAGAAGAATTTGTTTTTCTTTTCTTCTCATATTTCAGCACATCAGTAGCCAAGACATGCTCAGTAAGTTTACATGCAGCAAGCCTTATGCCAAAGTTTCCTTTCCATGATTTGTTACAGGGGTGGGGCCTTGTTTATGATTTTAGGTGGTATTTGCCATGATACACAGAGCTGGAGAAAGCAAAGCAGAAAGAAATGTTCTGTAACAAGTAATGTGAGACAAATGTACTTTGCAGACAATTAATCAAGAGTGACTTACAAGAAGGCAGCTTGATTATTAAATTCAGCACCAAATGTTAATTTTCTCTTTTTGATGAGGGCAAAAGTATCCTAGGCAAACGTTTTGTTTTCTTTTTCCGCAGGTTGTTTCTTTTTTAACTCCAATATGTTTATTGCTATATTGTTTAATGTCATTTCCAGGTTGACCGCCAGTCCCAGTTTATTCAGGGCTACAGGGTGATGTACCGCCAAACGTCTGGCCTGCCTTCTCCAGCTGTGTGGCAGAATTTGGAGGTCAAAGTCCCCACTGAGCGC
Source organism: Manacus candei (assembly GCF_025592945.1). Lineage (NCBI taxonomy): Eukaryota > Metazoa > Chordata > Aves > Passeriformes > Pipridae > Manacus > Manacus candei. Next base: position 72,171,453 of record NW_026138062.1, read on the forward strand.
AGTGCTGTCCTCGTCAGCTTGAAGAAGGGGGTCACTTATGAAATAAAGGTTCGCCCTTATTTCAATGAGTTCCAAGGAATGGACAGTGAATCCAAATCTGCTCGTACCACAGAGGAAGGTTGGTAAAACGACCAGAAAAGCAACAGGCTTCCATACCTAGCACTGGGGGTGAAAGGAACAGTGACCATTTTGGTTATGGTGTGTATGCATTTGTTCAGCTCTCTTTCCTCCATGTGATTTCTGTTTTTTAGATACACAGGCGAGGTAAGAATTTGACACAATGTTCAGTTTTGTGCTTTAAGTGTTCCACGAGAAAGCACCGGGTCAGTCTTTTATTGTTTGAGTTGATACATCCTTCTAATGCAGCGATGGCTTTGGGTCTTCCAAAAAGTGTGTGCTGCAGCCATTCTTTTATAATCACTGCTGCTGCAATAGAAGGGTTTGGTCTGCACTTTGAAAAAAAAAAACAAATGAAAGCTTTTGCAGATGAGCATTTGATGTTAAGCACATCTTTCTCAGTGGATAATAATGCAGATGAACAGTTGGTTGGGAAATGAGGAGTAGAGAAGGACACATGTTTAACTGGTCTGAAGGAACTCCAGTCTCAAGAGGATGCCACTTCAATGTTTCTGTTAGCACACTGTTCATGAAACTGCACTGTTCAGCCCTTTGGAGGATTTCCTTAAGCACCTTTCAAGCCTCTCTGAAACAGGCAGAATTCAGACACAGTAAACAGTTTACACTACTGAGTTGTTCAGTCTTTTGTATCTGTAGCATACAGCCTGTATATAGTTTTGCTAAAGCATATGAACTCCAAGGCTTCTGGTTTTGATTTGAAAAGTAGAGGGAGTGAGGTGAGATATAAATAATTTTAATAATTTTCTCTTAGAAACCTGTCTTTCTACTTATCTAATGCAGCTTTTGCCTGGAGAATCTCTCCTGTAAATGCAAGATGGTCATAACAATAAGAATTATTTTCTCTGTTTCACTGATTTTTTTCTATATTTTTTTTTTCAAAACAAGAGAAATATTGGTGAAGCTTCAAAATGTTCATATGGTTTCAAAGGGTTCTAAGTGCACTCTTCTCTTCCTATTGAAGGTGCATCTTAATCATTTACAGTGGTCTCCTGAGGTTTAATTTAGTGTTGATTGCCAAGTACTTTTTAATTCTAGAACAGACTTGCTTATTACTCACTTTTCTCTTTGATTTGTTATGATTATTGCCCAACATGTAAGTAATCCTGAAGATGACTTGGTTGGAGTTTGCACGTTATGGATGAAGAAATTCACTGCACTGCAAAATGTAGAAGAGTGTGTAGGAAGGCATTGCTCAAGTCTCATTTGGAATTTGAGACTTTGTGGCTCCCAGTTCTTTGTTCAAACAGTAAAATCTAAATCAGTTGGTAAAGAATATCTTTGCAGCAGTCTGAACAAAACTTTTTTTTAAAAAAAAAAAAAAAAAAAAGAAAATTGTAAAAAACTTTCTACAGGTGAAACTGCTTTCCTAGAGTTAAAATGTAGGATTTTGTCCTCTCACTAGCAGATTTTCTTCTTGTCCAATTTCAATTGATTTTTGATGTTTATTTAGCTTCATCTAAACTGTCTCTTGCTAAAGGTAAATTAAGAACTACTGAAAAAAAGGAGAAGATTTTTTACCTCCTGTCTATTTCTATAAAATACTTGAGGAATGACATTCTCTTTTATAAACCTCAGCTACCAGCAGAGCCTGTCAGGTAATTTCTTACCTTAAAGGACACTTTGTTCATGTGGAATAGCTTTCCACATAGTGAGGATTTTAAAAAATTTCATGCCCACAGATATGTATAACTCACAGCCAAGGATATGCTTTGTAGATTAATATAACCTTCAAGGAGTCTGTTTACAACTATCTCTTCTCAAAAAAAGTCAGCCTAGAACATGTAGTATTATCACCTGACAAATGTCAACCCCTGTAAAAAATTTTTCCTCTTCTCTGGGTGATAAAATTAAGTACTTCCATGAGAAAATCAAGGCATTGGGTAGATGCAGTTCTACAGATATTTCCTTTAATTCCTCATGTTATCCTTGTAATTATATGGGTGTTCGTGTATTTCAAAAATAGCACCGACTAAATGTTTAATGAAAGTGGTTTGCTTCTCATCCACCGAAGAAAGATGGCAGTCTATTTAAAAGTATCCCACTTGCTGTGTCTGCCTGCGATTCCATTTCGAAAATGAGCTTTTTTAGGCTTGACTTTTAAAAAATGTCAACTATGCTATTTTTAGGAAATAATTTGGAAGAGTGATACGCGTGTTGGAAGTTTTTTTGTGACATCAAAACAAATAGCCCTGATAAAGGCAAAGTACGACCAGAAGGTAGTGGCAGCTTTCTGCTGGATTGAATTTTACATGCGATGTTACGTCTGAGGCCTACCCCCAAAAATCAATTTTGCTGCAGTTAGACTTTTCCTCTAGATCAGACATTTGTCACAGTTCAGTATCCATCCATCTCCTGCCTCTTTGGCCTTGTGAAGGTAACAAATGGAATTCTGTTTGGCTGCGTCTGGAAAAGATGAGCAGCGATTTGGGTTCTTTCATATCTGTAAGAAGAAGCTGAGCACTGGAATAATTGACCTGTCAAGAAGCAGGCAAGGTGTTCTCCACAAGCCAGCAGCAAGGGAAATGAGAAAATGGTTTTAAAAATGTTATTTTTCAATGTGATCTGTTTAATAACTGCAGCAGTGTCAGACGAGAGGCTTAATTTATATCATGGTGCCAGCTTACAGAGTGATATTATCAGAGAGAGAAAGCAGAACTATTATATACATACGTGTGTACACACATACAAAGAGGAGCTAAATCAAATATTTTATTGTATCACTTTCACTATTTCCTTCATATTTGCTCTAGAGACAGATGACTTTTTTTTTCAGTTGCATCCACTGTTTTAAATCTCTCTTGGAATAACTTTTTGGAGTAGTCTTTTGTTCGTCATCACAAAAATAGGACAGTTGGTAATGGAAGTCTCCTTAGCTTTTATCAGCTGCTGTCTGTCAGTTCCTCCTCACCTTAGTCCAGCTCTTAAAATGATACTTTCAGCTGTATTCATCAGCTGCAGTTTTAGTTTTGCTTGCAAGTTATCATATCCTCCAAAAAACCCCCACCATGTACTGGTAGAATATTAACTACAATACTCATAGCATTTAAATGCAAAGACAAATAAATGAATACAGTATGTTTTTCTTTAAATGTTAGGGGATGGTATTCATTTTACATTTCTTTGCATTCACACTCCCCATTCTCCCAGGTATGTCTATATACGAAATTCTATTTCTGAATGCCCTTTTTGTTTGAGTAATGAAAGTTCATACATTTGAGCACTGTACTTAAGTTCCATTGTACTTAAAAACAAAAATGAGTTATACAGTGTTAAGCTTTACCATTTTTATGATTTTTATTTTCATTTAAAATATACTAATTAATATCACACACATACATTTATTCACGGTTTTGTTGTTGAATATCTTGAAGACTTGTAAAATGCTAATTGTTTTACTGTGTGGCAAATTATTTCCCTTGCCATAAAACACACAATGCAACTATTAACTTCCCCAATTTTATGCTTTGCACAGTTGCAAGGAGTAGCCCAAGGCCACCTTTCCGTGCTTCGCTTGAGCTGGCTAAGAGTCAAATTGTCCACAATACAGCTCCATTTCTCCCCTCCAGTGCACTGTTTCTCTGCATCAGGCAAGGTCACAAGGACTATACCAAGCTCTGCAAGCTTTGCAGCTGAACCAGCTTCTGAAAATGTAGCTGTCGAAATGTGCAGCCTCCAGGGACTGTAGTATGGGTTTCACGTTTTGTCTAAAATATTTTCTTTTTCTGATATAATCTTGTATGGTCCCTTGTCCCCACCTCTGATACCCTGGTTTGAAGTTATGTCCTTCCTGCAACAGAGTACTCCAAGTCTTCAGGGCTATCAGGGTAAAGATTTGAGCTCAGCTCCCTGAGCCTGTGCCAGGTCAAGTACTGAGAAGCTTCCAAAGTGGGAACACAGCCAGTCTCAAAGAGGTCATGGGGAACAATAAGAAAATCTGAATTGGCTCAGTAGGCTTGAATACCTCTGATATCTGTGGCTGTGCTTGGTTGTGTTAAACCTGCCAGGCTTTAATACAGAGATGCCAGAGGTCTTGGCTTTTCTGAGAAGTGTGGTCCAGGCATGGCCATGCACTCAGGATATCTGTTAAAGATAAGAGTAGAGCCCTGTTACCATAGAGCTCAGTCACTCTAGACCAGGGCAATGGAGTCAGGGAGCTGTAACACAGGATGTGAGATGCCCAAAACCAGAGGGCTGTCTAGATTTGAAGCTGGGGTGGGGGACTGATAAATATGTTAGGTTCTGGTACAAGGTCTACTATAAGTCTTCAAAATTGGCATCCATATTTCATATTAAATGTTTTAAGATCATATTAAAGGCAATGACAAATACATGGAAGACAAATTCCATAAATAGTTATTGAACACAAAGACATCACCCTGGAACAAAAGGTGTCTAAGCAACAGTCTTCTGTGAATTGGAAAATTGTCCTGGAGAGGTATCAATATATACTCACTTTATTAGTTCACTCTTTCCTAGCCTCTTTCTGTTAGTTTTGTTGAAGACTAGGTAGATGGACTGGGATAAATGGAATAGTTGGATTTTTGGTTCATTTCAGAGCAGTTGCTATCAATAACTTTTTCCCCCCAAGGACCATACCTTAATACAATACACTGGACCTCAGTGGCTTATCTTGCCACTGTGGTGATGTTTCAACTCTTACCTGGAAGAAAAGGAAGGGCAAGGGGGGGCTGCAAGAGGTTTTAAGTGGCTGGGGAGGGCCATATTCCCAGCCCTCTGCACTGGCAGCTGTAGCTATGGTGGGAGAGCCCTGCTTGGAGATGCAGCAGATGCTCACAGAGGGGACTTTTCCATAACTGAGCTTCTGCTCCACTTCCCAATCCACATGTCCTTAGCCAACAAAACCACCCTGCTGCTGGTGTAGCTGCAACAGGGGCTTTGCCAGCATAGCCTTGATCACTAACAACTATGATTTTTTTTTCACACTTCTAGACAACTAGGAGGGCTGGCAAGCAATTGTCTTGTAGAATTGGCCTTGATATGCAGTGACCAGCCAAACAGCTGTGAATGGTTGAACTGAACAGGCCTCTGAAGAGAAAGCAATTTGCCTAGGGGGAAAAAAAGGACCTAAGTATATATCTGACCTAACTTAGCACCTACCCTGTTCACTGACATTTCATGTAAAGCCATGAACACTTTAACCCTTTTCCACTTCAGAGTTGCAAGGTTTTATGTTTAAACCTGTTAATGTCTTCCTGAAGAATGATTAGGAAACAAAAAAGCATCCTATTATTATTATTATGTGGAGAAAGAAGAACCAAAACACTTTTCAGGCCAGATGAAGCAGCTTCACATGTGACTTAGTTGATATATATGTAGCTATCCATGTTTATTATGGGAAACAAAGGCAAGAGTGAGACCAGTTCCAATGCAAAATTAAGAAATGCTAAATATAAATAAATGAGGAGTGATTTGTATTGATTCTCCATTGCCACAAGTTCCACATTGTCATTCAGCTCTATGCTTCTCTCCAGAAAGGCATTTTTCAAAATTGACAGTGCCTAGCAAAATGTGCATACCTAGGCCTGCAGGGAGTGTGAACTTTCTATACTGCCTGCTTGCTCTTGCAGGGTTTCAGCAGACTTCATGCTCTAACAAATGGATTAATGTCTTGCTTCTGTTTGTTCTCTCTCCTTGGTGTAGCTCCAAGTGCCCCTCCTCAGTCTGTTACTGTCCTGACAGTTGGAAACCACAACAGCACGAGCATCAGCATCTCCTGGGATCCTCCCCCTCCAGATCACCAAAATGGAGTCATCCAGGAGTATAAGGTAGAAATGATGTCTAATGGAAGGGTTGTGAATTTAAGGAAACAGCCTGCTTGAACAGTAGCCACATTTATGGATTTAGATTCTGACAGCTTTTACAGCTGCCCTTGTAATTATATGGAGAAAGAAGACTGACTGCTTATGGATTTTTTTTTTAAAGCAGTACTACTGTTATATTAAAAATAAAAAATACCATGGAAGAGAGATGTAATTTCCAACTAGTTTACAGTACTTCTCTTTCTTACTTTTCCCTGCTGTGGAAGGAAAGGAGTTTTTTGTTAAGGGCTTCTGTACTTTAAAGACAGGCAGTGAAGTCCTTGTCTTAGAGTGCCTTTAATCTGGCAGAAAAGGTAGCAGGAAAGATACCTTTTCTTTCCCCTGCAAAAATACTACTCCTAACACTTCAAGGGCAAAGTCAAGGACTGTGGCTCTGGGAGAATACAAGGCTTCTTCTAAGTACTATTTCTGTCAAGCTTCACAACTTAAAATGCTGGCTTGTTTGCTCTGAGGAACAGGTTGAACAGAACTACTCTATCCAGAGTTTGTTACATGAGAGTTGTTTCCATTGGGTTGTATATTCTTTTCCTTTGTTGCTATGATAGCTCAAAGTATCCACTCCTTTTATATTATCTTTAAATTTTTTTGTAGTCTATAATTCCATACTGAGATCACTTTGGCACAAGTATATTTTGACAACATGAAAGAAATGCAGTGTTATTGGGTTGGAGGACTGTGGAGAAGATGACTGGGCAAGGTTCAGCATTATGGCAGGCCTGTGACCATGGAGCACACTGCTTGGTAAATCAGCCTTGCTGTGGCTGACCTATACAGCAAGTGTGAAATTTTTAATTGAAATAGTGCAGGGCAGCTTTCTTGCTGCTTTCCACAAAGGGTGGAAGTGGTGGGTGCAGCTTATTTCACACAAAAAGGTGTAATTTTTTTGGCCATGGGGTACCTTGAGGGAACACAGCATGAAGAAGGGAGAAGGTGCTTGACTTTTAAATCGACTAATTGGTTCAACTTCTTCCACCTTTTTGCCTGGTCAGAGGGTTGCAGTAAATACTCACAATATTTATGTTTAGCATAGGGCTTCCTTTGTTTTGCTTCCAGTCAATATCAAGATTTATTAATCCCAGTATTTTATTGATCTAATTTTCATATCAATTAATAATTATCTCGTGGCTTAATTAATCTTGGTCCTGACTCCAATATAAGTCAATATAAATTGTCAAGGGCTTACAAGCAAACAAGTAAAGTACATTCCTAAACCACAAAATATGTAGATATGAAACAAAGAGGGCTGATGGTTAATAAAAGCCATGTTCCAGGTGAGTGCTCAGACCTCTGGGCTGTGTATAAAAGCAGCTGGAGTCACTACCTATTACATCCCTTCTGTGTTAGATTAGGTGGCTGCCTGATTAGTGAGCTGGCTGCTGGGACTGTGCTGCAGTTTAATATTTCCCTGAGTAAAAAATGTCTGATGAGGTTTCACAGTACAGTTTCTGACAAATTGAAGGTAGATCTGTTGATTCTACTTCAAGCATAGGAGCACCTGTAAATTCATTTATGAATTAAATGCCTTTAATTAGAGGCATCTCATAGCTGCTGTAAACTAAGACCAGGACAGATAAGGAGAAAAGGAATGAATGCAACAGTTTCTCACCCTAATTCATTCTGGCCTGCAAATCAGATCTCATTGAGCTTAGGAAAACAGAGGAGTTTTTTTCCCTTCAAATCTTTCTCAGTGTTTCACAGAAAAAAAAAAAGAAAGAAAAAGAGAAGGTGTGATAAAACACTAAACAGGGTCAAAAATAAGGGTAAAGATAGCATTGCTGTTGTTAGATGCATCAGTTGGTTGCTGACAGTGGTTCCAGCAGTAGTGCTTTCTTCTGCTATTATTGTTATGTGAGTGTACATGTGATGTATTTGTGCATTGATTTTCTTGAGAGGTAGTAAATGCATTTTTAAATAATACAGAAGCAGTATATGCAGATAACATTAACTGAAGAAGTATCCCTAGAAGGTCTTGGTTTTGAAACCTCTCTGGAGAGGCCTATGAAAAAGTAGCAGAGACAGATGTAGCACTTGGAAATCATAGAGAGTTCTCATCACAAAATGCCAGTTGAGATTATAGGGTGGTTTTCCTGTTTAATTAGATAGTAATTGAATCAGGAACTGATATCTGGATTCCTAAACATTGTAAGTAATCACAAAGGCAACAGTAAAAAGTGAGTCTGTACTTATTCCATTTCATAAATTCCAAAGGAAGTTGGAAAGAATTTTGAAAATTGTTTGTTCTTTAATTCTTTAAGAAGCGTTTTAACCTGTTCTCATGTTATTTGCTGTCTTTTTGCTATTCAGTGGAAAATCTGAAAGGAAAAAATGTGGGTTTTTTAAAGGACAGGTTTGGTGGTAATGAAGGTTCATGTTACTGAACAAGATTTTAGTTAATGTATAACATCTTTTTCACTTGGATGATCTGGTCTGGGCTTCTAAGAAGTGTAACCACAGAATTTGCATTCCATGGAGAACCAGAGTCCAGAGAGTTATTTGCATGCAGTTTTTGCAGCTGGCTTGGTCCTGTGCTAATCTGGCACAGTTTGCTGAGCTAAATCATTCTAATTTCAGCTATTCCGGGACAGTACCACTGTTAAGAAGCCTGAAATAAGAGATTGTCATGAAATGCTTTGATATGTCATGTCTATGCACGATTGTGTGAGTGTGAAGAATTTCGTCTATTTTAACACATCAACTTTTGTCCCAGATCTGGTGCCTAGGTAATGAGACTCGATTTCATATCAACAAAACAGTAGATGCAGCCATTCGGTCTGTAGTAATAGGTGGCCTATATCCAGGTATTCAGTACCGCGTGGAAGTTGCTGCAAGCACCAGTGCAGGTGTGGGAGTAAAAAGTGAGCCACAGCCCATAATAATTGGTAAGTGATTGTCTGTTCTGTTGGTTTTTTTGCCTGTTTTGTTTTTTTTTTTTTTTCTTTCATAAATGACTTCTGGAAGCGTAAAAATCCACGGAGCAAAAGATAAGATTTGAATAGAGCTGGTTAGTTAGCTTTTATATCCCACTGCCTGCTGATGTTGTGTCTTCCCTTCATGCAGAGTTCTTGTAGCCATTGGAGGGAAGTATGTTCCCAAGACATAAAAAAGAATGCAGATTGTCTAGTGGAACTGGCTTAATGTGGTTTTTTTAATGAATTTACCACTTCTGCAACTTGACGGATTTATGGAACTAACAGCCTGAGCTCCCTTTTCCCTCTGCTAAGATGACTGTAATATTGCCTTATTCATCCCTTTGGTGCCTAAGGCACTGTTTATGGTTGTTTTCTGAACATTTGAAGTCAGTGTTTCTCAGGTATCCCAAGCAGACAAGTGTCCTCTGACAAAGAGTAAGTGGCCTTTAGACAAAATAGAGAGCAAAGGTAGCATTATAATCCCTGCCTTTGAAATGGTCATTTCTTAGTAGTGATTTCCATGCAGAATTGATTTCCTGACCTGAGGGAAACACAGATTGTGTTTCTTCTGAAATTTTTCCTAAGTATAAAACATAAAGGCAGGAACAATATGGAAGAATAGGAGAAGTAACCATAATTAGCAAACCTGAACTGAGCTATGCAAAGCAGTACCTCCTTTGAGTACATAATACAGGAATTCTGTTGCTTTTATCTGTATGACCTAATTTAGTTATTACTTGAATATACTTTTGTTTGTTTGTGGGACTTCTGTTGTTATTAAATATTTTCTTTCTAGAAAATGTTGTCAACACACCATCCCAAAGATGGACTATTCCTGTTATGTATAGACCTTTAGAAAAGGCCATCCCCTAAGCATTGCTTAAATGTTTAATGATATTCGGGTTCCCTACTCATCAAAACAGAAACTAGAGTACTTCAACTTTGAATATATTGTCACTGGAGACAGAAATACAAGAGTAGAGGTGAAGGTAGCACTGGTTTTAGAAAAAGGCAGCCAAAGATACGCGAAAGAAAAGGGGGAAAAAAGATTTCTAGAACTGAAAGTAAGAAATCACCTAATAGGGTTGGATATTGGTCCTCTGTGTCAATAATTGATATTGTAAGACTAGTCTGTCACTGCATCCACTTTGAGCAGGAGCTCCTTTTATTATTTCACTAAGGAAATAATCTAACTAGGCACTACACTTATTCCAGCAAAGCACATAAGTGTGTTGCATTTTAAGTACATGAGTAGCCTTGTGTCATTTGATATGAGGTAAACTTGCACCAAAGGTCTTCATTGGATGATTCCCAGAATGTTCAGCCTCACATCTGGGTACAGCCATTCATCCTGAATTTTTCCTTACAAAAAAAATGACTGGTATAATCAAGAGTTAAATGTGGAGAGGTCTGTATTGCTGCCAGAAGAGGGAAAGGGATGTTAAGGATGTAAATAAAGTAAGAAAAGACAAAAATTGGTTGGCATTTAGAGACTTAATTTTATCTCATTAATCTTAGTGATATTTATTTGTTCCTAAAATGATCCCAGAATATCTGCTTCAACAAGTCTGTCTGGTGGCATCTTTGCACATTTAAGAGTCTTTTGCATAAAAGTAAAGGAGAGTACTTTCTGTTTGGGTTATATTTCTGTCCTCATTTCTGTTTTCCCTTTTGGTGGCCCAAAGCTGGATGTGGTTACTACATATATGGTCTGTCTCCCTTTTCTTTAGACCCCCTTTTTTATTATTAATTGCTGAGAGCTATTTCTCAGACTATAAATTTGCTTGATAAAGGCAGCAGTGTTTAAGTGATACCATTTCTGGAAAACTTAAGTTGGTACCATTCACTGTTTGACTGGGAATCAAAAACATAAAACAAGATTTATTTTTTTTTTTAAGTAAGTGAAAAAAACTAATTGGATGGATTAAAAATGAGCTAATGAATAAACCTCAAAACATCTTAATGAATGTGAAAACATTAATGAATGGTTGTATTATAATGGAGTCCTATATGGCCTGTTGATTAGCTATACTATAGAACAGCTTGCAAACAGAATGGGCAACTCCAGAAATGCTGAATTATGGACAGAGTAGGTCAGTGGTGCAGAAGAATTAAGCTATGTTTCTAAGCATTGCAACTTTCATTGTCATGAAATACAGAGTCCAGTGTATAAAAAAGGAAAATATTATTCTTAAATACAGGATTTATTCTTCTAAGAAGGTCTTTTCTTAAAATAACTGTTTTTCATGGTGGATAATCAATTACTGGCTTCCCAGAGCAGTTCTAGATAAGACCTGTGACAATCCAGAAAGTAAAACCTGGAGAATATGGAGCAGTAGGAGGTATATTATTTCTTTAGTTAAAAATTGTCTCACTTTTACAGGAATGCTGTGCCCATACTTCAAGCAGGATGTTGAAAAATTTTATGGAACACTAAAAGAGAATCAAGAATAAAATTGTTATGATCATTAATGATATGCTAAAAAATTTTCTGCTGGAGAAACAGAAACAAAAATGAAGATAACAGCAATGTTGGTTAATGCCATAACTATTATTTCTCCTCATCAGTTGGCCTGTTCACTCTTACATTCCATCATTGGCATAATAATATCAGGAACAGCTGCAAACTTTCACAGTAATAGGTACAATCGAATCTGATGTGTCTAATTAATTTTTGGTCCAACAAATTAGTTTTGTTCTTCATTACTCTCCAATGGGAGGAAGACATTATATTTCATTATGTTTTTGTCTTCAGGAACAATGGAGCGTTACAGGTCGCACACTTCCCTTGTCTATGTTCTAATTAGTTGAACTGACAGCATTGTTACAGAAACACCTGCAGTATATGAAATAGTACTACACTGGTACCTTGGATGACATATTTATTACTTCTGCTTAAATATTATATAAAGAAGTATAAAACTAATGCCTTTTGTTTCCCCAACCCCCAACGCTTATATTAATTTCATCAAACGTCAGCGGGTAACATTCATCTGTATCTATTTATTTTTCTGTCGTCAAATTCACAAAGCATATGTTATTTTGACATTTAAATGAATTATTACTTTTGCAGTTGTAATTGCTAGGCACAGAAGGGTAAGAGCAAGCAGCCAGACTGTGAACTTGAGAAGGTAATTTGGAGGCAGATTGCATCTTCTCCTAGAAGAGAGGGAGAGAGTAAAGCCCACTGAAAGCTCTCCACAGGCTCTCTGTGGTTTACTCTCACATTCTCCATTTTAAAAAGACTGGTTTCTGACTTTACAGAAGAAGATGGGATCCTCAGTTGTTTTGGAGGCTTTTCTGGACAGAACTTGTACTTTTCTTGAGTCCAGGAGCATCACCTCCCAAAGCCAGTCTCTCGAAGCACGTCCCTGCCTGCTCTTCTCCATGGCAGCACAGCTGCCTCTGAAGTAGTGCAAAAATTACCTGTTTCCCCACCATCCCACTGCTTTGGTCTCTCCTCCAAAGGGCACAGAAATTAACTCCAAGTTAATGGCAATTAAAACAACACAGATTCCCTTGCTGATTTCTACTAGAAAATCAATTGTGGTCCTGGAAGAGCATGCCATAGAGTGCCTCTTTCTATTAGTTTTACTCACAACCCTTCCTCTTTCAGCACTGGGGTGCACCTGTAGTTGGTTCCATGGGCATTAAAAACAGGGGAAAATAGATAAAAGGAGCCATCACTGTCTCCCTTCTTTTCTTTGTCACAAGTGCTCACTCAGTTCCATTCTCCCTTACTGCATCAGAACTGGAAACCACTGGGCCTTTGGCAGAGGCAAGACAAGAGAGGAGAGCACGGGAAAGGACAGCTGCAGCTCCCAGGCCCTAGTATTAGTAGAGCTCACCAGCATGGCCAGTGTAGACTGACAGATGACACCAGTACTGGTGTACTGCCTTTTTATCCATTACCAGGCCTAGTCTGTCAGCATCCTTCCACGGGACCTATTTTGCTTGCGGGAAGCCCGTTTTGTTTCTTGCCCAGAACGACTGAAAGCAAGCCAAGCTCTAGCACAGTTTTAACAGTCTGTTTGCAGAAGCAGACGGTCATCAGTACTAAATATTGACATGGTGCTGAAAGAGAGAAAGCTTAATAAAACCCCCGAGATCATCAGCAGTGTGATAACAATGTGATGCAGCGCATCGCGGTCCTTCCCGAGTAACTCAGCCCAGCTCTGCACACCATCGAGGGCCTGAAGCTGCATCTTGGCTGGGGCAGTGCTGGGCAGAACCAGTCCCCGAGGGAGTGGGGCAGGGAGGGCATGTTCAGCCCAACAGGCTCTCCGTGAGGGATCCCCATTGGCAACTTGGCTCTGGGTCACCTGCAGAGAGGTGTCTGTGGAAACAGAACTGGAAGTGTCAGAATTCTCACATCTGTTTTAGCCAGTGACCCTGTTTGGTGGCTTTAGGCTGAAGCCAGCAAGCTGGTCTGTTGAAAGAAGCGAGTGGTAAATCTAACCATTGCTGAATTATAGAAGAGGAATACATCCTCTTGCTGTTTTCACAGCAAGGCATAATGATACAATACTTTTAATAATTTCCTCTGAATGACCATTTCAGTGTTTTATTGAAATATTCAACTACCTTTATATGTGTGTGATAGACTTTCAAAATTGAGAATCATAGTGTTTCTATCTTCTTTGTTTCAGTAGAATAGCTACTCTTGCAGCTCCTCAGCATGCACAGAGGCATCTGGTGATATTACATAAACATTTCAAGGATTGAGCTATATAAATGATTTTACCGGAAAAGATGGATAATATTTCACGAATTTCAAAACTGCAGATGTGGGCAGTTTATATCAAATGTACATAGAATCAATATTCATGGGGGTTTTTTTTGCAGAAAAATATGTTCTGCATTTCCTAATTTTAAAACTAACTATTTTTGACAAGGGGAGATTTGAAGTAGAGAAGTGCTGATCCTAGAACTATATACTTTAGCATTTCCTGAATTTCCATTCAGATTTTTATGATCATTTGTTTTCCAGCCAGACATCAAGCTGTTTCTTTTGAAAAAGTTCCCTTTTAGAGAAAGGGGGTGGGGGAGGAAGGAAGCATCTACTGGAATTTACAGTTTTCTAATGTAATGTAGAATTTAAGATCCTATATAGTAATTTTTGATGCATGCCACTTTAATTGGGATTCCACGTAATAATTATTTCTTACAGGTTAATGTTAAGAATTTCTCATGCATATTGTACGTGAAAAAAAATAGCATCTGTTGCTGTGATTGCTTAGAGTTTGCAGTTAACTGTGTGTTTTTCTGCTTTGTGTCAAAGCTGGTACACTTAGAATTTGTATGGATTGTTTTCCCCACGAAATAAGTTCTGGAAAATACACTTTATATTTGATTTCAAATTTGGAAACTCTAGCATTCAGGGAAAATAAATGAGTTAAGTAAGAATTTTTGGCATGCTGACGGCAATGAGAGAAGAAACTGTCTTCTGATGTTGTAGCATATTTTGTATTTGGATTTCTCATTTGGAAAAAGCTATTTATTGACTGCTTGATTTATTTTTCATTAGTTTCCTATAATCCATTTTCTCATTATTGCATCCTGTCTGTAATTATGTGAAAACAAACCAACAAGTATGTATATTATATATAAAAAAAAAAGCTCTGGATTTACATCTGTTAGATTACTTGAGAGTGCGCTGTAGATCTATCTTTTCAAATATATGTTTGCAAAATGGCTATGGATTTACTCTCTAGAAACACTGGGTTTCTGGTGTGCATTGCTACTCCTTAAAGTTCTTCTACTGTGGATAATTCTTTTGAGGTCCATTACTTCCCCCCCCCCCTAATTTTCATTTGCAGTCCTTGCTTCCTGTTTTTGTTACAGAATCCATAATAACCACATTCCTGTGAATTTCTTTGGTGCAGGAGGCCGTAATGAAGTTGTCATCACCGAAAATAACAACAGCATAACTGAGCAAATCACTGATGTTGTCAAACAGCCTGCCTTTATAGCTGGCATCGGTGGGGCATGTTGGGTGATTCTGATGGGCTTCAGCATCTGGCTCTACTGGCGAAGAAAGAAGAGGAAGGGACTCAGCAATTATGCTGGTAAGAACAGGAGCCTTATTACCATCTCATCAAGTTTGGTCGTGAAGAGAACAGGGACTGTTAAACCTACTTAAAAAACACGTTGAACTTCCAGCAAAAGTGTCCTGGGTGAACTTTGTATGCTTGTTTTTAATGTATGCTGTGAAACTGCTATTGTATGAGAAGCTTTAAATGCACTGCTCGGTACCACATTTCATCATTATCATAAGACAGTATTTTTACATCTCCAGCACATCTAGCATTAAAGAAAAAAAAAAAGGCACAAGGAGGATTAACTATACCTCTTGTTCCTTGCTCAGAAGGCACTCTGTTAACAGTGCAGATCTACTCATATGTTCAAATATGAACTAGACTAGACCCTCATAAGGAAGGTTAGAGAGTATTTGGTCTTCTCCTTAATTTCCATGCATTTCCATGTCTCTGAAGCCATGTGCATGGGAAATAAATGGAGGTGCTTAATCAGTGACTTCATACCTATAGCTGGAAGAGAAGAGTGATGTGTTAGACAGAGAAGTGTGGTCAAAATTTACTTACGGCAGAAACCATAAAAAGTTTTGTCTTTGAGGTAGAACATGTTGGAATGTCCTCTTGTACCAAATGTTTGTTCCAGTTACAAATTGGTTTTTGAAAACTATGTTTGGAAAAATAAATACACTTACCAAATGAAAATATTTTCATCTTTCTCCAACCTCCTTGTCTTGTGTATTCAGCTTTTCAGGATTCTTATAAATTTTTAGGAAGTCAAGTGAACGTCCATAAATCTGAAGGTCACTCTGAAGCCTAATTTAACACACAACCCCGCCCCGTTCTTCAGGTATTGAGACAGGTTCTCTAGAAGTGCTTATTAACATTTAAAAAGAGAAAACATTTTCTTTTTGAGAAAGATTTGCCCATTTGAGGACACAGCATATTTAATGTTGACATTTTATCACACTGAAGTTACACAAGCGCTCTTCTATGACAAGTTATCACATATGAACCTGAGGACACAGATTCCCTAAGTGGCTGAGCATCTCTAACTCCTTGCCAAAAACCCACATTCATTCACAGCCAAAATGTCCTTCTCAGCTTAGCATTAGCCATCATGAGACTCCTCAGTGTCCTGACTGGGCTCACTAAACCAGAAGGAAACTCTCTCATGCTGTTTTTCAGTCCTTCCTGTTTAGTGAAACAGGGCAGGTCAAGAAAACATGAGATGAGCAATGGAGGACAAGAGGAAGGAGAGCAGTGGCTTTTGGACTTTCTTGGTTTCTGGGGAACCTCATCTTGTGTCACCATGTGACCTCTGACGTTCATGGGTTGCGCATTTTCGATTTGTTGGTTTTTTTTTTTTCTTTCCTTTAACAGCAGTGACTTTTACTCTCTGAGAGGTAGGGTGTTGTTAACTGAGAAACTAATATCTCTCACACACACCTATAGATGTGTTTCTATGAAATATCATTCTATATCCCAAGATTTTTCATACTAAAGGACAGCTGGGCTGTTATTCGTCTTAGGAAAGAGTCCTACATAGAGTTTTGGACACAAGCTAAAATTAGTCTTTTCTTAAAAAGGAGAATTATTAGCCCTGTATGTGAGTTGACATACTGGGGAAGAGCAGGGGAGAATTGAGACCAAAGTCTTTTATACATTTAAATGCATAGCTGTAAGTAATTATAATAGTCGTAATAAACTGTGTCTCCTGCAACTCATTCCTTCTCATGATGTTTGCTGCATCTAAGTGTGATGTGACCATTGCATCATGAAATTGTGTATGCTTTCAGCAAGGAATGTAGATAACAGATCATGCTTCAAAATTCATCCTAATGTTTTCAATTCAGAGAACAGCATGTCCACACAGAAAGTCTTCAAATGTGAATGTTGAAATTCACTGCTCATCTTTCTGACCATGGTCTCTCATTGGCTGCTGGCTGGTTAGTGCTTTAAGCTCAGCTGCAATGTCCTGCTCATGATATTCAACTCCAACTTGAGTAAACTCCAGAGGAAACTCGTGCCCTGCAATTAGCGCTTTTTCTCAGGGTGTGTAACTCACAATGTGTTTGCTTTCTTGTTTTGCAGTTCAGTCCTTCACCTTCACCCCTGCAGGTACTGTCCATTAGTCTGTCTCTTACTTCACCAACACATCACTGCAAACATTAGCTATCTAAGTGTTTATGAACATGTGAGATATGCAGAATCAAAACCAAATACAAGGAGAAATACTTTGGCTGCCTATCTGTGATAAAAATGTAGTATTTATTTCCCTAGTGATCCAAGGGGAACATAATAAAATCTGCCACCATTAATGTCTCTGTCATTGTAATTCTGCATACTTACTCATCTAATTCCTTGAGATAATGCAGCTTTGAAAGTAATTTGCAGGACAAGATGCTTGAACTAGCTTACCATAAACAAGCATTAGTCATATATAACTGAATTTTGATTTTAAAGCTAAAGTATCTTGAACATTTTTGCAGTGGAGTAATGGAAGTTTCTTCCACTTTAGCTTTTAGCTATGCATGTTTGCTTTACTGTGAGGTGTTCAGATCTTCAGGCAACCTAGTGATTAACTGATGCACTCATTTCCTTTACAGGGATTTTGGAATTGAAGTATTTTGGTTTTTTCTGACTACCCAGTTCAAAGCTGGTATCCTATTTTTTGTATCTTAAAAAAGATAGCATACGGTAGACCATTATCATAAACACGATTAAAGACATGTGAAGGATAAACGAAGTGTGGCTGATACAGCAGGTTGCAAACAGCTTGTTCAACATATGGATAGCCAGGAAAAATAGAGTATAGAATTAATAGTAATAATGGATACAAATAAATAGCTTCTGCTCTCATACCTAATCGCAGCATTTAAAAACTTAAAAATAATGGTACCTCAGTGTTACAGTATAAAAGACTGATAAATCTGATCATTTTCCAGCAGAAGTCTGTAAAGTATTCTGTGTGTAGTTTGGCCCCTCAGTTTCATTTACCAAAGCTGTCTCCTCTTCTGTCCTCTCTGCCATCCATGTGATAGAGTCCAGTCTTCCCACTGCACTGCTGAACCAGTCCTCATGCTCAGGTAGCTGCTTTCTCACTCTTGCTTGTCTTCAGCCACAGCTTGTGTGTTTACCTTAGCAGGAAAGGGCAAATGACTGTCAGGACAGAGGAGCGAAGGTGATGGAGTCTGCCCCAAGGGCCTGTGACATTGTGAGAGAGGAGAAGTGTCCTTGTGGAAAAGCCCTGGGGGCTCAGGATTGCTCCTCTAGCTCCCAGGCAGGTATGGCCAAGTTAGTGCAAGTAGTGGCACAACACTTCCTAACCTAAATGCTTTTCTGGCTTTTCTTTGAGAGACAACGTAGGGTTTTTTTCCAAAATTAAATAATTCATCTTTGTGTTTGGTTCCTATAACTATGCCACTGTCAACTGTCTTTAAACACAACTTTCCATGGTGTTTGTAGCATACATTGGCATGTGCGTTGTGCTGGAGCCACAGTGACTGTGCATGATTTAATGCTCTTGGTCCACATGTGCTGGGTAACTAGGATATGTCAGAGGCACTGCCAAAAATGTGCTTTTTTTAAAGGTAGTTCTGACATCTTGTGGACTTCCTAGAACTAAAACAACCCGTAGTTCTGTTTCCTGGCCTGTCATCATTTTCTGGAGGCACTGAGAACCTAAGTCATCCAGTAGTCAAGTCCAAAAAAACAATCATTAATTTAAAAAAAAGTCTTCCTTCGGACAGAACATAGTCCATATTTTTTATCTTTATATCCAGAGTTCCATAAGAAACTTTGTTAATTCTCTAGTATTTGAATTTGCCATTGGTAATATACAAATTAGACAAATGTATCTGTGCTTCTGGGAGTTAGTCACTCACAACTGTGTGTTGTTCCCTTCAAAGTTATGATTCATAAATGGTTTGGTTTTAGATATAATTATTTAGAGAGAGGTATGTAGCTTTCAGAATCCCATCAGAGACAACTGTCAATGAAGTTTTACTAAAGATGAATTTATCCTAATATACTCAGATTTTAGAAGGTGCACAACTTTTGTTCAGATGTCTGCTTTAAATCCTTCAGAGGGCTGCAGAACATGCACATTTGATTATATGATAAAGAGAAATGAATCTTTTAATGGAACATCCACATACTTACTTTATTTCACACACAAAACAAACCCTCCATTATTTCTGATGTGAATACTTTTTGGGTTGTTTTTCATCAACTGTATTTGCCTGTATATAGAACTTAGAACACCAAAAATAGTTGTTCAAAAGTCTTGATCCTGCAGTTTTATAATTACTTGCTAAAAATATTCTTTCAGGTAATTTTCAGATTACGGGCCATTCACTAGGATCATTTGTTATTTGTATTCTGTTATTAGGAGCCTAAGATGTATAATTTCTGCAGTGAGACTAAACTACTGTAACACTCCATGTAGGAGAAGAGCAAACAGCAAATGTCAGGCAATTGGTAACGATTTGTGTCAGAGAAGAATAACTGATTGAGTTAAATTCATTGAGCTTTCTGTCTTTGTGAACATATTCATAAGCACTGAGAGATTGCTCAGATGGGGTCACAAGTAAAGTGACATTGAAAATCGCAGCTAAATCTTTTTGGTTACTTTCAGTTGAACTGACTCCAGTGGTTACTGAGCCACAATTCCGTACATCACTTCCCTTTCCCCCATCATGGCTCATCAGACCATTGATTCTCAGTAGTACCAATACTGCAAGACATATGATTAGCTAATATGTTTGTTAGACTACTATTGATAAGTAGCAGTGTCATCATCTGCAGCTGTGCCAGAACTATACATTGTTGTGGCCATGACATACTATCAACAACCCCAAATCTGGTACAGAAACAGTAAATACAAGTGTTACTACTTTTCAACCATCACTTCTGTAATGAAAAGATAGATACTTTTGTGAGTTTCTGTGAAAGCTAAGGTACTGGGGGTTTTATGGTATTTTTCTGGTTAGGCTTTACTTGGACAATTGCCTGGATATAAACATGCATGATGGGCTTGCACAGGATACAAAGATAGATGGCACAAAAGAGATATCTGAACACTTCTTGTATAACAGATTAATTATTTCAATGCTGTATTAGAGTGACAAAACAGAATTTGTTTATTTATCTCTTTATCTTTCCTGTACCCTCAAACTTGTGCCAATACCCACTCACTTGAATACTCAGGTGTTTTCAAGTGTCTAGGCCATCAACCATGCAAAAAAAAGTAAATATGTATTTTCACTTATGAGTAGATAAGCTTATTTAGTGACTAGTGCTCCTTGGGATTAAAGATTTCACAGAACTGAATAAACAAAAACCAAATTAAAAATAGATAGAGAATCATGAAATGCTATGCATTTTATGTGCAACTCCTGAAACTGTTAAATGTGGATAAACTGTATGACAGAATCATCCAAAGGTAGACAGAAGATTTGATGGAATTTTTATGTGCTGATTATCTGTTCTGAGTTAATGCTTATTAAAAGAGGATTAATCTACATTCATATTTGAGAAACAGCTTATCAGAAAAAGGAATGAGACTTGGCTGGCAACATTAAAGTTTTCATTTGCAGTAGGAAAATGTGGCCTACTAGAGATAGGCATACAGAAAGCTTTCTAAAGCTTTTTAAGGCTTTCTTGCCTCAGAATGTCGACTTACTATACATTCATATTTTTCCAGTTCTAGCAGGCATGAAGATTAAGTTTAACCTTGTCAGATAATATTAGTAAATGGTTTTGGTACCTCCTTATATATTTAATAAAAAGCATCTGGAAAGCTCCTTAACATATGCTGGTTTTCATACAAATATATACAATATAATTTCCCGAAATATTTATGCATTTAAAATGCACTTTGGATTATGTTTCTGCATTTTTACAGTCCTTGAAGTATAAGCTGGTGGGGATTCCTTCAAAATCTCTCTATGCAGGGGTTATTTTTTCATCTTCTTCTGAAAACCAATCTCATCCCTGCAGGTCTTCAGCCTTTCTAAGAACATATATCAGATGCAAAGAGCTGTTTTGCTTCCTTGGTGATAAAAAGCAAGGGAGATGGGTGGGTCAGTGATAGGGACATCCTTCCCTTCCTCCTCTTGCATTGCCCCTTGAAATAGCTCTGCTGCTTTTTGAAGTGGAGGCAGGATAAATAAAGCCAGCTGTCTGTGTGTTTTATTTTCACAGTGACATCTACAAGCCTGCATTGCATTAAGTCTGCTTCTATTCAGGCGTTTAGACTTGTTTTGTAATTGCAGAAATCAAACTGCAGGCAAAAATGCTGACAAAATGTATGGCAGGGATGATAAACATAGTGCTTGTGTTGGCAGCCTGACCGTATCTTCTGTTGTTAGCTGTCTTTCCTTTCACAATACTGATGCTAAAAGAAAGGCACCTTCTCTATCCAGCCTTAGGTAGCCCATTCATGGATGGCATCAGGAATAGGTTTTGTTGGTTTTTTTTTCTGTAGCATCCTGGTGACATGTCCACGCTTCAAGAGGAATTTTGGCACGCTTAATTAATATTCCAGAACCTTTTCCACCAAGCGTAGTAAATAACTGTAATATTTCCTTGTTTGTTTTCTCACTGCACACGTTGGTATACAGGGTGGAGGGTAAAGGAAAGAACCTGTATTCCCTCCCAGTTCCATACACATCACATAAGCACAGTCTTCCCCAGGAAAAACAGTGTCACTGCAAGATAGGTTCTTTTTTTTTTTTTTAATAAACTAAGCTGAACCTTTATTCTAAAAACACTGCTTTTATTGGGAGGGTGTGAGATTAATGTAGGCAAAAAAACCCAAAACAAAACAAGAAGTAATTCCTACCACAAGGATACACAGGTAGAAGAAAAAGGAGCAAATGCTGTGATACTTGTCTCTTCTCAACAATCTCATATGCCACAGCCAACCTGCAGCCACTGTGGCTCTAGCAGTGAGGTTTTGGTGCCATGTCTTCCCAATATGTTTCTCACAGCTTGCCTTGGAGTTTTCCCATCCCTGACTACCCAGAAAATAAAATGTGTCAGGCAATCTCCTACTAACTCCTCCATTTTAGCTTTGCTCTATAAAGGTACACAAGGGATATAAATATTTTGAAGACCACAAATACTGTTGGGATTTTTTTTTTCCATATGATATGCAAAGTTAAAATCTCACACACCTGTATGTGCTACATGATCGGTGACAAAATAACTTCAAAATTATTTCTGGTGGATGATAATCTGAAAAAGAGCATTAATCCCAAGCATTTTTTAGAAAATATGTTTTACTGGAATTCCCTTAAATCTGTAAACTTCATTATTATGGGTTGTTACCAAATTAGCCTTTGTTTCTCATTCTCCTTATTTCTTGTCACTTTGTGAAATGCAGAAAGTTGAAGAAATCAAGTACTAAATTTGAAGGGGAGGAGGAGAAAGGAAGCAACATCTCATGTACTTTTGACTGAGATACTTTGAAACAGCCAGACAGTGCCCACATTTTTGCATATTCATGATGGTTACACCACTTCAGGTTATTTACTTTTAAGCAATGAGTGATACAGTCATTTGACAGCCTGTTAGAGAAAGTAGCATTGGCTCTAAAATTAATTACCTGCAGTGTATTACCATGTCTTGTTTTTTGATAGCAGACTTTTATTTAATACTTTTCATACTTGCATTTTGATTTTCTTTTCTTTAATTGGTTTGATTACATCCTTTCAAAATTCAGCTGTTAACCATTTTGATGTGACATATGACTGCAGTGATTTTCTGATATTGATATTAGTCTGCTCTGCAGTGAAGGATAATTAATCACCCTACCCAAGCACTCTTCCAGCAGAGCTTCCAGAGGGCCAGTTTTGTCCCCTTTGCTGAATGTAGACTGTGAAATTGTCCTAGGAGTTAATAAAGTGACAAGGATTCTATAAGGTATCAGAAGTATTTTCCCAGTGGATTTATGCCATTGCTAATTTTTTTAATGATCACAGAATTCCTATTGGGTGTAGTAATTTTGTCTGATTAGAATAGTGGATAATACCCTAATTCTGAATTAGTGTAGTTTGGACCAATACTTGGAAAATCTTGCAAATATTCTAGGAGCTATAATTTAACTATGGGAATGTATGTCTTACAAAGGTAGATAGTATTTCCAAACCAAGGCCTATTTTAAAATAATCTGGCCACAGACTTTTCCATTTCTCTTTGAAATTCAAACCCTCATCTTGTCAGAGGCCTGTAAGGATGCAGGTGTCCAGGACATTGATATAATTTAATAGTCTGCCTTATCTATGCTTGACAATAAATAATGGGATATTGCCACTGAGGACCAGAGTAGTCTGTTGGCCTTGACTCAAAATATTTGCCAGTGCTTCAAAAAGGAGCATCAAATGTTGTCAATTAGCACCTCACCAGTAATGTGGGTTTACCTGTATTGCCCTGAAATGTAATCCTGTTAATAAGATAGATAAGGAAGAGGCTGGTTTTTGTCAAACACCCATGAATGGAGACACAAAATGTGTATGGAAGACTGGAAACACTTTTTCTTCCCAGTGACACTGGCATGTATGCATTTATGTGCGGCTGCTAGTTCTTAAACTCTTCTTCTGATGGAAATGGTGCAGCTGTATGATTTTTTTCCATCCCTTCATCTGTAATAGAGCTGCCACCTCTTTCCCAGGACTGTTTGTCTTGGGAAATGGCATATTTGTTTGGTGACACTATATTACTGCATTATGACATGATGTTATTAACTCACTGGTGCAATGTCATTATGTACTGAAGCAAAAGCATGCCAAGAAACAATTTCATCACATGGCTCGGTCTTGCAAGGCAAAGCCATATGAAGGGACCTGTGGTAAATTCAGGCCTTTTGCCCAGATGGCTGGTTTGCCTTGCAAGCTCCAGAGCAAGTTGGTGTCAGTCAGTAACGTGCAGTGAAATCCTGAACAAACTGTAACCCTGATGTGCTTGATCCTGTTCTTATAATTTCTGTACTTTATTGAGTGATGATGCCAAGAAACCTCCTATCTTGAACACTGAGCAGTTTGAATTGTTACTTTTAATTATTACTAATTGATTTTTTTCCCTGTCTTATATGTGTGTGCTTGTGTGTGTGTGTATGTTTGTTTGTTTTGTTTTCTCCCAACCAAAACAGTCACTTTCCAAAGAGGAGATGGAGGACTAATGAGCAATGGAAGGTATGTTTCTTTGTATAAAGGTCTTTCCATTGTATTTATTTTTAAAATTAGGGATCTGAAACATGCACTTGGGTCATAACAGATCATTGGGAAAACTGACAACACTAGGAGGAGTTAAGTAGCTTACCACAGGGTTTAATGACCTATCTGTTGTGCACTTTGTAGGAATCAAGCCCAGATGTTTCATATCTCCCAGATGCCCTGGAAGAAATGAGTAGTAAATATCACAAAGAATGTGTTCATTTGTTATCAGGATGTTTATTGCATTAATTAGACATTAGCAAATGAAGTTGCTGTTGTTTAAGACTCCTTATTGGCTCCCCCTAAATTGCTGTGAGTGAACAATTACAGTTAATCGATCATGAAATAAATGATTCATGGATGATGAATAGGCTGTAGATTGATAGGACTGGATTCCACAACTTTGGCTACTCAATTGAAATTGATAAAAGCTGATAACGGGCCCATATATCCTCATCTATTTTCCCTTTGCCAATATGGAGATTGTAATTAGGCCCTGGTAATAACTTCCAATCTCCTGTTTAATCAATATTTTAGCAAAAAGAGATTAGGCCTAATGAGAGCAAGTAGATGTGGCGAGAACATGGCTGGGCCTTCTTATTGTCGTTTCCATGGAAACTGATGTTTCTCTTAGGGATTGTGCCAGGCAGGGGTCTATAAAGTACAATGATCGGAGATGTTGCTCCAACTTCATGAGTGCTTTAATAACCTAGAAAAGCTGCAGAACTGCGGATGGCTTTTTGTTTTCATTTGGGGAAAGGGGGGGTGTCTGCAGGAAATTATTTGTTTTCCCTGTTAAATACAAATACAAACAATCCACCTGCCTTGCTAAATTTCCCTGTTTATCCTGGGGTGAGAGAGATATGGCACCTTATGGCCCGAGTGTGCCTTCTCTTTCACATGCTCACTGTTTAGTACTGCTCTCAAAGCTGGGAATTAGAGGGATATAAAAGCCATGCCTTAGTGGCAGATAGAGATAGCTGTGGACTTTCCATTAATCCTACTCAAACCTGTTTGCCTCTAAACCATCCAAGAGTGCTCAAAGAAAGAGTTACCAGCCTGTAGATGACAGGCATGCATTTGGGATGCAAGGGAAGGAAGAAATAGTAGCCCAAAGTCCTGGAAATGGCTGATATGGAGCAATCAGTTTGAGTGATGGCTCCCTTGAGGTGGTAATTTATCATGCAGCCCTGTTGTAGGATCCTGTGATGGTGCTGCCTAACTCCTGTTTCACACAGACAACGGAGTTCATTTGGATTCTGGCAGAGTCACGACGGCTGCCTAGTCCCACTTCTACTGACAAAGTTGATTTGTATATAACCTTAATTAACTGCTCAAGGTCTTTAAATCATCCAAGGCTACACAATTTTAAATTGAAATAAATTAAAGTCTTCTAAATTGTTAGTTACCTGTGGTGTTAGGAGAACAGTGATACAGCTTGTTTGATCACTGGTTGTCTCACAGATGTTGTAATTTTAAATATACATGTATCTATTTGTATGTATATCTCTTTTTCTTATTCTGCTTCAGTCGACCAGGTCTCTTGAATGCAAGTGACCCCAGTTATCCTTGGCTTGCAGACTCCTGGCCTGCCACAAGTCTGCCAGTAAACAACAGCACTAGTGGACCCAATGATCTTGGCAATTTTGGTCGTGGAGGTAGGTTTCCTTTTATTATTTCACCATATAGTATACAATAGGCTCCCATTAGTTAACATTTATGATAAATACTGTGTGATGCTTTTATCCTTGTAGTTCTATGTGTGATTCTAGATTTGACTGAAAATTTACTTTAAAATGTTAGTTTTGCTCTGTTGCTTTTTACTTCTTTAAAAGGTAGGTCTAGTTTTTAATTTACCCCACAGTGGTGAGACAGGGTCTGCTTATGATCTAAAGAGAAATGTATTTGTTACTCAACCTCATTCCCTTTTGTGTGGAGATAAGCAATCTGCTGGGCAGGGGAATATAGCCAGGGAAAAAAGATGTCCATAAGAGCAGAGGAAAACTGGGGGGATGCAGGTAGGATGTTCCTTCAGCAGAACAGGAGAACACTGTTGCTGTCACCCATCCTCTTCCTACTGAGGGCCTGCTCTCAGTTTTAAGCATAATCCATGAAGAATTATAGATTCTTCAAGAATTAAGGAAATTCACCAACTTTCTTTCACTTTGGAGGAAAGAATATACAAAGGGGACCTGTTTAGATTTTTTCATGGGTTTGCTTCCATTTTGAATTGAGGGAGGACCTTTGGGGAGATGAGGTAATGATTTATTATTACGATGATGAACCTTTAGAGGGGTTATTTTCTTTCAAATATTTTACTCAAATGGGAATTTCAAGAATGGGAATTTGAAAAGTCTTAGTAATATTCACATCTCTCTGTTAGTCCCTTGGTTTCTGTGATAGCACAGCTAGTTCTGCATAGTCGTGTTCAGAACAAGACTTCCTAATGTAAATGAGCATATAAATAAGACATGAATAGGTAAACAAAAATCAAGAAAACCTTATATATCAAAAATGCATTAAAATGAAAAAAAAATCTATAAAACCATCAAAGTGATAAATGTGAAAAGAATTCGGTTTTGAAGTGTACCAGAACCTGCTTCTGAAAATCATCCCTCATATCAGTTATACATTCCCATGCAAAGTCTCCTGCCTGTGGTTTGACTACTGTGACTTCAAATTACAACAAAACACACTAGATTTATATTCTATATAAAAATGTTGTAAAGCTCTTGTCATACAAAACTATTTAAAAGTAAGCAAAACTTTTGATAATATTTAGAAGGCAACTGAATATCTGCCAGGTTCTTTGTTGTGAATATCTTGAAAATAAAACCCTTCAGTACTTTTCCATCTTTTCTTAAGCTCACATAATACAGAAAAATTACCGTTTTCTTTTAGCATTTGGCTCTACATGACAGAAATTGGAAGCATGTTTTGAAGTTTTTGGCCTCAGTGTGGATGAGGCAGAGGTCCAAATTTGTGCAAGAGATAAAACAGTTACATTTTGAAATTCAGCAGCTTAATTCCACCCATGATCTTTACAGTTGAGCTCACAATTTTATTCTGGCTGATTTGGGACCACTTGTCCCTATCTGTTTCAGTAGTTGAGATTGGATGTTTCTGCATTAAAGATGGACTAAAAGTCAGATGTCTTTCAACAGATATATATATATAATATTAACTTTACAGAGAGAACTCTTACTGGTTAAAAGATCTATGATAATATAAAAGGTCTGTAAGCATTTTAAAAACAGTAAAGTGCCAATCAATCACTGGAAAGTCAGAAGCTGAGGCAAGCAGTTCTGACATTGCCCTTAAAAGTGAGATCCATGTTATGTCCCAGATAGGCATGTGAGAGCAAGGCTGTGAGTGGGAAGCACAGGTTGGAGCTGGAGTCATGTAAGGCCACAAAATGGTACTGCATTTCCTGAGGCAGCAAGAAAGAGCTTCCCTCTGGAAGTACTTTGGTGCTATTTCATTTATCTCAAGAATTACAAAACAAGTTGGATTTTGGAGAGTTCTGGGGAAAGCATCCAGTGGGAAATGCGTGTTCAACTTTGGTCTGAAATGTACACTGTGGGTTTTTTTGCTATGACAGCTTGGTGGGAAAATCACACTTGACTTTAAGTAGGTGATTATGGCACTTTGTAAAACGGCAATTTAATAGCTCTTTGAGTGCTTAATGCATACATCTCACTGAGGTCAAAAAAGTAATCCATGGTTGTACTGAAAATTCCCAGAATGTCTGGAGAACCTCAGCTCATTAGTAAGAAAGACTGAAAGTTCTTGGCTGGTGGAGAGCTATGCAACTTTCCTTTCAAGTGTGTGCAATGTATCGTTCTCCATTTTAAAGTGACTGTATAGAGATGATACCTCTTCATTCTTGCCAGAAATGTGCTCTAAAAGACAGATGTATGTCTGAGTACTTGAGAGATGAGCATTTAGATAGTTTTTACTTCCCTAAGTCTGCAAATCCAACACAGACAGGTTGAGCTGAATTTGCTTCACTTTATACATCAACAACAGAATTTATTTACTAAACTTCAAGCCATTATACTTTGACGAAACCAATTGTGGAAAGGAAAAATCTTCGTACTGTGGATGAAAGAAAGATGGACTGCATTTGTCTCTCACATCTCATACTGTATTTGGACATAGATGCCTTTCTGTTTGTGTACAGCCCCTAGAAAGCACATTGCATGTGTGCAGATAGATGGTAATAAACCTGATTTTGAAATATGAGCTGTAGTTTGCATTAATTGTAATTTTTTTGCACTTACAACTTATCTGCAGTTATAAGTTAATACAATTAAGATCTTTTAAATACTTGATTGTGTCCATTTCCCTGTTGTCTGCAAAACCAGATCATGCTGATAGACCCAAATTTAATCTCTGTTTCTGCAGTGTCTCTGCTGAGCGCTTGTTATTGGTGTATTTATTGTTAGTATTATGTTGCTGCCCTGAGACTGCAGATGTTTATAGGGTCCATACTAAAATATTCACTGTTGCACACATGAATGTAACAGAAAATCGTTCTGTGATCTAAATGTTCATCCCAGGGAAAAAAAAGAAAACACACAACCAAACCACACCAAAACAAACAAACCAACCAAAATAATGGGAGGAGAAAATGGTGTCACAGCTCATTGCTGGATAAGTCTTTGAGACAGTGAGAGAACAGCTGTATTCCTTGAGGTTTCACAAAACCCCCATCTGAGTCTGAAACAGAGCCTAAGCCCTTGTCTAGGTGCAAGAATCATCTTTTCTTTTTGGGGCTCAAGGTATATCCAAATTGGCTGTGATCCCTAGAATGGGATGTGAACATCCTCACTGTAGGAGTGTGCATTATCTCAAGTGTGATCTAACAGTTGGAATCCATATCTGCCATCTGCCTGTAGAAAGAAAATGGAATATAAATGATGCTTTTAAAATTTTTTTTAACAAGTACATCCCAGAATTGATTCAACTTTTCAGAGTCTAAATAAATTGTAAAAATAGTACCATTTGATATATTGACCTCTGAGATAGAGAAGGAAAAGGATTATCTGCTGAGCTGTGGTTCTCCTTGGAACATCATGCCAGTCATCATTAGATTTCTTCACACATCAGTAACCTCAGTTTCTAGATCTAGTATTCCACCAACAAAGGTCACTTTAGTGTTTAGTAAGGAGAGAGATTGCCAATCTATCTGATTAAATATATAAACTACACTGTGTGTTATGATTCAAAAGATGCAGAAAAGTCAACAGATATTTAGTTAAATGTGTTGTACTGTTCTTCAGGTAAATGTACTGGAGTATTTGAACAAGTTGTTCTCCGTTATTAACACTGCTTTACCATTTTGAGGGACTGATTCACTTAAATCCCTTCAGAATAACAGATTTTCTTTCACATACCAGGAACAACTTGGTCTTGTCATGTTTTTCTTTTTGGAAAAGGAGAAATGTCAAAAAGAAAATTAGATAAGCTGATGCACAAAACTTCAAGGAAATCAAGGTGATGCCCTTAAAAAATTACTTTGAGGGCTTTGGCATCCATACAAGAGTTTTTCTACATATTTTCTCAGAAAGTTCCCTCTATGATTTGTAAATTCTCTCCTTTCATCATTTCCCTGAAACCCAGACAGCTTCATTGGTTCTGACATAGAATGAACAATTGAAAACATTCTTTAGGAAAGAAATATTCCAAACTTCACTTTCAAGCTGAAGGTATGGAGAGAAAAAAAAAAAAAAAGATGGTTTTAGGCAGTGAGACGTGAAGGACAAGTGGTAGGCCTGTCACAGATGCTGATAGCTTGGCGATGGTTGTACATCATCTTCCCTTCGTTGGCTCATGGACCTGTCTCAGCTGAAATGCAAACGTGCAAAATGACATTTATTTCTCATCTTAAACCTTGATACTTTCAGGCTTCGTGTACATCAATGATTTGTTTCATTCCCCTGTGTTCACCACAGATGTGCTGCCACCAGTGCCAGGGCAAGGAGATAAAACTGCTACTATGCTTTCTGATGGAGCCATTTACAGCAGCATCGACTTCACCACGAAAACCAGTTACAACAGTTCCAGCCAAATAACACAAGCTACACCATATGCCACCACCCAGATACTGCATTCCAACAGCATCCATGAGCTGGCTGTCGATTTACCTGATCCTCAGTGGAAAAGCTCAATTCAGCAAAAAAATGACCTGATGGGATTTGGTTACTCTCTCCCAGACCAAGGCAAAGGCAACAATGGTAATTACAGCTCTTATTTTCCAGAGACCCTGGCTTTGTACTGTATCATCTGTGCATGAATTAGAACATTCTTTTTAGTTGTGTGAGATACTGTTCATATTTACCTTAACTAATGCTAACATTCCTTGCATGCGCGCTGAATGTCATACAATCACAAAACACGTCGTCCTGTGCTTTTATTCCTCTTTGTCCTGTGCTAATCACCAAGCCATCTGCCCTCCATCAGGCTAGGCTAGGTGTA
Organism: Manacus candei; assembly: GCF_025592945.1. NCBI lineage: Eukaryota > Metazoa > Chordata > Aves > Passeriformes > Pipridae > Manacus > Manacus candei. The sequence goes on from NW_026138062.1 coordinate 72,202,070, forward strand.
CCTTTAAAAATAAGTAAGTTAAAACTGCCACCCCACCACATCTGCTGTTGACTTGCTAACTGCATGTGTTGCATGTGCTTGTGCTGTCGACTAATCCCACGATGCCACTGTGACCTTTGCCGTTTAACCCTTAGCCTTACTTTACATCCCTGACTACCGGGTGGCTGAGGGACTGGCTAATAGATTGCCACACAACCAGTCACAGGATTTCAGCACCACCAGCTCCCACAACAGCTCCGAAAGGAGTGGCAGCCTCTCAGGTTGGTTCCTCCGCCGTGGGCAGGGGAGTGAGGGACGGAGGGGTGTTGGCGAGCGGCTCGCCGCGGAGGCGGAAAGACCTCCCAGGCACAGGTTGAGAATTCCCATGAGAGTGCCTGCCCGCTAGTAAACACTGGAAAATAGGAAGTTTCATTGGAACAGCAGAGAACACTGTCACATGGGCCTCTACTTAAGAAAAAAAAAAGCTTTTTGGCAAAACCTATTTGGAGATAACTGGAGATTCCTCCCAGGTGGTGCTTGTCGGTGCAATTGCCAGCCTTGCCTTGTCACATCCCTTCCCTGACAGCACAGTTTGTGGAGCAAATGTATTTCTGCATCCATCCTCAGATTACAGGCCTCCCCACACTGAACGTCATGAGGAGAGTAATATTTTTGTTGAGTGGTTAACAGATCCCCCACTCCCACGAGCTATTTCTAGATGCTGTTCTTCAGTGAAGCAGCTCAGAAATAATTGTAGGGCCCTGAACGATGACTGGGGTTTCAACAAATTGTGCCAAGCCTGCATACAAACAGGATGTAAATTTTATGTGTGTGCTGCATGTTCTATTGGAAACATGATGCATTTTCATCAGATGAAAATGACTGTAGTACATGTGGTTGTGTATTATATTTAAACACAGCTTTTTCCTGATTTCTTTAATTTTGCTTACTTGTTGCTCATGTTATGTATAACCGTCTTTTTTTTTTATTTCAAAACAAAAACTGAAAAGGTAACAATTAAAAAGAAAACCTCTGAATTCCCTTAACTGAAGTATGAGAGAGCTGAAGGGACTTAACCTTGATATTCATTCTATATCTGTAGCCTTTTGAATTTCCACTTTAAGCTGGAACAATTGTAACAGTAACAGACCAAATCTAGAAATTACTTCTTTGTGTCAATTTAAATTACTATTCAAATTGAATCTTGAGATTAGAAGCCTATAATCATTGGCCCATAGCTCAAATAGCCAAATGTGTTTGCAAGTCTTGTGTTCTCAAGGGGGGGTATTAGCTGATTTGAGTGAGACTGAAAAACAGGCTCATGGCATTGACAGAGAAGGATCTGGGAGCGAGGTTCATACAATACTGCAAGAAAAGTTCTTGTTCCTTGTATGTGAGATGTATTGGCAAGTAGCTTAGGAAATCAGCTTGCTCTCCAGGCTGCATGCAAATGCAGAAATTGGTGTGCTGAGGTACATATGTGGCAGTTATCAGAGGGCAATATCACACTTTAGATATGTTGACAGCTATGGCTGCCTAAGAATTTTCTCAGAAAATATGAAGTTTCCTTGGAAAATGCCAGTTAATCAAAAGCTGGATTTTGATCAAATATTTCAAGTGAAACATATTTTGCATAGTGTTTGTCAGTTTGAAATAAATCTTCTGAGGACATGGGGAAACTTCAGCTCAGTCTTTCTATGGCCAGGGCATTCCTGTTTTGATCAAGGCAGCTCACACCTGGGTGCCCCAATGCTCAGTGTCAGATTATCGGAGTGCAGAGTCAGTATTTTGCTCTCCCTTGCCCAGTAATTATGCCTTTGATACAGGATAATTATGTCTGTAATACACAAGAAACTGGGAGAGACCTTCAAATAGTCTGATAATTAAAGCAGCATCGGAGTCAGAGACCAGCTTTGGTTATGTAGTCCCCATCAGGGTGATCAGGGACTTGTTCTCTCACTTCCTTGGTTGGTACTTTAAGTACTACTTATTATTCTGACTAAGTTTCTGTCTCTCTTAAATGAATATCATGAGAAATCCTATCCCACTGTGGAATGAAAAATAGCTAAAAACTCAACTGCTTTATGAGGCAGGGAAATTTTGTAGCTGTACTTTGCACAGCTCCCAGATTATATCAAAGCTATGATCATCAGCCCAACTGGCACATTCTTTTTCCAGGGCCTGATTCATCTAGAGATTTAAACAATATAATTGAATTTCAGTGTGAGGAGACATTGAAACATCAAGCATCATTGCTATGGGGAAACAAGGCTTTGCTGCATCAGTTTTCAAACACACACCAAGCACTATGTATTAGGTGTCTGTTCCACTAGTGTGACAGTGGAGTAACTCTGCCTGTGGGGACAGAAGAGAAATCTCCTGCCCAACTATACAGTGTATGCTGCTTTCCCTGCTAGTAATGACCTTGGAGTTCTCATATTTGATTTCTTAATCTAAATAGTTCTTTGTCTCCCTGCTTCACTCTTTCTAATAACTCCATTATCTTTAACCTTTCACTCTGAAACCCCCCGATTTCGAGTGACTCCATATTAGCACCCCACACATCCAACTTCTATTGTACTAGTCTCCTAAAGTTATCAAGATGCTACATTTCCAAAATCTTCCTCACTACCTCAATTAATCTCTAAGCTGAAGTTGTTCTCTACATTTCCCTTCTTTGGGTATTCCTAGTTTAAATCCTCCTGCAACACACACACTCTTATGCATGTGCTTTTCTCCTAAAGCAGCCCCTCCTGCCTTAGCTCTACTTATGCTGAGTTTTCAAAAATTTCCCCGCATCCCACGAGTTTTAAGTTAACCTACTTCCTTTACACAGTTCTATGCCCCTGTCTCTTTATCCACTTTTTGCCTTACCTGTGCTTTGAAAGCTCCATTTTCCCTCCAGAAGGTTCATGTATTTGTTCCTTTATCTCCACCATCACTGGGGTTTCTTTTCATCATTTGAAATGTTCCTTCCCTTTTCAAGAAAGCTTCCCTCTCTACCACGCTACAAAAGGAGTCTTGTGTCCTAATAGAGGGAATATCGGCTCAGTTCACACATAGTGAATAACAGGATCTTGGCTGGAATTTACTATGTGTCCCTCCAAGAAAAAGAAGGAAGAGCTCTGATCTGGAATTGAGTACTGGAAAGGAAAGTCTTGTTTGCAATGTGCAGTCAGGCCAATTAGAAACCTTGCTGAACTTGTTGCCTGTCTCTAGCAGGCACAACCGGAGGTGAAAGGAGACAGCTACTTCTGAGTCACAGAATCACCTTTTTTCTTCCCTCTCTATCCTTTCCTGTTTTCATCCAGCTGACATTTGGAGGTAACAGAAGAAAGCCACTGTCTCCCAAAAAATCCCATGACATGTGCTTGTCTCTGTTGCTAGAATCACACCTCCTTCTGGATTCCTCTGTGCATAAATCTAGAGCCGTGGCAAAGAAGGTGGTGCCTGCTAGTGCACACTTGACAAGTCAGTTGTGACTTTTTTGAGTCATTGATTCATTTTTACTTTTTTTTTTTTTCATAACTGATCCTTATAAATCAACAAGGGATGTCAGTGAGTAGGATGGATTAGACTGCGCTCTCTCAAACAGGAAAGGAATGAGTGATGGCCAGCTGGGTACCCCGCTGAAAAGGCATGTGACAAACCATTCCTCCACACAGCAGTCCAAAGAGTCTGAAAGCCACAACAAAACAGCAAAAAATAGATGGTTCTCCAAGCAGTCAAGGGATTCAAAATGTTGTGCCATTCTTCCTCTTAATGAATTCCTAACAAGAAAAAGAAGTCACAGCAAAATAAAAGAAGCAAAGCAAGTGGGATGAGAGCTTTCTCTGTAAGATCAGTTTCTCACAAATGGAAGTGTCTCAGCTGGAGAAGCAGATATAAGGACAATAAGAGAAGAGCAGAGGGCCTAAACAAAATGCATTGCTCTCTTTGTTTTTGCCAGCCTTATCCATTAGAGTTACATATCAGAAAGAGAACCTCTTCTTCATAGTGGCACGAGATATTTGAATGCTGTGAAACAGTCCTAAAACATTGTACATGACTTCCTGATCTTTTAAAAAAATGCTGTTTCTTTTGTTTTGACAAGTTAGTCTTGTCATTTTGGCTGAAAGATATTGAATCTAACAACAACTTTTTTAGATGGTGTCCTCAACCTCTATGTTTTCCACAGAAAATGATTATGGAAAACTGTTAAAGTCACACTGGATTCTGACATTTGAAATAATTTGCTATGTTTTATTATATTTTTATCTAGGAGTGAATTCAAGAAGTCATAAAGAACAGATGAATAATATCAGGAAATATATTTCTGATACAGAAAGACATATCTTTCCTTGTTTGTGCACTACTGTGGTGCAAATGTACAGAGTTTTAAAAAGAAGTGATTTTCAGCAAATATTCAGAATATTTTTCCATTCCATTCTATTATTACTTATAACCTTGTGACAGCATTAGCATGTTGATGCTGATTCTGCTGAGATATAAATACGTCTTCTTTTTCGGGGCATGCCATCTGGAATCAGAATTTTTTCAAAGAAATGTAAATGTAGCTAGCTTTTTTTTCCACATTACATCTCTAACATTTTATTTTTCTTTTTGGATTTGCAGGTGGCAAAGGAGGGAAAAAGAAGAAAAACAAAAATACTGCCAAGCCCCAGAAAAGTAATGGTTCAAACTGGGCTAGTGTTCCCCTCCCACCCCCTCCTGTGCAGCCACTTCCAGGCACAGAGCTGGAACACTATGGGGTGGATCAGCAAGAAGCAGGGTAATTTTTTTTTTCTTTGTCTTTTGAAGAAAAATCTGTGGTTTGCAGAGATGAGGCCTGTTTTGTTATTATTTTTAAATTTTGCTAAGCGACAATATTATTCTGTTTAATTTAAAAAAAAACAAAAGTAAAAGAGCACCTTATCCTGTAGACTTATTCAAGGCTAGGAAGGAGAAATGTTTGAATAGCTTCTCTGGAGAGTGACTGAAGGTGGAAACAAAAGTGACCTTGCTTTATCATCATGTAGAGCTTCACTGCTTTCCCATGCTGAGAAGCATCTCACTTCACAGGTAGCTTAATTGAATTCTGTTGGGACTGCATGCAGCTGATGGGACTCAGAGTGAGTAAGGATGACATAATCTGGCTCTTTGTATTTTTTCACTGCTTTGATGTTTAAAAATATTAGAGCCAACAGAACAAAAAAAAAAACCCAAAACTACCAAATTGGATTATTTTTTGAAGATCAACGAATGGATAATAATGTTCTCATCGGCTTTTAGAAGAAATTTCACAGTTGAGGAAGGCATGCTAATTATAGGCTGTTTGTTGTTGCCATTTAAACAACTCTTAAGTTTCTACAACCTTCCACTTATTTTGTATAGCTTAAAGTTGTTCTCAAGGACACATAATCACACAAGAAGTGCTAAGTGAGAGGAAAGAGACATTTTCTACCCAGACAAAAATTACATAATGGTTTTTATAAAGTGTAATTACATTACATGCCAGGTTATCAAACTCCGGAAGAAAATCAGAGTATACAGAAAAATAGTTTACTGTGGTCAGTTCTGTTGGAGCCTTGGAGAATAATTGTTCTGTCAGGGACAAATTTCTGCCTGTTTAAATGCATGGACTGAACAATATTTCCTAAGGATGAAACATGTTTTAAAAAAACATTGTAATAGCTTTACTGAATAAAAATATTTCAGGTGTTATCTCTTTTGTAAGCATGAAGCATTGATCATTACTAGTTTTATAATGAAAATTAGAGCAATTACATATTATTTGAGTTTATACCAAGTCCTTCAACTCTTAAAATGAGTAAGAACTAACTGTGTTAGTCAGTGGAATTCTTTTTAGAATTAAGGCCCATTCAGGCTCTATTAGAGTTAGAATTTCAAAGCAAATATAAGGGAAAATTAATATCCTTATTGATTGTAAGAGTTGTTTAAATCTCAAGGCAAAAAGTGCATATAATCATGATGTTCTGTATTCTGTTATAAAAGGCTAAAATAAATTTAAAATGGTTTTACAATATAATACTTGTCTATATCAGTTTATATCCTTAAAACACATTTGCAGCCATTTCACTAAAACAATTATGCTATGGAAGGCAAAAAACTTGGATTTTCTTCCAGAACAATGAAATAGCATAAAAGGTAAACGGAAATACCTTATAAAAAAAATCCCTTGTGACACAGGGCTTGACTCCTCAGTTGAATAAAGTATCTGTAATTTAGCTGGAAGGAATGATGTTGGTCACCAAGACAACATTGGTTATTTAAGGATAAGGTAATCACCAGCCTTCCACATTCACAACAATTCAGACTTAGTTTTTCTTCTGATTATCTTCTGAATTACTCTTCTCTGGGTTTTGTAGTGCCTCCTTAACAGTGGTTGTAGCTTGACCTCGTAATATGCATTTTACCAAACACACAAAAAATTTGAAGATTAGACTTCCAGTATCAGTCTGGAGCTGTAATTTGCAGCCACCTTTGTTGAAGAACAGATCTGCAATGCCCATACTTTCTCAGGATGTATCCAATACTAATGGTTGTTCTGTATTCATGGGTTGATCCTGTTTCTGTGTTTTTCAACATGCTAAAATGGAGTGAATCATAGACTGTGGGCCTTTATGTTGCTTTAACGTGTACATAGTGGGTGAAAAAAACCCAGAACAACAATACATTTTTTAAACTGTTTTGTTTGTCTTGGTTTGTTTTGATGTCTGTGACAAGTTCAATGTGTTTTAATTTTATAACTAATTAGACGCAGAGTAGATGCTTTTGCTTGGTTTTATCTAAACTTGACAGTAAGAAAATGCTCATTATTTAGACATTATCATCTATTTAGATTTTTTGCTAATACTATGCATGTTCTTGAACCAACCCCAGTAAAAGCAGCCTGCATATTTTTACTTGACTATTTCTATTTCTTGCTATTGATTGCACCTTAAAATGGAATATTAGCTGCTGGATGTCAATATATTTGATACGTATTTTCTGTCTTTAGAAAAAGTTAAGAAAATAATACCTTTCACATTAAAAAATCTTTTCTGGTGAGGCCTAGGGAGGGAAACATCCTTTATTGCAACTGTGTGTGTAATGAAACAGAGCTGTTATGGAATGTGCCCATTATCCATCACCTTTATTTTTTATCTTGAAGGAAAAAAATCTATCAGTGTAACGAATCAAGTTTTTTAATAGCAAAAGATTGTTATAGGAGGAAAGTGCTGAGAATACAATAAAAACTATTAGAAATATAGAGTCATGTTTTTTAACCAGAACTTAATAGAGGCTTAATTAATGAAATTACAGTCAGAGATCTCTAATGTAGTTAAGGTGCTTAGATTTTAATAAGAGTACTTCAAAAAAGTTGCATTTTCTCCACATCGGATTTACTCAGAAAACCAAAAAGAACATGGATGTGACCAATACTCTTTTGGTACCGGAAGTTTCTGTAACTAAATCTTTTATGTGAGGTGTAGTTGCTATGTAGTCTCCTAAGTTTGCTAGCTCTTTCTTGTAGGCTTTTTTTTTTTTTCCCTTCTCTAAATGCAGGTTAGAACCTGTGGCTTTTTTGGACATCTTACAATATGAAGGCAAGGGTTCTTGTACCTCAAATCTTGAATCTCAATGTCCCAAACTTCAGGTTTAGGCTGCTTTCCATTTCAAACAAAATTTAGGTAAAGGTACGGTACTTGTGCAGAATCTTTTCACTAAGAAATCTTTTTAGTGAGAAATCTTTTTACTATCAAACTGAACATTTGGGGATTTGAAGCAAGAAGGGTCAAAAGGGGAGCACTTCCAAAGCTCATTTATTCATCACTGAGAAGTCACCAGGGAGGACCTTTTTGCCCTGTCCCTTTTAAAGTAGAAGACATTATACCTAAGCATGAGGTTGAGAGAGCAAAAGTAAGTGAAAGAGTTGTTGCATTTTTAGTGGCATGAGTTAGGATGGTCCCTTCAGCCTTGGGTGCAAATGTCATGAGTGAGTATTGTTAGGAGAGAGAAATTACAGCTGACCATATCTTAATTGTCTGCTTAGGATGAATATGTATCATGTAACATTTTCTTAAATCTCTGTATTCTGAAAATGGTAATGATCAAACAGTGAAAAGCTCCTAAATGCCAAGGGTTAAGATCCAGCCTTTATTTTCACCTCTGTACACGTACATGTATTTGTGTATCTATATATTGTTATATCTGCATATGTATTTAAAGTAGTATCAGTGTTAATTACCAAATATGTCTTCCACAGACTTTTGGATGGTTAGATCAAGTTGTTTTAGCTGTCCAGAATCTGTGCTTTTAAAAAGAGTCTGAATAAGGAAACGATAGCCTAGTTAATTTTAGAAATCTATGAGTTTTGCTTAAAGTAAATGTTTGTTCATAATACAGGTTTTGCAACTTCTCCATCTCAGTGTTCCCAGCATTTTTATAACCTGGCTTCACACTTGAGAAAATTGACAGTAATTAATTTTTCTCGGGGAAATTGGTAGTTCCTTCCTTCCGAATCAGAAGCCTTAAAAGAGTATTCTTAAACTGGTTTGAGAAATTACCTGTGTAGCACAACACATTGCCTACCTGCATTGCAGAAAAAAAGGACCTTGTCACCAGTCCTTGAAGGTGGAAAGAAGATAAAGTGACTTAGTAGATGATGCTTGTAAAATGGCCTTTAGAGAGTGAGATGGTTTGACAGTGAAGGAGCTGTGAGAGCTTTTGGTTGTCTGGTTGCCTGTAGAAAAAAAAAAAAAAAGCTGTCTATCCCGAGTTATTTTGGAATACACTGGGAGTTAAGAAGAAATGTATGCTGATGCTCAAGGGACCTGCTGACTGACTGGGTGTTTTGAAGATGGGAAAAGTAGACAGTTGAGATTTGAGTGGTGTGATCGTCAGCAGAGCTGTGCACAACTGAAGTTGTGTTCAGATTAGGGAATTACTCTGGGGAGATAATACACAGGGAATGACCACAGTCACTAAGGCCTGTACACCTTGAGTGATGCCACTGTCTCCAAGGGACAGGATCCCGAGATGATACTGTAATACAACACTGAATTGAAAGGTCCTGTGATGAGTAGAGAGACTGAAAACGATTGACTTGCCGGTGAAGCTTACATAAAAAGTGATAACTAAATATAAAGCTTCTGTTTCTAGCCCTGATCAGATGTAGCATCACCCCTTACAGCTTTGGTATAAGGCAAAAATTGAACCACAAACACCTATGAGAACACCTCTTATATATGAAAAGAGAAGAATTTAGTGTCCAAGAATACTGGTAGTTGTTTATCTTTTAACTTACTTCGGGCAGATGTGTTGAAAGTGTTCAGAAATTCAGCAGTGTCTAGGTGAGTCCCAGTACAGATTGGTTAGGAGGTGGGGTGCTGGCAGATGTACCTTATCAGCTGGTGCTGTGACACAGCATATGCTTAAGGTCACTGCTGCTGTGACATGAATGTATTACACATCAGAGAAGATACATATTTGCAGTGTGGGAAGACCAGCATTTATGAGCAAAGTGTAGCTTCAAAATAGAAACAAAGAGTAAATTTATCCACGAAGGGGAGGATGGAACTAAATAAGTGCATAAGTGCAACTCTGTAAGGCTTGCTCTACCTTTTAAGAATGCTGCTATTTTCGTGTCTAGGTCAATCTTCATGCACTCTCCTAGATTAATGATCCTGGAAGCGAGTTAGTTCATTGCTGTTGTTGATTGTGGTGTAACATTATCTAATCACCATTAACAAATGTGATAATGGGTCAGTAATTTTTTTGTTGCGCTTCTTGTTCGAGCTGCTTTGCTGTTGTGGGAAAAATTAAACTGACTCGTTAAGGACAATTTAAGCAATTATGACCCTATTTTCATTAAATGTTAAGAAGTTCCACTGCATGTGAGGGTTACAGCTATAGCAGAAATCCCACCTGCCTTTTACACCCTCTACTGTGTTGCAGAGATGAGTTTTGCTAAATTTATTTGGTTTTCATTTTAGATACGACAGTGATGGTTGGTGTCCGCCTTTGCCAGTTCAGACCTACCTACATCAGGGCATGGAGGATGAGCTTGAAGAAGATGATGATCGTGTTCCCACTCCTCCTGTCCGAGGAGTAGCTTCATCACCTGCCATCTCCTTTGGGCAACAGTCGACTGCAACCCTCACGCCTTCCCCACGAGAGGAGATGCAGCCAATGCTTCAAGCTCACCTTGATGAATTAACAAGGGCTTACCAGTTTGATATAGCAAAGCAGACATGGTAAGTGTTTGAAGGGGGCACTCGTGATCTGGGAAAAGAAAGCGTCATCATCATCATCATCATCATTTATTCTTCTATGACATAAATATTGACCACGTTTAACAACGTTTCAATAATATTTCCGAAGAAGTAAAATGGAAGAAGAAATAGTAAAACTATGTCTGGAGTGTGAAGGCCTTAAACATTAGTAGGTGCTTGGTAATAAGTTAAATCTTGTCTAAAAGCAGGTAAAAACAATGTTCCTCTGAAATTTTACATATGCTCAGGTAGTTAACACCCACCTACTGACAGCTTTTATGCATTCAAGAGTACTCTCTTTTCAGGCTAGCAAAAGATATGAATTTTCTGGGATTTTCAAAAATAATGAGATTCTAAATTCCTGAAAATCATTGAAAATAATGATAGTCACTTGAAATAGCACTAGAGCAGCTTTTACATGGTATCACATGAGAATGAAGCATTTGCATCTCTGACTGTAGTTTGAAATACCATGAGAATTTCTGATTCATAGGAAAAACCCAGAAACAGTGGGAAGAAAGTTGTTAGTATTTACAAAATGGATCTAGTGTTTTAGAGTGCTTTATGCCTATTTAAAGGAAGAGCAAGCAAATACCACAGTAACATTTCCCCTGCAAAACAAACAGAAGCAATCTCTTCAGGGACTGAAAAAAGAACTTGTCAAGTGCACCAGGCTGGGGATACGGTGAAGGTCAGTTGCTTCCTGGATGTTCCCTAAGCAGCAGTTGTCCTTTTACAACTTTTCTGCTCAGACAAAGCCCGTGAATCTCAGAGGAGAGGAGCAGAGCTAGTTACTGAATGGCACACTGCCAGCAGAGGAGCAGCCTTTCTTCGCTGGTAAATAAAGCCACAAAGTTATTCAGCTTGAGCTCCCGTAAATAGATCAGGCAGGTAGGCAGGCGGTGCCAAATCAAAGCCAGCTGTTTTCCCTGGACACTGTGGAAGCCTCGAGGCTTGTCTGCAATCTGCACTCAATCAACAGGGTACTTTGGTCCCGCTGCAGTGCCACGCTGCCAAGCACGGACCCCGGCCTGCCTTTGGGACAAGCCCAAATCCCAGGCAGCAGCTAGACCTGGCCTATTGAAGGTAGCTGACTTCTGAGCCAGCACACAGATGCACACCCTGCCAGCACAGTGACTCGCTGCTGCATTTTGCAGCTGTTACCCTTTCTACGCCCTACAAACCTCGGGTTCCAGTCCAGGCACCGATAATGGAGTAGGACAGTGCAGCAAAACCTCTTGCAGCTGACAAGAAAGGTCTTGCTCCCTCTTTGGAGAAATGAAAATTGATTGGGAACTTTCATAATGCGCTTAGGAATATACAGATTTTAATGTTGCTCTTGGGTAAGGTCACAGTAATTGAGCCTGAAACTATAAGGGAAAAAAAAATCGAGGAGATAACTTTTTTTCATACTGAGACCTTATAAGTATTGGAGTAAATATTGAGGGTTGCAAATACAAGTGATTTTTGTGCACTGGAATTGTTGAATGCTTTTATATTGTTTGGCTGGATATGTGTCGTGCTGCTCAAAGTCAGTAGAAAGTCCTCCATTGCTTTTACTGGGAAGGGAGATTTCTTAGTTTTCTTTTTGCAAAGTTAACCTGTCCAGTGTAGAGAGAGGGGAAGGCAAAGCAGAAAGATGAGACCTGTCAAGTAGGTCACTGTGGGAGTAACAACAGAGAAATATAGAGAACAGACAACTAGGAATTTAAGAAAGAGCACATTAGAGATTACTGGAAAAGTACATAATCATTATGGCCTTGATCCAGCAAATCACTTAAGTATATGCTTAACTACAAGTACATGAGAAATTGACTTCAATTGTTCTATCACAAGCTTAACATTAAGTATATACTTAAGCATTTTGCTTGATTGGGAGCTAATCACACTGTTTATTGAGGGTTAGTTAGATGGTAGTGCCCTTTAGCACAGTGTTTTGAACACTGCATCGCTCAGAACCTGGTGTCCAGGAAGAAAAGTATTCAAGAACTGCTAATCAGAAGGGGGTTGTATATCCAAAAGGAAGCATTTGCTCTGCAAATAGGGTTCAGAATAAACTATAAGTTAAAACCTACAGAGAGGTGGAGATTGATTCCAGTGGTACATAAGATTTACTGTGACATTCTCATATCTGATAGATTTGCATTATGGGGGGCAGGGGGAAAACTCAATGAATAAAGAGAATTACTGTACTCATTGAGTGTAGGCAATAATACAGCACAAAGTTTTCATTGAAGATGTAGTAGAGCACAGAACCAAACCCATGACAGCTGTAATTTTTTCTGTTATAGTGATGTCCAAGCAAGAGAGCAGCAGAATTCTGGGTCCCATCCAGAGTGCTGCCGATTTGAATCAGGCCATGACACCTCATGTACACTCACCCAAGGATTCCTACCTGCCTAAGTTAGCAATTTTAAGCGTGGTGCATGCTCTTATGCCAAGGCAAGTCATGCCTGGGTCCCCTGGCACAGCTTGTGGTGTACTTGTGGTGTGGGGAATGCTGCTTTGAAAGCTGATGGTGTTGTTTTCCTCTGTATCCTCTCAGAGACCAGGCAAATGAGACTCCAAATCCCATGCTTGCCTTTGGCCATTTAGCTATCCTGTGGGTGGTTTTTTTAATCTTTGTTTTTCTTTTTTTTTTTATTTGTGACTGCTGCATACAGTAATTTCACACATGCATGCCCTAATACTGCTGCAATTAAATCAATTAAACTACTTGGAATAAAGCAAAATGAAAAGGCCTCACTGATAATGTGTTCACTGGGCTTGAAAATTTCTCCTGTCCTTCTGGCCATTTCCTCCTCCTTAGGGTGACTTCTGCTTCAGGGCACTGTGTCTGTTTGAGCGAAAGGAGTGAAATTTAGGTTTGGTTCAATGTGTGATTTGCGAGGTGGAATATTGGGTGAGACACTTAAATGCTAGGCTGGGATTCAGAATTGTGCTTTTCCGTGGGTTTCCTACCTGATTTATGCAGCCTCTGTGTATATCTCTCTTCATCTGTAAAAGGACAGTCTTGACCTTCCCCATCCTAGAGGAGGAGAAGTATATTTAAGACTGGAAAGTGTGCAGGTACTCTGGTATTAGAAGCTGTGGTGTATAACTGAACTGTCTTTTCTTGAGTTTAACCTAACAATCACATTTTGTAAATCCACTTCAGGATCTGTTGAAAAGCGTGTATTTTGTTGACCGTGGGGTACAAAGTCTCATCCATTCTGATAACTTTTCCTTTTTATTTGTGCAGGCACATCCAAAGCAATACACAACCTCCTCAGGCTCCCGTTCCGCCCCTAGGATACGTATCTGGAAACCTTATTTCAGATTTGGAAACAGATGTTCCAGATGAGGATGATGATGAAGATGATATTGAAGAAGAAACTGTAGAAATCAGTAGGCCACTAAGAGGTCTAGAACATACTCCAGGCTCCAGTATGGACAATCTAGACAGCTCTGTGACAGGTAACCAAACACAGTTAAAACAGTGACACCAACTTGTTCCTAACAGCAAAATACATCATCGGTCCAATACTTTCTAAGTGAAAATTGATTCCACTCTATTTCTGTAACGTTTAAAATGTGTTAATACTAAACACTAAAGTTAAAGAAGGATTTGGGAATACTTTGCTTTGCTGCAAAATGATAAGAAAATTCATGAATTTTAAAAAGCTTTAAAGACTTGAAAGAAAACTCAATTATATCCCAGCTTTCATGAAAAGTTCATTCTACTAGAGAAGCAAGGCAGTTACATAAAAAGGAGGGGGGAGACCTCAGCTTAGGAATATATATTTCATAAATCAGAAGCAGCATAAAAATGTTATCTTAAAGCACTTTCAGATATTTTGCTGGGAAAATGCTTTCCTAGATGAACGTAAGGAAGTTAAAGACTTCAGAGTAAGTGTAGTTAGATCACCACAACATTTATTTCTAGACTAAATGTAACATTTATGTAGGAAAATGTGTATTTTAAACCTACTTTGTATTGCTGAATTTAGTAATTGTTCCTTTTCAGGAAAGCTATTTAATTATTCTGACCCTCCTTCCCTCACTGCTTCTTGCCCTTTGCATGCCTTGGAAAGCTCCATCATCATCAAAGGGGATCCAGAAAGCCCTGCTAAACTAATGCACAGGATCTGAATGAATAAAATGGCTGTTGGAGAAATGTAGGCAGTGAAAGACATTTGGTTTTAAAATACATAATGTCCTTTTCTTAAGCATCAGTGTATTTCCCTTTATGTTGAACTTGGGCCTCTATATGATATAATGTGTCCATAAGGTGCAGGGGTACTAAAGACCCAAATGTCCCAAATGTCCCAGTGTCCATAGCTCATGAAAGCTAGTGGGTGCTACTTTAGTCTTTGATCTCAGCAGGCAAATACTGATTGTTAGTTGTACCTTAAGGGAGACTTGTTCAGTACAACTTACTACCATAGTGCCACTGAATTCCATCTCATTGTTCTGGACCTTTGAAATTCCAAAGATTGCTATTCTGAAAACACTGGGCAAATATGACAGTGATGGAGCATCAACACCTATAAATTTTCTTCCTTTTCCCTTGTTGAATGAAATAGTGTGTAGTTTAATCCCACTTTCCAGGTTTTCCTTCACCCTTGGGCCAGACTGCTTACCAACCTAATTAAGATTTAAGAATTGTATCTCTGCTGCTGTGATTTGAAACCCAGATTCAACTGAAGGCCATAGAGTTAAAGTTTAAATCCCTGAATTGAGAAGGTTAACTTATTAGTGCATGAGTATGTTAAGTCACTTTGCTTGAATTTCCAGCATAATCTCCTTCGGGCTATAATTCTGCATATTTTTGCATATTTCACTAATGGCTTAGAAGTCTTTCCATTAGGAATGCAGTAGGAGTTTTGCAGTGGTAATACAGCAATAAATAAAAAAAATTGGATTTGTATATCTTTTTCATTTGGTATATATTAATATGCCAATGTTTATGTATCTGTAAATCAGAAAATTATTTCACATTTGCATTTTCACCTGATATTTTGGACCACCATACCTAGGGCAAATAAGAAATAGCTGTGTTCCTGCTCCAAGTTGTAGACTTCTGTGTTTATTACAATTTAACCTTTTATGAATAACATTCAAGTTTCTTATAATATTTATAAATATTGTTGTATTATTGGAGTGTTAAAAGTGTAATTGGAATGTTAAAAACTTCCTGCTGTGTTATTTTAGAAGAAATTGGGCAGAACCTGATTATGTAGGCTGGGAGTGTACTTAAGGTGATTTAATGCACTCCCACTCATCACCACCACTATCTTGATGTGGCCTCATCCAGGTGAAAATTAAAGGTTTCCTTTTGCTTTTTCTTTTGGTTGTTTAATTACTAGCTGGATCTGTTCCTTGATCTGGTTCACCGCATGGCAAGGTGTGTGCTGGCACTGCAGGAAGGGAATGTGCAGCTGGAAGGGAAGCAGGATGATAGATTGCCCCTTTAGCATATAGCCAATGCTTAGATTGACTTAAAACAATTAGGCAACTACAGCCTTACAAAAGATACACTCAGAGTGTTAGTCTAAATGATCTGTAAAATGGCAAAATATACAAATAACAAAACTGCTTCTGTTTTCCTCATTTACTACATGGGTAAAACGTTGATTTTAGGACGGTTTGTTTTGGGCTTGGGGTTTTTTTAGGGGTGGAAGGAAGCTGCTTATTATACTTGGGATTTTTTTTTTTTTCCAAAAGAGAATCTTAATTTTTGTTTATCTGTTTCTGTTAACTCTTCCAGGCTGCGTTTACTCTTGTTAATGAGGGTATAGCAAATTGCTTTCATTGTTTCCAAGCTGCTTCTCATTCTTCAATTTGATTGCTTTTAAAATACTGTAGAACAACTAAATTGTTTTATTGCACTGAGAATATATAAGCTACTTCTTTTCACAGAGCCTTTGGTGACTTAAACCAGCATTTTCCTAGGAATTTTTAGACCATGTTTTCACTTCTCTAAACATTATATTTGAAAATGGAGACAAATGAGAATATCTGACCCAGATGAAGCAATATTTCTGTTCATTTTGAAGTGCCTTGTGAGTTTGGTGTTTGTGAGAAATCTATACTGACATCCCTTGGTCCAGATTTCCCTCAAATAGAGTTGCTGTGCAGGGAGCAGGGCAAGTTTCCTCACCCTGTACTGTTAGCATGCTCTTGGATTGAAATGGTGCTTTGTTCTTCCTGGCTGAGCTGAGACCCAGGATTTCACTGAGTGCCAAAATGTGGGATCCTCTGAGGGGAAACCCTGGCACTGCGTGAGCCAAAGCGCAAACTACTAAATTCCTCTGACACCACAGTGTTGCTGCTTTAAACTGTTTAAAAGTCAAGTTGTCTTCCAGGCCCTCGAGTTTTAGTTACAGCTTGCTGAAGATTCAGACAAGGATTTAATCTGCGCTATTAAGCTTTTCTCTTCACAGGTGGCAGAGACATAATGTTGACGTGTATAATAAAGTGCAAAGAAAGGAGGAGTGCACAGTGACTGTATCTTAACATTCTCCAGATATGGCAAAGAGAACTCGGGGAGGGAGGTTTGGATTTGAATGTTTGTGGGATGGAATATGAAATTAAAGCCGAAGTTCTTCTCCATTTCCAGTTTGTTAGGATACTTAGTCACTGATTCTGCTTTTTTTTTTTTAAAAAAGAAAGAAATAAAAAGAAAGACCTGGAAAGCAGTGGTAAAACTTTTGCTCACTTGAATGTTAATTCACGATTATTTAGGGTTATTTTTTGCTTTTGGAGATACAATGAAATATCTATTTTCTTTTGCTTATGTTTAATGTTTGCCTTAATAATGAATTGCTGTGCAGAGTTATGGCATAAATGATCACAAAGAGTCTGTTATATTATTCTACTTTATTAGATTTAATTAATTGCATGTGATGACCATATAAGAAATTAATTTGCCTCTCACTGAAATCACTAAGAACAAGGCTAGTTTTTTCAGATTTAAGTATTATGGTTTGGGGGTTTTCTTTCCCCTCTCCTTATTTTCTCCTCCTGCAGCTGGTAGTGCAAGCTGTTGTATCTTCAGTCCTGGTGCATTTTAAGTGAGGGGAGAGATACACCCATCAACTAGCATGGAAATTAGAACAAAAACCCTCTTTTCCCTAACTGGTGCGAAGTGACATAAACAGAGAGATATTCTTGTAAACAGTGCCACAGCAAATGGATAACAATTTTTTTTTCAATAGAATTGTATAGATCTGAAATTATAAAAATCTCTGTAGGCCGTATGGCTCAGCACGGAAGAATATCCCTTATTTGACATGTTTAGGTCTTGGTTAAAAGAATCACTGATCACTGTCTGCGTGGAAAAAGTTTTTCATTCATTGTGTCTGAGAACAAATGGAATAATTCTTGAAAATTGCACAATATCATTTTCATGAGCCATATGAGCCATGGCAGAGCTCAATATTTATATTGATTTGCTTAGAGATACCTATTGCAAAAAATTCTATTTTATAAGCAGTTAAGACAGATTGCATTTAATAGGTAGAATGTGTTTCATGGATTAAATATGTACTCAGAAAATAGGAAACTGCTACTTTTTGTATCTCATAAAAATGGTAATGCAACAATTAGCAGGGTCATATTATAAAGCACAGACTTTACTCTAGCTTAATGGATCTAGGGATATGCATTCATCAGCAACGATAGATTTAGCATAAAATGACATGTAAATGAATTGATGACTGATCATAAATTAATTTTAGTGCTGAAGAAGTAATAGAGACACAGCAAGATGCCACTTTATCATAGTATTTTACTGCTCAGCAACATTTGAGCAACTACTTAATGTTCTGTGTGCATTTCTTTTCTAACAGCTTGAATAAATTTGAGAATTTTTTTGTGCCTTTCAGCAATATGGAAACCAAAAAAATCTCAAAAGATGGAATGCAAACAGAAATAAATTTGGCTAAGTGACATAAATTCATTTTTCATTAGATGTTTATGAAGGGCATTAAGTATGGTTGGACCTGTGAAGTGCCAAATACGTATGCATGATTTTTACCTCCTTTTGTTTAGTGTTTCCTGCCTCAAAATAAAAAATTTAAAACTTAGGGGTTTATTCCAGGCGTATACATTTAAATATTCAGGCATTTATGGTGAAGCATGATGTAAAGTATGAGAAAAAGTCTAGTTTTTGAAGTGTGGTCATAATTATAGTCTGCAATTAGACCCTTCTATTTTTGATTCTTATTTTGGTGGTACAATGACTGTTTCCCCTTCTATTCCATCACTTTCACCAAAATCACTGGGCACTTCTTCTTTGTAATCATGGCAGTGGTCAGACATATCTAAGAGAGGATAATGTCTTTCTCTTGTACAAAGGCTAAAAGAAATCTGTAACTGATTTCAGCTGAAGTAGCATCAGTCCCCAAGGGTGTCACCCATTCTTCACAAACCTAAGGAGCCCATCCCTATTCCATCAAAAAAACCCCCAAACCTGCAGGGGAGCAGGGGCCAACATTACTCTGTGCTTGATGGTCTTGTGTAGGAAAGCAGATATGCACACACATGAAAGTACCAGTGACATCATCTCTTCAGTTTAAGCAAGCACATAGAGTTTGGTACGTACAGAAAAGTACCTAATGGAATTTTCAGAAGTGTTAGCTTTGTTGTGAGCAGCTTCTATTTCACCAGTGCATTAGATATTTTTATTTTTCAGTAAAGCAACAGCACACTTTACAAAGAAAAATAGCATTTTTATTGCCAGCAAAATGCCACTAAAAGCAGTAGCAATGCAGTCTACTAGAAGCTAGCACCTCTATTCCCCTCACCTTTCCCTGAGAGCAAAGAAGCTTTCTGTTTGCATTAGCACCAAGAGATATTTTATGGAGCAAGAAAACAGAGTTCAACTTTTCACAGGGCTGATTTTGTTCTGCATAAAGCATTTACTGCTGCTGTCAGCAAGAGTAAAATTTACAGTTGCCAGAAAGCGTAAAAACTCAAGTGTACTCTTGGAAAACACATAGTGAGCTGCATGTAAAGGAGACACTAAAAGCCTGTTTCATCCCATTTCAAAATGCACAGTTGATCTGAAAGGAACGTCAGCATCTCTTATTTTGCCTTTATTCAGAGAAAAACAAATGTGCATCTGATTTGGAAAACAAGAGGCCAGTGGATGCCTTTAAACGAGTAGTCACCATGTGTGCTGTGTTAACACAGCTGTGTGGTGGCCTGAGGTGCCCAGGCTGGGCTCCAGCACTCCCATACCTTCTGGGCATTGTCCACACCTCTATAGGTCAAAGCAAAAAGGGTTTCACTGCTGCGAGTTTTGGTGTGGAAAAGAAATTGTTTATGCAGGGAAACCAAATAGCTCTGGAATCAGCAGAAGTAATGTAGAGATTTCGCCTTCAGCTCCCTGGTCACACACAGCTGTGGGTGCTGTGTGTGTGTCTCAGGGTATCTTGCTGACTTCAGCAGTCATAAAAAGTTTTGCCTCTGCTTCCAGCAACCAGAAGTTTCATATAGAATCATAGAAATGGTTTGGGTTGGAAAGGACCTTTAAAGGTCATCTTGTTCCAACCCCTCTGCCATGGACAGGGACACCTTCCTCTGGACCAGGTCGCTCCAAGCCCCATCCAACCTGGTCTTGAACACTCCAGTAATGGGGCATCCACAGCTTCTTGGGGCATCCTGTTCCAGTGCCTCACCACCCTCATAGTGAACAATTTTTTCTCAATATCCAATATAAATCTACTCTCAGTTTAAAAACGTTGCCTCTTGTCCTGCCACTACAGGCCTTATCAGAAAGTCTCTCTCTGTCTTTTCTGTAAGCCCCCTTTATATATTGAAAGGCTGCAGTGAGATCTCCCCAGAGCCTTCTCTTCTCCAGGCTGAACAACCCCACCTCTCTCAGCCTGCCTTCACAGGAGCGGTTTTCCAGCACTCTAATCATTTTGGTGGCTCTTCTCTGGACACACTCTCACAGATTTTGTATCTGTCTTGTGCTGGGCATGCCAGAACTGGATGCAGAACTCCAGGTGAGGTCATGATGTCCCAGTAAAACTCACATCCCTGCGAGAACTGACTTCCAGCCTGACAGGTCCCTCCTAGCACAGCTGCTGGAGAAGAGGGCAAGAGGGAGTGATCTCTGGGCAGAGCACACTATTCCCAGCCTTGATAATACTTGCTGTCCATGGGAATGTGAAGGAGTTGAGGAACAGGACTTTTTTATAGGGTTAACCTACAAAACTGTAGTCTGATAACTATACTGATACTATAGTCTGAACCTATAGTCTGATAACAGCAATTAAAATTTAGGTATTTTTAGAAAAAGTGGCATAGTGTGTAGAACAATAGCTGTATTCACACACATTAGGAGAGAGCATTATGGGCTTTGCAGATTTTTAATATATTTCATACTGAAAACGTTGCCTGTTTTTTTGGATTGAATGACAATCCAGTCCTTCAAAGAGTAGATGAAAAGTAGCTACTAGACATACCCTGCAAGTGTCCCATCCCAACTGCAATGTGTAGTGTATGTTGTGTAACAGCTGAGGGGTTAGCAAATGGACAGAGCAACATGAACAAGTAGAAATTAAAAGTTCTTTTAAAATATCCATAGTTTTATGGACTATGATACCAAAACCAATAACTATTCTGTACAGTATATGTTTTTTTATGTCTCTACATAGAGAGTAGAACATATCACACAAAACCCCTGGGCTATGAAACTAGTGGGCTACATGTTAAATTTTTAGCATCCAAGTATCGTCCTTTGACATCTGCAGCTCTAGTTATATTTTTCATGTTTCAGCTTGTGCTTACATATTTTGCAGAACATGTCGATAAGTGATTGTTTGAAAATGTCCTCAGCTATAGCATTTCATTTTCTTACATCTTCATGAAGTGTTTTATCTGTAGTATCTCTTTTCATACATCATCAGTAACTGTTGCTAAGCCTCTTTACTCCCCATTCTCTATGATATCCTATCGCACTTTGATTGTTAGTTCACAAACTGTCTTTCTTGGAGGAAATTCAGTTTTAGCCTTCCCTTGCTGCTATCTGGGCTCCCTTACATCTGTCTGCATCAGGTCGAGTCTGTTTGGAAAATAACAATTTTATGTGTGCTCTTGGCAAGCAGAATCGAACTCTGTCACTCTCTGTTGCACTTAACACACTTTCTGCCTGTCAGACCTCCACAGACCTCTTCTGTTTCTTTTCTTGTATCTTAGGAGTGCACGGGCTTTTGTTATTATAGCCTGCCACTTCACTGACATTAAAAGCTTTGGTCACTGCAGCATCACAAAATAACCCATTGTTCTTGGGCTTTGTGGTGCAGCATGGTGCTGAATTCCAGTATTCATGTATTGTACTCATGACTCGTTTTTGCTGGATGTTTTTCATATTTGACACCACCATTAGTTAATTAGCCTATCAGTTTGATGCTAACAAGCAGGTCATTATTGATTTACTACTTAGCAGTTTTAAATACCATAATACTTTCTTGCACATGGATTGGAAAAAGGCTACTGTTCTGCTACACATCTTATGTACATTTGCAAAGTTCAGCTGTGCTGCCTGAGTACTTAAATCAGGGCCATGATTTCTCCCTCCCCACGTGTCTTCATGTCTTTGATAACCAGTTCTCTGCAGATTCTCATGGGTTCTCTGGGCTTTTTTGGAGGCTTTTTTTTTTTTTTTTCAACATATGCATGTGACTGTTGTTAAAAAGCAGATTTCAGGTATTTCAAGATAGGTGCCCGTACTATGTCAGAACAATATGCTGTGTCTACACAGCACTACCCACTGCCCTGCAGCAGCTCAGGTCCCAAAAGTGTTCTGGTAGCTCTGCACCTCAGCTGGACTTGGTAACTTATTAGCATGGCTGCTCCATTCCTGGAAAATATGAATGAAGAGCAAGTAAGATTAATCCTTCCTTCACTATTTTACTCTTAACATTCTAGTTATGTCAATATTTCCACATTTCTTTCATATGCTTTTTCAGGTGTCTGGTTTTCTGACTGCATTTTTATGATGTTGTTATCACTTTCATCTCCTGCAGTGATGGTAATGCATGGTTAGAAGGTTCCATGGGGCCAACATTGGCTTGGTGACTGACTCAGTATTAAATTTGAGCATATATTTGCTCTGCTCCTGAATCTTAATTATTTCTAACCTTTCAAAAAAGTTACTTTAGTCCGCTAGAACGAACTACTTTAGAACAGTTTTCTTCAGGTCGTTGAAACTGCTTATTTATTTTAAAATTTTGATTGACAAAATGACACAAAGCCAGTCTTGTTCAGGATAGCTCTTGAAGCCTAGGTCTGACTTTAGCCATATCTATCAAGACTTACACATGTGCTGTCCAAAATTAAAACTTGGTTTTGCAAATATCAAACTGGATACTGGTTTATAATAAGTAAAAAAAAAAACAAAACAAAACAAAACAACAACAACAACAACAAAAACCCCAAACAAACCAAAACAATCACATTCATTTCGATTCCAAGAAAGATCTATTAACTTTCAAAAGAATTTATTATGGAGCTTTCACATTTGTAGAGAATATATATAATTTTGTTTACAGGATCAAAGCTGCATGGAGCAATCTGTGAATGAGACTCCTCATAGCTTTTATAGTGCTTTATTATACCAAACTCCGTCGGATAAACTGTGGGTTTCATGTTGGGAAAGGACATACTAAAGTGGGTCTTTAAGCTTTAGCTGAATATTGCTCTTTTGTACCAAGCTCTGTCAAATGAATTTTGGGTTTCCTGTTGAGAAAGGACATATTAATTGGGTCTTTAAGCTTTAGATGATCAAAAGGTATCAAATGTGCACAACTCACTAGACCCCTACATTTGTTTTTAGGTTCAATGGTAAATGGATGGGGTTCTGCGTCTGATGAGGACCATAACTTTTCTAGTCATAGATCTAGTGTAGGTAGCTCCTCAGATGACTCGATCTTTACCAGCGGCAGTTTTGCACAAGCACTGGTTGCAGCAGCAGATAAAGCTGGTTTTAGGCTGGATGGAACCAGCCTGACAAGAACAGGTTTGTAGACTCAAAGTTGATGCTCTCTGCATGAAGGGTGTCTCTGCCTATTCTTCTCTTCTCTCAGTGAACCCGTGTCTCACACTCGTCTAACGTGCATGGAATAAGGTGGATGGAGATATTTTTATCGGTATATTTTCAATGAAACTTTGCATTGTGTTTCATTTTTGGTCTTTTGAAGTAGTGAATAGCACAAGCTTTTAATCTGCACCTTCGATCTGCCGCAGTTTCCCTCTGTACTGACTCCACTGTGTACTTACTGACAAATGCTCCATTTAATATTTCAGTGAAGAAATCACTAATTCTGCCTTGCAGTTTTGATGATCTTATTTTCTGAAAGATCTCCTTACAATCATTTACATTTCCAGTGATGAAGTTCATATTTAAACTATTATCTCCATCCCTGCTCTTCTGTTGCATTTCTTCTCGGAAAAGTGTATTTTTCTGTGAAGTTTTTCTAAGCATGGGGTGAATTGGTGTGCTTTTATTGTTAACAATGCAAACTGTTTAAAACTTTTATTAATAGCTGATTTAAAAATACTTGATTCAATAAGTTAATATATTTTGATAACATTTAATTTTAGTTATGCCAACTGAGTCTGCCAAGTAAAATGTAAAAAAGGTAAAGTGACTATTGCTTTTGAAAACAGCCAATCTTCTAAAATGAATTAATGAAAACTAAATATAATTTAGTTCATATTTTTAAAGCTTCATATGTCTTATTTCTATTTTTAAAAAAGATAAGGAAAAATGATCTTTAAATATTCTGGGGGAAAAAAAAGAATGTATTGCATTTTCTTAGTCTTATAAAAAAAGCAAAAATTACTAATTATTTGAATCCATAAATTTAATAGCAAAGTATGAGCTTGGATCATATTTTTGTTATGCTTCCTCAGCCAATTCCTGCCCACAGGTCCCATAATGTTCCTATCATTTAAATTTTTTCACTATTAGTCTGGTGTGAAGTCTCTCTTCCAGTAATATGTGTGCACTTGTGAGAAATGTCTCACATGTTAGGCCTGAAAAATGTCACTCTTTCTGCATGCAATGACTTCATGGCAAATACCACCTTTTAAGGACATTAGGAATAATGAAAAGAGTTGATGGCAAAGTCCTGTGTCTCCAACAAACTAGAAGGTGAATGCATATGGCTTTTCCCAAACCACTGGGACTTTTGCCACTGACTTTGGTCATACACAGTCATCCTTAAAAGGTAGTTATTTCACTGTAGTTGAACCCCTCAGTAGCTTCTTACACTGTGGAAAACTGACTGAGTAAATCTGCCTCATCCTTTGATAAAAAACAAAGCAAGACAAAGCAAGAACCGATGTAGACCTTCACTCATCTGCTATGGGCACATATGGCCAAACTATAATTTAAAATACAATATTGGGCTTGAAGAGTCTTCTAAGTCTTAAAAGAAAGTAGCAAATCCTTCCCAAACTTTTTTTTTTTTGTGGTGTTCTTGGTGTCAGTAAAAGTTAATGCAACGATTCACTCGAAATTAATGTCACTTCTATCAGGCCTTTGAGAAGTGCAGTTCCCACTATAAACACATGCATAAGAGAAGTAAATAGGCACACAGACACATAGAGATTTAAAAATAAATATGATTTCTTGTTGTAGCAATGTGAATGGAAAATACAATGAAAGGCTGAGAGGCCTCTTGTCAGCTGTATTTTTCCAGCTTAATTAGGTCACGAATGCACTTAAACCAAGTGCACATGTGTAATTCCTCAGACAGACTACTAGAGTGTAGGGTACAAAAAAAGTATCTAGCAGTTGTGGTAGAGACTTTATGATTATTACCCTCTTACTCTCTTAATGATCCAGCAGGCAAAATGGAAATAAAATAAAACCCACATGTAAACAAACAGTCCTCCCCTCTTTTTCCTCAAAGAAACCTCAGCAAATGGAAATAGCTCCCCGGTGCTCAATGCAGTTTCATTAGGAGATGATGCCTCCCGGGGTAGTGGGGATCAGTCAGACGTGCCTGGTACGGCCCAGCAGCCCCCACAGTGCAAAGTGGTGTCTAGCAGTGGAGAAGCAGCAGTGTTGTTTCTGTTCATTGCTCTGGAGGGAGTCTGAAGGTCCTGACTCTTTACTCCTTTGCAGTCTGGACAGTTATTTTCACCCATGTAGAACAGCTGTGAAATGTTCTCACCGGTAGATACTAAAGGAGATGTCCAACTTGATGGCCTCACGTGGGAATGTTTGATTGCCAAGCATAAGAGGCGCTGGTAAATCCAGATGCAATGTGTCTCTTCTGCCAGGCACTTTGATTCCAGTTTCCAGAAGCCATCATGTGATTTGCCATGAAGTTCAGACAGATTTCCTTTTTAACACCCTTGGGAAATTAAATCAAGAATTAGTGGATTCATCCTTGTCTCCACTTACACACACTAAATCTGCTACAAAGTCTGACGCTGCTCAGCAGTTCTTACTGGAAGGGCTGCATACAAATACAAGATGCTGTAATCAGTTATTAAGTGCATTGAAAAATGTGTTTTGAGAGTCTGCACATCATTTGTGTTTGCCCCATGTCTGATTTAGGTCAGTGCTATTTATTTTGCCTCTTTTTCATGAAGGGATAAAAGAGAAGGTTTGATATCTATTTCTTTTTAAAACCAACGTTCTGAATGAAAAATCACATTTCTTCAGTCAAAAGAATAAGTGTGAAAAATCTGCATCCTCCACTCACTAGTTGCACTTGCATGTGAGTTTATTTTTACAAAACATCTGTGCAGTGTGCTGTGAGCTGAGATGGAATTTCAGGCTCACGTCTCAATTTCTTTGCTTTACTGATTTTTTTTTTTTATTTTTAAATGAAATTTTAATATTTTGTCTGTGTTCATCTGCTGTTTTGTCCTTATCCATGAAAAAAGGGCTTGATCACTTGTCTTTGTCTGGCTGCAGCTGTGCCAGCTATAGAGGTTAATGTTTCCAGACCCCCCCAAACGTTTGTTACTGCTTTTTTCCCAGCTCCAGAATTAGCTGCTCGGGTGGGTGTTCTGTAACCCACTTCAGTCAAAATGAGCCAGGTTAGCAAAGGCATTGATTTCAGACCATTTAAGTTCAACTGGGCTTTTTTTGGTAGAGAAGGGTTAGGGAATGTCCACTTGAGGGGTTCTAATGTGGTGACCTCCAACAGCTGGCAGAGACACAGCTGGGAGACAAACCTGCCTGGGAGCAGTGTCCCCCTCAGGGTGCACATCAGTCAGAAGGCAAGGCTGAGAGAGTCAGGAAATCTCTGAAGTCAAACAGTGACATATTAGTCTAACATGTATGTATTAATGTGAAACACCATGTTAGAGAGATTGCGGCTATTTTTTCACTTTGCCCTCTTTGCACTGGGAATATTTCAAACAGTATGCTGAGCTGCATATTACTCCTGATTAAGCTTATCTAGATCAGGTCATATGTGACAGCATGTTGGAAGTAAGAGCATCTGTTGAAAGGATTTGCAGCAGGGTAGACCCAGGTCTAAGTTAACGAGAGGATAAAAAACCTCCTTACTAGCTTGAGCTCAGTTGACCAGAAAAATACCAACAGCCATTTTGCCACTTTCCATCAACTCTAACACCATTTGGGCCTACAGCAGCATTTAAAGAGCAGAAAGTCTGACTGGCTTATACATTTTCCACTGCAGATAGGATTAAAACATGTAAGAATTTTAATTACCAGTTTTAAACAAATTAAAATGTTAACATCCCCAAGATTCTTGGCAAGAACAACCTACACATGAACAAAAGGAAGTAAAAGATGGTGATCTTTAGTTTTCATCAGTTGGCATTAAACATTAAGCCTAGTTAAGTTAACTGAATAAAAACATCAGAATAAGAGGAAGTGAATGTAGTAAATGAACTGCACTGCTCCTACGGTTCCTACATGAGGCTTTTAATCATCTGCTCCATAGAACAGCATCAAAGATATTTTTTAAGAGACATCACGTAGCTTGAATAGTTTGTCTGTATGTGTGTATATATATATATATTTATATTTATATATATATATATCTGAGGAATAAATTCAGTGAGAATACATTTTTTAACATATAAAAGTGCTGAAAATGAACAGGAAAATTTTAGCATTTCAACATACCCCCATTTTTATTTCTTGAGAAAAGAGAGCCCTTAAATATACAAACCTACCCTGCTACATAGCTTGCAAAATCAGTTATGTTTATCTCACTGGAGTTACTCCAGATATACAGTGCATATGGGAGCTTCTAAAATGAGACTCTGGCTCAGTAAACATGAAAGTGGAAGGCAGGAGGAGATAAATTTGATATGATTGCAGAACTGTTTTCCTTCCCTGCTCAAGGCTGAGGAGTTGTTATGACACATCTGTTCAGCACACAGAGCAGGCAGGAGTTAGATGGCATACAGTAGTTTTATCACAACAGATGGAATAATTTTAATTATAAAAGTTAAAGACAAAAGAATGCCCAGTTTATCACTTCGCTTGTTGTGGTGTGTCTTAAAGCAGTTGTCATCAGTGGGAACCTCGAGGGGACACTCGCTTGCCTCTGAGAATTAGGCCTGATTTAATGTTTTGAAACAGACATTAATAGAACAGCCCATTTCAAGGCAATAACATTTTTTTCATCTGGTTTCTCTTTCTTTCTTTCTTTTTTTTTTTTTTTTTTTTTGTAGGCAAAGCATATTCTTCCTCTCAGAGACCTCGACCGAGCAGTCCCTTTTCTACTGACAGCAACGCCAGTGCAGCTGTCAATCAGGGTCAGAGGCCGAGGCCCACTAAAAAACACAAGGGAGGACGGTTGGACCAGCCCCCTTTGCCTCATCGTAGGGAGGGAATCACAGACGGTAAGTGTCGTGGAGAGGGCCCTGATGATAACCTGCAACAAGCAGCTGTGCAGAGCGGGAGAAGGCCGAGCAATCTTTCAAGAAATATGGGTTGTAGTGAATTACTGGTTTGGTGTAGCGGGGTCCCCAGGTTGCCTCGTGAGCAGTATTGCAATGCTGGCAGTGTGGAGCTTGGTAAAGTGAGTCTTCAAGGAGCCTTCCTTCATTCTGGCTCTGAACACGTTAGCATCTCTTAGGAGATATCAGATCTCGATATAAATCTTACCCAAAAATGGCTGTGTTGCACAGGAGTTGACATTAAAAAATGGCCTGTGAGTAATTTTACATTAAGTGAAAGTAGCCACCACCAGTAGCAGTGTGCCATGAATTCCTAAGGAGAAGCGTAGAGCCACTCCCGCAGCACTGTTTGCTTTGTGCTGTTTTTGACAGACACTCAACAGCTACAACATGTGCCATGTTTTTCCCATGATTCTGCCTCATGTTTTGTCTGTGCTGCTTCAGTCCTGACATCCACTGACCTCAGTGACTTTGTTTCCCTCTTTTACATCTCTGCTTCTCTCTGACCACTGCTTCCCATCTGGAAATTTCAGTCTCTTCTAAGATCTGCCCAAGATCAGCTCTGTCTTTCATTATCTTTGTCTACCACTCTTGAGTCTGGTAAAAGACTGCTACTTTTGGAGGAAGACTGCATAGGAAGGTGGCTGGCTGGCCACCTCCCCCTCATTTCTTCTCTTCCTGGCCTTGCACCTGTAGGTGTTGAAATGATCAGAGGGGAGAAGGAGGCGGATGGAAAAACGGCATTAAAGAAACCACTAAGGATATCTGTAATGCCATGCAGGTGGAGATGTGATCACTTCCCTCATGCTGACCCCTATTTCAGTGTTCAGAGTAGGACAGTTCTGAGAGGTAGACTGTCCCACATACCTCAGAGGCTCTCATAACACTGTCTGGACCGTGGGAGTGAGTGTGATGCCAGTGAACCTATCCCCCAATCTTAAGTACACCTTGACAAATCTTCCTGTGCGTGGGAAAGGTGGAAAAATAAAATTAAAATTAAAAAATTACCTTAGATTTCAGTATAAGAAACCTTCTTATTCTAGTAAAAATTACTTGAGAATCATAGAATATCTCAAGTTGGAAGGAACCAATAAGGATCATCAAGTCCAACTCACTCCTTTATCTTCTTTGGACAGGTAATGTAATAAATAGATGTGATAGACAGTATATTTAGATTGAAATTTTTTTTTATAATGCACTATTTCTTACTCCAGGTACATGAATAAAATATATTAACATCTTGCAAGGTAGACTGTGACCACCAAAACCACCAGAGCTCTGTTCTCAGTCATGTTATCAAGTATAAAGATTCAATTTTGCAGTATCCTCTGGCAGAATCCATGTTTGCCAGACCACAAAGATGGAGAATAAATTCCAGAAGGGAAAGTCTTCACCAAAGGGGTTATTGTTACATCTCATGCTCTATGGCTAATTCTCAATGCCATATTATTTGTGGAAACAGTGTAAAGTAGCTCAGATTTTGCTCATATGGATCTGAATTGGTTTAAACATTAATACCCTGCCCTTCTGGATGTATTCCAGAGGCCTCTCTGCTACACAGATCCATTAAATACATGTTTCTGTGAGAACAGTAACTAGAAACCATGGGTGTCACTTGTGGTGCTGGCCATACAGTGTCTGTCCATGTGTTAATCCTTCTGTTTGGCCTATCCTGTCACCTGGAACTGTGAGCAATTTGGGCTCCAAATTCTATGTACATGTGAGTTTGTAGTGTACTCAGTATGGTGGGACCTTAATTCTTCTTTTGAATACTATTGCTGTGGAAATGTTTTACAATAATGTGGGTACCAGAAAAGTAATGGGAATCCAGTTCAGGTCATGGGACAAATGGAAGTGTGACTCCACAGTGTGACTGCACTGTGAAATTCGGCATTGTTTTAAATTAGTGAAGGAGATCAGATTTTAGGATTTATTTTAAAAGAGGAATCTCCTATTGTCTTTTATTTAATCTTTATAATATACTAATCTTACTGGAGTTTCTTTCATATATTTGAGTCGGAATACCAATTATATACTATTTCCCTCAACATTTCAGACACAGGCAGTAAACAGATTAATATTTGTCTGATATAAACCTGGAAGTACTTACTATATGTTCCAAAAATTTATAATGTCCTTGAGCAATAGAGAAACCTTTCCCATTCTGTATTAACACAGGAACAAACAAACACAAATGGTACAGTTTTTCCACTTCAACTCCTACTGAATATGAGTCACTAAAGTGTAATGGCAAGTCTGAGTCATATCTAAATTTGCAAAAGATCATTTGAAATTAAGGAAGCTAAAGGTTGCTGCTGCCACCTGCATGTATGTAAACAATTGAATTTAGGAAACTCTGGTATACAGAAAAAGAGTGGTAACTAGATACTCTCTGTGGAATATTGCAATGAACTTTACAAAAAGAGACAATCCCACTATGCTTAAGCTACAGCTAGAGAAAGCAAGCAGGAGAACCTCAGATAGGTCTAGCAATTCTAAACCCTAATCCAGGCCAGCCCCAGGCTGTCATGATTTCAGTGGGAAGCATCACTATATGTTTTTTCCTGGTTTTCAGATGTCTGCAATCCATTCCCTTGTAGCTACTTCCTCTTGGATTTGTCATGTGAGAACATACTTGGTTTGTCAGTTGTTTTCAAATTCCCAAGTTAGATGAGTCCTAGTATCCTGTGTTTAAGTCTCATCACATCTCGGATATCTGTCATTTTAAATTTTCATTGACCAAGTAATCTCCAGCTATGTCCTTTCTCTGCCCAATCCCATATGCATCCTGAGCACTTCCACTGTGTTAACTGTAACCATGTGGGACAGTGCAAAAGACCTAAGAAGCTGTAATATTTAACACATAGCACACACATCTCAGACTGTGTAAGCATATGAGGGTTCAACTGCATGCTTACTTTTGACAGCAATCCACACAAATCCCCTAAAAGCCTGCTGCTTCATTTTCTTCAGCTGCAGGTCAGAATACTCCAGAGACTGACTCTAGATGGAGTCTTTATATTTGTCTTGCTGTACAACTTGTTTTTTAACTTCCACATCCTGAAAGACCACGGATACAATAGCAAATCCACAGAGGAAGAATATGTTATGAATCTAACAGATGATGAAAACTTTCATTCTGAGCTCACGGACCACCATAAAAACAGGAGGTTTTTAGTTCTAGTGCTCAAGGAATAATTTGTTTTTCTGGAAACAGTATACTCACAAATTGCAAAACAGTGGAATCTGTCAAATAGTTTGTGGCATGGTAACTTCATGACTAAATTTAAAAGCTCTTCCTTTTCTGAGCATGATATGTTAAAAAAAAAACCAAAAAAAAACAAAGAGGAGGCAGAAGGGAAATATGCTTAGGGGCTAAAAAGGAGAACTGGAACACAAGACTTCTCTTAGTTTTCCCACTGGCTTCCTACTGTGTATTAAAAGTCAGTTTTTCCTAAGGTAGATCACTGTAGAGAAGATCCTCACCTTCTGATGTTAGAAAGTGGTTCAGAGGCTTATTAAATGTCACAGTAATTATCATCCCTAGGAAAAGAAATCACTGGCACAGGTAGAAAGGTTTGTCCTTATACTTGTAGGTTCTGTAACTTGCTGCTTTTTCCAGTTAATAATGAGAGGCTGTGACAAAGTTTGACTAGTACCTAAATCACTTAGCCAGTGCCCTGCCTTCTAACGGAGGGCTGGAGTAATCCCAGGACGAATATCCATTTCCCCCCTATTAGGCACTCTGATGTCCTACAGCTTCTCAATCACAATCCCTCCATTACTAAATCAATAAGACAATCACCCCACCACCACCTCCAGAAATGCACTTATGAATTGCCTCACAGGTTTGATAATCCTGCCATTAGAGGCTTCAAACGATAGTCTGGATGACATCCCACTGGCCTAGAAAGTTACTAGCTCAGTGTGGGTTTTTAGGTATTTTATCTGGCACATGAAAGATAAATGTGATTTAGATGGAAGTAGAGTGATAGTCAGTGTTACCACTCTGGGTATCCTCACTGAAAAGCCCACTGAAGTCCCTAAATTTCTAGATTCAAAACTACTCTGAAGTAATCGACGTGATGGAATGACTTGGATTGCCTCTGTGTGGAAATTAATCTGCCTACCAGAGTCTGAGGCTACTAATTCTGCTGATATTCTGTTACCCCTTTACTAGGGGTAGGAGAGGAAAGGAAAGGGAAAGAGAAAGGGAAAGGGAAGACTACTCTCTATGGCACTGGAGAGAGAAACTCGTGACTCCAGATACACGAGATTTTTCTGTGTGCCCGAGCAAGATTTATATTGTTTCAGTATGCATGAGCTTAAAATAAAATATCAGTTGCACATGAAAGTTTAAAATTTACCCTCTATGATTCTATTCTAACAGAGAATATTTAGTAATTTACCTAAGGCAGAAGATTTACACTGTGGGATGTGAGTTGTAGAGCAAAGAAAAAGCCACATTTCCAAATGAAGCTCTCTTCCAGCTTTTATTAAAAAGGACAGGTAGGTGTTAGCATGACAGTCAGCCTGAGGAAGAAGGCGAAAAAGAAAATGGTTTAGTCAGGTGAAGCTTGGCTACAATTAGTAACTGTTCTTACAGATCTCAGATGTGTAACACAGTTCAGTAAGTCTGTACTCAGGCTGGAGCCAGCTTATTTTAATTCTATAGTACCTGTAATTCTTCCAGAATTCTGTGAATCTTCATTAGAATGTGTATCCTATTTTTCACTTCAACTCATCCATAGGTCTAGAACAGCCAAAGAGCTTTACAAACATGATGTTTTATTTCACTTCTATGCATAAGTCAGTCTTTATGCTTATTTTCTGGATGGATAAAAGCAAGAATCAGGTTAACATTAGATCAGCAGCATAAGTCTACAGTAATTCCAGGAGCTGCAGCTAGCTCTAGAACATGCAGAACAGTTTAAGTACAAACCTTCTTTCCTTTTAAGTACCTAATTAATAACAACTATTAGATGGCAATTTCTGAAGAAGGGTACTCTGTTTAAAGTTTAATACTGCAATAATTTGAACTTTTTTTTCTATGATACCACTTGAAAATTTTGTTTATATTGAACGGTAAATATTTTATCTGGGGAAATTGCATAGTCCTATGTCATGTTATGACTGTTTATTGGATTCAGTGCATCCCCACAAAGTGCTTATAAATCACAACTTCAGTAATCTCT
The DNA here is from genome assembly GCF_025592945.1 of Manacus candei. Classification (NCBI taxonomy): domain Eukaryota; kingdom Metazoa; phylum Chordata; class Aves; order Passeriformes; family Pipridae; genus Manacus; species Manacus candei. Next base: position 72,235,395 of record NW_026138062.1, read on the forward strand.
ATTTCAGATTTCATAAGCAGATGCCAGTGTTGTGGTTCTGTACATTAACTGGTTATGCTTGCAATAAAATCAATTATAAGAAATGCCATTTTGGAAGCCAACACTATAAAGCAATTTCAACATTGGCAAGCTCCCATACCCCCCTGCTTCCACCTACAGTAACTCAAGTATAGTCATTGTCACGAAAGGTCACATCTATATTCATAACGAAAAATTTCTCAAATAAATTAGTGCTGAACATAAAGCATACACCAGGCTCACTGACACGTTATTAGAAGGCTGCTCTTGCCAGAACATAGTTATCTTAATCGGAGTGTAGCACTTCAGCTCTGAGCAAAGGTACAGGAGCATCATCAGGGACAACTTCTTTCCCTTGTAAACACAAATTACCTGCACTTCCTCATTTATCTGTAAGAGACAATGTTGACTGGAATGACATCTCAGTGACTTTGGAAGCATATCTGCTCTGTATATGAGGTATAAGTATCACCTCTAACAGCAAGGACATGAAAAAAATTCTGTGTAGCGTTATATAAAGTATTATATAAAGCCAGATTACAGACTTTGAAATAAACTCCCTCCAAAGGCCTCCTGACCAATTTATAAAATGAATTTCAGTTTCACTAGAGTTATAAGCATCAGACTTCCCTGAAGGCAAAACAGGTTTCCTTTTCCATTCCTGTTACTGAACCAAGTTCAATTTCTTGATAAATCTTCACAACACTGTAAGATACAATAGACTAGAAAACAGGACAGACCCAAATCTGTTGTAGACTAACACAGTTTTAGTGAAGTTGATGGGGCTGCAGGGATTTATTTGGGCTATGCATTGCCCCAAAACAGAATTATCAAAAAATGTTCCACGTATAAAATGGATATCTGATAGAGAATAGTTTTCATTATGATACTAAAGGGCTTTTATTTCTTGTTTTCTTTTTCTTAAATAATCTGAGGCTTTTTCTTAAATAATCTGAGGCTATTATAAGTCTATCGTGTAGTTTACATGAAAATCTTAGATTTAGAATTAAAATTATTCGGAGACGGTAATTACCTTGGGACTAGAACTAATAAAAAAATGTACTTTTGCTTCAACAAATGTGATTAGAAGGTTGATCTTCAATTCTAAGAGTATCTTAGTAGTCCAAGTGATAAACTTGAAAAGAACAAGATTGTTAGAGACCAGTCAAGTGTCTTGGTGTTAGCTTAAATTGTATTTTGGTTGGTTATATTTGCAAGACACTAAACTGAAGAGTGGCCATCCCCTTGTCTGTGAAGACTTTAGCTCTTCATTTACTTGAATAAAATGCTTACACATTGTATGGTGGTTCCATTTAAACACATTTTTCAGAGATATATTGATGGTTTTTCAATGACAGTAGGTTTCGTGAATATTTTTTTCTCAATTTTTGTGGCATTTTATTCATTTTGATGATGTTCTATATTAGATTTTGAGTTTAGACATCCAGCTGAAAGTTAAGCCTGAAAATGGGGATGATGAAGCAAGTCTCAATATGTTGAGGGAAATTGTCAACCGGCACAGGTCAGTTTTCTATTGCCTTTCTTAATTGCTTCCTGTTGCTGAACAAAACAGCACCCCCACAGAAAATAAATAAACCCCACAGAAAATAAATTCCATGCTTAGAAATGTAAGTCAGGGATGAGAGCCTATCAATTTTTATGGAAGCTAGAAAGAGCTAGCAACATAGTAACCTGAATAAAGAGCTAGCAGAATACAAACCCACTTTTCTGATTAACGTGAAATTCCTTCCTTTTAAAAATCGACGAATGGAGCGATTCATGCCGGTTGCAGGGGACTTTTCTTTTTTCAGCATCAAATAGACCTTCTGTTTCAATGAAAAAAAAAAAAATAAAATTTAGTTCATCTAAATCTTATTCACGTTTTTTAGATCTTCCACCACCACCCGACCCGCCCCCTGGTCAGGGTTTAAGGCAGCCCATAGTCCCCGGCCAGCGCGGAGGCTCGGCAGAGAGGAAAGGAAGCTCTCTTGAGAGGCAGCATGCACCGAACGTAGATGAGACAAAGAGCTCCCTGGACCGGCAAGCTAGGACATCTCTAGAGTGGCAGCGGCAAACCCAGGAGTGGATAAGCTCTACAGACCGCCAAGAGGATTTCAGGAAAGCCCAACACAAACAAGCCTTCGGATCAGGTGTGTGTGCGCTGCACCGGCCGAGGCAAGGCAGGCGGCTTCTTGACACTCTGCTGAGAGTTTTCTGTACCTGGCAGGAGTCCAGGATCACCTCACACCTCACACTGGTGAGGCTTAGGCTGGAAAACAAGAAAAGGCAAAGTGAAGGGAGAGCTTGTGATCCAACTATTTTCCCTCCTGCAACCATGAAATCTCAATACCTGATTCGGTGCATTCTTTACAGTGTTTTGGCAATTAATATTGTTGTCAAGCATAGCAGTGGAGAAAACAGGAGTGGTTTCAGGCCAGCACAGAGGGAGAAAGAGATTTTTAAAGTATCTTCTGGTAGATGTATTTACTTATAAATACAAGGCTGTATTTTCTAGTTCTTTGAACCTTCTTCCAAATTGGCAGCAGGTGTTTTTGCCTGTCCAAAAGAAGGCTGATTCTTCTGAGCTACTGACATTCCCTCCAGCTGTATTTAAAGCACCATCTTCTTCTTCAAGGATATGACAAAGTAACACTCATCTCTTAGGCCCAGCAAGATGACAGAGCAGGCTTTCACCTTCATACAGGACCTGCACATTGCCGCGGGCTGACTTTATCTCTTAAATGGATTTCAGGCCTGTAAAAATGTGCACAGGAGGTGATGCTGGGCTGGAGTTGTAGTTTTACAGTATTTGCAGCTTCCTTCTCTCAACCTGACCTCAAGTAAAAGCTTCTCTTCCAGCTTTTACCCTCAAACTGGGGTATTTCCTTTAACCCACTAGTCACATGGCATACCAGTGCAGTGCTGATTAGAGTAACACAAGAGGACAATTAAGAAGATTTAAACAAAAAATTATACTGTATGTGGAGTTTTCTGTAGGGTTATGCTGTTTCTTCAAGTATATATGTGACTCCCACTGTCACACTGCAGGTACTCTTATAATCCATATTTTTCTTGATTTTATTCTCCTATTAATGCTCCTTGTTAATCTAGGCCACTAGTATCACTGACACTCCAAAAAAAAAATTAGTAATATGCAAGCAAATCTATCATGGGGGCAGGATTTACTGAATAAAGTACTCCTGGGAAATATTGCTACCAATATTTAAAATGTAACTATTTTAAATACAAGCATACTTTAAAATATAACCATAGTGATACTTTTAAAAACCTCTAATCTTTCAGCTGCATAAACAAGTGAGTGGTTGTGCATGTTGTGAAATCTTGAAGTCACAGTTTAAAAATAATGTGTGAAATTCTTGCTGTTTGGTGAAATGGCAATTTTAATTGCAATGTACGAGATGTACAAACATGTAGAAAAAATAGCCTGAATATACTTTACACTTCTTATTTCTGTGTAAATTATTATTAAGGAAGCTTCTCTGACCTGCTTAGCAAGAATTCCCTTCTTTTTCCACTGCTTCACAAGTGTACAAATAGAAGTTGTCAGTTATTCTGTGATGCAGAGCTTATACAGTAATAAAATTCCCATCCTGCAGGACATGCATTTATCTATCCATAAATAAAGAGAACTCGATCTTGCCACTTCCAGTGACCTACATAAGCACTGAATTTAGGACTGAAGTGATTACAGGTATCTTGTTCTTGTCAAATTCAGGATGATGAGAGCAAGTGCATATCCTTTATGCATAAAATAATGATTCCTCTAGGAGATATTATGGATTTACCCTGGTGTGAGGAGTTCATAAAGTTTGTGCTCAGAGTGGGCCAGAGCTTTATATCTATCTATCTGCCTTCACTGGCACTACAGTTTCTTGCTCTGTATTCTTGTCTATTCTAGATTTAAAAAAGGCTACTCTTGTGCATGATGCCTGTTCCTATTACTAAACTTGGGGGGGGTTAATCATATTAGTAATTGCACTTCTTCCCTTTTCCTTTATTAATAGCATAGATCTCTGGAAATCTATCCTGTCCCACTTTTCAATACATTTCCAAAAGGAGTTATTATTAGATATCAGCTTCCAGAAAATAGCTAATTTGCAGTTTAGGGGTTTTCACTCAGATGTTACCAAGCTGTGAGTGAAATTTTGAAAGCAAGACCTTTAGTTTGAAGTTGAATAGAATAAAAATGCTCAAGTCTGGGAACCATGTTTCCACTGGTTGCTTTCAGTATAAACAAGATCACTGGGTTCCTGCCAGTGGCTTCATTGTGGAAGCACAGTTACAGCACATCAAATATGACATTCTCGTCTGTCCCTCTAAAGAGAGTAGTGCTAGATCAGGTTACAATAGTTTTGATAATATGAAAAGCCTTTTGGTTATTTTATGGGGCCTGGAAACATCGTTACACACATTTATCTTGATTTCATGGGGGCTAGAATTATGTCTTCAAATTAAAGGCTTAGAAATTCAAAGAGAAAGGCATTGGCAAAGGCTCCCCATATTCTTTGCAAGTCTAGGGCGTGGGGCACTGTTTGGAGTGTTTAATGAATGTAAGTCCATTCTCAGGACTTGAGACAACTACCTTTCATGTGCTAGAATGTCGTGAAAAACTTAGCCTTTATTTTATGTCACAATTACTTATTTTATGGATTATATTTATTTCTGAGGGCACAATAGATAATTTAACACACCATATGCTCTATAATGATAATGGACTTTATATTTATTCATTCTCGTTTCCTCTCAATATTTCATTGAACCCGAAGGAGGCCTTATCCAGAGTCCACAAACTAGAAAAACAAATCAATTGACCATATATGTCATCTTCCAACTCTTTTGCAATGCTAGTGACTTTTCTTTTCATCCTTTAAAAATGTTTCCAGCTTTCTGCTAAACTGATTTATGCTGCTTGCTTTATTACTGCCTTAATGCAAGCCATTCCATATTTTAGCCAGCCTTTGGAAACCAGGTTTGCATCTGATTCTATTGTTGGGCTTTGATATATAAGGAACAAGTAACATAATTTAGGAGACTATGGCTGTTAAATGCCATTTTACTGTGTCTTTTGGGTGTTTCTTTGTATTTCAGCAAGGACACCACACGGTCATAGCACAAAACATTGATAATGCCCTTATGTCCCCCAGCACAAATATTCTGGTCCCTTGGGCAGGGCCAGAGTGAGATACTTTGGCAGGGAAAGAATTCAGCTGCCTGCCTTTCTCTGCAACAGATTTACCTTGCAAACAGGCTCTGTTAATAACAGATCACATGGGGAATCCCCATGTCCTACTCACTTGTGGCAGCAGGCACAAAGACTGAAATCCTGGGTTTCTTCCACAAATTCATTCTCATTTAGCATTTCTCTTAAGTTAATTGTGCCTCTGCTGCAGCCTTTGCTAAGGCTTCAAGCTCGTGAATCAAAGCATTTTTATCTCCTCTTTCTTTCCAACCATCCCCACCTACTTTTCCATCTGTGTTCCTGCCCTCTGTCAAAAAAAAGTCCGTTTCTCCTCATCGGGTTATTTAAGAGTGAAGACAATGGGAAAAGCAAAATGAAGAAAACCCTTTTGGCCTAGATCCACTTGAAAAAAAAAAAAGTAAGATTCAGGCAGGAGATATCCCACCGATTTCAGAAGGGGCAGTTGCTGTGTTTGAGGTTAAGGATATATACTTATATTCTTTCTTGAACCAAACTATATTTAGGAAGATCTCTTTCTTCAGCTTCTGAGATGGCGAAAAGAGATCATACACAGCAAAGAAATAAAACAGTGCTTCTATTTCAGTGCTAAATCAGTGCTGCTGTTTTGCTTCTTAGGTTGGGATTATTACAACAATATCTCCTGGAAACTCTAATCAGAAGTGATGTCTTATTTTACTTCATGCTATATGAAGACATGCAGTCTTATGCTTTATTGCTATTAATCCTGCTCTTGCAAGCAGTTCTGCAAGCAGGTCTTCACTGAAAAAGAAGCCAAGTGAGCAAAAGTAAGCCTTTTGCTCATAATGGAACATAAAACAAGCTGCAAGATGATTTATTCAGCCCAAATATTACAACTGTTATGTGTAATATAATATTTTCCAATGTGATTCACCACTAGTTAAAAAAAATTGTTAGTGTACTTTGCATCGTTAGAAATTACTGAGTTGCTGGAAGCTAATTAAATTAGCTGATATTGTAGTTCTTTATCTAAACTGATTGAGGTAATGTTGCCATAATTTAAGCTAAAGAAAAGGAAAAAGCACGTTCATGTGGGCTTGAAGCAAAAATCTAATCATAGCTGCATTGTTTTGGAAATTGCATGTGCATCTATTTTTATTAAAGTATCTATGATTCATGATTTATTACTTCATAATGAATCTAGACTTTTTATAATTAATACAGACTGACTTATGAGTTTACAAGGAAACAAGAATAATTCATCCTGGCTTCTCCATCCTTGAGACACAACTCTTAGTTGTGTATTTTCCTAGGTAAAATTGTTGTGCCATAAAAAGCAAGATGAAAGACAGATTCGTGAGGGCAAGAGTGAATATGATGTCCATAAATGAATAGCTTGTTTATTCCTATTTCTAGGAATTCGCTGGTATTTACTTTGCTTTGGTTTTGTTTTGCTTTTCTAGAAGAGGCACTCGTACCATATAGTAAACCCAACTTCCCATCCCCTGGTGGCCACAGCTCTTCAGGAACATCTTCTTCTAAAGGATCGACTGGACCTAGAAAAGGTGAAGTCTTGCGAGGAGGTCACCAACGCAATGCCAGTGACCTTCTCGATATAGGCTATGTGGGATCAAACAGTCAAGGACAGTTTACTGGTGAATTATGTAAGTTTATCTCTAGCTACAGTTAAAACTCTCAAATAGACAAAAAGAGAAAAATTACAGGTCTGCTGTGAAGAGAGTAGGAAGTTGTGTGTGATAATCAGGTTAAATTTTACCTAGATATTTCTGCCATCTGAGGTGACAAATAAATTATGTTCTTCTGTTCTTTGGTTTGGACCAGTTCATGACAATGTTATCTACACAGTATGTCTTTCAGTGTGTTATGCTAGTGAAGCACAGAGAAAACTGAAGAGAAATTCTAGTAATTAGGAATTTTCTTGACAAAGTGTAACGTGCTTGTCTTGGAAATGCCATTGACTGTTTTTTCTCAGAGTGAATGAAAAGGGTGCTGTTTTTTTTTGGTCATGGTGATGCCTTCTCCTTAAGTTCCTGTCACCTGATGAGCAGTATTCTCTTAGATGGAGGTCTTCTTTTCTTGATTGTGTGGCCCGTTTTTTTTGAGTTGCATATCTCAACTCTTTTCCTCAGCATCCCAGGACAGGGAAATTATTTCCCAAACTTTTTTCTATTGTCAGTCGTTGTCCGTTAAGCTTTGTGTTGATGCTGTGTATGTGATGGCAGTACCAGATACCCAAAGGTTTCACTCTGGTGTTTGAAGTAGAACATCAACTTCCCAGCAAGCTCGGGCATACTGGTGTGTTTACTGATAAAAGGAGTTGGGGCTGTTGGCATGTCTGCATCCTATGGCTGCAGTCAAACCCTCAGTTCCTCCTGACAGTTATTGCCCAGTAGCTTGTAAGAGGGGATCCACAAACCCTGGAATGTGCAGTCTCAGATATGGTGTTGGTAAGTGCTGAATTTTAGCATTCATTGCTTTTCCTCTTAGAAGCAATTAGCTCTCTTCACACAACCTATTGAATATTCATCCTGTACTGCAGTAATATTGCCATAGGCTTTGTTTTGTGGGTTTTTTTTTCTCTTATTACAATCTCTTTCTCTTTTTGTTTCTCTCTATAGAGTAGTTGAGAAGACACATTGCAAGCTGCTCTGATGGACCATCAGGTCTGAACTCATGGAAGTGATGACACTAAACAGTGCAATGAACATTTTCTTTATTTATGTACTATTAAAAGAACTGTAAATGCAATGTAAAGACACACAGCCACACATATCCCACAGATTCTTTACTTGTGTTCTTCTCTTTAATACACCATCCACCTTAAACTATTCCTTGTCAGGAGTATATAAAAAAGAAAGAAAAAAAAAATCACCCTCCAGGATGAAAAGGATTTCCTTCTGTATATAATTTCTTTTGTTGCATTGCTATGCAAGCTCACCTTCTTTTTAGCTATGTTCATATTCATGTCTGTTTTTACTGGTCTGTTGTACTATATGTGAATTAATAGGCTGTGGTGCCATATATTAACTTTTAATTGTGTAACTTTTATGTTTAAAGTTTGCACTGCAATTTTATTTGGTGATAAGCACAAAACTCTACTCCTCATGACATGAAGAAAAAAAAGAGACTGAATGTGTGGAGAAGGTTTATGTCCTGTAAGCTACTTTGGATAACGCTGGATGTAAAGGAGTATGTTAGGTGGTTTTCCATTGGGGTGTAGAAATGAGAAAGTGACAGGCAAAACTAATGTCAGTGAAGACATTAGAGACAGATTTAAATCTTTTAAAAGCAAGCAACATAGTTGCTCTTCCTATTTAAGAAGGGGTCAAAAGTTGGAAGTGTGAGGTTAAAGGGCGAATATGAAAACTAAAGGTAGCATGAGATGGCCTAGACCCTTTCGCTAGAATGATGCCCTTAGTATCTGTTTTTAGCCATCCCATGCCACTAAGTAAAGGGGAAGAAAAACAAACCTTGCTACAAACAAAAGAACTTAAGGTGTTTCACTAAAGCTGGTTTTATATTGCAGTTTTAAAGGAATTATTACCGTTAATTTCTCCAGCCCAAAATGTAAGACAGAGATTTTCCAGGAGAAAAAAAAACAATATAAACGCAAGGAATACCCATCAAGAAGTTAAGAATGCAATTTATTGTTAAGACATATTCAGGCTGCTTCCAAAAAATTGAAATGTCAGAGTATCTTATTTCATCTTTCCAATACATGTACAGTAGAATAGAAGATAGAGCTGCACCACTGAAATTCATGACATTAATTGTTTTGATGCAGTCTACACAACCCTTTCTGTTCTGTTACTTGAAGTCTGCAAGAGTTGAAGTTGGATCCACTAAATTTGTAGTAAAGTGTTTAGTGTTTGGAAGGAAAGCAACAGTCAAACTATTTTCGACTTCCATTAAATATATTTCTGGCAATACACTACATCCAAAAGCTGGATACAAGCAAAGAAAATCTTTGACCTGTGTTTTAGTGAGTGGCTTCAAACCCTACTATGATGAGGAAATAACACATGTTTATACACTTTTTGAATAAACCAGACTCTGTAAGTGGACATTAATGACAGCATCCTGTCTCTTCATTAATTTTCATGACTTTGTCCAAATCTTCTGTACTTCTCAAATCTCAATGAGTAAATTGTCAAGCTTTTCTTAGAATATTATATGTGGATAGCCCACCCATTGCTTTGATGCTTAATTTAAATATTAAATCTTACAGCTTATTTCTGTTAGTTATCTGATCATGAACATAAGTTTCCATTGAATACCTTTTTCATATAACCAGTCTATGTTGTTTTATATATTGCCTTGGAGCTCACCAGTATTAAGAACACTTTTAGTAATGGCAGAATTTTAGAAAAGTAAATTACAATGCTGAATATGTGTTGCTTTTCATTTCATTAACTTGTTCCATGATAAGATAAAACACTACAACCATCAACTATAACTCAGCACTACTGAGTATTTAAAAAAAGTTAGTTAACTTCCTTAAGTCAAGATGTGTTATTTAGCAGGTTACAAACAAAAAAACTTGAGAAAAAAAATGTATGAATTTATTTATATATGTGACCAATGAGTATATGTCATTTTCCTGCGTGTTAAAACACTACAGTTAAAAACATTGCTTAAAAATGTTCAAGTAAGATAAAGAATGCATCATAATTACATATATTTGGTTTTATTTTGATATTATCATATAAAGAGATGACTATTCAGAGTACAATTCAAATTTAATTCTCTGGAAAATGTTTAACTCAGTCACGGATTGATTTTTTTCCTTTTAATTCAAAAGCTTGTGCTGAGCTTTGGTGGAACACCTTACTAACTATATTCTATTCAAAATTCAGTATCATTAGAGGTTGATAAAGCCATCCCAATTACTTTCGAATATGTGTTTTATCTCTTCCACTGGAAAGTAAATGTGTGTCAGTATTAAAGCTGTGCAGTACCATGATATTCACTAACTTGTCCATCTGCTTCTGTACATTTTTGTTCATTAATAATTTGCTTACAATATTACATAAGGTGTTGTTGTGTATGGCAAAGTGTCTCCATTATCTTACAGGTGATGTCTCTTCTTTTTTTTCTCTCTCTCTTTTCTATACAGTGTACTTCCAATGAACCACAGTACATATTTTTTAAAATGCCATTTAATTTACTATTTTAAAAGAAGTATTCTTCTTTTTTTAAAAAAAATGAAAACATTTATTGTGAATAATGTGTTTAAAGAAAAGGGTTGTTGTGGCAGCACTTAGAATTGTTTTTTAATTTGTTTTTTTTAAAAAAACCTGTTTATTGGCTACAGTTTGTTCACGAAAAAGTATGACCTCTTAATGTGTTTCATTGGTATTGTTAGTGCAGCAAAGTTTAATTGGCATAAGAAGTTGGTTATTAGTACTGTTGAAGTGTGTATTGTATATTTACTGGGGAAAAAATAAAACATATTCACATTTCAAATCTATGTTAAAAGACCTTGAGTAAGGAGTCAATATGTGAAAAGCCAAACTGGGAAAATCAGGCAATAATAACATAGACTGAGCTATAATCATCACTGTCCACTTACAGGTGACGAGGAACGTTTTATGTGCTGGTTTTTGAACTAAGCTAAGAGTGTTATAAATAGGCCAGTGGTAAACATTGCCTGTCATAGGGGTTTCTGTTTAATGTCCTGTCTATACTGGGAATAGCTGGACCAGGGTAATTACACTGCTCCAGCTATTCTAGCAAACATCCTCCGTTTGTACATGTGTGCGCTCTCGATGTCCAGCAAGGACCCAAGTGCTCAGCTTACTTTGCTTAAGGCCCATAAAGCAGTGGATGTGTAAAACCTGCATTCCCTGGGCCTGAACCCTTGGAATTGGGGTTTTGTACTGGTGGAGCTTCTGCCAACCCAGTACAGAACATTCCCAAATGGCAAAGAGATGCCAGGTCAATTTTTTCTCAGTCTTTGCTGAAGGACCAAATAATAAATGGTTACATGTGCTTCAGTGGTGTATTGCTGTATAGGCAACCATTTCAGTGATGCAAAGAACAGACATTTCTTGGTTTTGGTTTTTGGTTTTTTTTATTATTATTTCTCAAGTCCTTTCCAAGTCAGTAAACCTTTTGAATACCTTTTGGTTGTCACCTGAAATGCAACAGAAACACCGTTCCTTGGGAAAAGTCCAAAAAAATAAGGTGCATGGAATGTTTTAAGTGTATTAATTTCACTATACACCAGTGCAAAAGCAAGACATGACTGTTTGAAATAACTATATGCTGGTTTATGCTTGTCTCAGTCCATACCTTGCCAACCAGGAGAAAAGGTGTGTACTAGGGCTGAGAAAGAGCCCTCACAACTGACAGAGGAAAGGTAATCGGGCTGGGGGAGATTTTGGCAGGAACTTTTTTTAAAAACAAAAATACTGGCAGCTCCTTTGACTTATCTTCAATATATGCAGTTTGGGGTTTTTTTTATGATTAATGGCCTTGTGAAGATTTAGCAGGGGAAGTAGGAAGAAAAAAAGCTGACCTTCTTTTGTAAAGATATCGGGAAAACTTGTTTGCCGAGGGGAGGATTTTTTAATTTCATTTTTGTTTTTTAACACATGTTTTGTGTTCCCTCTCTCTGGAACACATTAGCTAAAAAAATAAATTATTTTTGAAAACCATATGGGCAGCAGACATTTTATTTAGGAGGTACATTCAAATAGCAGGAAAATGGCAAAAAGTACTACTAAAATAGGGAACACATACACTGGCTTAGAATCAGCCGAGTCCACCACAGTTTCACATGTAATTTTGAACGGTACACTAATATGCATAAACTCCATTGCTTTTGGTTTCCATACCAAAACAAATTATCCAAAGTCCATAGAGGCCTAGATCCTTGGGACACTAATTCTAGAACTTTGTTTGAAATATGTGGTTAATCCAAGCTGGTGGGACTGGAGTGTGTTAAGGGTTGTACAAAGCCCCAGCCCTGGCCGCTTTGTGCCCTGAGACACCTCAGGAAGTCTCCAGCCACGTGGCTTTAGTCTCGGTGGCTTTTAGTAGATCCCAGGCACCCCGTGTGTAGAGGCAGGTCACTTCCCTGAGGATGGAATTTTTTCAGGGCAGGGAAGGTCTTTGATGAGTTAGGCACTGTGGTGGTTTGCACAGGGACCTTTTCGTCAGGCACGTCTCACATTTAGGGACATCCTGCCCAGTCCTGCCACGGTCTCAGTGCTGAGCAGTGGAACACAGCAGAGCAGTGCTACCAAACTCTGCTGTATGTAGCATGTTCCCTGCTTCTCTTTAGGACTGACCTTTGCCTGACAGTGCTCCTCACCCAAAATAACAGATACAACTCAGAGATATGTCATGGGACCCAGAGGAGAAGTAGGGCCATGCCTGTGTGCTGTGAAGGTGGACTGGTTATCTGGGGAGAGCCAGCTCTGGGTTCTACTCTTGATGTGAGGACTAGATTCCTCTCTAGCCTGAGTTTGTCTAACTGTGTAGCTACATCCAGGAGGACCACAGCAGCAAACAAGTTCCTAGAGCACAGCTCAGAGTTGCAGCATCTCTTCTGGCATTCAGTCTGTCGTAGACAATCCTGAGTTGGGTGCCAGCTTCTCGCCACATCCTGAGGACTCAAATGGCTTACAGTGACATTTAGGCAAGTGAGGTTGTTCCTCTCGCTGCAGCAGAATGAGAAAAAAAACCCAAACAAACCAACCAAACAAACAAACAAAAGCAAAACTAAACCTTTCACTTAAACAGATCTTTTAAAACAATCCTCAAAAATCCTAGAAAATAGAGCATTTCAGGTATACTCTTGATGATTTTTTTTCTTTTTCTTGGCATTTTGTTTTTGCTACCATTGAAATTATCTATTTGGTTTTTTTCAGACCTGCTACACTCTCCCTCCACCCCTTTACCCCCTGCATTTTCCAGTACTTATCTCTCAGGTGTAAAGAAGTTATGGTAGAGAATAATTGCATTTGTGTACTTTGGTTGTTCTAACTTTAAACAACAAGGTGCACAGTTGCATTCAGCTCCATTGATCAAAGCCAGATGGGGATGAAATGTTTGTGGTTGTTGTTTTTGTTTTTTTTTTTCTAAAAAGGCCTGCTACTATTTGTGCTGATATTTGTTCCCCATTTATGCTGATCAGTGCATCTTTTGCCTTCGAGGATGCCATTAGTAATTCTCCTTTGTGTTCATAAGCAGGAATCCATTGTGCAGCACTTGGAGAGCCACTCGGATGCAGGTAAAGAATATAACAGCTTGAGCAAGTGCTAATTAGAACCAATTAAAGTTAATTGACCTCCTTTGGCAGTAAAATGCATAATAGAACTTGCTCTGTCCTTGCAAAATGGAGATCTCGCCTCTAAGCATAAGAGTGAAGCAGGGTTTCATGTAGCAGCCTGTAGTAATTATGTGGGTATAACAACCAGGAAGCGGCTTGCTACAATTTGTTCTAATAACTGGTCTCTACTGTATCAGGGCAGTGCAATAAAAGTGAGATTTCTGCTTCAGTCTATTTAAAAACCTAATTTTTACAGAGCAAATGAGCGTCCCAAGATACCGATACTAATCTCTAGGAATGAGTTGGCAGAAAAAATAAGAGTCCCTTTTATAGGTAAGTAATGGTGTGAGCATAAAAAGAAGGCAGTTTTTTTGCCTGCCAGCTGGAAATGGCTCTGATGCTCAGAGGTTGCGTCTATCCTGAGTAGTGGGGGTAAGCTCTGGTGGGCCTGCAGTGGTGCCTTGCAATGTGGTTGCCTCCTGCAGGCTTCTGTTCAAAAAGGGGCACTGGCATCCATCCAGCTGAGCTTTGTGCTGCTGTGGGACTGTACCACTACCATGGGCACTGGTTTGGACACAGTCAGAGGTATCCAAATAAAAGAGAGAGAAAGAGCAGGGGAAAAGAATGAATGGTAGTAAATGTAAAATTGTGTGAATTCAAAAGCATCGGTGGCGGGTGCTAAACTGTACATCGCTGTGAAAAGTTGAAAAGCCATTTTTATTAGCAAAAGAAAATTGATCCAGTTTCCATGACCATGCTTTGCTGACTTTTTCCTTGGCAGGAACTGAATGCGACTGATTTTGCTGCTAACTTGGCCTTACTATGAACAGCAATAAAGGTGTTAGTCAGGTGGGGACTTTGATGTGACCAATAACATCACTCTCCCTTCAGGGAATGTTCTGTGCTGGCTTGTTAATGAATTTCTTTCCTAATGAGTATCATTAAAAACCCTTTGATTAGCTATTTGTGTGAATGCCCTTCCTTTTTTCCTCTAAGCTTCTACTTGCACAAGTGGCAGCAGGATTTTGCCCTAGGCAAAAAGCGTGCAGCTCTCCTCCTTACCTCATGAACACAAGTCTGAGGCAAAAAGCAATAGGAAAGAGGGTAAAAAAAAACCAATGAAAGAGACCTCACGGATGAGTTGAAGTTATTTTTTACACGTGTACAACCTAAGCAGGTACCAGCATTCAGATGAGAATGTCATTTGGGGAAATGAAGAGCAATAGGTAGTGATGGTGAAGCATGCAACAATAATTTACATACACCTCGAGTGCCAACAGGCAGAGAAACAAATAAAGCTATAACCCAGGGAAAGGGAATGCCAGAGAATAAATGGACCGCAACAAGCAAACAAAAAATGCCATGTCATAAAATGGAGCAAAAAGCCTGGAAAACAAAATTAAAAACAAAACGAGGCATTTCAGATCCCGGGCCCCTTAATGAGATATTGATGGCATAGAAATTGCCTACTCCTATGCAAGACAAAAGAAAACTGAGAAACACAAAAACAATTAGGAAACAGATTTGGCTATCTGAGGTTTAATAGAAAGAGATGTGGCATAGCGCAGTACAATTAATCACCAATTGCCTGAAACACTTTCTTCTCCCAAGCTACTGCAGACCTGTCTCCCCTGCTCCCAATCTTAAAATGACAGGCACCCAATCCAGTTTGTATTTAAAATAAACCTTTCTCTCCCGTTCCTTCCCCAGTCCCCCAAATCTCCCAGTGATTTGCAGATACTGATAAATAAATCTTTTGTGTTTATTCTGGTGTCACAGGCTTCAAACTTAGCTTCAGCCTCCCCACCCCCTTTTTCCTTCTCTTTTCCCATCAGGCATAAGCTTCATCTACATATTTCTACCTTGTTGTTAGGCATATAATGAGGCTTTTCTATTTCTGTCCTTCTTTGCCCAGAAAGCTGTCTTAGACATGTCACACTTAGGGATTTATAAAAGTTCACTTTATATTTGATCTATGCGGAATACGAGTTTTAAGTTTAAACTAGGTCATTGGGTGCCTTTAGAGCATTTGTAACTGAGGGAGAGCCATTGATGAGTCTTGATTTGAGTGGTTCAGCCCTGTGTGCAGAGCGTGAGAAACTCGGGGGGGGGGGAATGATCACAGTTGCAGAAAGATTTGGGCCGTGTGTCGCACCCTGTGTCTGCTGTGCCACACGTGGTTCCCTGCGTCAGTGCTCAGGTATTCATGGCAGCACAGAAGTGCACCTTAAGACATCCAAAGCTGTGACAACCTGCAAACAAAATCTCGGGTCTGGTGAAATTTGTGGTCAAATTTTAGTCTTTTCTTTAATCAAGATGAAATATTAGTTCCCAGGGCAATCTTTGTAGTGTTTTAGAAGAGTTCTGCCCATCAGAGGATTGCCTTTCCGTTCTGTGTACCTTACAGCCCTGGGACATGCAAACACATTCTGATTTTCTCTATGTGAGCTTCAGAGTACATAAAAACATATTTCCAAACATGGGGCTTTGAATTTCCTTTTATCACAGTCCATATGTTCTTTTTGATCTTTTGGGGGTTACCCAAATCCCAAGTGTTTTCACAAGCACTTATCACTAGCTAAGAATATTCAAAGAACAATCCGTTCCATATTTTCATATTCTTTGCAGTCTCCTCCAGGCCCATGAAAGAGAACATATACCAATTTCAACTTTCAATTGCCGATGTGTTGCACTTTTGATTTCATTGAGGGATTTAGGAGGCATGATTTTCATAGAAACTAATGTCAATTAGATAATTGGAAACTAACAGTAAAAGTACTGGACCTCTGAGATCTGGTAAGCAGCCTTGTAATCTATCTGAGGGTAAAACCTTTTAGTACTTGTACAACTACTTTTTCTTTAATTAATTGGTTCATAGAATTACAGCATTTTGTAATATTCCTGATAAGTTGTCTGGGTGAAGAAATTTCACTTTGAAACTGAGTTGCTCTAATCAGAAATTCTTGCTCGGACCAATAGATGGACTTTTGTGGGACAAGTAAATCTTACATGCCTTTATAGCAGTAGCAGCACTCTTGGGGAAAAAAAAAAGTTAGCAGAAGCCAGGTAAACTCAGCATCCTTTAGTGAATACTTGGGGTTTCCTTGATTTTGGTTTCTGTGTGGCGTAAGCCAGGAAATGTTTGGTTTGGCACAGGGGTCTTTGTACCTGCCTGGCACCTCTTGCCTCACCAGTCACACTCAGAGCTGGAGCAACCATGGGAGTGGAAGGCAAGCAGAAACAAAGCAAAGTGAGGAGAGAATATGAGGACATGCAGTAATTCAACAACAGTTTTCAGGACAAAAAAAAAATTCTTTGTTTTTCCAAACAGTTCTTCGCACATTATGTTTCTGGTACACAGAAATACTCCTTTCGCCCACAGGCCTTTTTTTTTCTTTAGATTTGGATAAATTTAAATATTTTCTCAGAAAAGAAAATTTGAGAAACAAACCTGATGTTAGCTGCCAGAACAATGTGGGACTGTTTTCAGTGCAGGCCTCTGACTATCAATATTAGGATGTGTCAGTGGATTGATTATCGTTCGTAAACTGTTCCTAGTGCTGACAATAATAATGACAGAATGCTCTTAATTGGTCCCAGGAAACAAAAAGGAGACACAAAATTCTCCATTGTTTTTCTTTATATGGTGAATAGCTGGTTTTTTTTTCTCTAGCACTCAATATTTTCATTGTAGTCTTAAGGGTGTTTTGAAGCATCTTATGTTGTTCGCTTTCTGAAATCTGTTTATTAAACTGAATGTTGTTGAGCGTGAGGCTGACATTTGGTGATTCTCATGCAGTTTCTAATAGCTGCAGGGTGCTCATTTTTGGAAGCAGTTTTATGACGCTACAAAATGTCTCCTCTGCTTTTGCTGGCACATATCATAACCGTAAAGCTGAAGCGGAGCTGTCAGGACAGCATGTCTCTATTTAGCAGACCATTGTTTGTCATCGAACAGATATTCTTGGAGTTTTTTCAGATATGGCATTGTTGCCAATGGTTAAAATTTCAAAGCTTCATAAATGACTACGCACAGGAAGATGAATCCAGCTGGCAAACTTTATACATTTACGATTTTTCTAAAAGTCGTCAACGGGGGAGCCAATAATTTTCGCTCTCTGATGAAGTCTTCATTATGGAACATCTGAAACCTTGTTATAATGTGGATGACTTTGACATTATATCTGCAGTTATGTGCTTGCACTTCTAATAGCTCTCATACAATGAGAATTGAGCACACAAAGAGCCTCTGAAAATAGGGTAACTAAATTTTCCTCTGCATTCATACAGCGTACAGGTTTAGGAAGGTTCTCTCATGTTATTTACAATGGTTTTCTCACATTCTTCTGATTTTAATGCCGTGGTATATAAAACCTGGCAAATGTCAGCACTTGTAACTATCAACTTCCAATAAACACAATCTACAGGGATGTGAGTCTTGTAGGACACGAAAAAGAGTAGGTCACTCCATAATGAGCAGCTGCAAAGGGAGAACAAGTTAGCTCAAGACACTTTCTGTGTTTGTCAGATTTAATTTGAGGTTTTGTCTCTGCACAGATTTCAGAGACACTTGTCACAGGTGGTCGAGACATGCGAAGAACAGCTACAATGGATAATGAGGCTGCTGTGCTATAATGGTATCATAACACCTGAAGCAGCCATGGTAGCTGTTGTTTCATCATTCTTAAACATTGATTTTATTATTCTGAAATGAAATTATTACAACTCTGACCTGCTAGTGGATTCTGTGATATCAAGAAAATGTTAATAATGGGGGGGGGGGGTTTGTCTCTGTTCCTCTTTTTTTTTTTTTCTTCTACTCCCCTGCAATAGTGTCAGGTTCATCTTACTTGAGGTGTAGCCAATTATCAGCATAATCCTGCTAATAAAGCTCCTGGATAGCTGTACTGGAAAAAGAAACCAACAACAAAAACAACTGGCCAATGCTGCTAAAAGAAGCTGTATTTCCTGTTTCTCTTTATAGAACTTTTGTCAATTTTCATGTCTCTCCATAAAGGAATTTCTTATTCAGAAAAATAAATCAAGTTTTCCTTCAGGGAAACAGCTTGATCCAGGCATTAATTCACTTCCAGACGGGATCTGATCTTTATCTTTTCATGCACATTAAGCAGCACCTTACCTAGAGCAGTCCCAAACAATAAGTGGTGGAGTTTAGTCAGAGTGCAATGTCTATCCCATGCTGCTCATGTAAGCCACTCGAACCTTCCTTATTAATGTAATTCATTTTTAACACCACTGTTCTTAAATTTCTTATACTCTACCATCTGGACTCTAGCATTTATAATGTATCTTTATTTTATTATGACCTTTAAAGTTCTTAATCTTCTTACCCTTGGTTTTCCTTCATATTTTTTTTTTTGCTAAAGATATGATTTTGTTCTTTGATCCCCTTCTGCAGACTGTACATGATTTCTATGCTGTTCGGATAAGGAAAATCAGAGCCTAATGTTCACCTAGATCAGAATAATTTACAGGTACACTTATGTACCTGTTAAAATAGCCTTTTTAGCCACTTTTTTTGCCACTTTTACAGGTGTATTGGGTATGTGTTCAGAGGTTTCTTCCTTTGATAACAAGTGTGATGTGAAAAAAACTGGCCAAATAAAATTCTGACTTTGAGAATTTTCGCCTCTCCTAGACAAGCCTAGCTCCCTCTGTGATATGTTATATTTACTATGGTGCAATGCAGCTTTTAACAGCTTTTTAATATTTTCTCTTCAAAATTTTCCCTTCAGCTGCAAAAGTTGTACCTGGAAATTCAATACACAACTTCAGTCTCTCCAAGCATTCATCCACGTAGCCAGTTAGGGATTTGGAATGACTTGAGTTCAACACAGCTGGTTAGAGAGAGGCAGAACATGGCCAGCATCCTCACTCAGCTATGGTCATAAATCATCATACAACCTGGCACTGACAAATTGATCTTGGCCTAGAGCATCCAGGAGCTTTGTGAGAAACCTGGCCAGGGCAGGGCTAAAACATTAACAGCAGGCATCCTGGGATATGCTTTCAAACTTCTGTATGGAGGTGGATATGTAAACAATATGCTTTGTGGGCAAATTTCCAGGAAAATCTATTGAAATTTTTAATTTGTCTTCAATTACTTTTCCCTGAATTTTCTTTCAGTTCAGTTGCTGTCTTTGTTGTCCAAATGAGCATGAGCAAGGTGGATCTAGGATGATAATCAGGCTCATCTGTCAGCAGTGATACGAGAAAAATAGCAGTCCAGCTGCAATTTAGTGCACCGAGCACGGCTGTTAAAGGGTAACCAGTTCATCAAACTTTGCTGAAAATGATGAGGCTTTTGGGTGGTAATTTAGGATGCTTGTAGTTGGGAAACTGTTCTAATCAGACTCCAAAGCTGAGTATCTGTCACATATGGTAAATCTTCACAGAGACTGAAAATAAGCTGAGAATTAATGAGCTTCTAATTTCAAGATTGATGTCTCTTGAATGTCTCCTTTTTTTTCACAGACATTTTTCCCTTATCCCTCCTCTCCACCTCTCTGGTCTTACTCTTTTATTTATACAAATTTCTTACCTCATAAGCAGAAATTGAAGCACTTTTCTATGCATGTGTTTCTGTGTGTATAACGGAGTTTAACCTGAATGGTACAAGTAGGCACTTTGGTCTCTTAATCTACCAACAAGGGATTGGCACAACTGGGAGCTGGGGGGCAACAGGCCCAGTAAGTTATTCTGTGAAAAAACAGCATCAACTTTGTACATAATAACATATTTCTTATTAATTAGTGTCATTGAAATGCTTCTGTCTGAACATTTTAATGTTTCTATTTTCTGCTTATCTTTGTCTTTTCACTTTACCTTTTCCCCAGATTCTTATTCCGACTTACAGTCTTCATTTCTATCGCAGCTTTTCCCTCTTTTTCTAAGTTTATCTTTTTTACTTTTCCCATTCTGACTCCTCTCTAATAACCTTTTTCTCTGCTTTGTCTAGGATTTCCAACTCTCATACTACTCTCCAACACCAGTCTTTCCGCCACCTAATTTTCCAAGATCATTTGTTCCTCCATCTGCATTGCTAATGTGGAATTCACTACTTTAAATATGTCATTCTAATATGTGAATAGCTAAACCTTTGAGCATGCTCATAGAAACTAGATGTCTTCAGAAAAATGAGGAGAATCAAATTCACTTGGCTGCTAATGTGACTGATAGCCCTGTTTTATCATCTACCCGATTTCTGCTTGTTACAAAATGTTAAGGGATTTTCTTACACGTATATATAGAGGCATAACCATCAGAAAGGAATTAACAATTTGCTACAAACATATTAGCTCTTAAAAAAAGGTAAACAGGAAACCATCAATCTTTTTGAGGGGTGAGGAGCAGAGCAAGCTGGTAATGCCTATTTCTTTTTTGTAGTTTCCATGGTGCTGTTACAGAAATATTTAAAACGGCTTTCAGGCCCATTGGCTGGGTAGTGTAAGATGTGAGTATAGTAAAATAGTGTTCTTTTTCCTCATTAAAGTATTATGAGTCCTCTTTGACATAAAATCCATAACATATGGATTTGGGGAACTCTGAGTCATTAATAACACAGTGGCTTGTTTGTGGAATAAATATAAGAGAAAGATGAAGTGGAAATGAAATGTAATTGAAAAGGAAGTGAATTTTTGCGAAGATAATATACCTTACCAGTATGGTTTAGTCTACTGGTTTAACTGTAAAGGAGAATAGATTAGAATCATATTTTAATCCAGGTGATTTCAAGTGCAGCTGAAAGTACTGTTCTCGTCTTCTGACATTTTTTGAAAATCAGCAGGCAAATTAACCCCTTTTGGGGGCATAGTTTTTATTTTACCTAGTGACCATTGGACACTCAGGTCTCTTGGCAGTACCACGACCACCAGCAGGGCCACACAGGTAGAGGAGGTGTTATGGGCAACCTACAGGGCTTTAGGTCAATTGTATGAGGTTCCTATATGCTGATTGCTCATTCACTTCTCCTGGGGAGGAGGAAGACACTCTGAGCTCCTGATGCTGAGACAGGAAATGCCAAGTTCAGTTTTAATCCTACTCCTTGCTGAGGATTTGGAGAGTCACTGTGGTTTTCCTGAAAAAAGAGTGGCTTCTGCAAGTCCCCATCAGCTTCTCTGGTGTCTTTTACCTCTGCCTGTAAGGCTGGATAAGGTCGAAATAGCTCCAAGCAGCTTTTTCTTTCCCTCACACTGCAGAGAGGCATCCAGGATAAACCTGGAGGAGGGCAAGAAGGCCCTGGCTTTGGAGGGATCTAAGAGGCTGTCGGGCTGTTGGAAACAAGAAAGCTGAATCTCATTCTCTTTGTCCCATGTGCCAGATCTGTATTTTTCACTCCCACTGCCTCCCCTTACAGATTCTGTAGGGTTTGTGCCGATTTCTCTAAGTTATGGAAATATTTCATCTTTTGATGTTCACTGCTTGGATGCTGAAAGGTAAGTCTCCTTGGTACAAAGATAAACAAAATAAATCATGGAGTAGAGTTGCTGTGTTCTCATTTTCCCTTTTCCAGCATGAGATTATGGTTTCTGTGTAGACTGGAACCACAAAATTGCATTGATAGTCTCTGGGGTACTCTTGTCTTCTGGCACTGCTAACTAGGAACGTGGAGATTTCACAAGGAAATCTCCATTTCCATGAAGTATTTAAATAATCTGCTAAAACTTTTTATATAAGTAGGTAATAGAATTTTTTGATTATTTGTTTACTAGGAGGCTGCACTAGCTGAAGTTGAAGAATAGATGGATTTGTTGTTAGTATTTGTTGTTACATCAATTGACTTATTCCAAGCCTTACAAAAAGTCCAAAAATCTTTTCATAAGTGTGTATTGCAAATTGCTTGGCAAGTGTTTTCTATTGACACTAAACAAGTGAAATGACAGGTAAATTGTTTCACAGTGTAGATTACAGACTGACAGCACTGTATAGAGGGCCAGCAAAGTTACAGAAGCAGCCAGCTGATATTCACAGCATCACTTACCAATAATAGAGCAGTAATCAAAATGGAGGGATCAGGTAACACTGGGCCTCTCAAACTGGTTTTGGTCAGGGTTACAGTATGAATTTATACCCAACTGTGAAGATAAAGGAAGATTATATTACTAAAAATAATTTATTACTTATTAAAAATATGCATTCTAATATATGAGTACAGCAGCATTTTGTAAAGACTCATAGATAAATTATGCAATAAAAACCGTTCCTCTCTGTTACTCTGTTGTCAAGACTATAACTAACAAAAACATGTTGAAAAGAGCCCTCACAACCCAAGCAAGATTTATATTTTGACAAAGTAAAGCTCATAGAAGCAGGTTTCATGAACCAATAAAGCAGCCCATGGATGTGCAAATTATAGAATTACCTATTAAATGAAAAAAATAAATGCCAGAGGTTTTGGAGAACATTATGTTTGGTGTCATTGTCTGATAAATTTGTTTTAAAACGTAAAAGGATTCAAAAAGATCATTACTTAGGCTAGGATTAGTAATAAATAAGCAAAAGATTTTTTTTGCTAAAGCCCTAGGTGAACAATGGCACTTGAAAATGAAACACTGGCAAAATGCCCATCTCCTCTGGGAAAAGGCAGGAGAGCCAGCAGTTTCTCTTTGTAAGCAAACAGCCTACAGAACACAAGTGTCTTCCAGATGCATTAAGAGCTTCTCAACAGGGCACATTTTTTGTGTGGTTTTGTGATTACCTGTTTAATCATAAGTGATGGTTAAATTCAGAGGCAAATACAGGGATGGTAGGTTTTTTCCATCTGCTCTTTGGGGGTCATGTGTTTACATCTAAGCCCATTTTTCCCTCATCTGTGTGTATTTGGTTTTGGTTTCTTAATTTCCTCTCCAAATGCATCTCAGAAGAATGGAAAGGCTGAAATGTGACCACAGACTTTAAGAACCGTTTCTTCTCACACGTGTTTTTAATTTTTTTTAATATATGTCTTACTGGAATCAGACACATTCCAGCACGCACACAGGGTAGAATTTTCCTACTGCAGCAGTTCAAGCACAAGACACTTGCACAGTTCCTCATAATGATCTACCTGTGTGAATGGGGTGAGGAGCGTTCACACATCAAAATAAATACAGTGCCAAATTCAGCATTTTGTGTATGAAATATTACATAGTAGAAAGGAATTCTTTACTGTGAATCACGGGAGGAGGTTGTCCAGCAAGGCTGTGGATGCCCCACTCGTGGAAGGGTTCGAGGACAGGATGGATAGGGCTCTGAGCAACCTGGTTTATCCTCCCCACGACAGGGTCTTTAAGGCCCCTTCCAACCCAAACCATTCAATGATTCTGTGGCCATTGGGCCAGACTGGACTAGAAGCAGCAGCAAGAGGAGTTCACTCCATCATCTCTGAGGACTGTAAGGCAAGAGGAGCTGTTTTATCCTTGCCTGGCTAACCCATGATCCTGGGGCAAGAACTCCTGGGTCGCTGTGCTCAGGCCAGGAGAGAGTCTTGGGGGGAAGGACCCCCACAAGCACAGCAGTACTCAGTGAGGCTGCCACACAGGGTGTGTTGGCAAAAACCTGTGGTTCTTCTCAGAGCAGGAGCTCTCCTGGTTTCTCATGTGGAAATCATCAACAGAGTTTTCATACTTGTTTGGCTTTCCAAAAAAAAAAAAAAAAGTGGTTTTGTTTCTACCTCCTGCAGGATTCTGAGCTTCTGCTTGTGCTGAAGAATCACCTACAAGACCAACCAGAGAGGTTTTGCTTTAATGCTTAGGATCTGGTTTGGGGAAAAGCTGCATCTATTTCTACATAAGAAAAAAAGCCCTGAGGAGGCTCATGCTTGTGACTTGTATAAAAAAGAGGGGACATGCTACCTTGGTGTAAAAGTGTGTCCAAGGCTTCTACTGGGGATCTGAATTTGGCACATCAGCACTGGGAACTGCATCCAGGACCAGCCATTCCCTGTCCTCGGGGCCAAGCGATGTGGAACAGTTGTGTCTGCGCTGCTCTGTGGAGCCTGCTGACTGCTCTGCTTGGCTTCTCATGGTGTCCCCACAGTGCTGAAACACCATTATTCTCTGCAGGTTTCTTCTTGAGCTCGCATGTCTGAAATACAGTGAGAATCCCGTACCAAGAACACCTTCACAGCCCAACACTGAGGTGCTTTGTGGGAGGCATGGGACGTACGAGGCAGCAGAGGCACTTGGGACAGTGGTGAGAATGTGTGCTTGTTTCAGAGGGAATTTTGTTTATATTGTTTAACCTTGATATGGAACAGAGTAGCAATATATTTAGATTATCACACAGTAAAAAAAAAAATAAATAAAATAAAATAAAATTAAAACCTCCAATACAAAATGCATCTTTTTTCTAAACTTGTGCTGACCCTCCTGGCTGTGAGTGGGCCTCAGAGGGGGCATCCAGCAGCTCTGCAGTAATAGTCTGAATGCAACAGTGCTTCTTCAGTCACCGTTACTCCCGCTTCCCAAAATTGCTCCTATTTTAAGCCATCAATTTACAGACTGAAATCATGTTGGCTTTGTAATGGATTCAGATACTCCCCAAACAGATAATGTTTTCAAATAGGAGATCTCATCCAGTGTCTGGGCCCTGTACACCTGGGTGATATTGGCGTGGCAATGCATAACAGCAGATTTTGGATTACCTCTAATAGCTACTTCTATAACTGGGTGCTTTAGCTACCCCGAATCAAAGAACAAGCACCAATCTTTTTGCATTTTTTCTTTTTTTTTTCTTTTTTTTTCCTTTTTTTTTTTGTGTGTGTGGCACATTTGTAGTTTCTAAGGATCAAGTCAGTGAAGTGCTGCTATAATGCTCAAGGAAACAAATTTAGACTTTCCACATGCCTCTGATCCTATGGATTAGATTAAAAGAAGATTTTAACATATTGTTTATTATTTCTGTTAAATTCAAACAGTTGTTTGTTGTGGATTTGTTGTTTTATTTTTGGGTTTTGGTTTTTTTTTTTTTGTGTGGAACAGAATAATGTCCGTGTTTATATTCTGTATTCCATATCTAATGCTTTTGGTGTTAAGTATGCATTCTGTGTGTGTTTTACAATGACTGCCCCAACGCACACACTCCACATATGTTTCCTCTCCTGATTTGAATAGAAATCTAACACTGCAAGTGAAGAATACTGAACTACTGTTTCACAAGCTGTCATTTAAGTGATAGGTGGTAAATTGGAATTTTGCCATGCAAATTAGTTAATGCTCAGATGAAGCCAGTGTTTAACTATTCAAATAAGATCTCAGTCTTGATCAGCTGTTTCAGCTTATATCTCCAGTGAAGCAGACAACTAGCTTTCAGCTGGAGCAGACAACTAGAACTCCACAAAACCATCAACTCTGTTCACTTAGAGCCATCTCAGTAGATCAAATGATGTTCAAACAGCACTGATCTGTAACTATCAGCTCGAAACAGCCATAGATGTTGTTTCTTCAGGCAAAAAATTGTCATAGTGGTAGTATGTTGAAAGGAAAATTTACATCTCTGGAATCCACTATATCCAGAAATGTAAAAATGCAACAAACTCACAGCATGACCTTTTTTTTTAACAAGAACATATGTAAAATTCAGACACAAAGAATAGTATATTTAGAATCTTAGTGGGAACCAGGAGTAACTCCTATAGCAAAGTTCCCTAAGCCAACATTTTAGACACATGTAACCTTTTCAGCACTTTGCTACTGCTTTTGTTCACGGAAGACCTTTGAAATCCTTTAGGAAGAAAACCCCTTGGCTATACAAAATGCCCAGCATCAGTCTTTACCTGATAAATCTCGATGCTGTTACACATTTATAGCACTTCATTTCAACTTATTTTTTCTTGGATTCCTTAGGGAAATTTCAACAACGCGTCAAGTAACTGAGAGGGAGACATCTAGAGAGCCAGTCCTGCTCCCTCACCAGGAGACCTACAGCAGCCTCCCTTACCCCTGAGAGGTACCAAAGGCATCATAAGAGCAATGGGGAGGGAGAGCATCTTTCCCAGTGCAGGTTTTCCTCACAGCCCTTCGCTGGAGTTCCGTCGAAAGAAGCACCACAGTCCTTTGGAGGTGAGGAATAAGTACAGCTGAATTTAATTGCACCTGGGTCCTCACAGTTATTCTCTGCTGCTCACATATGCCTTTCCTATGGGCCAGAGTGACAGCTGCTTTGCCAGCTAAAACACTTGATCCTGCAGTACAGGTGATAGTAACCCATGCTGTGAGTTCATAGCACGATGCAAGTGATGATGGAAGATGGGGAGTATAGCAGAAGTGTTATGCTATTTCAAGAAAAGAGGGCACAGGAAAAAAATGATTGCTTTCCACTGCAAAAAATAAAATCTGGTCACCTCTGCCTTCAACAGTGCGAGTGCTGTTGTGCATGGGATAGTGAGGGTGACGTTTTGTCATCAATGCTGCTTTCTTCAGCCTGCTCAAAAAAGTCCAGATTTTCTCTTGAGAGGTTTGTCAGCATATGTCTTCTAAAAAATTTGGAAATACTACCCACATCAGACACATCTGATCTTCTCTTAGGTCCCTCAAGATAACATGATAAAGGCTGTACCTAGTTAGATGCTGCCTGCCACAAGGGCTGGCAGGGACAGAAGGACCAGTCTCACTCACTGGCTCTTCCTGAGCTGATGGGGATGGGGTGTGTTGGTTACCTCAGCTGCTACCAGGGTAAACAAGCTAAAGGAGTTTCTGAAGACATACAGAGTGCTGAATTTTCCGAAAGAGGGAACCACTGGGGGAGCCAGGGCAGAAGAAGGAAAATGGGGGCTGATGTCTATGAGTGGAAAGAGAGGTGGGAGGAGGAAGGCAAAGAGTGGGAGAAGCATCAGAAAAACAGGACTTACAGAGATTGGGGTTAGGTAATGAAGGCTGGAATCAGCTCCAGGTTTTGGAAGCCACCAAGCAGAGCGGGGGGACAAAGCAAATGATGCTCTGGAGATGCTTGGAAGAGGACACTGAACTCAATTTAAAGGGAAAGGCTGCTACTCTAGTGTTACAGTTAGCAATCCTAGCAATGTCCTTTGAACAGTTCTTTTTATGTAGTTTTATGAAATGGGCTATTTTCACTGTTCACTAAAATGCATTCTACTCACATTCTGTTCTTTATATGCATCTTAGCAGCATCTACACTGTTAAGACATCTGCTGGAAGTGCTGTAGGTAACCAAATCAGTTTGGGCTAGCCTGGCATTTCTCCTAGTGTTCTGATTCAAAGATGAAATGTATTGCTATCTTTTGCAAGATGTTCACAAAGCAACTCTGTACAAAAGGAGACTGTACAGCAAACCACCCTTTGAAATCTCTTTACAGTGTTTTTCCATTAAAACAACAAACCTTGGCAACCACCATCCACTCTTTTCTGATTTGCAGCCAGCCAATTATACCACTTAAAATGCACATGATTAGCAAGGAAGCAAGTTCAAGGCACTGTCATCTGCTTTTTTGTAGTTCTACTTGTGTCTTAGGAGGCACTTATTTTTATCTTCTCTTCTGTATGTTTATTTCCTTCACTGGTTTTGTTAATCCCTGCTACATGCAATAATTCCCTTGTAAACATTATTTTAGCAGTGATCTTGCAGTGTTCTGAGTGTCTTCTAAAATACCAGATACAAAGAATTCAGTTGCCTCTATTTCTTAGTGTGTCTTTCAGTCACGAGATTAGGTCTGATGGTTTCAGTGGGAAGATCTGCAAGAGGGAAAATTGCTCCAGTGGATCAGGACCTGAAAAACCATATTCTATTTTTGTGGCAATAATTACTGTAAGGTCTGTAATCAGAAGGGCAGGCATGCTGGCTAGAGTGGAGATGAAAACAATAGGATGGCCTTCCTCATGGCCTCACCATCCAAGCACGACCAAATGACCCTACTGAGCATTTACGATGCACTGAGGCCCATAGGAGCAGCCTGGCTTCTTTTTGCTCCAAAAGCATAACTGTGATGCAAATTTAACTGTTTCAGGGCAGCTCTAAATAAAATATTTTCCCATCATAATGTTTTTTCTCTTGGTGAAGTCATAATAATGATAAATTTCTTATGGTACAGACATTTTTGTATTTAACACTCTGTACTTTGTGCCACAAAGCACAAGATTGGAGCTTCATTTTCCTGTAATCTCAGTAAGAGTGAGATCATAGATTATGAAGAAATGCACATATATATGCAGTGAGTGTTAAAAAAATTTAGGAAAACACTGAAACATTTCAATTTGGTATGATTCAATATGATTTACTAAATCAAGGGGTTTAAGATTTTGCATGAAGAGTCCTACAGATAAAATAAATCATTACAGGTCTTCAGGTTTAGTCTTTATCTAATCTTTTTCATGAAAATATTTTTTTTTCCAACTGATTACAAATGTGTACTTTCTTGCTCTGCTGTCTTGTCTAACATTCATATCACGTGAGGAGATTTCAATTTTGCACTGGGAACTCTCTGTTTCTAACTTTGCTTGAGCATGTTCAAGGCTTTCTGGTTTAAACCTAATTCTCCTGCCTCTAAATAAGATTTAAGTATTAAACACTCTTAATCAAAACTGCATTTTCAACAGAAGGTCCCTGGCCAACTTTTTCTTTATGCCTATTCAGATCATGTCACAGTGGCCCCAGGCCCTGACTGGTGACTACCATAAGAAAATATGATAACAATAATAAATGTCAGCTATGCATTTAACCCCCCATGAAACCTTTTGTTAGGTTTCTCTGTCCCCGTTGTAGCACTGCAATGGAAATGCAAGAATGAGAGCTGCTAGAAGGAGCAGAAACTAAATTTGGCTACTTGCAATAGCCATAGAAGTGGATGAAGCTGAGGTGCAGTTACTCCCACCAGAGATCTACATGTGACACACTGTCTGACCCACATGGTTTTGACTTCTTCTCTCCTACCCCACAAGAGTAAGTACAATATTCACCAGAATCACAGAACGGGTAAGGTTGGAAGGGACCACAGTGGGTCACCAGATCTCACTTCCTTGCTCAAGCAGGGTCACCCCAGAGCACATTGCACGGGACTGTGACCAGAGGATTCTTGAATATCTCCAGTGAGGGAGACTCCACACCCTCTCTGGGCAATCTGTTCCAGTGCTTGGTCACCTGCACAGTAAAGAAATTCTTCCTCATGTTGAGGAACTTCTTGTGCATCAGTTTCTGCTCATTACCTCTTGTCCTATTGCTCAGCACCTCCAAGCAGAGCCTGGATCCATCTTCTTGACACCCTCCCTTCAGATATTTATGGACATTGATTTCCACAAAATTATCAGCTGCAGGTGAAAGAGTTTTTAAGTATCTCTGCCTAGCCTTTTGCCTATCTACTTTTGTATCCTATCCTATCCTATCCTATCCTATCCTATCCTATCCTATCCTATCCTATCCTATCCTATCCTATCCTTAAACTGATGTAAACACTAAATAAAGTTACCCACACGTGATGTAGGTTACGCGACATGAGCTTGAAGTGTGGACCTGAACAATCTGTGTACCCTCACCCTGTGCACTTAACCTGTTCCTATGATCAAATCTACTCCTGCCAGTGCAGGGGGCGTCAGATGCCACTTGATCCTGTCACAAGTGAAAAAGCAGCTTGTCTGATGTCAGACAGGCGTTATGTGTCTGTGCTCGTTTTTCTTCAGGGGTAGGAATCAGTGGAACCCCAGAGTGGGTCAGTTTTACCTCCTTTTGTGTTGCTCATCTTCAGTTGCTGCACTTTAGGCAAAAACAGCATGAGTCTGAAAATCTTATTTAAAGATTTTAAAAGTATATGCAGAAAACAACTCAGCTGCAGGTTCCTTTCTTTATTCATGACACCTTTGTTTTGTTTTCAGCAGTGAGAACACCGTGGAGTGTGAAGTTTTTCTTTTGTTTGTGGCTGCCTTCTGTACCAGTTTTCTTTCATGTTGGCATAACCAAGCAGAACAAATCTGTTTGCAAGGAAAGGAGAGAAATAGACTGGATGATTTTGGTTTTAAGTTAAATGTTTTCAGAAGTCCAAGTAGCATAAACAATCTAATTTTAGCATCAAATCTGACTTGAGTTTATCTCATTAAAAGCTCCAGTCAATTGATTTAGGGTATCTTCTGCTATATTTGCCTTGGAGGTATTTTCTCAACAGATGGACATGACATTTTGCCATTTTATCTAGTGTTTCTCATGAAGACTGCAGTAGTATGATCAATTGTCAGTAGAAATAACTTTGAATTTTCTCATTACTGCAAGACATTAAGATGCCAGGGTGTGATTTACTTCAGCAAGTGACTTTTATTTCATCTATTTTTCAGAAATCCTGTGACTTGTTTAAATTTCCATTTCCCTGGCAATGTATCTATGTGTATTGGGAAACAATGAGAGACTTGACTAACACACTGAAAGCATTAAGGATTTGAAGCTGCTCTGCAAGGCAAATACAACAGCAGCACATTGAGCCACATGAAACCAAAGCAACCACCTGGAAAAGAAGGAGAGAAGAGCTTAGGCTATTAGCACAGTCTCTGAAACCATTTTGTCAACAAAATACTCTTCTTTAGTGTGACTGCAAAGATAAGGAGTGACATGAAAGTGAAAAAAATGAGAATATCCAACTACCTTAAAAGTCTGAAAATATGCAACATATTTCTTCTGGTCTTTTGCATCTGATATAACTTTTTTTGACTTCCTGGCAACTGGAATTTCCCCTCATACAGCTTGATTAATGGAAGTGCAGTGAATGGCTATGTAAGAGTCAAACCAAATCCACACTTCAGCGTACACCGTACGTTCCTGTGTAGTGGCTGCACTGTAGGTTCCTCATGCTGCTGTGTGCTGGAGGAGGGCACTCAAATATGAAGCTGGTGACAACTGGTGTGCCTATCACATCAGGTACATGATATTTAACTGAGTTCACGTGGTTAAAATGCAGTGCTGTGGCAGGAGTCAGGTGGGATTGGTGTTATTCATATCCACAAATGGCTCTGAGGAAAAAAAGTTCAAACGATTGAGTTATTTCTTGATTTAAACTCAGACCTCAATAACCACTGAAAGGATGTTCCCCATGCAAAACCTATTATTAATTTTCAAGCTCTGTTGCTTGGCAGTCTGGTGTGTTTCTTTGGGCATCTTCTTCAGCATCACAGCCACGGAGCAGACCTGCTTGGCTGCCTGGGGGAGGCATCCCTCCAGGCTGGGCACGTGTGAAGAGCTACTCTGCCAGTGGCAGTGCTGGCCTTCCCTTCTGGAAGAAGACACGGTGATTTCAGTCACTGGGAGAGAGAGGTGGCTGTGGCAGTAACTAAAGAGAGCACTGTTCTTCCTGGCACCCAAAGGTGTTTTCACAGGGGGTGGTAAACGGAATGACAGACCTTCTGTTCAGAGGCACTTTTATAAAGAGGAGCTCAAGTGCTGTTAGGTTTCTGTGACTGTTTAACAGTTAACTCTGTAATGAGTTTTTCTATCTACCTCTGACATACTTGCATGTCTTCTTTATTTTACCAACCAAAGAATTTGAGTCCAAAACCAGAGGTAGCACCTTTACAACCTGAGCAAGGCGCAATTGAAAAACACTTAACAATTTCTTAGTCAATATTTTAAAAATAGACTTATAGCATTTAGGATTAGCAGCAAGAAAACTTTGTCGCCAACACACAGAGTAGTTGTAACACCACAGAAACCTCCTGGAACAAGCTATTCCCATTGTACCCTTAATTGAGCAGCAGATATACCTCAATGACTAATGGACTGCTCTGGATGCTGCTTGTATAGCAAGTTTCCCCTACAGCTACAGGACAATATAGTTTTTTGTAACTAGTCCCTGTTTTGGTGAGAGTGCACAGCTACATGTGCAAATAAACCTAGATGGAGTTAGTAACTGAGTGATGAAAGGATCCTCAGTGGTGTAGTATGCCCAGAAGAAAGATCAGGTTGGATCTTTGCTTTCTGATAAATGGGCAATGTTAGCTACTGGAACAAATAAATGTTTCCTTCTGAAACAAAACTGGGCGTGAAGGGCACTTTCAGGTTTTTTCCTGACATGCAACCAGGATCTGTCCATCAGATCCTCATCCAGGAATGAGGACTGTAGGCTTCATCATGGAGCAACAGCGTGGACAGAAAACATTTGTGCTTTACTTGGAGCTGCACAAATCGACCTGACGAAAGAGCGCCTGGGATAGTGAGTATCATAATATGTTCCACTTGTCAAATCTATCTGCTTTTTATTTTCTCTCTGACAATTGACATTTTCACATAAATGCCACATAGAAAATAAAAGCTCTATCTCTCTCCATAATAATTTTAGTGTTAATATGGCCCTGAACAATTATTTTGTAATGTACATTTTAAAATGTTTAAACAGTCTGAAACGCTGTGGTACTCTGATGACCCTCTGGACATATTTAGTTTGCCTGAAATATGGCCAAATGAACAATTTAGACATACTGGGGGGAAAATTCAACTACTGAAAGAGAATTAGAGTGTTATCATAATTAAATATGGAAGTCTTCAGAATATCAAAGCAGGTCATAGGATCCATATATTGTTCGGGGGGAGTTTTGGGTGCTGTAAAAAATGCGGGACAGTGAATCAGTCATCTACAGAAGTTAATAGGAAATACTACTCTTGGATAGGACATAATTAATGCACAGCCTTTTCTTCCCCTACATACCCTGAAATATCCCCAGATCCTGGGTGAAAGTCTCTCCTTTTTAAAACCAGTGAGGAATTAGGACTATATTGGGAAACACTGGAATGGGTGCTCTTTTTGTATGGTCTCTGGCTGAAAAGGACACTCAGGATGCTCTGCAGCATCCTTTATCTGAGAAGATTTGAACCCAAATCTCACCGGAGAGTACCCTAATTAGCACTCTGGGGGCCAGCCAGCCTAGGCTGAGGTTTCACACTCCCATTACCTTTTGTTGGAGCTGCTCTGACATCTGTCAGATTTTATATTTACAGAATTTATGTTTAAGCACCTGTACATATCCTGTACCATCCAGCACCACCAGGGCAAATGGTCAAGGTGGCAAACTGCTGTTCCATATTAAGGGACGTGGGAGATTATTCTCTTGGAAGGTTTGGGTTGTGTGGTTGTGCATTATTAGGGCTAGGTGTAGTTTTTGAGGATATAAATCAGGCATCTAATTGATACTTTAGATGCCCAGATCTCCTTTAATTCCCCATGGGACCTAGTCTTTTGTACATATTCTTGAGGTTTTCCGAAGAAGGACCTTCTTTTTTAGCTGAGTAAGAAAATTATGCATAGAAATCTACAGGCTTATTATAAAATCCTGACTGTGCAGTAAAGATGCAGCTGCTTGCAATTCATCATCTGACTTTCCTTAAGTTCTATTGGTGGATGGCCTCAATAGACACATTTCTGCCACTGGATGTAACACTGCTTGTATTCATACGCAGTATTTAAAAGTACTTATGTAGCTGCATAAAACATCCAGGTTTTATGTCTGTTATGCTTTGTTGTTTCTTTTTCTTTGTTATCTAAAAACTGCATAAAATGGCAGGTTTTTGTCCACCTACTAAATGGAAGTCTATTCATAGAAAACCTCATAGATATCAGTGAGATTTCATGCTACTGAGGCCTGCCTGTGCAGATCAAATTGTCTACAGCCTGATTCAGTGAGGCCATTCAAGTGCATGCTCAAGTCCATCTTCCCTCCCTAAAATCCTCATAGATGAGATATGTTCTATTGATTTTAACTGAGTTGAGCAAAGCTCTAAAATCAACCTTATGCTAAAGTGCTTTGTTGGTTAGAATGGACTACATCTGGTGATAAAAATTGAATTTACTTATGTACCCTTGTGAATCAGTGCCTGTTTTTTGAACATAAGTTTTGAAATTTGAAAAAATAGTTCATTAATTATTTCATCATTTTAGAAATAATTTGTTAAGGTCTTTTCTGCTAAATGGCAGCACTTAAAAATGAAATAGAATAATTCTTCCTACCTTTGCCTCTGCGACTTAGATTATTTCTGAAAACTCCCATGTTATGCTTCAAAATTATTTCTCTCTGCATGTGCTGAATCAAGAGACTCCCCTGCTCAGTCAGTTGAAAGTAATGTGGAGCAAAAAACTCATTCTTTTGCTTACAGTAAGTCTGAATCTCTGGCAATAATAGTATCTTCTACAAATGTTGATTACATCCTTTTTTTGTTCGACTATGAAAAAAGAGGTGCTTATGGATGCAATATTGGGCATACTTTTCTGTTGAGCAATAGGCTATGTTCCTCTTGCAGCCCTTGCTTATTTAGCACAACTACAAAATAAAGTCAAAGTGCTCTTGGGAGGGTAATGACAAATACATTTACATGTGCCAGCTTCCTTTTTCCTTGTAGTTCAATGCACAGCGTGCAGACAGATGCAAACTCGAACTTCAGAGAACTGGACTGATAAAGGACTTCATCTTGGCCAGGAAAGAACCATTTGGTGATGAAGCTAGAGAATATTCTTATTGTTCATGGCCATTCATTTCCACACCTAATTTGGAAAAAAAAAAAAAAAAAAAAAGCCAATTATCTCTGGATGAAACATTTTCAGTATAGATTATGATTTACTCAGAAATCAAGCCCAAACTTAATTTATGTGATTAATCCTTTATGGATTTTCTTTTGTTATTCAATACAACTGACTAATGACTATTAATACCACCTGGGAGAAGGAGATTATGCAACACTAGAGTGGCATGATGTTCATACACTAGGTCTGTGTTAATTCACCATGCAGCTGTCCAAAAAAACCCAACCCAGAAACACGGCACATGGGTATGTACATGGGAGAGAGGAAGGAAATAATGATAATTGTTTAGACAAGAAATAAAGTAAACCTTTTGACATCTATGTCTGCTTCTGCTGGACAGGCAACTACTACGCAACCAGGTTTCATGAGTGGTTTCTTAGTGTAGAGCATTTTCATTCTTCAGCTACCTGCAACATCTGTTCTCAACACTGACAGTGTAAGAAGTCTCTTACCCCACACTTTTTCATACAAAATAAAGACACAACTCAGCCACAACTTCCACAGTAGCAACGTACAATGCTCAATAAGCATTGTATATAATTTCTATTGTGAGAAAAAACTGCTATTGTCATGCAGCCTTAGTTTTAAAATCTCAGAACAGATGGCCATACTTCGAAATCATGAGTATTCTCCATAGACAAAGGGCTTTTGTCCAAATGGATCTGAGTGCAGAATCGGGGCCTATATATATGGAAATGCAAACTTTTACAATATTGCACGACAGGGTCTGTTGATACACAGGGAGAGTAAGAACAGAATGCAGTTGCCACAGTTTAGGTGACAGTGTAAATGCCTTGAAGAATGTGCAAAGCTTGGTTTTGTTCCAATATAAAGTCTCTTCAACCAGGGAAAAGTCTCGTTGTAAGCTAAAAATTAGGGAAGAAGAGTTGCTGAGGAATTTTCTCCCCTCAACACCAGCTAAATTATGTCAAATTTGAATTACAAAATTAAAGCTATAATGATTATGAAGAATAAAAAGGTATCTTGAGATTATAAATATGAAGGGTTTATGCAAAAATGAATACCATTGTTTTCATACTCATACATTCTGGACTTCTCTGGAGTCTCTTGAGTAGAAACAATATAAAGTTCTAAGGTTTTTTTTTTCTTCTTATCACCTTTTCATTTTGATCAAAGAAGCCATTATTCACCACAAATGCCAAGTTTTGCTGAGTATAGTTTTCCCAGATTTACTGGGGAATTAGAAATTTCCTCAATTTTTCAATCTGCATTGAAAACTGTCTAGGTGTTTGGTAGGGTTTTGCTTGTTCATTTGTTTTTCTTCTGTAAAACAGGGATCATGAAGGACATATGCTGAAATATCTGGAGAGTAGAAGGAATAGGAACTGGTGAATAACAAGGGGGGCAAACCAAGCTGATCAAATTGAAACTGTCTTAGGTAACTGTATAAGAGTTAACATTGCTACTACAGTTGTACTCCTTTTTTTTCTCCTTGTTGTCTCTTAAACATATCATAAATCAGTGAAATTTTGGCAGAACATTTCCTATTGCTGATGCTGATGTAAAACTTCTGAGTAAAAGCACATAAAAATTACTTGATCTATGATTCTTGTTAAATTAGTTACCAACATTGAAATGAAAGGGAGAAGGTGCAAATAAAAAGTGTTAGAAAGTATTATAGGGGAAACTTCTGATAGATGAAGAAAAGAAATCAGTTATTTTGCCAGGATATTAAGCTGGAGAACTACAAGAGACAGAATGATGTGCCAGTTTAAAGATGTAAAGTTCACAAAGAGTAGGCTACCTGCTTATGTTCATTCTTACTAAGAAAAACATATAAATACCTGGTAATATTTTTGCCATGTTCATAATTCTGTGAACCCCATGTATACTGCAAATACTGCCATTTAGTGATACGTGGATTTGGGAAAAACTGCTGATTTGGGACACAGATGAAGGAAAAAAGATGAGCCATGAATAAAGATTCATTTAACTTTATTTTTTTCATTTTTTATCATCAATGTGTCACCATCAACACAACTTCTTCTCATGTGTCACTTCCAGTCTCTTTATAGCCTATACAGTCAGAATTGCCCAAATTTGTGACTATTTCCAAATGATACTGTAGAGCATACAAACATTTTGCAAAAAAAGTTCATAGACAGTGAAAAGGAAGACAGTGAACAATTACAGTTATTTTTACAGCACAGAGAACGATTTCCATACTTTTGGGAAATTACTGGCAGAATCTGTGATCTTCCAATAGGACAGCATTGTGTAGATTTTTAATACTTTGTCAAAATAACTAAAGTGCTCTCTTGTCCCATGAAAAATATCTGAGAATTTGCTGCTTTTTAGTGATGACAATCTAAATAGGATTTTCTAGCCTTATTTCAGGAGCACAGTCCTTAAAACGTCACTAAACCAGGTGTCTTACTGAAAAAAACCTGAATAAATTGAGTGTGGGATCCGAGTTAGTAGATATTCAGCATCAGGCAATTAATTTGATTGAAAGCTATTAATATCATCTCATTAGAAGCATTAGAAGAAACAACTTCCATTATTAGACTTCTAGCTTTTCAAAAGGACTATGGCTAGGTAAAAGGCATTCTTTTCCACTCCTGCATTTATTAAAATCTTCACTGAATACCTTTTTCTATATTTAGGTGACGATATCACAGCTCATTACCAGTGAACAAATTAGTTTGAATCAGAATCCAATCTACCTGTCGTTCAAGGGAATAAGGGTGCATGGGAAGTGTTCTCAGTGATGTTCTGTAAGGGATCACCTGCCCTCTTGCTCACTAGAACAGGTCAGTAAGGGACAGGAAAGCACTGAGGATGTACATGTTTTTTCCTGCTGACCTGAGATGTGAACATTTTGAAGAGAGAAATGTTGGATTTTTGTCACCAGTGGGAATCTTTTCATCTTTCTCCCTTAACATCTTCTGGATCAATCAAACCCTTTCTGTTGACTCAGAGCAAATATTTAGGTCCTATTTGGGAAATCTTTGACTAATGCTAACCAGCAGAGGTAAAGAGATGGATATAGGTGCTGTGACAAAGCTGTAGGAAGTTTTGTCAGCCTGGAGCTGAGGTGGTTGAGAAATGGGAGACCCAAGTTCATTTAGTCCACGCTTGGGGCACTGACATTTCAGCAACTCCATCACTGGGGTCACTTGTCATTGCTGAGAGAATTATTTTCATTCTTCTGGGCCCCAGGAAATTTGTTATTACCCCAGAACCTGTAGGACAGCTGTAACAGGGGCTATTGTGAAAGGTCATGAAGCCTGATGGCTTGGGCCTGCCAGGATCAGCAGATATGGGTCCAAGCAGAAGAGGAAAAAAACTTTGGTTCCTCCTATTTCCTCCATGATTGTCCAAAGCACAATACTAATAAAAGGTGAGTCCCAGGCCTTCTGGTTTTCACAGGCAATTTATGTGTGTGTGTGTGTGTGTGAGAGAGAGAGAGACTGAAATCCAGCAGAAACCTTTTGATGGATTTGACCCAGTTTTGCGACTATTTTTCAGGTCAGCTGAACCTGTTCTTTTTTGATGAATAAATCATTTGTCTATATTCTTCTGCTCTGCTCTAATGGGGTGAACAATTGATGGTGGTGAGGTGATGTATAACGTTCATCCATCTTACTACATGGTCACAATAACTGAGCTAAGTAGTTAATTAAGGTAGATGTACCCCAGCAGTGCATCTTCTTCAACCACTACAGCCTCACCCCTGAGCAAAGGGAAATAGAAGAACAGTTCAGGGCTGCTGAATGTTTTGGAGCTTTTGAAGGTTACTTAAAGACTGAGTGAACTTCTTGACCAGGATTTTCTCAGTCTAGGCCAGCTGTCAGATATCACACCACTGAAAATAATCGGAGGCCCATCTTTTTCCAAACTATTGTTTATTTGGAATTAAAGGAAATTTCTCTTTGGAATAGTACTTCTCTCCTAATTGATGAAAAAGAATGTTATTCAGTCTTGCAATGAATAAGACATTTGCTAAAAGTTGACCAAATTTTAAACATTCTGTTCTTTAGATTAGTCACTGTGCATTGCAGATCATCTCAACTGAGTAATTAATTTCCTCTTCTGAGTTTTTGCATTTCTTTGACCTTGAAATTTTGGGATGACAAAAATCCTGGGAGAAAAAGATGCAGAAAAATGCCGATTTTTTTTTTTTCCACTTAGTTCCAATTAACTGTAACTAGGATAGGGACTTAGTTAAAACCTGAGGCAAAAACAAAAGAAAACCTCTAAAGCAGGCACAGTGTTTGTTTTTTTTTTCTAATGGGCTATTATTTGAAGTGAATGTGTGTTGTAATTGACAATTACGTCTTACAGACTTGAAATTGTTATGAAGGTGTTTAGGTCTTATCACACCTTAATTTTCCTTTTTACAGTTACAGTGTAATGAAGCATATAATGCAATGATGTACAATGCAGATGGATTAGTCTTAAAATGGATGGAGTAGTACTATGAGAGCACAGTGGTTTTTTATGCCAAGCAAGGTGTGAAACTATCATAATAAAGATGACTTATAAATTTATTATATTTTGCAAGTGCTGTCTGTCAGGTAATGTTTTGTCAAAATGGGCTTGTTAAAGAAAAATAACAACAGCAGTAATCTTGGTAATAAGAATTCTCTTAGAAGGTAAAAGGTGCTTTGTTAACTAAACCAAGTAAACTACCCATTTCAGTTTTGATTGCCTGTTGGTTCATGCCTCTTCTTTGCTAAGGAGGGATTAGGCTAACTGCTTAAAACAAAAGAAATGTCTATTTGAGTCTTGATTTCAGTATCTGAGTTTGATTATCCTGTTTGTGTGGTAAAAGCAGTCGATTTTTTTGTGCCGTCCTCTGGCAAAATTGTGGATGGATTTTAGACCCAGGACATTTTCAGGCCATGCAGAAAGAGAAAGAAATGGTAAATTATGATAACATTATTACCTATGTTGTGTTTCATGATCTTGTTTATTTCTATTTAAATAACATCCAGAGATCTGATATAAGGACAGAACTGTGGAAAGCACTGTATGAACACATGGCACAAGGCAGTCCTTGTCCAAAAAGAGGCTATGATCTAAATAAAAATGTGTATAAAGAAGTGAAATAACTACTAACGGGCCAACTACCAGGTTTTTTGATTTCCATTTCAGTGTACTCTGACTCACATCACCTTTTGCAACACACATCCCATATCTGCTCTGACTAATTTCTTCTGGGGAGACAAGGGTAGCGCGAAATCATCTGTGCGTTACACAAGTGGTTCAACCGTGGCGTATTTCTCTGATTTCCTTCAAAATAATTTCAGTGTGGTTACCCAAGCATGTAAAATGGTCAATAAGTAGAACATAGAAAATTTAGTTTCAAATGCAAAATTCAATTGTTCCGGTGATTGAGGAATAAACTTCTTAGTGAAATGAAATTATTTAGGTTTCTCTTGAGAACAGAGCCAACGTAAAACAATTAGCAGCATTCCAGAGAATGCAGAATTTGGAACATGTGAAGAATGGGAATTAGTTGTTGATGTTCCAGGAGCAATTGCTCCCAGGGACCTCATATCTCTTAAATCAGCTAGAAGACCATCTGCTCCAAAGGATTTATCAATTACTATATTCCTGTTTAAAGGAGTTTTAGGTATTCAGTTATACTTCTCTCTGCCTCCTTTTTGTTGAAAAGCTTTTGAGCTTTCATGAAAGCTTTCCATCCAAATTTTCATGATGAAGCTCCAACTGAAATGTGGCTTGCTCTAAATGTCATCATCCACCCAAATGCAGGCTCCATTTATAATGATTCCAATATCTGTTGTGTCTGAAGCATAAAATATATAAAAATCTAACACTGTTTGAACTAATAAAATACCACATTCCTTTTAGTTTTTAGCTTGTCTTAGGCAGTGGTACAGTGAAAACAGGGCCAGTTTCTTGATTGGGTGCCTGGCCTATAATTTTTAAATACACAGGAAAGTCTATGTTTTCTAACATCTGCCATTAAAATAATCTTGGAAACTTTTCTTCAAAACTTCTGCCCCCAAACTGATTCAGCCCACACTTGTCAGATTATATGTTCTTTGAAAGTCACTTAAGCTGGACTCCTGGCATCTTCTCAGTATTGAATATTATAGGTCATATAACTGGGTTATAAAGATCATTTTTACATCCTACCATTAGATCTCAGGGAACTAGGGGATTGGTCAATAATGACAGCACAGTCTTAAAAATATTTATTACGCAAACCATGTACTTTATATATATACATACATCTTGTTCCTGCATGGAATTGTTATATCAAAATGTTTACTATAAACACTTCATCTTTAGGATATTTCTCTTTCATCAAAGTTTCTTGTGCTTGATCACACTTCTGTGCTTTTTTTTAGCAGAACAGCAAGGGCATGTGTCCCTCCATAACTGCTCGGGGCTGGGCTCACTGTGGCAGATCAGTGGAGCTCTGGACTGTACCAGGAAATCCAGAGCCATCTGGGTCTGTCCTGGCAGTTGGATGATTTCACCCTAGCCCGTGTTGCTGGTTGTTTGTTTTCTGTTAAAAAACATTTCTATTTATTAGGAAATGCGTGTTAGACAGTTTGACACTAGAATTTGGCACATGTCTTCGGGTTAACTTGGCCAAAGTGATTTATAGCTGTTTGTTCATGACCAGCATCCATTAGTGGAAAACACTGTCCAAGTAAAATCCCACGAGAGAGGAGCACAATGGGGCACTGTTTAGGAGCTATCTGCACAGCCAGCACTGAGTGCAGGGACAATTAGCTGATGGCCTTCCTCTGGACATGCAACCATACAGTTAGGGACCTTTTAAATTCTCTTCCTCTTATTATTTTGTCCTCCTGAATTTTCAGAGATGGATAGAATTCGGTCATCAGCACTGAATAGCTGCTCTGCAGAAGGAGTGAGCCAGATTCTGGACTGTGATCTGATGCTGTTCCAATGATTAGCACCTGATCCTCGTGTAGTGCTATTAAAACTTCCTAATGTAGTAAGCATGAGTAAGCATATCATTACCCAATCCTGGCTGAGCATGAAGCCCTCACATCTGATGGCATCTCTCATTTAATATAAATAAATGCTTTGTCCTGTACATTAAATATTAGATGCGTGAGGGAGGGAAAGGGGAAGTACGTGGTCTGAAGAGAATGGTTGGATAGTAATCTCTTATCCTGTGGTAAAGCATTTTGTAAATAATATAGGAGCTAAACTGTATTACAGGAATGTGGGGAGTTAAGAATGAAAATGGACCATCTGAATGGAGATACCTTACAGTAAGTGCTGACTGCCAACTTTGAGCAAAGCTAGGTCATGACTATGCAAAAAATTCCAGAAACAGTGGAATTCAATCAATGCATTATAATGGAATTTTCTATTGCAAAATTGTGAAAGTGGGTAGACTGTTGCCTTCCCTACATCACTGGGAAGGTTTCTGATATGACAGGGCACTTTGCATCATGGATTATAAATTGTTGGGATACCTACAAGGCCTTGGAAGTAAACAGGCACAAGGTAAACACCAGCCCCACTGTTGCCAGTTCTATGCTAAGTTATTATTCTGAAAAGATGGCTGGTAAGGAGCATTTCTGTAAAGTTTGGTAATTTATGAGGCCTGTGGGTGCGGGGATTTTTTTTTAATATGTTGTTTGTTTTTTGTTTTGTTGGTTTTTTTTAAATTTGTTTGGAGATATCTTAAAAAAAAAACCCAAATTGATCCCAACCTCTTTAACTCTCTTCCCCATTGAACTCCTCTGCTGATTGGGCTGGTTTGAATTAACTTTCTGGAGCTACAGAGGTATTTTGGAACCATGGTAGCTGTGTTTTTGCCCAAGGCACAGAATTTAAAACCAAACTTAAAAGATTTTACGAAAATGATGTATCAAGCAACAAACAAAACCACTGACCTGCTAATCCCCTTTTCCCTGGGCAAAACTTTTGTGCCAAACACTGGCCAGCTTACCTTCCATTCAGACATTTCTATTAGTATCAAAACATATATGTGCACAATAATCTTAATACAGAAATATTTTAATAAGGAAAAATATTTATAAATGGACTAAAAAGAATTACTTAAATATCTATATTTTGATCTTTTTCTACAGTCCTTTATGTTTAAGAAAGTGTGTTACACTTGAGAAAAAAAGTATAAAAGGATGTTTTAATGTCTTTAGCCTCAGTTCAGGGAAACAGACACATATATATATATATATAATTTTCCTAACTGATAGACTGTCTGTCACCTGTGGTCTAATACAATGAGAAAAGCATTCATACAAATTCTAAAAAATAACTTTATTTTCCTATACTGTGGTCAAAGAAGTCTTCTATGTGTCATATTACATATTTTCAGCATCTGGTTTTGATGCCTGAAAATGTTTCTTTCTCTGATGGCTCTCTCTTTCTTTGCTTTCTCCTCATGTCTGAAAATAAGCATTGACAATAATTCATCCTTGCATTCATTTTAAAAAGCAACAGGTTTGGTTTTTTTTGTCTTCATAGAACAAAGTTTATTTAAAATGAGAGAAAAAACCCGAGTTTTGAAACTACACAGCCAATATTTGGTGCACGTTGTGTGCACCTGTTGTGTGCACGAAAAAGGGAGAGAACAACTGGACTGGTTTCAAAAGGCCACCACTTGAATAAAGGTGTCATTAAGAACCAGCAAATCACTCTGAGTACATTACAGGAATACTTCACCTTTCTCAGAAACACTGAGCATAGGCCATTTTCAAGAACCTCACCAGAACTTGTTGTTAATCTTAAT
Source organism: Manacus candei (assembly GCF_025592945.1). Lineage (NCBI taxonomy): Eukaryota > Metazoa > Chordata > Aves > Passeriformes > Pipridae > Manacus > Manacus candei. The sequence continues at coordinate 72,279,121 of NW_026138062.1, forward strand.
TATGTGCCTTAGCCCTACCTGCTAGGAAGATGGAGTCTTTAGAAATGTTTGCAATTGATGGCAAACACAAAACATGAACACCTTGCACATGAATTCTTTGTAGCCTCTCCGTGTGAAAGGCTCTTATACTTTCAATGGAAGATTAGTCTTTATTTTCAAATAATCTCAAGAAAGCTGCTACTGCTGTTATTACATATACTTGCTGACTATGTGACAGCATAAAAATTGCATGGGAGTTTTATGGTGTGTTGTGGCAGAAAGCATAATTCTAAGCACAATGGATGAACAGTGTGTGTATCCTATTATATTGGTATGCAATTAATAGAAAACCCTCTGCTGTGTGTTTGATTTAGTGAGTTGTAATGCTTTGTAGCAGATAACTGGCTCATGAAGCCTTCCCCATGAAGTCCTGCTAGAAGTAGGCAGAGTGGTAAATCTCACTTTTGTCAATGAAACCTATTTAGTGGGGAAGATTTATGTTAAACTGCTTTGTGCTTGTAGCCCAGCTCAAAACTATAACCAGGTTTCCCTCGTTACCTGCTTTTCACATTAGAGTAGCTGTTGCTATCATAACCCCCCATTCCTGCCCCCTTCGCCTCTGCTGTCTATTGTCTGTTTTCACACTCCTCCTTGCTTTATAATCGCTCACTCACACTCATTTATCACTGGCTTACTCTGTCCTGCCTACACTATCTCCCATTTTTGTCATGGTGCACTGGTACATTACAAATACAATTAAACCTTTTACGATACCGCAGCTTTTGGCTAATGCAGCCCAGCTTCAAGGTTGAAAGATTTCTGATATTACCACTGATATCAGTTCTTTCCCATTTATCGGCAGTGTCCGGACTAATGCAGAAGTGTTGCATTAATTAAAGGAAGCATCCAGTAATGCTGCTGTTTCTGCCAGTCTGACACTGAATTGGAGCTTGATGCCTGCTCATGTTTTAAGAGCCATTCATCACACATGTCATCCCAAAGCAGCCAGCTGTCTGAGAAAAGCCTCATTTGCATTTCATCAGCTACACTCTCCCTCTTCTCCCTACCTTTTGTATGGAGCTTTGGCTTTTTTTTAAAGGGCGTAGTCTTCAAAAGCAGCTTAGCTAAAATTAGTATTCCATTTAGAAAGATGATTTTCTTTAGTTCAGAGGTCTTAGAATTGATCTGAGTGGGAAAAAAGTGTCACACAAACATAGCCATGCAATCTGTCTGTATAAAGAAATTAATGCATTATGGGAGAAGACAAAGATTTTTATGATGAATGGACTACACCTCTATTAGTTCTGTACATTAAGCTGTTAGAATTAATAAAACATTTCATTTATTTTGAAAGTTTCTTAAAGGGCATGGGATTTTAAAATCCTGGCAGCTCTGAATGATTCTGCATTATGTATTTTGATTTCCTTTATTGTTAGAGGGAAATTGTCTGTGTCAGGTTGTATTGAAGCCATTTTAGGAGTCCGAAGAACATGTGAAACTGTCTCAGTGTGCTGAAACCTGCTGGAGAAAAGAGAAAAACTGAAATTATATGCTCACACTTTCTTTCAATGACTGACTTGCTGAACTAATTTTTTGCTTTTGTTGCCTTGCAGGATATGTAACCAAACACATCTACCATATAGCAAGATAACCAAAATGCAAATCTATCTGATTATGTCTTTATATATTAAATACAAAATGTGGTATGTATAGATATATGTGTATGGTTATGTGTCTTAACTTCAATTTTTGGACAGTGTCAGGGCTTGTTTAGCAAGAAAAAACAAAACAGTTCAAATTTGGCTCCTGTGTCCCTTCCTCTAAACAGGAATAATACAGAGACATTGTAGTTCAATGTGGTGTTGTTTTCATTTTAAAAGTATGGAATTTTTCTGGACTGCTTAAGATTTCCAATTCTTTTTTTTTTCCTCTTAAATCAGCACTGAAAATCTATTCTTCCACAAAATGAAGGAGATGCATCGTACACAACCATTGGGATTGAAGTTGTTATCTGTCACCGATGGTTTGTATGTACAATAGGTGTCTACAACTGAATCTAATTTAGGGGTCAGAACTAGATGATTTTTTTAGGTTCCTTCTCACCAAACCATTGTATGATTCTATAATTTGAGGGGCATGTGCTCTGGGTTGTGCTGGGCTGTGGGTTCTTCCTTCTGGTTTGCCCATCCAGAGTGCACTTCCAGTCAAAACTCTGTATGCAGAGGGGTGTTGTTGTTCACCAGGACCTCATTCTAACTGCCTCTGGAAATGCCTGGTGTATGCACCTGGAAAGTTCCTGCAGTTTTGAGATAAATGAAGTAACTTGGACTAGATGCTTAATTATTAGAGAACTCAAGATTCATTGTGTGTCGTGTGTATGTTATATGCTGAGTTACTGGGCAAAACCCAATACCTACCTGAAACTAGGTAAATATTAGCCAACAAATCCATAACTTTAGGCATATATATTTAAGTCCTGTTCATTCCAATGAGGTTTAGGAAGTGAGTGTTTTGCTGAATAGGCTGTATGGTTCAACTGTTAAATGTGTATTTGCATTGGCAGTACAAATGTTAACTTTTATTTATTCTGATTTTTCTTATTTTAGCTGCCCCATTTGACACTGAATTTTAAATAGTTGCATTTAATTTAAATCCTAGCAAAAAATTACTTTAAGTCAATGTCTAATCCCAGCAGAAGTGAAGGAAAAGCAAACATCTCAAAAGTCTGACTTAGTGTAACAGTAAGTGTGGAAGGGATCCACAGTTCAGAGCAGCTTTGTGGTAGGGTTCTCTGTGCTTGCTTGGTCAGCTCACAGAGCAAATACAGGATGTGGCATCTTGCTTCTCTCTTCTCCACAAACATGGCTTATTTAATTCTCTCTCTCTGTGTGATCCAGTGAAGCACTGGGACTGCATTGGGCTATTCTGACAACCCTTGGGCAGCCAGAGAAGAGACTGGCAACAAAGCAGCTTGTAGAGGACAGAAGGTGTGGAAACAGTCAAGAAACCTGTGCCATTTCTTCTTACTGTCTCAGGAATCAGAAGGTCATGATCATAGCGGGTATCTCCTTTTTGGAGCTATGTTTATGATGCATTTGAATGAAGTGTTGCAACAACAAAATAATTTTGTATGTAGACGATTTACCCTCGTGCTTTGTCAGCCATGGGAAAAAATCTCCACCTGAGTCAGGTGAGCACTGGACATCACCTCTGTTCCTAGCTATAACAGATTATTGTGCATGATGCACAGGAACCTTTTGCCTGTAATTGCAGAAGAAATCTCAACAAATTTAAAAATTTGAAAGCAAGAAATGAGCAGAAGTCACCTTTTTTCTCTCTGCGTTTCCATACACATCTACAAGATTTTCTCTGTTTCAGAGTGAGCAAAACAGAAACACAAGTCTTATATGCATTTAATATAGCTTATGATTCCTTTAAAGAATCATTTTTAGTCAATGAGAGACCCTCAGAGATATCATTTTTCTATGATACCTTTGGTTGCAGCCACTCCCTGTCCCGTTCTTTCTTTTGCTACAGGCACCACAGCTGTTCTTTGTGTGCACTGTAGCTGCTCCCACTACATCCACCACAGACCTGGAAAAACAGCAATGGTTGGCTTGGTTTTTGTTGATGGTTAAAATTCAATACATTTATATCTGTTATTCCTTATATAGCTCCACCAGAGTTATTTAATTTCACATTTGGGAGTGTGAGGGCAAAAACTTGAACACGCACTATAATACTTTAATGTTTCTCGTAATTTTTCATATTACTGGCTTTTAAGTGGTATAAAGATTTTAAAATAAAATTGATTTCAATTTCCTGGTTTTAGCATATTATGGACTATCTCACCAATACCTTTAAACTAACCATGTGCATATCTTTATTGTAAAATAGTGAAAAGGATCATCTTTGGGTTTCGACACCTGCTGTGAATTTAGTTTTTTCTGGGGTTTTTTGTTGGTTTGTTTTTTTTTTTTTTTAACCCCATCTTCTCACGGGGATAATCACTTATCTATCCCCCAAATTGTAAAACTTCTCCCTTGCTCTGACGTGCACTTAATTTGCTTTACTCTTTACAGATTATTTTCTGCTAATGTGATTAGCAGAGTTTTTTCAGGGATTATTACCAGAATCAGGTCTGCTTTTAAATTCTTTAAAAGTTGTCATCTCTCTTTTGTCCAATTTATCAGATACACAGTTATGGAACAGATTTTTTTTTCTTCCCCAATCTCAGAGCAAACTATATATATACACACAAGCTTATCTCTACTTCCAGCTGGAAAATGGGAATTATTTGTAAAAGTAATTAAGAAGGATTGATTCCTAATCAAATTAAAATACTTGGAAGCCATATTCTGTCAACCCAATTGTCATTTAAATAGCATCTGAATTGGTACCTGAATAGAGTAATAGTTCTGAAGGCAAAGCAATGATTTTGGTCCTTTATAAAGCAATGACATATAGAACTGAGTGAATCATAAATGTAGAGTTTACAGTCTATGTGCAGACAAAGGGAAGGGGATTAGACCCTGTCTGAGAGACAGGGTGGAGACAGCCGGGTAGGGAGAAGAATGAGAGCAGCAACTTCGGGAGCAGTGTGTGAGAAGCTGCTTTCCATATAAAAGGCAGGCTGGAGAGGGGAGAAGGGGGGTCTAGGAGGAAAGTGTCTGGCAGAGACCTGCACTGGGGGGGACAGTGATGAGACCTGGCCTGGAAGGAGAGACAGACACAGAGTCATGAGGAGAAGAGAAGAATCAGGAAGGGCCACAGAACTGTCATGGATATGCCTTGATGCTGCAGGTTTCAGCATGTTCATTAGGAGCATGTCCCCGCTGCCTAAAAAGTTAATGTTCCTACACAAAGAACTTGATGCAGAGGCAGCAGGGAAAGGTCACATGCACTTGGGGTCCCCCATGTGATAGAGGAGGAAGAGGAAATGCGGGTAGCCCTCGAAATGAGGAGGAGCTGGATCCTGGTCAGAACTGTTCATGTGTTTGCAATCCTAGAGAAATTTTCTGTGTTCCCATCCAAATCATTTTGCAGTGAGATTTGTGCAGTCAGAAGTTGCAAGAGCATTGGAGATGGGGGAGTTTCCCTCCTTAAAGTTGGCAATTTAAGAATCAAAAACTGTCGAAATGGTAGCAGAAGGTGCAACAACTGAAAGTGACTGTGAGGCACGGGCACGGTGATGTAGCAGAGAGGCCTGTGAAGAAACAGAGGGGAAGAGAGGTGTCAGGGTCTGTGTCCAGCACCTGAAGAAGAGCATCAGGGACTTGAGGAAGGAGTGCAGCAGCAATTTCTTCCTGCCTTCATGCAGATCTTTATTTTTTCTTCTCCACACCTTTGCCTTAATCTTGTTAACTGCTAAGGAATGAGTAGCCCAAGCTCTCAGGCAGCTCACAGAGAAAGTGTGAATGAGGAAGTCTGAGCTGAGGTAAGAAGAGCACCTACACTGTGATGAGATGAATCAGAAAACCACAGCTGCCAGGAATCCTACAAATAGCTTTATACAACTCTTACTTGTTCACTACCCCCGAGGATCCTGTTTGGCCCAAATCTGCAAGTTCTCTAGACATCTCTGTGCTTACCAGCTTTCTTCTGATAGCCATACACTTCCACCCTCCTTCTGTTAGCTTTCTCTGCTTGGATTTCCATAATCTTCTTTTTCTGGTTCTTGGTTTATTCTTTTCTGGTTTTTCAAAAAGAAGACCATATAAGGTAGAAGCAAATAGAAATACATAGAAAAGTTTTGTTGATTTTGGCCAAGGCCCTTGGGTATATCCTCCTATAAGTTTTCTTTCTAAAGAAAACTTTTTAGATTTCAAATTCCTGTTTGTGCAATATGTAAATATAAAAGAGACTGTTGACGAAGTGGATTGGAAAGACTTAATTTTTGTGAACAGAACATTTGCGGATTAAATAGTCTTAAAAGCTTTTATTTTTGTTTACATTTGAATTTCACTCAGAATAAATTTTGGAAATTAAAACTTATATTAAACCATTACAAATTAAACTACAACTCTGAATGATTGTCATGGAAATTCATTTTCTTCATAATTACATTTGTTTCAGTAAGAGACACAAAAATAGAAATTGGGAAAAGCTCATTCATTTGATGAAACAAAACAGTTGCTGTGACTGTTATAGAATTGTGGTCCAGACTGGTTAAAGCTCTGGAACAGGGAGATAATTTGCAAAGCAAAATGCATATGCAAATTAGTTGATCAAATCAGTACAGTATTTTTCCTGGTCCTTTAAGTCAAAGAAGGAAAAGGCAAGACCAACAGTATCAGGATGTCATAATATATGTTATTATTGTTAATGTAATACTAAACATGAGGAAAATGAAATCTCCAGCACTCTGAGGCTGTGGACAGCAGTAAATTCAGTGATAATGCAGTGTGTAACTGAGATTGCATCAGATGGACAAGTGACTAGGGATGGTGTTTATTCCATCTGACTTACATTATCTGCAGTGCTGTCATCTGGACTTCCCTTAAAGGCAACAGAGAAAAAATGGCTCTTACAGGACAACAATTCCGGTCGCAGATGGCAGGTTGGTTCTTACACCCTTGCTGGTTCTCAGTAGAATATCAGTAACTAGGTGATTTCCAGCAACCTGGCAAATGTTAGGTGTTAATTATTATTTGTTAGACTTTCACACCTTCATATGTTATGTCCTGGAGGTTTTTTCTGGATAAGGAAAACTTCCAATGAGTGGAAAGCCGATACTCATGTGACATTTCTGTCTGCAATGAGAAGGTTACTACTGAGATTAAGTCCTGTTAGCTTTCAGTTTGAAACAAATGCTTGTAATGTGTATAAGAAAAAGCATATCTAGATTCCTAAAATTTGCTAAAATCAATTAGTGTTTGGCAGTATACTAAGAAAATCAGGGGTTTTTTTATATCTATACTAGGTCAAAGACATGGCAGGTATTTATTGAAGTAGCTTTGGCTTGACTAGTATGTGTATTGTGGTATCTTATCATGAAATTAAAATTGGTACTGGAGAGTGATCAATGGAAACCAATGAAAATGACCATTATGTGTAACAGACATGTTGATTTTTTTTTGTCCAATGCCTGTTTTTCCTCACCAGAAATGGAATATGGCCAGGGAATTTCTATCCTTTTTTTTTGAAGACTTAAATATCTGCTAGGATATAAATCAATAAAAAATAACGCTATTAATTTTAAAAATAGTAGACTTCCAGATCTCCACAAGTGAAAATATGTAGTTGTTGCTCTTTGTAACCTCTTCTAATGACAATCCTTCCGCTCCACTGTTTATTCAACATGCAGCATCAGCTCCCAAGAAAAGCCCCTTTGGAGTTGGACTTAAAATCTCTGGAAAGCATTGTATCTGTATGGGATTTTATAAACAGGATAAGAGTATTCTCATGCTGTATACATGCCAAACAAATTAGCATTACTGACCGAAAAATTCTAATGGCACAAAAGGATGAGGTTCAGTTCTCCAGAGAAAACCGAGGGAAGGAAGTGGCCATCAAGCCAGACTTCATCACAGAATGACTCTCATTAATTTTAAAAATCTGCTGACTTTTTGGAATGATTACAGCAAATGACTTATGAAATGAAAAATTCTTTCCCAACTCAGTGAGCTTTTCAATCAATGCTCTTCATGATGTGCTGTTTGCTAGCTGTCTCAATTCAGCAAGCCAAAAAATATTTAGCAATATAAATGTACATTTTAATAGCTTGCTTCTGATCTCTCTTTTGATATCTGGCTTTCATGATCTCTCTCCATCCATCCACAATCTCTGGTGCCATCAGCTGAAAAGTCAGCTTCTCTCAAGGGTTCACCCGAAGGCGTTTGAGTTCTGAGCTCCCCCCTGGCCCCCACCTCAGAGCTGCTCCACGGCCCCATCAGCCTCACCAAATTTTTTTTTTTCCTTTTTTTTTTTCTTCTCTCTCATGAAAAATATAATAACCGTTTCTTCCTGTGCATATTCCATGCCCTGAGGAGAAGATTAAATTAAATTAAAACTTAAAAGAGGATTTGCCCATGGCTTAGATTTCTAGTTAAACTGCCTGAGCTACAAATAAGTTTTGTGCAGGTTATTGTTCTTTGGAAAAAGCACCGTTACTGTAAGTGTTTGTAACAGACAGACTAATCACTGCTGAGGGAGAGAGAACTTTTATATTGACTGGCTTTTACACCCCTTGCTGACTAACTTTTCCACCTTTTTCCCTCTGTTTAACTTATTCTCTTATCGATGGCCAAACCACTAAGATCTGGGAAGCCAGCAGATACTGTCCCTCTGAGGAAGGGCGACATTTTGCAGGAATATTCAGCTGTTTGAGATGTGTGCTCTATACAATTCACAGGAATCATCAGTGTCAGGGAACTAGGTCTGCTAAGTGTTTTATTTATTTTTCCCCAGTGTTTTATTTACAGTCACTATGGAAAGGTGTTTTTCCCTCAGCCAAATGATACAGGTGCTTAAAATACTCTGATGTAAGCCCCAGCACCATCTCCCAGCACCACAACTGCTGGTGTTGAGGAGCAGCAGAGAAAAGCAAAGGACCCCGCAGATGCTTTGAACAGGCCCTGCATGAGCTCTGTAACAAAGCTGGAATTCAGCAGGAATCAGCAGGATTCAGCAGGAATCAGCTGGATTCAGCAGGAATCTCTCTGCCCCTGGATGGCACAGCCCTCATCCTGGCAGGAAGGGGAGACAGAACTACAGCACCTGCCAGTGTCGACAGCCCTGGTGCTGTTTGCTGAGAGAACACACAGAGCAGAGGTAGATATTTCAGGTACAAAGGGATATTGGTTACTTATAGCTTTAATTTGCTCTGGGATTCCATATTTCTTTTTCAGTATGTATGATAATTTTTCAGTTTGTATGATAAGCTATGATCCCCCAGGGCTTAGTATTGGGAACAGTCCTGTTTAATATCTTTATTAATGATCTGGATGAGGGAATTGAGAGTATACATTCAGTAAGCTCGTGGACAACACTAAGTTGGGCGGGAATGTTAATGTGCTGGAGGATGGGAAGGCTCTGCAGAGGGATCTGGACAGGCTGAATTGATGGGCCAAGGTCAGCAGTATGAGGTTCAACAAAGTCAAGTGCTGGGTCCTGAACTTGGGTCACAACAATCCCAGGAAGTGCTACAGACTGGGCGGGGAAGAGTGGCTGGAAAGCTGCCCAGTGGAAAAGGACCTGGGTGTTTGACAGTGACTGAACACGAGCCAGTGTGTGCCCATGTGGCCAAGAAGGCCAGTGGCATCCTGGCTTGTGTCAGAAATATTTTGGCCAGCAGGACCAGGGCAGTGATTGTCCTACTGTACCTTGGCACTGGTGAGGCCACACCTCGAGTACTGTGTCCAGTTCTGGTCCCCTCAAGACAAGAAAGACATTGAGATGCTGGATTGTGTCCAGAGAAGGGCAGTGGAGCCAGGGAAGGGTCTAAAGAGTAAAATTTACAAGCTGAAGGAGCTGGAGGTGTTTAGACAGGAGAAAAGGAGGCTCAGGGGAGACCTTATTGCTCTCTACAACTCCCTTAAAGCAGGCTGTAGCAAGGTGGGAGATCAATCTCTTCTCCCTAGTGACAGGACAAGAGGATGTAGCCTCCAGCTGTGCCAGGGGATATTCAGATTGAATATCTGGAAGAATTTCTCCACAGAAAGGCTTGTCAAGCATTGGAAGGGACTGCCCAGGGAGGTGGTGGAGTCACCATCCCTGAAGGTGTTCAACAAACTACTGGCCTTGGCACTCAGTGCTCTGGTCTAGTTGACAAGGTGAAGATCAATCAAAATGATTCTGTGATTCTGTATGTACAGTTGGAGAAAGGTACTGTGGAGGATTATAAAAAAATGTATTGGGACAAGTTATTATTGTGTAACATGCAGAACAGTTTCTGATGCTGGGTGTGTCTGAGCATTTAGCACTTGAGTGCTGTGTATGCAGACTTTTGTTAGTCTCCTTGGCTCTGAATAGTGTTTGAAGACCACAATTCCCCTTGTCTCATAAGCTTCAAAGATATTTTTGCATTGATAAAATATGAAAGCACATAAGGTTACACCACTGAGTAATTCACAGCTAATGAATAATAGAAGTGTGTAGCACTTTTTGTCTAAGTGAATAAAACCGACCTGAAATGATTATTTGCAACGACTTACATCCTAGGCCATAATAAAAGAACAGGTTTCACTCTAATAAATACGAACTAAGAAAATCTGCAGCAAGAGGGATTTTCAAGAGACCTTTCCCCCCAAAGTGAGCAAGCAAGATGATTTTTAAAACTTGTCCTATTGTTTCAGTTATTTAGTGTATGAATGACAAAATTTTGAGCAACAGCTACTCAATTGCATCCACCTGTAAGACATATAGGAAGGAAAAAAGAGGCATGAAAAATTCAGGAATAAAACAGCAGAGAAGTTTGTACTGGCATAAAAGTGAAGCAAAATCCTCAAGGTCTGCACTTGTTTGTCAGTAAGAAGAGTCTGTTTGGAGGTATAGCTTGTGACAATATAATCCTTGCTAATAGTATGGCACGAATGATGTTCGGCTGTGAATTAAAGAGAAATGAGGAGAAACAGCAGGTTTCAGAGTCCTGAGCCATGGCACCATCAATTACCTGTCTTGCTCAGGTCCCGGGAGGTCTGGTATTTTCCCAGCTACAGCTCCTTTTAGGCAGCATCTCTGTGATGGAGCTGGGAAGCGTCACTGCACTGCTTAAGAAAACTGCCATGTGGGGAAGTTCTTGTGCAACAAGCCCAGTCTAAAATTATGTTGAAGGCAGCATGTGAGGCAGCACAAAATGATCTCAATGAATTGGATTTTTGCTTTTTTCATGACAGCACTGGCTAGACATTTTATCAGCTAATCAAAAAATGGCATTCAATAGACTGAGCCAGTATCTGATTATAAGCCTCACAGAATGTTTTGAGATTAATTGATTCAAACAACTGGTCTTTTTTTTCTTTTATCTTGTATGTGAGCATACACAACAACAAATACTATATTCCCAAACTTGAACTGCAAATTTAACCTTGTTGGAAAACATGAAACTTGACTCTGCTTTCCTTTCCCATGTTTCACAGAGGTGTTCTCTTAAATAGAACACAAAATAAGAAAGAAGGATACCAGCTGTGGCTTGAAATGGTGTCTTCACATTTTAAGAGTTTTGAAGGATATCATGTGCCCGGAAAAGAGAAGTAAATCTGTCCCTTGACTTTAGATGACTGATCCCTTTCTGAGCAAACTGTCAGTCTATGCCAGTGATACACAGCCAGACATTGGGTGCCTTCTACCAAGGATTTCTAAGCTTTTCACTCTTTTAGGCACAAGTGAATTATGGCAGCAAGAAGGTTAGACAAAGCCTTTTTGAGTTTTCCTCCAGCAATACCATGTAGTGATAGTGCTCTTTTGAAGTAATATTTATTTGCATTAGTTCTTGTCAAAAGTCCCCACTAGGTGGGTTTTTTAGGTCTGGTGCTAACATTTTTTTTTGTACCTTTCCATTCTCTTTCATGATCCCTGAACTTCATGTTTCAGTCCTACCAGCCTTGCGTTATGCTTACACATGTATTAGAGTAAACACATGCACTGTTTTCTCCAAAGTCTTCCAGATTCTTGCAGTCTCAGGAGAGGAACCTGAAGATGGCCTCAGGAAAGGAATCATAAATAGGTGCATATTTGCTCTTGTGACTGTATACTTTAATCTAATTGAGCATTCATGGAAAAAAAATCTGCTTTATTACTTACCATAAATCCAAGATAATTCTATTTAATGTTCCTTTAACTGACAAAAAAGGATAAACATAGCTAACTATAAACATGACATAAATAAAATCTGGCATTCCTTCCATTCCCCACCCACCATCCCAGTTGGCTATTTTATCATATCACTCAATATAAAATTTAACAGTATGGTATATAAATGATCCTTTTTCTATTCTTCTGCATAATAATTGGATGGCTTCCAGTAATAAAGAATAGTAAAGCTACAATTTATTCCAAATCATAAACATCTTTGTTTTATATGTGCTTCTTTGTTTTTATTGTGGAGAAAACAATACAGCAGCCAACAGAGAGCTACATCAGCAGAAAGCAATATTTGTTTGAAAAGAAAAAGAGCCACTGGAATTCAGTCTGAATTTAGCTGACTTGGTGTCTTACTTCTTGGCTCAGGGAAGTAGAGGAGCTGCTAAAACAGTGTCACAAAATTGATGTTAATAAATTAGTACACTCATAAAAGGAGACTCCCAATTTTAGCACTAAGAGCACACCATTATACGGAGCATAATGTAGTTTAAAAGGCACACTGATAAGTGGCTGTATTCAAATCCATTCCTGTGCCCTTTTGTGTTCTTATCTACCCTGGTCCAGCAGACAATCCAGCTTTTCACTAACCTTTGGCACTCCACCATCAGCAATAACCCCTGCTCTCCTTTATATCCCCACAGCTCCTGCAGTGAGCATCACCTGTGGTATGTGCCATTTGCAGCTGCAGCAGCAGCAGAATGGACCTGCTCTGGTGCCTGCTGGTGGAGGAAGCTCCATTGCTCAGGGCCCATGGGAAAACCTGTCTGTGTGCCCCAAAGCAATGCCTGGGAAATGGCTAAATACCTATCATCTCCAGTGAGCTGAGCCTTAGCCTATAATCCTGGTAATTGCTGCTTACTGAATGGGAATAACAAAACAGGGTCTTGAACTGATGTAGGGCATTTGGCCTGCTTCTAGCAAAACTGTAAGATTGCTTACATTGGAGATAAATTCTTTTTATTTGAATCAAATAAGTTACAGAGGTAGAATCTCAGTTTTTAAATAAAAGATTTCCTTTAGATATTAATTTAAGGTGGGTTTTTTTGTAACCATATGTGTATTTAAATTCCTCTTGTACATTTTTGAATGTGTTTATGCTGAAATTAGAGAAAATTTTTTCTTTAGGAATCTATATATATTTATCATTAATATGAATATGTACATTCATATGTACGTAAACAACTTTGAATTGTAGCAGCTCTGTAAGGGATTAAGTAGGCTTATAGTTTAACAATAATAGCTGCAACAGTTAATAATGAATAACACTTTAAAAAGGATAGGTTTAGCAGAGCTATAGAATAGAAATAATTACAGAATAGAAATACTTGCAGAAATGTCATTCCAATTGTCTGAACTGAGTGCTTTTCAGTCCTCCTTTTCTTTTTTCTTTTGTGGTTGTTGTTTGGGTTTTGTTTGTGGGTTTTGTTTTTTTTTCCTAAGGTAAATCTGGCCAAGAAATTTAATAAATATATTTTCTTAAAGCAAAGGTCAGTTTAAGATCTAGACAGTTATATTCAGTTGTAAACTTAGAGAGATGGAGTCAGGGTTTTCAACATGACAGCACACATTCTTCTGAAAGCAGAGAAGCCTACTTAAATGAAAGCTTTTTGCTGCTGGATTGATATGTTGAAAGAAGTCAAATTCAAGTCAAGAAATGTCCCAGACTGAAGACAATTTTCCTAGTAGTAAAAGTACAAGAAGATTACCAGGGCTGTAGAACAAAAATATTATCTCATAACACAATTTACAATAAAGCAGGTAATATTATTTTCTCTTTCAGAAATTCACTGAGACAGACAGCAAAGAAATTATGTATTTTGAACTGTCAGATATGCTTACCATATTTTAGCATTCTCATTTATGTATGTCTGACATCTGATTTTGCTCTGGACTTCTCCAAAGAAATATATGCATAATTGCAAACTATCACCTTTTAAAAACAAAAAAAAAATAGTCATGTGGTGAATCAGGAGATAAAACACAGGCAGAAGATTCTGACTCTTACAATTGAGTGACTGACTGGAAATAGTCTATAAATTCTAATCCTGCTCTGCATGTTCTTTATTTTTATTGGAGAAAAGGAACAAGCTGTCACACTAGAAGTATCACATTAACTACTACCTATTGATTGCTTGTATATTTGTTTTTTTAGTTCACAGCAAGATACGAATATTGAGGAAAAAAATATACCAGAAGGAATTCTGCGAACACGATAATCTAAAATCTTTTATGATCTAAAGGAACTTCCTACCTACAATTCAGAGTCCTGGACATTATTCATCAGAGACCATAAACAACAATATCAGGATTAATATGGCAAGAGTTTGTTTCCCCCATACTGGTGCAAAAAAATTCTACCTAGCAGGGAAAAACAGACCTCTTTTAGCTAATGTGCTTGTCTGCAAAGCAATTTATATTGCTTCAGACTTTGCCCCTGGCTGGTGCATACAGGAGTTGGGGCTCCTAATTATTTTACAGACATTATTAAAAAAAAAAAAGACCTTCTATTACATCATTTTGTTTTCTCATCTTTTCAAACCATCTGATAGTTTTTGAAAAGGTGTAACAGGGATATAAAAAAACACCTATCGAGTGCAGCTATATTGTACTGCAAGGCCAGCAGCACTGCCCTAGTGCAGGGAGATACCCATGTACCATGTGAATATCAGAAAAATCTCCTGAAACATGGGGAAAATAAGGGTTGTCTAGGAAAAAAAAGGTAACAACAAAGGAAATAGGTAGAGACAGATCAAGAGTCTAGTCCCATTTTGAGCTACTCTGGCTGTCCTATGGTCAGTGACGCCTCTTAGCTTAGCTAAGTTTTTTGACCAAAATGGGTAGAATGCTCTGAATTTAGCTGGTCACAGGAATCAACCAAGATCACAATCAGTTGCTCCTTCACTTCCAGGTGGGATCAGAAGCAATCACGTGTGGACAAATGTAGCCTCAGAGGAGCCATGACAGGGTGAGTGTTGAAGTGAGATTTGGGGCCCATTGATTTCCATTGCTTTCCTTTTCTTTGTAAAAATGCAAGGTTACAGTTTTTGGGTTCACTCCTCTGTCCTTCAGAAGTTGGAGCTGTTCACACATACCACATGTGCAGTCACAGTGGGTCACCAAATGCTGCCTGCAGCACAGGAGCAGCAGGGCTGGGTGAAGCAGGATGCCCACGGAGCTCCCTGGAGGAGGAGGAAACACTGAGGTGGGTCTGAGGAGTTTGATAAATGGGGCAGGAGGCAGATTCGTGAGCTGCTACGGGAGTTTTCTTCTCTCACTGGTTAACTGTACAGAAATCCCTTCCTTTCACAAAGATCTGCTTCCTTGGACTTTAGTGATTCATTAGGAGCTTCCTCATGCATGGGATTTCTTCTGTGGGAGAAGAGCACGAGAGTAGAAGAAATAAGAAAGTGTTGTGTAAGCTGGGGTTGTGCAAAACTTGCAGGGTTCCGGTGCTGTTGTTACTTTAATTATTCAAATAAACAAGAGACATAAATTATCTTGACAGTGCCTGCTGGCCACCTGCCTAGCCAAATGTTGGATAAAATATGTATGATATTCAAGGAAGAAATATGGTTGAAAATGGCGTTATACTCTTCTAGTAAGCTCTAGCTGCTATTGGTGTTTAATTAGTGACTGTAAAGAGATTTCTTACTAAATTATTGTGTGGGATTTTTAAATGCTGACTATACTAGCCTAAGGATAATTAAGGGACTATGCTGAATATAATCTTGCCTTTAGTAAAGGCAGTGGGAATATTTCTTCTCTTCCCTTACTTGTTACTGTGTTGAAAGAAGCAAAATAAAAGAAAATGTTCTTATGTTTAATAAGTTCAATGAGGTTTTACTGAAAGTACTTCTATCCTTAATAAATAACATAATTATTGAAAAAAAGGCCATTCAGTCAAAAACTAGCACTATATTTAAGCTAATAATTTTGGTGTTGTTACATATTTATTTCTTTTCACCACTTCGCTGTATATGTTGGCTCAAGATAATGAGTGGCTTTGTTAATTCTAAGAAGCCTCCATCCCCTGGTCTCTTGAACTCTTCTTTCTTGCTTAGATCAGCCTTTTAGTCTCACTGGTATCTCTCATCCAGTATGCTTCCACAGACCAGGGAATAGGTTCCTTCTCGAAGTGCTGTCTCCTACTATCTTATCCCCTCTCAGCTCACAAAGCTGCCTGATCATGCTGGAAAAATGGAGGATTTCTGTGGTACAGCTGAAACAGCAGTGACATACAGTAAAACAACAGCATGACCTTCAGCTGCAATAGGGTTCTGTTGAGCTGAATAGCCTGACACATGGTGACGTTTTTTGGCCAAATAAGTAGTGGCATGTCTTTTGAAAAGGGGGAAATCCTGTATTTTTATGATGGATATCAATAAAGGACTTTGTCTGCCTATCTTATCAATGTTGGAATGAGAAGAAAAGTGAGGCCAGAGTGGAGTAGAGGAGAGAAGATATAATGGAAAACTGCTTTAGAGACTTAAATTATTTCCATATTCATTAAATAGCAAAGATTTCTAGAGTTAACTATGAGCATATATTTGCTTATTAGAGATGCATGGGAGAAAAAATAAGCTGAGGTGATGTTAGAATAAGCTGTACAGAAGTAAATAGCTTTCGAACCTTTCTTTTTAAATATTAAAATTCCTCTCAGTTGTATTTGAAATGTTTAATGAGAGAGAATAAAAATGTACTCTATTCCAGTCTTTTCCCCAGCTGGGCTACAAATTTGCTTACAACCTTATTGTTATCATGAAGTTAATAATCACAGTGACAGCAGAGAGCAGTTGGAGTGTGTGAGACTTTCATTTCTGCTGGATTCAGAATCCCACTAATGACTTCGATCAGCTCTTTCCTTCCTCCCTCTTCTTCTGGAGTCATGTCAGATCACGCCACCTCTCAGAGCGCATTAAGCCTAATGTGGGATTTGAGAGCATGTAGAGTGCTGCCCAGTGTCAAAGCTCTTTGGAAGAGGAGCTCTTTGAATTAAAATCTCACATTAACTGTTTGGTGGAATTAAAATAAAACCTAGAGAGAGGGAGCCTGACCAATTTCTCCCCGAGGGCTTTACCAGCTTGGTGTCTGCACGCAGCCCTCAGATGCGGCAGGTGCCTGACAGCAAGGTGAGCAGGAGTGAGCAGCAGTCAGGACTTCTGACTCTGAGGACACATCAGAGAAATCTCTGACCACACTTGGTTCCATGGCACGTGATCACAACTATTTCGTGAAAACCCGTAAACAAGCTGAAAAATAAAAGAAAGGCGAGCTGGAGCCAAGTTGACCTCCTTCAATCACCTAGTAAAGTATACAGGACTTGTATTCAAAAAGTTTTAGTAACCCCTACAGCTGCTAACCCTTTCATATCACAAGTAAAGTGAGATTTTTTGGCAGTGCAGATCTGCAGTTTTTCTCGTATGAAATGGAAATACTGCATATTGAAATGAAAAAAAACAACCAAGCGACCAAGGAAAACAACCTGAGGCGTTCAGGAACATAGCAGGTATTTTTCCTCAGTTAGGGGAAATGTTATATAGCATTCAAGTGAATGTATTCTTTGTCTCACTCAGAAGCCAGCTCAGCTGATAACACATTAAAATTAAAACCTTTTTCCAGGAATATGACATAGTAAATACGTCAGTTACGAGTAGACTAAAGGTACTTTCAAATGAGGCCTGCCCTCTGACAGGGTCAGATTATGAGTGCTTTGGGAAAGATCTTAAGAAACAGAAAACATGGGGTAAAATTTCTCCAACATGGTCTCAAAATCCTGTAATCTGTCATTTTTCTGCAAGTAAACTGTAGTTTGTGATTTGATGAACCAGAAGTTTCAGTTACCCCACTGTCTTTCATAGATATTCATGGACCTTTCTTTCATTTCATCTCATTTCTTATTGTTTATATACTAAGCAGATTTTAAAAATGCTACTGCAATGAGCTCCATCATTTAATTATAGCATAGTACTTTCTCTCACTAACTGCCCTCTTAATCTCCTGTTACGTACAGTGGCTGTTTTCTTCTTTCCTTTCTCCATGCCATTCATGATTCTGTACCTGTTATTTGATTATATTTTTATTGTATTATATTTATTTAATCTATATTATATTTTCTTATGTTATGCATGTTCTTTCATTTGTCTCATTTCTAAACTGTAGAGCTAGAGTTGATTTCGATTCTCCCATAGAAAAGACATCATGACAGTCATTCTGCCTCTTCCCTGCACCTTGTCTCATACTAAAATGTGAACTTTGGAAGGTGCACATGGTTTGCACAGGGCAGTCAGAACACGAATAGTCTTTCCTGGAAGATATGTAGTTTTACAGGGAATCCAACCCATTGCAAATAGATTATGACAGATAGATTATGGCAAATAGATGATGCAGGAGGGGATGAGGCATCAGCTGAAGGCGAATCCTTAGATTTGTTGTTATGAATGCCTGATTTCACAAAATTACTTAGTAATAATTTTCTAACATATGGTGTCATACTTACCAGAGGGGGTACTGACTTTTACGAAGATGTGCTGATTCACTGGAAGGGGAACGTAATAAAAGGCTTAACCATCAGATTTTAAAAGCACTATTTCAGATCAATTCGACAAAAGCAAATATTCTGATTTGGGTACTAGAAAAAAGGAAAAAAAGATCAGTAGGTTCCAACTGGAAGACAGATTTCAATTTTACAGAAATGTAATTTTCCTGACAATAATGTTGAATATGAACATTTATCTTGAATACATACAAAAGGGAAATAAACTTGTCAAATCCAGTATTCAGAAGTCAGGAAACAAAAAAAATTTAAGATTGGTCCTTCTTCTCTGTATTTAGTATTATACTAATCTGTAATTACATGAACATTTAGAGTATGTCCATCAGAACCTTTCTTTATTCAGTGTACAGAATTAACAGCACTACCTTGCCAATTGAATATTTTGTTTCATCTCCCATGGTCAATACAAGGCCATAGGCTTTCCTTAACTGCAGTACATTAAAACTCTGCTCCAAAGCAAAAATTGTTATTTCCTGATGGGCTTTTGTCTCATATCACTGTTCTAATATTTTAGTGTTTTAGATACAATAATAAATGTATCTTGCCTGAGCAGTGATTAAGGGATGTTGGGAGCTGGCTCAGAGAGATGAAGGTTTAAAGTGTACGCTCACTTTGGGGTTCAGCTTTAGATGTACGACTGGCTTTTGAGAGTACTTAATGATATTTTTGATGTTAAAGCAAGAAAAACATCAATTCAGTTGCAACTGTAGGGCTCAACCTTTTTTTCTCAATCACCTCCATCTGCAAGAGGAAATGTCTGACTAATCCTGGTCAACTGCTTGCCTACAGCACACAGGGAGTGGGAGGCATGTGCAG
Organism: Manacus candei; assembly: GCF_025592945.1. Lineage (NCBI taxonomy): Eukaryota > Metazoa > Chordata > Aves > Passeriformes > Pipridae > Manacus > Manacus candei. The sequence goes on from NW_026138062.1 coordinate 72,298,271, forward strand.
GCAGAGTATGCATGCCCTCTCCACCTTGAATAGGAAACTCCCTTTGTCTCCCCTGCAGAGGGTTTCCAGAAAGGTTGTTGATGCATTCCCAGAACAGGTGTCGTCCTTGCTTCGTCTCTTGCTCTTGCAAGACTCGACTTTTCCAGATATTTTAGTTAATTGGAGTCACATTTGCATTTACAAAAGTCATCTACTTGTGTAAATTGCCGTTGAATTGCAGAAGAAAAACAAAAGAGAAATCCAGTAACCAGTGGAACCCTTTTCAGGTAGATGAAATACTATCCATTTATTTCATTGGCCTTGCATAGAAATGGTAGACATGTTTTCTATAAGAATTCAACTAGAATGGAAAAAACCTCTCAATTTCATTGTTTAAAGTTCAGCAAAATTATTCAGTAGGTTTTACAATAGAAAGTGAGAGAAAATTTGAGTAGTAGGCATTAGAAAGTGCCCTTGAACTTTTGTGATGTGTATTATGTAAATTTATTTGTTTGTGGTTACATTTCTTTACTTTAATTCTGTCTGAATCATCTAAATTACATGCTGTAATTAATTCATTATTACTGCATTATCTGCTGAAAACATACATAAATAATGAATATATTTTGGATGTGTCTTGTTTGTTTTAATCGTTTCACCTCAGCATTCAGAATTTCCTCAGGCCATCTCTTGTGCTTTTGCTTCATGTGGAAAAGAGTGTAATATTTAATAGTAATATTCCTTTTTTTTTTACTGCAGTTTTTGCTGAGTTTTATGGTAGGAACTACGTAGTTTTAGCAGAGCAATTGTTGATTTACTGGATTTGAGTTTGAACACTGACTTGCATTAAAACATAAATGTTTTAATTGATTGTTGTAGAATGATTTAGGCAATAGTAGTTTTCACAGGTAAACTTTAGAGTCATCTAACTTTTTCCAGAGATTAACCATGAACTGATCCAACTCACTTTCAAACAATTTAAATAGCTTACATCATCATAAATTAGGCTATGGCACATCTACTGTAGTCTTTACTCCCATAAAAGCTCCAAAACCCAATCAGAAAAGATCTTCCCCTTCCACAGTTGTTGGTCACCCCTGTTTATTTGATTTCAACAAGCATGAGCACAATGACTGCAAACCCAGCATGCTGTGTTTCACACACTCTAGTGTAGGGCTGTCTGGTTTTCTACCAGCAGAGAATTCCCCTGGCTTTTCTGCCCACCACATTGTCCTGCTGCTTTGTTCACTCTATTGTTTTTTTCCTGCAGAGTGATACATTGCTGTATCTTCTCTTGCTGCAGCTGAAGTAGAGCCATCCATCATCCCAATCACTGCAACTAAGGACCTTATGGACTGGGAGTAAATTATGTAGCGTTGGAGAGTGAGAGATGAAAAGAGCAAGAGGCTTTTTCTATTTGGGTTGTGGTTTGGGGGGGGGTTCCCTCCCTGAACCTACTATTTTGCATTGCTGTTTCCTTTTACATAATAATTCTGCCTTGCTTGGGATCATGATAAGGTAAATGCAGCAGAAGTAGTTTCATTATTTTCAGAATGTAAATTTAATCAATACAAATGCAGTTAGCAGCTCCATAGCTGACTCGACTGTTGCTTGGGTCTGAATTTGAGTTTCATTTGTGTCTTTCCTTTCAACTTTAATGTAATGCAGATGCAGACTTCACTAAGATAAATGTACAGTAAACCATAAAATAGTGCTGTATAGGTGTTGAGTCCAATTTACTGTTATAAGCAAGCTCCTCTTCCCACTCAGATAAAATAAGATCCAAGAGAGGTGCCTGGCTTTAATTTTAAAGACTACAAATTATTAAAACCTGAAACTTTGCCCTCAAACTAAGTCATATCTTGGCACTTGAAATTAATTCTTAAATCTAACTTATAAACACAACCAGAGCCCAAAATCTCAGCAGTGTATCCTATCCAACAAGAACCACTTTAAAAAAGGAGATGATTAGGCCCAATTTTCACTTCTCAGTATTGGCAAGTGTCTCTTCCTTCTGGAGCCTTATGATCTCTCCGGTCTTTCACTTCAAACTTCTGGCCACCTGTGGAAGGGTATGGGAGGGCTACAGGGGCCCATTTCCCTGAGGTTGACCCCAGGCACCTTCAAGAGCAAATCAAGTGCTCAAGTGTATTCCTGTCTCCTACCAGACTCATAACCTGACTTAATTCTGCAGGCTGAGATGAGGGCTAAAGTTAACAACAGCACCTCGTGATGCCTTCCTCAGCTTCACATCCCCCTCTTCACCTTCGCCATCTCTCTGACAGTAGAAGTAAAAAGTACTTCTTAACCTTCAAAATTTTTCTAGGCCTTAAAGGCATTTTTCCAATTTGATTTAAGCTTCCAGCTTATACCAATTAAGTTGCTTATAAGTAGCTAAGCTACAAAGAGCACTGAAAGATTTGGGCATTAAGGTACAGATTTTTTTACTTCTAACAAGGCCACATTAGTTTTGATATCCCAGTTATGCTTCAGATTGGCTCTTGATGTTTAGTGTATGTCTGAAATGATGGAACAAAGGAATAATGAAACTGCAGTTTAATGACAGAAGGACCTTGTTTTTCACAGCCTTGTCATGGAAATTGTGTGTAAAGCTAAATTTGAGCAAGCTTTGTTGATATAGTTAATGAAACAATCAAAGATGCTCCTATAATCTCTTTAATAATTAACTGACAAGTTATAATGCCACCATTGAATCAGAGAACAATGAAATATCCTTTCTAGTCTTTAAAAAAAAAATTAATTTGCTCTGTATTTGGTAAACATAGTCAGAATATCAATTTCAAAATATGCTGAGAGAATTGTTTTGTAAGTCCATCTGCTTTCAACTAACCTTTCAGGAGAGACACTACAAGGTGCCACCCTGCTATCAGAAGTCATTTAATCTGAGATCTATCTGGCAAAGACTTGACCAAAGATCACCTTCTTTGTCCCTTAAAGTCTGTTTGCTTGTGGGATGAAGCTGAGGATTGGTGGGCTATGAGGCCATCACACCTCCACAGTGAAGCTGCGGCACAACGTGCAAAAAGTCATCTGTGCATCTTGTTGCACACTAAGCACTGGCATATTTACCTAAAAATTTACTTTCTTCTTTGTGGAAGGAAGTACTATCCTCTGGGGCTCTGTACAGCTTATCAAATCAACAGTACCATGAAATTTGCATTAATTTCCTTTTTGCTAGAGTATGAGTAAAAATTATGTGTACAACGTAGGTTTTTTTTAATTCCACTATAAGACTAGGATCTTTAAGTGGGTAAAACTCTTTTTGACAGCTGTGGTATGTTATTCCTTTACTGAAATTCACTGTGGTTGTCAGACCATAATAAGCCATATTTGGTCCAGACAAGGAATACTATAGATAGACCCACAGAATTAGACCTAGTATCACTGATACTTATAGGTCCGAGGCCGTGTACAAGGATAGAGTATTATTGCCCTGTTCAGTAAAACCAAATACACCTAATTTTGTGATGAATATTATGTCTGATGCTGATTAATGAAAGAAAACAGTAAAGTGAGATAGGAGAGGTACCATCTGTGTAAGTGCTAGGCTAGATGCAGTATGATGCCTACCCTCAGAGAGATGGCAGGTATGTGTGGGATTATAATGTAAAATGATGGAGAATTTCACACAGTGGCCATCAGTGTGTGTTTATTATACATCTGCATGTGGAAAACCAAACTATATGCCATCAATTAATTTATATCATATGATTTTGAGCCAAAAATATTTACTCTAAACCGAATTATTTAGAGCTTATTTTTGATAACCTGCATGCACGCGTATAAGTTCCAGACAGAAGTCCCTGAAGTCATTTCACACACCCCACTGAACAGCCATCAGACTGTTTTACTGATATTCTGGACTGGTTTTGGGTAGTGTAAGCTGCCATGAAACACAGTTCACGTCATTCACTGGGTTCACTAGTTGTCACATTTCCCTTTCAGTTGTCAAAGGTAGATATTTCCATTTCCTCACCCGGTTCCTTCATGTCAGAAATGAAATTTGTTGTTTTACAGAGATTACTGGCTCTTTATTTCCTTTCTTTACTTAATAAGGGTGGTTTAGGCTTTTTTCTTTCCTGACAACGTTTGTTTTGAATATTCATTTCTTTGCAGTATCTTGCAAATATACTTTGTACTAAAACAGAATAATTACATCTATTTCTGTTCCAGCTCTGCTGTTCTTAGACTCATTCTATTGCTAAGCTGACCTGGCATATTCTTAGCTAAGTAAGGCATGTTATTAGCAATTCTAATGTGCTTCATTTGAAACCCATATGCAGAAGGGAAAAGTTTTTAAAATATATGGAAGAGTAAAATACTGATCCCTATAGGATAATCACTTTCAAAACAGAGGGAACACCATCATAGTCAGTCTTTTTATTCTGGAAATCACTTTATTTGGGAGAACAAAAGGATTGGAAGAAACAAGAGTTATATTTTGCTTTACTTCTTTGGTTTCACACTGATTTCTAGTCATTGTTACCTCAATATCCCAGTTCCATAATCAGTACTCAGTTAGTATTCTTTCTGGATTGGATTTATGTCCTCTATGTTCTTATGTACTTTATTGTAAATTATCCTTTGATGCTTATTTTCCCCTTATGTGCCAGCTCTGGGAGACAGGTTATTGTATGAAACAAACTTTTTTTTCTTCTTCCTTTATCTTTTCTTTATTTTATTCTTTTTTAAGCAATTTTACAGCTCTCCCAGGTTGTTCGAAAAAAACTTTACAATGTAAAGTTTCATGCTCCCAGGACTCAACATTTTCAGGTTTTAAGACCCAAACCATAATCTGGGGAGCTATGAGTATCTTAAAATTTTTAAAACTTGAAATCTCTACTGCATTTCTCTTTTGCCCATTAATGGCTGAACTGTAGAAGCTGTCACCTTCATCATCAGTACCAAAAGTAAAGTGGTTATTATGCCACTTCTGATTACAGGTGTGGCCATAAGTACAGAGGGGACTGGGGAACCTGAGGTACCCTTTTGAGTGAATTTTTGTTATCTCAGCTGGAAGCTCCTACAAGTATTCAGGAAAACAATTTTTTATATATACATCTAAAAAGAGATTTTTATGGTGTGAGTAACTATGCTGTCTTCACATCTCCTGTCTGAAATTTGGGCCAATAAGATGCCAGGTAAAGGGACAATCTTGCCAATGTGTGGAAAAAGAAAAAAAAAAAAGAGGAACATTTTATATGTATGTAAAATATTCTACTTTTCTATTTTAGATCTGCCACTGATTCAGATTTTCACATTTTGCTTACACGAAGCTCTTATAAGGCTCCTTTGTGACAGAAGTGTTTAGGTATTGACTAAAATTTCTTGTTTACATCCTTTTTCTGAAAAAAAAGGGACTATAAAATCAACATTTTAAGCCATATGAAGAAGGAAAGCACTCCCTGATAATGCTCAGCTAGAAGAAGTGAGGGAATAGAGTGTTTTTATGAGGAACTGTTTAGGTAGATGAACATATTGTGCTTCTCTGCTGTATTTAATGTCTAGACAGGGAGAATATAAAAGTAGAAATTTTGTATGCCTTTTTTTTCCTCCCCAAACATATAGGTGTGTTTAGAGCATGCAAATCTTTCTTTTGATCTCTGCTACTTACAGAGACCCCACTGATATAGCTCCTGCTGCCTCATAGTCTTTAATGCTTCCATCTTCAAATGGTTCCATCTCACTTCTCCTTCCCCTAGGAAGGATGGCACTTATTCCCCCATTTTAAATGTGGACACCTAAGGTTAGATTTTAACATCCTTGGTTCCCAAGAACAAAAAAAGAACAACCTGAAGGGAAGAATCCCAGGTTAGATTATTTTAGCTTAAATATAAAGAGAGCAAATGAACAACCTTGTACTGGGGACACATCTTTGGTTTACCTCTGTCCATTCAGCCTTCAATACAAGGAGCACAATTTCAGCATTAGTTTAAAGCTCCCAAAAACTCTCCAGGCTGAACAGAAACTGATTTTTTTTCCGTAAGTCAAAGATAGACACTGGGCTGCTGGACAAAATTATGGAGAAAACTGATCTGGGAAGAAGGAAGGGTTATGTAGGGAGGAGAAAGGCTCAGAGGCTGAGGCTGCTGCTGTTGCTGCTGTGGGACTACCGAGGCAGTAATTCAGCTGCTTCAATGGTTTGTCTTCCTACAAACATGGATCCTCTATCCCTCAGCTGCTCCTACCCACCCAGCTCTGGGTGACAGGACAGTGCCCATTCCACTTCTCAAAAGTAGTTTTACTGGCCAAAGCATCTGCCTATTTTGCCTTTTGCACAGCTGGCTTGAGCAGTTCAGTAGGGAAATTGTTTTGTGGATGCATCAGGATCACATGGAACAATTCCCATATTCATATAGCATCTCTGGGGCAGCTCCAGCCATTGTTTCGAGGCAACTTCATATTAGGAGATGTTTAATGTGTTTTAGCTCTTTCTAATGTAATTTGGCAGCTGGGCATAAAAACAACTCAGAGAGTGTGCCATCAGCCAATTCGCTGCATGCCAGGATTTGGAAATCTTGGCTTTGTGGCACCTTTTGTTTCACACACCCACTGCACAGCTTTGGTGATCTCTGACTGACCTGGCTTCTCTCACCCTCTGGACAGTGCCACAGCTCCTACTTCTCAAGCTGAAGAGGCCAACAGGACTTGGATGAATTGGCTGGTGCCCCTGGGACACTGCACTGCTACAGCTGAGCTCAGACCATGCGTTTTTTGGTTTACAACCCCATGCCTCATTGTCCTCACAGGGAAAGTGTAAGTATTCGTGTTGGCTTGTGTAGTTACAGCATGATGTGCAGTTTACAGATCGTAATTTCTGTTTGGGTTTGACCAGTATGATGTCCAGTTCTGTCTGGCTGTTAATTTCTCTACAATGGAAGATCTGAAGAGGGCTCAAGAGCCAGGTGAGCAGCTGGGATGGATCAGCATTGATGTGTTTACATCAATGAGATGTTACTGTTTTACTGCAGTTACAACATAACCCTTTATGAAAATGTTAGCTATTGGTAGTACCCATGTTGGTGATCACAGGATAACTGCGTTATTACTCACAAAGTATCTTGCTTGCACTTGTTACAGCCTGTCCACTTCCTACACCCTGCTCCTGCTGTTTGGCTCTTGTTATTTATACAGCCCAGGAATGTTTTTCAACAAAATCATCTTTCCCAAACAGTCATCTAGGCTTGCCTGAATTTTATGACTTGGAAATGTTGAATAAAATTCTTACTTACAATGCTGCCTGGACCTCTACTAACCCTCCAAGGCATTGAGGATGACAAGTGACAGCTTTTAAGATGAACTTTTTCTAAAGAAGTAGGTGTTTAATCCTCCTAAGAAAAACCTTACGAATCCAAAATGGTAATGTATTTCCTTAAACTGTTTGATCTATAAGATTTTCTGTGTTCTTGTTCTCTGCAGGAAAGGTTTTGCCTCACATGTATTTATGCTTTCATTTTTTTGCTCGTGTTTTCTTGCATTTTTTACTGGCTTTGAAATGTGTGAAGATAACTAACTGCTTGGAGGTCTAACTACATACTCAGGGACTAAAGTACATGTTATTTGAAAGTTTACTTGAGAGAAAGGTGTTTTTTTTCTCTGTGACTTAATGAATTCTTCCAAGTAGAAAAGCAGGCAGGGCAGGAAGGCCTTTTCACTGATTGAACAGGCTGTTTAATAATTTCAGCCCAAGAATGCATGAGGTGAAAATGCCTCACTGTTTTGACAGCTCTGTCTGCTATTTTATGCCCAAAATATGTTATCCAAAGTAATTTTTTTTCCTGAAAACTGTGAATAGGCTAATCTGTAACACCCTGTGCTGTGAAGGGCAGGTACAGTGGGATGAGCTCACAACTAACAGAAACTTCCAGTTCCAGGAAGATTGTGCAGATCAGTTCAACCTGGTCTGCTTTGCTGTGCCTGGGATATTTCTGTGGGGGTCTCTGCCTGCCTTCATGTGAGGCAGAGTCTCTCCAGAAGAAGCAGCAGGATGCTGACGTTCCAAACAAAGCGGTGGTGGCACGGCATGGTGCTGCACAAAGGGCACCCACCTGGGAGTGAAGAGCACTATGCTAATTTGTGACTGCTGGTGAATTATACACCCCCCCAGTTGCTCTATATTAGTTAGCACTGCTCATCTTTTCTTCTGAATGAGGCTAGGAAACAACCCACTCTTTATTCCTCCCACTGCCGCTTCCCCCAGATAAAATGTTTCTTTTCAAGCGTTCAGGAGTCCTCATGTTTTGCAGCAATAAATGCCCTACTATGCCCAATTTGCCCACCTTGTGTACACGTAGCAGAGACATGCTGGAGTTCAGCTGGTAAAAATCTGTTAGGATTGCTTTCCCATTGCACATCCTTGAGGCTCTCACAGCTCATACCTTTTCCAGGCAGAAACAAAGGCACACAAAAAAGTGTGATCTGTTCAGAACGTGTCAGAACTTCTGCACAAGCTATACAGGTGACAAAAGCGTGTGCAGCAAGGCAGATACATCTTGGATGTACTGGATTTACTGAGCGTACACAAATTGTCTCCACAGTGCACACAGAAACTAGATGATCTGTCACACACGAGTCATTGTCACTACACGTGCGCTGCAGCGTTGAGATCTGGCTGGCTGTCAGCTCCCTCTGAGCTCCTGCTTCTGGGAACCACTGGTCGAAATAGATGGATGGGAAGTGCTGCCAGGAGAGCAGAGGCTCAGAGCACGGGCTTAGAGGATTCCCAAAGCCATAGTAGGGACTAACAAAAATTCTCAGCTTCCTGAATTCTGATTAGATGTCTCACCCATCGGATTACCTCATGAAGACACATAATTTCACAGTCTTTTGTTGCGTGTTCTAAAATATTCAGTTCAGAAGTAAATTATTTTTTACTAGGGAAAATACCACATACTAGAGTTGTCATAAGAGAAATCAAGAGTCAGCAGCTCCCGTGATCTGCGTGATAGGGGGTGATTAACTGGAACAGATGCCTTCACAAATCCTGCAAGGAACTATTATCATGCTGAGCAAGAAGGGAAAGAGCTGTGAGCCAGGTATGCTGCTGCCAGAAAAGTTAATAAGGAATGACCAAAAATTGCTACTTATGATATTCCTATTCTGCAATTCTTCTGCCTACAGATGCAGACACTGTAAGGACCCTGCCACTATAGGACCTAGTCAGCTAAATTCTTCTCTGCATCTTGTGTATGCTCCACAACCCTATGGTGACACTGTGATGACTCTATAAGTCTCTGTGTCTGTTTTGGGCCCTCTGCTCCTTCCTGTTCAGGCATTTAAAGCTGAGGGATTCTGTTTTGGGTAAACTGTTGTTTCATTACTGTCCTCCATAGTGCTGTTTCAAATGTATGTTTAGAATTGCTTGAAAGCAAAAGCAGAAGAGTCTCATTGGTTTAACACATTCTAATACTAAATTAATACTGTGGTTAAAACTCCATTCCTCCATGGAGACTGCAGGGAGGCCTGTACAATGAAAAGTCAGCTGTCCAGAGTTCACCAATTTTTCAGAAAGGAGATTATAAACTCTGCATGCCAATACAAACAAAAGAAATTGATATAGCAACCTCTGTTTGAATTACTTTTAAAACATAAGTGTTGAGGGGATAAGGTGTAGATGGAAATAGGCCCCTGCTTCAGAAATAGGCAACCCATCAGAATGCAGAATACTGAAAAGGTCATCCTGAAATGGCATAGGACTGTATTTCATAAAATATAGGCATTACATTTCTGGAACCTCATTTGTGTGACAAAAACTCTGACAAGAACAGAGGTTGGCACAAAATCAATATACTCGGGCAAGGATGTAATAAATAATAAAAATGAAGAATAGCATAAATTTTAACCAGTTTTCATTACAAGTTAAAGCTGGTCTGATTTCCTATGTGATCTCTTGAAGCTGCATAATTTCCAAAGAAACATCAGCAAAGGTATATTATTCATTTTGGATGAAAGGTGCTAAGGTAAATATCAGAGAGAGAGAGAGGAATGTTTATCACCTTTACTTGCACTTGGGTGTTTCCAACAGGACTGGAGGTGCTGAGGAAGGGGTAAGAGACAGGTGAGTGCCTACCAAACCCCTTCACAGTCACAGCCTTCTGGGGGTACAGCCTCAGTTGTACCTGCCTTCTTCACTCCCCAGGATTCTGTTTTATGTAGGGCTGAGCAACTTCGCCCCCATGAGCTGCTGTGCCATAGCACAAGCCCCAATTTCAACAGCTGTCTTTGCAGACACAGCTCAACATCCAGATCCTGACACCTTCATTTTCCAGTCAAATGTACCAGAAATATCAATTAACAAGCATAATCCTCTTGTGATAATCTGTTGCTATCCTCTAAACTTCCAGCAGCACTCCTGCTGCAAAAGGGTAAATCCATTAGTTGCAATTTTCTCAACCCAAGTGGTCCAAGCTCCTCCACCTGGCTCAGCCTGTGGAGGCAATTGTCTCACTAAGACCTCCTTGGGCAAGCAGAGTGACTCAGCTCCCGTGGTCTCCCTCCCCTGGGGAGGCCAGGAAAGTGGAGCCTAGTCCCTCCACAATATGTCTCCATTTGGATTGACAACTTCCCCTGACTGTGGGGTTAACCTTGTTATGACAGCACAGCTGCAGTTGCCATCTCTCCCCATCGCACACGAGAGCGCAGCCTTCCCAAAGTAATAGCAGCTCTCGGAATCACAGATTATGGCAAGTGTTTCATGTCTTGTGTTGTTATTTAGCCCCAAATCACTCTGACATCGGTTTCTAATGGTGCAGACGCGCTTTTTGCTGTTTCCTCTCGAACAAGGAGTTAGCAGAGGACAGTGCCTGTATTACTGGTTCTGTTGTGTTATTTTACAGTGAAAAATATGAATCATGTTTCTATTCAACAAATGCTTTGTTACTTGAACACCATTTCTACTCTTGCATCAAGAGTAATGGTGCTCAGTGTCATCTGTACATCACTTTACACTGCGTATATTTCTGCCTGGAAAAATTGCATCTTTAATGCAAATGCTATTTTGAAATTCAGTTTTTACTTGGCTTGTACAATTTTTTATTTTTTTTTTTTTTTAATTAGAAGAGGATTTGTTTATATTTTTTTGTGGGCACACAATAATGTGGCAGAAAGACTGGTGGTACCTGTGGACTGTGTAGTTTTTACTGCTGTCAAAACATTTCAGATAGAGGGTATGTTTAATTAGATCCTCATTTTTCAAATTAACCTTTAATATTTTCCTTCTATCACATTACAACACTTGTCAAACACAACTCAGCATTGCAAGATTTGATCTCTGACCATTGATCATTCTTTCCAAGTGTTAGCAGGCCACTGTATTCTGTCTTTATCTTTTGGATAACTCCCTAGATAAGTACTCTTTTTGGACAAACATCACTCTACCTTCTGAGCAACTGTTACATGATGTTCATAACCACCCAGATGTCTATGCAACAATTTTATGCATAAAAATCTGATAATAACTGGGTGCCTCGAACTAGCTAATACTAGACAGAAATAAATGTTGTGAGTGGATATTTTTAGTGTTGACAAATGCAGAGTGCAGCATTATTAAATTTCTTCGGTTGCCCTCTGCATCTCAGGAATGTGCCAGACCCAGTACAGCTTTTAATTGTTTCACTCTCTACTCAGTAATTTTCCTGCTGTTACGAGTGCAGGCTGCTCAGCAATCATTTGGAGCCAAGACATTTGTAGGACATTTCTTTTGTGTAGTGCCTGTGTCCTGCCTCTCAGCGCTCTGTAGCACAGTTCTGCACATGAATTTCTGCTCTACACCATAACTGTTTCCAGCTGGCGCTTGCAAGAACTCAGGGAAAATAATTTTCTTCATGAAGCAGGTCTTATAGCTACAACTGAGTCATATTTCTTAGATGAGTAGGCAAGAAGAGTTGAAAAGATTTGGAAGATCTGTTAACACACTGCAGACATATGATGTTCAATCACATGGGGAGGGAAGAAAGCAGGAAGGGGAATAACACTGCCCCAGTTTGGAGAATCCTGGCCTGTACACTCTTGTGAATTGTACAGGTCTCTCTCTCTCTCTTTTTCTCTCATGTAGAGTTCTAATCTTTACAGCTATATTAAATGCAGAGGGGCATAAAATCCATCCAAATAAGGGCAAGTAATGAACTAGAATATTTTTATACAATATGTCTTGTTTTCGTCAAATTTCAAATAACCTTCTATTTATTGGAAGCTGCAAATCTGTGCACCCTGCTGACATGACACCATGTAGGAACATCATGATTGGAACAGATTTACAACTATATCCAAGCAATGGATGAACAGTGGTTGGACCAAACTCAATTTTTATTGCAAGGTCCAATGTTAGAAAAACAGGACTACATACCAAGGGGTACTGAATTAGCTGACAGCTTGCTGTCACTGTTCTGGAGATAGTATCGAGTCCAGAGTGTCGTAGCCTTTGGGTTATGATGCAAGATGATTTCAGTACAGGCTGGACAACTGGCCGTGGAAGGACACAGCTGTGTGTCTCTGAAGGCAGCTGCAAAGGAAGTGTCTTACAAGCCAGTAGATTCACATTGGAGGGAGGAAAGATTGGTTTCTTTCCTTGAGGCAAGCAATGCGAGCCAAAATGTAAATAAGAGAGCTTAGGCATTTTGGAGAGGTCCTTCAGAAATGCATACCATAATAGCAATGTCTTCTCTAATTGATTATGCAGTCTGAATCTTTGCCATTAAAGCACTTGACGAAAGTATTACGCTCTAGCTCTCCCTACTGGATTATTATTACACAATTTCTGTATTTAGTAGGAGCAATGTATCGCTGTGTTAAACAATGAAACTGCTAATACAAGTATCTCACTATATTAATACAGATGTTTCATACTTTATATGCATTTCAACAGATATGGCTTGTGGCTTGTTTGTTTAGTTTGCTAATTCCTCATATTTTGTAATATAGCAGAAAAAATAGGCTGTTTCTCCTGCTGTTTTTTATGAAAAGTCATTATAGAACATGAGAACATTTCTTTTGGCTGTAATTTCCAAAAGTGCTATGTGATTTCTAAGATCTTACGGTAATTTTTCAAAAGTGAGTTAGGCTCTTATAAGTCTGAACTGCAATGGCTTTCCCTGAAGTTTAGTTGTCTGTCTGAAAAATCATTTAGTTATGTTTAACCACATATTATTCCAGTTCAACTGATTTTTGAAAGTTAATGGAGAGGATAGACTATACAGATTCCATTTTTCTGCCATGCCCAATTGTGATTAACCACTTTTTGCAAGGGAAATAGCAAGCAGAAATATTTTAAGTGAGTTAAAATATGCATGTTTCATATTTTGCCTTTCTCTCCCAGTCTGACATCCGACATATCAAGACTAGGCTGAGAGAAGGTAGCATCTTCACTGATAAATATTTGATTAAAATGTTTACTCACATATTGCAATAAATTGGTCTTTACTGACAGCAAGACCTTTTTGACTCATAATGCCAAAGAAAAAAGTGTATATATACTTTTACCCATAAGTTGAGCTAATGATGGGCTTATAATATAAAGTTTTGTGGTTTTTCTGAGACATCACATGCACTGAGAAAGTTTACAAATAATATAATCATGTATTGTGATTATAAATGCAATAATTTTTTTTTGCAAAATAATTTATGAGAAGAAGCTTATTGGGTTTTCTGCTACTTAACTGCAAAAATCTGTACAGCAAAAGAAAACAGGACCTCTTTTGTCTACCTATGGTCCATACTAAATACCACTATAAGAACTGAAACAATTTTATTATCGCTATAAAATCCATAGGCTTGAATTCACCCAGACTACATGAAATTCCCCGCTATATTTAAAAAAAGGATCAGAGACCAATCTTTATGTCTGAAAGCAAGACAGTCTAAAGTCATCAAGAATATGGTAGGCTTTATCTGGGCAGTTTGTTGGTGAGGATTAAAGCAAAAAAAAAAGAATTGAGAAAATTGTTAAGCATGGAGAGATCAGAGGACCAGTATTCAGGTTTGTTATTTGATAATTTTTGGTGGGTTTTTTTGGTTTGATTTGGTTTGTTGTTGTTCAGGTTTTTTGTTGTTGTTTTGGCAATGAGGAGTGTGTGCGTGGTTTTTTGTTAGTTTTTAAAGCACAGCAGATATTCCATAGGATGCCTATAAGATTAAACCTTATAAATCTACACCATCAGATAACTTAGACCTTGATCCAGTCCTGTCTCCTTGTCTCCTTACACTGCATGATGTAAGGCTGTCTTTCACAGCAAATCATCTAATTTCTTTTGAGAGGAAACCATGATGCAGCTCTGGGAAATGGTCCTAGAACCACCCCTCTACCGTATGGATGTAACTGCAGCAGGTTGGACTCCTTCAGCTCTCTGCACACCTCCAACGCGACTCCTGCAGTCTTTGCATTCTTACCAACTCCTTTGTAACCTCGTGCTGCACCCAAAGCATTTTAACTAAACCCCAGAAGGAATAATAATCTCATTCAGTGTGGCCATGGAGTTTTTACCCAAGGGAGACGTGGTAAATTATGGGGTAGTCATGGATCTCTCTCTCCCCTTGTAAATGGGGACCAAGAATTTTTCAGCAGAGGAAGTGCTTTCAACGATGTAACTTTAACCATAGGAGGGACTGGGTACAAACTGAGATTTTAAGTTGGCTGAATTTCTGAGCAGTCTGTTTCTCCTTGAACAAAACAAGGGCCCTTCTAGTTTAGGCACTTCAGTTTGCTACTGGAAGACACGTTTCCTGAATTTGGGGTAGTGTAAAATTCGGCTCCTACACTAAAATTTCACTAATGTTTTACCCAATATAATTCAGTTTTAAACTCAAAACACTTTAGCAGTGGCATTAGTTAAAAGAGTCTGGACCAATAAATCACTCAGTCTGTACAGAGACCCTAGTCCATTCCCTCTTTTTTAATTTTTTCTTGCCACTTCAAATATCTATTACATGTATTAATGTTTTTTATTGATATAGGAGGCTTACATAAAATAAAACAGTGTATTAGATCAAACAAAAAGAGATTTTAAGTTTGCTTAAACCTGTTTGAGAGGTATTCAATAGTGCTAGAGCATTGATTTGAAGTATACATTCTTCATTTCAGAACTGCTTCTTATTGGCCAGCAATTCAGGAGGGGTAGGATTTGCAACAGAGGTCCCAAAGCTATGCCATGGCAAGAAATGGTTAAGGAGGCATCAGCTACACAAAGAACTACAAACATGGGAAAGAACTGAGTTTTACCTCTGAAAAATATTAGCTTGATTATCTACCACAGGTTTGATCCAACAAGTGCAAGACAATAAAAAGCTAGAAAAGATACAAAGAAAGGAGAGAAAATGAAGCTAAGCCCTGAGCAAAAAAATACTGTGTATTTTAAGACACATCGTAAAACACAACTTGTTTAATTTATGGAAAAGTAGGTTGAGAGATTACTTTGATTATACGGATAATCTCTTCCAGTGGAATAATGTCTAAGTACTCACTGCTGTGTAATAGATAGAATGGAGAAAAAACAGAACCATTGTTGCAAGCTCTAACTGTGTGGATTAACATGAGAAATCACAGTTTTGATGCAAAGGTGATTAACAGGTGTAATAAACCACATGCATCAGTAATGGATTTTTCATTTCTGTTGTCTTTATGATAGTCCTAATGAAATAACTACTTGGCTTAAAGGCATTCACCTTAGCAGAGCTCTGCATTAACACAGCTATACCACTTCTGTGACAGCTTGTTTCACTGTCTATTGGGCAGTACAGAAACAGATCCAAACTAATAATGAAATTAGTTGCAAGCCAGTCATGTGTTTGAGAGAGAATCTGACCTGAAGAGCAAATTTATGAAGTCATCTGTCAAGATAGGGAGCTGAAGTTTAAATGGATGTGTAGGTGTCTTGTTCCAAAACAATAGTCCTTGGCACCTTTCAGCAAATCACATCCTTACAA
Organism: Manacus candei; assembly: GCF_025592945.1. Classification (NCBI taxonomy): domain Eukaryota; kingdom Metazoa; phylum Chordata; class Aves; order Passeriformes; family Pipridae; genus Manacus; species Manacus candei. The sequence continues at coordinate 72,314,186 of NW_026138062.1, forward strand.
TATCAGGTGCACAGAAGAGTAAGTATACATAAGAGCAATTACAAAAAGATCTTAACTCATACTTGATATGGAACTTTCATCTTCTTTTAGAAGAATTCTAAGGTTGTTTCTAAACTGTCTGTTCTCAAATTGGGCAAGTCCCCTAAGACCAGGAAAACTCCATTTGGTCTCTACTTTCTTCATTCCCCTTTCTGACACCTTTTTTTTTTTTTTTAATCTCAAGAATGCTTTCCTCTCTGGCATTCACAGGGTAATATAACATTTATTCTGACTCAACTAGGATAAAGAGACAGAAAGCAAAAGGGTCACAAAGGTTACCACCCTAAACAGGGCTTATGCATGTGTTGGATTGGAGAGAATACAAATTTCATTGCAGAGGAAAAAAAAAAAGGCTGTGCTTCTGAGTCTGGGTTTTTGTTGGTTTTTGGTTGGGTTTTTTTTTGGGGGGGGGGGTATTTTTTTTTGTTTTGTTTTAAATTATAACTATTAGCTTCTAGATGAATGTGAAAAAAATAAAGCAGTATGTTGAACTGAAAGGAGCAAAGGCACCCCAGCAAGAACCACACACACAGAACTTATGGCTGCTTGAATAGACCTCCTAAGCTTGTATGCATCTCATCTGACATAGAATTGCAGTGTTTAAAAGCAAACCTGTACACCTGCAAAAAATTGATGAGTGAAAGGACAGGTCCACAGAGCACTTTATCAACTGCCTGCCACTTTCAGTACAGCAGCCAGTAAAATGCCACTCATTCTGACAAAGAAAGAATAATTAAAAATATGTACATCTGCTGGAGAAACTGGGCTGAGATGGCCAACTAATGGCATCATATATCACTGTGTGACCTGGTGTGGAAAAAGAAAGACCTGCAGAAAACAACTCCTTAAGAATATTTATAGGAACTAAATGAACTTTATTATATCATCAGATATGCCATAAACATGTCTTAAAAGCATTTTAGATAGCCTATTTAAGGGAAATAGTATCTTTAATAGTATAATCTAAAAGCAAACAGTTAATGTGGACTCGAAAAAATATTCTACAAAATAAACCTTATAAGGGCTGGACAATCACCTTGCTACCAAAATTTTTTGTCATACTTTTATGATAACTATATCCCACTGTTTGATTGAGCCCATTTTATGTTCCTTACGTGTATTTTATATAAAATCTACTTGTATGATGCTTACATGTATTTCATGTAAAGCCTGCTAACTTAAAAATTTTTTTGGCCTTCTTCCACAAGCAAGGTTTGGAAATAAAATATCTGCTGCCTGCTGGCTGATCTTTGATCCACGGTCCTCACTTGCACAGCAGATTTGGACTGCAGTAAATAGAAATAGCATTCTGTGTGGGCTGTGACTAAACTCAGTTCAGCACATTTGGAGGGTGCTAAACAAGTCAGTCCTCATTTGCCGAGTTTCTGTCTGGAGTCAGGAAAAGTGAGACAATGAGAAGCAAGAACAAAATGTCCCTAAAACATATGTGTGAAGCAAATTTTTTTTCCCCTTTCCTCCTATGGCTTACTGACAGAAGCGATGTAGCAAATGTATTTTGTGATATGATTTATTAATACTGGTAATTCGAGTGAGTTCAAACAATATGTTTTTCATAGAATGAAATGATAACACATAAATACGTGGGTGTACATTTGTTCTGAGCATAGACACAAAATACACAATGAATATATTAAGCCAAATCAATCATCTTCTAGAAGTAAAATGAGCTGTCAGCCAAGGACCATGTGCATGTTATGCAGTTGTTCACAGGAGGGATGCTTCTAGCACATCACTTCAAGAGAATGGGGCTTATTTGGCCCGTTTCTTCAAGCTGTGCTTTTCTGGTGTGGGTGTTGTGATTGTTTCACTTTTTTTCTTATCCCCCTTTTAGCACACTGAAGATGGATAGGAGGAATGGTTGTGCCGCTCACTCTATTTTGCCGTGAGTTTTTGGAACAGTTTTGTTTCTCTTAAAGCTCTAATTAGTTGAAGGCCTGTGGTCATGGTAGGAAAAAAAAAAGTTTCTAAGTGTTCTGTCTGCAGAAAGCACTTCAAAATAAGATCCTTGTCTTTAAAATGGATCACAGAAAAGAAAATGAAGTTCAGGGATTATTATAAATTTATGAGTCCATATCAGTCAGATGCATTTTAGAGGAGAAAAGAGGTGTATTTTAAGTCTGCAGATAAAGGAGAAGAACCAGAAGAAAAAAAAAATCTGAAAAGATGCTAAAGATGAGGTAAGGACATGTTAAAAAATGAATGGCAGCAAGGGACTGATAATGAACACAGGGTACAGACAGTGTTTTTGTATTCTTGTCCCAGTCCATTACTCTATTCATATTTCTAGACTTTACCATGCTTAAAATAAAGCAAAAGACAAGTGTCCCAAATAAAGCCTTGAAAGAAGTGGTGAAGTAGTGTGAGGTAAAGGAAGAAATGATAGTCGAGAAGCTTTTTGCAAGTATATAATCTACCTCAAAAAAGAAAAAAATAATTTATAATTGTTCTAGAAGAAATGCAAGGTACCTTTACTCTGTGGATTTTCCCCTTTAATAATATAAGAGGTGGTAGGCTGAGAGGAACAATCATGTTTTTATGCCAGTCAGGAAAACTTCTCTATTTTACAGGCTTTCAAATGCCTTTCTATTTATGTGTAGGTATAACTCTGAGAAGTGATGTTGTCCAGATAGTTATTTCTCATTTGTGCATCCTGAAGTTTCAAGTCATCCTCAGACAGGCAGAAATCTAACTTCCTTTCAAACTTCACTGTCCAGAATAGTGTTCTGATATTTCCCAGGGAAAGGATATACATTTTTTCATGAATGAGAAGAAATGCCTGGTTTTAATACTTATTTTTCATTATCCATCTTTTAAAGTCCATTAGTATTGGTCAGGTGCATGAGGACTGGTCATATAGTTAAGTCTTTAGCACAAAGAAATAGACATTTCTGGCACGTGAGGGAAGTAGTAAGGAAATACTCTCACTGTCAGCCAAGTAATCAGAACACACCCATGATTTTCTTTGACACTCCTAAATTTAGAGAAGGAATGTGAAAAATCGACTTCAGGGGCATGGTGTACCCTCTGAGGCACACAATGAAGTGTAGATTGCACAGTGACAAGTCTCTTTCCTACTTTTTAACGTAGCCTTCTAAGACAGGAAGTTTGTGTTTTCATGCTGTCCCGTGGCTCTGCCCTCTTTCTGTTTTCCATTAACATTTGAGTCAATTTTAACTAAATGGAAAGACAGAGTTTTACCAAGATTATTTCAGTTCTACAAGTTTCATGATGACTGACGACTGTTGCAGGACAGATACTCAGTTTGGTACTTCTAACCAAAGAAAAGTCTGAACAACTTATCTGTCTGTCCCTAGCTGTGTATGAACTATCAATCAGCAGCATGTTGCTCCAGTCCACCCTCCCAAGGATATGGGGATAAGCAGTGGGACAATGGCAGAGAGAGGGGAAGCAGCAAAAGCAATTTTCATGACAGTGTGCAAATAAAAAAGGAATCAGTCTCCAACGTGGCTGCAGGGCTGCAGCTTACAGGAGTTTTTATTCTATTTTATATTCCTTTTATTAGGTATATAGCAATGAATCTGCTACAGAAACTGGAGGTTTTAAATAGAGTTTTAGAAGCAGCTCATCTTCTGAAGCCCAAAACCATTGCCCTGTTGGTTCCAGATGTTAGGAGAAAGATGAGGCTGGTTGATGTGGTTTTTATTAGAACAACAACTTGAAAATGTTGACTTAAATTCATAGAAGGGTATTGGAGGAGTACTATTTCCTTTATGTAGAATTCAGAGAAAAAATATTTTTTTCGTTAAATTTCCATTTAAACATTTATCTGTTTAAACTTCTATCTCCAACTGAATGCTGTGACACAGATATATGGCTTTTCACAGAAAACAAAAAGTAGATATTGAAACACAACACTAAGCATGCTGTTGCAACAGCTTTGCAGAGTTGCTGGGTGAGCAAGCTAAACAACATTTTCTGAAGTGCTTACCACTGTCTGCTGCAGGTTGACTGCTGAGGTTCCTACGCTCTACAAATAACAACATATGGGCACATAAAGTCTATGAAGATCTCAATAGTCTTTTTATTGACAGTGGTTGTAAGTATGTCTCTTTATTTTACTAATAATATTTACAAAACTTAGGGTAACACTGGGTCTTCTTTATGTAGTGTATTCTTATTTATGTAGTGTATGCTGTCTGTGATTAGATCAGGAATCTGGAGGACACTCCGCATCAGAATATTTGGTAAGTAAAAACTGGGAAAGGTGGCACTGTGAGTTAATAATTCTTTTCAGTTCGTGATGGGGATTATCAAAAATTAAGGGAAATGTGGAAATATGGACTCAGTTTAAATTGAAGTATTGAGGGGGGTGGAAAAAATGTTTACCACCTGTGGTTCAGGGTAGGGAAGCACACTCAGAGATAGCTCAGAGCATTAGATTACTGACTGCAGTGATATCTAGGGAATTTTAATTTGTATAATTTATTCATTCATTAATAAGGAGGACTAAAGCTTCATGTAGAACTCATTTTTGTATCAGTATGTGTTACAGGCAACTCAGCAAGGAAAAACTTCAGACTGAATTTTATTAAGTAAAATGGATATGGTAAGTACCACGATCATTAGGGATGGGTTTTGGATACAAATACAGGTGTATTAACATGTAAATGTTCCAATTTAACACAATCAGAAATGTGTTAAGTAAAATAGATTGGCAGTGTTTATGAGCAAAGAACTCTTGAGGATGGAAAAAAAGAATAATTTGCAAAAAAGATTGGGAGGAAATACTGTAAAGCAAAACCTGAAATATAAATTATTTAAAGCCTCTGTGGATGAGTGATAAGTTGTTAAGCTAATTGCAAGTAACAACAGAGAAGGCAAAACCCTCACGGAGACAAAAATTTTGGCACAGATATAATGTCATTAGAAGACACAGAAGAAATGTAGAAAAGAGCATTTGAAGAATAAAATAGAAAAAAAATTAGTTGCTGTTGCCTGTCCTGGAGGGATGACTGGGAGGGAGGAAATATCCCTGTGATGGAGCTGCCTCCTCTGAGTGGAGGATGAGGCAAGAATAATAAGTAAAACTAGTAAGAAAATGGAAAATACAAGGGAAATTCAACTTTTTCCGTCTCCATAACCTAGAGTCTTATTCTTACTAACTCCTTTCATTCCGACATTGCTTTTGACTCTCTATCTTCCTTATAAAACCACAAACTATTATAGGGAAGGACTGATTATTTAAAGTGTCACATTACTACTTTGTCTGTCTCAGTCAGTGGATAGACTGTGCACCTCTGTGCAACTCTTAGAATTGAGGTTCTTAGACATCTGGAGATGAAAACCAGAAAACAATGATGTGATAAAGATAGCTTTCTCCACCAAAGGGGGTGGAGAAGTTAATCCAGTTATTGCTGGTAACAAACACAAGAAAGGAAACGTTAGAGGGATATATGTTTTCCAATATATCCTTAAAAAAACCCTGCAATTGAACTCAGCAGTTGGAGTGCATTCAGGGAAATATTGAACATTAGACTACCATAAGGATATCAGGCATAATCTGGTTAGTAGTAGAAAACTGTCTTTCTGTGTTTAGAGAAGGATATCTGCCCACTGCAGAAAACACAGACACTTCTCATTTCTTTGCCACATCTAAGCTGGTTTATTAGTGCTGGACATAAAGTGGCACAAAACAGAAAAAATTTAGAAGTCAGACTCCTTTTTGGTTCTCTTTTCTTGTTTGAAGCAGCACACAGTGTAATAAGAAGCAATGTCAAAACTTGGGATGTGGAGGAATTGGTGCAACTCCTAATTATTTCCAAAACAGAGTTGAAATGTATTCCTGACAGGAACACAAGCTCCTCCTCCTTGTCCTGTAGCTTCTGTTACCAGGAGTCTGTTATTTGGGAAGATAATGAATCTTGAGGTTATCTCTGCTTTTTTTCTTGGTCAACTTCTTGGACAGCATCTTCTGGTTACTGGAAATGAAGTATTAGTTAATGAAATGCTTTCTGTGTTGGAAATAAATAATTAAATCGAATAGAATACTAAATTAGAATAGTGTGTACTTATTGGATAATTGTGCTAACATCTTGGCAGATATGTCTTGCTAATGCTCAAATCAAATCATACCTAGCATGGATTTTCCTTTAATCTTAAGAGAAGCACTTTAGCTGATGCCTTGTAAGAGGAAGAGTGAGCTGCTTCTAAGCATGGTCATATTTCATACAAAAATATTAGGAAAAAAATTATTTTTAAAAGGAAATAACTAGGAAATATAGAGAATTAGTAAGATCTTCACAACTGGAAGGAATAAGGGAGAGTTGGAGAAAGTTCTTATTTGAAAGAGGGCGGGGATTATGGTTTATCATGGAGTTTAATTCTGATAATCCAGATGAAAATTACAAAAACTCAATTTGCCTATTTTACTCTAAATTTTAGTGCAGTAGACCTTGGGACCTCTGTGTTAGGACCAAGAAAAGATGACAATTCTGCATTCCTTGAATGCGAGTTTTCCAAGGTTTCAGTGCCCCGATGACAAACCGGCTCCCTTTACAGAATTATCTGAGCCACCCTTATAGCATCTTTAATCACATTTGTTTGCTTCACTTACGCTTTTGCTCACCCCGTCGCTCAGCTCGTCTCTGTGCTGCAGCCGATCAGCAGGCAGCGACCCGAGACCGTGCCCTGGCTCCCTCTCCCTCCCACGCAGGCAGGCGAGGTGGGGAGCCCTCGCTGGCTCAGCCCTTCCCTGCGGCGCAGCCTGCGGGCGGCAAGGCAGGGATGGGGACATCCAGCAGAAAGCTGGGAGCTGCGGCCGCCTGTCCTCAGAGGAGAGGTCCCCGCTGCAGGTGTGCCCAGGGCTGGGCTTCACAATCTCCAGGAGGTGGATTCCTATAGGGAAAAATAGCAGTTCTGTGGCTTGCAGTGCCCAGAATAAATGACTGTGACAGCCTTCAGTGCTTCAGGCGGAAAATGGCAACATGCTGTTGCTCTGAAATCGTGATGCCAGTGAGGCACGCTGATCCTTTGGCCCACTTCATGCCTTGCAAAGGTGGCAGGAATCCTGGATAGGTGAACGAGGAGATCCTGGCTAAACTCAAACATAAAAAGTGTATGAGGCACGGAAGCAGGGGCAGGCTACATGGGATGAATATCGAGACGTTGTCCAGGTGCGCAGGGACAGGGTTGGTAAAGTCAAAGCTCAGCAGGAGTTAGACCTGATGAAGGATGTGAATGGCAACAAAAAGGGTGTCTACAGGTAATTCAGCATGAAAAGAAAGACCATGGAAAATGTGGATCTGGTGTAAAAATGGACAAGGGACATGTTTACAGGAGACATGAAAAATGGTGAGGCGCTCAGTGCCTTCTTCACCTCCATCATTACTGGTAAATTTTGCCCTCAGGAATCCCAGGCCCCTGAGATCCAAGGAGAAGTCTAGACCAAGGCAGACTTATCCCTGGTGGAGGAGGACCTGGTGAAGGAACATTTAAACAACCTGGACACGCACAAGTCCTCGGGCCATAAGATGCTGAGGGAGCTGTCCTCTGTCACTGTGAGTCCCCTCTCCATTATTTGGGAAAGGTTGTGACGATCAAAGGAGACTTCTGAGGACTGGAGAAAAAACAAATGTCCCCTTTGCCTTCAGGAAGGAGGATCCAGGGAACAAGAAGACACTCAGCCTCACTTTGGTGTCTGGGAAATCATTTTTAAACAAGGTGATTGGGAGTAGTCAGATGGATTCATGAAGGGGAAATCATATCTGACCAACCTGAGAACCTTTCGTGATGAAATGATGGGCTCAGTGAGCAAGAGGGAGCAGTGGATGTTGTTTATCTTGACTTCAGCAGGGCTTTTGACACACTCTTCTTGGTGTTGCCTACTGAGGTCAAGAGGCAACAGGCACCAAGTGAAATACAGGAAATCCCGTATAGCCATGAGAAAACACTTCATTATTGTGAGGGTGGTTGAACTCTATCACAAGTTGCCCTCAGATGCTGTGGAATCTCCATCCTTGAAGATATTAAGAAGCCAACTGCACCTGATCTTCAGCAACCCTTATATGTGATCCTGCTCTGAGGAGGGGTTCGAAGGTGCCTTCCAGACCCTGTGGGTCTGTAGATCTGTAACATTGCAGAGACATATACTGGTTCAAATAACTTTCATCCCTACCTTTGGAAGGCTTATAAACTCTTAAAGGAAATGTATGAAAAATAGATGAATGAAAAATTTTCATAATTCATTTTAATTACGGAATATTATTTTTTTAATAAATGAAAAAAGCTGCCTGCAATCAAACAAGGCATCTATGTTTTTAAGAGTTGAAAACAGGGCTAAAAATTCCTGTGTTTAAAAGTTTCCATGCTGTCATTGCAATAAATTAAGTTTCTAATTAAACACATGCTCACATACACACTCTTGGATGGAATGCTATGCTTGATCAATAGCCCTAGGCTACACAGTAGCAGGCAGAATTATAGCAAATGGAACTGGATGAATGGGTTTACTTAATGACCACAATATGATTTATTTCACTGGTGGGGAAGGGGGTAGGAAGACATCAAATTGCTAAAAATATTACCAGAGCAAATTAAGATATGATCTTACAGGAGATACATTCCCAAGAGATCCTGTGTGAGTACAGAAGATCAGAGCTCAGATCACTCTAAAAGAAGTATACTTGATGAAAGTGTGTCAGCTAATCTGCATTCAGCTTATTTGCCATTTATAATTAAGAAGGCTTTTTTATTACTTTTTTAATGTCAATGCTTTATCCATGGACAATTGCTGACTTAATCAGCACATTTTCACAGTGTCATGATTTTAGCTGTTGAAGGAGTCTTAGTACGAAGAACAAAATTAATGCAGATAATTTCACATATAGATAAACAGATGAAAAATACTTCTTTGAATAAAGCTTCACAGAACCTCATTCTTAGATCCCTGACCACAACCACTTATTTGGCATTTACAACAGCCCCTGCAAGACCTTCCAGTGTGGCAATGTGATCGTATCTGCTGGTGGTGAATCTGGGACTGGCAGCTATACGCTTGTCTCTGCTACTGGGAGTGTGCCACTGACCCCTCTGACCAGTTACTTACCTTGCCAGTGGAGAGAATGATGCCAACCAGAGCTGAGACACAGACAGAGAGAGACAAAGCAGTTTTCTGAGTTTTGACTTCACTGTAAGGAAAGGTTTATGTTATATGGCTCATAAGCTAAAGTGAGCCAAAATTGAAAGATCTGACAAACCTTGAATGAGTAGCAAGAGAAGAAGTCTTCCTCTGTCCCTCAAATACATGGGCACACATACATTAATTCTGGTTCTGGTTGATGGAAATGTTCCTTCAGTTTCTCTTTCTCCCTGCTTATTTATCTGTGAAAAATGCAGAAACTGAATATAAATCAGGTTTTGACTTTTTCTATAATTGTGCTTTTCAAAGGAGATAATTAAATTTCTGCCTCTTTGGGAAAAGGTCAGCAAGTTGGGGTAACAAATATTCGTATCTCTAGGGCATTTGCCCTTATTAGCCATGAATCACTGTTTCATAAGCTTGGAGCCTTGGCTAGAATCCATCTAGCCTAAAATACTTTGAAAACCAATGAATTAACTGAGATCCACTTTAATAGTTCAACTTTATTACTAATTAACCTGTATATGCCCCTGTTTGTTATGCTGTAATTCAGAAACTAACACTATTGCTATTGTCTAGACATATATTAAATGTGTGGTGCTACGTCTCCATTACTTTAGGAATTTGTTGCTGTGCTGATCACTTGTTTTACACACAAACTAAGGCTGTAGAGAGTCTAAAGAGGTTAGTGAAGAAGCCTTTGAAAGGCTCATGGTTGACTTGACCTCCAAATCAACTGACTCAAATCAAGGATACAGCCTGCATTTGGTTGATGCTGGAGAGCTTAGTCACAAGTTGACAACCAGAGCAACTGGAGGAGAACACAAAGTTTATTTTTTTTTTAGTTTTATGCAATTATTTCCTGTGATCTGAACTCATAATTACAGTTGCTATTCAGATTTTCAATTGCAGTTTCAGACTGGAGTATCATGACCCATATCTATGTTCTTGTCACTTGGACTAGATCCATAAAACCTCTCCAGGCCTTCTGATGTCTGCTGTGATGGAGCTTGAGCTGGCATCAGGCTTGGAGTTGCATATCCATGTCATTGCAAAACAGCTGGCATTAAAGCACCCTGTGGGCAGTGGGGCCAGGAGCCTGGAGCAGTGCTGCATCTGGGAGCCCAGAGCATCCTGCTGGCCCAGCTTGAAACATGGTGACATAGGCATGGCTTTGTATGCCTTTGTCAGCATGCCTTTGCTCATCTTAAATGCTTAGACCTATCTCTACCTAATGTAAATTTTAAATAAAGTGACCTCAACTCAACCACATCCTTTGCAGCAGAAGGTCACTAATTGTCTTGGGTTTCTACTAAGAATGTAACTGTCTGACTACCACAAGACCATGCTTAGACTAATTTAAAGACCACTGAAACTGAAACACTGAGCAGTCCTCACTTCTCTCACCTGTTGAGTCTCATCCTCAGGAGATATTTCTATATTGTGCTTGTCCAAAACAGGATAAAAAAGAAATATCCTCCTATTCTTACCACAGTTCCTCTGTGGATTAGCCATTAGCATATATTTCCACTATTTAGAGGTTTAGATGTTTAAATATTTCCCTTCTTCTTGGTGGTCTTGTGGACATTTTTAATTCATTACTCCATACTTTAAACCTTGGTCTTTACAATATTCTTCAGTCTTCATCCTTCCTGTTGAAACAGTTCTGTGTGGTGCAGACCAGAAAGAGAGGCCTGTAAACATACCTCCTGTGCCTTGTTATAAGAGTGTTTGCTAGGAAGTCTAGGTTTCTTTTGAAATGCCAGTAAAAGTTTAAGCATTTAAAGTTTAAGTATGCATTGTAGCAGGGAGAGTAACAGAGTCCCTTTTTTTTTTTTCTTTTAGGTAAGTACTCTAACAGCTAAATTATTTGGTTATGTTTCTGTTCAGGTGCTTGTTCACCCTCTCTTTCTGGTCTACTGCATACGGAATGATAATACTATATTTAATATTAAAGTGGAACAATCACAATAAGAGGGCATGAGAGCATCTGCTTTCACATAAGCCTGTAGTTTACTGACTCAAACCTTCACCTGGAAGGCGAGAGAAGTGGGTTCATAGCCTTTTAGAGAAAGGAATTGAAGCTGGGAGCATTAAACTTACATGTGTGAGAGCTCTTTTATGCAGGATTTCTTTATTAAATGTGACAGTAACACACAGTTCATATAAAGAACTGAAAATTTTGGTAATAAAGAACAAATAAAAGTGTGAGTGTGCCTAGTCATACAAAGGAAGCAGATGTTAGCAATGCATTAAATTACAACTCCAGCACAGGCATACTCTGTCTTTTTTTTATTTACCATCTATCTTCAGACTACATAAAGCTAAAGCTTTCTCATAGTAATTTAGTATTTTTTTCAAGTTCTACCAAAGATCTGACAAAATGTGTTGAGTCCCTGATAATAGGTAAGTGTGACTTTATCTGAACACTAAAAATGGTCTTAATGTATTACATTAACTGTGCCATAGGAGTTGCCTAAAAGAAGGTAGGTTTACTTGGGGAAGCAGAAGAAATAGTGAGGTATATTTAGGAGAAAATTTTGAATGTGTAATTTCAAAAAAGCTTACATCGACTGGTTTAGAGCAGATCAACAGAAAACAAAAGTTGGTGCAAACCAACAGGTTTCTGGAGCCTGATGTCCTGCATGGAAGTGTCCAGAATCAATTGCTTCAGAGAATGGAGCAGGAAAACCTGTAGAAAGAAGTTGTACAGGAAAAAGTTTAGTTATCTTTTCTAACCATGCCAGTAATTTCACTATTTTAATTCAGTTTCATTTTACACATGAAGGCTGTGCCTTCTCTGTGTCTAAGGAGGAATGGTGAAAAGAAGTGCTTGATGTATATTCTATGCAATTTAGTTTTGTTTGGTTTTATTACTTCTGTATTTTTGTCTCTGCTCAAAGATTAATGCTATCCATCCGTCTTTCCCAGAAGGAAAAAAAAAAATGGATTTTTCAATTTAAAGGAGCAAACAAAACTAAATCTTCCTCTGTGAAGACAGTATTGAAAATATACATAACTGATGCCAAATAAAAGGAGTCAAAAAATAATAAGCTTGGCTACACTTCTATGACTGGTAAGCCTTCAGCATACATAAGCATCTATATACATATATATTTATGTACTTTTAAAGACAGTTGTGGGAGGTATTTTTTTAATTGGAATATAACCTGAAGATTTTGATAACCCCATAAAAACTTTTTACATTTGGATATTGCATAGTAAAGTACAATAGAATGATAAAATTTTTCCCACTGAAAGAAACTCTTGCTATACAGGTGAAAAAGGAAGGATGAGAAAAGAGTTTTTCTCTTTGAAGACATCCCTAGCAATGCATAACTCTCTTTCAGTGGTGCTAAATTAATATTTAAAGTGCTCTGATATCCAACTATGTGATGCTTTCATTTGAAGGTGTAGGAATTCACTGAACTTGGTGTCACTAGCCATTTCCCTCACATTCACTTGTGATTGGACTTTTTATTACACTGCTGGAATAAAAAGGCGAATAATGCCACAGTTTTTTGGTGGATTTAAGGAAAGGAAGAAAGTAAAGACAATAGCCCATCAGAGTTTGAAAGAGCCCTTTTCATTTATTCCCATGGGCCTTGTATATTTGTAGACCAAGGCAGACTCAGAAATGTGTTGTGTTTTAAGTTAATGATCTGTTAGAAGAAAAGAAGAATAAACATCAACAGTCATAAATCCAAATATTTTTTTCCTACTATTTGAATGTTACTTCCTTATTTAAAGAAGGATACATTCTTTTGGCATTTAGGTGCTGGGAACAATTCTGTAACAGTAATGTTTTTCCACCAAAATTTTTACATAATATCTTCTTTTAAATCTTTTAAATCTTTTAAAGATTTACCTATATAATTTAGGTTTGACTTTTATAACTTCCTCTGTCCACTCAGCCCTGTTCCTATCAACACTAGAGGTGTTAAACCGCTTCACATGGTAAAAGCAATCATTTTCCATTTTGACTTTTCGAGTAACCCTCTGGCTGTTACCTTGATGAAATCGTGGAATCTGGGATATTTTTCCAAACTCACGTCTGCTTTTTGGATTATCCTTCAGGGCTCCATTGTGCTAAAATAACCAGTGTTCTCTAACGCCTTTCTGCGATACCTCCAGGGAAATGAAATGGCTTTTTCATGTCTGAGCATTCAAAGTACCAGTTCCTTGTCCTGTTGCCATTACCATGGGACAGAGCCCCGACAATGCCTGTCAAAGCAGCCCTGTCTGTGGTATCAGAAATGGCAGTGTAGAAGCTGTCAGACTTTCAATCCTGTTGGCTATGGGCATTTATGTTATCTTGTGGGGGTGTATATTTTTTCAGTGTATCCTTCATCTTAATGGGGTGTGATAGCTTATGAAAACCAGCTTGACATTCATTACTGCACAGATTTTTTTTTTCCCTTTGTCCACCAAAATTATGTCTGTGACAGCAGCAGAAACTGTTTATATGGGAAAATAACTGGAAAATATTAATGTTTTTTTAGGTAGTTAGGGCAGTAAGTCCTCTTATTCATTGGAAGCAATAATACCAGGCATGCCCCTGTAAGTGTTCATACTCCTGCCATCTTGTAACAGGCTACCAACCTAACAATCGTTTTGTCTGCATAGTTCCATCATTTAACTTACATGTGGTACAGGATTGAAGTTACACAAAAGCTTAGGCAGTGAAATGTTCATCAATATGGCCTCAGTAATGAGTAATTTTGTTAATATAGGGGAGTTCACAGTTCTGACTTCTGTTCCTGGGCTGCCTGTACAGTCCTGAAACGTGCATGTTGCAAATCAGGCATCAAAGGTTACGACTCATATCAGAAATCTGAATAAGTTTGCAGGTGGGAAGTGCAGCAGAGAAGGTTATGTTCTGTACTTCCTCCTTCTCTGGGGTTTTGGAGCTTCGCTGCAGGATTGGGACTCTTCTTTGTGACCCATCAACTGGAAGTAGGTGTCAAAATCCAGTCCTCCCTGAAAAAACACAGATGAAGAGATGGCTTTCCCCATCAGTCTAACAATAAAAACATTCATTCTGAATGCAGGAAACACAGAAGATGTGTTTTACTATCACCAAATGTGTGTCTAATCTATCAGCCCATCTGAAAGAGAAAGAGCATTTAGAAGGCAGTTCCATCATTCCCTGCCACACATCAACAAACCTTGTTATGGTGGGATGCAGGCAGCCAATGCAGTTTTGCTTTTAGTCACTTTTGGACTAGCAATACTTCAGGAATAGGTATTAGGAATTTTTGGAATCCCAGCTTTGAATTTGATAATTTTCCTGGGGTTTTGCCCCCAAAACACTGTTGTTGCCCCCAAAACACTTTAGTGAACAGCAGAAGTGAACAGTAGTCCTACTGAATCAAGAGAGGTGAGTCTGTATTTAGGGGAATAATTTCTTGACTTTGTCATTACATTCTGAGTATCAGGGAAGGCAATTAGGAACAGACTCAGAATCTGCTACTATAAATCTAGTCCCCTGTGGTACCTTCCTTAGACATTCTAATTAATATTCCTAAATGCTTAGAGTCAAAGGAAAGAAATCATGTCCTTTTAAAGTAAATAAATATATACAGTATGAGAATTTCCAATTGTCTCCATTATGAGCAAGCAGGTGGCTCATTGTAGTGTTTTATTTTGTTATTTACAGAACAGCTAGCTTGTACTATGGTATCTCTTCATCTCCAGAATTTCTCTTCCAAGATTATGTATAGGCTCTGTCTTACTAGTAATATTTTAATTCATCACCACGTATTTAGCAAACTCCTTCTTTTATCACTTGATGACAGAGGGGATTTTTTTTCTCTGACATTTATTGCTTTTTAAACTGTATTTCTGGTTGGGTGCCAGATTGCTCCCAAAAAATTGTAAATAAATGTGAGTAATACAGATTTGGATTTATGAACCATAATGGTTGGATGCTTTAGCTGTGAAGAGATGTTTTATCATATTGTCCACCATTATGTGGGGAAACTTTTAAGAGTTGCTTTCCTGCTTTTTTTTACTACAGACCTTAAAGGTTTTAAACCAAGTTCCTTTGAGATTTGAACACAATTATAGTAACCAATCTGACATACACACAATGTGAATAAAATGCTCAATTATATACAGGCATTTTAACACTGATACATTCTACACACATAAAATAAAGGCACCTTGAAATAAAACTCTTATCTCCCTCACCTCATTTATCTCCTAATTACATATAAACTCACACAATACAAAAAAAAAAAAGATTCCTGTATGTATGTCATTAAGGAACATAAAAGAAAGGCTTATTATCTTTTTGCATGCTTATCTGTAAGACTCAGTAGTGTTCCTATCTGTAAGAATACATACTCTCTCTATATGCTTATGTTCATATATAGTTCATATATACAAATATATCTCCCTTCAGACTCTAAATTATTAAAACACTGGCTGGGGAACTATTCCTGTATTCACGCTTTCTGGAATCAGAAATTCTTCAGATGGAAAGCCCCCATTTCTTGCTCTGTGAGCACTGCTTCATGAGACCATGAAATCAATCCTGCCACCCTTTTGGTTAAATTTGGATTCAAAATGAAAAATTGCCTCTCCTCTAATATCCTTATTCTTTTTCAATCATTATTTCACAACTTGGGTCATTTATTTTTTTGTATGGTAGATTAAATATGCCAGTGACAAACTCTGAAAACATGGTGGCTAAGCAAAACCATCACTCCTTTGCATCACCCTCCTTACATTTTTCTGCACAGTGATACATTGTGTGGCTTACCTTGAGGAGCATGAACTAACTTCAGTCCTGAAAAGAAAGCAGGTGCCTGGGGGAAAAAAAAAGGATATTTATAATCAGTAGAAAATAAATCTCCCCCAACACATGTAACATTCACCTCCCACTCATTATGAGGGGCTAGTTAACCTCTGAGCTGATGTGCTGGAATTGAAGATGAAAAGTATCAGCTTGGGCTGTCGTGGGTTCTGATGTAAACAGTATAGGAACCTGGATTTCCCCCCCTCCTGCCCCAGGGAAGAATAAAGGACTGCTTGTGATCCCTGCTGTAGTAGCAGAGGCTGGCATCACTTTTCATACAGTTAGAGGCCTCACGCCACATTTCAGACATGATGTAGAAAAGCAGGCAGCAGGTTCCTTATCTGCTTTCCATTCTGATGTTTAATGATTTTTCAGTGGATCCAAATGTTGCATAAGACTTCCAAGGAGAGGAATGACCCGGATCAGAGAGACACCATCCGGGGACATTTCCCAAGTGCTTGTTTCATGGGGATGGGAAAGGAAGCAGATGTTTTCCATCAACAACCAATGCTGAAGAGCTACTATTACTCCCTCCCTAACCACAAGCTCTGTGCCATAATCATCTACTCCCTTCTTCTGCTTCTATAGATGTAACAGCAGCATGTAATAATTCAAATTCTGTCTTGTTGACACAGCTTGCTTCAGCTCTACAGAAAGCAAGTTTTGTTCGCTGAATCTGTGGGCACATCAGCACTTTGCAGAGAGTCTAAAAGGAGTTGCTGCTTTCCTGATGGCGAATGCCTGCTGTCATGTGATCCTCCCAGAAATCTGTGGCAACACACTGAAACAGCCAGGCACAGTAAATTTTTGTCAATGTGGGATGATCATTTTTTTAGACAGAATCACAAATTTCCCCCAAAACATTCCCTTCAATATCCTATTAAAAAAAAAAAATCTTCCTTTTCCGTTCATTCAGGAAGCTGATTTCAAAAACTGCTTCTTTATTTGTGCTGAGTAATTATGCTAGTTTGAATTTAGACCTGTATCACTGATGGGGAATGATCTGTGATACATCTAGCTTTGTAGAGAGAGAGAATAACAGGTATTCTGGGGTAGCATTGAGTAAATATGAGGCCCAGTGTATAAAATCGGATTTAAAATACATTCACGTGTGCAAAAAATTCCCATAGAGAGTATTACAGACCAAAAGGAAGGGAAAAAAATTTAAATGGCAATAGTGTAATGAAAGGGGAATGACTGCTAACCTCTTGAACCAAAAAAGGTTAGCTGAGGGACTAAAAAATTTATATTTTTAATATAAACATGGTCAAGAAGTCTATTCTATGAGGATGAGCACTTTAATATTCTGTTTGTAAAATTTAAGTAATATAATAGCTATAATATATTTCATGTTCTAGTGCACAGCTGTAGATGTACCAAACTGGAAAGCAAAATCCTGACACCTCTCCCTTTGCAACCTCACAGAAACAGGCTATTCATAGAATCCTACAGTCGTGAAATCATAGAATCATAGAACAGCCCAGGTTGGGAGGCACCTTGAAAGATCCTCTTGTTCAGCCTTTCATAGGAAAGGGAGACTAGGTCAGATTATCCAACACTCTGTCCAATCACACCTTGAAGACCTCCAGTGATGGGTAGTCCACCACATCCCTGGGGAGAGTCTTCCAGTGATTGATCATTCTCACTAAAAAAATTCTCTCTTACAATAAGATGAATACTAATTTAATATCTCTGAAGTGTTCCCCAGCAGAGAGGTTTGCTTTTTTTTGTTTTTCCCGAGCAAAAGGCTGCATGGATACAGGTGGGGTCCAGACTCTGCTGAAAGTCAATCAGCCAAAGTTGACCCTAAATTTATAGGAATCCTTGTCCTCAGTGTAGGCAAGTCAGAACAATCCTGAGGCCACTTATACAGAAGTATTCCTTCCATACTAAGAGTTCTGAAAAACATCGAACTCAGTATGAAGGTTGTTTGAACTATGAGGAATATGAAACTCAAGGATGACATGGGATTGTAGACCCTTCACAAAAATAAAAGACCCTGTTCACTGCAACTGCATTGTGTGTCTTGGATACCAATCCCGAAGAACAGGGAAGGATGATTAGTAGTTTTACATATTTAGTATAAATCTAAAACCTGCATCTCATGAAAAGGTGAAGAAAAGGATGAAATGAAAGGAAGAATAGGAGGGGAAGTTTTACCATAGGCAAAAGTGAAAGAATATGTAAATGCTCCCTGAAGCAAAGCAGATGGGGTGAAGAAGGCTATGCCACCAGCTCCCCACATTCATTTTAGAAGTCAGTTTTAAAAGGTAGGAGTCAGGTGTGGAAGACTTTTTTTCCCTCCCAAGAAATCTTAGGAGACAGCAAGGAAAGGTGATTGATGATGGGGTTTAGGGATTTTTTTGCACTATTTTTAATTTTTTAGCATTTTCCCCCTAGATTTAACCATTTTTTTTTGTCACAATAAATTTTCTTACTAGGTTGCAACTTTATTCATGGGTGACAAATGTTCTTTTTTTCTTGGGGATAAAATTCCACCAATATTTTGCAGGGAACCCTTGCAGGAGCACTGCTAATGGAGGAAGCTTCCCTCAAAACTGTGAACGTTTGGGGACCTACAGGATCAAATGCCAAGACTCAGGATAAATTCTACCCAAGCACGCACAACCCAGTACCTTCCTTGCAAAAGATGGGAAAGAGGAGGCAGCCTCTATGATGAATATTCCCAAATTGTTACAGCTGATTAGTGCAAATTTTCTTTGGTGAAAAGATACGACAAGTGACAAGAGGGAGTGGAATGTTGTTTTGTTATTCTGATTTTTCACCAACAAATGCAGATCAGCAGTATGTGTGAAAGGAACCTCAGAGTCTATGAAACAGGAGAGAGCTCAAGATATGATGTATAGACTTCTTTTCTTGCTTCATGGGGCTGCTGGGATATGAACATGCCATTTTAGGGAAAAGCTAATTGCCTGTTCAGCAACTAAAAGCAAGATACCTTTGTTCAGTGAGTTACAATTCCCTGAAGTACACTGCAGTAGCAAAGCAGTAATTACAATGCACCATGTCTTAAAAGTGCACCATTAGACATTTCATGAAGAAAAGGGTAACTTAAGCATTGCTGCTCACGGGTTAAAGCAAAAGATTTAAAACATCTTGAGCATGATCATGTATGTTTCATGAATATAAATTTGTGTTCATGCGAATTTCTAATGTTAAAACTGTGCTTGAAACCATTTTTAGGCTGCTACCAGACCAGGTTATAAGCTATTTTTTGCTGTTGGCAACAATCCAATAATCTAAAACACATTTTTAATTTTATTCTTTTTTTTTCTCCTTTTTTTTTTCAGTCTCCAGCAAAGAGATGTTGTCTCACCAGAATGGAATGGATAAGGTAGCCAACGTAAATTAAAGTGGGGTCTTTGGCTGAAGAATGGCAATGAATGTTCAGAAAAGGATGGGGAAAAAGAGAAATGTGAGCAGACAAAGGAAACCAGGCAGAAAATACAAGAGAATATGGGTTTAACATATTTTTGATATCCAAAACAGTGAGGATGGTTGCAGAATTCTGGAAATCATAAACACCTCAGAGAGTTAAGGCTACCTCATAAATGGGAATATGTAATTTCTTGGGTATTATTTATAAATCAGACTTTAATTAAAAGGTTAGGGAAAGATGGATATATATTTTAATAACTAGTTCATTATTACATGCTAATAATCAGTTATTGATAACTACAAGCATGATATAGTTATTTATTAATCACCAGCTTTTTATTAAACTTTGACAAATGGAACCCTTTCTATGGAGTATAAAATTGCAGAAAGAAGCTGGAAGGAAACAAGATATGAATTAGGATTTTGACAGAAATCAGTAAGGGAAGGTAACTTGCACAGCAATTATGTTGTGCTGTGTTGCATTATAGGTTCCATACTCTCTCCTAATAACTATGTAATTTTCTCATGTCTCCACGGCACATATTTTGTGACTTTTTCATTAAAAAAGCCAACACAAACCCAATAATCTTTTGCCACATAATACATTATTAGAAGAATCATAAGGAGGGAGGATAAAGGAGCAAGTTTAATAAATGCTGCAAAGCATACTACTGCTCCTGAATGTTTGTGTTGGATTTCTTATGATGTATGAGAAGCTGACATGTCCCGTGGGGGCTAGTTTACGTTTTTTTTTTATGAAAGGTTACAGTACTATGAAACTATAGTTTATTTAGTTTTACACTAGTGGTGTAAATATTTATTAAGGCTTTGACTCATTACATTTTGTGCAGCCCTTGCACTCCAAATCCGTGTGATTCACAGTATACTGAAAAAAGAAATAATACCCCTAAATCACACCTGTCTGTGAAGAGAAAATCTGTCAGCTCTTTCACTCCCAACTCTTCACCTTGCGACAGGCAAGGGAAAAAAAAAGCCAGAAAGAAAACTGGCTGCTCCTTGGAAATGAATTCACTGGAAAAATGTTCCTTTGTTAAGCACTGCTTGGCTGGGATGGTTAGGCAAATACAGAACTCAGAGTCAAGATGTACTTAGTTTTTAGGTCACCTAGCCCCTTATTTTGAAAAAAATCTGTATCACTTCCTTTGTTATGCTTTTGGGTTTTTATTTGTTTAGGGGGGTTGTTTGTTTTCTTGATTGTTTCTGAAAATCATCCATTGAAATTTTATTTTTATGTGAAAACGAAAAAAGGTACATCAGATCAGAAGTGGGATATATTCAGATTATATATCCAATATCAAGATGCTGTCTATGTGGTTTGGATATCTTACAGTGACTAAGACTTATTCCTAGAGATTCCTACAGAACGTGCCCCAGGCAACAGTGTATTTCTGAGACAGACCCACTCGTTGCTGGAATTAAGAAGTGCTGCATTCAGCAAAGGGCACCAGTGTTTCAGTATTCCATGAACAACCAGAAGTCACTCTGACCAGCAAAAGGTTTCTTGATCCCATCAAAATTACAGGATTTTTGCTCCCATTGCTCCTAATGACCTTCACTGTAGACCTTGCTAAGCTTATGAGAGGCACTCAAAGACTTCATGGGTTGTGCACAGAGCCCTGCACGCTTCCAGTGTGACATCTCTGTGAGGTAAACTGGCAGCTACAGATTTGGGGTGACTTTTGCTTGTTTGCTTCCCAAACAGCTTTGTCTTGAATTCTTTCCTGCACAATTACATGATTCCAAAAGGCACAAATTAAAATATAAATAGCTGATAACCTGGTGGTAAGTGCAGCATTTTGAGAGAGATGAGTTCAAATTCCTTTATGCTAGGCATATGTAAATCATGGCCTTCCATCTCTTACTGCATCTGTCTTTTAGACAAGTGTGTCTGCCATCTCATTTAGTGATGAACTTGACCCTGTCATAGTCTAAAAATATTTTCATGAGTCTCTCTCTCTCTAAATAAAAAACTACAGCCTTTGTGGAGTTCAAGTGGTCTCAAGGTTATGCAGTGTTAATCAGCTTTGTGGTTCTTAATTCTGTTTTCAAATTTGGCCCTAGCAGTCTTTCAGTTCACTTTTGCGGCACTTGATTGATTTTGTTATTAACGTTACAAGTCATGGAATCAGATAGCAGTATGTTGAACAGACATACCCCAACACAAGCCTACTAAAACATATATTGATTTGCATCAGTATTTTTAGTCTAGGAAAGTGTTTCAGTTTTTGGGTTAAAGTTACTCTCTCCGTATATAACATAAAAAATATATATTAAAAACATTTACGTAAATGCAATATATAAAAATATGCATTTATTTTTCATTCTGCTAAATGGCATCTATTTATAGATCTGCACTTTTACCTTATGCCTCCAAATAAACCTGTAAAGCCGCTTTTCCCAAGTACAAGAAAATCCATCTTGAAACTTTAATTAAAGAATAATCTATCAATGACAAATTACCGGAGGGTGGATATGTCACTCACAGTGTTGGCACGTCATTTCAAAGAACACAACTGAAATCACAGGAGAATAACAGATCTGGGTATTTGTTTGCACTTAACAGACAAGGGGAACATAACTGATATAAAGCAATTTCAAGATAGTTTATATAGTAAGAGATTAGTTGGAAATTCCTTCACTCTGAAAGAAAAGCAGCACTACAGCAAAACTGCATCTTCTATAAAGTCTGTAAAAAAATCTAGTAAAGCAAGTAATCCCTTGACATGTTTAAAACTACTAGTGGCTTTTTAATTGTGCTCGTGTTTGTGAAGCCTCCACACTGGATGAACTCCTGAGCAGCTTTTTATTTGGTTTCATGGAGACAGTTCTTGTAATCCTACTTCAACTCCTCTTTTGAAAGAGTGAGAGAAGAGGCATCCATGAGGATGCGAGAAGTAGGAGCTTCTTTTCCTCAGTTCTGTAGTTCAAACAAATTGATTTGTGCCTGTGGCAACTGATCAGCTGCATGTGCTTTTCCTTGCATAGAACCATTTACTAAATAGTGGCTTTATGTAGAGTTCCTATGTAAATGACAGTTAGGCTAAAAATTATTTGGTTTTTTCTCTAACATAAAATGCGCTGGTAAATATTGTACAAATATTTGTTGCAATGTTTTTCACTCAGCTGAGTAGTAAAAGCTCTTTAAAAAACCCTAAGTGATTACAATTATTCAGTTTCCCATGATATTGAGATTTGTTGTCCGTGAGTTATTATTATAAGGCCTGTATCAAGATAGATTTCAAATGGGAAGCATATGACCTCAGTATGAATAACTATCACTTTTAGCTTCTCCTGCTTAAGAAAAAACACTAGCATAGTAAAAGTCATAGTGACTTTATTCCTCCTCCATAGAGTGTAGTTTTACCTTTATCTCATCCAGCAGAACCTTGTAAATCAGGTGGAACAGTACTTACATCAGAATCATATGAAAATATCATATAATCTGAAAGTAACGTGCTGGCAAGACATATACTGGGCTATATACTGGGCTGATCACCTCATGCAGGAGGGACATTTATCCTTTAGCTATAATCCTGTATGTTTTCTGGTCACCTTTATTTATTTTTAACTTTCTGTTGGGTTTATTGACTTCTCTTTTCGACTGCCAGATACCAAGTTTTTGCTTATTTTTGACCCCAAAATATGTCCAACATGTTATACCCTTACAAGAATGTTAAGTCTAAAATAAAAGCATAGAAATTCACATCTAAAGGTCAGAGCTACAATTCTATATTTAAACACACTTGGACTACATTTCTTTCAGGAACTACTTTGAAGTCTTAACCCAAAGGAATCCATTTAGTTTCTATCATGTCCTTTGGCTTGAGTGCAGTTTGTATTATGTTTCTCTAAAAATCTATTCAGGTTTTCTAAATGAAGAGGGTATTGGAATGAAAATCTGAAAAAAAATAAATCTAATGAATTTGTCTTTCTTAATTAACAGCAGTGTTAATGAGGTTGTTGATAAGACTATTATCGACCAGAACACCTCAGTCAAGGAGTTTGCTCTTAGCGTGGACACTGCTTGCACAACTTGTCCACTAGTTTAGTCTCAAGCCCAAAGTAAACTGTAAATCACACCCTTTCTTTTGGGATGTGGTCGTTCTCAATGCATATGTAATATTTGGGGAATCAAAACTACTAAAAAAGTGCAACACTAGAGGTTGTCAGTATTTTGAAGATAATCTCCCTTTTTAGGTGTTTTGTTATACATTCTGCTTCTTTCTCCACTTCTTTAAATGAATGGGGCGTAACTTTGAGATTTTCATCAAATAGAAGTTGCTTCTTCCAGCACAGAAAAAATTTTTTCTGGAATTATCAGTCCTTCAAAAGTCTGCTCTTTTCTTAGTGGTGGTCTGACCACTCTTGCAGTTTTGAAGATCCTTTCCAACCCATGGCTTTCAATGCAGAGGACATTTAACACTTTGCAACAAATACCATTTTTAGACACCTGAGAGGACAACAGCTTAGCTTTATGGACCTTCCGTGGTTGGAAATGGGATGGGTTATTTTTAAGGATTTGCATTTTTGTCTTGTTGATTTGTCATTCTTATCTTCTTTATTATAGTTTTCACTGGCTGAAGAGAAATACAAAAGCCTTTCCCAATGAGACTCAGTGTTTGGGGAAAATAGCCAAACCTGAGCAACTCTAAATGGACTTTTTGGTTCCTGGATAATTCTTTATTTACTATGTCCTCCTGAACAATTAGTTTCAGGGTGAGAGTTACTTTTTACTTAAATTATTTTAATAGTGGTCTGTTTATGTTATAGATGGTCCTATAGAAGGTGTTCAATAGTAATCCCATAATGTTTAATTAATTAATGAATTATCTGGGAAAAAGTTTCCCAGTGATGGTGTTATTCCATTGCATGATAAACATAGACCATCATTCTAGCAGGCTGGGCAACTATTAACAGCAAGCTTTGCTATGCTTACTGGCTTTTGACTATTAAGAATTTTAATTTAACTGTAAATAATAATGTCAACACCTAAATTGAGAAGGATCAAATTAGACTTTTACACCCAAAATAAAAACCTCAGACCAGTTAGTATAGTATACCATTTAGTATAAATATTAAGGAGCAACTGAACTGGCAACATTTTGATGCCATGCTTAAAAGGATGTAATTATTTTTATTAAAGAGTTTGGAAATGCTTTATATGTGTAAATCAAACCAAAAGAAGCAGGAAATACTGGTGATCCTTCACGATGCAAAAATGGCAGGCTACTGTTTTCAGCTAAAAGTGTTCTCACAGGTTAAGACGAGTGACAGTATCAGATTTGGTTACTCTTTCATAATAAAATGGAATACACAATGATGCCACATTTCTTGGAATCAAGATCAGAGGTGCAGGCTCAAGAGTTTTCACGGGTTTTTTTGTTTTGTGGCAAACAGTTCTCTAGTTCACTTGTGCATTCAGACATGCTCGTGTTCATCTAAAAAGGCGGTGGTGAAAAGGAAAGGGAAAAAAGTCATGAAAAAACCATATTGATTTTAGTGACACACACTATCCATCATAAACATCCAGCATACAGATTCACATCTTAATGCACTTAGCTACCTCTCTCTATAGGACAGCCTTTGACTCAGGTCCTAGGCTGGTCAGGTTTTTATTGTGAAATATCTGTCTTGAAGCTGGCAGAGGAAACAATGGTAAGACTGGGTTATGTATTTCTCTCTGTGCAGCACAAGCACACCTTTTGCTTGAAAAAAGAGGGTTTGTCCCTTCTTTGGGGACAAAGTTGTATTTTTCTCTAGATGGATGAACAGTTCTCTTTTCCTGGGAACTATTTCCAAAGAGAATCACTTCAAATAGGTTATAGAAAAATGTTAACTCCCAAATCTGCCTGATTCCTTCAGGTGAAAACTCTGTGTTTGCCTATTAAAGTGAATACTTTTGTAGGGTATCATGTCTATCCATCTGCACAACCCTTATCTCGGGGAAGCGTGAGTTACTCTTTATTCATATGCCCTTCTGCTCAGTTCTCTTCTGTTTGCTTTCTGTAAAAAGGGGACAAAATCATTTTTCCACCTGAGATTGTCAATCACCAAATTCTAGCATTTATGGTTTGATTATAAAATGTGCTGAAGATTTACTTTTCCCTCTAACTTCCACGAGGGCTTAAGAAATTTTGAAAATTCAAGCTCTAGATTGCCTAAACTGGACAGACAAAATTGGTGTACAGGGGTGCTTTGTTTGTTTGTTGAGGTCTGTAGCAGGGTTTTCTTGCCACAACCACCTTGCCCCAAGTTACAGAGGCAGGTGATGTTAAAGTCAGTCAGTACTCAAACATTGCCTTAAGAAAGACGTCATAGTTTGAGATCCAGACATCTGGTCATCATTAACCATCACTGTTCACACATGATATTTTACTTAGACTGAACCAACAGGCCGACAGTAATTAACATCCTGCAGCCAGTGGGAAGAAGTCTGGTAAAATGTACAAGTGCTCACGAACAGAAATCTCTAACAGGTTCAGCTCTGGGGTGAGGCGACATTTTAAAAAGGAAGTCACTCCTTGGTGATTTTCCTGGCTTACAATAAGGAGGCTTCACCTCAGCTCATCAGAGAAGTGATGTTAAAGTAACTTTGCCACTGAATGTCAGGCTGTATGTAAAGATTTTGCAATACAAATGTTGAGCTTCTTCGCAGTTTTCTTTGTTGTTACTTATTATGTCTATCCTATAAAATTTTCTGTGAAAAAAAACTTACAGCATTACTTCATTCAATTGCAGTTGGCATTGTGAAATGTTAGATTAAGAGTTGTCTGGCAACCAAACACCCCAAGAGTGTGTGTTTCTGTAATTTTGCCAAAGATTAAAATGTCATCACTGCCACTAGGGACATTGGGAATCCACTGAGTTATTCTGTGGTTTATACTTTGAAAAGTTTTAGAAGCTAAATATATTTCAAACATTCATCTCTTGTACTTGGTATTTCAAAACTTCATGAATTCTCTTCCTGAACTCAGGTTAATAACTGATGAAAGATCACTAATTTAGCAGACCTCCACTTCAGAGGTTCTATTTTAAACTTTAGCTCCTTTATAGTTTTTCCTAGTCTTCAAGAGCTTTCTGAACTTGTACAAAGTTTAGGAAAGTCTCTGATACTGCTGCATACTTGGGCAAAAGGATTAAACAGTGAGACTGATAAAGTGATCCTGTGGGATCAAAGAAGATGTGGGTTTTTTGGATGACATTGAAACTGAAAGTGTTTCACGATTCTGGAAAAAGGGAAGGGAAGGGGGAGAGGGAAGGGAAGGGGAAAGGGAAGGGGTAGGGGAAAGAGAATGGGAAGGGGTAGGGGAAGGGATCCCCCTGTTATCTTTCAGCATTAAGAAAATTATGGAAGTATAACAAGCCAGGTGGGGGAGCAAATTAAGGTATTTTTGTTTCCGGTTCTAAGAAATGTCGGTTCACTATGTAATGTCTCCATAAAATTCTTCTCTACTTAACCCATCTTTTTGCTTCTGCAACCTGAACATCAGTAGGGTACCAGGTGTGCAAACTGGACTGAGGTGACAGGCTTGTGTAGAGGTTTTTGCTTTGCTTCCTTTCCAGGGAAGCAGTTCATGGCTTTCCTTGTTTCAGCTAAGCACTGAATAAAGCCTTCAAAATTTGTTCCCTTATCCATTATAGATAGAAAAGCCTCAAATGCCTCAGGTTCTGATCAGTGTATCTATTTCAAAGATCTTTGCTCATAAACTGTGTCCTAATTTCATTAATATTTTTCATTAATTCTTTCAGTGAGAATTTTGCTTGTGCTTTATCATATTCTCCATGAAGACAAAATAACCATTGAAATCAATTTTGTTTCACTTCTCAGTGCTTTCTCTGTCTGACAGCTGGATAAAATCTCATTGAGCTTGTGGACATACAGGCTGTCCTTCAGTTGTGATATACATAAGAAGCAATTCTCTTGCCTGTGTGCACAGACAGCAGAAGCATAGCAGATGCAGACAGCTACAGTCAGAGGATCACTGGTAGAATAAACCCAAGAAAAAAAAGATCTTTCTGGATACTGTACTGCTGAAAACCTACCCCTAAAAAAAACCCCAATCCCACCCACACACACACAAAAAAAAGGGCACAAAAAACTAGTCAGCTCTGGTGACATTTCTGCATTTTTTGATGTTTTTGTAAAATGGGATTTGTTTCAAAGAAATGTGATTATTATAATTAATGTTGTCTTCTCATAGAAGCAGAAACAAGTAAAAAGGCACCAAATATTGACGAACAGCTCATATGAAAAGAACCAAAGGATATTTGTATCACAGAATTTTCTTTCCCTGCTACTGGTCACTTTTTATTTTTGAGTTTTTGGCTCATCCAGCGTCAAAAGATAGCACATTTTTAGTCAAAGAAACCAATGCACTTGATGACAAAGAAGACATTAAGGAGTCCAGCTTAAGAGTTAACATCAGTAATTTTACTTTGAGCACAAGTGTTGTTCCCAAAACAGATATTATTAATGTGGGCTATTAAAAATAAAAGCAAAATCTGATTAAAAAATTATACGATGGAATTGTAGTTTACATAGAAAAACCAAGTAAAATCTCCATCAAACTTGGTGATACGCTGAAAAAAACCCCAGAACTTTAGTTTTCATTTTGAAACAGTTTTCTTCTGATCTGTATTCAAACTCACTGCATGACTGTCAGAGTCATTCATGTGTCTTCATCCTGTATTTCCATTCCTCATCAAAGCATGAATTTTTACGAGATTAATCTTCAGTATAAAGAACATGCAAAAACGTTTTCAAGTAGCAGGGAAATACAGGTAAGCCACGGTACTCCAGCAGAAACTATTAACTTTCAGCATCCTTAACACTAATTAGCTTTAAGGTAATTGAGATCAGTTCATGTCTCACTGGGACAAGAACCTTATTTTTTTCAAAGTCTATCATCAAAACTTCTATCTGCAGTGACAACTCTATGAATTGAATGGGATTCCATCTCACTTTCTGTAGGCTGTTGAACATATTCTTTATAATTTTAAATTCAAACCTCTCTGGGATAGTCTCATGAAAATAGAGTATTTCATTGGCTGCATAAAGGAGTAACAAAGCTGTTACCCCTTTCTGGTCAATTATATTGATTGTGATTCTGACATTTTCAAATGTATTTCTCCATTTACTCCAATTAAACTAAGCAGATTGTTAAGAAGATTGTCCTGGACTTCGAAAGACGTGCAATGAGCCAGCTCACTTGTAGTTGTGTCAAAGTTAATTAATTTTTCTAAATCTAAAATGACCAGGGATGCATTCTGCTTTCTGTTTTGAATTAAAATCACTTTTTCACTGCCGTGTTATTCCTAGTTTGTATTGATTTTAGGTTCAAAGAGCATTAACTTCAATTCTAAATTTTCTTTTAACCTGTAGAGAAGATGGAGGCATCACAAGCTCTGCTTAGAAATTTCCCCAAGGGGCTCATCCAAAGCTTAACAAAACATTTTCAGTAACTTAATTTCACTTGATTTCTTTGAAGAACTTTCTCTTTTATCCATCAGGTTAAATTTTTTGGGAATGCTTTTATTCAAGCGCAAAATATCCCAAACTAAGAGTAGTAATCTTTTAGCTGGAATTATTTGAATATTTGCAAATGCCCCAAAGCAAAAACAGAAAAGAAAAAAGAAAAAAAGAAAAAAGCTAAGTAGATATTTAAGAGTAGTTTTCATTTTAAAAAAATAAATCTGTGGTGGGTTAGCCTCGACTGACAACCAAAATTCCACCCAGCTGCTCAGCTACTCACCTTTCTCAGTGTGGTGGGGGAAGAAAACAGGAAAAACAAGAACAAGAATGTTCCCGTGTTCACATAAGGACAGGGACATCATTTATCAGTTACCTTTGTGGACAGATACAAGCTGAGGAAAATTAAACAAAATTATTGTCAATCAAAGTAAAAATTTAATTGAAAGAAAAAATACACAAACTTTAAAACAACACTTCACTTCCTCTTTTTCCCAGGGTTAACTTCACACCTCCAGTTCAGGGCAGCTCAGGGGGTCGCAGTTGGCACTCAGCAGTTTCTCTCTGCAGCTCCCTCCTTCTCACATCTTCCCTCTGCCCCAGCGTGGGCTCTCCGTGGTGGCAGCTCCTCTGGGAACAGCCACATGCTATGACATGGAGTTCTGCACAGGCTGAGGTGGATGCTTGCTCTGGTGCCAGGGAATACCTTCTCCTTCCTCCTGCTCTCTGACCTTGCCTCCTCTATTTCTCTGTTTGTTCCCTCTTCCTGTCTCCATTTGGCACTTTCAGCCTCTCCTTTTCTATGTGACTCTGGGACTCAGCCATGCCCTGGAGAGGGTCGGATGGAGTTGGCTGGAACCAGCTGTGTCTGGCATGGAGCAGATCCAGCCCCTCTTCAGAGACCACTCCTTGACACCTGCACCCAATACAAATGCAAACAAAATATTTAAATCAAAGTTTACCCTCTGGGCCAGTTCTTGGCTTCTATGGGGTTTTTTTGCACCTGCAGTTAATTTCAGCCAGTGAGATCTGTAGCTGAAGTGGAGGAGCCATCACAGTCAGCCTTCCAGCTTGTACCACAAGCATGCTTTTTAGGGAGCAAATTTAGGGATCACCCCAATTTACTGTGCCACAGCTCACACAGTGGCACAGGCTCAGAATATACAAACCAGGTTCCCTGCAGCAGCACCTCACCCACAAGGGAGGCCCCAGGGCACCTCTAGGCTGAGAAAACCCCAGGCACAGCTCTGGAGTAGGGCTGAGCCAGTTTGAGACCAAACTGCGCAACTGAGGCATGGGCAAGGCATGAGCGTGGGCACAGGCACGGATGTGGGCAGGGCAGGGCATGGGGATGTCTGTCCACACCAACTGCTTTGCTGCCTGCCATGCTGCACCTCCTGGCAGCGCACAGATCCACTTACAGAGTGCCAAAAACATTGATATTTGGTCTGGGGTCTGTCACACTCCTCAAAATATTCTGCCCAGTGTGATACAATGCCTGCTTGCTGGGTTAGATGTAACAAGCCTGACAGTATCAATCTAAAACCAAGAGAGACAGAAGCCATGTGACCGAAAAAAGATAAAAAATACAAGCAGGTTTGACGCAGTAATTACCCCTATGATAGCTCTTTTTAGGTAAGGTACATTGATGATGACAATGTAGGGAAATTTGCCTTTCTAGTACTGTTTTCTGAACAAAATTCCCCACAGCTGTCAATCAGGTCATTTTATACTCATGCTAAATTAGCACCATTTATTTTAACAGTGTCTTTTATACAGTGCTGAAAGGTGAACAATATTTTAATTCAACCTTGAGAATATTCTGGTGTGTTAAAAGTTCCTATATTTGTGTACTCTTTATTTCTTAACTAAAAGTCTCGGACATTTGAGCTTCTTTTTCTCAGCCTGGTCCTGATCTGCAGACCATAGCCTAACAAGCTCTTTTTATTCTTTTTACTTTAGAATTATGAGTGAATGATATTTTCACTTTGATCACAGTTATACAGATTTCATTTTCATTTTATTGTTTAGCTGTAAGGTGTTGTCTGCTTCGTATAATACGTCATATTTAGATATTTTGTTTTATTAAAACAGCAAACAGTTTTTAAAATGACTCTTGTAGCTCTCCTGCACTGTCTATAAAATGCTGTAAGTCTGAGTGATGCATGGGACCTTGCATAGACTTGTTAGTACTATAGGCAGTTTTGCAAAGAAGCTACGACAACATAAAGCTGAGTATTTCAAAGGTAGCTCTCAGGCAAATGAATTTCTTGTCAAAGAGGAGCTACAAAATACAGTGTGCTAAAGCAGGGTATGCCAGGAAGTGGTCACAGAGTTCAAGGATGATTTTAAATTCCAATCCATCATGAACGTTTAAAATATTCTCATGGAAAGAGAGAAGGCTTGGATTTCCATTCCTATTCCAGTGACTTATTTTATCTAATAATAATCAGAGTTACTGCTTCAGGCAAAGACTGTGGCCTGTGTTTCATCTTTCAGTGCCCTGATCTCTTGGCTGAAACCTCATGCTCCCCAAGAAGCAATGAGAAGCTCTTTCAAGAAGCAATATTATGCTCACTCTTCTCCTGCCTGTCCCACATTAAATGAGCTGTGTTTGACACAAAACCATGAAAGGTGGCAAAATTTCTGTGTCACAAGTTGGGCCCTCTCAGACTTGCCTGTAATCTACCACGAAGGATGCTCTGAAAAGTATTGGTCATGTGGGTTCCAGACCTGGAAATGCAACAGAGGCTTCCTAACTCTTTCAGTTTAGAAAGGCACAGTTTTGGGAAAACAAAACCAGGAAGTAATCACTTACATGATTAGATTTATAATAGATGGATGCAGTTTTTTAATTATTATTTTTTTTTTAATATTTCAGGTTTGCTCAGGTCTTTTGTTTTCTTTCTTGTATTACTGTCAGGTGATCTGGTCTCATAAGACGAGCTGAACTATTACAGTAAGATTTGCACACAGTATGTTCAGTAAAGTGTTTAATTCTTCTGTGCTTACCATGTTCTTCCCAAGCCATCCAAATGCCTAGATGGTGGGTTTTATGAGCTTGAAATTCTCTCAGTGTCTGAGCTTTCACCATCTTCATGCACAGATGCAGACACCTTTGACTCACTGAAGCTACTTGTTGAGCCCAGACCTTTTTACAGAGACAGAATCTGGCAGTAACATCTGTTTCCTGAGGATTCCCACAAGCACACTTGGCACGAGCTCTAAGTTGGACCACCCTGGACCCTATAACCTATTGGTTACTGTACTGTACAACCTCTGCTTCCTGAAGTGCCTGAGCTCTTCATTAAATCTCAGCTTAACCACTCTGTCCTCAGCTGAGCTTTACATAGCTGCATGGGAGACAGGCTTGTAAGATTAACAAAGTTTGGCAAAATCTCAGAGGTATCAAATCAATCTGGAAGTACTTTAAATTTGTAACTCGAGAAGACTTTTCTGTCTGGTCTCCTGATTAGAAAAAATAATGTATACGGAAAATTTAATTTGTGGGGATTTTTTGTTTTGTTGGGTTTTTTTTTCAGTGAACACTCAGATTTCATTCCATACCACTTTATCCACCCTTCATTGAAAGGTCTTTATATGTCTTTTCATCAGACATACAAATTGGATAATGTCAGACCTCTCTGTAAAAAGTGAAAGAAATGAGTGAGCCTTTGCTAGTGAGCAAACCTATTCAATCAGCTTCTGTGTAGAAGCAGTTTTCAACATTAGCAACTGGATACCACCCATTAGCATGACTTAGTGCAGCTGTGAAATGCTGCCAAACTTATGTAATACAATTATTATGTGGCAGCATTGCATAAAATAAACCAGGGCTGCCACTGTAAGCTCTCATTTGTAACAATTCTGTTTTTAAGAGCTGATGAAGACCATCAGGCAGTTCTGTGGTAAAGGTAGATCTGGGAAAGCTCAAAGAGTCCCATGAGGATAAATAAAAAATTGCAGTACAAGACATCTTATCAAATTTATAGCCTGTCGCATTTCTGTGTTGGTTCTTGCTTTCCTGGAGAAAAATGACAAAACATTCCTTGCTCTGCAATTAAATAAACATGAATTCTCAATATTTGCATGTCAGAAATCAGGCTCCAGAAACTTATTGTAGTTCTTTGCTGACTATTCTGATAAAAATAATGCACAAAACTTGCTGATTTAAATAAGATAAACTTTCTATTAGTCTAATCCTCTAAGCAAAAAGGAAAAAAACAGAGATGATTTATTTTAAATTCTGGTAAGGGTTTTTTATACAAGAGCCAGGAGACCATATACTGTATGCGTAAACAGACAATTCAGAACAAACTCACTTTAAATACAGATCTGTGAATCCAACCAGGACCTCAGAAATGATTCTTAGAATACTGAATTGTGTTAATCCACAAGATCTTTACAATGCATGTGCTTCCAAAGTCTCAGACAATTCTATGCAGTTTTAACATTTAAATATATGAACTTATTTCCCCCACATTAATGTAATAATAAAAGATATATTGCTTCCTCACCTCATTCAAGGTTTTATGTTTTGTGGCCATACTTTGGAAGCTTTTCTTAGGGCAGATCCCTGGTACTGCAATCAAATCTTAATCTGTAGACAGCTAAGTGGAGTTTTAAGTGGAGCTTTGTTCCCCCTCTCATTATTTTTTTATGCCTTTCTTTGTAGACCTTGTGTCTTTCACCATTCACTTAACTACCAAATACCACTTGCAAAGACAGATGAACTAATAAAAAAACTTCATTCAGCATATTCTTTTGAGCCAAGTCACAACATTTCTCTTTTTTTGCTTTTCTTCCTTTTTATTTTGATCCCTACTAAAAAACACTGCTAGCTAAAGCCTGTATCATTTAATTCTGTGATTTTATCCCTCATTAGTAGGGTATTTAAAGCATTCTTCTTTCACGACAGCATTTTATCTCACTGAAACTTTTCACTTCTTTACTGGAGAAGTTCTTCACAGCGTACTGCCTGCACTAACCTCATGTGTTAAGAGGCAGAGATGTGAGGAACCAGTCACCTTGTGTAGGAGTGTTATGTCCTGTAACTTATATTTTGCTGTTGACTAGTTACACTAGGTTTCTACCCCAGCTATAGGATGAGCAGGATCACTTCTGATGGTGTTAAACCTCACAAATTCTTAGATAACCCACTTAATTTTAAGGACACAGTACAGGGAGCTCCAGAGGTCAAAACCCAGATAGTTTCTTTGTTAGACCCAAAATATTTCTGGAGCACTGCTATATTCTTCCTAAAAATACCACACAACTTTCAGATGAAAAGCTAAGTACTGGCTGTGGAGCTCTTTCTACAGTCAGTTTGTCAAAAAAGGTTCTGTGTTCTTTGTGCAAACCCCTATTATTGAGCAGATGTGATCTCAGAGTTTGCTGCCACCAGAAGGTAGAAAAGTCCTTTTCCACCATGCCCTGAGGCTAGAGGGTCATGCCAGTTAACTTTTGCCACTTATGGACCACTGTGTGAGTCAGTTTAAGTCACTAAACAGCAGGAACAGCATGTGGATTGATTTCTGCTGGATTAGTGAGCTCAGATTAGGAACAAAGCATAGCAACCTGGGCAAGGGCAGAGATATTTAATGTGCTTATTTGATAGGTGAAAGGAAAAACT
The DNA here is from genome assembly GCF_025592945.1 of Manacus candei. Classification (NCBI taxonomy): domain Eukaryota; kingdom Metazoa; phylum Chordata; class Aves; order Passeriformes; family Pipridae; genus Manacus; species Manacus candei. The sequence continues at coordinate 72,348,666 of NW_026138062.1, forward strand.
GGACTTAAAGCAAGTTCAGATCAGCCTAGAATTTTTCACAATTGTTTGTGAAAGAATTGAGGTGCTAATTTTCTCCTTAATCTGCTCAAAAAAATCCCAAATTGACAAAAAACCTACAATGAGGATTTTGGGGTTTAATTTTCTGTAAGGACTCCTGAAGCACTAAGTCTATCATGTGTTTAGGCAGAATTCAAATGAGATGCAGAGAAAAGGAGGGTTACCATGGAGTTATATATAGTGTCATCACCATCACCTGGATGCACTTATTTTCCCATTTGAAGTCCATACTGTGTGAGTTCTGCAAGGGTCAATTGCTATGATCATTTCTCTATTTTAATTAGCTTTGGTTTACATATTTGCATTTTTTCGTGAAATTTTACTATAATTATTTCCTGCAATCTGGCAACTTCTCACCACCCCAGCTGCACAGAGTTGCTGAAGAGTCAAACTTGACAGGAAACCTGGCAGCCAACTCTGTCTATAGGGTATCCTAAGTTGCTATAGAGATGGTGAGAGTCTGGCCCTTAATATTAAACTGAAAAACCCAATGAAAATGGTATGAGCCAAAGGAATTATGTTGTTCCAGTGATCCCTAAAAAGCTGGAATGGTCCAAAGGACCAAGATAGCCAGGTGCATATTAAAACATGTCAGGAAATTGTGGTGAAAGGTGTTGACTTACAAGTTTTGATGGCCTCAATTTCTGCTAATTGCAATAGTGGAGAAAATTGAGCTATCCTTCAGATACTAGACTTCTTTAGCCATAGAGGAAATGTGATGTAGCTAAATCTCAGGAGAAACAAACTTTAGACACTGCTGCTGCAAGCTCCAGGTTTATTGGAATAAACCTCCAAAATTCTGATGCATGGAAGTTTGATCATAAGACACAGTCACTGTTATTCCTTTTTTAGTATGCTTTTTATTACTTTGGATTCATGGAGCACATTTCTGCTCTTATGCATTGCACTGGGTTTGTGTTCATCAAAATAAAATAATGGGGTCTACGTTGCCTATATGCTGCAGTTCAAGAAAAATGAAAATTTTAACTGAATACTGAAAATTTGAACCCTCAGAACAACTTGGTCACAGAATTTTGAAAAAAAAAATTTTATGTAGTGTACATATATTCTACTTACTGACTGTGCAGAGTTAAATTTAGTTACAGAAAATCTATCTGTTCAAGTACATGTTAGTTATAGGGAGAGATCTATACGTTTTGCTATTATTAAAATTATATTTGACTTAAATTTTGTCTTAGCAAACAACAGAGCAAGTGGATCAGCTTTCAAACTGCTCTCCAAGGTGACAAATTGAGGGGTATTCCTTACCCTAGAAATCCCTTCCTTCACAACCCTGGAAACTACTTACTTTTAAAAATTTAGATCAGTGGTCCACCATAGATCTTTCATAGACCATACCTGAGACCAAGGCACACCTTTGATTTTTCCATTTGCTCTCAGGTTGTTTGGTTATCTAAGTGGACTTTAGAAAATTCACCATTTCCATGTCCAGCGATTCTTAAGTAATTATTTTAATGCACATGTATTACTTGGGGGACTTCCTAAACTCTAATGATTTATAACTGTCATGGACACAACCTGGAGAAACTTCATTTCTTACTACAAGTTTGGTGTAATGATCACAAAGGCAAATGGAAGTAGTTAACAGAAATAAAAAGCCCAAATACTGTTTTCTCATGTAAGTCTGCCAGCTCAGAACACACACTTTGGAATCCATACATTTATTATGGATTTACTGCTTTTTCCATGGCTAGCCTGATGCAAAGATTTACAGCTGGGATTTCTCAGAGTTTATGTGTTGTATCACTTGCCATACAATGAAATTTAGGCATTACTTCATAAACATTCAGGGCAAAAAATCAGAACAGTTATATCAAGCCTCTAAATATTTAAAATTAAAGCTATCTGTAAATACTCTATATAAATAGATTGAGAGGGAAACAATGGCATAACTGCAGAAAGGATGGTATCCACAACTAATTCTTTAACACTCCTTTGTAATACAGATTTTTTTATCATGAGGATAATTTAAGAGAATAAAATAAAATTTTATCTATTCAAAAAAAGAAATACTGGACTTGATAGTTCATCCTTTTGTAACACATACTAAATTGCATGTGCAAATGTTTTCATCCAATCCTATAAGAAACCAAATTAAGAAAAATTGAATTCTAGATCAATACAGATTGTATTTGCAGAAAATATGATTTAACAGATTAGAAATGCAGTTAAAACATAGTTATAGAACGATGACAAATCCAGGGGAACAAAACCCAGTCTCCATTAAAAGGGGATAGATACATGATATAGACAGAGATTTGAAAGTTAAAATCATGTATCATAAACTAAACAGGCCTTGGAGCTGTCATTGTTTGGGTAGAAGAGCTCTAAGAAAAGCAGGAAATTTGAATCAGTGACCCTTGGAGATAGTGCTGGAACAATGTTGCACCACTGGGTTAGGGAGGATGCCATGGACCTGTGACTTGTCAGCATTCAGAGATGTTATTGAAAATACCATTGATTTATGAGTTGGATTTATTTTTTCTTCAGCAGCCAAGTGTGTTAATTCTGATTCCCTGCATATTTCAAAGAACTAGTTACATTGAAAGCTATACAAAATAAAAGATGTGACTCATTTTATCCTGAAATGTTGGGGGGGCTTTCTGTCTTGTACCAAAATTGTTATTGCAAAGTCAAATCAAGTTAGGCAAGCTGATTTTATCACTCTTTTAAGAAACTTTTACTTACCTTTTCTGCATAAGGCAAAGCACAGGTGTTCTAAAGCCACAGGGTTTTTTTTTTTAGAAAAAGAAAATATGTTATTTGAAAAACACTGGCATTCTTATCATTTGGAACTGGGAATTAGATAGATAGGGGGGCCTTTGTCAGAGATTTATCTTACCTGCAAAAGTCTACTCAAACCTGTTACATCTTTGGGAAAGCACTGTTTGTGCATGCTTGGCAGGGACCTGTTAAATGTTTTAACAACCATGTATTCCCAAAGGATACCATTTACACTGGCAATGTTCCAGCTAGGGATAAAAATGACTTTCCCTACAATTGTCTTCCAAGACGCTTCAGGTCATGCCAGGTCCAACAGATGCCCAAAATCTGGGAGTCTGTTGTTCTCTGTGACATCCTGATAAAGACTTCAGAGGGATGCAGTAAGAAACTTCCCAGATCCAACCAAATACACAGGAGATATAGTCTAGCAGTAGCAGAGGAAGGATCCTAGGGTCAAATAGGGAGAGACAGAGACAGGAATGGCAGCCTTGGATGGAAAGGACTGTGTTTTTTGGGGTGCAACAGGAGAAGAACATGGGCCTGTAGGGTTATTGATGCTTAGTGATGGTGGGACAAGTCTCACAAGTGAGATGTGATAAAGGTCTCGAAGGAAAAGTCTGGGACTGGAGGCTACAAAGTGCGTGCGGAAGGGGAGAGCAAGAGAGAAAGTGAATGAGAAAGCAGAGATGGAAGCTGAGTATGACTTATGAAACAAGCTTATTGTGTGACCTCAAGGTCGTGTAACTTCCACACACTGAATCAGTTCCTGCAGTTTTAATGAAGTCAATACTGGAGGGGGAAAACATAAGCACCAAATCTAATCTTAGCCTCTTTGTTTCAGAGCCTGGCATTCTAATCCCATTGGGATATCTGCCCCATCATTTAGACAGATCTGCCTTTCTTCCCCTAGGACCTCCTCTCAGAGGTTAACCTACCCCTTTCCTGGCCTGAATGATTCATCCTCCCCAGGAATTTTTCTAGTTTTTGTCCATAAATCTCCCGGCAGACTCGGCTTCCAGTCAGATGTTTCATCTCACAACCTTTACACTCATTCTCTGTGAAGACACCGCCGACACTGGCACAGGCAACATTTGAACATCCACATGCCTGCTGACAGCCTTACATTCAAACTAATTTGTTTTACTGTGGACCAGAGAACTCAAACACACAAAAACACTCCGCAACTATCAGAAAGCGACCACTAGCGAATGCACCCAAATTCTTGTAAAAGACAATGCAAAGAGATGTTCTTTTAAAGGAGTCACCTACTAGTTGCTTATTTAAACAGTCTGCTGAACGACTTACAGAATTTAAGCATACAGCTCCTACTGACTGGAAATTCTGACTCAGGTAACATATTCCCTTTAGAAAAACAGATAGATGAACAAATCAATGGCAATTTTTGTTGTTGTTGTTGTTTGTTGGGGAGGGGTTCTATGGCTTTTTTTTGTTTGTTTGTTTTGGGTTGGTTTTCTTTTTTTTTCATGTCTGAGGAGAAGGGAAAACACATGAAGAGACAAAAATTCTAGACACACTATGGATGGTTAGGCAAGAAATACAAATAGTAAGGCACAGAAATGGAAATTCCTTTCCTCACATTTAAGCATAACTGTGAGCTAACCCACTGACTTCTCTGTGCCTCTTTTCCTCCAGCAGTATTGTTCTGTCTTTCTTCATTTAGCTGAGTGGAAAGCAGAGCCATTTGGAGGGTGTGTTTGGAGGCATTTGTAAGAATATACCTTGTATGTGTCTGAAACAAATCTCACACACAGCCTGTGGTGCCATCCTCTCCCTGCTTGTATTGCCTGAGACTTGAGAAAGATCTTAGCAGCAAACTTTGAAAACATTTACAGCAACTACGTGGAAGTGCATAAAAAATCACTTCTGATAATCTTGCAGAAGAGGTGAGGACTGATGGCATGGAAAAAAAAGATGACTGCAGGAGCTACTCTGCTTGGCAAATGGGTACCCTTCAATCAAAATGTGTTTCATTCTGTCTCACCAAATGCCAGATAACAGACTGAGAAGTACAAGTTAAGCCTAGAGAATGGAGTAGCTTGCCTTGGGAAGCAGGGACTCTGAAAGGAATTTAGGGGTCACAGTAGATATATGACTCCAAAAGGCTTTTTGCAGCAGTGTGGGAAAAGGGTTAATGCCATCTATGAGTATATAAACACAGAAGTAGAGGGAGGTGAGCTTACCCCTGTGTGATTGTTATTGCAATACCCTGTGCTGGTCTGGTCTCCATATTTTAAAGGATGTTGGTGAGGGTGTTAAAAAGAGCCATAAAAAGTATTTAATGGCTGGAGACTTAATGACTTACAGTGAGAAATTTAAAGCACTCATTTTGTAAAGCTTATAAAAGAAAGATTGAAAGGTGATTTGATAATGGTTTATAACCATATGCACAGGGAAAAAAACACCAGGGAACAAAGGATTCTTTAATCTACTGGGGGGAAAAAAAGAAGTATAGAAATAATTGATGACTGAAAGCTGAAACTGAGAATTTAAAAATATAGTATATATTTTTAGCAGAAAAGGTAAAAATTAATGAAAGTTAGCATTGAAAATGGGGACCCTCCACCTCTTGCTGATTTTATACCAAGAATGAAGTCTCCTTCAGAAGCTGACTGTAACTGAAGAAAATATTTTTAATTATTTTAATGTAAGGAGAAAATCAGAAAAAAAAATAGAGTCATGATCAACTTCTAGTATTTTAGTTTTGTGGGTTTGTTTGTTGCTTTTTTTTTTAATTAGCTGTAGTACATGGTAGTTTGCTTGAGCCTCAGGATCACAGGTCTCCAATGAATGGAAGTGGAACACTGCAGAGTGTATATGGTAAATATCCAAATCAACTGACTACAGACTTGAACTTAGCTCTGTAGGAAAAAAGTGGGTAAGACAATGATTTGTACAGGTGGGCTGAATGATTAGGCAAGGATAGTGGACATAGTCTGGATATCAGCAAAAGTTTGCCACCATACCTATAGGACTTGTCATAAGATATACAACAAGAAACATCTCTTTCTCTAATATTTATTTTGAAGGAATTTGACCCCAGCTGCCCAAAAAGCAAGGGGCAAAATCATATTTAGATTGAGCATTCCCTTCTGGAGTTCATGAAGTGAAAGGACACTAAAGCTAAAATTGTCAGCAAAAAAAAATGCAAAAAATTCACAAAAGAACACTTCCTAATATTTGAAAATAATTCCAAGGGTTTTGGTCTGAGTTTCACTCTGTTTGTTTTCATCTTTCCCTTTATACTTCCTTCCTCTTCCATTTTTCTGGATATTTCTGTATGTCCCACACAAGGAAACCAGGCTGGAATAACTCTGACAGCTTCTGCTCTTGTTACAGCTCCTGCCCCCCAGGCTGTCTGTGCTGACCAACCACACTTCACCTTTCTGTTGAGACAGGAGACTCTGATCCTTGTTATTCTCCTTTAAGAGCCAGCAAATAATTCATAACAAATTGCTGATTTGGGTAATTTCACTCCCTCCTCCCTATTTATGAGTTATTTACGATTCTCATAAATACACTTGCTGAATATTTCCTATTAACAATTCCGGCCTGCATCTCATTTCAGAGCACTTTACTGCAAGTCTTCAGCGTGTGACATTTGAGCTGGGTTATCTAGTTTAAAGTAAGGATTTCTGGTATCCTTTTCCATCAGATGACTGAATTCCTGGGGTTCACTCTTCTTAACAGCTTTGGATACTCTATCAAAGAAAAACAAGGCTCTCCCCATCACACACACTGTGATCTCTGACAACTATTGTCACCTTTCCCCGCCCCAGGTGTAAACTGGAGACAACACTTTCCTACTCACCTTTCAGGCACGTATTTCTGTAATAAAATAATGTCCTCTTTATAGGCAGTGTGTTAAATGAACCTTTTTCTGGTCTGGAAAGTGGTACCAGCTCTTTTTTCCCTATGAGTTCTTCTTGTTACAGTGTTCACATAATCAAATGTCTTTTATCATTATTGCCCAGTACATGTGTCTAGGATTTATTTACTGCACTCTGACCAATCCTTCTCTGAAATCAGAAATGTTAATTCTTGCCATAATTTATGCTTTGTAAGTACAAGTTGTGCTTGATGGTTTCTGGCCTACAGTTCCTGTTTTTCTTCTTAAACGTCACCTACTAACTATGTTGGAGGGGGGGGAGACAAATATGTGTCAGACTCAAGGTGATACACATGATTTCTATAGAAGTGGAAAGGAATAAGAAAATTAATTGCTTATTCATTGTGTTAAACATCCAGGTAATAAGTACAAAGAATTGGAAATTCTCCTTATGGAGAGGTGATCTGGTCAAACTTACCATGCTGAAAGCCAGTGAGAAGGGTTGTATGGTTATAATATGAAAAAAAAAAGAGTTAAAAACAAAAATTCACTGGCCACTGCATTTTGAGGAAGGACAAATATGTTCTTTGTTAATAATCACTGCTCTCTCTCATTCAGAACTGGAGTGGCACGAACATGTGTAAATCAGTGCAGAGTTTAGCAAGGTGAGGGGTGCCTGCTTGTTACAGATCAAAATTAAACAAGCAAAGAGAATGAGTTACACTTTCAGCAGTTGTCTGAACAGAACCAAATGATGTTACAAATGAAACTGCAGTGGGGTGAGTACGAATAGTTATTTCAGATAATTCAAGATAGTTTCCATACATAAAGCTACTGCAATAAGTTTAACTCACTTCCCGTTCATCATGACGGTGGACAACATGGAATAGGTCCTTACACTGAAATTACAGCAGTTGCCCAAACACTGCCTAGTCATAGCCTCATAACATTCAATAAGCATGACCAGAGGCTTTTTTTAAATATTCATAATTAAATTTGACAAGAATTTAATAATATATTTATTAAAGATAATATTCACAGCACAGGTTATAAGTAAGTTATAAGGACCTTCTTGTTATTAAAGTGATTTAGTTTCCATCACTTTTTATACCAACTTTTAACTTCTTTCTAGTTATTCAGATAATAATCTACATATTATTGTATCACCAAATAAAGCGTTATTATATTATTGGTGCTATCTTTTCAAGAGTTTCTGTGTATTAATAAGTATTTGGGACCATGGCAGATATCACCGAGTTGTTCCCAGTAAATAGAAAATCTACTAAAATGAATAGTCATTCTAAATGTACAGTTTGAAGACATTCAGCAGAGTCATATGAAATTTTAACTGCTAAAGAAACCAAAACCTGATATAAATGCACTAAGATAACTTCTGGAGGATTCTCTCATTTGTTATCTCTTTGCTATCTCTTTGTTGACTACAGGAGTCAGCCTAGTCAAACTGATCTAAAACTAAATGTTTAAAAGATGTTTTTTCAATTTTTTTTCCCCACTAAATAATTGAAAAGTTGCAAAAAACCAATTTTAAAACTTTGTTAAGGTTTCAGGGTGAAACATTTAAAATTTAGAAAATAAAAATAATATAAACTTCTGGTGAAAATTTCAAGTATTTTGGCATAAATTATATGACACAGTCTAAGTTGCATGATCATATTTTTCTTTTTTCCCATAAGTTCTACTTGATACAGTGTTCACATAATCAGATGTCTTTTATCATTATTGCCCAATAAGTATTTCTAGGATTTATTTACTGCACTCTTGACCAATCCTTCTCTGAAATCAGAACTGTTAATTGCCCTGTGTATTTTTCTGATTTTATTTTTACCATAGCATCTTAGTGCTTCAGAAACCATAGTGTAACATGTCTCTACAGTTGGAAATAGCATCAGAATTCAGAGAATAAGATTAAAAGTATTTTCTAATTTTATAATAGCCAAATTATGCCTTATTCTTTTGATGGTGTTGCATTATCTACAAAATCAGTTGTTTCACACACAGATATACCTGAGTCTTCTCGTTACCATCAGTGGTGCTTATATACTTCTGCTCTGTCAACTCCCAGAATTAATGTCTCCATGTCAGATTTAGGTCAGTTTAATGCTACTGAGAAATAGTTTCACTCTCACACTGCTCAGAAAATGAAGTCATATGCAAATGAATGGGAATCAGATTGCAGTGAAACTTCTCAGACACAATTTATTAGTCTCTGGCACATCAATCAATGGCTGTGCATAAAAGATACGTATCAGACTAACCCTGTATCTTTCATAAAGTATAAAATTTGCAGTACCTATAACGTCCTTATGCATAAACTTAAATGTGAATTGGGAATGTTTGCAATTATCTAGAAAATGGCCTGCTCTTATAATTATTAAAGCAAATGTATAAGCCCTGGATGACAGAAAACACAGTTCTACTGCTATTAAGAGACAATTTAATGTATGAAATCACATTAGTATGCTCAAAAGATGGCTTTCAATCATTCACATGAACATTACAAACCTGTTCTATGGAACTCCAAAAAGAGGATGGGTCATTTTTAAGGATAAACCTTTATGAGTACATTACTTGCATGTTGCAAGTAGAGCAGAACAGTTGTCTGCTGCCCTGAGAAACCATCAACCATACAAACTTCCTTCACAAACTAAGAAGGAAAGCTACTTGTATAAATCTGATACAAAAATTTGGGATTAATGCAAATTTCCAGGTCTCATTACTTAATATTTCTTAGATGTTTCTCTCCCACTTCAGGAGCTGGGAGTCAGGGAGGAAAGGGAGGTGAAAAAGTTTTGTTTATGGGGCCCCTCACATACTTTGCAACAGAGCTAGAGACTACTTAGACACACAGCTTCTTCTGCCTGGGAGAGATCAAATCAGTGACCAGGCTTGTACCCTAATGTCCAAACCACTGGATACCTGGAGGGGAGACTGCAGACACACAGACCTATCTGAAAATATCTGGGTTTATGTGCCTGAAGTTTCCTCTGTAGAGCTTGTCTGTCTTCCTATACTCTCCCACAACAGCAGTCACCCTCCTCAGTCTTTGTTAAGATCCTCTCTTTGAGGATGGACATTTTTAAATCTTCCTGCACTTCATCCTCAAAGTTTAGAAAACTTCCCTGACCTATTCCCTCTTTCCATTTGCCCTCCTGCCATATAGCTTCATGACTACTCCATGGGCTGATGACTGCTTTTTGGAAATGTGCTTCCAAGTTCAGAAATATTAACAGCAGGAAAACCTACTTCCAATAGCATAGACCTGATCCTGAATTTTTAGGATTACCTGGTAGTTGTATATTTTTACTAAAATGTTGCTCCTGTAAAAGTTACACATTTTCTTGGTTCAAGAGAACCTCCATCAAATTCAGAGGAAGGTATCCAAGAGGTAAAGGCAGAGAAACAGAGACCTTCTATAATTGAACGTATTTCATATTGTCTTTTGTATAAATGGTTTGCCTTTTTCATTATGGATTATTTAATGTCTGTCAAAAGTCAAGAGCCAGTTGTGCTGTAGCTATATTTCTGACTAGTTGATAAATATGAAATCCAGTTTAATTTATGAGAGGACAGGTAAGTGCGAGACCTTGATATAGAAGATACATGAATGACCAAGGTCAAAAGCAGTAATAGACTTTTTTGTTTAGAGCTTAAATAATAACTCATAATCAGTAGAGATGGGAGAGGAAATGGAGGTCAAACACTGGTAGAAAGATTGAAGCAGCAAGTGCAGGTGTTATTCAAACTGACAAAGTAAATATTATTTCAGTGAATGGCATTCACTTTGCCTTTTTTTTTCCTCACATTTGTGATATGCAATAAAATGGTACCACCTTGAACTGGAACTACTTATCTATTAATAAAAGAGAGGGAAAGGTGTCCATATAAGACTCATACACACACAAACTGAAGGGAAATCTCATTTGTGTAGACAGGCGTGTGTGTATTTATACTTTATTGGAAAATAACACCCAAGCTCAGTTTTCATTGTAGCATAAACATGGTTGTATTTCAGTTTTTATTTTCTACTTGAATTGTCATCTATATCTCCACCCATAAAAGATTAAAATGATTTCCAAATAATTAAAACCGGAATCTGTCTGTCAGTGCTAAGGACTTCCATATTTTCATATTCTCAAGGCTTTGGTTAATGAGTCCTCAGTTGAAAGAAATTTTTATTAGAAGGGGACCCCTGGGACTATCTTCCTCTGAAATTTTCTAGTGGAGTGAAACAGTACAGTTTAGAATTCAATTATTCTCATGAAAGAAGAGTTGCGTGTCTCACCAAAGAAAATGGAATTAAGAGTACTTGTTGGAATTCTTTACCATTTTTTTTTCTTGAACCATACATTAAATAGAGATTCAAACCTGTAGGAAGTCATTCTGAAGCAGAAGTTAGTGTCCATATCAAAATGGACATTTATGATCCATGGCAACACACAGGAGAAAGACAAAGCCTCAAGCTAAACTCTGGGTGAAACAGGTTTATGAAAAGAGCAAGCTAGAGCAACATAGAGCAAAAACTATCTTCAGTCAGAAAAAAAATATGGAAAGATAGAGGATTTCTGAAGTGTTGGCTGAGTTGCAGACAGATATGCACAAGGATGAAGTGGTGCCTGAAGTGGTGTTCTCTTACTCAAAGCAGAGCAGAGGAAAGAGAGGAATACGAACAAAAGTAGAATTAATAATCTCACCTAGACACGTTCCACATGGACTGCAAGCATTGGAAGATCATTTAAAAATATAAAACAAAAAATAAAATTACAAGAATAGAGAATAGGGTAATAGGGCTCACTAATAATCTGTATGTCATCCAGCTGTATGGCTGATATTCCCATATAGAATGTGCTCAACCAAATATTTATAAAGTGAACTTGGTCATTTGTGCTTAAAAACCACAGGAAGAGAGAAAGTTTTAGAACTGATGTAATGTCAAAAGTTACTGCCTTTTCCTGATTGAGATCTAGCACAAACACTAATTTCAAACACATAAATTGCATGTAACAAGCTCCAACAATAGAAAGAAAACCTGTGCTACTTTATGAATGGCAGTCTAGTCTCCTCAAATTCTTGGTCACATAATGCAAAAAAACCAATCCAACCCATTACTGGTCTGAATTACAATGCACATAATCTTTTCAGTGTGCAAATCCATCTACAAGAAACATAGAATCTCTTAACCAAAGATCAGAATAAGGAAATCAGTCAGTCAAATATTAAATGAGAAGAAGGAGGGGAGTTATTTTGCCTGCATTCAGTGCTTTAAAAAGCAGATGCCAATCGTGTATTGTCATTATGCAGATCTGATATAATTGGGTTCAGGAGTATTTTTCTTGTATCCAACATGATAACAAGGTAAGACAAAAGTCTGACACAAATTTACTAAATCAGACCAGTAGGACTTCTGAGATTACTTACTGCTGATACTCTTTTAAATAAGAAAAATCAGAGAATGCTAAGACTTAGACAAAAAGGAGTTTAGATGAGCACAGACCACTGATACAACAAGCTGTGGCGGGACAGCTGACATCAAAATGAAATGCTCTGGTTCATTTTGATGTCATCAGCTCTCAAAGCTGTCCTGGAGTTTATGAAAAGCAGCTTGTATAATCAGTGAGTATATACTGATTAGTAATGGATTCAAGTGTACAGAAATGTGCAGGCTACCAACTGCACCCATCAGAAATTAAAGATAAGATGTACAGACGTGTACAAAATTATTTTAGCGATGATTTGTACGGAAGAGAATCAAGATGATGTTCTGAAATGCACATGTAGTTCCTTTTGACTGCTCTCCAAATTATCAAAAACATCTTCAGGATACTTGCCAGAGGAAAAGTATTGTGATATTTTTGACTAGCATATTTAAATAGTAAGTTTCTCTCCTAAATTGTGGAAGTGTGCATGGTTAAGGTGGAATGAAAAATGTACTTCTTAAAAGAATAGAGAAAATCATCAATAAGAACATCACAGCCTGTACTCCCAGTGAAGTTAGAGAGCAATATAACAATAAAATAATTCTGTCAGATTTGGAAGTTGTTGGTCCTACTCCACCACTTGAAGCAAAGTCATCTTCAACAACTAATTAATTACATTTTTGGAGACTAGAGCTCTCTAGGATAGCTCTGTATCCAATGGCAAGAAAAAGAGAGTGAGAATGCAAAAGACAGAGAGGACACTTCTTTTAGTCAAAACAGGGTTTGTTTTAATTTGTTCTGACCTGTCCCTGAAAGACGTTTGCAAACTAGAGAGTTTAGCCTCTTAATGACTAAAACTAATCTTTGTGAATATTTCCTCACATTCACAATATGTCAAGCACTTCAGAAAAAAAAAATAAAAAGTAGTTTTCAAACTATTCATTGTTCTTACCTCTGTACAAAAAAATCTTCTCCTGAAATAAAGCATTTTTTAAAAATAAAGATTAGTGACACATGGCTAATTTCATGCCCCTAAACTCCAACTGGAGAATATTCTAGCATTCAAGTAAAGGCAATGAAAAGAAGTCTGTGGCCTCCCTTATTTTTGTAAGACTGCAACTTGACATCGGTGCCATGTACCAGGAATGACAGAGGAGGTGGGTCAAGTGGAAAAAGCAAACTAGTATGGACATTATAGGCTAGGATGCTGATGACAGTTACAGTTACAGCATTTCCAATGGGACTTATGTTGGCAGCAATCCAGAAGCTGTAAAAATTCTTAAGGGCTACTGATGAAAATCACACAGCTGGTTCCTTCCAAACAGAGGAACTCAGAAAACATAACCCTAAGAGCAGATTCAGCTACTACTTTTAATAACTCTTATCGCTGTGCATTTTTTTTTTCTTCACATCTCTGGACAGCAATATTACTGTTGCTCTCCCTGAGTCACACTCTGTGGAGCACCATTAACCTTCTTGTCTCCTATGAATTTGCTGTCTTGCTTCCTGGCAGAGAGCAGAGCACACAGACGTGCCCGTGTACACACAGACACACACACAGCGAGCTGCAAGACTGTTCAAACAACGTTGGCAAAGTTTATAATGAAGTTTTAGAGGAGGTACACATTGTACTCAGAGGGCAGCCAATAGATCTAGCACTACCCTCAAGTACACAAAGTGCATTTATAAATCTTCAGTCTTCAAATTAATTTCAGGCTGCACTGCACACTCTTGCATATACCAGTCTCTTATGTACCTGGTTTTTAATTGTTTCTCTCTCTGATATAATGAATGCCAGAAAGTAACCCTGAAGCACTGATTTTGCATCATAAATCACAGTATCTTTTCAAAAGGGAAAGATAATTACAACAAAATAGCAGTTCAAAACTGCTTGGATTTTACTTCTTGCCTTTGACAAATAGCAGAGAAAATAATTGCCTAAAGACAATGTACAACATTGATTCAGATGACTTGTTATGCACACACAGTGTTTTCTGTGAAAACAACCTTCTTTCCAAAAACCAAAACAAAATGAAACAAAAAACCAAACCTGAGAACTCTTGAAGCTCCTGACGAATTAATTTATTCAGGGCAAAACACTGCACATTTGTTTTTCCTTGTCTGTTTCTTAAAAGCCTGTGTGTCACATCTCTTCTGCCCTCTGTATATATATCTGTGTTGTAGTTTATTTTAAAGAATACTTCATTTTATCAGCCTGCTTTCTTATTGCTCCTCTTATTTTTCATGAGAGTTGTCTTTCCTTGGCTTTTTTTTCCTCTGTAGCCCTTTCAGTTTTGATGAAAATGCAATAGGATGCCATGGTTATACAAACCACTGTGTTCTGTTTGTTTACTCTCTTTCTGGTGTGGAATTTGTCTTTACAGATTCTGCTGCTTTTGCTGAAAGCTGCTTGAGGCCACATAAAGTTAAACTTGAATATACGATGATCTCTCGTAATTGTTGTCCCAGACAAAGCAGTATCATTTGAATCATATAATAGCCATCAGATGGTAGTGGACTTCTCATTATGAAAAACCAAGTAGTATTGTCTTGTTCTTATTTTAAAGGAATACGAGGGAAACAGAGGCAAAGTTATCACTGTCCAAGCTTGCTAGCTTGAAGATTGTTCAATCTAATTTGTCTATATAAATTGTTCTTAATTTTGTATTTACTTCTTCTATTTTTAAATAGCAATGAAGACATACCCTACATGATATAGGTAAGCTGTTTTACCTCTCTTCTGCTGTTCTCCATCCCCAGTCCTTTCTCTCCACCTTTTAGACCTCAGATACAGTGCCCGAAACCTATTTCTCTAGGCTAGCAATTGCATTAAAATCACTAAGGTTTGTGTCTCCAAGAAGCCAGGGCAAACACTCTGCTTTGCAGTATCAGGATTTACAAGAAAAGTTGTTCAGCAGCTCATCTGGAACTAGCAGAGTGAGGCTGCACCCTAATCTGAAGGTCTCCAGATACTACTGAAGTAGCAATGACATAAAAGATGGAAAGGGTATACAAAAAGCAGGTAGGCAGCTCCACCTGCTACTTCCCTGATCTGAAGGATCTGAACATAACTCTGTTCTCTTTCAAAAGTTTTCTTTGCTTTTCTCCCCACTGTAAGCCTCTCTTTGAACTCTTTTGTGGGTATGATCCTTAGCTGCAACCAACACCTTTCGTGTACCTTCTTTCTCTTCCAAGTTCCTGTACAGTGAGTTTCCCATAGCACATCCACCATACTTGGCAAACAGCACTCAAACTGTAAAATAAAGAACCAACAATACTCTTTAGCAGGCCAAGGTTTCACAAAGTAATCTCAGCAGGGATGTATTTAATTGTAGTATTTTAGTTTTCATACAGAAAATAGTAAGAGGTAACGGGCAGAAACTGATGCACAGGAAGTTCCACCTGAACATGAGGAAGAATTTCTTTGCTGTGCAAGTTTCCCAGAGAGGTTGTGGAGTCTCTCTCACTGGAGATATTCAAGAGCCATCTGAACACAATCCTGTGTCTTGTGCTCTGGGATGACCCTGCTTGAGCAGGGAGGTTGGACCAGGTGACCCAGTGTGGTCCCTTTCAATCTTACTAGTTCTGTGACTCCACGATAAAAGCACAATAAAATACCCAGCTAAGAATTGACATTTATGACTTATTAACCTAGCAGGTCTACTCAGTGAATTTACCATTGCTCTGTAACTTCTCACAAACTGTTGAGTAACTATGAATTTAATTGCAAGTACAAAATTATCTCTTAAAAGGTACAATATTATTCCTTGTAAACTTCACCTGTGGTATTAAAAAATTACTGTCCTCTAGAAATTATGGGAAAAAAAAGACATTTTGAATTTATTATTATAATATAAGATCTACCCAAAGTAAATTGTGATTATGCAAAATACCTCTGATTGGAGCAACAGAAAATCAGATATAGAAATTTCTGCTAAATAGTTTGCTGCTCTGAAAAGCATCAAATTAGGCTTCTTTTCCTAGACTTAAAATCATAGGGGTAGGAATGTACTGCCACAGGTATCAGTGAGAGAAGGGACTAAATTTTTTTTCTTTGGGGCTTGTTGGACAGAAGAGAAAGAAAAAAAATATAGAGGGCACCCCTAGGCAATTACACAGAATTGGGTAATTCACTACTGGAGATGAGGCTTGGTTTGAAGACAAATATTCACTGGAAGAGAATGTAGAGGGCAGGAAAACAAGCTGATTAACCATCTCTGGACAGTATTAAACAAAATAAATGTCATAAAGAGAATTATTGCAAAATCCATGAAGGGTAATTTCCCTTTAATCTTTCCTGTCATAGCCATGTTGTCAATGTCCTACTGGAGGCAATGCACAGAAATGCAGCTTCTGTTATTAAAAAAAAAACAAAACTTGTTCATTGTCACTACTGTCACTAGAGGAGAATATTTCACTTACAGTGAAACACAGCTGATACTTTTCTTAATGACCTAGATAGTAAATAAGGCCCATTTTAAAAATCATTTTTTTTAATAAAAGAACAACAATCAAATGGAAGTGACAGCAATCAGAATATGAAATTCACAACGGAAATGAGAGCTTCCAAATAATCTGTAGATGCTGAAAGCAAAATTTATGTCCTTGGACTCAGTACTGCAAAATTCATCATCGCTGAAGCACCATTTTGATGACATTTTGTAGCACAGCTTTCCACTAGCAGGATGTTTCTTTTTCTTTGCTTATTTATTAGTTGTGTGGTTTGGCAACAACTCATGTAAAACAGTTCTCCAGAAGAAAGTCTCACATATTTTCTTTTTTTTTTTTAATTTCGGAAGCAAACATAAATGAGGATCTTTCTCCTCAGCTGTACAACTAATATTCAAAATAACAAATTAATTGACATATCAGTGGCCCCTTTTCAACTGGGTCCTAGGGAACCCCTCTCCGGCACTGGGCAGTTTCTGAGACTAAAAGCTCAGCAAGAGAATGACTTGCCTTAGACAAAGCTTCCTCCAATCCCTGTTCTATGCTTTACACCTGGAAGCACAGGGGAGGGTTTATTCTCCCTCATAAAAAATAAAACAAAAAAATAAAGCAAAGCAAATACACAATGTCATGGGTTGCATCTGTGACCAGTCTCAAAAACACTATGATGTATCTAATTTTGTCTCACAAAGCTCTCTGGCCTTACAGTCACCATGACAACACATTTTGACAGATACCTTGATCAGTATAAATATGTCACTCATCTACTAATTATGTTTGTGGAAATCATTTATTGAAATCAGGTTAGGCAGTAAATTAGCATTGAAAGTCAGTGTGGTAAGAAGTGGGCATGACCCAAAGAAAGGAAAGAATCCAAACATATCTGAACTGCTCACAGAGTCTAATTCCAGATTCAAACACTAATTTCACTTCTGTAAAGGACTGAAGAAGCATTCAGACTGAATATGCTCAGGTCTTGGAGTTAAAAATTTAAATTCAAGGATATAGGAGTTAAACTGTGATTTCCACAAGGTTAAGTGAAAATATACTTCAAGTTACTTTCAGGAAAGCTTTACCTTGTTGAACATTGCTGCAGCGATTTCAGCGACCGTAACAAAGAGAACATTCATGCATGGCTGAAAATGTTTTAAGATTTACATGAATGATGTGAAAAAGTGGTTGAGAAGAGAAACACTTGAACCAAACACATCTAAATTCTGACCTTCTGAGAATAGCCAGACACCTTTGGGTTATGCCTGAATGATGCTGAAAGGAATACAGAAGGTCCCCTCCTTCTCATATTGCAGAGTGTTCTTTGGCATTCTAGACTGTTACTGTTAACTTCTCAGTCTCAAATAAGCTGGGCAGCAGCTTTTGATGTACTTTTAACATAGATACATGCACAGAATTACGTCAGTATCCAATTTAGGTACAATACAGGGCACACCTTAATATAGATTTGGCTAAGTAGCCCTGACAGGGAACAAAGCAGCAGGAAACCATCAGAAGTGGCAGAAATAGTACAGCTTTCTAGAAGTTTAGATTCACCTGAAGACTAACTGAAATCAATGCTGACTGTTTCAGTTGGCATACCATTCCCATGCAAAACAAACAAAAAAGTAGTTTCCTAGTAACTTTATATACCATAGCCAACAAGTTGCTGCCCAGTCAATGTCACTTATTTCCTCCAAATTATGAAATGCTGAAGAAAGCTGTCATGCTTCTCCATAAGAACTTCTGCCAGCCCAAACACCACAGTTACTAATCAAAGGATTCTCAACAAAACCACTTCTCCTTTTCTTTATCTGTTGTTTTCAAAACAAATTTCTCTATCCCATTCCAGACAACCCATTCTGACCCCAAAGAGAATGTTCAGTTCTGTCCCCTGAGTTCAGCAGTTCTCACCCAGTTCAGTCTATCAGTTCTTCCAGCTCCCCATTGCTCCTCACACAATTATATCCACAGCTGCCAGTTCCCAGAAGAGACAGTATCCAAACCTCTCATCTATGAAAACCTTGCTCATATAAGTAGCTCTATACAGGAAGATAAAACTAGGATACCAGACGTCAAGAAAGAAGTGAAACTGCAACTAACTTTAAAAATACATATACTCTCAAACTACATAAGATCTTAATAGCATTTAGCATCATGACAGCATGGCAAAGTTAGTCAATTAGAAGAAATAGGTCTCTGTTAAGTACCAGACACTGTAAAAGAAACTTTTCAGACCTACACAGAAATGTTAGTAAGGTTGGTATCTTGGAGGAAACAAAACCACAGACTTCCTACTGTTTAAGAACAAAGTATGACAATCATGAGCAGCACAGAAAATGTCACTGAGGTTCTACATGGGAAGAACCCTAAGTGTGTCAAGCAACTCAATATCAGTGGGAAAATGGCTTCAAACTACCAGGGGCTAAAACCAACAAGGTATACTTAGAAACAAATGCTCACCTTGAAAATTTAATGCAGAAAGGAAAAGGTTTAAGTAATCAGATTGCATGGTAAGTGATTCCCAGAAAGCTTTTCAGCCCATCCTGTGAGAACCTGCATGCTGGGGCATAGCTATGGTTCTTGCTGTCAGGGTGTATTCTCATGGAAATTTCTAACTGAATCACTCAGTGGGCACATTTACATGGCAAAAAGCTGTAGAAAAATCTCCCAAAGCCAGAGGAAAGTTATACTGCCAAAACTGTTAAGTCCTAAGTGGGTTTCCAAATAAAATTCAGTTGCTCTATTGGGTGCCACTTGAATGAGTCAACAATCAACTAAGGCATTAGTTAAAAAAGGCCTTTTTAATATGGAAAAGTATCTTTCAGTTTCTGAAACAGCAATCCCCTTGAGAACAAACTGAAAGGTGAGACTTGTCAAAGGCTTTGTCCAGTTTCAGCCCAGTGCCTTTCATATGTTTAGAGATGCAGTCTACTGTTGCTGCATATCAAGTTTGAAGCTTTAATGTGGTTTTCATCAGTTGCACAGAGCAAAAGAAACATTTCTTTGGACTTCAGACAGCTTTTTAACATTTTCTGTGTTGTGACTAACCTTCTAACATACAAGCCCATTCACGGACCACTTTCACTCCCTCTCTTGTTAACCTCATCTCACGCCTTTTCCCTCAGAAGTTTGCCTGTTTGAGTACATGAAAAGGTCTCAGAAGGTAAGTTTAAAATGAACTTCCTTCAGTGAAGGGCTGTTGTGGAGGTTGCAATTGATTTCATACAGCAATGGGACTTTGGAGGCCCACTGTTATTTCATAATGATCTTCATTATTTGTTTTGATCTGTAGATTTCTCCAAGTATTTTATAAAACTAAGGCAAAAACACATATTTTTTCCAAAAGACAAACATCTTGGGTGTATGGTTGACATATTGTTAATGGTGACTTTATAAAACAAAAAAACAAACACAAGAACTACGATAAGAGGAAGTATGCACAACCTTGTTTGTGATGAATGCTACAAGACACGAGTTGCAAATGCATGCTGGACTAAATCCTTCTCTAAAAATAACAGTAAATCTGTTATGAATCTTGTAAATTATGTAAATCTGACATGAATCTTGAATCTTAAGGAATTCAGTTACTTAAACTCATGAAAATATTCCAGAATATGATTTGAACATTATTAAACAGTTGTTAAAGGATTGGACTTCCTGCCTTTTACATCTAACAGATATGTTATCCAAGAATATTTTCTCTTTGGCTACTTGAATAGTAAGAGCTTTTAATATCTTATAAAGAACTACCAGCTGCTACAACCTAACATGAACAACTCCCTCGGCATGCTGAAATTCCCCCTTAAAGACCACAAACACAGACTTCCATTGAGTCCTTGTCCATGTGATACTGTGCTTCTCTCTGTGATGTTTCATGTGCAATGTGATATTACTTTGAATGTATTAACCAGGCTGCCTATTTGTCATGTTTTATTAAGATAGCAAGGTTGTGTTTGGAGGGATGGCTCCTAAGAGATGCAAGATGTAGCCATACTTGAAGCCTAATTCGATGTTTGGTAAGGGGACAATATTTGTGATGAATGCACATTCCAACCTCCCATATCATGACAAGTGTCAAAATCTCTGATTTCCTGTTAAATAAAAAGGTTCCTATGCAACATCACCATATTTTCTACTTAAATGTACATATTTAAATGCTTATTTACAACCTTTTCTTTCCATCTATAAAAGAATATTTTCCACCCATTAGAGTTGTGCAACTGGCCTTACATTCTGCCTAATACTCCATTTGATTACAACTTGGTCCTTTATAGTCCTTTGTTTTCTGTTTAAATGCTTTGTTGCTATTTAAATTTTCCATTTACACAACATAAAGTCTGGCAAACAACACCAAGAATAAACATATACGGAATATACGAATAGAGTAGTATCCATCATCCTCTCGAGAACAAATAAAATCCACTGCCAAACCTTCTTGATACTCATAGCAGTAGTTGAAAAAAAAAACCAAAACAAAACACCTATCTACCATGAAAAGAATTTCTCATGCAGATTATTTCCCAGTCAAACAGGGTAGGTGGATAATAGCACTGAAAACAGGGAGCGAAAACGGGACTAAGTTTTAAATAGCATAAACGATAGCAGCATATAGACAAGGTAGCTTTAATCAGTCAGCCAGCACTAGAGAATTTTAAAACCTGGCAGTTAGCAGTGTTTTCCTTAGCTTGTGGTATTTGAAGGACATTGATATGCACATCAAACAGAATTCAGGACATGCATTGTGGAAGTGCCAGTTGAAGCTTTATGTGTAAGCTAAAGTTGGAATTCAATCCCTTTATCATACACAGACATACAGACTCTCTCCTATCAACCTTCCACTCATTTTGAATGAATAACAAATTTTCTGAGGATTTACAGATAAACTTGTTCATTAAAAGCTAGTCTCTAAACCAAAAAGTGTCACATACTCCACACCACAGATTTAGCATAGGTCAAATGATATACTGATCTTGCAATGCTCATTTTATTTTATTATTCATAAAATTATAAAATGCTAAATTTCTTTAAGCGGTCATACTAAAAACAAAAAAATCCTCTTTTTCCACTGAAGGAGGGTATGAACAAATATAGATTCCCAAATATTGACCTTTATTTTCTTGTCTTATACCTGCTTTAACCTTTCCACCACTTTCTTCATTTTCCTTCCAATCTGCAGAAATGTGCATGTATGAGCATACATACATGTGCCCAAATAACATCTTCCTTCTGCTTTTTGTAGCCACACTACCTCACTTGAAACTATTTCACCCAAATCCTTTTATCTTCCTGCAGCGTGGCCCTCATTGAGATAATCATATTTTGCCATAATTTTTAATAGCTAGAAGTTCACCATACAGCAGAAGTGATTGTGTAATCTCTTCTGCAGGAGAGAATCACAAAGGCTATCTCCCAGTGATCTAAGGTGAAATAGCAAAATTGGATGTCCTTCTAAAATAAACTCCTGAAAGCAAGTTGATAAGAGCAGTTGTATCATTGAAAATGGAAGAAGACAACCATTTTGAAAGATATTTCTCTGTGTACAACCTGTAAAACAACATTGTCTTCCTGAAGAGAAAACTGCTGATTAGAGGATGACAGGGAAAGACTTAATATATCTGTTCAAGTGGCTTTGTTGGGCTGTTTTCACATGCTTATGATGAAATAACATGTTTCTCCTTGCATGGGAATTGCAGGATATCTTCCTGCAGTGGTACATGCTAATGAGAAAAAAATGGAAGTCCTGGAAAATGAAGCAAGACTCCTTAGCACAAGCACCTAGTTACCAAATCTGCCAAGCGCACTTTAAATCACCATATGCAGCCTTTGTAGAAAAGCTGGTCTGTGCCAAAAATTGTAAACTAAAGCCAGTTGCTTCCCATTTCATATTTTTTTACATTTGAAATATTGGTAAACATCCTAATGGTTTTTTAATACTACCTGAGAGGAAAGAGTGGGTGAAAAATGTAATGCAACAAACTTCTCGGAAGAAAGGTAAGAAAGATTTGGAAACAGACTTATGATGAACGCTTTAAAGATGAAAGATGATTACTTCTGGCTAAGTTCTGAATACTTCAACTGCCATAAAAGGGAACAATACACCTCTGGCAAATATGCTGGGGAAGATGTGACTAATTGAAAGGGTTTACCTCCAGAAATAAATTTAGGACGTTGCAGTGCTTTGAAGATAAGAAATCCCCTCACAGTTGTAGGTACAGTTGATCCCTGGTGGGGGGGACTTGCAGCCCAAGATGTGGAGGGGGAATGGTGTCTCCTGCCAAAGTGTGTAGAGAGGGTGGAGGCTGGTCCTGCTGGTACCAGGCTCTGGGATGGAATTCCTCTTCACAGGCACAGGCCAGTACCCCTCCTGCAAGGATGACTGACAGACAACACCTACTTCTAGGAAAACACTCTACAAGATCCAGCATACTAAGAGTCTTTTTTAAAAAATATATTTAGTGAGTCTTTCATGACTCTTTTAAGCAGCCACAGGATTTCAGTCAGGACTGGAGAGCAGGGGTTTTTTATATGTACCTAAAACTTCACTCCTTTCCCAAAGGTGACAGTTGTTTGCATCACAGCCAACAAGAGCCACAAGTGCTTAAACAAATACAAAGCTGTCTTTAGTCTTTTGTCCTTTGAAAAGGAGGTATAAATATCTGAATTTGTTTCTGTCCTTTACCTTAGACACTTGTTTTTGTAGCTGTTTGTACCATCATGCAGTATAAAACTGGTGAAAAGCTAAGGAATCATTTGGATGGAAGGCATGATACAATTGTAGGAAATTATTGTCTTTGTTTCCCAAATGTCACATAATCAATGAGAGGAGAAATTGTTTCTTTGAGAAATATTAGTGCTTCTAAAAGATCAACGCTCATGAAAGAGAATAGCTGAACAACACCATAGCTATCCTAAATATTTTTTAACTTCCTGAGACAATGATTCTTGAATGTATTCTATGAACACATTTTTTTATGCATCTCAACAGAAGAGACGGGATGGGAAAGGGAGGCTTTGCCTGATACTGTTTTGCTAACTCATGTGCCCCATTTCTGTTTGCCAGCTCTGGGGTGCTGGCACTCCCGGCCGGAGTATGGAATGGGGAAAAACCCGGACTAGATTTTGGCTGGAGTACGAAATTGGGGAAAACTCAGACTGGATTTTATCCAGAGTACAGAATGGATTTAAAAAAAAAAAAAAAAAGAGAGTTGGACTTTATGATCTCAGAAGTCCTTTCCAACCTGGCTGATTCTATGATATTATTAAAGAAAAATAGAGGTTTTTTTAAAAAACAGACCAGATTTAGGTCTGATAAACCAGTTCCACTGCAGGAATGGTCTTTCAGGAATGACCTTTTAATGATCTTGGATAGAGTCTATACACCTTCAACCAATAATATGTTTTGATGATTTTGTAAGAAAATAGCTTGAGACAGTTCTTTAAGTTTTATGCACTGGAACACCTTCCCATTGCTAGATATTGCAGTACTTTCATATCATTACTTTTTTAACAATGCTAAAACGGAATTAAAACCAAGCCAACTCAAGCTTCATTTTCATAAAATGGAAAACTCTGCATGAGTGTTCCCTTTACCTTTGTGAACCTGCTGATGATCCGACCAACTGGATTAGTTACAAAATGCTGCAGGGGAAGGTGCAGCACGTTGTCCAACAGCTGACCATGCATAGCCCGGGAAGCAGACAGGGATCCCCTGGTGAGCACATAAGCACCACAGCAAACGAGCAGGCCTTGGGAATGGATAAATTGAAAGACAGTATGAATGGCTGGGTTGGGAAAAGGGATGGAGCTTGTTCCTGTCACTGTTTTCTACCACAGCGACCAATCCCATAGTTGTGCTTCCTCTCTTAGTTTTACAAATGTACATATTTCATTTTGTTGATACATCTTACTACTTCCTAAGTATGATTTTCCTGCAGTTAAGTCTCTTCTGCTAGCACACCACTTCACATCCATATGAATCCCCATCTCAACGAGATGCCAACAGAGCTTCATTAAGTTACATGTGTATGTTCCAAGAATTCACAGAAATATCATCAAATTAATCAGCATTTTCTTCCACACATCTGTAATATGCCTCCTGCTCTCCCCAAGTTTAACTGTGTAGCACACCACGAAACAATCAGCACTATTTCTTTACTGACACATATTCAGGCAGATCAAATTTGGCAAACAGTGAGAAAAGAGTCATAAATGCTCATCCTTGCCTTGAATAAATCCCAGAAGCCCATAGATACAAAGCTTATAGTTCCGTGACTGTTTCCATTCCGTGAAATCACTAACTTGTGCTGTTTCTGCAATCCAGGTGCTAAGCCACAGATTTTGTCCAATGCCTAGTGCATTCTGGCCTACATAAGCAGCTATGGTCAACCACATCCATCGCCAGCTGAAGGCTTGGAGGTATTTCAAGACAACTGACATTTTCATCTAAAAGAAAAGAACACATGAAAAAGAGAAGATACTCGTAAAATCATAAACAAAACCCTCACCTTGAAAGAACAAACTACTCATAAAATCACCATCATTCTAGAAGGCAAATACACATTATATAATGGGAATTGGATACATTAAATTCTGAATAAATCTAAATAATTTCTTAATTAAATCTGATAAATTAGGTATATAAAATTGTACTGTGAAAAGGATTTCCTCTCCCACTAGACTCTGTTCTTTAATGATACATATCATAGGCAGTCTTGGCTCCTGTAGTGCAAAACTACAGACGTTAGTTACTGTGCTGTAAACTAGACCAGGCATTCACAGTGTCTTTGATACTCCATTGAAATGTCTCAAGTTTTCAGCTGTCAAATGTTTACCCTACAGCAAATGTGAGGAGTAAGTTATCTTACTTATTTGTTTGGGATAGTTGCATGCACACAGTTATTTCAAAGTAACTGAATCTGTAATTTGCTTATCCCATGCAGAGTGCTTTGGAATAGTTTTGCTTATTTGTTTGGCTGAGATCACTCAAAAAGGGTGATCTAAAGAAATGAAATACATTTACTGTGGCTTCGATAAATCACATTAAACTTGAAGTATTCACTGATAACTTAAAATATTAATTTAAACTGAGCTTTATATAGTTTAGTTCACTTCCAAGATAAGATCAGATTGAAGACTATATAGAAATTGTTTCACTTACATAAACCAAGACAAAGATCAGATGAAGTAGTAACTCTGAGATAGAACACTTTATAACTATATAATTTTGTCTCTTTAATTCTTATTTAATCTCAGAAACCTTTAAGACTTCTCCTAAAGTATCTTTACCTTCAGATCACTAGGACATTTATTTGATTACTGTATAACTAGAGGCAGCCAATAATGCTGGATAAAAGCTGTTTGCCCTGGATAAACAGGACAATAACTGCTGTGCTGTTCCCATCCTTCAAAGGAATGACTTTACTGTAGGAGAGTCAAACTTTACATTCACCAGCAACACAATCAATATTTGAAAATTTGCCAGTCTTGTAATATCAGATTTGCTTAGGGCAAAGGAGAAGCATCCAAAGTCTGCAGCAGAAATGTGTATAGTGTCCTCTAGCCTTTAAGAAGGCTGTTGTGTTAACTACCTTAAGTCACCAGGTGACCAATTAACTGATTTTAGAAATGCCCCCTGAAAAAATCCTCATCATGGCACATTTTGAAATATTTGCTTCTAGAACCTTTTTCTCTGCAAAATATATAATTTTAAATCTCACTGAAGCATAGGCAAACTTAAAAAGAGTGACTTTGGAACACAGTTAAATCATATTGTGGATGGTAGGTGACAAGACATGAGCAGAGATTATCAGTATTTCAATGTAAACTGCTCTCATCCAGCACAAATAGCTGCAGGGACAGAGCCCAAGTTTTGGAAAACACACAAAGATATGTGCTCACACAAAGTCATGGACAGACACACAAAGTCATGGATACACATGGATATGTATGAAGGAACACAAACACGTGCCCACATTCACATGACCAAAATTACAGACACTCACACAGATAGATGCACAAACACAAATTCCATCCAGAAAGGCAACAGACTGTTGGGACCCACCACATAAGAATTCTGAACAAATTTTACTTGGCCCAAAATCTCAGAACAGTGGAAAACTGTGGTTTCTTTTGTATACCAATAACTAATAGAAACCAAACAAAAACAAATAAAAAACACAAAGAAACAAAAAAATCCAAATCTCACCAAATTCCAGCAAAACCAACCAAAAACCAGGAAAAAAACCAAACCAGAAATAAAACCAAAATTAGAGGATGAGACACTTGTTCTTCCCATTTCTATAATATTTCTAATGGTTGCCCCAAGAGAATTGGTTTCTTAGGGACCTCTATGTATGTGTCAGCCTGCACAGTTCCTTCCTTTATCATTCTTCCTTTTAGTATCAAAAAGAATTATTTGCTTTGCCTTTGGTTGTGGTTTCTCAGAGGAAAACTGAATCTCATGCTAAATCTACTGCCCAACACACAGATCAATAAATGTGATGTGGCCAATGACACTGATGTGGAGGGGCTGAAGGAGCCCAGCCAGAGATGCAGCAGAAATGGGAAAACTGTGGCAGGACTGGGGAAACTGTGGAAGAAATGGGAAAATGTGTCAGGACACAGCAGGTACCACAGGGTGAGTTTCAGTGCTTGGGCAGACATCACTGCCCCTGCAATCAGTCCTGACCTTTCCTGGGGAAAAGGCAGAGCACTAGAGGCAAGCAGCTCCTGGGTTTGATCCATGGCATCACCTTGACCTAAACTGTCCAGCCTTCACTGGGACAGCAGACAAGATTAAATATTAGAGAAAATTAATAAAATCCCTGGTTTAATTGGCAGCTACTACCGATATTAAATAGATCCTCTGAAAGAATAGTGTTTCTGAATCACTAAGGTTGAAATGTAATTGAAAATGTGCTTATGAGAAACATTTTTTGCAAAGCCGGTGAAACTGTGAGGATTAGGTTGAAGTATCCGATGTGATCAATATCTTGCAATCACATTAAGTCCTCGGGCAACAGGGACCCTCATTCCTTCCCATTTTCTGTTTTCTGTTTCTAGGCACCATCATAGGCAATCAGACATGAACAGAAAATGAATTTGCTACAAGCTGGTAGCATTGTAAGTGGCTTTGATATAAGTGGAACAAGGGTCGGTAACTTCTAAGCTCCAGTAGCCTGATAAGAATATTAAGTCTACCATTTATCCCCAATGAGTGCTTGATTAGCCATATAGTGCTCTGCTGACAGAGTTCACTAAAAATACATTATGCTAATAACACTTGAGTGCCAGCAAAACTGGGGAAACCCAAGTCTTAACACAAAGAATGAGTCATTATGGTATTTACCTGGCAGACACAGTTATAGGCAAAAATATGGGAGGGGGGGAGACATCTTAGTCCTGTTTGCAGACATGAAAAGAAACAGAGGTGACTTCTCAAAGAACATTAGGATTAAAATAAATAAAAATAAACACCCTGCGTTGTCAAGCTGGCACGTGGAAAATAAAGATTGCTTAGTTTTTCAGAGCAGGCAGCTGCTAGTGGAGATGAGTCACTTACCTGCATTTATCTTTGTCTGAGCTATGTCAAATGGCTACTCATTGGAGCCTCTTTCTGCCTGGTTTAACACCTGGAGCATTTCCTCCTTACTCTGTGCTCAGACCACAGTCGGGAATTCCCACTGCCATCCCACAGCTCCCTGCTGTTCCCAGCCCACTGCCATCACCCCTCTCAGCTGAGCTCCTGCTGACAGGGCCTTTGCTCTCTTCTCAGGGAAGGATTTGTAGTCTGTCCCTCTTCTCAGCATCAGCTACAGGTGTTGCATGTCCCAGCAGCCATCCAAACCATTCTGCAGGTGTAGGAGACAGCTGGGTGCCGAGGTTCTTTGCTGCTTCAGATTAACTCACTGAATCTGCTTCTCCCAAACGCTGAACACCCAGGTCCTCCCTACAGTTCTCCTGTCCTCTACTGCAATTAGCACCCTAATTAGCACACCTAGCAGGACTCTGGGCTGCATGCAGAAGCCAGACCCATTCTATCTGCCAGCTACTGCCCAGGCAAATTGGGGCACAGTACCTGGCCATGACTCATAGCAAGGGCAAGCAATCATTTCACAGGCCTACAACTGAGACTTGCAAAAGAGGATCAAGCTTGGAAAAAAAAACCAAACAAATGTGATTAATCTGGCCATTAGAGCTGGTCAATTTTATTTTTGTGCAAATCTTTAACTAGCCAAAAATGCTTTTTAAGTCCAGCCAAAATTAAGTCAAATTTGCCAAAGAGTTTCAAAGAACAAAATAACATTTCAAAAGGCAATAGAATGTCTCCTCAATTTCAAAAATAATTGATTTTTTAAAATCTATTTTAGAGGTGCTGTAAAAATATTTTCAAGAGTTGACGAAAGTTAAAACCAAAGTGTTTTCTTTAGAATGTGTAAAATGTTTTAGTGTACCTGAAACATACCTCTATTTTTAATGCTTGGTTTTACCCAGAAAATGGAAGAATAAAAAATAACCTGGGACCCTACTAACATTGAGAAATATTGACAGTGAGCCAAAACCCTCGGCTACTCACAGTCAACTATCACAAGCCACCAAGCTGTTTAAATGCAAAGGTACAAAGAAGCTAAGTAATCTGATCTATCGTAGCTGCTTGTACATGAAACAGAGAAAGGTCCAGGCAATGGAGAAATGCAAGAACTTCCATGCCACAATTTGTCTCGTGCTAATGTAAGTGCCTAAAATAGGTCAGATAAATCATGCCTTAAAAATGCACATTTCTTTTCACTGACTAGAGGGGAAACAGGTGACTAGTGCTGGTGTAACATTCTACCTTATCAACGTCAACAGGGGGGTGAGATGAGTTTCTGCATTTTAATAATTCACCAAAAAAAAAGAAAAATTATGTGAAAGCCCCAAACCAGGAGGCCAGAAGCTGGAACAACTGAACAATGGAGAAGATATAAATTCTTTCTGCTTACTCTGGCATTCAATGTTTCATGATCATTTAGTCTCTTGTGTTTTCCCTCCTTTACTTACCTTTTCTCCCATTTAACCCTCTTGTCTTCCTTTTCTATCCATCCATCTCCTGTCTTTCTTTCTTGAAACCTCACACCTTGATAGCTGTTTTTTAGAAGCTACTGTTGACAGTGTCCACCTGTTTCTGTCATCTGCTGGCTATCTTTCACCACCACTGGGAAATGAAAGAGAACACTTGAAAAACCAGGAGCATTATGGGAATTGCCCCGACCAGGCAAACTGTATCCTCAGTAGGAAATTACATTAGATGTGGCTCCAAGCAAGGATTGCTCTGTTTTTTCAGACTTTAACCCTGAAATGCCACTTTCATTACCCTCCATTTTTAAATTTATTTTCTGGACTCATATCTCCCTTTGAAGTATTGCTATGAAATCAAGTATTCCTGGAACCCTAATCTCATTTTGTGTCTTGCCCTTCAAAGACCTACTGTGAATTCTAGATGCAATATTTTATGTTTTATATTCATCTGGTTCCCTTACAAGCAAGATATCCTTAGTGGGGCCTTAGAAGACTTTTCTCTTGGTCCAAATCTGGCACATGATTTCACCATTGATTTCCACGTTAATGGGACAGTGAGCAGATTAGAAAAACACAACCCCTATACCTAAGCAGAAAAGAGTTTTGTGTAGAGTTAGTTAAAAACAAATTTAACATTCTTTTGCATTATATATGTGTATGTACAGTTATATATATATACATATATATACTGCATCTACCTCTTAAATTTCATTTCACTTTCAGATAGAGCTTTTTGATTGTGCCAACTGCACCCTACAGAAATACAGTAATACAAAAATGAAAGGCAATCTGTATTCTAGCTGCAAAAAATCATGTATTTGACTTCACCTCTGAAGAGAGAGAGAGCAAAGCCTGTATCACCTCACTTCATAAAAACAGTTTACAGGCACCAGACAACTAAATAGAAAATATCATTCCAAAGTAACTCACCATGCTCCTGGATGACTGAACTGCTGATCACTTTGTCTGGCTGTATGGAAAGTTAATGCAAGCTGAAAGTTTTCAATTTATAGCAAATAGTGTACTTAAGCAGCAGAAAATTATATACTTACTGTTTCACTCCAACTGTGTATGATATATGGAGTCTAGTGGAAAAAGAGAAATAAAACCAGGTAGTAAATAATCAAACCATTCTCTTCATTAGCCTTGGTATATATTCTACAGTTTTGCAAGCAATAAGAAACCACATGCAATGCTAATGCCTTTTGTTTTCTACTGTCCTTTATTTTTTGCCATTTATATTTTCAATATTTCCCCTTTTTCCTTATTGTTCCTTTTTTCTCCCCCTTCTGGGATTTTGAAATTGTGATTCATCAAATTTACTGTCATGTTTAGGCACACTTTAGTTTATAAAGTTAATTATCCATCACTGTAAACATGTCAGTGTAAGTTCTCCAGTTAATCATACAAAGTTCTATCCTGTTAACCTGATAGATTCTCAATTAATGCCAGGAATATAGGACAGGGCAGAAGGTTTTGCTGAGCACCTCTGAACCTGATTTTTGGCAGTGGAAAGGTACACATGCAAACTACATTTGAGACAAAAGATTTATGATCAGGTAAAATCCTGCCACTGATACCTAAGAATTTCATCATGGTAAGACAACAGAGACTTCAGTAGATACTAAACATGAAGCAAATTAAAGACACTGCAAAATGAGGTTTTATGAAAGCAAACCATCATTCTACCTTGAGGTTTACATCTAAAGTTACTTTTACGGAAATTTGGGACTTTGGCCCCTTTTTTTGATTATTTAAAATCTCTTATCTTCTGTCTTTTTCATATTCTATGCTGTGCTCTTGGCAATAGCAGTGAGCCATGTTAGACTCAGAAACCGTAATTAGTATCTGTTCATACAAATGTTCCGGCCTGTTTTTTCTCATTACTCAAACTCCATACACAAGACATGTTTAGAAGCATAAATTGTTTCCCTACTGCGCTTCTAATTAACACTTCCATTAGGACCCAGGCAGAGAGCATGGAACATACTGAAAGAAAATGCTGTTTACAGAAACGGTGATAAAATGTATACAAATATGTCCTGCAAAGTGCAATCAAGCCAGCTTGTGTGACATGTGGATGTGCTTCTCTGTATGTAGGCACAAACAGATGTGCTACACTCACATGCAAGACTAATTTGTTCATTAACATTAAAAAAAACCCTAGATGAATAACAGTCCATTAATTTTTATAATTACTTCTTGCATGCCCATATCATTGCTCAGTTTAGTTTCTGAAGCCCTTGGTAGCTTCAAATTGGCTCCCTGGCATGATCATACTGGATACTTGAGTTGTCTTCCATTGGCTAGTATATTAGATTTACTTGGGAAATCAAATAAAAATCAACAGTTTAGTTTTTTTCTTTTCCATCTTTAAAGGCAGAACGGATTATCAAATGGCTTACTAGGCATCATAAATAGTTCTGGATTTCTAGAAGAATTGATTTATGCCTTTGAATAAAAACATGCATAATCTTTTCAATTTTGCATATGATCAATACAAAGCCAAGTGGAAAAAACCTCCAAGCGCTGTAACTGAATTTCACCTCCATAAATCCCGTTGGGAGGAGAGTCAGTCCACAAGGAAAGAGATTAAACAAATAGTCTTGTGACCTAAAGTGCAATAGGATTTGCACTGTGAGAGTCAGTTTGAAAGCCCGACAATTAGCTGCAACTCAGGTTTGTTGATAGGGGGATATTGCTTTTGTTTTTAATTACATTTTATTGAACAACCAAATGATAAGCATCAAAAGACAGGATTGTCTTGGATCATCAAAGATGGGGTGGGGGAGGTTGTTTGTTCTGTGAATTCGGGCAAACTAAAAGAGCTTTTTCCTGTGTTTACCTGAGTAATTAATGAAAGACCAAATTGCTTTTGAGCCAGCAGGCTGCAGTTAATTGGAGTTATGTGCATTCAGTGAACTTAGTGATTTGGCTTAAAAAGGATTTACAGTGTAGGTGACAACCCTTTTCAGGGAAATATAGCAGCAAAAGCTGAATTTAGAAGACAGCTTTCAGATGATGCAATTTATGTGGAAAGCTTTCTCTTTCAGTTAAAGTTTGAAAGTGGAAAAAGTACTGGGTAAACTGAGCAAAATGCTTGGAAAAGTTTAGTTAAATAATAAGTTTTAAAAGTGGAATACAGACATTCAGCCTACTGCTAAAATCTTTTTGACTGGCAAGATCAGTGACTTCAGAGAAGTTTGCCAGTCTACCCTAAGGAAAATTATGTTTGTAGGGACAGACTTGTTCTAGTTTCTAAAGTTATTACCATGCCTATTTTTCTAATATATCTCACTAAGGACTGGAGACACACCATGATGCTCTTTATCAGATGTAATAGCATCTAATAATCTACTATTATTTTCAAATAATAATAAGACAATTTGCTTTTAAGTATATTATTCAAAATGTCAAGAATTATCTGCATTGGTAATTCTTTTCCAGTAGAAATGTGGATGAACTGTATTGGTATTTCCAAATACTTTCAAGCATCAAGTGTAATCAAAACAGTATGTGAAATATCATTGTCATCACTGGGTTAGAGACCAGGCCTGGATGTCTTTACCCTGAGCTCTGCTACTGGAATATCTACAAGACTTTCTGGGAGGTAGTAAGATATTTCAACAGTTTTATTTTTAGACTATCTGTTGGGACTAAAATTGTGCAGTACATTAGAAAAATACTTTCAGCCTCAAGTGCTGTGGCTGTCTGCAAAGCCTGAAGTATAATCTATGTTTAAGTTGCTATGGGCTAGTTTCCCAGTTGCTTCCTTTCTCATTTGGTAAACCTAAGAGTTCCATTACATTTTAATATGCAGTTCATGAATTAACAGAAAAGGCTGGAATTTTCATAGGACTATAACTGTTTTTAGCAGTATATTGATATCAGTTTTAGTGTGTACTATATTATTATTTACAAAGTAGGTTCAAAAATTACATTTACAAAAAAGATTTAATTGAATAATTTATTGAATTGAGGGGTTTTTTTATTATTTAGAACTAATATATGGTAGTATTATTCTTCCTGTGAATATATTATTTCTCAATATAACACTTCTGCAGAATCTGTTGAATGCAGGCTTCTGAGTTAATGCAGGAACATACATACACAAAGGAATTTTTCACTTTTCATGATCCAAAATCAGTATTAAAAGCAATTACAAATGAGGGGAGGGAAGGGAAGGGGAGGAGAGGGCAGGAGGACATAACATATGGATGATTAATTCTAGGCACAGAATCCAGCTAACAGGCTCCTTTTCTTATATGGCTTGTACAGGCCTGCATAGATAATTCAGATATCATAATGCCAAGTCACATAATAAATAAAGTCCCAGTTATACTCATCACCTCATATTTTGGCCAGTGCAACATTTGGTCTCATTCCATCCTATGGGATCATTTGCATGTAAAACAAGCCAGAAAGTTTTGCAAAGGAGAAATTGTTCCTGGGGTGAAAGATATGCAGAGCCTCAGATATGTGCCAAGCCCAGAGTTCCTTTAAAGGCATAACAATATGAGAAGTTACTCTTAAAGTGATTTGGGGATAAATTATGTTTGTTGCTACCTGGTTTGTAACATAGAAACAAGAGGCACAAGGAGTTTCTCTCACACTCACCTAAAGATCCTAGGACATAATTTTCCTGCGTATCTCCACAGAAAGCAAATGATGCTTTCTCAGTTATATCTAGAATGAGAAAACTCATGGAAAAGATCTTTTCAGTTCACTAGGCAGTACAAGTGTAAAGAATTCTGTGTATTTTCTGCACACTGAAAAAAGAAAACAGGAAATATATCTTTTCATTGCATTAACAAGCCCCTGGTAGCAATAGGATTGATCCACAAGAACTGCATTACACAGGATGACTTGTAAGCAACCTGCCACCTGATGGAATTTGCAACCACATATTGGGTATGAGGGACATTCCCTATCATGAGGAATCTCACCAAGGGCAGTGAGTGTCCAGAATTCACCAGGTGCCAGGGACCAACTTAATCCAGTCCCCTCAAATATCCTGAAGCATTCTTTGGAAGCTGTTCCCTTGTCTTCCAAATCGTGAAATATTTGAGGGACAAAGAAGGAGATGCAAGAATGACAATGAACATACTGATAGCACTGTTGTCAGGGTAGGATTCAAGTCCCTGCCCCATCAAAGATAATTGGTTTTTAAAATGTACAAAGGATTCAGTAAGACAGACCACAAATCAGAATATGTTGCAATATGGTGATCAGCAAACACCATCCAGTGTAGAAACGTGCTTGAGTAACTGCAAAAATAATTTACAAGTAAGTTCTATAACAGGTGAACTATTGGCTAAAAAGAAGAGACTGCACTCACCTCAGCTTTGCTTTCTGCAGATTTGGAATTGGTTTGAGGCTGCTTTCCAGATCAATTCCTCAAGTGATCCCCACAAAGAAATGTCTACATTTACAACTCTTGAGCTAGAAAGGGATCAATACTTCCCTCTGTTTCCCTTTATATTTGCAAGTATATGTCTCCATATTTTTCCAATGACAAAAGCTGTTTCTAAATCCCTCACATCAAGGATATCCAATTTTTATTTTTACTTTTATTTTTTGACCATATAACTGAGTTTCCTGAAATCTAGTAGAATGTAGAGGAAGAATGTTCATTCTTAGAAGCAAATTCTCAAATAATTTTTAATGTGTTATTATAGTACTCTATATACAAGGTTGTAACAAACCAAATATTTAAAACCATGAAAATCTCTCATTTTTAATGGGAATTTTTAAAATTAAATCAATGCATTCGAAGGAGGTTGTAAGGAGAGGAAAGCAGCCTGAAGCCCAAAGCTAGGAATCTACTAATTAAGATATGCAATAAAAATGTTAACCAAGTAAACTTAGGGAGGATGGGGGAAAGTGATTACATAATCCTCTTGGCACCGTATAATGTCTCAGTGCTCTCACACAGGAAAATAATGAGTAGGTAAACAAGAGAGAAAAAAAGCCAGGTCCTTTGATTGTGGGCCAAAGAAGAAACTACTCCAATTGGCTTCTCTAACCAACATGAGCAGTTCAAGGAGGAAACTTTGAGATCTAAGAGCTCTCTCTAGTGTGCCAGCATGGGGACAGCTAACAGAGACTAACAAAGGAGCCTGAGAAACTGGAGTGTTTAAGATGGTTTTCATTGAGTATGGCCAGAGCAATGTCTTTTGTTATTCTGTTTTTTATAACTCTATTCCATCATTGCAAAACTATAAGTAAACAGGATATTTGATTCTGTGTTCTGTATTATAGATGTTTCACTGCTAACCAACAGGGAGATACTTCACTCAGACTTGCATGGATCCTTAAAGCGAGGGCTTTGGGACTATGACTGTCTGTAGCCTTGTTGCCCGGTAAGGCTTTGTGCCAGGGTAATAACACAGAATTTGACACCTATCAGGCTCTATCTGAACTTCTTTTGGCCTAAATGGAGCCATATTTAGTCTTGTTTAGTGGTAACAACAATTATCTAATAATCCAATGACTATTACCTACTTTGTTTTAGCTTGTGAACAACTGTATGGGGTGATGCCAAGCAGGTACTCAGTGCAGAATGAGCTATTTGTCACTCTGCAATAAAACAAACAGTAGAGGAATATGGGCATGGGGTGATAGAGGGGTGTTGAAACTATGGGCACAGGATGACACCAGGGGCCACAGGGCTATAAACATGTCACCAATGATCAGTTAACTGTCCTTAAAGGAATGCAACCATGTGAGCAGGGTAAAGATAGCTTTAAGGATAACAAAGAGAATAATGACCAGGTCTCTAACACAAGCTAAATGTACAGTAATGTGGAAATGTGAGCCAGTGAAGAAGCAGTAGCACAGCATAGATCATATAGAACATATAAAATTACTCCAGACAAACCCAAAAGTGAGGAGGAAGGAAACATACATTGGCATTGAAGTTCTATCCAAAAAGAACTATTCTGCTGATGACTGGTTGTAATCCTTTTCTCCTACCCTTAACCAATACCTGAATCTTATGACCCAGAAACACAGTGGAAGTATGACAGTAATACCAGAGACTCATGGAGATACTTGACTCTTTATGCATACCAATCTCAACCATATCTAATTTGAATCAAAAGTGTCAATACAATGGATTAATGGCTATTCTCTGATCAATCTGCTAAGACTTTGATTAGAATAACAATAAAATCTCTGTGTATGATATGTTCTTATTTTCCATGTTAGAAAATGTTAAGTGTAGCAAACAGGTGAGAATAAATGCAACTTACTCTGTAACTTGGCTGCAACAAACTGGCAGCACTTGCAGGATGCACAATACCTCAGTGCATTTCTCAGGTGTTTCAAAGAGGTGAGAAGATGCATCTCCACCAAGATGTTGAGTTGTTTTAGGAGATAAAAATGATATGTAAGTCCATACACACAGAGAAGGCATCTTCCCAAATTACCCATGAATCCCCTGGTTTGGAAGCAGAATAACAATGAAAAAAACAATTCAGGATTGTCTCAACTTCATACTAGATTTCAATTGCTATCATTGGCATCCGCAGCTCTAAGCATGATGCTGGGCTGAGAATTATTTAGAACCATCCATCTGTCTGTCACAAATATATAAACTCATAAAATGCTTGCCAAATTGTACAATCATGTATTTCAGAGCACTTATTATTTTTGAATAAAATCTAGTTTGTGACTAGAAAGCAAAACAGTGAGTTACAGCAACCGGTTAATTTCTGGCAAAACAAAAATAATTGGTACTAATTTTGATAATATTCTCTTGTTACATCACTAACACTGTAGCATTAAACTTCCTGACCTGAATTTTTTTTCATTATGTTTATATTGAATTATTTTGTCCAATACAAAGAATATTATGAATTAGGCTTAAAGATATCATTCAGGTTAGGTGGAAGTCACTCTGTAAAGCTCAAACACTGTATTTATGAATTACCTGGCTAAAAGTGTCTGCTATTTTGGATTCTGTATCTTGATTTCAGAGAGGTTACCTGTTTGAATCATCCTAACATACCTTCCAATTCTATTACTTACTTATCAAAACAGTAATAAATGATTTGCAGTGTGCAATTTTTATTGTAACTGTGATACTACTGTAACTAATAAACATAATTATTAGGATGCGACCTCTTGCTTGGAAAAGCTCCAAAAGTATGTGCAGTTTGACTTCACACAACAAATTTAGGAGAGGGGCCAGGGTTTTTTTTTAAGGACAATATTCATATTTACATAAAAAGGTTCACTTTGTTAAGGTGTAGTAATGCAATATCAGAAAAATAAACAAAGAATTATATTAATTGAACATGAATATATCTATATGGATGTCACTCCTCATTACTTTTTTAAATCAACATATTTTAAAGAAATTATTTAAAAAGGGAAAAAAATTAAATTTACATATTATATATATTGTAAAAAAAAGCAAGAAAATTATGATTTTTTTGTATCCAAGACAGTGATATGTGTATCTCTTCTACTGAGGTAAAAGAGGATATGTCATAAAATCTATGAAAGTAGGGAAATTAAATAAATTAAAATATTTTTTTCCTTCTTTCCCTAGATATCAAAGTTAGCTATAGTTATTGCTGTTTTATAAAGAAGACACTTTAGGAACAAAAGAGGTATCTGAATTACCTGGGTAATGACTGGTCTGGCTATTAATGCCATTCACCCTCGTGCACAAAAGCCACTCAGAAAGTGCATCTGAGCAATCTTAGTTTTGATTTTAGTCTCTTTTTCTCTCTTGGCTTTGTTTTCAATGGCAATATATACAGTTTTCTGTATACAGGTGGTGTTTTTCACATAATCTTCAAGTAGATATGGATTTCAGTACAATGCAGGTATTTCCAGACGTGAAATACAACCCCAATGGAATGCAGGTTGGGAACAAATCATGTATATCAAGGAGGAGAAGTCTGGAGAATTAGGCTATAAATACACAGAAACAATGACAAGCCTCTAACCCTTAACTGTGTAGCACTACAGCCCAATATAATAATTTATGATGTCAATAAAACTGGATGGAACATCAGCTAAAAATGCCAGTAAAAAGGAAAAAATTCTTTTCCCAAAATATCAGTGACAAAGAAAAGGTTAAACTGCAATGAACATGGCTTTGTTCCCTTTTCAATCTGGAGTTTCGAAGAAAAAAAAAAAAGAAATTTACTCTACTAGCTAGTCAGTGATGTATATAATTAAATAGAAAGGTTTTGGAGGATGTGATTTTATGGTTACAGTGGCAACTAGCACCTAGATGGTCCATATTCCTGTACTCTTCTACCATGAAAAAAAAAATTAAAAAAAAATTGAAAACAAACACGTTTGTACTGTTTAAATTCCCATTGTTCTTCCCAGGCATCTATTATCACTCAGAATCAGGGATAATCATACTCTGGAAAGCAATCTGCATGTGGCTTGACCTGTAGCACAGCAGTGGGAACCCTGTGCAGTCCCATGCAGCTCAGTTTGGCCATGCATGCTTCTCATTCTGTATATGGGGAGAGGAAAGGAAGGGTTTCAATGGCTGTCGCACTTCACAGCCTAAGCTACTTACATTTAGAAAAGTTTTCAATTTATTTTCCACCATCACTCAACTACTTTGATCCCACGCCTTTAAGGACAACAAACTTTTGAAATCTTATTTGTAGTGAGCAGAATTAGAAAGTTTTCCCTCAAGCTCACCTTGCTGTTGTTCCACCATGAGCTGAAGATGAACTGAAGGAGAAGTGCTGATATTGCCAGGGAGAATTTTCCAGCGTTCGTGTTACCAAGAAAATCTCCTCCCCTCTCTCATGCTGCACCTGGGAACTCAAGAGAAAAGGGTCAGCAAAAGTGTGACAAACTGTATAAATTTATTATCTATTCAGTACTTGTGGACACTACTTAAATTATTTGTTCTGAGTTTAGAAGTTCTCTAATTTCAAATCTTTCTCATATGAGTTTTTTAAAGGATGTAATAACATTCAAGAACGAGAAAAAAAATTCAGCCCAACAAAGTGAATTGCCATTTTTTTAAGTTTAATATCTCTTTCCCCAAAGACCTCATGTAATCTTTGACTCATCAGGAGTTCGCTTCTACTATATGCACATATGAAAGGTAGAATTAGTATTAACATTGTCAAAAAGGGAAGAAGTTGTTTTCTGTTTTCTATTGAAATGTCTGGATATAATTCCAAACAAATTTGAGAGCGATTTCTTAAAATCTCTCTCTCTCTCTATTTTTTTTTTTTTAAATTTTCATAAGCATAAGTATTTCTTTCTGCAGTATCAGAGGTGGAAAAATACAATAAAACAACACAGAACACCTCTTTATCACCTGTTCGTTTTAGGTAATGATTTACTATGCAACATATCCAAATGTAATATATTTATTTATTAACTAAATATTTCTTATTAGAATGACAGCCTCACTTTTTACATTCCTTCTCTGTTTTCCCCCTAGGTCTTCCAATCCTGACTTCTAGAAATATTAACCTTAAATCATAATCATTTCCATTCTGTGATCAGAATAGGAATACTCTGTGGTGCCAGATAGGCATACAAGAATCTACTACCTTGTCCTCCTGAATCAGTTCATTCTTTCAGAATAACAGTGGGGAAAAGCCCAGTTTTAGAAATAAGGCTGGGGAGAGGTTTTATGCTGTCAGTGTTCTGCAAGCATCTTCATAAGCCTTCACATACTCCAAGTCTTCACTGTACCTGCCAATCCATCTGCAGGAGACAGGTGTTCATCCTTCCACTTTGTTAACTACCTTGTCACAATACATCAACATTTATGTATCATTTTGTGGAGGTTTGGTTTGCACAATTTAATCTGCATTTCCACTGTGCTTGAATAGGATTGAAGAAGTACCTGTTAAAGCTACTGGATTACCTTATGTTTATAAAGCTGTTTTTAATGATTACATTTAATATTCATATTACATAGCAAATATTTCAAGTCTCTTCTCTGTTCACTACAGGTAGTAAGTTTGCAGTTTTAAACCAGGGATCATTTAGCTGCCTCCAGAGTTTAGGCAATGTTTGCATTGTATTTTCACTTGGGTAGAAAACTGGGATGGGTTGCCTGTAAGCATGGCAAGACAACCAAGCATCTAGCAGCTTTTTAATCTCACTCAGGTGCACCCAGCAAGGACAGACATGGTGTACCGTGTATAGGCCTATCTGGGAATTTAAGTGAGACCACTGAATCATTTCATCTGCATTTGAAAAGAGTCATCATATGTGAAAAATGATCAACGTGTGGCGTTTAATCCGGAGAGCTATCAGAGACCCATATAAAATGTCATGGAATCATAGAATGGTTTCAGTTGGAAAGGACCTTAAATGTCATCGTTTTTCAACCCCACTGCCATGGGTAGGGACACCTTCCACTAGACCAGGTTGCTCAGAGCCCCATCCCACTTGTCCTTGAACACTTCCAGGGATGGGTCATCCACATCTTCTCTGGGCAACCTGTTCCAGTGCCTCACTGCCTTCACAGTAAGAAATTTCTTCCTTATATCCAATCTTAACATATCCCCTTTCAGTTTGAAACCTTTCCCCCTTGTCCTGCCACTACATGACCTTGTAAAAAGTCTCTCTCCATTATTCTTGTAGGCTCCCTTCAGGTACTGAAAAGGCCACAATTAGATCACTCCAGGCTGAACAATCCCAGTTCTCTCAGCCTTTCCTCATAGGAGAGGTGCTCCATCCCTCTGGTCATCTTGGTGGCCTCCTCTGGACTTGCTCCCACAGGTCCATGTCCTCCTTGTGCTGGGGACCCCAGAGCTGGCGTCAGCACTGCAGGTGGGGTCTCACCAGAGCAGAGCAGAGGGGCAGAATCCCTCCCTCCCCTGCTGCCCACACTGCTTTGGATGCAGCCCAGGACACGATGGGTTTCTGGGCTCCCAGTGCACGTGGCTGGGTCATGTCCAGCCTCTCACCCACCAACACCCCCAAGTCCTTCCCTGTGGCTGCTGTTGATCTGCTCCTCCCCCAGCCTGTGTTGATACTCTGAATAACGGGGTGCAGTGACCTCAAGCACTCTGGTGATGTTGGTGGTCAGCACGGCACATGAGTGCACAATCCTTGCCTTGGCATCAGTATCAATTGACCAGTCTCAGACCAAAAACTTAATGTTGTTCACATGCTTTGTAGGACACCTAAGGGAGAGTTGAACCCTTTGGTCTCCCTGTAATATAAATGTTAACACTTGTAAGGGGGGTACTTTTGAATTAGATGATCAATGGAGCATAGAGGTGTGAGAACGGAATCATATTAGGATGTGAAACCAGCTAGAGTATGGCACAATGTAACTTCATGGCACAAGCTAATTGTAAGGTCCATTGTGCTTTTTAGCAAGTCAGCCTGATATCCCCTATTATCAGAGCTGAGTTCTTCCTTGGTTTTGCTACATATTGCAAGATAGATACATCTACCCTTGAAACACAATGGTAGAGGTCATACATAGGGGTGAGAAAGATGATGATGGGAGGAAGATTATGTGGGCAGAGGTCGCTCGCCCCTTGCCCTACAAGTAGGGCATGCGCAGACTGTTGCCATTAGGTAATGATTAGGCGGTGTTTGGCTGCTACTCAGGCATCACCTTATACTACGTACTGGCCCCACGTAGTGTAATGTGGAACTGATAAAAATGGGGTGTCAGAGCTGCTGAGTTGAGCGATACTCATCCTACCACCGAGCCTGTGTTGCTCCGCGGGGACGCCCGCTAAGCATGGGTACCGACCAGCTGCTGCAGATCCTGACAGCCCTGGCCTGTCTGTGTGGGTAAGCACAGTTTTTGATAGGAAGCAACTGAGAGAACAAACTTTTAAATATCCTTTTTGTGTTCCTTTAATTCCCCGTTTATGTTTGTAGTATTTTTCCTTTAGTTTCCCTTTTTACTAACCAATACCGTGTTATCCATAATATTGTGTTAAGATCCTTTTTTGGTATCCCTTTTTCACTAGTTAATACTGTATTAAATGCTGTTCGTAGTATTTGTTTTAATGCCACCCGATAAGATAGTTACTTTGTATCCTTTTTTTTTTCTTTTTAGTTTTTAATCCCTCTTGCTAAGTTTATTACTAGTATTATTATTCTCACTGTAATAAAAGATATTTTGTGTGCTTGAGTATTTTTGGCACTTGTCTTTATTCCGGACATGTATCCGAACGTACTGCTACAACACTTCCCGCTGTACCAATTAAAAATGCAAAATGAACAATTCACAAGGTTAATAAACAAAGGTGGGTTTTCTGATACAGTCTGTTATTTGTCTTAGGTAAAGTGCCTCATATATTCGACATATGTCCAGCACTACAGAAATGTGAAATATGCTGTGCCTCCCGACTTACGCTTTCATGACTGAAAGTGGAATTGGAATTATGTGAGGGGAGTTTAAGATGCTTCACCTTCAGTAAAACATACCCTGCCCTTTTTCTTCTCAACATCAAATACAACTGCAAATATGACACTGTTCAGCCTATGGAGTCATAAAACACATGCATAAATCACAGATAAATGAAGAAATGCCAGAATTTCTGAAGCATATCAACACTCCCTAAAGTATTCCTAACATAACCCTGTGCACTGTCAGATTCCAACCAAAATAAGAAAAGGAAAGTTGGGAGGGCTAATGTTCACACACCATCGGTCCAAAGTTATTTAACACAATTGTTTCTGTAATTGCAGCTCCCTAGAAATGTTTGGTGTTCAATGGTCCTTGAAAATCAGACTTCCAATTGGCTGATGATGGGTTTTGTTAGATGCACATGCTGAGTTGGGAAATTCAGCTGCACACATCAACACCAGAGATTTCTCAACACTGCCACAGGTTTTGGGGTGAGAAGGGTCTTAACAGGATCTAGGGTATTTTTCTTCATACAGAGATACATCTCTCTTGCTGAATTAGTAACGTGTATAAGAGTCTAAGCTACTGAAACTCAATAACTGTTTAAATTGGGATGAGAGAAAAATTACAGTGACACCAGGAAATGCATTTTCTAGGAAAGGTCTTAAGGAACTCAAAATTAACCATTTAACCACTAACCATTACCTTTGGCGAAATAGCTGAGCCTAACTGAGATGTCGCAGACGATACAAAACTGAGGTTATCAAAAAAACTTTGCAGATACCTTCTTTTTTTTTTTTTTTCAATTAGCAGTATATGCAAATCATCCCTCAGTTCCTAAACAAGTTAAATGTGTTGTCTTCAGACTTTATCAACATGAGTGGTGACATCATTAAACATTAAGAAATATTAGGGTATTTTCTCCTACAGGGGACATCAGTTGACAAGAGTCTTGCTTCAGGGGTGAGGAGACAATGTCTTGGGACTGTAAAGGTGGGGAGCACATACCCCTGTCCAGGACCACATATTGTCTCCACATCTACTGAATGGAGAAATCTCAGCAGGACTGAAGGAAAAAGTAGTGGACTGGTCCAAAGCTCTTTGAGGTTCTTCTGTGTCCTGTAGCCCCTTCTAAATCCACACCTGAAGATACAATAATGACAAAACAGAGTGACAATTACAGCTTATTTTACAGAGGCACCCTTTCTGCAGCAACATAAAGTATTGCAGCCAATAACTTTGTTGCCTTAGGAAATATTGTGCTGGATAAAATCCTCGGGAGAACAGAACTCTGTGTTCAAACACTTGATCTCTCTTTATAAATGAGACTTTTTTCGGATGGTGAAGAAAATTACAGCCCATGTGTAGGAACTCTATAAGCATATTATGAATCTCAGGCTGGCACTGAGGAGCTCTGACCCTGGAGAGCAGCCTGTTAGAGGTAGCCTAGCATTCCATGGGTTCAGATCCCAAACTATAGCTCCTGTCCGTTTGACCTGGTGATAATAGTCTGGACTATCAGCTCTGCAGGGTGAGGATGCAGATTCAACCTGCTCATCAGGTGGAGCAATGGCAGATCAATGAAGATCCAGCAGCGCCAGAGCTGCAATCTGTGAGCACATCCAGCCTGAGGAGGCAACCCCAACATTCCAACAAAAGAGTTCCAAACGTCCACTTTGCGTGGATACTGCTTCAGTATCCACTATTCTTCCCAAAACAGATCACACCTATGTTTTACAGAGGTGTGCCAGAGCAATGGACTGCCAAAAGTGGCCAAGTTCATAGGCACTCTCTAAATAGTCTCTCTTTTTGCCATCGCAGTGAAACTGGTTACTGTGGCAGATGTTCAAACCAACCAGGACACTTTTTTCCTTATCCCATCAGTTAAAATCTTCAACAATAGTAAAATCCATAGGAAAGAGACCAGCAAATCCAATCCATTACTGACTGGTATATGAAGTTTAACCAAGACAAC
The DNA here is from genome assembly GCF_025592945.1 of Manacus candei. NCBI lineage: Eukaryota > Metazoa > Chordata > Aves > Passeriformes > Pipridae > Manacus > Manacus candei. The sequence goes on from NW_026138062.1 coordinate 72,393,554, forward strand.
TTTGCAAAGAAATTAGCTGTGCAAACGAAGCTGTGTCTATCACCATCTCCTGCACACTGCCTGGGTAATCTGCATATTTTAAAAAGTTTCCCAGTATTCATGCCTGAAAGTGCATACCGAGGGAAACTGAAGCCAGATGGCTAGATGTCACAGTGACTAAAAAACTGCTTTTAAAAAGGTAGGTTTCCAACAATTAATAGTCCAGATCTTCAGATAATGTAAATCACTGAAGTGAATTGCACGGTTCTGATTTACACTGCCACATAATCTAGTTATGTGTGTTCAACCCTTATTTTCAAAACACTTAGCACAGATTGCTCGGATAACTTATTTTTGAGGTGGGGAGGGGGGAACCAAACATCCATTTGCTGAAAGCCTTTAAGGATATGACATGTTCTGAAGCACTCTAAAACATAACTACGTGCTAATTAAAACTTCATATTTTTAAATAATATACCAGGGAAGAGATATAACTCCAGCTGGAGTCAACATCCCACTACAGAGAACAGACAAGGCAGAGTTTCCAAAGGCACAAATGGCAGTGAGGTATCTCCCATCAAGAACTGGTGATGACAGGTCAGGTCAGACAATTCTGCTCTCTCTCAGTATCCTAATGGAGGGATGTCAAAGAGCTTCTGAAGACAAAATGACTGTCACGATTCTTTGTTGATCAAAGGAAAATTTTCAGTTTAAGTTTCAGTTTAATTTTTAGCACTCATGGAGTGGCTAAAAGATATTATACCTCTTCCCACCTGGTGGACTCTTGTGTTACACCATGCATGGCAGTAATGAAGACAGATTAATGCTATTTATTTGCTGACAGTGACAAGAGTAGCCTGTCTTTTTTTCTGTATTTTATCATTAAAGTCTTGTTTTTCAGCCTCAAATAGCCCCAAGACAATGCACTGTAATAATTAAGTAGCAAAAAAACCCTGAAAACAAAACAAAAAACCCTCAACAATAATAGGCTGAATGAAGTCAACAAAAGGCAACAAATTCTACTCAGTGCTGACAACCCAGCCTCAACACGCTTCTGAATTAGGGAACAATGGGTCAAGTTTTTATAAAGGTTTTCCCCCTTTTAAATTAGTTTCCAGGGATCCCTCTTCACTACAGGTGAAGCACTATAGTGCTTCAAGCACTATAGGTAAACATTAAAAAAAATGCAAACCAAAGAAACAACAACAAAGCTGGGCAAGTAGTACAGTACTGGAACACATTGCACAGAGAGGCTGTCAAATCTGCAAATTAGTTTTTCATAGCCCAGTTAGACCTAGACAGAGCTGACCTGATCCCACAGTGGCTAAAGTCCTGATTTTGACTGAAAGACCTTCAATGGTCGCTTCCCAGTAATGTTTTTATGATTTGATGATTCCATGAAAACAGCTGCAAGATGCTGTCCTGATGTGGGATGTGCTTGGACAGTCAACGCCTTGACAGGAAAACAAGTAATGCCACTGTGCTTTGATAACTTATGTGCACCCTGAGACTTTCCCTGTCTGCAAGTGGTGGTATAACTTTTGCTGAAACAAGCAGGCAAAACATCCCCCAATGAAAACAGTTATACTTTCAAGTACGGTTTTAATTACAATGACAAAGACCATTGATTTTCACACACGGAAATAAATTTATTCTGATGCTTGTGCTTACAAGACCCAGACCATAAATATGAAATTCTTGGCTTACTACTTCTGAATTCTTGAGCTGGCTTCTTTCATCTGTTTTATTTTTCTTTTATTAAGAATTAATTAAAGCTATCAAGCTCATCTTTCTGACTGAAGCCAGCCTCCTTTGCTTGGGTAAGTATAGGCAGTACTTAACTGCAAGCAGTGTAAAGTCTATTTTGCAACTATTTTTGATTTTAAAGGGTCACTGCCAAGGTGATCAGCACAAAAGCTAAATAAGCTTTCAACCTGCCTCCTTTGCTCTGATGCTGATATAACTAGTAAAATCTTGCCAGCAGCACCAGTTTTAAAAACCGTCCTTTGAAGCCATGACACGGCCAAAGGCTTCTTGAAATCCAAGGAGAGTACGTCTGCTGTGGCACTCCTGTCAGCTGTCATTGTCCCTTTTGAGGAGAAGTTAATCAAATTTGTTCAACCTGACCTCTGCTTTAGCCAGCCTGGACCTCTCTAAGGCTGTCCAGTGCTCCCCGTCAGGGTCCTGCTCACTGCTGCAGCCAGGCTTGGCTCACTCCCAAACAGGGGTGTCAGGTCAGCTCCCTGCCCTGCCTGGCCTCTCATCTGCCTCCTCCAGCTGGCAGGGAGTCGAGCCTTTCTGCCACTTGTCCTTCTCCTTCCTCATCTAACTTAGGGATAATTGGTATTTCTGCTTTAGTTTTTCCTCTTTGTGACAGGGTGGGTATGTACGTCCTTCCCACATTCAGTAGTTTCATGATTATCCACCACCACTGGCTGAAATGTGGCTGCAGAGACCACGGGGAGAGGAGGGAGGAAGGCCCCCCAGCCCAGGACTAAGTTGTAAAATTTTCCTTTTATTTCAAATGTTTGTTCACCATTAACTTCATTTTCTTTTACTCAGATCAAGTGCATTTATTATGTGGAGAGCTGGTAGTGATGTTTTTAATTAAGGTTGCCTAATAATTTCCTTCATAGCATTTGCTTTCCAGTTAGTTTATAACCCCAGGAATGTTAATCATTCTGAGCTAAATTTTACATGCTTTGTTTCTGACTAAAGTGGAATTGAATATGAGATCATCAGCTACCCTGCTCCTGCATCCTATTTTTTTCCCCCAAATATTCCTTTGCTTTAGTAAAGAACAATTGTCTGGGAGCCAGATGATCATAAATTGCACTTTCATAATTTCTACTCCATAATGCTAATAATTCTGTGCAATTGTATCTGTAATCAAGCAAGGTGTTATGCATTTTTTGCATAGAAAGCAGAAAACTGTCAGTCCATCAGATTAATCAGTGAAGCAATGGAGGTTTTCAAAGGTTGTACAAGGTCACCAGTGAAAACAGGGATTAAGACTTCATGGAAGAAATGTGCTGTTGTCTGCCATACACAGTGCTTCTAGACTGTTTTCTTTTGCAAAATATTAAGCAGAAGAAGACAAGACATGAAAAGAATTTGTGTAGCCATCAGATTTTGCACTCTGATCATAGAGGATATCCTGCATACCATCCAACACATCAGAGACTCAGTTGAGCTGGGACTACTAGGCTTTTTCAGCATCATTATAGTTGGCTGAAAGCCCAAATGCAAGTTTGTCAGATCAGCATGGAGAGTCACACATGATTTCTAAAGGTTTAAGTAAAAAGTCACTGTGATTATTCAAAAAAAAAAAAGGTGGAAAGAAAAAAAAAAAGAAGTCAAGTTTCCATTCCACTGGACATTTCAGTAAATGCTGAGCTGGAGTCTTGATGACCTTTTCTTTTTCTCCTTCCATTCCCCTTTTCTCTTTGCGTCACTTATCTCTCATCATTCCCTTCTTTGCAAGGTTAAGATTATATGCAAAATGGAAATTCAGGATTTCAGATAAATTTTCACTCTTTTTTCTTCTTCACTGTGTCGCCTTTGGGAAGAAGACTGCCCTCAAAAACTCTCCATTATTTGCAAGATTAGCTGCACTCTGGGGCAGACACAAGGAGACACAACCCCTAGGGTTGCTCAGCAGCAGTAATTTGGGTCTGAGCTCCAGAGAGAACTGTTTAGTTCCCAGAACTCCAGGCAGCAAGGCTGCCCTCTTTTATTCTAATTACTTCTACTGTCTTCAACAAATTGGCAGAAAGGCTTTCAAGCCTAACCTATACTTTCCCAGCATCCACCAGCTCAGAGCAGGTACCTCACATCCTTTTTCCCTCGCGATTCATCTGCTCAGAGGTCTGAAGGGGCACAAGGAGTTCAACAGACGTTGAGGGCTTCTGTCCCGCTCGGTGGAGAAGAAGAGTTGTATCAGTGGCCCAACCCCGTTTGCCTCAGCCATGGAGTAGCTTCATTGAAGTTACTCTTAAAGCATGCAGGCTTTGCCCCTTGTGAGGAAAGCTGCCTTCACCTTTGGCACTGAATGCAAGATCACTCACTCTTCTGCTTCAGCTATAATTCTTAGGTCCAATGGATAAGGAAGACAGCCTGACTCTAAGGTTCTCCTATTCTGTAAGGTTAACCTTCACTTTAATCCTCATACTTTCCATTCATTTTTGTGAGTGTGATTTCTTGAATATATCAGGTCACAATCTTCAGTAGCAGAAAGAGAAGGGGCGAAAACCATTGTTAGACAAGAATGCTAATTCTGAGAGTGAGCATCGAAAGGTTGAGTCAGCCTGTGCCACATTGTGAGAGTTCAGCAATGCTCCATTCATCTGTGTGACAAGCCTCATTATAAGGAAGCTTTTTAAAAGCAATTCATTCAGAGGAAGCCTTGGACACAGTTCCAAAAGCAGAAAATAAAACCTAGGAGAACTGGGGAAAGCAAAAAGAGCAGGCAGGAGAATCAAGCAGTAAGGCATACAAAAAATCAGCTCTTTTGCAAGTTCATTTTTTCATTATGTTTGACATTCTTTGGGAGACAGAACTGTGCTGCACACTTGTGGCCTCAGGCACTGAAGTTGGAAGAAGATATTTCAAGAGCTGCAGAACACACACATAGCTGCATAAAACAAAAACTGAATTGACAAGATTGTGATGCTAACTTGTTCCAGAATTACATCAGCCAAGATAGTCTATTTTGAAGTGTAAAATTGCACATAGTCCTAAGTATTTTACCACTTATTTGGACCTTTGGGTAGTGATTAAAGATTGTGGCATCTAAAGTTCAGCTGAAAAATAAAAGTCAAACCCAATACAAACATATTAGACAGATTTCCTGATGAAAACAAGCAGTACCTGGAAGTTGTGTGTGATTATGTGGGAGATGAGAGACACCGTCAGTACCAATTCTGACCAGACAGATAGAAAGATACACAACTTGATGAAGCCCTATGGGTTCTAACAACCTTTGTGATTGTCATTTTTAAGTTAATCCCATCATTGCTGAGCAATTAAAAGAAAACAAAGTGTTTTGTGCTCCCTCTGCTGTTCTGGAGCAGCAGGTAGCTGACAAATGCTAGACCCAGAGCTCTGCTGTTTGACACAATTTGGTGATGAAGGAGCAGAAATAACAAACTCTGACTTTCAGCGTGGTTTTTCATGTGGCTGGTTTTGTTGTTATTAAACAAAAGAACTAGAAAGGCAACATGTATTTTACCCGTTTAGAAGAAAAGTCCATTTCTCTTTCTGAGATTGATAGAAAAATAATTTTTAATTATTTGAATTGGATGAACTTAAAGGTACCTTGCAAAATTCACCTCCTGGCCAATGCTTGGGGCAATGCTGTGAGACTGAGTGACTTGCAACAGTACAGATATTGGCAAATTCTCTCCAGATACTTGTTGCTATTAAGATTTTCAGTCTCAGCCTAAGCTAATGGTTGATCAGGCCTCAGCTAGGCTTATTAACCAAGGAGAATTGAGGGTTTAAACTCAGATGCTCAGAGCATGTATGTACAAAAGACTTCCTATTAAAAATAATTTGAAAGAGATGAGAAGAAAAATAAATAGTGTTTTCATAAAAGGAAATTTGTACTCACTGGGTTTACAGGAAAATACAAATGAGTTTGAGATAGATTGAAGTGTTCAAGACCAGGTTGGATGGGGCCCTGAACAACCTGGTTTAGTCCATGACAGGGGAGTTGGAGTTGCATGGCCTTTAAGGTCCCTGCCAACCCAAATCATTCTATGATTCTGGCATCTTTTGGTGCAAAGTTTTTCCTGTCCTATGCAGCATCCACAGGCTCCATGTAAAGGGATAGTTCCTCTCTCAAAACAATGGTAGTTCCTTCCTCTGAAGAGGAAGGTAGAAAGGGTGATGTCAGAGTGCAGGGTGATCTCATTACTCCCGAAAAAGAATCACACCTCTTAGTAAAAAATGAAAAGAGATCAGAAGTTCAACGGGACTTGTGAGATGAGATAGATTTGATTTATGCTGAATGAAGAGCCTCTCAACTTTCAGAAGAACAGAAGCTGACCTTCCTCACATAAAAAATGTATTGCTTGATTTTTTAAAATTTGATTAAAGCTGAGTTTTGGTTGCAGAACTAACTAAAGGGAAAACATGCATTGTTAAGTATGAAGCAGAATAAGAAAAGTACATGCACAAACATCAGTGACACATGTAACCCTAACCTTCTTACTGGGAAATTGTGATGTTCCAAAGCACCAAAAAAACAAGAATATTGGAGTTTGAATACACTGTTATGGCCTTAAAGCTATAAAATAATATTCCTCTACCAGTACATGCAAAGTTATAGAATAATGTTCCTCTACCAGTACATGCATACTTCTTTGTCCTTTTTTTCTACCATATTACTACTTCTGCTCTGGAACTGCATTCATGCAATCTTTCTACATGGGCCACAGTTGCAGAGATCATTTGCAGAGTTCTCCTTTGGTGGCATAACTGAAAATCATCCTGGTCCCAAGGCAGATACAAGACCCCCAAGGACAACAGGATTGCATCAGCAGAGCACCTGTGTAAACAACTGGAGAACTAGGCCACCTTCCTGCTGCATCCCATAGTTTTTACCTTACCATGCTCTTCATTATTTATAGAGTTGCTCCCAAAAGCAATTTCAGAGGGATATAAAATGCCTTCCTTCAGCAAAGAAATTTGCATGAGGCACACACGAAAAAGACGTGAGAAAATTCCACTGGCCTTTTGATTAACTCCAAGGAGCAGAACTTGCTAACATAATGAAGCATGACACATCATCAGGACACTGCATTTTTCTGGAGAAGTGTCAAACAATATTATGAAGCATGAATACTGTGCATTATGGAAAGAGAAAAAGATTTATGTTTCATTTCAAGCCCAGCTACCAGCCCACCACCCTTAGGGTAGAGATGTTTCCATATTCAAGAATAGATAGTTTAGAAAGCCACATAAAATATTATGGCATGAATAAAAGTAAAAGCATAAAATCCAGACCTTTGGTTGTTGAAGGTGGTAGGTAAATTCCATCCTTTCTATGATAATATTTTTCATTCTGTAAGGATACCCTAAGAAAAATTAATTCTTGCTTTAAAATAAAACGGACAAAGAATAACATAAAAATTGAACTACTTACATTATTAATTTGATTCAATTTTGTAAGAGATAGGTAGGTTCAGAGAACAATTTCCTTGCGATTCACTGAAAAATGTGTTTTTAATGGGAGCTCCATGCTTAAATGTTCTGGATAGTTCAGAGTGATGATGTACATCTGTGTACTATTTCCCTCTGTGAAAATTACAACATTTATAAATTGTGTTTATAACATCCCAAAGCCGGAGAGAGAGAGATGAGATTTGGCAGCATTAGGGTCTAATTTTAGAATGCACCCAGTTGCCTGATAATATTTTACACCAGAGATGCTACTATGCTTTATTATGAACTGCAGCCTATTATTGGTAATATATTACAGAAAAAAAACCCTCCCTCATTTCTGCAATGACTTTTGTACGGCTAGAGACAGTGGAAAGGAGCCTCAGCTTCTGCAGAAACAGTTTTAATTCCTAGACTAAGACTCAGCTCAGGTTTTATCCCAAATGATGGAAGTCGTCTCACAAGATCTGGGAGAGCTGCTGGCCCATTCTCCCCAAGAGACTGTAGGGGCTTTAACCTTCACAACCTCTTTTGGGCCATCTGATCCCCCCTCTCCTTCAGAACCACTTTCAGTCTGGTTTGGAACCCTGCACCCCACTTTTACTTTTACATTGTCATATATAAAAATGATCTCGTTCCATACAAAATTTCCTTTCTAGTCCCTTTTGACTTACCAAAAGTCATTATTGCTACTGAAAATGTTCTTCACTGACTTGAAGACTCTACATTTGGCCTTAACACCACCACTAAATGATGTAATGAACCATTTTAGTGAGAAAAGTCTCTACCAAGCAGGCAACTGAGCTGCTAATATTTCATTCTTAGCACTATCAAAATATTCATCAGGGCCATGTAAAGATTTGGACTTAATTATTTCAAAGAGGTTTCTCTTCTGAAATTTTCCAGTGTCCTCATCAAGATTTGAGTGAAATATTCTAAGGTCATTGCTGAATTTCATCTTCTTAGAAATAAAAATTACACAACTGGAATAATAATAAGAAAAATTAAAAGAAGAAAAAAAACCCTAAACAACAAAACAACAACCAAACCACAACTGGATATAGAGCAGGCATTAAGATTCATTTTCAACCGAAATAACCAGACCAATTTCATTCCTTTTGTACCTAATCTATGATAAGTAGAAGGAAAACATAAGCACTACCCTGAAATGCTGCAGAAGAATGACGAGGTTAGTGATACCTGATCACTGTGCCCAGTTATTTTCCACAGATCAATTCCTGCACAGCATGGTCTGCTTGAGTGGTGTGAAAGATCAACAGCTGTAAAAACAGAGCAATAGCTGCACTGAAGTTTTACACCTGCATGCAGAGTCCTTCATCAACTGCATGAACTTTGTCCTTTAACTATAAGGCAAAGGGGCTTTTTAGGTGTCATGCTGCTGTTTCCTTAGTAAACAATGGGCATAATTAAAGCTATTATGTATCCTCCAGGCAAAAGGATACCAGTATTAAATTGGAAGAATAAGGCTCATGATTTAACTGGCTAGCTTTGTAATTCTTCTACTGGAGATGAGAAAACATGGCCAAAAAAAAGGGGGGTAATAATTTTTTGTTATTGCACAGGGAATGGCTGCAACACTTAGCTGTAAATGCAGTTCATAGAAAAGTGTTATTAATAAACAGAGTTCTGACAAGAAAAGTTTAGTTTAGTACAGTATATTGTAAGTTTTGCTGGATTGCATTCCATTTAGTAGACAGAGCTTACCTAGAGATCCAAAATATCTATAGCAGAGAAAAACATGAGATTAGCAGAACCTCTTTGAAACTGAGAATTTAAGACCAGAAGTCAGTGATATAGTAACCACTTGCTGTTCTCAAAGGAAACCGAGAAATTAGCAGAAGGGTAGAGTAGAAGAAAAGAGGTGTAATTCATCATTCTCTGAGCACTTTTTTTTTTTTAGCAGAAAAATGGTGCTAAGATGACTGAAAGAATTTAGTCTGGGGGTTTTTGTTTCCAGAACCATCAACTATGTAAATGATACAGACCATGCTGATAAATGGTTAAAATGGAATGGAACAAACCCGAAAAATCAGAATCCGTGGCAACAGCTGTCCAAAGCAGAGCGTCCCCGTCTTTCATTTAGAAGCCTCCAGCAGGCTGAGTGAGTTATTCCACGCTGCAGAAATGCCTTTGGGATGTGCTCCTGCTGGCATCCTTGTACCACCTGCTTGGAAAGTACTGTACCATGGGCCTTAGCATTTGCACAGACTTCTGTGAGAGGGAAATGTCATCCTCCCGTCTGATGTCTCAGTTTGTAGCTACAAAGGACGTGCACGCACGGGCAGTGGCTGGGCTTACAGAGGCAAGACACACACGTGCAGAGAGGGCTCTGTGACACTTTGTTCAGTGAGGCTGGAATCTGCATCTCCATTTTTCCATCTCTGCAAAGCGATTATATGGTGAATGAACAGTAGATTTCATGCGTGTGAAATCAGCCCTATTCTATACCAGCTGCTACATGGGGCTTCAGGAACATTGCCCCCTCAGCCTCAGCCTTAAGGCTTTAAAAGCTTCCTGTTAGAAACATCTTATTCCTCACAAAAATCTATTCGGGTATGGATATGTTTTCCTTTTGAAAATATTTCCCATGTCATGGCTGAAATTATTTACCTAATGATAGACCTTATGTTCTCCCCTTGATATTTTCATAAACAACATTTTTACTTCTCAGGGGAAGTGGTCTGAAAAAAGGTTTGTGTAGAATGGTTAGGCTGGGGAATGATTAGAGATACAGTATCTGGAGAATAAAACTAACTGCACCCTACAGGTTATAGAATAACAATAATATATATTAAAAATAGGCATTGAAAACTGGAGGGGCCAAAAGAACTGAAATTGGAACTTAACATCAGGTAGGAAAAGTGTGTACAATAATCTTGTATTGTGAGGGAACTATAATAAACAGTTATGTTGAATACATTTCTTGGAAACAGACAGCTGGTGAAGTAAATAGCTTTCCATTTTGGTTTTTAGATTGTCTTTGATGAAAAAAATCACTCATTTAACACAGAATATTTTATAATGAAGGCCACCAACATTTTACTGACATTTACTGAATTCTTTCACCACAAGACATATTTTACCTATTTAACAGTAATATTTGGTCTGCTTACTCTTTGATACATGTGCACCACATCTTATTCAGGACAGCTACTGGTGGGTACCCTATGTTACTGTATGCTGTAGTCAATTGGATTTTGATCATTAAAGAAAAGTTACTTCCTTCTCAGAGCAGTAGGCAGGTGGGCACTTAAACCTGATAGTTTAAGAATCAGTATTTAACTGAATCAGTATTTCAAAAATCTTAAGATCTCCTTTGACTACTCCTGCTGGGATACAAAGTTCAAATCAAGCAATCCTCTAAAAAATGAATATTTGTTAAGTATGGAATCATAGAATCACTTTGGTTGGAACAGAACTCTAAGATCATTGAGTACAAACATAAGTCTAACAGTGCCGAGTCACCACTAAACCATGTCCCCAGGTGCCACATATATGCATCTTTTAAATACCTCCAAGGATGGTTACCCTACCACTTCCCTGGGCAGCCTCTTCAATGTTTCTCAACCCTTTCTATTGAGCAATTTCCCTTAATATCTGACCTATGTCTTTGCTGGCACAACTTGAGGTCATTTCCTCTTGTACTTGAAAGAAGAGACCAACCCCCACCTGGCTACAACCTCCTTTCAGGTATTTGTAGAGAACAGTAGTCTCCACTGAGCCTCCTTTTCTCCAGGTTAAACACCCCCAGGTCCCTCAGCCTCTCCTCATAAGATCTGTGCTCCTTCCCCAGCTCTGTTCCCCTTCTCTGGACTCACTCCAGCACCTTAATGTCCTTCTTCTAGTGAGGGGCCCAACATCAAGCACAGAATTGAAAGTGCTGCCTCACCAGTGCCCAGTAGAGGGACAAATAAACAAAGAGTAAACAACAAAAAAGGGAGGACTCTGAATTCCTCTAAGACATTAAAACAAACATCAGTTCCTCCTAGGAAGACATAAGCCACCAGACTAAAAGGTGGCTTCTAAGCTTGATACTTTATTACAGTGAGAGCACCGGGGCAGATCCATCCTGGTAACTAGTTGCTTAATTTTTATGTTTTCCTGCATTTACAACAAGTAATTTAAACTGCATTCACTCTGAAAAATTAAGCCCTGGTGCTGCATTTCAATCTTAAGAATTTATGTCACTGCCAGATGTTAGAAGGGCACAGGAAATAAACACTTGAAAGTAGACAGAAGCTTTTTGTGTCTGGCTTAATTTACAGTTCTAAGATTTTCTTTTTGCATATACCATAAACCTGTAAATCCCATATTCCAAGATTCCTACAAATAATTTCCAAGTACCTGAGTATTTTTCCAATATTCCAGTTACTTCCATTCAGCTGACATCTCTGGCTTATTGCATTTAAGAAACAAACAAAGCAGTTTTAAACAACATCATTTTAAAGACAAATTACCTTTCTGAATCTCCAAAGAAGTAATCTCACTCAGACACACGAAGATCTATTGTCCTCTCATCCCTAGGCACAACTTCCATTAAAGCAGATCAAGGAGGGAATACATTTTCTCGTATTTAGATTTTAAAAACTATCTCAAATCAGACCCATGAAGAATATTAAGGCCATTTTAATGGACAAGCCATTAAAAAAGAGAGCAAAGCACATACATTTTACTGAGCAGAAACAGCAATGTATTACACACAGGTTGCCACACTAGCACAACTCCATTTTTCTGACTTTAGTATATTACCCTTGCCCAACAACACCAAGGTAAATAACAAAAATAAATAAAAAGAAAAAAAACATCGAGGTGTAAGATTAGAGTCCCCTTCAGAAGAATAGCATTGGATCTCATTGTGGGATCTCTGTGGTTAACTAGAAAAATCATGGAAAGAAATAAGATGTGTAGAGCTGTCATGAACAAGACCCCATTCTCCTTGCAGATAACCTTCATTTAAAGCCTCCTAACCTGTTTCTGCTTCAAAATCCATAACAATGTTCATGTAGAGATTTTAACTTCAGTTATACAGTAAACATGAGCATTGGGCTGAGCTAGAAATTTTTCTCCTTCCACCACAGAAGCCACAGATGCTACTTCATGTTTCCGTGTGCAACAGCTTCAAAATCAGCTTCAGACAGAAGTAATTGGAACAGATGAGGACTCCAACAATGCATGACCACCAATTTGTACCCCAGCAAATGCTGACTAGAAACATTCAGTGGAAAATAAGATAATATCACCTTCTGCTTCTCTCACTTTCTAGTGTGCTCCTGGAACAACCAGCAATGTATATACCCACATAACACGCAAGTATATCCTACATACACTATATAATCTCCCTTCACTATTTCTTGTAAGAGGTGAACAAAGACCATTCAGTACTCTAAGTTTGACAGTTATTCTCAGCACCCCAGAGTAACTGCCCTCCATGTGCTTCGTTTGTTTTGGAGTGGAGCCAGATAAAACACTCAAAGCTTAAGTTCATTTTTTTCCCCCAAATGCTTCTGTATTCTTTTACACTGTTATAAAGAAAAAAACACATTGTGTAGTGTCCTTTTAATACTAAAGGTTCATTGTTCACAGATGGATTGAAAAGTGCCTGGGAATAAATCAAAATAAAGATTTTTTACCAAGTCACCGAAATCCAAACATTTTTTGTTACAACTTTATACTTGACATATGGAGCATTTATTTAATATAATATCAGTGTTCAAGCTCTTTTATCCCTTCCTTCTGTTACCATGTTTAAGAAGGGGCAACAAAGCCCAGTGTGTTCTAACTTTCAACTGATTTCCTTCATGTTTATAGTATTTCTTGCTGTACCTTTTGGGTCTGAGTATATCATTCAGAAGAAAAATTATGTCCCCTCCTACTGATACTTCTGTCCTTTGTCTCAGTCAATTAAAGTATTATCTTCTGTGATGGATGCACTCAACTCCTTAACCAAACTAGTTTGGTACAAGGTCCAAAGGAGGCAAAGGCCTGAGCTGTGACCAGGCCAAGAACTTCTCCTGTTCCAATCTGTTTTTTGAAAACCCTCAAAGGAGCAGAGTGACACAGTGAACATCAGTGAATATGAGCTTGGAAGGCTGATTATGCAATTAGTACATGAACAGCGGGTGGCTTGGCCCAGGCTCATTGATCAAGAAACAAAGAAAGTTGTGGGTACAAGGAGTCTCGTGGATACCTTTTCCACTCCATGAAATTTGCCTACAAGCCAACCACTTTATTCTATAATTATGACAGTCTGAGCAAGCCTTCTTCGAGTTCTTAGCCAGGCTAAGAAGCCTGACTGCATGATGGTGATCTCCCCTGGAGACAGGACACCTCTTTAGGTTGTTCCTTGAGACACCAACTGCAAACCTTTGCTAAATGACCAATATAATCGATAACCTTGTACTGTAATACACTACGATTTTGTTTCTTGGAAATTCTGATTTTTATCTTGGTAACTTGGGGGTTTGTCTTGTTCAAATGACTGTAATAGTAATATTGCCAACAAACTTTGTTAAGCAGCACTTTAACATCATATTTCAATTTTTAAAAAAAGTGACATTATACCTTAACTGCTCAGAAGAATTATGTATAACAGGTGATTATTTCTTAGGTGAGATACCTTTAGATCAGCCATTTAAAAACAAAATTCTCATCAAGAATTGTTTCCCCAGATCTAGAAGACAAAAGGAAAACAATCCGTTTCTTTCCTCGCCATTTTCAAGCCTGTTTCTTAACAGCTTCTCCATTAGAGGAAAGGCCTCTTTCTCCAACTACAACAATAACAGCAATATCTCTTTCACAAGAGAATTTTCTTTCCTCTGACCCAGGAACAGGGCAGATTTATCTCCCTGTCTTCTGACGACTTCTAAAATACATGATTTGGATTGCCAGCCAACACCCACCTCCTCTGTTTGTAGCCAGTGCATAGAAAATGGGGCTGCAAGAGGGCACACAGGTATCACTTCTGCCATGAAAACCCAGATATTTCACCCTACCACAGCCACTGTGAAGAGATACATATGCAATTGGCCAAACTAGAAAAAGTTTTCATTGTAGAGCAATCTATAAGAAAACATTTTAGTTATCCTTTGTCATATAGAGAATACAAGAAAGCTGGTGACCCAGGATTTGGTGCTATTGCTTATTGCCATTGAAACAGTTCTGCTAATATGCTAAGATTTTGCCTTCTTGTTCCAGCAGTTGCCTTTAACAGCAGGATTTAATGACCACAAAAGACAAATGATTTGCCAAAGGTCTGGCCTCGCTCCCCTTGCCACTTTCCTGGAGCTAAGATGGCAAAGGTCTCAGAGCCTCAAGAGTGACTCAATTGCCAATACAGGGGGCAAAGCCTCTCTGCCTTCCCTGGCAGAGAGAAATTATCCACCACCTTCCCCGGTACTGTTATCCAACACAAATATCCAGAAGCTCATTATTAACCACATTAAATCTGTTAAGTACCATACATATTTTCCTCAGCTTTGTATTATATGCACTGTGCTAAACTGAAAAAATTTCTTTTTATGGCCTGTAGTCCCATTTTCTGACCTATGTTCTCTGTCATTTTTTTGCTTTGTTGCAATATGATCCCTCCCAGTAAAGAGGGCTTCAGCCTTTTCTAAAGAGAGTGAAATGCTATGTGCTTTCATAAATAGAAATGCTTCAATTATTCTTTGATTCCTTTGCACCTCTGTAACATGATGGGCTTTCATTCAGCAGACCATCTCCATATGAAAACATATCATTTGGCAACCTTGATGCAGACTTTTCTTCTGTTTATGTGAAATATGTACCTATTTCACCTACGTATTTTAACCCAGACTCTACATTCTTTACCGTCACTCTTTGGTTCACAAGCTTGAAAAACCTTTCTTTAGATCTATTTCCCTGCTGTCATATTTTCCTTTAGATATATTCTGAAGAAGGCTTCTTTTTGTGAATTGAAAAATGTCATTGCACGCTTTGTACTGTCTAATTTTTCATCTTATTAATACCAATAATACAATGTATTTGAACACTGCAATATTTTCATAAGATTCATTGGGGGTCTACCTTTTTCCAGCACTACTCTAATGTTCACATAATGAAGCACGGGGGCTGAAATAGATAGCCTGCTGACCACCTGAACCCAGAAAGATTAAAATGTATGATTCAAAGCTGTTTGAGGGATATACCTTCTGGAAGAAAGATTCCTGTAGTGCTCTATCATTAACATCTAGACACTTCATACTGGAAAACTCTGAGGAAAGGAGAAATTCAATTGCTTCAATAGCCAAAAATACACATTCAGGCAAAATGCTAGGGACAGGAATAAGGGTTGCTGAGCTGAATTTATGCTATCAATTAAGCTATTTGAAGACATTTCTTTCTCTTCTGTAAAGACTAAATATTTAGGTAGCTCAAAAATAAACAAGTAACCAAAGCAAAATACCACCTCTGGTATTTCTCGTAAAGGAGGCAGAAAATGGCACCAACAAATATTAAGCAAAGAGAACAAATGTAATATGCTGATAATAAAGATTCCCATGAAATTTTAGCCTCTGGAAATTAGGTGTCAAGAAAGAGGTATAATTAATGAATTGGAATACATGCAGAAGTAAGATCAACTGTAGAGCAAATACACTATCATCAGAAATTACTTCTTGCAAATATACATTTGATGGACAGGGAACTGCAGGGGATTTTAAAAATTTCAAAATGCAGGTTTTATGAGAGCTATTAAATAGGTAGAAAGCCTAAAAGATTCAACAACAGTCATTTTCATCAAAATTGTCTAAAATAATAAGTGTTGTCAAAAACCTTAAATGCAGAAAATTTTGTGCATGTCTACTTTGAAATAGCTGTAGTCAATGAATATGGAGGCAATACCTTGCCTTTGATTTCTTCTAGACTCCTAGAAGTTAAAGTCTGTGTCTGGTATCACAGTCCAGGTATTCTCTACAGACTGTTAGAAGAGATATCCAGTCTCTTCTGAGAGTCAAAGCCAAAAAACTCTTGGCTCTTGGTCAAGTGACTTACTGACTTTGCTGAGGTTGAGGCTTAAATGACTTTTCAAAATAAAATTTACAGACAGCTGAACAAGAGCTTCACCTGTACTACTTAAGAGGATATATTTAACTATCAAAAAAAAAGTTATTTTATTCCAAATGGAACTTTCTTTGTTATATTAATTATGTTTTGTATCTCCTAGCCTCCTCTCATCAAACACACTGTGATTGTAAACTACAACCTTTCTGGCTTACTTCATCAGTGTTCAATCCAGATGTATTACACAAACTCTCCACTGAGGACCATTTACTGTACCTGGAAGCCCTGAAAATTTGCTTCTGCATGGAATACTGCTGCCAAGTCAGAGTCATCTGCACTTCAGAGGAATATGAAGTGGTAAAAATCAAATTCTGTTTGACACCTTGATCGTGCCTTGAGGCTACAAATCTGATGGGTTTTGATTAGCGAAAAACATTGTGGTTGTGAGAACAGGTGGAATATGACAATTCAAGATGTTCCTAAAATGTAGTAAAGGATAAATAGACTTCAGTGTCTTTGACAGGTACTACTTCTAAGAGATAACTATAACTGCTTCAGTCTCCAAGGCTTTTTGGCCATGAATGAAACTTTTGGTAATCCATAGGCTTTGTGACAAATCATCAGCTCTCCTGCATTATTTTTAGGTATACTGGAGTTCAACCTACCTTCTCTGCTCCCCGGGCTATTGGAAGACTTCTTTGGCAGTTGCAAAGTTGGACGGGTTGCTATTTATCTTGCTGTGAAGTGGAGTTTTCTCACATAGCAAATCATCTTACAAGGTGTTAACATTTCCCGTTCCCACTCATCAAAACACTTACCACGAAACAGATGCACCAAAGATGAATCGAGTTTGAACTCATACTTTAGTTACCAGGCTTCACTTTCAACAGATTTGTGCAGATCTGTACAGACACAATTCAGATAAGAAGATAAAGCTGAGCTGACCAAGGAGCAGCAACCTGCTGTCCTCTAAGGACAGCTTAATTAAAGTAATCGGTTTGCTTTTCTCTCTTATATACTGACACTATATGGTATTTTGCACTGGCCAATAAAATGGAGAGGATATCAAGATTTTACTCTCTTTTTACTAGCTGTTCATGGTCCCCTGAGTTATTCCCTCCTACAGCATTACAGTAGAATTTAAGTGTCCTGTATGTAGGAGAGTTTTCACTGCTTCTGTGCCCTACATCAGAATAGGAAGTCTCTATTACATGCAGAGCCACCAAAGGAAGACTGTGCTACAAGACGGGGAAGAAATGGAAACAGCACAAAATAACTCAGTTGGATAGGTTTTCAAGGCAAAAAATATGCTTATAGGTGAAAGAAACCAGAAAGTAACATTGAAGTTTAATACCATCATCTAATATTCTCCTCCTATTTGTGATAATTCATCTTAAAAGAGGCAAAAGAGTTTAATTTATCATAACTGAACTGTGCTTTCGTCTTTTGAAGAATTTGTCCCCTTGATCCTCATAAACTCTCAACAGTCCAAAATGATCATTATTGCCAGGTACACTAGCATGTTATTACCAGAATGAATCCTTTCAGTTTTGAGTTGTTCAGGAATTTTAGCAAAAAATGTTTGCTTAAGGAAGAGCACAAATTAAAGTATCTGCTTTTCACTAATAAATTCACTAGGAATGTCTTTCTTCAAAGCCTAATGAGTAGTCATGAGCTTTTATCACTATGAGAATAAAGATAACTAATTGACAGTTCTGCCTTCAGTCTTCCTCACACTTATTTTATATCAAAATAGCTCCTCTGACTTTACTGAGATTGCTTCTGCTTTGTATCCTGTTTTGAAAATAATCATAACCAAATTCTTTTGTTTCAACAATGTCTTCGTTTTTCATACATGAAATTCTGAAGAAACAGTGAATGGGGCCACCCTTTGTTTGTATGTGCTCCTTTGAACTGAAAAGCTGAGTTATATTCTGTGCAAACTCCCTTGATGGCTTGACAAGAAGGGGTACAATTTAGGTCTGCTGTTTGGAAGATGTCCCTCTAACTTGTTCAAGTCCTGTCATTACTACCAAACAATCCTTTAATCAGTGACCTCTCTTCTCCCATATCAGTCAAAACATCCTAAAAAACTCATCCAAGGGGCTGGTTGAGGACAGAGAAGACCAGTTTTTGCCAGTTCTGTATAGTTACATGCTTCCATAGTTTCACTGCTCAGTACTTTGTACATATGCAACAAGAGAGAAGAAAATACGCCTACAGGAGGTACAGCAGCCAATGCCATATTCAGAATATAACCAGGCACCTCAAGTGTCAGCACAGAGACAGGAAACTTTTCAGAATTTGTTCAGGGCTGCATACAATAGCTTGCTAACTAAAGTCGTGCTTGGTTAGTACATATGTAAGGTACTATTGATACTATTTAGCCTGTAACTGGGCTGGATATTAATGCTTATGCTTTTAATTCAAACATAAAGGGGAAAAAAAATTGTATGCAAAAAACTACTGTGAGAAACAGACTGTAATCCTCATACCTGAGAGAGCACATGGATGCATTTGTGCCTCTCTGTGGCATGGGGGCTCCCAGAGGTGTCTCCCTGTGATCCCCTTTTGCTTTCATGCAGGTGCTGTTGCAAATTTCCTTAACTTCAAAAACAAGTGCTTTTTTTTTTAGGCAAATCCTTGCTCTGTCTTTTCATATCAAATTATACCAAACACCTAGGACAAACACAATCTGGATGAAATTAGGAGAAAACCCACGATTCGTCTAGTTGTTGTGGGAGCTGCTTACAATAATCTGAAGCCTAATATAATTTGATAACTGTTTTAGTTCCATTGCTTTATAAGAAAACTCTCAAACAAAGCAGAGCTGATGAAATTTCTAGTCTACAATCATTTCAGATAAATCAAATAAATTACATGACCAAAAGGTTACACAAATTATTTAAACATCTGAGTGAAATCTTATGGGACCCATAAACATTTCTCAATGATGAAACATAACAATAAGAGTTTTCTTTGTGGAGGTTATGCTGAGGTTCTCTTGGATTCTTTATATATAAAACCATTAAAAGTGATTCCTGGGATATATATATCAAGTGAGGTTCCCTTCACTCCTTACTTGTAGCTAATATTTCACTAAAATCTAATAGCATTGCAGCTATAAACAATACAATATTATCTATACAGGAATATGTTGAATGCTTACTAAAGCACTGAAAAAATGGTATCTGCTCATTTTATCCACTTACAAAAAAAAAAAAAAAGCTTATAGAATATGAGCTACATATAATTTCTTTGAAGTATTACCTATTTTTCAGTTTCTGAACAGTGTGTAGCACAAAAGGATTCTTAAACATTTAGATACATTAGGAAATTCAAAAAATTGCAAATTAAGATGTTGCAGAACAGTTCATTCAAATATCTCTTCCTGGTTTACAAAGATCCCAGTGCTCTGTTCTCATTGCCATTTCAAAATTCCCAAGCATAGCATCACTTGCCTTTGTAGCTGCAGTTTACTTGGTAAGTACAAGCTAACATCCCTCAAGCATGGTATGATGAATAAATAGCTTTACACCACCTTTCCCATCCTCCCAGGCTAAATACTTCCATGGCTTATGAAATAAAATCAACAACAATAATACACTAAAAATAGTCTGCAACATCTAAACATTGGATTTGGATGTACAATAGGTGTATGCAGAAAGGCTAGTGGATGTTCAAATTATTACTTCAAAGAGCCTGATCTTGCATCTTTGAAGTAAATAAGAATTAAATCACTGTGTTTCTTGCAGAAGGTGCTTGTCTTGTAAGGTCTTTATACAGGATTGGTTGTTCTGTAGTGTTTGTATGGGGTGATGACTCTTATGTCTGCAGCCAGCATCAACATATATATCCAGAGTTTTTTGTTCTAGAGCATAGACTTGATCTCTTGTTCAGGAAAACATTACTACAGATTTCAATATGTAAATGTTACAGTATCAATTATTTATGGGAGGAAAGTATTAAGAATGAACAGCAAAACACAAACAACTATGGAAAGATCTATAGTATCAACAATGCTGCTAGACTTTTTCTTGTTGTCTTGGACATAAATTGCAAATAGAAAATATTGTTGTGCCATTCTGTCACAAAATTATAGATTTAAAACCACTAAAATTCAAGCCCTAGTAAATGAAACTATTTTTTCTTGTCATCCCTCAGGACCACAATGTTATTACATAAGGGAAAAAGAGGAATAAGACATATTGTTTCTACAACTAATTCTCAAAAAATATTTATGTATTTTATAAAAAGCAGATCACCTAGGGGTAGTTTGTCTCTGAATTGTACTGTTAAATTTAGTCATCCTAAATATATGTTTCCAATATTCCTGCTTTGTATAGACCTGCAACATCTCAGAAAAAGCCATCTGAAATGTCAGCTATTTTGTGTCATCCTGTTGATAATTTGCAACTTCCACTGTTGCACTTACACATACACAGAGAAATTATTTCAAATGTTTATTTCTTTTGTAAATCCAAATAATCTTTTGTGAAGGAAGAAAGGTAAAATGTATTTCAAAACAGTAAAATGTAACAGGAACCATATTCTCACTAAATCATTTGGAAGTATCATATGCAAAGGGCACTTGTCAGCAGAACATGTGCAGTAATACTCTATGATAGCTTGCTTATTTTTACTATTTCATTGGCTACAGGATTCTAAAGACAAACTATTAGCTCATGCTGATTAAAATATTCAATGTTACCATAGTTAATGAACACTCCTTTTCAGATGGCTATGCTAAACGTTTACATACTCTGTTCATCACCACATTGAAACACACACTTTGAATTCTCTTTCAAACAAGAAATTTGCTGAGGAAATGCCACCATTAAATTTTTTTGAAAGAGCACTAAATAGAGAAAACATAACAAAAACACCTAGTATTTCAGATATACAGAGCTTTTTATTTCAAATCTAGCAATAAAAATCTATTCCTCTAATCTTGTTGCCAAGATCTGTCTCAGGAGCATGAAAATATGCCTTCTGTATTAGAGATAATTTGTGTCTGGCTCTTTAATGTGACTACTGCCCTACATACCTTAATAACGAAGTGTACTTGCTTTGTCAGGACGAGTTCATTTCTAGTTTCCCTGTAGTGGCAAAACAAAAGTTGGTATTGGTTGCTGCTTTACTATTCCTTGAAGCCCCTCAACCCATGAGCCTACAGCTGTCATCCTTCACATAATTCTCATTTTAAGAACTGGCAATCTGCCAGCCAACAAGCCTCCACACCAGAACCAACGTAGCAGTTCAGTCAGATAAAGGTTTTTCCCATCCACCCAGATGACAGTGACCCTGGCTTGATTTTACCCTACATCTTATATGCTGGCCATACAGGTGTAACAATACAGAGGGAAAAAAACAAAAACGAAACCAAAAAAATCCCACAGGTAGCTCTTATTTTGATGAATGCACTCAATAAAAATTCCATTTGGTTTTTGTTGTGATTTTTATTGGGGTTTGGGTTGTTGTTGATGTTTTTTCTTTTTTTCCCCCCTATTTTTCTTGCTGTTTTTTGTTTGTTTTGCAAGCCTTGGTTCTTAGCCAGGTGTTTTACATTAAGAAAGGGACTTCACACTTGTTTGATAGCCAATACAGCTATTGCAAATATAACTAACTTTAACCTTAGTACACCTGTAAACTTCCTTGTTAGCATTACAAGATTTTGTAAAGGCTTTAACTGTAAACAGAATCATATCAGATGATCATCAACAACAATACATTTCTCTAGTCAATAGAGATGCAGGACTTCCATCCAGATTTACCCTTCTCTTTGCTTCTTACCTGGGAGGGAGTCTCTCAACCTTGGTCCATTCTATCTTTGGTTTTCCAGCTGTGGTAGTAGTTTTCCTGTCACTCCTACTCCTTGCGAACAATACTGGGATGAACTGCTCCACTCATTTGATCAATGAACATGAAAAAGATTTTTTTTTTCTTTTTTTTTGCTTTTCACCAAGCTGGCTATTTTATAACAGCTGGTGACAACCTCCAGAAAGCTTAGATCCAGCTGCCAATCTCACCAGCTATCTTGTCCTTAAGGCTATTCATTAGTGGAAAAGCAGCATGTGAGTGCTGATGCATTTCTGTAGCTCACATCCCCAAATACGATGAAAACAGATGAATTTACAATGTTGTCAAACTACTCTATTTTAATGGGCTGAATATAAATGGTTTACTTAAAACAGCTATTTACCAGTTATGACAATAGGGTTTTAGTGAATATTGAAAATGTATACAACATAATGCAAGAATAAGGAAAGAAATCATATAGTGGCTTTACTGAACAGTTATCTTGTGAAAGTACAAAGGAGCCACTATCAGAAAAACCCTCAGGAGCACACCTTTTATGGACACATGCTCTATGGGCCATGCATGCCTTCCATGAGAAACAAAGTAGCCTGGAAAAATTAATTTGGAGACCACCAGTAGAGTCAAAGACATCTTTGAATAACGTTTTCTCCTTACTGTCAAAATGTTTATGGTCGTGAATCTTCCATGCTAAAAATATTCCTGTTGCTTGAATAGTACACTTGGGGGAAAGGCTAAACGATAGCCAAGCATGCAGCTTCTTTGAAGAATTTGACCCAGCAACAGGATTTCCAGCTTCTCAAAAATGACTCTGTTGGCTTGCCAGATGTAACATAGGATCCAGTTTGCTGACTACAAGCTACAAGTATCACTACCCAGTAATACTACACTGGGTCAGTTAATTGGTATTCAGTAGCTTAGTGTACAGTGGAAGAGCTGTACCACAGTCTGCCAAATAAGGGAAACTTTTAACCCCAGCAAGAAAAAACTGTTCCAGTGCATTGTTGTCACGAGGCGGTGATAATAATTTTCCCATAGAATCAAGAACTCTCCTAGAACAGCATAAAATGAAACTGGTTCAAAACACAAATTATCCTGTGGTTCAGCTGGTTTCCTGATGAAACAGCCCTGTGTCACATCAAAGTCTGCCTGCACATACACTGCAAACCCTTCTATTTATTGAGCTATCGACAAATTATTTCTCTGTGGGCAAGTTTTGGATATAGTTTAAAGGCCAGATCTGGCATTCTTTGATGTGAATAATCAGCAGTGAGGCCAGTAGCAGTTTCCTAGTAGAACTGAAACAGCAGTAAACAAGTTAACTAACTTCCTTAGCATCTGAAAGCTTTATCTTGAAAAAGCAGAAATGAGTAGTGACAAACTGTCATAGCTTGAGGAGCACCACAAATGAAAACAGGAGGTGAATGTCTCTGCACATCTTCTGAAGCCAAAGAGAGTTGGTATTACTCTGCATCCTATGCTTGTGTTGCCTTTGCATCCAAACTCTGCCTAACTCTATGCTGATCCAGCCAGCAATAGCAAAACCACTCCAGAGTGGATAGAACAGCAGTTTTGGTATTACTGTCCTGACAGACACACCTTTGTTGGTAGGTAGAGAGCGTGTGCCACAGAATCAAAGCCTGGTTGAGGCTGGAAGGAACCTCTTGAAATCCTCTAGTTCAACCCCTTGCTAAAGCAACATCAGCCTGGAGTTTTTTCATTGTTGTTTTGGGGATTTTTGCAGGGTTTTTTTTAAATAAGTAATGCAGGATAATTCCATAAGAAAAAATGAAATGCCTGAGTGTAGGATCTCCTAGGATAGCATTGGAAACTTGAGAAGAGGGGGCCAAATCTGACAGTCTCACCTGTATTAACTAGTAAAGAAGTACTCACAAAGAGTGATTCAACAAGAACAAACCCAGATTCCCTCAAGAGAAGCCCTGGGATGAACTAGTGTCCATGGAGCAGACAACACAGGCTCCAGAATCCAGGAGTGATGCCAGAGCTACATGATTTTACTGCACAGACTCATGCAGATGCATGACAGGGTCCTGCTAATATACCAGCAAACAGAAGGGCTTTTCTCAGGCTGACTGAGCCATGTGCGAGCTTGATGCTTCCTGAGCATTTGTTACCCTCCATGTGTGCTCACAAAAGCTGCCAGGGGCTTCAGTGCCAGAACAAGTGTCTTGCTTGCTCTTCTGTCACCACAGCTTTGCCTTCACACCCCTGACTGAAATAGCTTTGCTGGCAGAATCCAAGGTAGATCTGTGCTTAGTTCCTGGAAACAAAGGAAAAGCACTTAAGGGAAAAGAATGTTTGAATAAATTTGTAACATGTTGAAGATTGAAATACAGGATAAAATTTAGATCTCTATTGTTGTTACATAGCTCGACATCTGAATTCTTATTATTCTGTTCAGGTTCAAAATCCCACACTTCATCATTGTGATCACTGAGTGCCTGCTGGCAACATCTGAGATTTTCAAAGGATTCTAAGGGAGGTTGAATTTCGGTGAGATTTGGGCACCTGAATTCTCCCATGATACCCAGATAATCCCAGTACACAAAAGCTTTTATTTTTAGTCTTTTTATGAGTTTTTATTTTATTCTGGAAGTTGTTTGTTTTTTTTTTTTTTTAATAGTTTGGGGTCAAGCACCAGAAATCAGTCCATGACATTAAGAAATTCATTTCTTCATGTTAGATCCTTTTCCAAGATTAACAATTGCATCACCAAAACCAAACACACGCAGGACATACAGGTCTCAGGAAAACCACAGTCCCTCTGAGGGTGAGAAGAGACTGTATTAAAAACCAGACAGAAAAGGCCACTTTGGACAATTTCTCCCCAGATTGAAATACGGGACCATTACTGAAAAAAAAAAATATCACAGACGGTAAGGCTCTGGCTAAAGGAAATCTAGTTATAGCAGAGGAGAAAAGCATATGTTCCAGATACATACTATAAATAGACTATGTACTTTTATGAGATATATCAGCATACAAAACAGCAGCAATAGAAGAGGCCAGAGTAAATGTGCAGGTGTTTTTATTTTTTTTTTTGAGTCCTGTCAGTTTTCTGCATGCATCTAGTGGCATTACAGGGATTTTTTTTCTGTTTCATCATACATTTTAAAATCTAGTGTTTGATTCAAAATAAAGCTAATTTGCATTGGCATAGTGACTTAACTCACTGCTATATTATTACTGTGTAAGTAGGTGTAACAGCAACTGCAAATAAATGCTTGCTGATGGAATCCCAGCAGGGTTTCTGATGAGTTTTCATTTTGTTGAATCTTACCCAGGAAATTATTGTGTAAAAAGCTTTGCTCTTAGTTCTTTGCCTGAAATGTTATTTAGCCACACCTGGCCAAATTCATGGCAATTATACTAACTATCCATAGAGGACATACCAAAAAAATCCCATCCCTTTTTAAATCGTTGTCTCAAACCCCACGTATGAACAGTGAAAATATCCCCCTCAGATTAATATGCACAATGAGACTTCTGATCCAAATGCTGTTCACTGTATAACCTACATAGAGAAAGATAAAATGAAAGCTTTAAGGTGGAATCTAGGTGACTCACCACTGGAATATTCTAACTGAAAGTATTTTACAGTAAAACATGTCATTCAAAGCAGAAGTATTTATTATTATGATGGTTTTGGCAAGACATTTGATCACGTCATTAGAGTTGATTTTCGCTTTAGTCATTTGGGCTGAGAGCGTCTCCAATTATTTTGCTGTTTGAGGGTTTAATGGCTCATTCCAATCAATTCAGAATACCTAAGAAATGCTGCAATGGGCCCTGCATGTCCCACATTCTATAGTCTCCTATGAAGGAATTATTTAGGTCAATCTTTCTTACCTACAGTAAAAAGCAGGAAAAAAAGTTCTCAGTAAAAGGCTGAAGAATAGCTATTGATGCTTTTATATAAATCCACAAGAGTAACCACCAAAAGAACGTACAAAATCCACTGCTAATATTATATAAAGATTTGCAAATATTACCACGGTGATTATTTGAAAGCCAACAAACAAGATTAAAATAAATATTTCCCTTTCCTACACTGGCAAATGATAATTTCCCAAAGAATGGGAATTGAAATGAGTTTTCCTATTGATTGCTGTGAATGTTTATGAATTCTTTTAAGTAATAATGATGAAAATTAGCATCCAATGTAGAAAAATTGATAAAGTACCTTAAAAAAGACCACTCTGAAAGGTTCTATAGAGGAGTTGCACCAAGATTTACAAAGCATACTGACCTACTTTTTTTTTTTTAAATCCCACTCTAAAAAATCTATACACTCAAGGCAGTATGAATTTTTTTTTCCAGCTTAAAGCTAAATTTACCTACCTGTTTAATTCCAAAATGGCATTCTATTGCACAGATTTTATTTACCTGTGACGTGAATGTCACTGGGCAGAATTCCTGCAGCACCAGCAAGTGGCCAACCCAGCCACCAATGCCACCACAGTGTGCCACCTGCCAGCACAGGGAGGAATCGATGTCCTGGTATGATTTACAAGGGCACCATTTCGAGTTCCATTTAGTTCAGTACACCAGAATAAACAAAACAAAACAAAACATCTATCCTGTGAAAAGTCTCTGCTTCACAGCTTAGCTTTTGGTACTTACAGTTTTCAATGCCACGGGAAGACTTGCAGAGCTATCTTGCTCTGCTGAAAAGCCACAATTTGGAAGGGTTACCTACCTGAATCAGAGCAGAGGTTACAACAGGAGTCAAGCTTCTGGGTATCACTTCAAGATGTTATTCAGCTGTG
This sequence comes from Manacus candei, assembly GCF_025592945.1. Lineage (NCBI taxonomy): Eukaryota > Metazoa > Chordata > Aves > Passeriformes > Pipridae > Manacus > Manacus candei. The sequence goes on from NW_026138062.1 coordinate 72,420,346, forward strand.
GAAACATCTATGCATGGCCAAAGGAAGAGAGGGAGGATGGCACGGCCACCTGAATATCCACACACAGATATATAACTTCTTTAAAAATCTGTATGGAATATTTTGAGGAAATTACTATGTGTATAAAAAAGTCACAATTTACTTTGGAAATGTAAATCTCTCACATCACATGACTTCTTTTGCGTGGTTTATCATTAACTTACCATGGGTTTTAAGCAAGAAACAACATGTGAAGCAGAGTGTAGAGCACGTGTTTCTGGGAAGCCATTATGTGGATAGTCTCAGTAATGAGTAGGAAAACAATACCTTTTTTTGGATTTGGGCTTTTTTTACATCACAGTGCAACCACTTATTTGGGGAATCCTGCTGTAGCTGGCATCCTACAGGTGTTTTGGAAGGGCCTCTCCTGGGAGTCAGCTCTCACTACCCTGGTGCACAGCAGTCTCTCCTCTCTGTAGAAAGTAGCTGCTTCTGTTTCTCAGCTCCTGCTGAAATCAGCACTCAGCAAAATGTCCAGTCTCCTGCAGGGACAGACAGGGACAGCCCAGAAAAATGGGCTCCTGCTGGCTGCTGCCTTGGCTCTGTGGGAAGTTAGATCCCAGGTCTGGGATCCCACTTACCTGCAAGTAGAATGGGAGCAGGAGCTACTGCCTCTCCTGCAAGCCTAATTTCCATCTATTTAAAGAGCTGTGATTCACAAATCACAAGAACTCCAAATTTAGTGGAGCAAACTTTAGAAAAGCAGAAGTCCTGCCCTTTCTCCCCACTTGTCCACAGGTCTCAGGAGAAACCTGAGCCTGGGGAAAGGTGCAAACCCACCAACCTACCAGGAGCCAGGTGCAGACTGGGGAAACTTTGCTTTAGAAGCAAATGTGATTGTGTGGGGGATTTTTTTGTTGTGTTGTTGGGTAGGTTTTTTGCTGTTTGTTTGTTTTTTAAATTTAGTTAGGAACGTAACAAGAAAGCAAGCATGTAAAATATGCAGTTCATTTAAAAAGCAATATATAAACAGAATTTTATCAGGCTATACTGGAGAAGATGTGATTATTACCTGGGCAAAAATGCTTTATATAACTCCCTTACTGAGATCTGCATGTTAGACTGACTGGCAGAGCTATTAATTGATTCTTTGTATTTCTGATCTCACTAGGGCCAGCAAACGTTCCTAAAGGTTTTTAATTCCTCATCATGACATCCATTATGTTCACCTCTGAGATGTCTAAATGAATTCCATGTATAATGGCAATGTTATGTAAAATGCAACATGACAGGAATACTTAGAATTGTTCAAAGCTGTGCTGTGGAAACCAACCTTGTTTGTGCTAGCCATCCAATATGGGATTTGCATATTTTGGTTTTCTACAGGCATATTGAGAAACTCAGCTCTGTAAGGGTTTAGACATTGCAGGTGGGGCAGTGTTATATCACTTGTGGCTCCACTATGAACAGAAAACCAAACACAAACTAAAATAATCTATACAGGAAGGACAGGCATGCTGACAGAGATTGTTTGACATTAAAAAAGCACAGCTACAGCTGCCTACTCTTTGTTACAATGTCTACAGTAAATCTGGGATAATGCTCTCACAAGAAACAAAGAACTACCACAGAGGACACTTATATAGGAGAAATAGATTCTGAAAGGTGTCAATTTAAGTAATTTAACTACAGCAAAAGAAAAAAAAAGCAGTTTTCTAAAACCTGAGCCTTTCAATTGTGGAAAGCAGCTGTGAGAAAAATCTAGCCTTTCTTTGGAGCAGCAAAACAGGACAGTTGTATGATATAGGCAAGAAGCTGCATTCCTAAATGTATAGTGTCTTTTGCTTATCTATACAATACAATGTTAATAAAAGACTTATATCTGCTTCTGTACCTGAACTGCCAAGAGAGGGGGGTTGGACTGGATTACTTTTAAAGGTCCTTTCCAGCCAAAGTCATTCCATGGTTCTGTGATCCTCTGCTATGGTTTCCAGCATGGCAAAATGATCTGTGTTCACAGAAATGTGTACATTCGTTGATTCATCGGTGTTATCTTGCTCTGGTGCCAATAGGAGCTACCTCATGGATCTCACCCATCCTGGGAAGGTAAGAGAAGGGCCACCCAACAAATTGCTCACAATTGTGAGCAAACTGTACTCTCCATATGTCCTCTGCAGGTTATGATTACCTAGCAAAACTGGTAAGACATTGCTTTAGGACTTGCATGATTTGTAACTTAGAAGATGCCCCAAACTCTGCTGAAAATAAGCATAGTTTATTCTTCTGCCAACTGAGTCCCAAGCTTCTTTTGGGTTTGTCAAATGACTGAGAACAAATACCCTGTCTGAAAAAAATCAATGTGAAGAACAATTTGAACACAAAATGAATATCTGTGATGCAAATTCTATAACATGTATGAGAAAAACCTGCAACATTGTTGACACTCCAAATCCATTGACACATAGACTAATTGTTAGTGCTGTACGAACATAAAGAAACATTCCTTTTTTGACTTTGTACTAACCTGTATTTTCTTCTAAATATCTGCAAGCCATATATTTTTTTTCCAGAGAAACAGCTATTAAAGGACTCCTTATAATTGAGAATTGAGGTAGAGTAGCATATGTTTAATATCTCTAAGAGCAACAAAATCATTGGTTCCTTCGTATCATCAAAGATCCTTTCCTAAAACACATCAAAGCAGAAATCTGTGAAGAACATCTGGGGATCAGCACTGGCAAAATACAAGGTGAGAGCAGAAAGATACAATGATTTTTTGGTATTTAGTTTTTCTGTTTTTAACTTTGGAATTTGGATCTCAGTCTCAGTCTCTCTCATCAAAAGATCTGAATCAAATCAAGGTGCAGATAGAATAGGTTGTGGACTGAATAGATCAAATGAACACCAACAAATTTTCAGGCTCAAATGATACTTACACAGCAATTTAGCTGGAATTTCAGGAATAAAATACCTTGCCTACTAATGGTGGTGTATAACTTCTGTGCATTTCCACTGGGATGGGGCCAAAAATCTAACCAAAAGGTTTGAGGATCTGACATACATGAAACATCAAATTGATAAATCTACCAGAAAAATGAGTAGGAGGAACAGATGGACTGCTGCAAAAACAGGAAAAGAAAAACCAACATATCCTTTGGAGGGGAAGTCCAGACTCATAGACTGTTAGATTTTTTTTGAAGGGGTCAAAGGCACATAGATAAAAGAGGTCTTGGTAATGTTAATCTCAATGGATTTCACAAAAACTCACATCATAGGCTCTTAAGGAAAAGATACAGTCATGAAGTAAGAGAAAGGTTACTTCCATAGGTAAATAATTGGTCAAAAGAAAGGAAAAATGTGGGAGTAAATGGGAGGTTTTCATAGGAAAGGAAAAGCCCGCAGGGGCCTGTGCTTTTGCTTTTCAGAATATTCATAAGTGGTTTGGAAAAAGGGCATGACCAAATTTGTTGATGATACTGAGTTGTTAAGGATGGTGGCACAGATTAAGTATGAGAGAACCAGTCAAAAGACCTACCAAAGGAGACAGTAACTGATGGTAATGGCAGCTGAAGTTCAAGATAGGTAAATGTAAAGTGTTGCACAAAAATAATTCTAGCTAGTTACACGAAATGATCGACTCTAAGATGGCTGTCCCTATTTGGGAATGAGAACATGGAGGGATAGCAGTTCTAGACTGATTGCTTGGCAGTGGGTAAAAACACAAATAGAAAAAAAGAGCAAAAGTGTTACACCCCTGTATAAATCTGTAATACACACACCATATGAAATTGTGTACAGGTCTGATTTTCTGCAACCTGGGAATAGTAACATGGAAGTGATGAAGATTCAGGCAGGCACAACAAGGATGGGAAGGGTATGAAATTGTTTCTACCAGGGGATTTAATCAACTAGGACTCCTGAGCTTGAAAAGTTAAAAATAATAGAAGATGTAATAGAGATCAATAAAAATCACAAGTGGCATAAATAGAATTCTGAAGAAATTACTATAACTTCCTACATAAGAACTGGGAAAGTTAGCAGGTGTTGAGTGCAAAACATAAAACAAAGGATCCTCTCCCTGTGAAGTTGTGAAACTTCCTGAAGCAGGATGATGTGAATGCTTAAAATTCAGATGCCTCCTACATGTTAAATTCTTGAGAGAAAACATTTGTCTTACCTAATATGAGAAGAAATTACCTTTGATACAGGAAGTCCTTGAGCCACAAACTTTTGGAGTTTGAGAAGAAATTTTGCATGTAATGTCATTATTGTACGCTTCAATCCACGTATAATAATGGCCACTGTCAAATCCTACCTCATTGAGCTGAAGTATTGTACAGTATGACTATTCTTATGTTCCTACCCTAAAAATTTCCCAGGCACATTATGAAAATGAATCCAAGGAAAGGTAGCAAATGAACCAGGGCCTACAGAGCTTAAGCGAAGTATTTAAGATAAATGTAACAATATTTTAGTTTACTAGACATACTTTCCAATCCATTTGTATTAGATGTCTAATGGCATTTATTTTACTTTCTTTTTTCAATATTTCTTTACTCTCTGCAGGAAGAAGTAGGAACTGAAGGTGAAGATGCTAAGGAAGGTCAGGTAAAGATCACAAAGAAAAACAGTAAAGAAGATTTTGAGAACCAAGAACAGCTAGCTTATTCTGAGTTTAAAAGACCACATAAAATGTAAGAATAGATTAGAAGACTGATACAAATGCACAGTTGATATTTATAAACAGAAAGGGTGAAGGAGTTGTTACAAAAAACTTTTTTATCATTCTTCAGAATTGTGAATCTGATGCCACACCTTCCCTACTTACACAGGAAAGGACAGACTTAACCTCTTCTTGCTTTTACCCTTCTCTGAAAAGCTTCAAAAAGACTCTGCAGAACCACATCCTTCCAACACTTAAGAATATGACCCCAAACTTATTAAAGGCATTGTGCTTACAAAATTATTTAATTAAATTTTTTCCAGAGCTTCCAGAGAAATCAAATTAAAATTTTGTATTTTAATGTATCCATACTTTCAGAACAAGAAACAAATAAATGTGGTTTAGCAAAGTGTAAAACCAGGCTTTATTCTTCCTTCCAGTTACAACTTTCTTTTTGTCAAACACTTTTTAAAAATAGATTTCCGCAAGATTCTCTGCATAATCACACCACTGAAAATCCTGCTCAACAGCTGTGTAAAACAGTCACTTAAACTATCCTGCACAGGCACTGCGGTCTCTGTATATGTGGTATTTTCTACAGTAAGTTCATAAAGAAAAATTTTCATAGCCATTAAATGTTTAATTGATGACAAGAAAATTTAGTTTCTCTTAAGTGAAAAATTATTGCATAAGTCTTTTGTAAAGACTTAAATCCTATATATTTTTTTTTGTAAACCTTAAAAGGCAGAATCTGAGCAGACACACCAGAAAGATAAGGCTTTGACTGTAACTTTTGGGTTTTTTCTTCAAAATACGAAATCCTTGAAATGGGGGAGGGAAGGAAAAACTTCTTAATTCTTACCTTGGCAAACTCCCTCTGTAGAAACAAAAAGAGATAAGCCTACAAGGAGGAAAATGGAAGACAATTGTCATAGCAACCATTTAAGAACATACTCAATACAGGAAATAATCTGATTAATCTCTTTTTTTTTTTTAAGAATGACAAGACATACAAAAACATCCAGTTAAGTAACATGACAATTTTTTTTAAAGATGGTATATTAAGTCTCACTTTCTTAAATTTTGTACCTTAATTGCAGAGTTTTTGACTCATTCACTGCATATACAGCCTGTAGGGTCATAAACAAAAATAAAGATAGCCAGTTCTTCTGTTTGTTTAAATTCCCTAGACCACAATTAAGCCCAAATATTTTTGTCATGAGACAAAGACAAGGTGATGACACTTTTAAAAACCAGGAGTAGATACTCTTGCACTGAAAATAAGAGTATTAGAAAATTAAACTAGTCCAGGGACAGAGACTAAGAAAATATAATCCTAATTGCCCTTTCCCGTTTTGTTGCAAGCCAACCTACTATGCCACAGAAATCTCGATGGCTTCTGAGCAATATCTTCAGTTCATGAAACCACACCCTTCTTTTTTTTTGATATTGACATCAGCCATTTGCTTATTTTCAGTCTCAATTTTACCATATACAGCAATCAAACCCTGCTACGTTTCTAGGTTTAAGATAAAACAGAGGCACTTATTTACTCTCCCTTTGGGGATAATCTTGATACAAGTAACACTTTGCAAGCTCTGTTTCTGAAGGACTTACTTTCAGTCACTACACACTGAAAGAGTCATTAGCAGATCTGGATGGAGAACATTGTTGCTCATGAGTGAAATTTTATTAGAAACAGAAGAGCATGAGACAGCAAATATTTAATAAACTGTTCCACCCTTTCCAAAGAAAGACAAAGTATTAAATACAGCCAAAGCCTGCTCATCTAAGGGAAAGCTAAAAATCCTGCAAAAAGCCTGCAGTTTCATCTGCTAGTAAATAGTTCTGATAGGATTCCTATTTTTTTCAGCACAGGAGAGTTTGCTCCAGTAATAGGGCATTTACCATTCCTCAAGTTTTCAGAACCAAATTGCATTTCCTACAAACTCTATCCTCTGTGTAGCTATTCATACTTAAAAAGTCAAACAAAAATACTGCATGAGCTAAATAAAAAGGGTGTTTGTTGCATAATTGAAGGCTGCAATTATTTTCCAGGAAGTTAAATGCATCTATTTCAGATCCTTCAAGAAAAAGACCTATTATTGCATATTTCTGACGTCTAACTTTTTACCCCAAGGGCTTCCTTCTTCAGATGCAAGAAAACAAAATGCAGAAACTTATTCCAGTAGAAAGGATGGGTATAAATTTGATCTCACTCACTCATTAAAGTGAGTTTTAAGGCTTTTAAAATGCTTTAACAGATCCTAAACTTTAAACCTCATTCTCCACTTCAAACCCAGGGAAGCGTCAGAGTGTTTACTGAAGCATTAGGTCACATCCACTCCTCTCTAGGGAGGCCCTGGGGAAGCATCCTTCAGTTCCTGGGCCAGACAGCACAGCGTGGTCCTCAGCCAGGGGGAGCAGCAGAAGCACTTTGTGTCTCCAGACTTGTCCCAAGTCTGCCCTTTCAAAACTCACACCTCCCTTGCATCCTTATCGTGGCCAGACCTCACAAGTGCCCTCCCCACAGCGGCCTGGAGCAGTCACTCGTGCCTCTTCATCACCATCTCTGTGCTGATGTGTGTCCCTCACTATTGCTGCCCCGACTGTTTGCACAGGGGGAAGCTGTGCTCTCTGTCAGGTGAACTTTTGACAGCAGACCAACCGTCCCAGCAGCCACAGCTTCTCCACGGGAATGGGTGGATTTGGTGGTGGGAGGCAGGCAGGTACTTACTGCTCTACAGACCTGACAAAATCCAGCAGCAGGCACATTTGTGATCAAGGGCACCCTTGCTTGGTGGCTTCCCAAATACCTGGTACTCTGAGGTGGCTTGAATATCATTATTTCTTTCTCCAACATAGCCAAATCTCAGAATAGACTAGAATAGGATAGAACACTTTGCTTTTGAAGAGTACTACAGTGATCATTTAGTGAAACTGCCTGACTGCTCCAGAAGTTAAAGCATGTTATTAAGGGCATTGTCCAAACATGCAGCACAGCACTCACAAAACTAACATTGTGTGGGTTTGCTGCCATTAGCTAGTGAAAATTATCCAGAATTCAAGGTAACAGACCTTCTGTGACTTGGATGTGTGCCATCCTCATCTGGACAACCACTGTACCACCACCAGCCAGCAGCGCCTCAAGCTGAAGGTTTCCTCCATTCTGCTGGTTGGTTTCATACACATGCTACAAAATCACTAGTAAACTACATTCAAATTTTGAGCCATCATTCGTTGAGGAATGTGAAACCTCTGTTTCCCTCTTTCTTCCTTCCCCTTCCTCCCTCCTTGTATGCTTTTGTGCATCTTCTACATCCTTGTTCTTGGCAACTTGCTGGGCAGATGTGGGTGGGAAGCTGGAAGAGTCCATAGATGTGGGTGGCTGGGAGAGTCCACGAAGGGGTGCGTGAGTTGGAAGTGGAACAGCCATTTCAGTGGCACAGAGACCACTTAAGAAACCACTGTGACATTCAACAAAAGTCCTGGTAACCTCATTCCCGAGAACATGTAGAGAATGGGAAGAGGCTTTGGGCCTAGAGTTTGTCCATCATCTGATGTGGATAGAAAGACTTAAACTATATGCCTCATACTATAAACTGTCAGAGGTCTAAGTCTCCTTCTGATATTTTAGGTCCCTGGCTAGCGTAGTTCTTATTTAATGTGTTTAGCCTTTCATCTTGGAATAACTAATTCGTAAGCCAAATGCTCATTTACTGGATTCCAGTTTCATCATTTGTTGTTTCATGTCTTCTGAGGATTTTGTTAAAACTCTTGATTAAAAGTTCACGCTGTTTTCCTTTTGATCCTTGGCTCCATTTAATGAAGTCGCAAGAAAGAATGCGTTGAAAGAACACAAAGAACACGCATCTACAACTATTGTTGCTTTGTCCTTGCCTTTCGTGAAGGAAAGTGATATGATTTTTTTTCTATATAAACACGTTGATTAATTATAGATTTATGTTGTGCTTGTACAAAATCAGAGATAGCTGAACACATTTGAGGGATTAAATGTTAAATTAAGCACAGAAGAATAAAATTATATTGCGCAAGAGTCAAAATTGCAAATTGCTACTGAAGAAGAAAGAGGTTTAAAAACCCAAAGAGGTATTTTTCTGTTCATTTCCTGTTGTGGGAACTGTATATTACATATCAACACATACAGAGAAGATGAATCTCCAACCTGGAAGCCAATAAGAAACTGAACTGTTTTACAAAACCGTCAAAAGTTGGTGTCTCTCACTTTTTAAAATTTTGCTATTTTTTAAACTGTAATACAGTAATTATTCTCCTTGTCTCTAGTTTACCTCAAAAATATTGTCAACAAAAACATCAGCAGAAGTCTGTATTCAGCTCTGGAAGAATCTACATGAATTTATCTCCTGAATTTCTAAACTGAGGTTAATGAATGAACAGTCCTTGAACCTACATTGCATCTTGAGTATACTTGCTAATGAGGATGATCTACAAAACAGCAGAACACGTTGAAATAACTTCCAAAGGGACTCATAGAATTCCTCTGCCAAGCAAATACACATTATAGCCAGAAGTCACACAAAGTCCAGCTGCAATGAATGTGGCCACTTGAAAGTGGTCACTGATGACAAACTGCATTGTACAGAGGTTTCTGTGAGAGCCTTCAGGCCTATGGTTCCAGCAATAAATAGGTCTGATACACACGCACTATCATGGAGAAGATCACTTGTAGAAACAAATTCAGTGACCTATGACACCATCCATAGGCAAAATATTTTTCCAACAAAGCACAACCAGCAAGATGACCAGTTCAGTGGAGAATTTTACCTCTATAGCTAAGGACTCAGTTGCATATGTATGTCCTTTCCTTCAGTGCAACTCTGTCCAATTTGTACCTTATTTTTTATGTGATTAGCTATTTATACTTCCAGAACTAATGAAGAGGTATATCAATAGGAATCAATAAAAGATGTATCATTTATCCCTCAGAGATTTCAATGTATTCTAGTTAGATATTGTTGAACATTTTTTTTTCACTGATAACATTATAATCCATTAGTTTACTTTCTGTAGTCATTTTTTTTCAAAGAAAAGATATTTTTTTTACACACCTACCTATTAGTCAACAAAACAGTGAAATTACAAGGTTCTGTGACTGAGAGAAGTAACACTTGAAACAAAACAGAGAATGTAAAACTCTTTCTGCAAGCTTACTGTGTCACCAGCTATATGAGATGATATGTAAGAATACGTTAGAATTTCAAATAGGTAGTAAAAAAAAAATCACTTAAAAGTACATAATTACCAACGAACTTGAGAAATGCTCATAAAACAATATGTGAAAATCTCCTGAAAACTGAACCAAAATGTAGCGTAAGGATACAATCACAGTATTTGCTTACAAATGAACAAACAAACAAAAGCTGATGGAGATACAACCAATTTAGCCTCTTGTGCACAGAGTCCCTACAGAAACATGTATGGTTTTACATATGTGTATATATATAAGTGAATATGTCTATAATACCAGTATATAATAAATTACTGCTTAACTTTAACATAGAAAAAGTGAATGACCACTCAAAATATAGCATCAAGAGAATTTAGAAGCCAAGTCATTTTTCAGTATCATATAACCTTGCTCAGAGCAGGGCTAACTAATGTGGAGGTTGAGAGAGAGAAAAAAATACAGCATATTAGCATGAACAGTGCTACACGTCACAAAATAGAAGGAAATTATTTTTGAAAAGTCAGTAGCAACAAGAGCAATATCAGAGTGGCTCCATGGACTGGATTAATAAAGACTGATTGCTTACTGTCTCTTGTACTACAAGAATGGGGGGACACCAAAGAAACGTGGGAGGCTGAAAACAGTAAAAAGGAAGATGTTGTTCACACAATGTGGTCAAGCACTGCAGCATCGTGTTCCAAGATGATTAAGGTTCTTAAGGTTCCAAGGTGCTTAAGGGTGCTTAAAGTTCAAAGGACAACTGAATAAATTATTGGAAGAGATGGTTGTTGACGGCTATTAAATATAGGGAAAAAAAATCACTGTTTTTGGAAGTCTCAACCACATATTGGAAAAATACTTTGAGGAAGTATCATTAAATCTAAACTCTGGAGGATTTTTATATGAGGGTATCACACCAGAAGAAATGCAAACTTATTAAAATATATTGCTCTTAGCGTGTTTCTGACTCCAGTTTCTGGTACTATTTATTATCATTTGTCACTGTGAAAAGCTGCCTGGGTAATCTCATGTGGTGTTGCTCTGCCTGTGGTCCATGGACCAACACTGACTTGTCAGATATATTGTGTGAAGTGACTACAGAATCATGTGAAAACTATGCACTCGCCTTCCTGAAAATGCAAGGAAATGGGACAATAAATCAGGCAAAACCAAAATGCACAAATAAACATCCAATAATTAGCCTAATTTAAAAAAAAAAAGTTGAAGAAAGACACTGAAACGCTTGTGTACAGAATAATTTAAGGATCTGAGAGTGGCATTGCTTTTTTCTAAAAGGCTAGCTAAGAAGATTTGAAAGCAGCAATCTGTATATGCATTGGTTGCTTTAATACAGCCACACTGTCACACGTTTTCCTCTTTTTCTACAATACACCCACCCCCACCTAGCTAGTTACATGCTAAGAAATAAGGACCTAACCAACCTGTATCAAGAAGGGTGTAGAAGACATAGGTCCCAATCCAATATAATATCCCTTTAAATATCCCTGTATTTAGATTAATGCTGTAAGCAAGTCTCATTTCACAAAAATATTTTGAAGTTTTAAAGCAGAGAAGGGCATTGTCACTTTATTATTTTCAGTACAACTGAACATGAAGTCACTTTTTCTTAGCTAAGTCAAAACCAGAAGAACAAAAGCAACTTGTTTTGTTTGGAGGTTTTGGTTGTTTGGAAGCACTGGAGAGCTGAAATACTTGAGTAAATCAGACAGCACAATTTGTGGTTCATTTTGTCTCCTCCATCTTACTCTGACAGCTCAGTCCTATGTCGTTAAATCTGCAAACAAGAAAAACAAGTAGTTTTGCAAGTGAAACTTAAGAAACTCACCTTCCTGTGTCTTCATATTTTATTTCTGAATTTTCCCAATCTGTCAGTTTTTTTCTTTTCAGTGGGGCATTCACACTTCCAGTGTAGAATCTGGTGTCTCATAAGGCAATTGAGCTGGTGTGACAGTCTTTATCAGAACATATGGGTTCACAAAGCTGTTTTGGAAAGATACTCCAGAATTTAAGGTGAACAAAGCCAATAGGTTTACACAGTAACAACTCTAAAAATCAATCTATATGGGTTTTGGGGGAGGGTTTATTGTTTTGGCATTTTTTTGTTTTTACATTTTCATCAATGATAGATGGTGAGAGATCCTGGGTCTACTTCTCCAGGATTAGAAACAAAGAATCTCATCTCTCAAAACAGAAGGATATGACAGAGTTGGGCATAGGTCAGTAAACAAGAAGAATCATAGAATCTTAAAATCATTTAGGTTGGAAAAGACCTCTAACAATCATTAACCCAGCACTGTCAAGGCCACCCTAAACATGTCCCTAGGCACCCTGTCTACATCTACTGTCTTTTGAGTACATCCAGGGGTGGTGACTCCCCCTTCCCTAGGCAGCCTGTTCCAGTGTCTGACCGCTCTTCCAGTGAAGAAATTTTTTCCTAATATCCAATCTAAACCTCCCATGGTACAACTTGAGGCCATTTCCTCCTGTCATGTCGCTTGACACCTGGAAGAAGAGATCAAAACCAGCTTCACTAAAAATTCCTTTCAGGCGGTTGTAGAGAGTAATAAGAGCCTTCTTTTTCTGCAGGCTAAACAGCCCCAGATATCTCGGCCACTCCCCATCAGACCTGTGCTCCAGACCTTTCCCCAGCTCCATTGCCCTTCTCTGGACTTGCTCCAACCCCTCAGTGTCTTTCAAAGTATTGAGGAGCCCAGGACTGAACACAGGACTCGAGGTGCAGCCTCACCAGTGCCGATTACAGGGCATAGTCCTGCTGGCCACACTATTGTTGGTACAAGCCAGGGTTTCATTGGTCACATGGGCACATGCTGGCTCATGTTCAGCCACTGTCGATCAGCACCCCCAGGTCCTTTTCCACTGGGCAGCTTTCCAGCTGTTCCTCCCCAGGCCTGTAGCGCTGCCTGGGATTGTTGTGATCCAAGTGCAGGACCTGGTACTTGGTCTTGTTGAACCTCATATTGTTGGCCTTGGCCTATCAATCCAGCCTGTCCAGATCCCCCTGTAGAGACTTTCTGCCCTCCAGCAGACCAACACTCCCGCCAAATTTTGTGTCTTCTGCAAAATGACTGAGGGGACACTCTGTCCCCTCATCCAGATCATTGATAAGCATATTAAACCAGATTGTTTTCCATACTGAGCCATGGGGAACACCACTTGTGACCAGCCACCAGCTGGATATTACTCCATTCTCCACCACCCTCTGGGCCCAGCCACTCAGTAAGTTTTTTATTCAGTGATCAGTGCACCTGTCCAAGCCATGGAATTCCATCTGCTCCAGGAGAAAGCTGTGGGGCACAGTGTCAAAGGCTTTAGTATGGTTCAGGTTGACAACATCCAAAGCCTTTCTGTCATCTACTAAGCAGGATCACCCTGTTGTAGAAGGAGATCAGAGGTGAAAAGATTCTACGTAGTTACATTTCTTAATATATTCCTGTTTATAGACATACGAACCTCGTAGAATGAAGTCACATGAGCATTGCTTACTACAGTAAAAATACATCCACACACATAACATCAATTTGGGAGCTCCAGGACACAGGTCTGTTTATGGATTAAGCCCATTTGTCTTAGGATATATGTCCCATTAAAGTTCTGTAACCTCCTATCCCAGATTAATAAGATAATAAATAGAAACATAAAAGTAAAGAATAAAATATGTGTGTGCGTGTGTGTTTGAAAATTCTTCTGTATTTAAGCATGTTGGGAATACTGACCACTGATTTGATTTTACAACACAAGACAAGTTGACAGCAGAGAACTCATTTATCCTTAGCACTGGGCACAAAGTAAATATTCAGCCTTGTTGTTTGAATGTTCTGTCTGGACACGCTGCTCACATACAATGACTACATCACTTTGAACAAGTTCAGCTACCCCTACCAACAAACCTTTGTGGGTTGAATGCCTCATTTTTCTTTTTATATCTTCCACCACCACCCTTGGTGTGGTCATGGTGGAATCTGCAGCCCCCTGAACTTAGGAGGGTGAGGCTGGGAATGGGATCAGCTCCTCTCTCAGTTTAAATCCTGCATGATGGCAGTGTTGCAGAACACTACCTTTGCATGAAGCTGGGGACACACCATGATGCTACTATGAGTGGTTTTGGTTTGCTGAAGATTTAACAAATTTTGTGAAGGCCCTGAACACCCTGGCCTAGCTTTCAAAGCAGGAGACCCCTTTGAGACCTCTGGTCACCTCTGACACTTCCATGTTGGCATGACTCCAGATTGTACCCACTGTAACATCCCCAGCTGGGCCTGGGATCTGCTGCTTCAGCGGGTCTGCAAGCTCCTTCCTCCCTCCCTCGCAGCCTCCTCCCACAGACTGGTAATTAGTGCAAGTGTCATGTTTAGATTTATGGGTTAATTGGTAATATCTGGTGTAACATTTTTCCCTCTGGATATTTTTGATCACAGTAATTAACCTCCCTCATCCAGGGGAACAGACGCTCCTCGCTGCATTCTCCAGCAGCCCGCAGTGAGGGTTCTGGTGGGATCCCTCTTCACAGGTGCCATGGTGGGCTCTGTGCTGCAGGGTGGGGATGCCCTGTGGTGCCTCCCCTCCATACATTTGTTTGACATATCCTCAGGAAGCTCTGGAAAGTGGAGGCTGTGCTGTCTTGCCTTTGAACTGGCAGCTACAAAGCTGCTGCCAGTGATGCCTGTTTTTAGGAAGAGGCTGGATCCTTATGGCCAGCTTCACTTTCTTATTAGAAGTGAAAGAAATTTCTATTATATTCTTCCACTTCTATAAATGGAAGTGGTGATAGGACCGTGAGTGCCAAGCACAGCCACCTGATCTCAGAGCCCTTCCACTTTCTCTCCTGCAGTACTGATGGTAAACGAGGATGAATGTCCCTCTCTGGAGAGCAGGAGATGGGGGGAAAGAGTTGGGTTTGTAAAGGTCAGCACAGTGTTCCAGCATGGCTTGCTGTCTGCCCTGTGAAGGGATCTATTAAGACAGGTTTGCTCTTCCCACTGCCCTGCCTGAGCCTTCCTGGGTGGGTGATGCATCTCCAGTGATGCTGGTTGGACTCCTGTAGGGCTGGGGCCACATCTGAGTTTTGTTTGCAAACTGCACCAGGCTGGCCATGGAGCTCTGGATAAGTGGAGAGCCACTGATGCACAGCTCATCTTGCTGTTCTCCAGCTCATGATGTGGAGATGCTGCTGAGAGAAGCCTTAAGTTTCACCCCTCATGGATGTAGCGAAACACTTGTCCCTTCTGAAATCCGTCTCCAACAGCAGCTAGTGGGTAAGGAAGGTACCAAGTTATGACTAGCTGGGAGCACATCTGGAGGGCTTTCATGGAGAACCACTGCTGGCAGCAGGCCTTGGCATTGAGACATGCAAAGCATTTAGTGTAATGAATCAATAACCTTCATTTGTTGGGGGTTCCCCCCCTCCCCATGAATTCTTCCTTTCTAATCCGAACTCTAAATCTCATTTCTAAACCCAGTCCCTCTTTCAGGAGTGGGGTAAATCTCCGAGCAACATGTGCTCAGCAACCAGAAAGCCAACTCTGTGGCCAACAGGTGTATCTGGGTGATTTTTCTATCCAGCTAATGAGAATCTGGATTTTAGTAAATTTTCCCTCACTGGGCACAAACCAGGAGCAGTAACAATGGCAGGAGGACGGACAAGCCAGGATGCTGCCCTGGGAACATGTGTGGCCCTGTTTGAGAAGGCAGAGTGACACCCTGGGGAATGAAGCCATTTTCTGGCATTCCTTGCATTTCCAGCTCAAGCCCATGTGAAAGGCTGGGATTTTTGAAGGTGTTGAACAGAGACCACTACAGAGCTTTATTGCTCTTCAGTTCCAAGAGACTGGGGGGAACATCTTTTGAAAGCCCCAGCTTAACCCAAGATAAGCACAGCTTGCTTCATTTTTTAATTGGAGCTTTGTCTATTTTCTGTTTTAAATTGGAGGTAAAGTAAAAAATCTCAGAGCAGCTGTTATGACATGGGCTGGGTATTAACAGGGAGCAGCAATTCACAAAATTCCATCAAAATAGCCCCAAGTTCCATCAAAATAGCCAAAAAGTCCTCAAAATCCCATCAGAATAGCCCAAGATTCAGCACAAATGCCACCAAAGCCACACAAAATCACACCAAAACATCCTAAAACATCCCCAAATTCCCCAACATTCCATCAAAACACAACAAAATTCCACCAAAACAGCCCAAAATCACACCAAAAGACCCCAAAATAGACGAAAAATATGTCCAAAATACCCCAGCATTCACACAAATCCACACAAAATCTCCCAATAATATCCAAAAATACATCAAGAATCCCAAAATATCCGAAGAATTCCAGAAAAATCCACCAAATTGCACCCAACATTCCCATCAAATTCCTACCAAAATGCCCCCAAATCAACTCTGAATCCACACAAAATATGCAAAATTTCCCCCAATCCCCCTAAAATCTATTCCAAATTCCCCCAAATGCACATAAAATGCCCCCCAAACACTCCAAATTACTTCAAAATCACGAAATGCCCCCAAATTCCATCAAAATCCACCCAAATCCACCTAAAATCAATCAAAATTTATTCCAGAATTACTCGAGTTCCCCCAAAACATAAAAAAATTCATCCAAAAAATGCAAAAATTTCTGAAAATTCTCCAAAATTCACCAAAAGCCATACCAAATTACCCGAAATTGTGCCCAAATTCACCACAGATCTATCAACAATGCCCCCACATCACCAAAAATTCACTCAATTCCTCACTAAACTATCTCAAAATCCTATCAAAAGCCAACTAAACACCCTAGATTCATCAAAATTTATCCAAATCCCCCAAAATTGATCCTAACACCCCCCTCCCCACCATTAGGTCTCTAAAAATCTGAATATGAGCCATTCAATCAATTGGATCTTGTTTGAACAAGTTGAAACTGGTTTGATTTAGTCAGATCCAGGTTTAACCATTTTGAACTGGTTGGATCCAGTTTGAAACAGTTTGATCCAGTCAGATCCAGACTGAACTGGTTTGATCTGGTTTGAACTACTGGGATACAGTTTAATTCTGTTTATTCCAGTTAGATCCAGATTGAACAGATTTTATTTGGTTTGAACTGATGAGATATGGTTCAGTCTAGTTTGAACCAGTTGGAACTGGACTGAACTGGTTGGAACTGTTTGGATTCAGCTTGAATTGGAAAAAGAAAGGGAATGTGCCTGGAGGAAATAAAAATACTCATAATAAGGTTGAGTTATAAATGTATTCAAATGATTTATTTTTAGTATGTTCTTAGCATATAATCATGCAGGCTGCTCATTACAAAATGCATGTCCCAAGAGGCCAGGGCTCCATCTGAAATACCAACCCCTTTGCACAAATGCCGAGTAACAAAAAAAAAATAAATTATCCACCTAAATAGCATTTAATGAGCTTTAAATGGTGAAAAGAAACAAAGTAGCAGTAGAAGAAGGTTAGGAAAAAAGCCAGGCAAATTGCCTTCTGGTTTTAGTACACAAAAGAAAAATAACAGGCAAATAGAGATTCAGCAATGAATAAAGGAGTATCAATGGGCTGGAAGACAGAAATTGGTTGGTCAGTAAGAAACATCTGAGGTGTTTGTGTGCAGGGTACACGACAGGTGTGTACACTGTAAAATGAAACGGGAAAACTAAATACCATTATAAAATGGAAGAGCAGATGCTAAAGAAACAGCATCAAGTTTTGTAGGATTTAGCTTTAATTGGTTAAGGTCAGTAAACACTGGATTTTTGCTGGATTTTTGTCCATTTCTGAGTTTTCAGGATATCTATGTCATGATTATAGTTCCCGAACAATACAGCAGAAACTGTGGATTCCTGGAGGGGAATTTCTGGGTCTCCAAAGCTGCTGAAGGGAAAAAAAGGCTAAAACTACCTGGAAATTACAGTTCACCAGTAAGATCAGCAATCAAAGCTTGGTTTTAACATATCACTTTCAAGAAAAGTAGAAAATCTAATTCTAAACATCTTAAACATCAGAGGTTATACACACTAGAAAGTAAAATGTGGAAGCAAGAAAAACAGGGTAACTAGTATAGACTAATTAATCCTAAATACAATTGTAAAGTGCAGGTATTTCATGATGTAATAGTAAACAGACTTCACCAAATACTTACTGAGTCAGCAAGAGATGATTCTATGCTATTTTTAGATGAGGTTTTGCTAAGCGGCAAAGACCGAAGAGCTGATTGCAGAAAATAACCTTGAACGGGGTGATCATGAGCGAATTCAATTTAAACTAGGATTAATAAACTATGGATTTCCATTTTTAAAGGACAGATTTTGGGATAGCAGAGTCACTGATGAGTGAATGTAGAAGAGACTTGGAATTCCTTTTAGTCAAAAAATAAAGGAAAAATGTGGAATTCATGCCCTAAGGACAGGGTAAAATTTGCATCCATACATAAAGGGGCCTTCTCCCATTTGCACTGATTTGAGTAGCTACATCAAATTCCATCTCAGATGTAATGTACACACAACCAGAAGCACAATGGTTCTATGTTTACAATGCTCTCTGTTCATTTGTGTTCATTCATCTCAGAATGGCAAGATCTCTGCACGCTATAAATAGACTGTTTTTTCTTAATATTATAAATGCTGATCTTGGTAGATGTGTTGATGAGGCAGACTGCCTGCCAGTCCTTAAAAAAGACTTGATATTCATCATAATCCATACTATTGTGTCCTTGCATACTCAGAAATTAGTTGCCATCAAAAATATTCTCAAGATTGACCATAAAGAAAGATTTTTTCCACTTCAATCTATGAAACTGAAATGAAATGTCTGGAAACATCTCCAGGCTGCTCAGACTTTCCCTGTGTTCCAGCTGTTGCCTTGAGACCTCTGGATGAAGTGACCACATGTCAAAAATTCTCAAAACACACTAATAGGCTAAAGATGAACGGAAAAAACTCACTGTAAACAAATACCATTACTACCAGATGGAACATAACAAATCAGTAACAGAAGAGGATGGTAGCATCTAAATGAACTCATTTATATTATATCAGTTTATTCTGTACTGTCAAGCAGAATGCTGTTATCTACCTGCCTGCCCTGGGAGGGCCTAAAAGTGTAAGAAATACCATTTGTGCCTGTCTGACACAAATATACATACACAGAGAAAGTGATTCTGCAGTAAGGGCTTGGATTACTTGTTTTTTTTTAAATCAGGAACTATCAAGAAACAATCCAGGAATTTTGAATCAATGAACAATTAGTAGGCTGAATTAAAGCAGAACAGAAAGTAGAGGAACATATTTAGCCATTATCAGATAAGTGGGAAAAAACATTGGTTTGAAACCAGTCACAGATTTACCTTTTTTTTTTTTCCACAGATTATTATTCATTGCTGTTGTTGTTTTGAGGAAGCATTGTTTTGGGTAATGAAGCTTTTGTCATTATCAAAGAAAGGACAAGTGTGTTCACAAGGAAGTGGACAAACTTTGTGCCAAAAATGTCACCCAAAATTGAGGAACTTGTTATTCTGCACATAAAAAGAGGGACATTTCAGCACCCAAGTGGTGAAAATGTTATATTTCAAACAAAAGTATAAAAACATTTCAAAGCTGAGGTATGAGTTCAGGATCGAACAGAATCACTGTCTTCTGGAAAACTCAAAATTAAGACACAATCAATTTCTTTGTTATTACATTATACTGACATAACATCAATATGAGTAAATGTGTCTTAAGCTAAATATATTAACATAGCTGATACATCTTACTGTTATAATATCAATATGTGACTGTGTCCCAATTTCAATATGTTAGATTGATAAAATATCAGTGACAAAACCATTCCTACTTTTGTAATTACAGACCTATACTTGACCTGACATTATCACAACTCCTTGATTCTCCCAGTATTATAAAAAAAAAAAGATAAAATGGAAAAGATAAATAAAGATGAAGAAATGCTACAGACCTTAATACCATCTATTTAATTCTATATTAAGGCTACATGCCAAAAAGCCTCAATTATTTTTGACTGTAGATGTATTTACAGGTCTTGTTATATAGTTTACTATCATTTTAATCAATTATGCTAAACTATCAAGTTGCTTTTTTTCAAATTCGCAGCCTCAGTATTATCAGTAATGGCACAATTCTCACAAATTTAAGAAATAATCCAAAGTTCAGTGGCCAATCTTTCATTGATTTTCACAACCAGTATGTCAGACCTCTGGTGGTGTAAACATTATATATGACAATATTTTATCTCTTAACCTGCAAATATAGAATAAGCAAATAAGAATCTATCTTTTTGACTATCATCATGCTGACACCAAAAGAAAATTCTGTCACATTTTCCTGTTCCAGTAAAGTAAATTAATTTACCATTTTATGCAATTGAACTGTGCATCCTATTTTTTATTCCTCTGTAACCAAATGTGAGTAATGTTTAACTCACAGTGGGCATATCAACCTTAGCTTTACAATCATAGCTTCGAGTAGCCTGAATGCACATTTACAGGCAAGCACATTGTCCTTATTTTGTACAAAACTAAGCAATTCTTTTCAGCAGATGCTTTCAAAGGTGTGTGTGAAGCAGTTTTATTTTTTTTTCAACTGTTCAGCTTTTACAACTAAACTTTAAGTTAATGAACTAAAAAAAAACAAACCACACTGTAAGCAGGCCAGTGTCCTTAGTTTACTAGTCCAGTTTATCTTCAATGTGAAAAGATCATCCTTGAAAGTACTCACAGTCTTCCTTTCCAATGGGCCTCACTGTTATTTGCTCAAGACATTCAGAAAACATAGCCTAGTAACAAATACCCTTTTCCTCTAAAAGAGTTGTGCACTAATTTTTACTGCACCGCCCAGTTTCACCTCTGTTTCATTTCAATCACTTCTGATTTTTCTTAATACTTAGAAAATTTAGTTTTGAACTATCAGTCTTGTGTTTTTCTGTTCTATGATCATCTTTTCCAACTAAGGCATTATACAAAGTCACTACGTGATGGTGTAGTCCAAAAACTGTTTCCCGCTGTGTGCAGATAGGCACAAAACGTGTATCACATGCTTACAGTAACAGTGCTCCAAAACTACATCAATGTTCCCCCTTTTTCATCTGTTTGCACTTCTTAATTCTTAGAATAACACAGGGATTAGATGCCAATTAGATGACTGTTACTGTAGTGCAGTCAGGAGAACTATAGATTCCGGAGAGGAAGGCAAGCAGCTCTGAGAACAGAAGGAAAAGAAGGAGTGAGAGGATACTTAGCAGCCCACAGGAAGAAGTTAACCAGGTTGGGAATTAATAAGGAGAGATAAGGTGATTATTTTCCAGGTAATGGGGTTATAATTTTTCTCATTCAATGTAAATTCACCAGAAGAGACTGCAAGGAGAACTTTGCTTTCATTTGGCTGTCAGAGAGAGGAAGAGGAACTGGTCTGGAAGATGCTCAAGTAACTGCTCATGGGTAGTAGCCCACAGGTCACATTAAGGGTGGATTATTTGTTCCTAGTGAAAAACAGGTTTTTTCACTTCTCAGTGTGATTTTGAACAGCCAGAACAGGGTCCTGGCAGTAACTTGTGCTGATTCATCAGCTCTCCTAGATAGGGGAGAGGGGGATCAGGGGGTGCTCAATAATATGAAGAGGAAAATAAATGTGTTAGATACATGAATGCAGTGCTATAAAGTCAGCCATGGCTTGTGAGCCCAGGCCCTCTAGTATAACCCCTTCAGCACCCTGGTGAGGGGAATGAATTCCACCTGAGGAAAGCAGAGTGTGCCACAGAGGAGCTGTGCATTGCACCCCTGGGACTGCCCCTGCTGCCCGTGGCCAATGGAAATCTTC
This sequence comes from Manacus candei, assembly GCF_025592945.1. Lineage (NCBI taxonomy): Eukaryota > Metazoa > Chordata > Aves > Passeriformes > Pipridae > Manacus > Manacus candei. The sequence continues at coordinate 72,442,050 of NW_026138062.1, forward strand.
TCAGGGAAAAATGTGGAAGCAATTCCTGCTCCTTGCCCACACAGGTGGAGGAAAACCCTTTAGGCAGTCTTTCTCTTTCTCTTCTGACATTTTGCATCAATAAAAAGTCTACACAAACCGGGGCGCTTAAAAATGAAGCTGAGGACTTAAAATGAAGCAGTTACCACTTCAGTCACGTCCACGCAGCTTCTGTCCTCACCCAGTAGCATTTCTTTGGAAAAGGACGTTGTGATACCTCGCTTGTAAATTGTGTGATATAAAATTAAGTTCTTTGCCCTTCTTTGGCAAAAGGAAATATAAAAATCGCTACTATAAATACTGCATCCATCTTTTAAAACATATAGCTTTTAAGACTGTATCCCACATGGTGAAAACAGATCAGGAAAACAGATTGAGGCTTTTTAAACCATTGGTTTTATCCTGCCAACTGCACTTATTCCCACTGTCATTTACTATCAGCACTTTAGTGTTAAAAAAAAAGTGTAAAGACTCAAACATATTCTTGAAAAATAGTATAAGCTGCATGCTAATGAAGCCACTCTTCCTGAGGGTCTGTCTCCTGCTATTTGTCAATAAAGACATTTAAGTTTCTATAGTAAATAACATCTGCTCCTAAGAACATATTGCAAAGCAGCAATAAGAAATAGGAGGATAACAAGTACCAGGCATTGTTACTTTGCTAAGAGAAACACTAGTGACCCCCTCCATCAATCACCACCTCTGTCCCCCCCAATCTCCTGAAAATAGCATCTAATTAATTGATGAATCATTCAAAAAATCAGAATTCCAGAATATGGCAACACAAATATTATAGAGTGGACAGATCATTAAAACAGCAGAAGTATTTGTGAACTGTAAATAACGAAAGAAAGAATAGGATTTGTGCCATCATTCTCAGCAGTGCATACAGCAATTTTAAGAAGCTGAAGCTGACATCTGACTGACTTCTTAGCAAATATTACCCCTGGCTGCACTGGCAGATTCCACTGGAATATCTGAGACTGAAACACTACATGACTGCTGCCAAACCAGGACTGAGCCTTGGCTTTTATATTGCTACTTACTGTGTTTTGTTCTGGTTTTGTTTGCTCATTGGTTGTTTTCCTTAAGAAATTATTAATTTGTGAAAGTATTTGCGTTTCTGCTTTACGTTATCTTAAGGTTCAGCAATTAAAAAAATAAAAAGAGTGTGCAAATATTTTCCAGTGGGCCCAAATAAGATTTATATATTCTTATCTCTTAGTATTGCTGCTTTGTGCCATAAAAGCCGTGAGAAATATGTGAGCATATGAAGGAAGGCATAGCCAAGAGGATATACAAGTAATTTAGTTCTTATCCCAAAAATAAACAGCATGATTGTAGTCTGCATAGATAAGCACTGCTCCAGTTCCATCAGGGGGTTCTGCTGCTCTCTATATAGCGTGATATTTATCATTCATTCAATGACCTTCAACCGTTTACTGTGCTACAGTACCTTGACTCCTTCATAAAGGCCAAGTTTTATAGATTTAGAAAATGTTATTGTTTCTATACAGTGGCTTTACATAGGTCTAGATTTGCCCTCAGGGTAAAGCAAGGCAACACACCTTCACTCAGGTGTATCCACACAGATCTCCCAGTGACTGATTTTTACATTAGCAATCACAGGACAAAATACAATCTTTAAAGTATTGGCTGGAAATTTGTGTTACTAGTGGGGATGAGGCACATTTCTGATCCAAAACATCCCCAGGATGTTTTAGTACTACAGGACTGGAAACAGCAAGTGTTCAATCTACTGGTTCAAAGGAATTTGGGGAAGTATCCAAATGCATTTAAAGCCTTCCACAGAAGTTTGCCCCTGAAGCTTTCTGGAACTGTCCCAGAAGGATGAGTTGGCCAGCAGGAGGGTCTCACCTCTCCCTGGATAGCAGTGGAACATTTCTGTAACTTGAGAACATCACCTGGCTAAAGGCAGGTGCAGAGGTCTGTGAGTCATTCCTACTGAAATAACTCGTGTTAGCTGCACTGCTGTAAGAAGGAAAAAAATAAAGCCATATATGCTGGAATTTGAGCAGAGAGATGTGACATTACCCTCAGGAGACTGCATGAAGGTGTTTTACTGAGATTAAAAGGAAAAAAAAAATAAAAAGTCACACCAAACCACTTGAAACATATGAAGAAGTACAGCCTTTGCAGTTCCACTAGGTAGGATAACAGTTATAAGGGCTATTAGACTCCATATTACAGATCAGCAGAAGAGGTCAGGGACATATTTCAGCAAAGCAGTATATCTCAGCTAGGCAGAAGGAAACATTTTAATCTTCTTTGGGCTATTCACTGGGCTAAATCAAATGATATAAGCAATAATTACAGACTTTAGGGACCAGGGCTGCACACAGAGTCCCTGGATTTCTGTGGTTGTTGCCAGAAATAAATCAAAATTAGGGTGCACCCCCAGTGCTAGAGAACGTTTCCTTGAGAAAGACTGAGGGATCACTGAGGGCATTGGACAGGCCAGAAGTCAAAGAAAAGAACCCATCTGGTTGTGCAATAGTTGAACAGACCTGCAGTGGGGCTGAAAAGACAAGGAAGCCTTTTAGAGAGGTTGTTTGAACTCCTTATATTTGATGGTAGGGGTAAAATGCCAGAAGAGATTTCTTGTCATTTTTCCCTAAATTAAATTTGCATTCAAATGTAAGATTCAAAGAAGAGTTAAAAATAGACAGGGAGGATATGTGAAATATTTTGTATTCCTCTAATATTCATTTTAGGTTTAAATAAAAAGTTGCAAGGTTCAAAGTTGAACCACTGGTTTCAACATGATCTAATTTGAGGCAATTTAGACCTGAGTATGGATGCAAATTCCACTTTTCAACCCTCTCCAGCAAATATACCCCAAACTGCAGGTGGGCACAGGTAGGAGGGAGGACTTTAGGGAGGGAGGACAGTCTAGCTAAATCGTCCCACTAACTGGGGAGAGAAAGTGTCCTCCATGCAACGTCAGGAAAATGCAGAAGTCAAAATTGCAGTATTAAAAATAAATGTGACTTATACATTTTGAGAGGGATGATATTGTCCTGCAGAAATGTAATAGTATGAAATCCTGGTCAGTCTGGGATATTTAGAAAGGTGTCTATGTTTTTATTTTCCTTTATGCATACTCATTGCCTGTTAGGAACATTTATTCAGTTTCACAATAAACATTTTATGCTTCTGTGTCCTGCAAGGTCAACTAAGCTTATGAAAACCAAGCTGCTGTCTGTCTCCCTTACCTCATCACTAAAATTCCCAGACAGAACGGAAACTCCAAAACTCATCAAAACACTATCAGATAGACTGGAGAGAATTAGAGCTGAATACTAATTTTAATACCTCTATTATGTATGCACAAGACAACTATACTTGAGGTTGAAATAAGCAACGCATCTTGAAGGACTCTTGTTTATTCGCTCTTCCCTAAAAGAAAAAAAAAGGAACGATTCCGTCTAATGAAGTGAGAAGGTGAAGGTAGTTTTACTTTGCGAGTGAGATAGTTAATGAGGCAATATCCTCTTGAATCTCTGAGATAAGCTCTAGGTCAAAAGTAGACAAATTAGCATAACATTCATATTAATATATTTCAGAATCAGATACAGAAACAACCCGCACTCTGAAACCTGCCTAATCACAGACAGCTAATTTTCAAAGGAGTTTTGGCACTCATTATGGTGATGGATGACAGAACTAAAAACATCAACATTTCCTTGAGATCTGCCATGCTTTGTAGGCACTTCTCTTATGTACTCCATGAATTGTATTTTATATTTTTCATAATTTATTTAGAAACTCGGAGAAGTAAAATGAGGTCCCCTGTTGACGAAATTTTGGCATGCTGCAACACTGCCTTTGTGTACTTGCAGCATAGATAAGCCAACATGGTATCATATTCTAGTACCCAGCAGTTGTAGTGCTGCTATTCTAAAACTATAATCATCATATCACAATGAGAAATACATACAGACATTTCTACAAACACACTCACACCTGCAAAATACTCTGTATATGAAACAAGCTGCTAGTATTTATGAACTTTCTCATTCACAGATGTAGAGACACATACACACAAACACCTCTGCTCTCACAGCTGTGGATACAGACTGTAGCCACTGTCAACATGTACCAGTCCACATGTTGCTATACGTAAATTATTAAGTTACCTTCCTTCCCTATAAAACGAATTTAAACATTGGTATACTCTAAAACATTGACAACTGGGCTAGCACTGCTGATGGTGCCTAGTAAAAACCAAAGAGAAAGGAAAGGATGTGTGGAAGATGCTAATAAATAAATAATAAATTCAGGGATTATAACCAAAAAGGTACCTTAAACAGTTTCCTAAAGTTTTAATAGATTCTGTTGATGAGACTGGTTTAGACTGCCTGCAATTCTGTGGAGTTCATCTGGACTAGCCAACACAATGAGTTTGATTTTAGGACACAGTGCATTCCTTACAGTCTCAAAATTCACTGCTGCTGGAGAAAACCAATTTTGGAATACAGCATTAATCACCAATGAAAATGAAATGCAGCCCTGTGAGCACTGGATTTGGATAAGTAGGTACTCAGGGACCCATCTCAAAAGTGTATTGAGCATCTTTGGAGGCAATGAGCACACTCAGCTTACACTGCCTACATGGGATGGATGTCTTTTGGCATCTTCTGGGTTCAGGCTCCTTTTGATTACACTGAAAAAGAACACAAAGGGCTCGTGCCTTAGGCAGCGCAAATTAGCCAAAAGCGTATATGCCTAAAAATAAGAAATGACTGGAGAGTGCAAGGCAATGAAAGGGATGATGGGAAGATTCATCCTGCAACTTACTGGAAGACAAGCTGACCATGGGCCTCCTAGCAGCAGAAACTGGAGAGCAAGCCAAAGGAAGGAAGCTCATCTTATCAGACATGAGAGCCGACAGCATGTTGGCAGCTGTGGACACAAATATGACAGCTGTGAGTCAGGTTACAGTTTTCCCTCTCCCGCTCCAGGGCCTCCTCTCCCCCTCTCATTTGTGACAGGAAGAAAATCTGCAGCTCACTGGGTGCCATAGCAATCGATGCTGCTGTGGTGTTTCAAATGGCTTTATCACCTAAATATTATTTTTGCTCAGTTTCACAATATTCTTCCTCATGCATCACCTTTTCTTGCTGTTTTCTGAACAAGTTATGGTCACTTCCCTCCCTTTTCTCTTCAGGGCTACGCAAGACTTAGCATGACACACTAAATGAGACATTCTCTAGGCTCCTTCCAGCACTGTTATGCCAGTGAAACTGTTGTTCTTTAGGAAAGAGTTCTCTCTCTGCTGGTACCTTCCAAATCACTCGTGTTGTGTTTGCAGGGTAAAGTTTTGGCAGGGAGGGGGCTACAGGAGTGGTTTATATGAGAAGCTGCCAGAAGCCTCCCCTATGTCTGACAGAGCCAATGCCAGCCAGCTGCAGGACAGACCTGCTCCTGGCCAAGCCCATTGGAGATGGTGGTAGTGCCTCTGGATAACACATGTAAGGAAGGGGGGAAAAAAACCCACCTTGGGCAACTTCAGACAGAGAGAGGAGTGAGAACATGTAAGCTAAACAGCCCTGCAAACATTAAGGACAATGAAGAAGAAGGAGGGGCAGGAGATGATCCAGGTGCCACAGCAGAGATTCCCCTGCAGCCTGTGGTGAGGCAGTTGTGTCCCTGCAGCCCATGGAGGTCCACAGAGGAGCACAGATCCACTTGCAGCCTGTGGAGGACCCCATGCCAGAGCAGGTGAATGCCTGAAAGAGCCTGTGATCCCATGGGAAACCCCAGTTGGAGCAGGCTTCTGACAGGGCCTCTGGCCCCATGGAGAGAGGAGCCCACACTGGACTTGTGACCTCATGGAAGAGATCCATGATGGAGCAGCCTGTTCCTGAAGAACTGTATCCCTTGGGAGGAACCCCACACTGGAGCAGGACAAGAGTGTGAGGAATCCTCCCCATGTGAAGGAAGAGAATATGTGTGATGAACTGACTGGAGTCCCCATTTCTTGTCCCTGCTGTGCTGCTGTGGGGCAGAAAACAGAGAAAACAGGAAGTGAAGCTGAGCCTGGAAAGGAGGAAGGGGTGGGGGGAAGGTGGTTTTTAAGGTCTGGGTTTATTTCTCATTACCTTACTCTGATTTGATTGTCAATAAATTGAACTAATTGCCCCAAGTTGAGTCTTTTTAGCCCATGAAAATAACAAATGAGCAAACTCTACCTGCCCCTATCTCAGCCCACAAGCCTTTTGTTATATTTTCTCTCCCCTGTCTAAATGAGGAGTGTACTGAAAGGACATCTTTGGTGGGCACCTGTCATCCAGACAGGGTCAAGTGCACCACGATTATAAACATTATACTTTGGGTCTCTTATGGCAGCTTGGCTGGGCAAAACCTCAAAGGTAAGCAGAGAAATTGTTTGTGAACTTCCAGTGTTGGGACTTACCGGCATGAGGACTGCTGACAGCACAAAGCAAAGTGGTTTACACCCACTGTAAATTCACTTGGCATCCAAAGGCTTCTCTTGGTCAAGCCATTGATATTCCAGAGGGATTTTCACATCATCCGAGGACCACCTGTGGGCTTTCTGTCCTGGGCTTAAACCCTTATGCCTGGTCATGTTCTTGCATGATGTAAGAACAAGAAACTAAAGCCATTGTGACCATCAGTTAAGAAATACCTCAACAAAGGAAGCCTGATCTGCCAGGTATGTGATCACTACATAGCCATGAATGTAACACAGTATTTTAATTCAGCTTAAACCCAAGCATCTTCACCCAAAGATGCAGAAAGAAATTTTAAATAAAGGCAGGGTAAACAAAACAAAAAAGCATTACCAAACCAGGAAAACAAACAAACAAACAAAAAAACATCAATAAATCTCTAATTCCTGCTTCCAGCAAAATTTATCTGTGGCTGAGAAAATTGCTTGTGAAAAGCTTTTGTTCTCCTCAGATTGTAAATATGCACCTTTATTATAGGTGAACAGGTAACTAGAAGTTTCCTATCGGTTTTCTAGAAAGCTTATAACACAATAAAAGGAAAAAAATCTCAATTAATGATTTAGGGGTTGGTGGTGGTTTTTTCCTTGCTGCCTTTACAGTGTGTTTCATCTTGTATCTTTAAGCATTATAGATTCACAAGCATTATGCAAAGCATTATGACTATAATCGGCACAATGGGGGTTCAGTATTTAATGAAAGTAACTCTTGTTTTTAATTATAGCATTTAAGATCATCTTATTGTCAAGTGAAATACAGCCCTGCCTTTCTGCGATTTGGCATCCATGGTTGAATTTAGGAAATATCCCACCACCTTCTCCTTTTCCAATAAACTTTGACATTTCCAGGTAACTGTATACATGTTATATACTTTGTTTGGGAGCTTTCCAAAGCCAGGACTGAATAGCAAACAAATGAAAAGCATTGTACGAACTTCCTAGTGGAAAATATTTTATTAATTTTAACATACTGTAAACAGAGGAGGGCAGAAGTTCAGTTTTAGGTATCTCACTCCAAGATGCTTTTAACTTCTGGCATATATTATTCCCCCCTTTTTGCAGTTTCTCCCTCCTGAAAGGTAAGTCCCGTGAACAAAACAGCCCCAGTGCTAGACTACTTGGAGCAGACACTTTGGCAGCAGGTAATTAGATTTCACACATTTTATATTTTCAATTATTTCATTTACACTATAATCAATGCTTTTCACATGTAAGGAACACTATATTAGACTAGAGATTTCTATCTTGAAAGAGAAACCAGCAAACAAAAGAATAAAAACCATGATTAACAAAATGTTCCAGACCCTGTTTGCATACAAATATGCACCATACCTCAGCACCAGCAAAAAGGAATTGTATCCAGTTACACACATTTCAAGACCAAAAAGAAATCCATAATTGCTCTGTTTAATGTTTGTGTCTTTTGTGTATATTTTAACCATATTTGCAATTTGCAAAGCTATTTGGCTGATGGCACTATTATAAATCTATTAAATCCATCCTTTGAACAGATGGAGCTATAAAATTCTATTGTATCTGGGAAGAGGTGTTTGAAAACATAGTATATATGTTTCCATGTATAGACATACACGTGATGGCACCTAGAAGACCACAAAAGCTATGTAAAACAGGTAAGTACACCAACTGGGAGGTCCAGTTTCCCAGGATGGCTGATGAGTATGTCTTTTTCATAATATCAAATGCCATCTTTGCAATGCTTGTAAAATAATACCCATTGGGTTTTGGAATAAAAATCTCCACTGGTACCTTAGCAGTATCTTTCTCTTGAAAGCTTTGTATTCCCTATGGATAATCTGTTTCAGTAACAAAAAGACAAACAATGTATCATGTTATTTAGTTTCTCAGCATTTTCAGATGGATTTTCTTTTTCTTTTTTTTTTTTTTTAAATGGAATAATCCATTATTAGTGTAAGAACCCAATAAAAGTTTAAACATTTATTTTCATCGTAACAGTAGCAGTAATATTTACTCATTGTCTTTGACAAAATTTTTTTCATGCAAGTATGCAACAGAAATAATAAAAAGCCAACAGTATATTGTTTGATTTGATGTATATAAGCAGCTGGCTCCAAGTGCTGAAATTTGTACAACATGTTGGCATAGTTCAAGGAGAGTAAATTTGCAATGAATGATGATAATTTGCAGTGAAAGAAATTAGTGCCTATTTTGATTAGGAATTAGCCTTCTGTTCAAATTTCAGCAGAGTAATGTATTCATTCCTGGTTAGAGCATTAGCTGGGTTGAAAGGGTGAGAGAAGAGCTGGTGGACAAAGGGAAAATTAAAAAGTAAAAAGATCAAAGAGCTGTTTCTCTAGTTCAGTAATAAGGTAGCTTGTAGAGTTCAAACAAATCACAACCAGTGTGTTACCCTGGAATGCACATTTACCGAGGTACCCAACCTTTGCTGAGGTAGGAGCTCCTGTTGTTCAGTTTTTAGGATTACATTGCTCACCTTGGATTTTTGCACCTAATCACACCCAAATTGCTCAGTTTGAGGGGCAGGTGGAAACGTTACCATACTATGACAACACGCAGTAGCTGAGGATGTTATGCACTTCATAATTACATTCACAAAAATATTGCACAGCTAAAATTTTGCTTCCTTCCCATTAGCCCTGGCACGGAAATACAATTAATCAATCATCTTAAAGCAATTCAAATTAAACCTACAGAGTTTCAGAGCTACTGAAATCTTCAGCTGCTCTGATACGGTTCCTACCCAGGGGGCCACAATGGCCAGGACCACAATTCTTTCAATTTCTAGCCAGGAAAAACACATTTCAAGAAAGAACTGGCTAGAAATTCAGCTTTATGTATTAAAAAAAAAAAAAAAAAAAAAAGTGGCAGAGAACAAATGAGTCCTGAGCAATCTCTGCTCAGCAAAAGTCAAAGAGTTGACTGTGATGGAGTGGAATCTGGAAGGGTCTGCCATTCAAGTGTGCAAGCTCTTTGAGGAGTTAATCTATGAGAGAAGCTTAAAAAAAAATTCCAGTATTTCTGTTGTGGTGCCAGCTGTCAGGGCCCTGACAGTTTACCTCGGCACTGAATCTTCAGAACAAAGGAACTAGGTCATGAAACAGAAAATTTAAGCATATTCCCCATGAAACTCACCTTAAAAGACAAGCATTCAGGTTACTAAGTCAAGGACTGAAAAGTCAGAAAATGACAAATTTAGGGCTATATGTTGAACCTTAACTCCTCCTCTTTGTATATGTGCACTGTTGAACTACTAATTATATGACTGTAGAAATAATTGTATGTAAAAACCAAATCTCAGTGCATGGCAAAAAGGAGGGCTGTTATTTAATTTTAAATTATTAATAAAAACAGGGGTTTAAAGCATCTCATTTAATACTGTGCTTGACCACCAGTGTTTCTAAGTTATTACCTGACAATTAAAAATACTCTTTTTGAAAACTGAAATTAAAACAATCAAAATTAGAAAAAATATTTACAAATAGTCTAAGGGAATTAGGCTATTTAACTGCTAATAATGTCTTCTACACAATGAGAACAGCCCTCTGGGTTTTTCCCCCCTGCAGAAAGATATTCCGTGTCTTCCCTAATGGCCAATTTTTTCCTCAAATAATATAAGGTAAATTCAGGCTATGGAATGAATTTGGACTCAAGCATTAAGAAAGCCTTAACCTAAACCCAGTGAAAGCATCTCAGTACCCACACCCACTGGGAAAGAAGCACCTGGGCACTGGCAGCTTGGTCTGAGCAGAGATGAAGAAGTTTCAGCCAAGCTGTATTTGTTACTGTAGAGACACAGGAAGACCAGCTGGTCTGGTATTTCTGGGGCCCACTCAGGCCACAGCAGAGACAACTCTGCCAAAAGCTATACACCCTTCTCATTCCCCAAGGTCTCCAAATTCAATGAGGTGCTCCTAGCAACACTGATTTCTTTACCACAGGAGAAAGCAGAAAACTAAAGCTTTGTTTATGAAGGGGAAGGATTGGGACTGCATGGGAAAAAGAAGATAGTTGTCTCGTTTGCAATTTTAGGAATTGGAAGACATCACCTCTTCTAGTATCCTCCCCCACAGCCCCAGTAAGTCTCTATCACCCCCAAGCTCCTTCCTTTAGTCACCTACCTGTCCTCTTTCACTGCCTCAGTTTCCCCACTGTCTCCAATCACAGTTCAGTTCTTTGGACTCCAAGCTGCTCTAACTCCACTGTTCAGCAGCACCTCTACATCTCTGGGTTCTTTTTTATTCTCTGTACTGCTCTTCCTTCATCACTCCCTCTGCAATAAGGCAGGGGAAGGTGCAGCAGCAGAGGAAGAGGAGTGTTCCCTATGGATGGAGCTGACCTGAGAGGTCTTCTCTGTTTTCTCTCTTGGACACCAAGAACCAGTTCAGAAAAGCCAAGGCAAGGACTTTGATTGCCAACAGGAAAACACATCCTGAAGCTCTTGCCTACTCAGCTATTAATTTTTCAGAAGACAAAATCATCAATTCTTTTAGCCAAAGGCTTTGACATAGATCTCCTTCATTCACTGGGAGCCAACTTCAACTTCCTTATGCAAGACACCCTTGAATGTACAGCTCCCAGCACAACCAAGGAGTTTATAACCAAGAGAGTACAAGTTTTCAAATGCTGATCCCCTCCACAAGAGCAGTGCTGCTCCTAGTTCCCTTCTGTTGAGCTCCAGATGGCAAAGGAACAACAGTCTGTATCTCCTCTTGCATCCATAAGGTAACACAATGCATTTGCCTTGTCACACTTTCTACCCAGCCACAAAATGCACGTACTGCACAAAACACTCCTAAGTTTTGCAAAGTTCTTTCCTCTTTTGGAGAAAATAACACAACACCACCATAAATCAAACCTCAGCCTTTAATGAACGGGACATGCCAAAAGGAGAGACAAAATCTTTCATGAGGATAAATAATAAAGCTGGGAAAAAAACCCAAACAAACATGGAAGCTTTTGGGAGTATATTCGCCACATCATGATTTCTTCAGGTTATGGATTTATGGGTCAGGTCTATTTAAAACACCAGCAATGAATGTATGGTACCATGTACAAGACACAGAGAAATAAGGTAGATTATATCTAATATGTATTTACAAAGTCATTGCTCATAAACTGCTCAGAGAATAAATGTTTCCTAAAGCCATTTTAAGCACACTGAAATATGCTCCCCGACAAACACATCCTTTAAAACCTCTTCCAAGTCAGAAATGGTTTTCAATTTAAATATTGGAGGCATAGTTTTTCTAAAGCAGTACAGAAGTGGTATATCCTTCTGCATAAAGTGCTTCCTTAGTAGAGATAATTGAGGATGGAAAATACATTATTTTTCTGTTCTATCTACCATGGCAATTAAAAACAACAATTAATTGTGTCAAGGTGCAAAATGATGATTTTAATTACACTATCAGAGTAACATAAGAGGTTCACATGCAGTGACTGCATCCTTGATTGGTTCAGGGTACTACAAGAGAAAAGATAGAATTGCCTCCCTAGGGCAATGTTCTCCACCTCATTCATGTTGATTTACTTCACAAATAACCTCACTAACTTATTTTATTGACCTCCCTAGTAGCAGGCTTTTGAAAGTATAACCAAGATATTTTTCCTTTTTGTGGAAGCTTTATTATTTTACTCTATTTTTAAATACTACTGAGAGAAGTACCTGCCATACACAGCATCATATTTTACAGTCTGTCTTGTAATTTAAAATTGCTTATGAAAGTAACAGAAATATTTCTAAAAGAATGAAAAGGCTGATTTTCAACAACATTCACAGTATCATTCAGGACTCACAAAGTCCAGATTTCTCACTCCCATTGCTATCAGACTGAAGCACATTTGGGAAGCAGAACACTAAAAAGACTCTCCTTTCTTTAATTATGCCTTTACCTCTACCATCATTGAAATAGCATGCCCTGAGGCAAAATAGGGAGAAACAGCAAACTCTTGCCTGAAAAGTTCATAAAGCAAACATGATCCATAAACCTAAGACTCTATTCCCCTTGTACCTTCAGGGAGAGAGGAATATTATTGAAATTATTAAGTTCATTTTACTGTCTAGTGCCTTTGAATAGTATTGTTAAATTGGAAAAAGAATATCACTGCACTCTTGAAGCCAGGGTCTCTAATCCAGTGCTAGAGGCACAGAAAACTGTACCCACATGCTGCAGAAGATATATTCAGATTTATATTAGACATTGCAAGCTGAAGAGGGCAATTTCATACTAATGCAATATCCTAGCTTAAACAGCTTTGTCAAAACAAGTTTTCCTGTGGTTTCTGACCTTTTTTTTTGGTTGAACAAAGCACAAATACAGAGATTGTCTTAATCACTCATTTTTTATTCAAACACCTGTAATGGGCCATATTCATAAAGATGTTTCATATCCCATCATGCATCTTCCAGATGGTTTTTATTAAAGGTCTTTGGGAAGATTTTCCCCTTACCCACTTCCTTGCTTCCTCGTAACAGTTAATTAAAATACTTCCATGGAGATGCACAACATGGACCCGCTACTAGTGTCAGTCATTGTGCAAAAAATGAGCCAGTGTGTTGCAACTGGTTTTTTTTGTCATGGCAGCCTGTGTTCTTATTGTGATTCAGCAGAACTGCTGAGACATCAATTATTGTATGTGGTTTCTAAGAGCTTTTATAATTCATGTTTCAAATGCCAGCTTCACCCACAAAGCACAGCAGTCCCATAATCTGCAAAATAAAATTTGGGGCTCAGTTTCCATTTACCTAAACTTCTTCAATAATAAAAATGTGTCTGCTGAAGACATCTGTTAGAACTCGGTAACGTCTAATTTTAATGGAAAATAATAGAGTTCAGCTCCATAAGATTAGAGGTTATAGGCTAAGCCTTTTGGCTGGCTTGGCATTCCTGTTGAAATGTTCTGCCAGCCAACTTAATATATGCATTAAAAAATCCCAATGACTTGATGATTTCCTCCTAAGACTCAAAATAGAGCAATAGTTCCTTCTCTTAGTGCTTTGCTCCAAGACATTGTTGAGCCTATGGCAGTGTCTGTTTGATGGGACTGACAATAATATTATTTCTTTTCACTAAAAATAAAGGCTTAATGAGGCAAAATCCAGAGTTAATTATATGTTGGAAACATACACTGTTGGAGAGGAGGTGGAGTTGCAAGAATCACTGTATTTCAGGCCAGCTTTGCTCGCATTCCTGGGTTTCAGATACTGAATTTTGTCAACCCAAAGTTTGAGATTCAGGGGTTTTTTCAGCTCAAACTCAGTCTTCTAGCACAAGTAAATTGCTAAATAGCATACAGCTATTGTAGAAGACGTTTTTGGAAAATAAATATAGCATCACCAATCATAACAATCAAACCATCTGTGACTTTTAACCAAAGTCTTGCATCCCTTTTTAATCCAAAACCCTGTGAAAGATATTTATGATTCCCCTGGGTAACATATACTAGCAAAATAATCAGATTTGAAATGCCTGTGAAAATTACGAGCAGAAAAAGGATATACTGTCACTTCATCCAGTTTGTAACAGAGCACCCAATCCAGTGAATCACTAAGTAGAGCTGCTCACTAGGACTGCACACAGAAAGCTGCAGAGAGCCATTCACCAAAGACTCAAATACTACTAAATAAGCCTCTGTAAAGCCAGCAGAATGCAGGAAGATTGTGCCATCAAAATCAATATGCCCCATGTGAAAGCTGAGTAGCAGAAATGTAAAATTGGAAAGAAAAATGATCAGCCAGCCTACAGACTCACTGTAGATGTTGCAGAGGACTGAATGGCCTACAGGGCTTTTTGAAGGAAAGGAAAGCATGGGTCAGGTCATGGTTTGGGTTTTACTACTCCTCTGTGCCCAGCTTTCCCTCGGGGCATATCCCCTTACTCTGACTGCCCTTTTCCCAGCTCAGCAGCTCACACTCCTTCTCCTTCTTCCTTTCTACACCGCTGCTTCTGAGAAACTATCCATATACGGACAGCAATAAGAGGTGGAAGAATTAGCAAATCTGCCACTTATATGATTCATAAGGTAAATAAATTGCAATGCAGGAAAAGGAGAGTGCCCTGAAATAACTTCACAGACCACCTCCCCAACTATCACCATGTTTTCCTCGGCTGTCACTCATCAATAGCATTTTAATATGCTATGGTCCTGGTTCCCCACTATATTACTTCTGTCATAGTCATATGCATCTCTACAAATCAAGTGAAAGCCAGGTGGCAGGTATTTTTATTTAATTTTAGTAATGCTCTATGAACAACCTGTAATATAAAGTTTGTAAGTAAGCAACCAAGTTTTTGACCAGAAAAACCCCAAAACACCCATTTTCACTTTTTATTAAAGCTAAAGCCTGTAAAACAACCAAACACATTTCCAGAGCCTTTTGCTCCTTCCTGTCTTCTCCTCTGTACTGAGACAAGAGCATCATGCTGATACAGCTGACTGTGTGACCACAGGCACAAAGAAGGCAAGGCGGATGCAATCAAGGAGGAAAGGAATCACATTAACAGCACTTTAGAGGCTCTGTGGATACAGTTTCAGACCTGTAACAGAGCCAACTGAATCCTCACCTCCATGGAAAGGACTCTTACTGCTCACTCACAACACACACCTCCCTTGTACTGGATCTGACATCCACCCAGTCACCAGGCACAGGAGCTGTTGTTGAGTGAGAGAAAACAAATTCACTTTCCCCACTGCCCCTTTGCCCCCTCCAAGTATTTACTTCCCTTTCTTTTCGGAGCAGCTACTGCACATTCACCTGAGTGCCACACCATGCTGAAGAGAAACAGGAGGAGTGTGAGAGGGAAGAGCTGGACGTGTGGGAGAGGGGAGCCCCTTTTCAGACACCAAAAGCAATTACATCAGCTGAAGCCATGTCACGAAAACACATCTCCAGGGAGTGGGGAATAATCCTGCAGGTTTAGCTAAACAGTCGGGAGGATAAGCAATACTTACCTGCTATTCACTCTTCCAAGTGCGTGGCTAAGAAGCAAAAGTGGAGAAAAAGACAAGCAGCAGAAGCTCTAATAATCTCCCTCTCTCTCTTTAGTCCTTAGGTGGAACAGCTGAAAACAATGTTTGCCAAATGGGCTAAAGTACCTACTCAGCACCCCAGCTGGATCAGGTTAAGAGGATGCTGAAATCACAGCCACAGCCCATTCTCTTTTCTACCCAGGGATTAATCACCCATCTCCCTCTTATTTGGGATGTATCGTAAAACAACAGGCTAACTCTTTACAAGTGGAGGGTTGTTTTTTATCATCGTGGCTTTTTTTAATGAACATATATTAAGCAATACTATTGGTTTTTTAGTTCTACACCACATACCACTTTCACTCTTCTGATGTCTTTAATGAAGCTTTCTGTGTGCTGGACACACCTGCAGAGCTCTTTAGGAACAGAAGATTGGTCATCATCAAGCAAATATTTCTTCACCTCTCACGACTCTATTTATGATATACTGATTAATCAATCATCAGAGAGATTAAAGGTCATCTTTACAAAATAAATGGCTTATGGCTGCAGCAAATCATGGCTTTGAGATTTATTGGAAAAGGCTGTAAATTGTCAGTCATGTTATTGCACAAATAAATCAGATACTTACTGCAAATTGATTAACTGATTCCAATTTTTTTAGGAACAAATTGTTGCTCCAACCTATTTTTCTCTCTTCTTGGACAAAATGATTGCTTTGTAGTCTGAGTGAATGATTGCCTGTATGTTCAAGGCCACAGTTATTGCTTTAGGTTGCTTCACACACATTAACGTTTTTTGAGTGTCATTCACCACAATTTGTTTTCACATGAGCACTGCTCTCTATTTGAAAAGACTGAATGGTACAACAGCTGCATGAGATGTCGAAAATAATATTGCAACACCATAACCAGCATTATATTTATATATGGAACAACCCTACAATTAATATAGGTAGGCTTTTTCAAGTTTTATGATAAAAATAGAGGAGCAAAGTTAATTTCCTGCACTGAAAGAGAAACATTTAAGACCCTCTCATTATATCTGGCTTGCTGTATCAGTACTGTGGGGTGAGGAGAGAAAAAAAGAAACAACTGAATGCTTCAATAACAAAAAATAAAATTGGCTGAAATTCAGGACATTCATTGCTGACATTACAACGAATTTTCTTAGTGAAAATAACTATATAGAGGGACATGAAATTAGAGATTAAGAGCTGATGAAGCACATTTAACTTACTCTTATTCTCACAGCATTTGCACCATGTGCATGTCTCAAATAAATCTGCCTGGATCACAGCTAGTAGAAACATTGGTGGAACTTCCACTGTCAATTCAGATTACTCTTTGTTTCATCTCAGTGCCCTGTTGCTCTGACCAGCCCCCCTGCACGCCCACAGGATCCCTTCTGGGGCTAAACAGTTAAGCTTCTCTCACCAGCTAAAACCCAGGCATGGCACCAAGGCTAGATCAGCCCAGGCACTGCTCAGGTGGGGGGTATAGACAGGTCTGCACCAGGTTTCTCTCCAGCTGCAGAGACCTGTCCTATGTCACCAACAGGTCTCGTATCCTGGCACATTCTCTTGGCATGTCCTGCCACAGGCACAACCTGAAGTGTCACCTTAGCAGAGCACAAATATAAAAGGCTGCCATCTCTGGCACGTTGCAAAGAGGTATAGATTATTAAAATTCCTTAAAATAGCTAAAACACCTTAGGATCAGAGAATGGGGTCATGAGGATCATGCTTCGAAACACCCCAGAACCGGGAGGGGGGGAAGAGTTGTTCACAAATGCAAAAGCCTTCATGGCCACTTGGAGGAGGGTGTATCAGCTCAGCTTGTTGCTGAGAATTTTAGAACAGTGCCACCGGAATCTGAAAAAATAAAAGCATCCCACTTGAAGGTACATCATGAAAATTAGCATGGATATGTGAAAAATATGGAACAGGCAAATTTTGTGCAGAGAATATAAGACGGGCCAGAGGAGCCTATGGGTGAGATACAGAAAGCTGTGTTATAGGTGTGAGTCTGGGATCATTCCATGTGCAATCCTCTGGGACTAGCCAGGCCTCCCTAAAAGATCACTAAAGTGAAGGACCTGGAAACAAGTCATTTATTGCCAAGTTCAAGTATTTTGGTGGAATAGGAGTGGATTATTAGACTGGCAGGTGATGACACCCTTACATTTGCAGCATATATGGTTTGGGGTTTACTTCAGACCAGATTAGACTTCTTGTATGAGCCAAAAATCCACCCACACGGGATGCTCACAGCAAAGCAATACCAAAATCTTGGCTCTGTTGGATACAGGTCCCTACATAGGCAACTACAGGAAGCCTTACATGGTCTTTTTGTCTTTTTCATGCAGAAGATTGAAGCATGTCACTGCTCACCCCATGACTGCCTGAGAAGTCTCACATGCAGCCATAAGGTCTCTTTCTCTTTCTGCTCATTTCTGGTGCCTTCTTCCCAGCCTCCTTTCTTATTCTGAGTTCATTCAATGTCCAAACAAAGCTTTGTGAGTGCACATGAAAACTTCGGTTGTGCTACTGTGGGATGATATTGGGAGTGAGCAGACAGGGATCCTCCTGCAGAAAGAGGGAGGAACAAGACATGTTAAGTCACAGCTATCCATGGAAACCACTTCATCACCAGCTAATCCAAGGCACTGGCATGGCTCAATCAGCCAGAGAGGTGGGACTGCAATGTTGTCTAGAAATGAGCTGTGGAGGGAGAAAGTAGAAGCTCTTAGCTGTGATATGACATTGCTGATTCTCCCTCACCAGACAGATCCTAGAAGCTCAAACTTGCATTCAAGACAGTGGCCATGGCTCTGTGAGGCCCTATCACCCTGATCTCTAACAGACAGCAGCTCAACTGTGCACAAAGGGGTCTTCAAGCAAATAAAACCCTTACAGTCAGACTGTGAAGAGTGATATGTATCACCTTGCTGCAGGTCTGTGACTGACATCCTAACTCCAGCAAAAGCCTTGGATATTCCTTTTCATCCCATCTGCTTTCTCTTACACACCCTCTATAAACGTGATTGCAAAACTAGTTGTCTTGCTCTGGATGAAATCTGAAGCAGAGTCCAAACAAGGGTCCAAACAGGGGATGTAGCCCATGATGGGGAGTCTCCAGATATTCCTTTGTTGACATCTGTGTGGCTCAAAAATAGGGATCTGTTTCAGCTCCATAAAACTTTCTGCTTTCCTAGGCGTCCCACAGTATGAGCCCAAGAGCCATAGGGCACCCAAAAGTCTGACTGGTTCATCTGAGTTTTCTCACCTGACCACCTGTATGAAGTGTCTGTAGTAGAGACACAGTTGTGCCATATTTTCAATAAAGGGGACTTCATCTTCTTGAAGGTAATGTATCACCTCGCTGGTCATTGTGAATGTGATTGCTGTCATAAGGTTAGTGGATTGCTTGGATTGTTAACAATGAAATATGTTATTCTGCCATCAGAAAAAGTTTTGGGCCTTTAGGGCACAGGCTGATGTCAGTGTCACTGGAGTATGTTTCTGCAGCTTGTGTGAGAATAAAGGGAGGTGTGTTGCCATTTTCTGCTCACAGTGATCAGGAAGAAAGAAGCTACAATTCTTTAAAACAGTGGTAGAATACAAAAAAAAGGCTCAGCAAAGCAGTTAAAGAAAGGATCTTGAACAAAAAGACTGACTGCAAATGTGAAGGAGTATATGTCTTCTGTCCCTTAGCATACCATAAAGGAGCTGTTCTGGACATTGCAGGAGCTCTCACTGGTCTGTGGATCTTCAAGTGGCATGTGAGTGGTTGGCACACACAGGATGCCCCTGTGCTGCTGTGAGACAGTCGTCGTGTTGCACCCCTGTGTCCTCCACACAGCTTGGAGCACATTTGGTGCATACCAGAAGGAGAACATCCAGTTTAGTTCCCTTGAAAGGATTCAAGTTTGCACACAGCAGACTAACTGTGAACCAAATGTATGCCTGGGAAGGTAGGACGATCTGCAATTCCCTTCGAAGCAGTTCTAGCCCTGTTACAAAGAAAATGCAAACACAATCCCAGCCACTTCTGTTACACACAAATAATGGCTGGGGGAAATGTTTACGCTATCATGAAGCAGCAGCTCTGGCAATGTGGACAGCAGACCTGATTAGCAAGTCTGATTCATCCCAGTCCCTCATTAGTCTTACCCCTTTGCATGTACAGCAGCTCAATAGCTCCTAAAGCATCCACTTTGCCAACATGAATGCAACCGAAAAGGAGATGTTGTTTTGTCTCCTGTGTGTTGGATTTCCTAGTTTCTTTGTGCTGGAATGGCCCCAGCAGCTGTGGATTGTTGGTCATAAAACAGACAAGCTTGAGGATAAATGTTTTAGGGCACAGATTTAACTGGCACCCAGCGGGTCCTGAAAGAACCAGCATAAAGGTAACAGAAATGTCACATTTTCCCCTCTGAGCCTGCACAAAGCACAGTTCAGCCAAGTCACAGAACCTGGGCCAGGCAGTTAAAAGGTCTGGTCACCTCCCACCTAGGAGGAGAGGGTGCCAGGCACACTGTATCACCAACTACTACTCTCCCTCAGCCCTTCATCTGTTAAGGAACTGTTGCTTTCAAGGACATACAATGGGGAATTTGATGCTGGTTTTTCTGTAAGCAAATTGATCAAATGCCCATTATCAAGACTGGTTTATTATACAACAGCTCATAACTTTTACAGGGCCTAAAATGCCCCCTGAAAGTGCTACATGCTTGTTAATATATCTGAAACCCAAAAGGTCACAGTGTTATCCATTCAAAAGATTCTACTAATCTGGTTGGGAGTTCATTTCACAAACACTGATGACTCACAGACAAGTCAAAATTTACTGGTCTTAAAGGCTCAATAATACCTAATAACTCCATTTAGGAACTTTTTCAGGTAATTTCTTCATGCATACTGACTCCCGTGCATGCTATATACTTATCTGTTGCAAATGAGTCTTAACCCATCAACTCAAAAAAATTTGGCATTAGTTGGAGCTAGGCTGATGTTTCTGTGAAAGACTCCTTCCTACAGATGCCTGCAACACCAGACAGTCACTGTAAGGTTACTGAATTTAATGGAGCAAGGCTGATTATCACCAGCTGAAAGCCCAGTCCTATAAGCATGACAAGTTATTTTGGGTGCATTTTTTTAACTGTATCTTGAATACTTTTACAAAGTTTGACAAAAGTTTCATGCTTTTTACAATGAGTTCTAAAAACAGTAAAAATCTCTGCAAATGTTGTAAAGATTTAACAAAGCCAAATAAAAAAAAAATCTCTGCAGGCTCATCCGTTCCAATTCTGAAGTTCCCTGTGGGCACACTGCTTCACAGAAACTCTTTTCCCAATGTAACAGAATATCCTTTTAATGCAAAAAGCTGTATTGTTATTCTTAACTCTTAGACCAATATTTGCTTTAGTTACATCATAATGAAACACTTTCTATGGAAGTCAGCTGGGGCAAAAAAGTCCCTATGGAACAGTAACAAATAGAATGTACCACCTAGCTCACTAATTTTAAAAGATCACAGTTATTTTTTCTGATAAATCTGGTATGATGCCTGTAATATACTTTCAAGTAGCACCAAGCAGAGCTGTTGAACTTTGCTTTTCAAATATCTTCTTTTCTTTTCTTTTTCCTGTTTTGCCCTGAGGTCTCTGAACTTTGGCAAGCATATGAAAGTCCTCAGAATCCCCACGATTTTCTCTCTCTTCTGTTACTCACCATCTTCTGGGTTACTACTGAAAAAGCCACGCTGTTTAAGCCAGCTGTAGGTGCTCCAGTGTCTCTTGACCCAAAGAGCCCAGCAAACATGACTGCTATTGAGCTCCCTTTAAGGTGTCCAAATATGCAAACATCTTTCAAATGATGAAATTCAAATAAAAGAAGTGAATTTCTCATACTTAGAAGCTTCATTAACTTATTACTCTGAATATTTGAAGTGTAAGGAATAAGCAAAACCATAATGTATTAGCTTTCTTATATTGCTTAAGAAACTCAAAGCCTGGTAGACCTATAAAACTCACTTACAGATGTTGCCAGAAAAGGGCATATCTGGGTGTATTATCCAAATTTAGACATTTAAATGCCATATTGTAGGGTTATGATGCTGTGATTTGGTCACCTGAGTGAGAGATTTACCTGTCCTACTGACACATTCCAGCTTGAAAACTAAGACCACAGAATAAATCCTGAGGCTGTTGAAGTCAATGCACAAATTTGCATTGTTTCCAAAAGGATAGGATCTAGCACACTGCAAAATCACTGTAGAGAAACAAGTTACAAAAGCTACTCTTCATTTGGCTTCAAACCACTGCATAATGACACAAAATTTTAGTATTCCTTTGTTGAGCAAATGAATATCCTATTATTTTAAAATAAGCTCCAGCCTATCCTTAATATACCCTACTACTCCATGAAAGAGTTTGTCAGTTTGAAGAAAAATATTGTCCTTGCTTTTGTACAATTGGTTTTAATACTGTGTTAAGCTGTTAAAAAAAAAAGTCATAATAACCTTCCTTAGGTTCTCCTGGTGGCATTGCCACCACTGAGCTATTATGTAAATTATTGCAATCTGGTTAGCTCCTTCCGTCTCTTTTCTTAACAAAAGGGGTCTGCAAGTGCTAATCAAAATGTTGCAATTTACATATTAATGAAGTTTTCATAATGGCATTTGCTTCATATGTAATATGAATGGTATGGAGACTTTTCACTCTTCTTTAGAGCCACCACTACATTTTGATTTCCTGAAGTAGCTGAGGTACACTTGAAAACAAACTGTAAGTGCATCACAGTGTATCTCTTTATATATATCAATATTTCTACATGTCTTTGATATCAGAATTATACACTCCAATGTTTGAATCTTAAACATAGCATCACTTGTGCCTGTGAACAATTATTTACTCACAATCCCTCGAATGCTGCTGTTGCAATCATTCTGCAAAATGCTAAAGGCACATTTTTCTGCTGAGACTGCTGAGCACAAATAAGTAGTGAATCTTTTTTTTTTTTGTTTAAAAAAAAAAACCAGCATAAAGAGGAAGAGGGGGATGGAGAGAGGCAGAGAAAGATAAAGTTTTAAAAATACCACAGCCCACTTCTAAGAAAAGTTGAAAGGTAAAACATTGCCCTGCCAGGACAAATGTCACATTGAAAAAGCTGGGTGGGAAAGCACATTGAGTTTCTATTTTCCATTCTGTTTTCTGCTTTGCTGCTATTTTTAAGTATGGCAACCACAAAAACTGTGCTCAGTATTAGATGTTTAAAGCTTTCTAATCAAAGATCTGGGATCACATCTATCTGTGAATCAATACAGAGGACTGTATCGATCTCCACTTTCAGTTGAACAGCCAGATGTGAACAGTGTTATGTCCCTTAAATTCCTCATGTAAATTTTTAGGGAATTCCAAACAATATGCAGTATTCCAAGTGACAAATTGTCATTCATATTCAAATTGAATATCCAATTCCTTCTTTTTATATCTTTCAGTCATGGGATCTTGTTCTTTACCAAATTTTTTCTCCCCGCTGAAAAAAGGAGATGAAGTTAAATATCGGTTTGTTAAACTAAATGGACCATGTAGAATCTCTCAAAACAATCAATTTTCTTTAACTATTTTCTTTGTTCTTATTTGAACCTTTTCCAATGTTTAACTATTTTCTTCGGGATTGTACTGTAAACTTGAGTATTCTAGAAATGTTTATTCTCGGTGAGAGAAAAACCATAGTCATCATCAGTTCCCTATGTTTCTGCTCTAAACGATCCCATTTTTTGGCTAGAATTTTAACTGGGAACTCATTTTCAATGGCACAGACACCATGATTTATCTTACTGAATTTGTAACTCTGAGACTTTTTTTTAGGGTGCTCTCAACACTTCAAGATAAAAGATTCTTTGTCTTTATGAAATCTGATATTGGATTACTTCCATGCTCAATGAAAAGTATTTTGAGCTTTAAACTTTACGTGGCTTTAAGACTCCATCAAAACACAGAGTTACCTGGGTTTTGATAAAACAGCTTAAATGTAATTGATAGGTGTTTACAGTGCTTTACTGATATCCTCTGCTGGAGCACGAGTCAGTGTTTGTCTAAGAACACTGACCCAGGAGCTTACAAAAAAGTTCTCTCCACCTTTTCAGAAACAAAAAGATGAGAAAATAAAGTTTTGTACAGAATTTCACTGGTTCTCTCCACTTACTTGTTCAAACCAAATTTGTCCTTTAAATTCTAATCTGAAGCCAGTGGAGCCCATATTAAGTAGGTTCTAATGGAAGATGTTTTCAATAATTGAAAAAGAAACCCTAGTAATGGTTGTATCTGAAGCTTCATGACAAATACTTCAAAAGCAGATTGAAGACGTGTAGGAGTTGCAAAATGATATTAAGAAAAGGATAATTTACACTGAATTTCAGGAATGCACTTGAGAAAAAGATTGATTCAGTTACAGAGAATATTCCCAGGGGTGTTGATAAGTGTTTCATGGCTTCGCATATTTAGAAGCAGTGCTAAAGAAAAAATATCTTTTATTTTTATATTAGTTTAAAGCATTTGAAACTGAAGAGATATTAATTTTTACTTTTTACTCTTCTTTTTTGAAAATGACACATGATCAATATTTTTAATTTACTGAAATAGCTAGTGTTTGAAAAATGATACATTTCAATAACTGTTGCAACCATACTTTCACTAAGCAGATCAGAATTAATCCAAAAAGGGCACAGAAAATAGTCAGTCAAAATGTAATAATAAGAATTTAATTCCATATTTTTAGAAGTGCATTTTTTCCACCAGAAAACCTGGCATGGATGAAAATGTAGAACACGTATTCAGGATGCTTTGGAGATCATGCCTGCTCTTTGCATCTCCTATCCTATTCTCAGTGTTTTATTCCCTAGAAGGAGAGGCAGGGACAATGTACAATGCCAGCCATCATGTCCATGTCTTATATTGTCCTGCAGGGGAAAGATGGAAAGTTTTTTGCATAGGGTTCTCCTTACCAAGACAACTTACGACCCAATAAGAGACAGACAATCCTTTTAGCCATGTGAACTTCTTACTAAAAACATATGATTGAGGTCCATTTATCACATCCCACATACCTGAGAGACCAGAGATGATCTCTGAGAGCAAAAGATGCAGGTTGGCCATCCTGACCTAACTCCACACCATCATTTAAAACAGGAAATAACCAATATAATATAACACATATGTTGCAAGGAACATCTGGTAACAGATAAGGAGGAAAACACTGGAAACACCACTTTGAAACCTGGTTTTTTTCTCCATAGAGCCTATAGGAGATGCATTCCAACCTTTATTAATACATTTGGTATCTTTTTCAATACAGCCCAACTGGAACAAGGGTTTGCATGAATGCTGTGAAACAAAGAACTAACCTGCTAAAGTAGATGTTACTCTGATTCCGTGACAGTGGTGAAAGTATTATTCTCAAATACTGAATGGCTCAGTTTTGAGGCACATCAATAATCTTTTGCAGTTCTTTGCTATTCCAAAAGGCATGACACATATTCAAAATCTTGGAAAATAAATTAAAACCTCACTTACTTGGAAGGACAAGGAAACATCAAACACAACAGTTTATAGGTGCCTGGAGAAACAAAATATAGTGCTTTGTGGAGAGTTCTCAATTCCTAAAGAGAACAAATTCACTGATCCACATAGTCTCTTTTACTTCTCATCCCAGATCAAATGGACCAACAGGGTTCTTTGCACAGACACTCAAAAAGACTTTACAGGCAAAATGATTTTGAACCCAGCAAAACTGCCTTGCAGAATTTTCTATTTTCGTACAGATCTGCACTACATTCTGCCTTTCAGAAAACTCCAGCAGAGTTCCTCCTATAACATCATCTATCTATCAGATTTGACCTGCTTAGAACAGATTCAGCAAAGAAGTGGAAGCAGAGAAGCAAAAGGTTTTAAAGCATTCCCTGGGAAATACATTCTACCAGGCATCAGCATGAAATTACAGGGGAGGAAGGAAATGGGAGAGAAGCATATTTCTAGGCAGGTGTTGCATCTGTGACATGCCTGGTCGAGGTGTGGAAGAGAACAATAAAGATCCATGCTGGCTAGTTGTTAACCCAAGAAAGGCTCAAATAATTCAAGCACTCCATTTGTGTGAGTATTGTAAAGATTAAAAGGTGTATGGTAGAGAAATGGTAAAAGTGACAGGGAAGAGACAGAACAGTGGGGTATGGTGGAGAACCTGGGTCTGTAATGGTGAGAGGACCCTGGCTGGTGAAAGCAAAAACCTTTGTCAGGAACTAATGAACCTCTCTGCACTTAGGAATTACAGGATATTATAGTACATGTAACCAGTTCTGTAAAGAGCTGCAAGGGAAGATAACACAAACCTGGACCGCCTGTGTTGATAATTTTCCTCACCATGGGAAATTTATTCCCCACTAAGTGTGGAAACGTATCTAGTACTAAATCCACCTCTGGAACACGAATTTAAAACTTCCTAATAAACATATTGCTTACTTCTGTTATCCACCCTTCTTATCCCATAAAGATAAATAAGTGATTTGAAACTAGGTGCCATGGAGTGGAAATTAGTCCTATGTACCTCTCTGCTTTTACTTGTAATGAAAGACAATTCTGTTTCAATAAAATTAAGTTTGGAGTCCAGCCAGAAACTTTTTCTGTACTGTAATTTCATTTAATTTAAGAGAAGGGTGTTTCTAGTTATAGCTTTCCAGCCAGGAACACAAGGAAGAAAACATGTCGTTGACTGACACTTAGAAGTGACAGATGTCATTGTTCTGGAAATACTAGGATAGAGAATAAACTTGGGGTGAGCAGCACTGGTAATGTATTGCTATACTCTCCTTGTAAATCAACAGAAGTCCTCATGTTTTCACATTTTAAAAATTGGCATGTCTAATTTATGAGCAATGAGGAATTATGGAGCAAAACGCCGGTGAGCAAAAGGTGATGTTTGGAATCTATGATAAGAATTTGAAAAAGGCAATTTACCTGGAACCCTGAATGAATAGGTTCAATTTAGAGTGTTTGTCTACTGTATCCTTATCCCAGCTTTACCTGGGAGATACAGCCCTCTGACTTGGCTCTACATTTCAAATATATAAGCAAGCAGAAAAGTATTTTGGGTCCATATGTCTGGAGACCAGTTGCTGTCCAAAACAATCACTTTCCCCCTTTTTCTAACACTTACTTCCCAAGTAAAGCTAAAAAGCCTATTTCAAGTCTCCTCACACCAGCTGTTAACAGAAATATCTTGCTTTCCTATGGTATTTCTGTTGGAAACAATTGCCAAGGTGTCCAGACTGTTGAATCACGGGGAAGTTGAGATTTAACCTTGGCAGAAGGCCTTGTGATTGACATTTCCATTGCCTGAGTTTGTCCAAGTCATTTCAAGAGCCAACTAGATTTCATTTTGCCTTATCTGTGGGTTATCATTCTTACAAGAATCATCTCATTCTGGCAGGATCTTGATTTAAGGCTTTAAAAGTCAGCTAGGCTCAAACTGATTTTGCAAGGTCACAAACACTGCAGGTTCACTCCATAATATGGAATTAGAAGATTGAGTGCCGGTCCTTTCAAGGTCCTAGCAACAGTTAGATGTGCCTCACAGTCTCATTCTCAATTAGGCAATTTTTAAGGCTGTCAGCAGCTCACAGTTTTATCTCATGTTTCTCACCTCCATAATTTTTCCAGGTGCACAATCCTGACAAAAATTTGCTTCCCTTCCATTTGCAAGCTGCGTGGAGTGCCATCCTTTGTGTTATATTTAGATAAGTACATAGTCCAAATTTCACCCTATCAAATAAAATTTCCCTTCCCAAAAAATGTCTGCTGCTGTAATTGCCTGTCTCACCATGGGGGCACAGAAAATGGAATGCCTGCTTGCACCACACGTATGAAGGATCATCCATGCAAAATTATTACCATGTTTGATTTAATCGCCAATTGTTTTATTAATTGACAATAATTAGTTATTGTGAAATATATCGCTGCTTTTTACACTAAGCCATTCCACAGGGAAACAAAATAAGCATGGAACTGTTGGTAAGTAATGGAGGGACATAGCTGTAATGGGTTTACTGTGAAAACACTGGGAGTTAAGTTGCAGGTTTTACCACTCAATAAACCCCTTTGGCTAATCATTTTTTTATTAAGTTCTTTTCAAGATGGTAGCTCACACAAAATCCTAGGCAAGCAGTCATCATACATGTGTGAACTGACTCTGGAATGCAGAAGTCCCACTGTGAGTGCAGTTCAGAACTGACGCAGACTGCATGCATATGAGCAATAAATGTGATTAGGGGGTCCTGGAGTGAACTTCTCGTAGGTTAGTCTGTCCACATCAGATCAATTATATGGAGCAGGCACTGCATAGCTAATCAGTTCTGGACATGTGAAACACTGCTAATATGTCATATGCTATGTGAGAAACTTTTCTGAGACAAAAATCAGAGAGCCTTTTACTTAATAAAGTTTTGGTGTTTTGGTTGGTTTTGTTTGGTCTTTTTTTTAAATTTTGAGTATTGACAGCAAACTTTAGTTGGGTGTTTCATGTCGACATACAGCTCTGTATACTTGAAATATGTTACAGGAGGTAATGCCATTTACAGTGGGGGGGAAAGCCCAGTCCTATCAAATCTTAAATTTTGAGGAAGAAGCTACCAGTTATTTTTAAATGTCTTTGTTTATCTTTGCCATTGCTAATTTTTATTGCTTGATATCTCCTCTTTTAGTTGTTCTACAAAGTAATTGCTACATGCAACATTCTCATTAAGACCAAAAGAAAAGAAACTGCAAGGAAATGTTTTAAAATTGCTTCAGAACCTGGAAAGAATGAGACAAATGTATATAATATAAAATACTAAAAAGATGCTTTTTAACCAAAGCACTCAACAAGCTACATAAAGTTTTATTTTGATGATGATTGCAAAACAGCACAATAATTACTACTACTTGTTAATATTTGCATTGCAGTAAAAGCAACAACAGAAAGTCACAAATCCTTTCCCACACAGCTTTGGTCCCAGTGCAGCCATGAACTTAAATAAATATAAAACTTCAGGTAAACCTACTGAATTCAAAATGCAGTTCATGTGCTTCAACTTAAACGATGTGTTTAACGACTTTCCTTGGTCAGGAGCTTAAAACTTATGAATCTCTTTTTGGAGCTTTATAGCAGTATTCAGCTATAAGATGCTTTATCTAAAGAGGAATAAAAAGAGGAAGGTTCATTTATATTTTTCCTTCAATCTTTCCCAGTAAGAATAATTTCCATTCAGTTAGAAAATTGCTTCCTCCTAAAAAGCACAACACAAACACATATGTCAGGGGCTTCTATCGGATCATAAATATAACTATCCACAGTATAGCCACCCAGGCATAGTCCTGTTATTTATTACATACTATAAAGAACATCTTCTTCCCATCATTTTGAATTATCCTTGATGTTGTTCTCTGTACCTTCAGCAGGGCACTACTCTTTGTTAGAAAAGGTCACTGAAACCGAACATGGTGAGCAAGCTGAAACCTGGCCAGTAGCTTGTGTTCCAAACAATAGCATTTCAATTCCAGTTTCCCGATGGAGTTGCTTCTATAGCTTGCTTATCTTTTCCAGCGCCATTACCTGCAGTCAGAAATTCAAGGACCATCAGACAATAAAACCCCTTTTTTGTCACTTTTGTCTTCAATTTCCCATAGCTGTTACTATTTGTCATCCATTTCCTCTCACACGCAGGCAAGCGTTTTAGCCTACTTGTGGCAGCTTCAGAAACTGGGGCCAAAGGAGGATATCAAGGTCATATTCACCATTATGAAGTTTTCTGAAGAGGAAAAAATGCTGCTAATTAAAAATATTATTTTTGATGTTCTAACTAAATAAGTTAATTATATTTTCATCTGTTTGACCAATAACAGGATATCTTCTGATCCTGTTGTCAACCATTCTTTAAAATCTTCATTGTTTACAGATGTGCTCCCAGTAGCAAACTGTGCTAGCATGACCAGTGTTGCAGCTGGCAAGTGTTCATCAGTCACATGGAAGAAGAGGTAGCCCATACTAACAATACCCAGAGATGATAATTACTAGGTGAGGTTCAAGCTAGAGACACTGCATGGGAATACAATTGGTCAAATATCTGAAGCATTTTCACATCTCTCAGCAATATTCTCTACTTGGTTTTTTGATTAGTGTCACAAATCCTTTCAGTTCAGTGTGTGGCAGTCAATAATTCATACTCATGTCTAAAACACAACTATTTAAGGATTTTAGTCAGAGACTCGACCGACACTAGATGTAATGTGACAGGGTGAGGTACAGTGTCTAACTGGGTCATGAAGTTTTTGTAAGGAAGTTATTTATCATCATTAAAGGATTCTTCTATCCTCAGAAAGTATGAGTCAGTGTGTGCAAGCAGCTGGAGAAAGCTCAGGACAGGGAACTGGAAAAGCAAGTGAAACAATGAGCTCCACAGGTAAGCTACTGCTCAGTGCAGTCCTCAGTGGCAAAGCAAGGCTCCAATACTAAAAAAAATCGCTCTTGCAAGTGAAATCACTGACTCATTCATCTCCCTGCATTTCCAGAACTACCTCAATATGTCACTTGGGTTCCTGAACCATATTGCTTTCTCAAGCACAAAACCCAGTGCTGCATTCAGAAGAGCCACAATGTAAGAGGAATGGAACGAGGTATCAGGTAGAACAAATAAAGAGTAAGATATTTATATGAGTAACAAATAACTTGCTTATAGCCTACAAATGTGATTTTCCAGACACTATGGTGAGTATGTATAGAGCAATCTGCCTTCTACCTGGAAGAGTAACCCTGCCACTCTGCTCTGAGGTGACTATTGCATGTGTAGCAGTCCTTGACCAAGAATACTCTACACCTGTTGAACAGCAATACAATCAGTACTTTACAACTGTGTGAAAGAAAAAGTCTTCTGAAACCTCAGTACCATCCTGCTGCCTGGTGGACAGAGAAAACTCCCCTCCCAAGTCCAGTGTAAACTACAGCATCAGATGTTTAGGAAAATTTCTGAAGAGGAGGAAAGAAAAGAACTGAAAAAGAGAAATGCATCATAAAGCTGACTAAAAGTAAAATCTGTCTCAAAATCTGAATTATTTTGATGTATTTTTGGACACTTCCCCTTGGCTGGTCTTAATTATGGTCCTTCAGTAGTAACCCTTTGCCTGATATTTTCAAGAAACAATTTGAGCAATGTGAAAACCATGAAATCATCACCTTTGATGAAAAATAATTGACTGATAGCCTCAGTCCTGCTTTCAAAAGTGATGTGTAATATGGCAAAGCCAGAAGCAATGTGTTTCAGCAGCATCTGACATGAGGAGCTGAGCTGTAGCCATGCAGAGCCGCACAGGAGGGAGAGTGTCATCATTTAAATGCAGCCAGGAGCAGTGCTCACACTGATACCTGCAGGATCTGGGAGAGAATTGAAAGACTAAAAGTGAGAAACCTCGTGAGTTGAGATAAAGACACTTTAATAGGGAAAGAAAAAGCAATGCATGCAAGCAAAGCAAAACAAGGAATTAACTGACCATTTCCCATGGGCAGGCAGGTGTTTGTCCAACTCCAGGAAAGCTGGGCTCTGTCACACATAATGGTGACTTTTAGAAGACAAACACCATAACTCTGAACATTCCCCCCTTTCCTTCTTCTTCCTCCAGCCTTAGATGCTGAGCATGACACCATATGGTATGGGGTTGGGGTCAGTTGGGGGCAGCTGTGCTGGCTGTGTCCCCTTCCAGTTTCTTGTGCACCCCCAGCCCACAATTTGGTGGGATGGTGTGAGAAGTAGAAAGGGTCTTGTTGCTGTACAAAAACTGCTCAACAATAACAAAACCTCTGCACTACTAACACTGTTTTCAGCACAAACCCAAATCACAGCCCCGCACTAACCACTGTGAAGAACATCAACTCTACCCAGCAAAAACAAACACATTATCCACCCCTTACTCCATATCACCTGCATCATGATCAGGTCTCACACTCTTCAATACAATCTCATTAACCACCACCACCCTTCCCATGCTTTGATATCATACACAGATGTCATTCCCTTAGTCTGTGGAACATATCTACAAAATGTCCATAAAATGCCCATTGAGTTCATTTATGCATGACTTGGGGCTCCATCTGTTATGGTGGTGACTCAGGATCCCCAAAGGGGAGGCATTGTGTTGTGTGGAGTTATTGGGTACCAAAGCCAGCTCAGGTCAGGTCACTGCTGCACTGCAACTGCTTCTTGTAAGACTTGTTCTCTGCTGTCCAGGTGGTTCCTGCTACAGCAATTCCTATAACATGCAGCTCAAATCATGAATTATAACAATTTAAAGGTATACCCATGGCAATATCCACCCCTGGTCCTTTTGGAACAGGTTTTATATATTGCAATGAACTCCTGCCCTTGTTCTCAGCCTGACTGCAACAAAGGGTTCTTGTTATAGTAATTACAGCCACCACTATGAGTCTCCACGGGCTGCAGAGACTCATGGTCTTCACCACAGGTTGCAGGGGAATCTCACACTCACCCCTACTCCCATGGGATACAGTTCTGCATGAACTTCTCCAATGTGAGTCCATCTCATAGGCTGCAGTTCACAAACTCTGGAGTGGGTCTTTTCCACACAGTGGAGTCCCTTCAACTTAATTTCACACTGGAGTTCCAGCCTGTCCAGTACAACGGCATGGGAACAGCAGCGCTGCCCTGGACATTTGCCAGCCCAGGTGCATCCCCACTGTGGTTATCAAAACATTCCCAGGCACAGCAGAGTGAGGTGATCAGCAGCACAGCACTTCAGCAAGCAGAGAAAGTAAAGAGCAGCACTGATGAGCACTAGGCTCTAACACAGTCAGGCAAATGAGCAAGCACAGGAGCCATCCATTAACAGCTGAATGGCAATAACAGTTATAAATCCTATCAGGCATATTCCAAGCAAATCTGTCATTATCCTGAACCATTCAAGCCCCATGTTGGTAGCCATAAAGGACCATAGAGAGTAAGGTGATATCTCACCTCTCTGCCACAGACAGAACTCAGGAAGGGGCAAGCCCAAATGGTACATCTAGAAGCATCACCTCATGAAATGGTGGAAACAGGCTCAGTCTTCAAAGGAAAAGGATAAGAATATCTTTGCCTTCTTCACCGAGATGATTCCTTCGTGAAATTAATCACTGTCAAGGTGAAAATGGTATACGTTAAAAAATAAAATTATGTCCATTCTATATTGAATGCAGACAAGACTACATAATAAAAAAATGGGGGGTAAATGACAACTGAATTAAGCAATATCAAACTCTCATAAATTTATGTAACTTGTCTCTAAAGAAATTAGGTACCACAGCATGCTCCATCAATGACCCTGCACATTTTTGCTAATATTTTTCCATAATTGATGTCAAAGACCTATCTCAGACTAATGACATTATGTTTGCAAGTCTCTAGTTCTCTCATCAAGGAACTTGGAAAGTAATTTCCCAAAGACTTCATCTACTTCTTTCTTCATTTTCTTGAACTCTCATAGCTATGAATTATTTGCATTCTAGTAACTCTCTTTCCTCAGGACACTAGAAATTTTCCTTTATGATCAGGTCTACATCATGAAGACTATGGCCCTGAATCATTTAAGAATACAAACTTGTTCTCAACTTCAGAAGATACGCAGTCTTTTTGAAGCTGCTGGAAAAATTTATAATTTGAAGTAATACATGTGTTTTACAAGCCAAGGTCTGATTTTTTTCTCTCTTGGGCTGTACAAGTCAGCCAGTGGTAGGAGCACAGAAAAGAGAATTGGAAAATGGAAGGAAGGATGGAAGGAAGCCTGCTTGCAGCCCAGGCACACAGGTTGGGTTCCATATGACACAAATACGCATCTTCTCCCTTCCCTAGTGAGTGTGACCAGGTTATCACCTCCTCACATATCACAAACTATTCAACATGTTCCTGTTTTCTACAGGAACACTAGATCCCCTTCCTGCAAACAATTCCAGTTAGGTGGGAACCTGCCCAATGGCTGGCATCACTGTGGCTGTGAAAGTTGTTTGCTAGTGTGGAAAGGTTTGTAAAAAATTGAAAATTCATTCAGTGTAGTGTTAAGTGTTGATAATTGGTTTAATTAGGAAATGTAATCCTTACCCTGAGCAGTTTGTCATCTCCTGTCTTTTCTCAAAATCTGTTGTGGTTTTTCTTTTTTGGCTCCCCAGTCTCCATCTTAAGTAGATCATTTTCCCATTGTATTCTTCATTTATTGAAAATACAGCAGCAGAATCCTTTGTTAGTTGAAATACCCTTTAAAATTGAACATTCAGTACTGCTAATTACGTTCTTGACTTATTTATGCTTATTTAAGAGATTTCCCAATCCACCCTTCACTTTTTTTTTGTATATATTTTTAAAGAAGTCTTCTGTTTATAATTATTTTTACATTGCCACTTAAACAAACTTGCATCTGTTGCCTTTTATCCCTCTAGACTGAACCAGGATGGATTTTAATTGCATCACCAACTGTTTCTAAAACACTTCCTAGAGTTTCCACTAGACCCCCTCTGCATGATAAAGTCTTGACCAATACAATAATAACCAAAACCTGTTGGGCCATTTCATGTTTTCTCCAAGTCAACTTTCCTGTGGTCCAGAATGTTCACTTTGCTTCCACCAGCCCCCAAGAATATCTTGAAGTCATGATGTTGTAATGTCTGGGCGTTTCTTTGCTTCAGTCCTATTAATCATCTTTGATATCTTTCCTAGGACTTGGTCCAAAATAGCCTCTAACCATCTGAATACTTCAATAATCCATGGAAGAAAGCAATCCTGAAATACCTCTCAAAATGTGTTCCTCCTCTTCATTTCTGTATTGAGTGGCATCCAAATCAACATCTGAGTGATTAAAACTCTGCCAGGATCAAACATCCTGCCTTGTTATAGAAATCTCCAATGTATAAAAACATTTGCTGATTCTGTGTTATTTTGTTTTAACTACCCTAGAGATGTAAACTCTCTCTGCAGCATCCTAGAACCAACTTACCATTTCATGGCTCTAATTTCTACACAGATTTCTATGTCAGCCACAATATTTCTTTTCACAAATCAACGTTCTGCCTAGCAAGTTCACTTACCTACTGCTTTAATTTACTTAACCCTTTGGCAGATTCTGTACTCTTCATATTATAAGAGGTTTCTTTGCGAAATTATTTTTAAATGTATTCAAATTATAAAATTATATATACATATATAAAGTATAAAAAATATAAAAGCATAATATAAGTGCACAGAAAAACATTGGCAAGATGCATATACACAGCAGAAAAGAATTTGAATTACTGCTTCAGGATTTAATTTGAAAGCCATACTAAAGTCTCTCTGACTTCCTTAGTCGAATTACAGATTTTGTAGTCACAGACTCATGATTCTTCCTTGCTGTTGGTAGAAATGGATATCTGTTTAATCTTTCAAGTGGAAAATGGGTGTTGATAGATCAGACAGACAGAGAAACAGAGATCAGAAGACAGTTTAATTAGATTTTAGATCCCAGAGTCATTGAAAAATGGGGGTGCAGCTCTCAGGGTGCAATGCATGAGTGAGGATGTTGGGGTATGAAGAGAGAAAAATATCCCAGTCACTGAAGTAAGGCAGTAGCTGAGAGCTGTCTCCCGCAGCAGAAGAGCACAAAGACAGCTGGAATTGCAGGGAGGTTACCTGTATAAGTAGGATGAAAAGCCTGCACAAAATCAAGGGGCTTTTTGCAGGATTCAACACAAAATGTGGAAAATTTCAGAGGTCATTAAAAATACTTGGAGTTATGTACTCTGTGACTCCTGACCATATTCATGATTCTTCACTAAATTAATGTTTTTTCTTCTTTTACTTCACCTACCATCAGCAAAAAATAGAAAAATATTTATACTCCCTTCCATGGTTGCAGGTACAATTCTACACATGAATTTTTAAAATATTTCCAGTGGCATGTTTCCCATGGGCTATTCTAAACAGGTACAATTTGACACATGAATTTCTAAAATATTTCTGCTTGTATATTTGCCATGTGTTATTCATTTCAGAGATCACAACAGTCTGTAGCAGGTCCATCCTTCTCAGTCCATCCCCATACAGGCCGTTCTCTTAAGAGAGAGATGATGCTTGTGGGTCCCTTCCAGCTCAGAATATTCTGTGACCCTGTGACTCTGGATTTCTTTCAGCTCAGTAATCAACCTTCTCATTATCTTCACCAGCATTTGGCCTGTGCTGAATAATTGGTTTCCAACTAATCTTATGGTTCTCTCTTAAATGAGTATCCAAAAGCAAATAAGTTAACCCCATTCTGGCAGAACTTCCACAGTGTCCATCTACCTACAAATGGCTACAAAATCTTCAGCCACTTAGACAGTGAAGTTTTTTATACAATTTTTCTAACTGATGTCTTAGAATCCAGCGATAGCGATGAATTTGGAAAGAAAACTTCAACTGAGTTCTGAATTTCGGGGAATTATGAGATCATTTACATCAAGGCCCAGATGTTACAGACTGATGGCACTACCTTATATTTTAAAACTCTAAAATTCCCATGTGTTCAAAGGGATAAGAATAGCTTGGAAATACACTGGGAGAATTTCATCATTGGGAACCCCTTACTTGGGAAATCCCAGGCAGGGTAGGGTGAATATATGGAATACCTTTGCATTCCTCTGTAATGGATTAAATTGGAGTACAGAAAACCTGGGGAAAGATTTAAAACTGTGGTTCTTGAGGAACTAGGTCTTGCCCAAAGCATATTGTCCTGAGCCTGCTGTCCAGCTACACAGGGCACATCTGAGACTTCGAGCTGCCCTCAACTGTGAGGATGCCAGACCAGCATTAGTACAAACAGAGAAGAATCATAAATGCACTCACTTACTTCTTTGAACACAAACTTGTTCACAATGAGCACCAAAACCAATTTGGTGTCTTTACAATGAACTCGGTTCTTCTAATGCAGGCACAGAGGCACAGCAGAATCTGGAGAGGAGCACCAGAGGCCAGATGGACAGGCAACCTTTTTTTTCCTGTTCCAGAGCTTGACCATCCATACTCTATCACAGCTCCTCCATCACACCTCATCACATTATTTTGGTTTTATCAACCAGAATGTTGATAGTAGTTTCGAATACACTGGGGAAAAAAGAAAAAAGATGCTGATAAATGTCTTAAATATAAACATCTTCCATGGAGCTTAATTCACTTTTTCCAGGGAAAAAAAAAAAAAAAGAAATAAAAGCTGAAAAAAGCAGACAGAAAAAAAATAAAAGACTGAACTTTGCCTTTAATCCACTCTAGTTAAATCAACTACATTTGTCAGGTGCTAAAAACAAATGCTAGGTAGTGAGGGAGAGTCATCAAGACTCCTTTTTCTTTTTTATCACTGGCCTTTGTTCACATCATGATTGCGGTGTAGACATGACCATGGAGCTCTCAGTTTGCAGATGCCCTGAAAATGGCATTAATGGTCCACATTGTTCTTTTACCTATGCTGGAAAATTATCCACATCCAGTAGATGAAAACTTACAATACCAAAATATTACTGTCTTTGAATCTCTCATTTTCATAGTAATTTTAATTCAGTGTATACACTGGGGTTAGGGATACAGGCAAGAGGGTGTTGCTCTGCTTTTATATTCATTCAAATAACTGCATGTTTTTTGATGTTAATATTCAGGCCACCTCATGGCATTTACCTTGATTTTTTTAAAATTGACCAGAAAAAAAATCCTCTTTGTAGCCTTTTGACTGGGTCTTCTCTGTAAAATATAGACACTGGGAAAAATATTTCCCACATTATGCCCCTGTAATTGTTATAGCTCTATTATTGCAAAGGATGGAAGGCACCTGTCTACCTTTGATGAAAAAAAAGGAAGGAGTAAAAGAGGAAGAAGGACATCTGGATTACCTTCCCATTGTACAGTATTAAGGTTTGAAAGCCTTGTTATTTCAGCAAAGCTTATTTAATTCTCAGTTTTCCCAGAACAGGACAACAGAGTCCAGAGAAGTGGCAGATACAGGAGGTCCCTACTCATTTTCAGCACTCTTAGTGATAAGGCTTAGCAAAAGTCTTTCTGAGATGATTAATGACAGGTTTGACTCTGGGAGGTAATTATAGGTTTTGACAAGAAGTTTGAGACTTTGGGGATGAAAGTGACTGTGAAGGTTTCACTGAGAAAACCAACCCCTGACAGGCACAACATGCTCATTACAGAAATTTTGAAAAAGCACAGAGATCTATAAAATAAGCTAGATACAGAAGAACACACTTTTATTAACCCCACTGCTGCTGATGGCATATGCATCCTCTTTGTTGTTTGGGGACTAATGTGATTTGTAACCTCGGTAACTGCAGACTTCTGAAGACACAGAGGTTCATTTGCTTCTGAACTCCCTCCCATCCTCCCTCCTTCACCCTTTTTCCTTTGAGGGTTAGGCAAGGGGAGTGGAGGGAGGGAATATCAGATAAATAAATTATGACTGATCAGAAAGTCATTCCCATAATGCAGCTAGTTTATTTGCTGCTAACATTTTTTTTTAATTGTTTGGGTTTCAGCGGTGCTATGAATAAAGAAAATATAGAAGTGTCATGTGCACATCAGATTCTCAGAATACTTATTTTCAGTATTCTGAAATGCAATGTCTGAGAACTGGAGCAAAACCTAATTAAAAGGGCTTCCTCCAAGGAGAAGGTCCTTAAAGACAGCAGGGCTTCTAGTAGGAGCTCTTAGTGTCTGCAAGTGTTTTAGGTGCTTCAGAACATGCAGAACAGCTCCTTCAACTACTGTGGGGACTGACCATCGTGTTACAACTCAAAAATACACTGACCTGGGTTTTACTACAGATTTTCTGACTTCCCAGCCCTCTTTGTGATGGAGTGGGAGCAGCCTGCATCACACAGCAGAGAACAGAGCTCTAATGTCAATTCAGAACAGAACTCTTCCCCAAAGAAATATTTTTTTTCTTGCAGTGAATAAGAGAATCAAGCGTGAGAAGACTTATTGTCAAATCTAAATGTATTTATGATTCACACACTCCTTTATACATCTTGCCACTATCAGGTACAGACCTCATTTCAGTAGTACTGTCTGGCTCCTCTGTGCCTTTTTGTCAACATAAAGCAGCTGTAAACCTGCCTGCTCTGGCCAATTAAGTTGTTTTGTATTTCTGGAGTGGCACAAAGGAAAGCTACCCCTCCTCCTCAGTACGGTTTAATAAAACAGGGATATATGGGGCACACAGGAATCACAAAAGTCAGAGTGGAACAAGAGTCATGGGCCAGATTCTTGAGGTGCAATAAAACAGGGGCAATCCAAGGGAGAGACGGCAAATTATACTAGCTGGGATTCTGCCTCTGAGATTCCACAAACACTATTCTGTCAGAAAATAAAATGAAATTATTAGGCTGCCTGTTCCCAGCATTCCCAAAAATGCATCTTCTCAAACCATTTGTGGGAGTTTGTGAAAAAGGGGCATATTTCCAAATTAATTTTATGAGACCATTTGCATTACTTTGTATTAATTGTGAACAACTGCCCCAGTGCAGCAGAGGGTTATCAAGATGGCCTGGGAATCATCATGTACCAAGAGGATACACCCTGGATTGGGGAGTCAGCATGGGGCCATTTTGCTGAGTTTTGAGTTCAAATCAAATCAGAAATTTGGCCTGGACTTCAGACCTGCAACACGTAATTAAAACCTTAACAAGCAGAAGTGAGGTAAGTAGCAGAGCTGCCCCAGTGAGGCAATGGGAATTTTGCTTCTCCAGGCAGAACTGGGTCCTCATTGTAACTATCCAAACTCACATACTTCACTGCATTAAAAAAAGTCTGTGATGTAAAATACCTCACTGCATTGATCCATTCAACCTAAATTCAGATACCAGCAATGTATAAATTTCCCCTTAAGCTAATCACCATTGTGCTACTCTAGGATAAAAACTACCTTTGTCTAGAAATGCCTATTTCACTGGTGCCCTCTACATTTCAGTTAGATAAATCCTGGATTTGTCCTCCTGGTCTTCACCTGCAATCAGTGATGAGAGTGAGCAAGATGATCTAAAGAACAACCCAGAGTGTTTGTGATCTGAATTGTCCCTGTGTGGTTCCTGTCTCTCTCTCTGTATTGATTGAAAAGGGAACCAAAACTGGTGATTATCATGAAATAAACACTTTGAGAGTGAGGCTTACCTCTTGAGGCTCATGTAAAATTCTCAGTTAAGTGTCTGGAATTAGGTGGGAGGCATCTGGACCTTTCTGTCTAACAGGGATTTGTGGACTATACATTAATCTTAGATGTTAATTTAACAATTTGCCTTTATAGAAAACACATGAGGAACAAGAACAGACAAAGTACTGTAGCACTGGTTTTTGTGACTTACCTGTAACACTTAGTTTCACCTTCACTCCACAGTGGAAGAAGAAGCTACTGGAAGATCATACTCTCAGGACCAGGCAGGAGAACAACAAGAAAAGACATCCCACACCACACAGACCCTTATGAAGACTCAATGGTGAACTAAGTTAAAAACCTGAAAGGAAAAAATGTTTGAAATTTTAGAGAAAGTTATTTCATTCTGTATCTGCAGTAGCTTTTCTCAATTGACCAATATATTCTTTCAAAGCAACTTCAAAATTATGTATTTGAGACTTGGCAGAAACCAGCCTTTATGCCTGTATATAAAATGCTCATATAAGAATTGCTTGTATTCTCATCCATCCAGGGAACAAAGTACCGTGGGATTCATGAGGCCAATTGCACCTAATCAAGGATCAGATAAAAAGCATCCCATTTATTTCAGCAGAATTATAGTACATAGCTCCATTTTCAAATAATCACCGTGAAGACATAAAATAAAAATTCAAAAAGACATCTGTCAAATAAAATTTTAATAACATATGAATCAGAATAAGTTGTGGCCTATTGCTTGAATATTCCAACAGTAGAAAAGGAGGTTAAATTCAAATAAATTATTCATTGAGACTAGTTGCATATCTCTAGTATGTCTCCTTATAATTTAAACAAAAACAGGCATGGGCCACAAAATAAAATGAGATTTTTTTTAAATACTTCCTTGAATCTGGATGATGCAATTCCCTGTCTTATTCCAAAATAATTATTAAGCACATTGAAAAAATACTAATAATGCATAAAAAATATATTCAATTGGCAGACGGCAGATACATTATTTATTACTTCAAGTTATTGATGAGCTTTCATACCAACTCGTCATTCTGTTTTGCTCTGTCACTCATGAGCTATAAGATCATCAGTAACTCATAATAAATAATGTATCCGTAGCCAGTCCTTTGGGCAACTACCCTTATTTATCTAGATATATGCACACAGATATGCACTTCCTCACTAAAAAAAGTGGTCAGCACATTAAACATTGCTGATTTGCAGAGGTTTCAAACTTACAAGCAGAGCATTAAAACAAAGGATTTGGGATACTACAGGTTTCTTTGTCTATGTGTGTTTTTTCATGTTTCTAGAATGATATGCAAATACGGAAGGTTTTAAGGGTCTTTTCAAAGCGTATTTACGATAATTCAAAATCAGAATGAAACCTTATTTTAACAGATTTAATATAAGCAAAGGGGACAAAATTAATACAGAGATTGGTGTGACTTACTCCAATGAGATGTACACTGCCAAGTTTATGAATAATATTTGGTAAAGGTTAACATGGAAAATAAAGTCAAGATGTAAATTATTCTTATAAAAATGACAATTACACACATTGTTGAATTGAACAAATGATATTATTAAGAATAGATGGATTCTGATACAATAACATTTATAAGCAAATCTCTAATACTTTTTCATCTGTAGCTCAAATATTCTGGAATATTGCACTGAAATGATGACACAGAGTGATTACTAATGAAAATGCTCTTTGTTTTGACCTGCATGATATTTCAAAATTATACACAATGAAGTTAATAACTCTTTTTTCAACTAATGAAGTAAGAATTAGGTTGGTTCATGTCGACTATACAATAGTATTCGAAATGGTTAACCTGTTAACCTGAGTTACAATTTGCATTTTCAAAAAGCAGCTGGAAGATACATTTTCTACACGCTTTGTCTTTGGGGAAAAAAATTGCTGGGGCCAGGTGCTAGAGTCTCCGACTCTATTTGCTGTGTACTGGAATACGTATTTTTCTATTGTTCCATCTACCTTGGTTTATAACTTACTATGCACAATCAGGGTTTCTAAATGACTGAGAAGAAAATATACGTATACTAGCTACATAACCCAGATGAATTGATTAAATGTATAAGTAGGATGAACATGAACCATCGGTGCATTTCTTATTTAAAAAAAAGCTGATATGATTGTATAACAATGTAAGCCAAATATTTCCATAGGGAGATGCAACATTAACTCTATTGTATAAGGTTTTGACAGCAATTTATGTAGAATATTATGGGGATACTTTGTGTAGTTCATGTACATTCAAGGAGACAGCTTCAAACTGGGACAGAAAGAAGAACATTGTCTAGATTAATATGAGGACTGATAGAGATTCCTTTGTTCTGCTCAGAGAAAAAAAAGTTCTGTTCATGTAAGTAGATATGTATATTTTGCAAATGTGTGTATGTGTCTGTGTGTGTTATGGGAAGACAGAGATAAACATTCAAAAGAAAAACCATTTACACTAAATGACAGTGTAGTCTTTGGCACATGAACAAAGAGGAGGAAAACATGTCCAGAAATAAGTTTGCACAGAAAATTAGGAGATTTCCAGGGAAGTGAAGTTTTAAAGCACATTTCTAGTAGGAGTATTAGGCAGCACAAGGAGCCTGACTGAAAAGGGAATTCAGCAAACCTGTGAATGTCATTAGATAACACAAGGCAGACTGTGGCTGCCCCTGACAACCCCAGGAGCCTTTCCTATGCTCTTACAGACCACCATATGACTGCTCCTGAATAAAGGCTAGCACAATTACATACAGAACCACAAGGTCTCATCTCTCAGTGGTCAGAAGAAAAAAAGAAATAATTAAAAGAAGTGCCTAATCACAGTGAAGCAAACAAACTCTCCCAACCCCACCAGCTCTCAGCTGCTTTCTTGGTGCCCAGTACTAAGCCATATGGCTGGAGTCTTATCTTAGCAAGGCACAAAGAGCTGCACTACCAATTTAATCTATTTGTATAGCACCTCTCATCGCAACTGAGAGGTGAGAGGCTGCTCAAGAAGTAACAAATACATATGGCTTTTACATATTAAAAGAGGTACTTATTGAATCAACAGTGACTCACATCAACTGAAGTCAGTAGGTACGGTAGCTGAATACACAGAAATAAAGAGATGCCATTGCCAAAAGCCCTCAGTGCTTCCCACTGACTTCAAAGACCCGTGTTAGGAGAAGGTCCAAATTAATTTTGTACGTGTTATTAAAGTTTTCCATCATCCAAGGCAGAGATATGCTGAGGCCTCAGGGCTGCAGTGAGCTCTGTGGCAGAATGTGTTCACAGACAGGCTGGGAGGGATCTGAGCACCCTGATCCAGCTGTACCCAATGGAGGCCTTTGCTCAGCTGCCACGTAAGGCTCAGAGGCTGTCACATGCTGGAAATCAGAAACCAACCTCAGCCTCAGCAAAGTGTAGCAACTCAGTCCCCACATATGGACTCACTTCACAGGGTGTGCACAAAGCAACCAATTACAGCAGCAAGCCAGCAAAGTGTCTGAGCTTTTTTTTTTTTCTTTTCATAAGAATGAAACGAACTAGTTCAATCCCCCACAGAATCTCATTCTTCTCCTTTTTAAAGCTAACATCTGCTGTCATATCCCAAATAGCACGCCAGAAAGCAGCAGCCCGGAATTTCTCAAATGTGTAAATTTTTCATATTGCACTGAGACTGCAACAGCCTCACCTAACCAACTGGATCTATCTGTCACCTGCCAAGCAGCACTTGCAATTTGTTTACAGCCAACTGCAAGGACATATATAAACTCCTCCAGATGAGGAAGATGTTGAATTTACACAGACAAGTGACAAACGAGCTTGGAATGAGAATGCATACAAGAATAGCCCACAGTATGCCATTATATCATGACATAAATATATGACAACTGCTCTAATCAATGCCCATGGCAAATGTTTCCGAGTGCTACCACCACTAAAGTAATTTCTCTGTGTCGCAGTTTTTCCCTTATTTTCTTTTTCCCTCGGATAAGACATTCATTCTAAAGTAATAATGAGTAAAAGAAGACACCTATTAAAATTAGTAGATCATACTGTATTGGGTTTTGGGACAACAGTCTGATAACTGCAGTTAATGCATCTCATTTCTTGAAGAGCAGTGTCCAGACACCAGTAATATGCTCCACTAGAAATATATACACACCCTGTGGTAAGTTACAAGAAGAGATAAACTAAACTGTAAGCTCACTATGTCTATCATTACATCTAGACTCCAATTATAATAAGCATAATAGCCCATCATATGTATCTGGAGAACAAAACAAAACAAAGCTTTCAGCATATATGATCAGCAGTCTTTCATAAAAGGAGTAGGCTCTGCACAAGCATTAGCATGGGATTCAGATTTCCTTCTGTCAAATGGCATTTCCAGCTCTTTCAAAGCTTGAAAATCATGCCTCTGTAGAGAAACAAAACATAAATCCTCTGGGCACAAGTGAAATCCTCTCTGATCCCTCAATATGAGGCTTACATTGCAGGAGGTGTTTCATAGATCTCAGGCTAATCCTCTGGAAGTGAAGGACCATTTTTGGAGACGAGGAGAAAGTGT
The DNA here is from genome assembly GCF_025592945.1 of Manacus candei. Taxonomy (NCBI): domain Eukaryota; kingdom Metazoa; phylum Chordata; class Aves; order Passeriformes; family Pipridae; genus Manacus; species Manacus candei. Next base: position 72,486,348 of record NW_026138062.1, read on the forward strand.
CACCAACCATGGCAGTTTTCCCAATCTCTACAGATTGTTTTTGGAGGTAAGACAGGTCCTTGTTCCAACCTCTAACACCATTAGCAAGCGGTCTTTCTCTTTGAGAAGGGTAGACTGTAGCTAATAAAATCTCCTGTCTAAGCACACATAGCTCCAGAGTTTCAAAATAAGGATCCCACTTTTTCGGTTGAAGCCCATCCCTGGCACTGACTATTCATCTCTCTGCACTGTTTTAGTAGGAAGCTATAGTTTAGTTGAAGATGGTTGGAAAAGCAACACACCTTTGTTCACAACAAATATATAAACCAAATTTTTCTGCCAGAAAGAGCTGAAGCAGGAATCACTGCCCAAATGCAGGCCAACCAGTACTGGCTGAAATCTAATCAGTCATGACTGAATGAATTTTTTTGTTTTTGCTGTCAGATGAATCTAAAACATCAAATCAGGAAATGGAAAAGGCAGCAAGAAAATAATCTGTCAAAAACACAAGTGGTAAACCATGTAGAGCTCTAGATTATATATTTGTAAGAAATAATCAACTGTAAGCAAGAACAATGAAACTTAGATTTTAATCCTAAAGAATTCAGAAAACTGAGACTTTTTCTCTTTTTTTGATTTTTTTTTTATCAAAGGAGAACTCAGCAGGGAATGATCTGACTCCATCAACTGCTTCTATCTCTAATGAATATAATCCAGAGGACACCAATTTCAACAAAATATTTGGTTCAAAAGGGTTAATGTTTTCTTCCCTGTCAGTAGACATCATTGATTTTTGATGTCTCATGCAACTGCCTACTGAAGGCAAAGGAATAAAAGACCTAGATTTGTCCCCAAGTATCAAGACAGGACACCTTCTCTACGCCAAAGATATTACCAGCTGCTGCCTGGCCTTTCTATTCTCTATTTCTCTATTTTCTACATAGAAAAATAGTCAGGAAAGGTGCCTGGGAAGGTGACATGGCCCGTTTGGACCAAGTTCTGATTGTGGTTAACCAGAGGGATGGGACTTGATATTAAGCCTTGTTGTTTACTGTACATTCAGTAAATATCTGACTGTAGTTCAAGGCACACAGTATGCATTATTGTTTATTTGCAGTAAAGGGTGCAGTACTTTCAAATCCTAAACCAGTTACGGACGCAGAAAATGCAACAGAGTCATCACTTCTGCCACAAAAACAAACTTACAAATAAACAAACAAACAACCCCCCCAAACAACAACAAAAACCCCCCAACCAAGCAACAACAAAAACCAAAATAACAAAGAACCAACCAAACAAACAAACAACCCCCCCCCAAAAAACAACCCCCCCCCCCAACCAAACAACAACAAAAACCAAAATAACAAAGAACCAACCAACCAACCAAAACCCAACTAGAAGAGGGACAAGAGTGGTCTGAAGTTCTTTAAGAAAAAATAGGAATTGCACTAAGGAGAAAAAAGCTTCATTATGCCTTTATCCAATCCAGTGCATGAAGCAATTTTCAGCTCCAAGAGTAATACAATTTACATTTAGGCTTTCATAGCCCAGAAGAGCTGTCCCAGTTGCCAGGCTAAACCAGGGTAATTCAGGCAAGTAACCACTGTGCTATTTTAGATACCCTAGAGTATTACCTCCAGCCTTACCTCCAGCTGCCATGGATCTTCCCCAGTCCCACAGTACATTCTCTACCCTTGTGAAGGTGTCTGAGCTACCTAAGGGCTTCTATCTACATACTTAAATCTAGGCAGCTGAATCCCACCAAATATGCTTTCTCTGTTTTTGTGCTGGGTCAATAAAGAAGATTATAGTCCAGGCTCCTCAACGGCCCTGGGATGTGTTCTCTGCAAAGAGGATGGTTGCTCCAGCTTAACAACCCCACAGTGCAAAAAGTAGCATAAAGAGGTCATATCAAAGCTGAAAATTGGGCCAAAGAGAGTATATTTTCCTCTGGATGCACAGTTATAATTGCTATTATGTTTAGGGAATTGGGCTTGATCACTGAATGGAAAACACTTTGCAATTAAGAGGGTTGAAAGCATAACTAGATTTGAATAATTGATGTTAATTTCCATTTGCAGAGAAGACTATCATAATGTTGAATCCAAATGCCATGCAATCTTCTGGTCCATTCCCTCATTTCTTGATGCCATAAATTACAAGGTAATGCTAACTGGAGGGCCTTGTACAGAATTGCTATATGGATCACATCCCATTACATCCAAAATCAGGAAGAATCCGTGCTTGCATCACTCATGTTCATGAAGAAAGTTCCTTCCTTATTTGGCTATACAATTAACTTGAATGAAACTGAATGTAATGCCTTGAAAACAATACTAAATTAAATGGTAATGCAGTAATCCATCAATTACAACGGGGTAACTAATGGCTTGAAATAGCTTTGTACAAGAGTTTCTAGTTGGCTTAATAATATAATTAATACTATGTACTCACCATTAAAGTAGGAAATAAAATATTGTTTTAGTTAATCTCGTCTTGTCATTGACAGGCATGTGCAATGCAATCAAAATTAATATTCATTGTAATGTCGTGCCTTAATATGCAAGTATCTACAAAAAACCTAAACCCCAGAATTTACCAACTACTAAAACATAGTTTTAATATTGAACTTATTAAACATGGGATTGCTGTAAGCATCAGAAAAAGTGAACATAATTTTAATAACCTTATTCTGTCCTAAATAATAGTCACACTAGCTTTATACAGGTTAGAGAGGAAGGAGGATTTGAGTGATGCTGGGAGTTAACAACCTCAGTATTCAGTTGGTTCAAATCTTTTAGAGACACTACCAGAAGCACAGAAAATGGAAAAAAGATAAGTGCAAATTATCTGGCCAGCTGTGGTGAAAAGGAACAAAACAGAATCTATATTTGGAGAACTGAAGAGAAGCTCGCTCCTCTGCCTTCAGATGTTACACATGCAGATGATCAGTTACTTTAGATTTTCACACTTCCCACTGACATCAAACAAAGCTCGAGAACTGCAGGAATCCAAAGCCACATGCGTGTGTTTAACGCTCTTTCCGTGACAAGCATGCAAAGGGATGCACAGCAGGTATCACCCTTTCTAGTCTCCTCCATTAGACCCCAGATCTGAATTATGCCTCTCCTGGTTTATTTAATTTACAAAAGCAACCTGTTCCATTGCTGACACTTGTAAAGCAGCCACCAGTGCCACTGTACAGAGCAGAGCACTCATATTTACTTAGCAGATCCTGCAGCTTTACCACCTTTGCCACCAGCCAAGGGTGGGGCCTGGGAGCAGGAGGCTCAGGAGCACAGAGGGAGGATGAGCACCCTCTCCCACCTGGATCTCACCACAGGAACATGCTTGCAGGCCTTCAGGGAGGGAAGGGAGGCTTTTCCCCATTACTTTCCATTACTTTGTCTCTCTTGCAGAGCTGCTGTCTGGTGGCCAAAGCCGAGGGCGCAAGGGCTGCTCTCCAAGTGCTCCTGAGGCGCCACTGGTGCAGGGGCCAAAGCCAGAGGGTGAACAGATGAGCCCATCTCATGTCCCACTGCTAAAGCCATCCTGCTCAAGCGGTCCACAGATGGCAGAAGCCCCCACTGTTCACAGGGAAAGCCATTCCGAAGTGTGGGATGTGCACGTGCATGCTGGAACTCAAAAGCCTCGCAGCCTACTCCTTTGAACACCTTTAGATCAGACAGCTCTGCACATAAGGCTGTATTTCAACAGTTGTTTAACACTTCCTACACATCTACAACATAGCTAGAAAAAGGAATCCAAAGCTCTGATTTTCATGCTTTTTATGGAAAATCTACCCAAAAATCGTGGTTAGTATAAGATGTGAGCTGAGGACTCAGAGTTTTAAACACTGAATCTATAAACAGGAGGAAAAAATATACATGCAGACACATTCAATTCACTGTTCTGTGTTTGCAGTGGCCTTTGAAGCAGGTATAAAAAAACCCTTTATCACAATAGGGATTGCTCAGAGGCTCCCCAGGAGAAATGACTTGCTCCTACACGGCTCTGGACCAATGAACTGGAAAGCATAGATAAGGATATTGGCTCCTCCTTCTTTCACCTTTCCTTCTCCCAGGTTTTGTCTTGCCCAGTAGCTGAATAGATACAGTTGTTTCTGGGCTGTGGAAAAGCAAGGGAATGGTGGTTCTGCTTTGCTTCCTAATGCTTTCCCCTGACTCCAGCAAAACAGCCTGTGGGCAAATATATTCAAATAGACTGTTAGCACATGCTACAGAGGTCACTCACAGAGTAAAAAGCCATCTTGTATTATTTACAAGAAGTATTAGATAACATTTTGGCCACAGAGACACAAAGAAGCACTGTGAGCTCATTAAAGCTCTAAAGTGCATGTAAAGCAGAAGGGTGTCTTTTTAAGAGGTTATCAAAGGATCCCACATGTGTATCAAGTCATCTCCAACGGAAGCAAAAAAGAAATATGCCTGTTAACATTAATGGGAACTGCAGAGTAAGTAGAAAAGCATCCAGTCTGACTCTCTGAAACCCAGAGAATGAGTATTTCAGTAATGCTGAGATTTTAACAAGGGATTTAAAGGAATCTATACATTTAAAATAAGAAGCACACCCATTAGACGTCATGCCTAATAATTTGCAAACATTTAACATATCCATACAGATAGATTTTTTTGTCGTTGTTTGCACTTTAGAGGGGGGAGAGGTTGTGAGAAAAATCAGGTTTTCTTGCTGTGTTTGTTTTATGCCTGTTAGGGAAATGGAAATAAACAACACAGTATACCATAAAACCCAAGGGGTCAGTTGGAAAAAAGGTTAAAATAACTATATGGGACAGAGTCTTCGATGACCTTGTGCATCCTGTCCCTTAAATGTAAACACTGCCTTTCAAACCAACAGTATTTTGTATTTCATTAGTGCCTGAGGAAGAACAATAAAAATGCTGAAAGCATAAACATCAGGCTTCTGCGAGAGAGCTAGAATAAGCTAAAATTAAGAATATAACCTACCCAATTAAGGGCTTCTTTTGTGTTGAACTCATGCCTAAGCACTTTCAAATGTTGAAGGAGATGATTGTGAATATTTGTGGTTATACTTCTGTGTCACACAAGAGGAAAAACTGCATGAGAAGCTTGGGTTTGGGGGAGAACAAGCACAGAAAAAGGAGTGTTTGGGGGAGAACGAGCATAGAAAATAAAAGGGCAGAGAGATGGGCAGTGAAAGGGGTAAAAAAGAGATCAAGAGGAAGAGAAAAAGTAATTTTGAAGTAATTTGATTTTAAGGTAGGATGAGGGAATTGCTTAGGGTTTGGTTTTTTTAAATGTTTAGCTGTCTATAACTGTCCTAGGTGTCTCAATGTCTGGAAAAGATTTGAATTATTAAAGCATGAATAACTAGCAAAAAACCTCCTCATTAAATTATGACTGAATATGTTTTCATGCCCCTTAGCAGAAAAATCCTAGTTCTAAGAGAAATCTGATCAAGTGTAGAACAGTGTCACTCAGAAAACACAGCTCCTCTGCACTGCTTGGGATCTATGGATAGTGGGATCATGGATGTGAAGCTGGGAACAACCCGGTGTGACCACCTTCTCCTATAATTTATTGAGTGCTGTCATGGCATGTGGTACTGTGCAAACACTGCCCTAGGGTGTTTATCCTCTAAATCAGACACAGATAATAGAAGTCAGACACAAAATACCAGGGGAGAGTCCAAACCAGATGGAGACAATCCATTTTACATCAGACATGGATGTGACTTTCTCCTGGGCTGATTACTTCTTGTTAGAAGAGCGCTTTGCTCAAGGATTTAATTGAAAAGAGGCCGTCAGTGCTACCAAGACAAAGAGCTCCCTTGCAGGAGTGCAGGGTGAGTGCAACAACGGTAAATTAAGCCCAGGGAGATGGCTCGGGGACACCCTGTGACTAAGGACAGTTTAGCTGAGGTTCTGGATGCAGCACAGCCACGTCATGTAGTGCCACCCTGGAGTAATTACTACATTACAGAGTGGCTGTCCTGGATCTGCAGAACACAGACAGCACGCCACACCAGCCTGCTGCCTTGCTCAGAGCCAGCTTTTGTTTCTGTGCCTGCTCTTACACAGCACAGGCCTTATTTTACTCAAGAGAGAAGAAGAAAACTGAGTTACACTAGTGTAGTGTTTTGCCTGTGTCAGCTATTTAGACTGTAAGCTCTTCATGGGTCTGACCATGTTTATGTATAGGAGGAGGATGTCACAATCTGACATGTGCTGAATAATTCCAGACCATAAATTTTGGCAAACTTGCTGACATACCTTTAAAATAATCATAATAAATATCCCCCCGAAACAGAGCTATCAGGATCCTGAGGTCTGACAGCTGCATTTCCCAAGGCACCAAAAGTCTTCACCAAGACAGTAACACACTAAAATGAACTCCTGGGAGATTATTAAAGCACAGAAAGCCCAAGTGACTCAAATGAGAGTATTTCCCACAAAGCAACCACTCTGTCAGTGATCTTCCAGCCTTGATCTCAAGAGAAAAGGGTAAAACATTTCCAGACACGAACCTGGGAACTAAAACTTTTGAAAGTCTACTGTAAATTTCATAGCCCTCACAGTTATTAGTTAAAAATCTTTCTTGGTCTCATACTCACTTGCAGTCTTACAAATTTCTTCAAGTTCTGAACAATTCTCTTCTGTTCCTCCAGCTTATCACCCTTCCCCAGCACTGACACACCCTCTACTTCCACAGACCTACTACGGTTTGTCTCCTGGTCTAGCTGAGATTCAGCTAATTTAAGTCAGCTTATATTTGAATTTTCTATTTTGAACTTGAAATGTGTGCAAGAAAGTTTATCTCCTCTGATAACTGTACTATCAGTTCTAATAAAAGATGTTATCTGCCTCTGACTAAAAATTACTGGGCAGAAAGCTAACCTCCTTAAGAATTTCCAGAGCAAAACTTCATATTTACCCATTTTTTTCCATATATACCTTTATGAAAAACAAAATAAATACTATTTCAAACCTTTTGACTATGCAAACATTTCCTGTTACTGAACAGAGACAGTACTTTAGGCTCGATCTAGCACATGAAGAAATTTCAATTCCAGTATCATAAGGTCTCATCCTCTCTGATTAGCTCAGCTTTTTCTGCCAAGTCACATCTTTTCTGGTATACAGCAGTCACCCTTCTTATTCAAGAGCACAATGATTCCCCATAGGACTCATATCCAGCCATTAGGCACTAGAGGAGAAGTCACCAAAACAAAATTTATTTATTTGCTTCAATAATTGCTGCAAACTGGATTCTTTGAATCCTCATTCACATTCGGTCTGTTTTGCTCTGCAATTATTTTCACCGGGATGAATGGGGCACTTGAAACCTAATGCATGCCTCAGTGAGGGTAAGTATAGTGGAATCAGGCCACAATGATGGATAAAGTAAACACATTCTTTTGTTGCCACCCATCCTATTCTTAAAAACCTATTTAAAATAGCCACCAGACAAAGAAGTTGATGAAAAGACACAAATTCAGTTTAAGAATTCTAACCCAGATGGCCTTGAGAATTAATAGGCCATTCATGGAAAGAGAGCACCCTCAATAAAAACAACTATTTGTGTGAAAACCTCCCTTTATACCTTTAATTTTGGCAGGGCTTTTCCTCCTGAGCTTGTTTTGCATCCAGTCCACATGCACGTGCCTCGGTCCACATCCAGAAGGAAAGACAAACTATCTGTTGTACATACTAGCATAGACAAAATGAGTGAAAAATATTGCTGCAACTACAGGACACCAAAACTCAGTGACTAAAACTTCATGATGCATTTTGCTCAGTTGCATAACAACACCTAGATTACCACACTATTTAGAAATTACAGACTTCCAATATTTTGGAAGCAAGAGTGAGTGTATGTTATGCACAAAGAAAGCATTCAGGCATCTGTAAACCATAATATCAAACTTTGTACTTGCATATAGAAATAATTTCGATGCAATTTTCCCCCTTTACAATAAAGGGTAATTATAAAGCTTGCAAAATGATGCCATAATACTTTGGAAGATTGGGTGACTCACTCTTTGTTGCAGGGCAGCAAAGACTTTCTCTCTGTGGTGATATTTTCCTGAAAAAACCGTTCACCAGCTGCTCTCCACTATGTAATGATTGACAGTATCCACTCCAAAGACTCCTGAGCAACTGGCTACAAAAATATTTATTCTAACAATTTGCTATGCTTTATCCCTCCAGTGTCTTATTCTTTATCTGTCTGAAAAGCTCCTTAACTCATAAAAGTCTCTACAGCCTTGCTGTTAGTAGGATTTTGTTCAAGTTGCACTTTCTTTTTCTTGAGGAATGAGTGATATTATTTCTGGTAACTGCTACGACTTTCGTGACATACTTGAATTTTCTTAACATTTTTCTAGTTAATGCAGGCAAAAAAGACTAAGCATGGAATCATTTATGAAAGAAAAAAAAGAGACTTACTTAGTATAAAGCAAAGGCAAAATGAGTTGTGTTTTGACTCTTTTTTTTCCCCCATGTTGTTCTCTGTTTAAAAGCACTTGAATGCCTGAATATCTGAAAAGTCATTGTAGAACTGGGAAAAAATAAAGGGGGCCTGGGGAAGCATACTGAATCTGGAACTACAATTTCATCCAAAGAAAAGGCCCAACTTGACCAAGCAGGAAGTTATTCTGACTGAATCAACCAGGAACAGTTGATAGAAAGAACTCAGAAATCAAAGAAGTCAACCAAAACGCTTCAAGATGAGACATCTGATGAAAAGAATCTCATATGCTGTGCAAGGCTGGAGTCTGCAAAAGATTGCACAGGCTGCTGCAAAAGGAACATGCCAAGGCAATATCCCTTAGTGAGAAGAAAGAGCTGCATTAATTTTTTCAACAGAGAAGGAATTTGTTAAATGTACCAAGGGCAGAGTTCATGACCATTAAAGCAGATTATGCATGACATTCCTGAATAGGAATGAGAAAAGATAAAACTCAGAATAATCTCAAAGAAAAAACCATACTTTTGTGGGCTAAGAACATGGCAGTCCTTGGTCCACTACAATTTGCAAGGTGCGATAAAGCCACTGGAGAAATAATCTAACAGGCACAGAAAATATCTCAACAAATTATTAAAGGGATGTGAAGAACTAGGTGCTAAAGTCAATGGTCAAGTTCTCCTTGTTTTTGAAGCTTCAAGAAACAGAAAGCAAAGACAAAGATCAAAAGTCTCAGTGCCCTCCATAACCAGTAAAATGTGGGGAGTTTAATAAAATAAAATATATACATATATAAAAAACTTTTTTGTTATATACAATGATAACTGGCCAAGGGCAGACAACTGAAATTGATTTTTCTCCTGACACCTCCAGTGTCAGGAATGACCTCGGTAGCACAAAGTATGAAACCATGAGATATGAAATGAATTCTCCTGAAAAGGATAAGTCAGATGATTGCAATGCATTGGAAATAAAGATGTCTAAAAGGAAATCTGAAGTCTATTAGGGACTGAAACAAAAGAAAACAATAAAAAGAAGATTACAGAGTTCTATGTTCATCTCAAAAGTGCAGAAGATATCTTACAGCAAAAACTGAATCATGAATGGAGCTCTTTTGTTAGCAGAAAATTAGCAGGTCGTAGTTGACATTTTTATATTGGTTGTAAGAAAGTACATCCTTGTTCTAGGCTACTTAGACTCACTTCCTTCAGGCAGACCTACTAGACAATACTTCAGTTCAACAGTTATTTTTGCTACCCACTATCTCTGAAATAGTGGGTATGACTATGTAATTTTTAGAAAATTACATGTTTTCACATAAGCTGCTGAAAATCTAAATATGATACATGGAAAACCACTCTAAAGCCAGACTTTTCTCCATATTTAGCAGTGCTAGATTACAGTTTGGGACTAGTGTAATATAGATTGCAAGTTGATAACCTCTGGTTTGACAGAAATCATAAAATAAGAATTTCTGCACTTATGTGAGAAGCACTAGAGACTTCCAGATGTACAAGATCAAACTCTCACTGTGATTTGGAGGTGAGGAAACTTCCATTCATTCCCAAAAAAGACAGTTAGTAGTCATAAGGTCACGGACAGCGGTAGCATCTGGGAATTAGCACCGGAGGCCTGGTCTCACAAGATGCACTTGGAAAAAGCAAATATCCCTTTCCACAGTGGGAGATAATAGGGAAGACCAGAGCTGGTGTTCCCGCCATTCTGTTAGACACAACAGGCTGACAACTGCTTGGGCTTGGGGCTTGGAGAGACCAGAAAAATAGCACTGCTGGAGTCCATGGAGAAACACAGATGTCTCTGGAGCAACACGTGGCACTTCAGAGGCTACAGGGACGTTACTGCTTTGTAGGGGGGAACATGTCTGTGTAACCTCACCATCCTTTTTGCTGTCACTAGTTAACATCACTGTTTGGCTGTAGAAAGCAGGAATGGGAAGCTGTACCTGTAGGAAGTCGGTGCTGGCTGGGGATCTGAACTGCTGGGGCTGTTGTGCTGTTTGGAGTGTTAGATTACACAGCAGTGAGCAGCCAGGCTCTGCACAAAGCAAAAAACAACCCACCCCCTGATTCGGAGGGACTATTGTCCAGATGTGCCATTAGCAAAGGGGAGACAGCTCTGGGGACAATTTAGCTCATGAACAGCATATTGCTCCCATGAGGGGAAAGGGTCCATCCTGCTCCCGCTATTCCCCTTCCCCAGAGACCCATCCAGGTTTTTGTGGGGATTGCTCACTATCCTGTAGCCCCTTTAGAAAGATAGATGGGGGGTGGGGGTCTGAAGAAACCACGAGGTTAATTCCCAAGACAAGTTAAAGAGCAAGAGCCCAGGGCCATGATTACTAGGGGGAATAGGAAAGGTGGGAATGAGACCCCCACTCCCTTTCAGTAGCAACGAGCTATTAATTTGCCTCAGCCATGTCTTGTGGAACAACAGCCCACAATCAATCTCTGCTCAGCATTAACTGCAGCAGCAGAGCGTTTCTGACAGACTAAATGCACACAATAAATAGCAAGGAGAGATAGCAGGCGGTTTTGCTGTTCAGTTCTCCAGCCTTCAAGTTCTGGAAACGATAAAAACAAAAGTGTTGCCCCACCCTACTTCTGGAAAAAGGCCTCACATTCCTCTGACCAATGTAAATATACAAAATACTGAAATTTTTCACTGGAATGGAAGCAGAAGATACTAATTATTAAGCAGTTAGTATGATTGCCAGCTGAATCACATACACACAGCAGAGGACTTGCTGCATTTGTATGGGGTGAGGCAGACATTGCTCTGTAACAGGACTGAGCCTTGTGTCAAGTAATGCAGGATCCTTGTTACAGCTTCCAAACAGATGTCATTTTGTCATAGCTGCTGACATAATTTTGAAGATAAGAAGATTTGGAGATTTAGACTATGATGTTTTAAAGCTAAACACAGACAGGATTAAAGCTTTAAATTTAAACATAAGCTAGATACAGCCTTGCAACACAGGGTCATATCAAACACATCCCAAAAAACATTTCGAAAAAAAACCACCGTAAAATTTTTAACTTACTGCAGTTGTGGTACTAATGTTGCTTCAATTATTATTTTACCATCTCATACATTATTAACTACTCTTTTCGCAGAACAATGTAGCAAGAAAACCTGACCCAAGATTGCTGTTCTAGAAAGAAAAAAAAAAATAGAACTAATGAGGCTTGGTTTCCTTGGATTAAGTTTTGTTGACTTTCACGTCTAGGATGATGTAAACTCCAATGCAAGCTTTTCTCTATGAGTGGAACTGCTTAAATGAACATCTCCTGTGCGGATTCTCTGGTGTCTGGTAGGTATGAGCTCATGCTGTAGTATTTTTTTTTCAATCAAGGATATTACAGAGCTTCTCTTCTCCACCCAGCCTCGTATTTCCAAACAGCTCTGCAGCATTTATAACTTTCAAAATTATGTGCTGTGTTCAGTTTTGACTGAGTAATCCCAACGGGTTTGAGTCTGGTGTGAGAAAAGAGGCACAGGCTCATGTCTGAAGACACAATGATCACTTAACACTTCTTTGAATGGACGACTTTTAGTGGGTTTATATTTAAAAAGAGAAACACTACGTAATAGATGAAGATGCAGTAGGAATTTTTTCACAATCTCCAAGTTACTTTTAAGCTAACCAGCTTGGGTATGGGTACAGGTAGAGGTAAAATGTGGAGTTAAGTGCACAGACCAGGGAAACTAAAGGAAGGGTGGCCCACCTTGCTCTCTGGCCTGCTACAGCTGATGTACTGACACTCAGACCCTTTAGGCCAGTTCAAAGGTTAGATATATGTTCATTTCCAGGTAAGCTGAGCTTACACTTTGGAACACAACACAGTTTGTGTACACAAAGCTATATCCCGTTGTAGTCCTGATGTATATCACTATAAATGTAATCAAATAATTTCAGTGGAAGGAAACGGTACTTGCTTTGGGGAAATGAATCCAACTCAGGCATGAGAACATAAAGTCTTATTTTGAAAAGAATCTATTCTGTGATTCTGGGTCCAGGGAAAAGGAAGTACTAAATGCAGTTGTAAAAAGTTTTTAAATACAGTGTGAGGATTTTCTTTTACTGATTACATAATCTTAGTAATGAACTCTCATTCTGTCTAGTCATCTAGACTCTACATCAAACCAGCATTTGCTTTCTATTGAGGTTTGGTCATGCCCACATATACTATAGCAGATTTTAAATACATCAAACCATGCCCCAGACAAATAGTTTGGAACCAAATCGAAGTTTCACGTTTGAAAGAGTAAAAGAAGGACTCCCAGTGCGTGTGACAGTGACCGAGCCAGGTATTATGGGAACTTTCAAATAATTTACTAATATCTACTCAAACCTGTTCTGCTAGACACAGAATCACTATTGAAAAAAAATACTGCAAATGCTTGTCAGTGTTCATCACTTTTGATTCTTTAACAAGGCTTTCAAATGAAGACCTCACACAGTCATGCTAATGGCCTAAGCTGGTAAAAACAGTTTTATAAAATCCACAGTGAATAGGCTGAGCCCTCTGATTATCCTGCCTGTCATTAGACATTTCAGTAACTTGTCCATGATCTCTTGACCCCATAGATGTTCAATGTTCATGTATATTTCTAAGGTGGAAGGCTTAGCCTTAATGTTGCTTCGTACCTGCACCATTGCTGATGCAGTTCAAACAGTTCTGCAACTTAATGAAATATTAAGGGTAGATTTTTTAAAGTCTAAAAGGCATTTCCTTTTGGGGGCTTCTAGGGCCTGGGGTGAAGAGGACAATATACCATTCCCATGAAGTGTAAGGTGAAAGAAGCAGTTATGTTGTCCTGAAACATACTAGTTCCTACAAATTAACAAATTAATTCCTGCAGGTGACTATCGCCCTCCCTGAGTTCAATACACAAGTAAAGGCTTGTGTGCTGAATCTTAATTCATGTACTTGTTTCTCTCTATTGATTTCTTGTTATTGAATTTTCAGAAACACGTGAATTAAGAGAATCCTGTAGCTGTCATTTTATACTTAGGCAGATAAATGGTTAAAAATGAAACTGTGACAGAGCGAAAGCCTCATAATCTTCAGAAATGGTTGTAAACTAAAATGTTTTTGACCTTCATTTGATTTTCAGAGGTTTTTTTTATATCACTGTGGTCAGAGATGTTCTTTTCAGGAAAACAGATAAAGGTCTGAAAAACAAAGCTCTACGGTCTTGTTACTCTGCTTAGGATATGAAAACTGTTTACCAGTATAAAAAAGACGAACCAGTGTCTCCAAACCTCAAACAGATCAACATGTTTGCACTGGGGTCATCACTCTTGTGGGTAGCAACAGCAGGTATCCATCCAGAGCTCTAAAAAAACAACAAAGATCCTCCAGTTGAGGACCCAGATGTTAATATGGGGAGGTTTTCTGTACTGAAGGACTCTAGAAAACATTTCTGGACCGAGAGAAAAGATGGCCTTCTTTGTAAGGGTACAATGGGCGGGAGGTCTGACTTATCCTGCAGATCCTGCGTAAAATGCAGGTTCAAGGTTGTCCTCCAGAAAAGCTTTGGTTTTGAGGGTCAAAATTCCCATTACTGTAGATATTTTTTCCTAAAGAGGGACTGGAAGTCCTACCTTGCATTGCCTTTTAAATGTAGTCCATCCACAGAAGCAGCTGGGTCAAATGACTGGATTTTTGATTACAGTGTTTCTTCTTTCTGGATTGTTCCTCACTGATCTTTTTGTGTACTCTCTTTCTTTAAGAAAATAATATTTATTTAATATTAGTTTAGGACCAGACAAGAACCTTTTTTGGAATCATGACTGTTCACTTAGTATCACATCACACACACCATTGGACTCCAGTCCTTTTTAACAGACTAATGTGATGAAAAAATACCAAAGTTCACAGGGTCAAAATATTTCTTGACAGAAACTATCAGAGAAAGCAGAATGCTGTTCTCACAAACCTCTCATAGAGAAGAGACCCGGATAAGGGTGGGGACCAGTGTCAGTGGTCTGATTATTCCAAGCACTTCTGCTTCTTAGTTCAGTTGTGTCTACCAGAATTACTTAGCATGGAAAACATGCTGATGGCTGCAAGCTGCAGTGCATCTCTCTTAGCCTGTGAGACACCAAACAATTCCTTTTTTTTAAACACAATTATTAAATAAGTGCCCCACCCCAAACAGAACAGAGAAAGAATTCTTTTTCTCAGAAAATGACACTCCGGTTTAAAACTGGTTTATAAGAACCAAAAAATATGATCAAATGCTTCTTCAAATGTCAAAATTCAAAATTTTATGCTGTCCATGGGAAAAAACTACTATGCTTTTTCATCACATGCCTGTACACGTGTCGCTGTACACACACCATTTACATGTGTCTATGTACCTGGCTCTCTGTACACACACACACAGAGTGCAGACATTTGCAACACTCAGCACAACATACTCATACTTCCCATGACTCCCTATTGCCCAAGAGCAGACTGAATACAGGTGGCCTCATAATAGCAAGCATAAAAATGACAACCATTTTTTTTATTGTAGAATAATCCGCACTGTCAGATGCGCCACCATCTGTGTTATTCAGTGCTGCCTGCTGCCACCAGCACTGGTCCATTGTTGGAAAAATTACAGGAGGAGATGCCTGGCTTTGTGAGAGAGCTTGAAACCAGTCCCAGAGTCAAGTGTGACATAAACCCTAAAGCCGGACTTATGTGTGTATTCAAATGGTGTCCCCGCTGTTACAGAACCCCAGGCATATCTGAAGGGGATGATCTCTGCCATTTCCTTGTCAGAGACCAATGAGTTAAAATAATCAAGGCCAGAAAACGCTTCACATGATTGTGAGAGAGGAATTAGAGATCCCAGTGACTCAAGCTTACCTAAAACATTTGCCTGTGCAGCTGCCATCGCTGCGGTGCCGCAGAAACGCTCCCAGCACCAAGGTTGTGCACGAATCAGACACCAAACCCGCACCAGCTTCCACAGGACTGCCAGACTCCAGTTGTTATTGGGTGAATCCTACAAGAACAAAACCTTTGTCGCAGTTTGGGGAACGTTCTCTTTTAATTTTCTGTTGCCCATGTGCTTTACAATCATGACCTAATGAATGCTGGTCAACAGCAATGTTAAAATAAACGTGCTTTGTGCAGAATAATAACTAAGGGAACGTTAAGACCTTCTCTGCCTGTGTTCAGCTCTTTGTTTTCTTCCCTTTTTCCTCACAGCTCCAGTGCTAACAAAGAATACTTTCTGATATGACAAATACTGTTGCTGGCAGTTTCATTTATAGTAGATTAGTGCCTGTTTTTACGGTATTGCAGGAACTTCTATTTTGAGAATGAAAAGGTTATAAAACCCATTATAAAATTAAAACATTGCAAGACTGAGGGATATTTCCATAATCACAATGTTTTGAATACTTAGGAAAAAATCTAACCAAACAATTACATTTAGTAGAAAATGCTGTGTAGTCACAAAGATTTTGTAAGCCTTTGTTTGGCCTTTCTCTACATATGCACTCATAATTAAAACCACCTACTGTATAAAAAATAAAACCTGCCAGATGGACTAAAGATTCGAGGTAATAATTACAGATTACACATGGACTAGGTATGGTCCCAGTTGTCCCATTCTACCTATGAAGAGCCTGAAAAAATGTAGCAGTTTTTCCTACACTAACAGTGCTTACAGTGTCTTAAAAAGGTTGTTCACAACCATAATATTTTGACATGGCTTTATCAGTGAAACTATAGTGAGCAAATGCAAAAGTCTTCAGAATGACTTAGTAGTAAGGCTCCCTGCTCTCCACAGATTTGTATAATTTTCACGCTGCTTCCAAACAACTCTATGATTCCAGCCATTCCCATGTACTCCTCAGCTGTGACAAGTTGTATTCTTTTTCTTGTCATCCAGGTCTTGAACAATCTGAAGTCAATGGGTATATGTTAGTCATCCTCCAGCAGTTTATCTAATGTGACATTTTCTGCTATATTGTAATAATAAATTAATGCAATGATTTCATATGATAATGCAATTTAATACACTCTTTTTCTTTGCTCTGAAAGAATTTAAGGGTGAAGGCTGAAGTTTATCTGATTCCAAAGTTACATCTTTCAAAGTCGATGTCTCCCTTTACTGTTTCCATACAGCCCTGACACACCTCAGCTGAGTAAGCTCATGCAGAGAGGCCCTGTTACATTCTTTCTTACAAGGTGTAATAACCTTACAATCATGACATCTTTTTCACTGACCATTCTGCTATTCAGAACAAAGGAAGTTTTATTTTCTTCAGACCGCTGTTAAAAACTTCCATATATTTGCTAGAATAATTATAATATATGAACACCTCTTGGAATTAGAAAAATAAAAAAAGGAAAAAAAAAAGAAATAAAAATCTGAACATGCAGTAAACACTGTAAGTCATGTCTGAAAGGACAAAACTAAAACTGATGTAGATTGTAACCCCGGAAGAAGGATGCATCAAGAACATAATTAGGCATAAAAAATCATGACTGATCTGAAAATGTTTTCCATGGGTATAAAATTTCCACTATATTAATGAAACATAAATATTTGATTGCTTTGTCTTTTTCTTTCTTAGTTCCAGTGTTATGGATATAAAAGAAAGAGATTTAAAAAGAGAAATCAAGAAAGTATAAAGTAGAAGATTAAACTGTGCTTTTTTAGTTCAGCCTTACATAAAATCCATCGAATTAAAAAGGATTAAAAGCTTTGTGAAATTTTCTTGACAAAAAGCAAAGCAACATTTGTTTTAAAAAAAAGTTTGCTAGCTAAGTAAAGTGAATGTAAAATCTTGAACCTGGTGTTCCTCACTGGTATATTAAAAGGAGACATCAGAAGCTCCAAAAGAGAACTCCATTAGGTTATACATTGTTATGCTGTAGCTATTCTATTTCATTTTCTCTGTTTAAAACATGGTTCTTCATCTACATTCCTATTAGTAGAAAAGCATATGCAAACAATTCCACTCCCACATTCTTAAAAATAAATGTATTTATTAAAAATGAAATCCTGGTAAATCTGGAATATATTTAAATTAAATTTAGCTATAAGAAAGGAAAAATACTAAGAACTTCACAGAGCATGAAAATTAACTATGATATGTTAATTGAAGTTGAATTTCAAACAGAACAGGGACTCTTGTGGAGCTTCAATTACGAAAATGGTACATTCAGTTCAGCATAATAACAGTGTTCATTCTACCACACACTGAAGGAGGTTTTTTGAACTCAAAAGTCAAGAATTGTCAAGAAATGTGAGCACCACATCTCACACAGTGTCTGCTGAGTATGGGTGTTTTCCAAACACTGATAGGAGCAGTATACTGTGTCACTAGAAGAGAGATAGTGAGTATCTTGCCACAGAAACCCACCTATTGCAGATCGCAAATATTACCACATTTAAAACAAACGTTTGCCAAGGTTACTTGTACCAGCAGTTGTTTTTCATGACTGGATTGACAGTTTGACTAAGTCCATAATTTTCACAGCTGGAGCTTCATGATTTGTCATGTGACGGTGGCCAGCCTGGTGCAGTGGGAAAGCCCTCGATCCCGTAAATGCCCCAAATGACACGCCGGGATTTACCGTGAGAGTGCTGGGACAGGGCCCAAATCACAAATCATTCCTTGGCCTCACAGGCAGGAGAATACTCCTGATCAACAACGGTACAAGGATACCATTCTGATCTGGAGGCTTACTTGTTGTGCTTTTTTTCTGCTTCTACGCATTCATAGGTTCTTGTGTTGACAATACAGATAAAGACAAGAAAACATTCAGCTCTAGAGTGGAAATAGCTCCTTGCATGCTCTTTGGGCTACAATCTCAGTTATTATTAATTTTGTTAAGAACACCCATCTCTACCAGTATAACTAAGGGAAAAGGGTGGTTGACACTTGGCAGGTCTGGAATCTAAATGACTTATAAACCTCTGTAGCTGATTCTCTAATTCACAATAATTTGTATTGAGTATGATTTTATGTGTAAAAAAGGACATACTGGGCTCATTATAAAGACAAAACATTGGAATATAATGACGATTGGCAAGAAAAGTAAGGAGGAAGAGTACAGTATAAAGGAAAAGAAAATGGAAAAAGCGAAATATGTAAAGGAATAAAGAAGAATAATCCCAGTTTCCTTTCAAAATGTCTTCCAGCAGGGCATCCTTATGCCATCTACCACACACTCATACAGTGTCCCAAAAACCTTTCTCTTAGCAACCCCTATTGAAAGTTGTTGTTACTAATGTATTGATGACTGAAAATTCAACATGTTCTGGAGGCTGATTAGGTTTCCAGCCTTACAGCTACTATTTCATCTCTCATTTTTACTCTGCTCATTTATGTGGGCTTCTTTGTTTTTCTTCTGGCAACATATCTGCTCTACTTCAGGTTCATTTCAGTTCATGCACCAAAGAATCCTACATCATCTCCTAAAGTGGAACTCAGAGTAGCTGAGATTGGTAGCTGAGACTACCAATTTAATCTTTTGACACAGATACTTTCTCTGGCCCAGAAGCCAACAGTAGCAAACTGCAGTGCAAAGGGGAGAGAAAGCAGAGGGAGGACAAAAAGTCACTGAAATAAATAGCTTATAAACAAGTGCAACCCAAAGGTGAAATGAGACTGTGGGTAGCTGTTGCTCAATTAATGGAAGAAATAAGGTTAAAATACCAACTCTGAGACAGCTAGCTGTCACAGTGTCAGAGCTCAGGAAAGACTTTTTTTTTTCCCAGACAGAACATAAAATAACTTCTCCCTTTCATAAGAGGGACATCTTTGCAAGCTTTGTGTTACAAAGGAAGCCTGTTTCTTTAGGAGAAAAACAACATGCTTTCTTGACACAAAGACAACACTGGGAGCTCTGGGGTAGGTAAAAGGGATGGCAAGATCCAGCACTCCTTATTTTTTATATTCCTCAAACTGCATCCAAGCAACTACTCCCATCCTACTCTGCCTACTGGGGAGTGCTGCATTTTGGACTGAAAACTTGCTAAGAGCCAAGCATATAAGTAGCTACTGAAAACATTACTCTTTCTTTCATCTCTGCATTCCTTATTGAATATTTATGTGGCTCTGACTTTCTACCACCGTCAAAATTCCCCAGCCATATCCTGGCAACAAACCTCTGCTTTATCCTCTCTGAGGATTTTTAACTTCATTTCTGCTCTGACAATTTCCTGGTGCCTTTTTATTTAATACATCACTTAATCTTTTTTTTTTTTTTTTTTTGTGTGTGTGTGTGTGGGAACAGGTTAAGTGCCCTCCTGTTCCATTATACAGCTCTAGCATACTACTCCTCTTCCATAATTAAATATCTGCAAAAGAAGTGGACAGGCACGATGATGGATGCGATGGAGCACGGAGGAGCGATGGTGGGGTGGGCACATCAGGAGGAAGCCAGTACCACTGGGAGCATGCTCACATGGAAAAGCCAGAGCGAGGGGAGATGCAGAAGCACTGTGGTTTGGCAGAAACAGTTGTGCAGTCATTATTCAGATGAGATCTCTCCAGCCAAACAGAGAGCTAGAAACTACATATCTGTGAAATAAGTATACGGTTATGGGTCATTAAGCCAACAGTATCTCTGTTCTCTCTCTGATGGGGGCAATAACATTTGACTGCAATTTTTAAGAATGTCTGTGGTCACAGGAAGGTTAGTTTTTCTATTTTCCAGATCTATTGTTTGTTTGCTTCTTGGTTTTCTGCATGAAAAAAGAAGTATAAAACATTCCTGATCCAATGATAGATAGCTAAAGTAGAGCTCAGATGTTTTCTTCACTATCAAATGGTACTCTATGTGTATGCTTTTCTCAGGTTAATCTAAGAAAGGGTGGGACAACAGAGCTGACCCTTTTCCTGCAGGTTAATAATGTATTATTGACTGCATCTTTTGTTCAAGTACTACCTCTGCCAACAAAGTTGTCTCTTGAGCTAAGCAAAAAATACAGATGCTTATGGTTTTCCTTGACTTGAGAACTTCTAGAGATGGTGATCTTTTAGTGTAAAACAACTTTATTTCCTTTTTTTTTTTAATTGAGTATATCTAAGTGTGATAGAATCTTGTCCATCATAATCTCACTTCTAAGTACTATACACCTAAATTAATGATTTGGAGGGTTAAAATTTTAATCCAAAGCACTTGGAAAGAGATAGAGGTCTCTTTGGATGACTGTATCACTTTAGAACCACAGTGCATCTCTCATGCTGTACTAGTCTAATTTGTTGGGGTTTTTACCCTCACGATACTGTATCCTCATTACTTAATTCAAATATGGGAAAACCCCCCCAGCAAGAGCTCACTGGTTGGGATTCAAAGTATTTAGCTCATCTGTCTTGAAAAACCAAACAGCCAAATCTCCTTAAATTTTCCATGCTACAGAAATTTGCACTAAGCTTCTAGTTCTTATGGGGAAATTTTTAGCTTTACAAAACATTAATTTTTTTCTATTGGATAATGAGTCACATAAATATTTTCAGCTCCCTTATCTCGTCTGCCCCTTAGAGGAAGGAAACATCTTTCAGCACTAGACACAGGGCCATACCACTGAAGGGTTTCAATATGGTGATAGCTACCCAAAACCTACCCATCAGTGCAGCAATGAAACAAAAATCTTTGCATTATTATTAATTCAAAATAATAATCAGCATGGCCATTTTAATGGTTCCTAAAGCACTCAATTGGAACTTTGCTTGCCATCCATTCCTGTCAATCACCGTGGAAAAGCTCTGTCTGAAAGCAGAACTGATTCTGCTCAGCATGGAAGCTGAAAACACAGCCACAAGGCAGTTAGTGTTAATATGCTCCCAGAAATGACATTAAGGTGGTGAAAAGTTCGATAAATATGAGTAAACAAATTAAAAGCTGTGACAAAAACATGCTCATACCTATACTTACAGTGGCTTAATAGACTCAGTAATGTGTGACTTCCAGAAATACAGGGAAAACTGGTCTGCTTTTAAAGCCATACAGACCAATGTTCTAAAATAAAAAAAATGGGCCTTTCTGAAAGCCTTGTTTCATGGTTTGCAGTCAGTCCAGTCCTCATTTGTTCCATAAGATATATCTTAAAATGAAATTGCCTGAATGAAGGATTGGATCTTTAACTTAAACAAAGTCTTAAACAGATCTTCAGCCCTATTTTCTTGTTCCTGTGCCAAATGACCACTTGTTCATCTCAGACTGCAGTTAAACCCTGCATTAGTCTGCATATAAGAAGCTAAAGAAACTCTTCCCCTCAAGAAAAGGGGCGGAAACCTTTTTTTTTTTCCCCTTTGGAAATAGCAGGCATTGCTTCCCTCTTACCTCAGGAGAAGAAACAGTGGCAAACAGGTGCTACATCCCACCCTGTCCCTGCAATTCCCTGCAATTCGTACCAGGGTTGCCTCACTCTTCCTTCGTAGGTGACCCAGGGGAGCAGGGCTGGAGGGCAACAAGGCCATGGAGTTGCACGAGGCAGATTGACCCATTGGGACATTTTCTGTAATTGCCTCCTAAATGAAGAATCCAGAAGTGACAAGGTCTCTGCTAACTGGGTTAGATCTTGCCTCCTTCAGTACACTGCAGTGAGATCTTCAAACTAGAAAAGTTTCTCCTTTTCCCTTGCTCTTGCTCTTTGGCTCTCTTTTGCTGACTTTTCCCCTTTCCCTTCTGCCTTCCCTTCTCCCTTCCTCTTTCACATTCTTATTCTCTTTTTCTTCCTTTCTCTTCCCTTTTTAGCTTGGTGTGGGATATATTCAGGCCCCCCTTTCAACAGAGAAGAAACTGTTGCCATGAGTGCAAAAAGATTCTTTGATGTTGCTGCAAAGATGTTCAAGGGCACAGAAACATCTTGCTAGCTAAATCTGTAACAGCTCTTTCCCTAGGAGTTCAAAAAAGGAACTGGGCTACAAAATATTTTGGAGACCTCTGCAGTTCATTCAGCTTTCTGGAAATTAACTTGTAGTGGTTTAGCTCACATTTGTGCCCAAGTGGCAGTTAAGTTGGAAAAAGTGAGAAGATACACAAAACCCCTCTGACTTGATCACCACTTGCAAGATGAATGTATATCCACCTAAGGAAAATGCCCACCTCAACTTTTCTGCAGAACAAATAAAATTATTACTTGATCAGAATTTGTACAACACACCAAACCTACACCTGGAGCAAATTTTTACAGCTGGGCTATGAAATTTGAAAGGCAGAATCCATAACGAAAATTATGACAGTGCAATTGTTCTGCTAATACTATAGTAATTTCAGCCACTTAAAATAATACTGTGGCACAGAAAACAAGAGAACTGCACTACCAGGCAGCAAGAATGAGTGAGCACAAGTCAGTACAACCATATCATCAGACCCATTTGCTTACTGTAGGGTAAATATTTGAAATGATATAAAGGGGATTCAGCCATATGATGCTGACTTTAATGGGACCCCACACAGCTAAATCCCCCCATACAGCTACCCCCACATTTCTGATATGATAATTAAGCAGCAGGGTTTTGTGCCCTGCTGCCTTCATTGAGCCCTGCCCTGTTCACCTCAGAACAGAAGGCCAGTGCATCCAGTAAAACCAGGCTTAGGGCACCAGCACACAAGTCTTGTACTACTGCACCCTGTTGCTATCAGAAAATGTTAACCAGAAACATTTACAGAGCTAACTAAGCAGGGATGTTCTAGGCTGTAGCTGTGAGCATTAAATAGAATATTCATCGAAACCCCAATAAATAATGTTCTCACTTTCTTTATTTTATGCAGCTAACACTTTACCAACATTTCCACCTGGAACCTCCTATTCGATATTACCAGAGATTAATTTGGCTCAAATTCCACAGACTTTAAAAAATGCATTTTACTTTGATTTTTCTGATGTGTTATCCACTGTGTTCTATTGAGGGTATCACACTTTCACAGGACAGTTAGAAATAATTCTGTATTTTAAAATGCCCAAATCCATTTATTTTTAAACAAGCTATGTTAGTGTTATTAGACTCTATTTTAGCTTCAAAACAGTGTACAAGCTAAAAAATTCTGCCTATGTTAAATTCTGCCCCCTAAGAAGGGTCATAAGCCTAGCAAATAAAACAGACATAGAAATTCTTCAAGTATTCATTAAGAACGAAATAACTTTGTTCCTGTGATCACTAAATTAAAAAATAAAAACCACCAAAACAACCCCCCTCCCCAAACCCCCAAAACAACCATCAAAATGTCAAAATGTAACAATAAGAGCTATCACCAGTAATGAATGATAATCCACAGGAGCTCAAGTTCTGTGGAAACTAAGTAGACAATTGTCTTCTAAGGCTGCTTTGGTATTTATTCTAGGTGACTAATACAAGTGAGAAAGCACACAGGGTAACAGGTCTAATAGTTTAAAATAATTTGGGAGGGGAATATTTTTCCTGAACTATGTGATAATACTATTAGCTCCAGTAACTCGAGCCTCAGGGTGATCCCTCACCAAAGCCATCAGACAATATCTGAGCAGCAGTCTCTGACCCCAAAAGATTTGTAGACAGACAGACCTAGACAAAATCAAAAAAAATCTGAGATCAAAGAGTGGTAGAGAAGCTACAAGCTTGTACTGCTTGCATAACTTGAGGTTAATACACAATATTTATTCATCACTAGGTATAAATCTGAGTGACTCTGAGTAAGCTCAACAGCAAGAGATTACTTGTCATTTAGTTATGTGTCTGACTTAAAAGGATTATTTTAATACTGATATCAATATTACTTGGTTTGCACAGGCTGAGTGTTTGCCATGCTGTGACTGGAATTGGGGACTACAGAGTGTATCTTACTCTCCTAATGCCAGTTCTGTGGCTTGTTTCTGTCAAAGAGAAATCATCATCGTAAATCCCTGCTGTGATTGCAATGTGAGCTACTATTATGAAGGTGTGAGGAGAGAAGAGTACTTCTGTGTGCTGCTTGGAATCCAAATTGAGATCTGTTCTGTCAGAATTATTCTACGGGTAAACAGACTTTCCCATTAGTTTTTATGGCCTCAACGTAGGAAATTATTAAGATAAGATGTACACAACTAGGGACTGTCACCCAGTTATTGAACTTGGAGTTATGATACAAGGATCATGGGGGAGAGTGAGAGAGAGAAAATGTGAGCTTTCTACCCAGAACACAAAACACCAAAGCGACATTCACTGCACGCTGTAAAAAATAATAATCTCTGTTCCTGTTAGAAGATACAGAAACAATAAATTAAATAACCACAATGATGACTACTCACAACAGCAGCAAGAAAATAACCAACTTAGAAAAAAAGCCGGAAAAAAATCAAATAATTAAAAAACAGAAAAGTAGAATATTTGTGAAATAAAGGCATACGTATCCAGGTAGCAAAAGGAACTTATTAAGTGATGAATACTAGTTGTCATATGTACATATATATGAAGAAAGATTCAGGGAAGATTTTTTTTCAAGTCAACTGCTTTCTTGCTTGTGCAGCTTTCAGCTACAATATTACGTCAACACATTTAGCACACAGGTTCATGGCAGGAACGTAATAAAAATAAATAAATAAAATGTCCGTAAAAGTGCCTGATGAATATCATTAGGTCTGTAAATACTACTGAGTTAGTGTTTTTAAAAGAATCCACACACCACAGCCAACAAGAATTAAAATGAAATGCCTATGCACTATTGAAATATATTAACAAATGTTTTGCTTTCCTCTTGTCATGATGTTCAAAGTCATTTTGTGTTCAAGTGCTGTGACTATTTATCAAAGACCTCTACTGGCAATTTGTAGGGAAATCATCTATGTTTTAGTTTAGACAAAGCATTAATTTTTATATTCAAGTAAAGGTCAACTACCATAGCCAGATGCAGCTGTAATGGAAACGTGTTCTGCTGAACAATGACATAGTTCTTTCCATATTCTGTGTCAAATGCCTCTTTAAATTAGACAGTACAGTATTAAAACAGCACAGAAAAAAAGCAACCACTAATCCTTCGGTTTTCAGGCATGATAAGGAATCGGTGAGATGCAAATTGCAGGACTTGGGCAGGAAAACAGCATCAAGAAGAAAACATCTGAAAAGTCCGATTTATAACAAAGGTTTGGACTTCTTAAAAATAGCAAGCACTAAACTATTATGGATAGCATTTTATACGTTTATGTACCAGGTTTATATGTATTTATAGGTTTTATAGAATTTTAGCCAACGTTATTTAGAACAGAAGAGTAAAATATTATGAATGGTTTGGCCACACTGAGTGAAGAATTGGGAGAAATTTGTGCTTAAAATACCAGAGTATTTGCACTGTCCTAGAAGTAAGTAAAGAGTCTCCTCTAATTTTTATGTACCTTTGGTGACCTCTTCATGAACTCCTCTCACATAATCAGTTTGGTGCGAAGTAAGAACTGAGACAAAGTTATTTATGAACAAGATTCCAATTCAGTAACGTTAGGATCTCATTTTCCAGCTCCAAGTGAAAACATATTCAGAGTACTAAAAAATACATTAAAAATTACAGACTATATCACTGTTATGTATAATTGATAAACGTTTATCTTACAATGCCAAGTTCACAAGGACTTTTACAAAGCTGTACGTATTTCCATGAGAAAACAAAAATTATGTTAAAATTTGAACTCTAACTGAGGAGACTAAAAAAGGAATGTGCCACAGTGCTTTTCTTCAGAAATAAAACTACATTCTTGTGGATTTGCTGTCTCCCTGTTGTCCTTGATACATTGCTACAGATTATGATTCAGTTCAATCTGAAGGGTAGCCTGAAAGACAGAGATACAGATCCAAGCAGCCTTCACATCATTAGACTCTGGAAGCTATGCAGACCTAAATTTTGAATGAAAACTCTGCTTAAAGGCCGCCAACCAAGATCAAGATTTCAGTCGTATTTGCATTTGTATAAAGCCAGAAGGGTTTGGTTGAAATTGTAGACTTTCCTAAGCCAGCATTTTTAAGCTTCAGTGTCTAAAGAAATCCACAGCTAGACAGAAAACAGAATTCTTTTTGAGTTTGTTTTTATCCCCTACAAGAAGCAAAGGTTAGTGTTTCACAAATTTTCCACTGACAGGGTTTAAAAAACCCCTCTAATGACCCAGAGAGTGTTGAAATCTTTCAAACCAATAATGTTTCATTTCTACCATGCTAACATGCAGTGACAAAACAGAATTGATGCAAATGAGAAATTCAAAATAACTCAGTTCAGCATTTTCCAAGAAAAAAATTGCCTTAGAAGAAGAAACACAGATCCAACTTTCACCATTCAGTAAACTACTGCTTATGCTTCTGTTGCCTTTTTCTAGAACAGCAATTCTTATTATCCTAAGAAGAATGAAGGCAATATAACCAACCCCCAAAATTAAAATAAAATCAAGAGTTCTTTTGAAGGAACTACTTGAGGTGCTCAAACACAAGGGTCTCGCAGTGTAACGTAAATGGTTATCTCAGTGGTAAAAAGAACATTTGTAGCTTTTTTTAAAGTAAAGATGACAGAGATGGAATGAATCACACCCAAACTTAGGCATCAGCAGTGCCAATACCAAAATCTGAGCTGGCCCTCCTGGGCCATTGGCATAGACCATCAATCAAGGGAAAGAGGCAGTTACCTGGTTTACTTTAGATGTTTATCTTGGAATGAAATGAGCCACACCAGGAAGGTGCACTGCGGTCCCAGCTCAGGCACAGACCGCTGAGTCAGAAGACTCTCACCCATGGGGTGCAGATCACAACAAGAAAAAAGAGGCAGGTATGGCTGTCGTACCTGTAAAGCATGCATTTAACCCTGGCAAGTAAAAAAAGAGAAAGGTATGTGCCATCCACACACGTGCCGCCCTTTTCATGGGAAGTTGTTGCCTAAACACGGTGGCTGCAATGAAAAATCCTCACAGACAAGTTTGCCTTCTCGCTTCCTTTTTTCTTACTCCTGAAGGACAACATAAGATGCAGTCTGCAATTTAATTAAATGTGACATGTGTTGCTATAAGCCACATACTTGCAAGTATAGTATTTATGCCAAATATGAGCAATCCCAGAGTAATTATGGTTTATGTTTTACAGAGGGCATGTCACTCGGCAGACAAGTTTCATGAAAGGACTGAGAAAAAGAAATGCCAAAAAAAGAAAAGGGAATTACGGGCCAGAGGGTTTAAAGCTCCCAGCTGAATAAAGTGAAACTGGAAAGTCTTTTAATGACAGAGAAGCAGATATGACAATAATGATAATAAAAACTAGAGGTTAGAGTTTAAGGTCAGACTGCCAAACCAGACACTGCGCTCAGGCTGCTGAGAAGCAATTACTCCAAGACTTGCCAGGAGAAGTACTTTTTCCAAAGATCTGCCCCAGAGCCTTTGGGGTGTAATTCCCTTTCAATGCTACAAGCTGGATAAGAAAAGCAATTTCAGGAGGTGGATAAAGAGAAGTAATGTCTTCTGGGGGGGTGCCTGGATGCGTTTATAGGTAGATTCTGTCTGAAAAATCATGCTAGAGCTTTCATCACCGGAAAAAAGCCATATGAGAGATCGTGACAGTCAAGAAAATACACATGAATTTTTAAACCACAAATTTCACAGAATATTCTGAGTCGGAAGGGACTCACAAAGATCACTGACTCCCTGTGAATGGCCCACACCGGGACCAAACACAACCTTGGGGTTAGTAGCATTCTGCTCTAACCAAATGGGCAAATCTCAGGGATATATGTAAATATTTTGGTAGTGGATACAATTTTCAAAACCACTTAAATGCAAATTACACTTTTTTTTTTTTTGTCACAGAGTGGATATTCAGTTCAGACTGGTTGATATACTATAAATTACTGTGATTACAATTGTACTGGCATTTTTCATATCGTGACACTGTAAGATATTGCAGTATCAATAAAAACATTATAAACTTGTAAATCTCCTTTCCCTTTCTATCTGAGATTCAGTGTGGTGGCAGCAACATTGCTACACTGAAATACTGGGGGAGGATGTTATCTCTAATTACACTGAGACACTAAAAATTGCACAACCATCATGTTAAAGGGGACTAAAATGTTTGAACGTAGTAAAACAGGTTCAGGGTCTAAATCCTAGGCTTCTAAATAATTTATTTGAAAATTATTTCTTTTATTTTCACACTTGGCACCTTGTGGGAAAAAAGATACACTTTCAGGACACTGAATCACTTCTGCAGTCACACAGAAAGCAATTAAAGAAATGCGTAACACTGTATAAAAAAAAGCACCAGGCTAACAAAAATATCAGTTACTACAGCAATGAAGTTCATTATTTTCTGTCTATTAATTTAATTGTAAGAATAGTGAAACCAAGTTGACCACCATAGGCTTCTCAAGCTCTTGGTACTCCGCCATCTCTCCAAAACCAGTAAGATAACTGTTTGCTTTTCTCTTTCTATCTTTAGATTAAGGTTTAGATGGAAACTCCTGACTTAAGTATTAACCCTAATGCCTTGCTCTGAAAGTGAATGTGATACTCAATCACTTCACCCAGTTTCAGAAGCAGAGCCTCAGAAGTCAGAGGAAAAATTGCATCTTGTTCTTCCATGACTTTCCTGATGAGTCCAGCTGTCAACAGGTTGCTACTGAAGAGTTAGCTTTCACTGAAATTTCAGACCAACTACACTGAGACCAAAGAGATATTATTTTGGATTTTTCACACATAAATATGTCAAAGAACTGTTTTTCCGTGATAGCTCCTATCAAGAAGTTGCACTATGACACGAATGAAAATCTCTTCACTACAATCCTTCTGTTTACAAGGAACATATGTGATTACAGAGTGTAGATACTTCTAATTTTCTGTAAATCTCACCACAGTATCAGCTCCATGAACAACTAGATCTGGACAGAGCATTCCACTTGCGCTTTTATAAGTGCTGAGATAACGAAATCTACATTTCTCTCTCTTTCTACTGGAAATAAATTTTATTGGATACCTCAGGTTTGCATTTATTTTGCTTTGTTTTTATTGACATCACCTTGCGGTGAGCTACCAGAACTTTCAGTGGTCAATATACACAGTCAGGCCTTTTTCTTCCTCACTGCTGTTTACAACCGATGAATTTCCAGCATATAATGGACACTCATTTTAATTCCTAAAAGCATGACCTTGCATAGTGAACTGCTTAATTTCATGCTTTTCCTGATGCTCCAGTCCTCAAGGTGACCCACTGCTCCTCCATAGCGACAATTGCTCACAACTTTCGCGATCAGCACATTTCATTATCGGACTCCTACTTTTGTGCCAAGCACTTTAATGAAAATATTAAATAAGACTGTCCCAAAAATTGATCCTCAAGGGGCTCCACTAATAGTCTCAGAATATCATTAGGCCTTACATTTTAATACTAATTACATTGTAGTGTTTACATTAGGGCAGCGATGCCAGACTCAATGCTCTGCTCACACAGGGCCCTTGTCCAGAGGAGTCAACCACCTGAACTGAAAAGACAAATGGGGAGATGGCCTGGGAGCAGCATTCTGCTGTTTTGAGAGGGCCAAACTCTAGACATTGTTATGGCAGCTGTAATGAAGATTGTTTAATAATATAACATTGTTTAAAATTTAGATTTCCGCTACTTGCAGACTAAGAGGGGTGGAAAAATATCCTGCTATATCTTACTCAACTACAGGAATGATGATCTGAAGTTTGAAGAAAACTGAAGTTTCTAAGCAGCTGGTTTAGGAAAGGAAAAGTGATAAAGACACTTTGCTGCCCATTATAATGCCTGAAGAAATATTCATAATATTTTTTGGATGTTCTTCACAAATCTGTCAAATAAGGCTTCTGAATGAGATTCCTAACCATTTAATAGCAATATTTTTCAATATTTGTTTCAGTATTTACAGGAAAAAATTATGCCACCTTTCACCAACACAAAATTAGTTTGATGACAATAACCAGAATCTGTGAAGAACTGTTTGCTTCTGATTGTTGAAGTATTGCAACCAGAAAACACTTAAGGAAAATTCCACTTATATTTTTCGTCTTGGTTTTCCTTTGATCCTTTATATAAATTTACGGTAATATCTGAATTATTTAAAAAATTGATGAATTGAATCATATGCTTTGTTAAGAACTTTGTCAGTATATCACTGATAGCAACAAAATTTTACCATTATCAGCTGGACTAACATCCTTCATAGTTTACTATCAACAAGAAGTATAAAGCAACTGAAATTAGTACATATGTGTTTTCCTGGCACTTGGAATTTGCATTTTGCCAATGTGGGTATGATGTCAAAACATAGTGACAGTGTGCATGCATCCAAGAAAGCAAGCCTACAAGCAGTGAGCATGAAACAATAAAGAGTATCCACAAAAAAAATCAATTATTTTGTTTTCCTTTTCCTTTCTGTAGTATAGATTTATTGCACTTCAGTGGACTGGTTAAGTAACTAAATAGAAGCTCTCCAAAAGCTATTGAGAAAACATCCTGACTGATTGCAAGGCAAAACTGACAGAAGTGCTACTACTACTTATGGCTTATACAGAAACGTTCATATTCAGAGTGCTTGACAGACATTAAATTAATCCCACTGTATCTTAATTCTAATTGCCACAGGGATTCAGACTGTTCCGAGGCATATCTGCTGCAAAAGTTAAGTGTCTGTAGCACCCTTCTACTGCAGGAAATACAGTTAAGCTCTTGTTTGTTATTTCAGTGAGAATATTCCTTCAAGGTTCTTTTCCTACATCTTAAGATGGGGCTCAGACGAGCTCATTGGTATCTTGTTGGCACAGCCTTATTAATCTGTCAGTCGTGTAAAAAATGGATGTAGCTGAAATTTCTCATTTGAGAGTTTTATGATGGTTACTGTGGTAGTAAAAAATGGCAATCTCACCTGTTATTTTTTTATTTTACTCCTAAGTTTTCATATACAATAAAGTAGGAACATAACAGTCTTTACATGTTCTCCTGCAAAGGCAAAAAAATCCACCAAAACAAACCACAAAATACTTTTAAGCGCAGTTTCAAACCCTCTCTTCACCTCCCTTTTAAAACCTCAAATTTTAGATTCAGTACGTTCAGTACATCAGTTTCTGACCAACTCCTTTCCAAGCACTTACACACTCAATCAGCTCATCTTGGATCAGAGTGACAGGAAGACCAAATGTTTTTGGGCTTGACAAGCCGACTTCTTTCATGGTCCGAGACTAATATTCTGGAAAGAACGATTTCTTCAGCCCCTGTCACCTTACATCTAACTTCATTTGCACCCAACCTTCTCCCTGGAGCACAGTGGACAAATTCCTGTGAAAGCTGGAGGAGAAGTACATATGCACAAGTGGATGGAAGCAAGAACTGTACGAGGTGCTGCATTCCCAGCACATCAGAAGGCTGAGCTTGTATTTGTGACATTTATTAATGCGGAACAAAGGAAAACACTGCAAGACTTCAGAAACTGAACATCAGCACTCTGCTAGCCTTTCTTAGTGATTTTGATAAACTCTCAGAAGTGCTACATAGGCAGGATAGAGTGTTTGTAGCATGTGCCCTGGAATTACTGCCTGCCTTTATTATGGACAGCCAAAGTGAGCTCTCAAGGATTAGGCTCACAATGAAGACATGGTTTTGGTTTCATGCTACTATGCAGAATTTTAAAGGAAAAATTAAAAATTCTCCCTGAAGAGGAGCATTTGCAAAGTACTCACCAAAGGCACAGATGTGCTCAACAAACAGAAAGGGTTTTAGCATCCTGTACACTCTGTGACAGTTTTTGTAGAAAAGGGTAAAATTCAAGTGAAAAGAATGTCAAAATGCAAGCATAGAAGGGCAGAAAAGTTTAGGTTACTGAACAAATGTACATTCTTTTCCTTTACATCTTGTGCACATAAAGCTAATGATGGTTCTTATGAAGTCCTGCAGAGAATTCAACCTACAGTAGCAGAAGCATAATAATATACGTTTCTCTCCTAAATGGATCACATAAGAGTGAAGTTAGCTCCAGGAACAGATCAATAGATCGATTGATCTATCTAGCCATTTGGCACTCATGAATTGTTTCCACCTGCCTAAATGGATTTTGTTTCCTATAAGACTGGACTCCATTGGCACCTTGCATTGTTATGTTCTCTCTACAATTATTTCAGGGATTAGTATCCAAGAAATACAGACTTTGGGATTACAATTGCTTGTAAATTTTAACCTGTCTGTGCCATCAAATGCTGCCACTTTTGTAATACCATTAACAAAGGCTATGCAAATTAACATTTTGTTTCTATTTTAATTAGTATTACTACGGTGAGTGATCAGTGGGGCAAAGACTTAGCACACTGCTGATAAGATTGTGGCAGGACCTAGTTCTCAGCTTCACTTTTTTCAGTCTTTTATGAGACATGAGGAACTGCACTGCTCTTTACTTGCCTCAGTAGAGTGCAATTTCTTTTACAAACATCTTTTTCAGGAATATAACAAAACCTTTGATTCTGTGACAATTAACATAGCATAAATAAAGGTTCTTGGTCATTATTTTCATGCTATCCAAGTGCTTTTCAAATACCATTTGCTGAAAGAGGGGTGGAGGTTTTTTAAAAAAATTTATTTATTTTGCTTTGTTTTGCTTTTGTCCTTCTATGCATCAAAGCCCATAAGGGCTTCTTTACTGTTATCCCTTGCTGCTGACTTTGAACTATATCTGTGCTTTAAGACTGTGGGAAGCCACAGAATAAAAGTCAATACTAAGTAGTTTTATTCTATATTTCCTGATGTTGCCTTTGCTAAAAATATCTTAGGCCTAAAAAAAAAAAAATAATCAATAAACACTATTTTTATCATCATGGCTTTGATTGTCATGCTCCAAAAAAAAATTGTGAAGAGCAATTGGCTCCACTTTATGCCAGATAGAGAGACTAGAACTGAGTAGGTCCCATTCTCATCACATCATGTGACAAGCAGGCTGAATACCAAGGTGAATTAAACTTCCACTTTTCTCTTCTGGTAGCTTAAAATGAGGCCATTTGGTGTATATTTAGCAAGGACCCTGAACAAAACAAGCATGTAGCAAAGATTTCACTCTTCTTCCAGTGTTCTTTGCGCTGTGATGGCTATTGTTTGCCATTCCATAAGAAGGTAATTTACTTCCAGGACAGTTCACTTCAACAGTATTTT
The DNA here is from genome assembly GCF_025592945.1 of Manacus candei. Classification (NCBI taxonomy): domain Eukaryota; kingdom Metazoa; phylum Chordata; class Aves; order Passeriformes; family Pipridae; genus Manacus; species Manacus candei. Next base: position 72,519,906 of record NW_026138062.1, read on the forward strand.
TGCCATTAGCTTCAGTGAGACTTAGGTTCCTCAGCTTCTCAATTTTTCTTTTCTCTTTATATCCCTTGATTCTCCCTCTCTAGTCTGTCTTCCTGCTTTATAGCTTTTCATAGAGACTGGATCCCAGTTTCACCAATTCTTTTTCCTCTTTCTGAATAGGATGGGATTTTTTCACATCCACAACATGGACATAAAATGTAAAAGGATCCTCGTTTGCATGGTGTCATCTCTAATTTTTGACTGTTTCTGTGATCCAAAATTCAGTGGCTTGATAAAAAGAAAGTGGCAGTTTAAGAAATAATGTTCCTAATCTTCAAGTGTTTCACTGTCACTGACAGCACAGTGACAGTGTGCTTTTATGAAGACCATATTTACAGGCAGCAGAGAAATCATCATACACAATGAAAAAAAAACCCTGAAGAAAGTCAGACCTGGGTAAGCAGTTCACACTGAGATCCACAGTTGTTATCAATTTTAAAGATTCATCATGTGACTTAAATTCTTCAATTTGCAGTTAGTTCAATACAAAATGATGTTGAAGGGCACGCCCAGGCAGGATGAAGTCCATAACAACACTGGAGTTACTTCTGTGAGTAGACCTCAAACATCCATGAACAAGTTCACCTTTCATCTGAGTGTTTGGAACTGAATCTTAGTTCCCAACCTTAATCTCAGACACATGAACACACACGAAAATCTGCATTTGCAGATACCAGTATCTTCCTGTGTACACACTAAACTTCTCCTATATGTAAGCAGTAGGACTTTCTTTGTAAAGAATTTTCATTTGTAATATAAGCAAAAACAATGTATAAAATAATTTTCTCCACTTGCAAATAGACTCTTTAATTAATTTGTAAGCTTCACTTAGGGGATATAGTACTTTTAATTTCTAATAGCTGGTTCTGTTGCTGACAGTTAAGAATTCTTATAGGAGCTCTGCACCCAGAGGTTGAAGGTTAGCTTTTGAAAAAGCATACTGCAGGACAGATGCTATGTTAGGCAGATCCTACAGTTTTCCCATGTAAGTTCTCTGTTCCTTAATTTTATTGAAAGAAGAAGATTATGGATAAGTACAGAAGAGAATGTCGAAAGCAAAACATTCTGTAAAATTACATTCTAACTAAAGCAGTAAGCTAACTAGGTGGGTACTGTAACAAATAGTTGGCTCTGGAACACAGGAAGTGAGCTGATAGACAGATTAAATATATTTGGAGTTAAAATATGGAGTTGAAGCTTATTATATTGCCTGGGTTCCATGATCAGTTACAGCTAACCTACTCCTGTACAATTTTTTGCAAATACAGATCTAGGGCATGTTTACATTACCCTAAAATAAAACCACTTTACTGTTAATGCTTCAGACTAATTACTCATTTGAAAATAGACTGATAAATAATGCTACAAATATAGGCAAGGCACTTTCTAAAATTTTATAAATATTATTTTTGACATCTTTCATAGTATATGAAAGACATATTACTTTGCATAAAGTCAAACTTAATAGGAAGTCATACAGGATTTCACAGGACACACAGCAAGAAAAAATAAAATGTCTACACCCACTGTATTAACACAGCACACAAAAGTTATGCATTTTCTAGTAAGGTACTTGTTTTCTTCAGGTATAGAGCATAAACAAAACTTCTGACTACTACTTCTTTTGTTGTGTTGGCTTTTCAATCACTTCATAATTCTTTAGGTAATGTAGCTATGCACAGATGACTTTGTTTTACTGTACCTGAATGCCAAAGACTAAGTAAAGTGTGTCTCAATACCGATGAACAAGAGTTATAATTTTAAAATCAAGCTTGTGCATACTTTAACTTAATTGCATTGGTTTTGGTATGACCACAGTGCACAGAGGACCCAGTGTGGGTCAAAGAATCCTTGACAACTCTGCCACACACCGTCTCAAGACTCTGCTAATAATAGGTGAATGCAATCACAAAACAATCTAAATAACTTCTTAGGGAACACCATCAACAAATTCATAACAACTTAATAAAAACCTCACAGGGTAACATTTCCCACTTACCGCTGTTTGAGGTCAGAGCTTCACCTGGAGTCTGACTTCCAGATATTGGCTGGGGATCCAGTGTGTGGTTTCCAGTTGGTCACCGTGCCAGTAAAGAATGGAGTGAGTGCCTTACCTGTTATTTCAGGCATGCAGCACCAGTGTTTATGTGCAGATACACCTTAGAGAGGTCTACACACCACAGCTGCAACCAGATCCCAGTTCTGTGATGCACCACAACACCTTTGGTAGTGGTTTAAGCTTCTGTGCCAAGGGTTGACTTGCTCAGAGACATTTCCTTGAGCTCTGCCTTTTTCCCCACACCCTGCTGTGGCAACAAGCTTGAACCCAAACCAAGAGGCTGTTTCCTGATGCCAGGAAAGACATTCAGCTGTGCCCATGAAACAACCTCTCCTCCCTTCTTCCTCCAAAGGAAAGGTGCAGGCCAGATGGGTATCTCCTGTGGCACATTCCAGGCTCCGGGCTCCTGTCTGGATAACACTGGCTTTAGCACAGGGGGGTCTGAATTCAGACACAAGGACTGAAGACATCACCAAAAAAAGCAACACAGAAAGGTTACACATGTAACTTATTCTACTTAATACCTGCTTCAAAGCTACAATTACAAATAAAAATTATACTTGAGGCTTATTAAGCTGTCAAGGCTCTAGCAGTGTTCTGTGGGAAGACAGGGGTGCTGTAGTACACTGCAGCACCTTAGGATCTAGCTACAGCCTCTTTAAAACTCTTGGGAAAGGCAGTCAAAAGAGGCAAAAATGTTTCTTTGAATAAAAGATACAGTGGGGTTTTTTTGTTTGTTTGTTTGTCTGTTGTTTTTTTTTTTAATGGAACATGCTGGTTATCTTTTTTCTCTTTTCCTCTCTCTCTCTCTCTCTTTTATTTTTTTTTAACTAGGGTGACAGGAATAGGATAAGGAAAAGCAAGAATGGGGTGATCAATAAGAGTACAGGCTTCTGAAAATACAAGAGCCAAAAAGGGACAATCACCTGCCTGGATGTGATCCACAGCAGGACTCTGCTAACCACAGGATGGCTACAGCCCAGCAGGACAGCAGGAAGGTAAGAAAACTTGCATTTGTGCAGGTCCCAACAAACATACGACTCATAATATTCACTCTCTCCAGTTATTTGGCCTTTGCAACAAATGTGTCTCACCCCTGAGGTAAATGATTTTGTTGGTACAGATTTTTGTCATCAGCTCTCTCTGGAAACTGGCAGGCTAAGGGAAGTTTTCATTATCACAGTTCATGAAGCGCCCAGAAATCAGATCTTTAAGGCAATCAATTGTAATTATGTAAAATCTTAGGCTGCATCCAGCTCTCCCACTTTGCTCATGCTACTGTAACTGCATGATTTCAGTGGAGCAGATTCTGACTCTTACCAATAGAAATAAGATGAGAGTTGCCCCTAAAATTATGTTTCAGGGAACACAAGAAACTATGCAAGAAAGATAATGTATTTGAGAACATTTTTAATAAATAATGTGACAAAAATTACTTTTCTGATTATTGGATCCTCAGTATGCAAAATTATGGCTAAAATATGAGGTTTCTTACATGAACATAATGAAAACATTAATCACATGGATTTTTCCTTTAGTACTGCACACCCTTTCTATGGAACCTTTCTTTAAAAATTAGCTAAATGAAAAATTTCAGTCCTCGGTAAACACCAAAACACTTTTTTTTTTCTTCTTTTTTTTTTTTTTTTTCCATTGGGGCTAGTCCTGATAGCTGTCAATAAACAAACACACATTTTTCCATTAGCACCAATGACAAAGAAATTTTATAATTACAAAAAAGATCATAAAATCTACAGACAGAGGACATCATTTGGCAAATTCAATGCAACTAATGCCTCTATTTCAGCTTTAATGATAATCCAATGTTGAGAGAGGCCACAGAAAAATTGGTAATTTTCTGTAAGTCCAGGAAAAGTGAGAAGTGTTTTGATTATGGCCCACATTTACATTTGCTACTTTACTGTCTGTCATCATTCAAATATTCCAAATACAAACATAGAGCATTAACAAAAAGATGAAAATATCCCAAACAAATGCTTAACATTTTCAATAAGACAAAAAAAAAAGGTTAATAGTTACAATGGTTTACAAACAAAGTCTAGTGATTGTGCTTTTAAAACCAAAAAAAAAAAAAAAGATAAGCAGTGCATTACAAAAAAATTCATCGCCAAGATCAAACAAAACTTCTTTAAGTGGCACTTCTTCTTTAAGGTGAATTGACACAAGTAGAGGTCTGAGATTTGGGCCAGTAACAGTTGATGATATTACCTAATCATTATTAAAAATGTCCATTGATTTTCTTTTCATAAGCATTGTTGAAACTGAAAATTAGAAAAAGTTTCAGATAACCTTGCTCATGCTATGATTAGGCAAATAGCAATCACATTGGCTTACCTCCTGCCTATCCCAAAGGACATTTTTAATAAGAATGTACTTAATGATGAAAATGGAAAGACAAATCAAAGTACCACAGGGGATTTAAAATGAGTACATATTTACAATAAGAGCCACATCATCCCAAATTAATTTTACTTGCATTCGTCAAACTGTATCATCTGCAGAAGGTTAGCAAGAGACTGGCAGAAAACAAGACACACAGTCTGTATTGGAATGGCAAGGTACCATTTGCCCTGACTGCAGATGAAACCCCAACAACCAAAGGATGCTCTGCAGGATGCTCACTTTGGGGATCTTTTTAATCACCGGCTCACTGGTGTGCCGGCAGTGCACTGAGCACCGCCTCGCTGGGGAGAAACCTCGGGATCCCAGGCTCTGGAATTCCCTTCTGTTCTACTCCAGAAGCAGCAGCTGGCCCAAGTACCACGAAGAGCAGCTGACCTGCCTTCTCGGGCAGCGAAGGGGATGCGCTTTAGCGTTACGGAACAGGCAGGGGCCGTTCCTAGTAAGGAGGGCTTAGAAAGAAAGAGTAAAATAAAAAAAACTAGCAATCTGATGGCATGAAGGAAAAAAAAGGAAAAATTGTACACTCTGATTGCACTGAACATTATTTCTGGCGTCAAACATCATCAGACTTGAGGCATCTTAAGTGATTTTTTTTTTTCTGATCAGATTTTAAAAGCCTGTTACAGTACATGTCGCTGTCTTCAGCTTTCTGTTTCCTGTATTTAAAAAAAAAAGAGGACATAAATTACTACATGTTAAATTTTATTTTTTAAAATTTGTTTTACGTACCTCTTAGAGATTTGCTACCTTTACATGATAATTACTACTTTTAATTACGCACAGCAGCGTGACTGTATGTTGGCCACCCTTTCTACAATCAGGATTTAAATTGAATTAATATCATTAGGCAGGAAAAAAAAAAAGAAAAAAGTTCATTTATCAATATCTGAAAAAATACAGAATGATAAACTATTAAAAACTGTGAAAGGTGATGTCAGGGTGTTCTTAGATGCTCTAGTTCTTTATTTTCACTTTCAAAAGAATCTGGATAAGGTAAAGTGCACTTTAAAATAATGTATTTCTGCAAGTTCTATTCCATAAGTTTTAGTGTGTTGACAAATATATTGTGCTATATATATTATTTGGTTTTTATGGTTTTGACACATTCTTAAAGTTTATTTTCTTGAGTTGGGCATAACTTTAATAGACAGATAAATTTTTCTGAACAGAAATATTTCTGGTTCAAAAGTGTTTTTTCTTGGCATCTGTCTAAACACAGAAAATAGCCTTTTTCTGTCATCTTCAGCATTACAACCGCAGTTACCTCCATCTCTTCTTCTTCTTCCTCTTCTCCTTGTTCATACGCTCCCAGTACTTGCATTTCCGCAACATTCCTTCGGGCTAGATTTACTTGATCTGCCCTCTGTCTGCCTCCTGATCCTCTTGACGACATAGAGCTGGAGGAGCTGGGATCTCTAGGATTATTTGATGTTGGAAACGTTGGTCTAGAATATGGCAGGATGTCCTCTGTATAATTAAATGCATACATTGTTATGGTTACAAGCCCAGCGATACCGTGAACCTAAAATTTCTGCATGCAGTTGATCTATTTTATTTTTTATGATTCCCAGGAGGTTTAAAGTGATGCCTGAAAGGAATATGAAATACACTGTTTCCATAACAGCATTATAGAAGCTTTCTTGAGGAAATTTATAGTATTTACACGGTAACATTCTCCACAGAAAAATTAATTCATGATTACTGTCCACTTCATTTCAATTTAGGATCCTTGCTCTATGTTCTACAGGAAAATGAAAAAAAACACTCCTTGTAGTATATTTTCCATATGACTGAGTAGGAGGAAATGACAATATATGTATGATACAAGGAACTCATTCCATATAAATACTGGAACCTGCATTTTCTGGACTGAATTTGAACCACAGTTAGTGGTCATATTTCAAAATTTCAGCATCATCCTCTATGGTAACCTTCTAATAACTTTTCTCTATAGCAATTCACCGTAACCAAACTCTTACTCATGTGTCCATTGAACCAACTTACTACCCAATCACCCCTGATATTACCCATGGATACCTGCAGGTAGCAAGGACCAGGCATTTGTATCAATCTGTGTTGAAAGTCTTAGTGAACACTTGGCAAGTCCCATTAATCATGTTCCATTAATTAGTAATCTTGCCAAATTCCATATACAAGAGATTACTTTGACTACATCTAACTCATACAATGCCATGTCAGTTATAAATTCTAAAATTAATGCTTGACTATTAGGGTTTTCTTATGCTTTAAGCAGGACCAGGTATTATTCTGGCCCTTTTCTCCTTTGCAAATAGGCAAAACGGGCCAAGGATTCTTCAGTAGAAAAGTTAAGTATCTGCCTTACAGATCTCTATCTGACTTTATGCAGTTCCCTTATAAATCAGATAATAATCAGACAGATTAAATATAACTAGACTATAAATGTATAGGTAGGAGCAAGGACACTGATCCTTACAACTCTCAAGGAATATTTCTGTTTGGGCTTCCTAAGCATTAGCTTTAATACATGATGGGTCTAAGGACAGTAAGATAGAAAATCTGCTTTTCCTAAGCTTGTATTTCCATCTTACCCTAACAAGAACCTGCGGTGTGACCTAAATTAACACTGTGTAATCACAATAAAATGGTGGCAATTCAGCAGACCTAACTTCACTTCAGCAGCCTGAGAAGAGCTGGCCTGTTCCCTGTGATCAGCACCTAATACTTCAGCAAACCCAGGGCAGGCAAAACAACCTTGAAGAAGATGAGTTTTTGCTGGTGTGCCGTCTCGTTTTGGTGCTTTGTTTCCTCGCAGTTTCCCGTCGCTCTGCTGTTCCTGGGGTTCCCTCCGCTCCCCCGAGTTCGTCCGCACGTCCGAGTGCTGCCTCCCGTCCATCCCGTCCCTCCCCTTGTAGCTGGCTCCTTTCCTTTCCGCAGACCTGTCTGTCCTCGCCTCTATGGAAGCAAGTTTTGGCAGCATGACCGGCCGCACCTCCAGCTGGGATTTGGACTGGGCCGTCGGTGATTTTATAGCCGGAGGTGGCACAGGAGGAGGTGGCAAGTCTGCAGAGTGGAAAGAGAATAATGATTATGATGACATCGTACACCAGCAAAATTAAGACATAATATTTAACTTGAACTGAAGAAACAGATGCCCTGTTTACTTTCAGCCCTCCCTCTGCCCTCCTCTCTCCACTCTAAAAAATGTTATGTTACTGTTCAAACTGCTCTTCTGAAGCTTAACCTCTGAAAACACAAAGTAAGACCTCTCACTGCCTTTTCAAATCACGATATTTTCTTAAAAATCACTTACCAAAAACTGCAATAAACTTTAAGCACATGAATATTAACATGTTAGTTATGAATATCAACACAGAATTAAGGATACTAACATGATATCGCTGATATTTATCATTTTTGCTAAGTCTATTAAAGAGCACAGCAGCTTGTGCTATAATTGCTCAAGATCTTCGGTGTAGTGAGCATTAAAGCAAGCTAGCTGGGGTCTAAGAATGTATATCAGATCCACTACTGACATACATAAGGATATTTATATATAATTATATATTAATTATTGAATTTTTCTTTCAAAATAATAGGTTAAACTAACATATATGTCCTTGATGCCTGTGGGTATGTCATGAGATGTTAAAAAAAAAATAATACAGTCAGCCAATGAAGTAATAAGCTCTCAGGAAGAACAAAAAAAAAAAAAAAGAAAAGACACACAGGACTTTAGAATTTAGTTTCTTAAATTAGCACACCTTAAGGGGTTCTAAAATTCTGAATATTTTAAAATACTATTTATAAAGCATGCATATATTTTACTTTGTTGTATTTCTCTATTCCTGCATTAAGACATAAAACTAGAATGTGCAATTGTTTATCAGGATTCAACAGTGCTCTGTGGAATATAAAATGCGAAGAAAAAATATAGAAGTCAAGCAAGGAAGCTACAACACAAAAGCAGTTCACAACAAAGCTGTAGGAACAATTCACATGGATATAAGAGAACTGGTTAAAAAAGGTGAGATGACATAGACATTTCTGAGGTTAATATTCTCAAGTGAGATTGTTAAAAAAGACAATAATGGCACTATTAAAAAACGTAACTTCAGCATTTTATAATACCATGCATTCATTCTTTCTACTTCCAGAAAAATCTTGGAGCAGCTGTGTTTTTCAGACACCATCACTATATATACAGCTAATTCTCAGTCTATTCAAGAGAATTTTTCAACCGAAATTTAACTAAATTGGGCCAAAAATAAAGGTAGTACTCCTGAACAAGAAAAAATAGGTATCTAACATATACATATCAATTCAGATGATCCTTGTGGGTCCCTTCCAACTCAGGGTATTTTATGATTCTATGAAAATAATTTCATTTATGGAATGGGAAATATATAGATTATAGACTGCAATATAAAAAGGCAGATCTCTGGGCAATGGGCTGGACTTGTTTATCTGAGGAAACTAAAACTGAAATGGAGACCCAACTTCTGACTCAGTAAGATATGAAATACAATATATTTTGGCAGGAAAGCACAGAATTGGTTATGTTGCATTCTTTTGTTATCCATAACTGCTTAGACATGGTTTACAGAGGTAACCTCTGCTCAGTACACAACCTTAGCAACGTAACTTTGTAATTCCAGCCATTGGAGTAGCACTCAGACTACCTCTCCTAAAAGAGCCCTGTGAGGTCCTGCCACCAAAGAGCAAACCAAACCACTTTCACTGGGCTGCCCAGTCCCGCAGATGCAAATTTGGATTTCTGGATCCCAAGGGTGCATGGAGAGGTCCATGAGATCTTAAGTATCAATACCTGCCGCAAAAAGTGTTGGTCCGGAGAAGTACATAACCCTCTACAATTCAACAACTATGCTAAAATTTGTGTGAAGCCTGACTGAGACCTCAGAATAGTGTGTAATATGTTCCTTGAAAGCCCAGTGCATAAGGCCATGTCAGCTCCAGACTTGTAGCAATTACAGAATTTGGACAAGATTTAAAAAATAAGATAAAGTCTGTATCAGGCTGTGGAGATTCAAACAATGTTTTCCTTTCTGAGGAAAACTTTGCTCTCACAATACTCCTTGTCTCAGAAGAGGATACACTGATTCAGAAGTGGATGAAGACACTCAAACCCAGAAGTGTAGGCTTCTGGAACCACAGCTGTTCACGCAATGTCCTGGGTCTCACATGCCCCATTCACTGTCTCTGTTATAAAGTTACCAGTGCACTGAAGAGCCATTCTGCTGAGCCTGCTGATGTAAAGGGAGTGTAGGTACTTAACATCAGCCTTTTCAGCCACCCCTGGAGTCAGTGTCCAACAAGTGTGGCACGGCAGGGCACTGGCTGAATACCAAAGAGAAGGAACAGCATCTTTCCTGTAGCCTATAAAACACAACTTGGAACAAACTACTTTATTCAAGAATTCTATCCAGCTGCACAGGGCAATGAACAAAGTGGTGTTAAATCTTGACTATGGAAAGGAAAGATGCATCGATATAAAAAGTTTCATAAACCGGCAGCAGCTCTATGGTACAGCAATAACTAAAGAAAAGTGATATTCTCTTTTGAGAACGTTTTTGCAACCTGCAGGGAAACTATAAAAATCTTCATTATAACACAGTACTTCTCGCTGAGAAGAATCCTTTACAGAGGAAAAAAAAAACCCTTTTCAGAGGTCAACACCATTACACCCCTGTGGTATTTATTTTAACAGCTCAGATCACAGAGAAAATCCAGATTCAATCTGCCTCCTCGAGTACAAACTGGCACACTCCTTATTAAAAGCAAAATGGAAGCTTCCATTGTAAGGAATAAAAAGTAAATCACAAAGCAACATCAAACCAATATCAAGAACTCAGAAGTATTTGTTAAAGGTCAGCTGTGCTCACATGTTTAATTCATGTCATGTATTACTTGTACTGCTTCCCATGTAACTCAAACAATTAATGGATGCCATTTCATAGCAGAGTCTACAGGAGAAACCTTCCAGATATGTCTTTTGAAAGGAGTGATGATAATTTTCTAAATGAGAACATATACAGGAACCATGGGATAAGCAGAGGAAAAATAATCTGCTAAATTAGTTTGACACTAAAGTGGAAAAACCACAAAGAAGCACAAAAAGACGAATTGTAAGTAGTGACAAATGAAGCCTTATTAGGCAACTCTCTCTTTTAAACTCTTATCAGGCTGCAGATCTCCACAGTCATACCCTGAAGAAAAGAGCAGAGTTACAGATTTGATGCAATATTGGAGAAAATCCATGGATGTGCTCAAGGTCAGGCTGGATGGGGCTCTGAGCAACCTGACCTAGTGGAAGGTGTCCCTGCCCACAGCAGAGGGGTTAGAACTGGATGATCTTTAAGGTCCCTTCCAACCTAGGACATTCTATGATTCTATAAGGTACAAAGTGAATTTTTTCTAATGCGTGTTTGTGCAGGCATGCAAAACTGAATATTGCTCCTGACTTACAAAAAGCTTTAAGACCATTTAAGATGCCTAGACACATCTTAATCTGAGCTACTATTATTCATGTACTGAAGCTATTTTCATGCTTTGTCTTTCAAGAAGCATGGCTCAGATTGTACACAATAATCAGATGAACAAATAGATACAGCAAAACCCAATATGATGCATAAAAGCAATGGGTTATTGCCTTTTTTTTTTAATCTACATTTACGTAATTAGCAAAATGGTTTTCATTCCAGAAAACCTCCCTCAGTATCAAAATCAGTATTTACAAGATATCAAATATTTCACAATGGACCCAGAAGTAAGGACTGAGAAAAGGGCAAGTATCTGAAAATTATTATCATTCAATAACAAGCTGATTTTTAGCAGAGGTAAGAAATGCATTCCTACTTATTTTCTACCTTGCTGAATTGTTTTTTGTACAGGTTTTTTTGTACTGCATAGGCAGAGGGAGACAAAAGTACAAATGGTGTTGGCACGGATAATGGCTTAACATTTCCAAATGAAAATTCGAGGAATATCTGGCAGATGTTCAATTGCCTTTTGTGAGAAATTCAGCTGCCCTCACGTCATGTCATTGGTAACACAGCTAAATAACTCAGTCATAGTCTCGACCAGTCAGTTGTGAAAATGTTTAGTATTTTTTGTCACTTAGAGATTTAAAAAAAAAAATAAATCAAGATTTAAAATCTCATGTGAACTGTCAATGGCATAATTTCTATTGAAAGACCCAATGAACTGAAACAATGGCAAAGTACTTTTATCCTTTTTATCTAAATGCTTACAATTCTGAAGGCTTGTAACTACTGATAAATCAATTCAAGACACTTCAGAAGAGACTTTTATATATATATATTTAGAAAAGACAAATGTATTCTTTTAAAGTTTGGTTTCTTAAATTAAATATGTAAGTAGGTCAGACAAGGTTGAGAAGGAGGATCCGTCTGCTAGTTGGTTCATGCAATGCTCTCTTAGTAAGCTCTCTTAAAAGGCCAGAGGAAGAACAATTAAAAATTCATACATTTTAATCCTCACCACCTACTGAGCAAAGATGTTTTGCAACAAATATGAAGAACATTTCAGTGTCTGGATGACTGTCAAGGAACAAAACAGCTGAGCTGAAATCCTGTTTCACATAAAGTAGTTAACTTTCTGTGATTTGAACTAATGCTCACAGAAAATACAAAACTGTTACTACTTGTACAATGCAGAATAGATCAGAGACCACTGTCCTCTACTATAGTAGACCTTTTACTGGTACATTAGTAACAAACACACCTTCAGAAATACCAATCTCTTTCACAAATCTTGCTGTACAAAGAAAAAAAAAACCAAAGAATTTTTTAAGACTTACATATATTGCTGCTGATAATACTCTTGGCATTTTCAATCATTCATACAAACATTTATTTATATACCCTTTCTGTCAACTAATCATTTAAATTCTTCATGACACTGGTATTTCATGAAACTTCTGGCAAATACTAATTCAGGTAATTTGGGAACAGCAGAAGATTCTTTATGTGTGAAAGTAAATTCCATCTTAAAGGCTGAGAAAGTAATGAAACAATGTATTTTTCTCCTTTTAGTAGTTATGGAATGCTTCTAGCAACCAACAAATTCTTGAATTCAGAATATCTGCTTTTTTTGCCTCTACTAAAAACACATGTATGTTCACCCACTATGAGGAAATAAAAAATCGTTCTATCAGGCACTCCTTTATAAAGATGATAAATAATATTGTGACAATAAGCCAATGGAAAAACCTAAGTATATCTGGGAAAGGTCAATGGTGCTTAAATGTTTCATTCATGCATCCATCATGGTTTTCTCCACTTAAGGAAAACAATTAGTAAATGTTATTTTGTAGCTAATTCTAACATGACACAATAATACTAGATGTGGCTATTAAAATGAATGGTTAGAATCTACAGTAAGGTTCCAAATAGGCCTATGTAAATAGACTGAGGGGGAAAAAATAATTAAAAAAAAATCAAATCCAAACAAGCCCTTCAACCTTTGAACTGGGTTTTATTGGATCTGCAGAAATTAAAGCCATAATTTGCTATTCCCTGAATGACCACACTGTATTGCACTCTAAAGAGGTTAGTGGAAATTCTTTCCTAATTAGAAAATATGCTGAAGTAAGCAGGTGCTACATAACACAAAACAAATATTGATCATGATTGTCAAATCTATTGCAACATCTAATGATGATGCTCTATGACTTAGCTCTGTATAACTACTTTTACAAAAACCCATCATCAAATAAGACCCACCTCTTATTTATCCCTGTGTTAGAAGCAAATGGCCACATAAAACTCCTGTCCAGATTTTATTTCTGATGTCCTAGCTGTTGTGTTAGTATTGAGGTTTGATGCTCTGCCAATTATTTAGCTAAGAGCATTCTCTTCAAAAGGATAAAAGCTGATAAAACATCAATAAAATCTTGTGAAACGCCATTACAAGAGTCTCATAAACATAACGTTTCTGGTACAGTTTTGGGATTTACACCTTGTGCTGTCCTTTCACAGAAGCAAACACGCACAAAACCACTGTAACAACCTCTCGAAATCAGATAATATTCCAACAGCTCAGTTTCACTGACAGAAGGGGCCTGGGCAGAAGCCAAGAGGCCCAGGTGCACTGTGTCATGCCAGTATTTAATGCAGCCTAATACCAGATAGATGCTACTGAGAGAAAATACTCAGAATAAAGTACAGATAATAGCATGGACAACCACTCATTGCTAAATTACTTCTGCTCATTGTGCTTTGAGCTTTGTATTAAATTTTTTCATCAAGTGGCAGGAATCACAGGGAGAAGTGGTTCAAAACTCCCTTCTTGTAACCCTGGATAAGGATCTATAATATTAGGCTTTCATATGATAATGGCAAATGATGCCCCTCTTTGAAAAATTTCAGACTGGTAATGAAAGTCCTAATCAGATTGTTGTTGCAGAGGAGGTGGGGGAGCGATGCCTTTCTTTTCCCTACCCCCCCACCCTCCCCTCTTAGCAAATTCAGCAAACTTGACAAGATGAGTTAAGTCTTGGAGAATTTATCTTAACGTGAATTTCCAACAAAGCCCGCGGGTTGTTTTATAAAACTGGAAGGTAGTGCTTTAATAAAAGCTGCACCACCTGAGGCATTTTCATTAAAGGCTCTCTCTAGAAAACATCACAATGTTTGCATTATCCTCCTACACCCCCAAGAGAATACAAGCACTACCTTTTCAGCAAGAGCTGATATTGTGTGTGAAGGCACGAGAGAAGATGATTAGATTTGCTTTTACTCACAAAGTAACCGCTTGCAACAACGCCGTGGTCAGGATTAGAATTCATTGATTTGTGTTGTCCACCACTGGGATGGTGAACTGTTTTTTCAGGAAAAGACAAATTCTGAAGGTTTTAATAGTCGGTCACGTGAATGAAGATTTTAATCCTAACCACACATTATTCTCAATGACTGTACTATTTATGCTATCTGGGCTCTTAAATAATGACGGTAATTAGCCGATTAGGACACTATAGAAAACAGGTGCAAGGCTCTGGAGTGGAAGCATCAATGTTCGGTATTAAGGAACTCTGGCATTTAAAATGATTAATCTGCTCAGCGTGTTTAGCAACAGGAAACACAAATCACTGGATTCTGAAACATAATGCTATCTCTGCGGAAAAATTTCACACACACGGGCTGAATGGATATTTAGAAAGGTTCACTGACGTTTTCAACCGTTTCAGTGGACTCACCATCTGTGTAGACTTCTCTGCGCAGATGTCCTGGCTGGTGTTTTTGCTTTTTGGCAGGTCGGACCTTCTGTATTACAACAGCACTCATGTTGCTGTCGGTAGATACAGGGCTGGTGGGTCTAGGACAGTGTGATGCATGGAAATGTCTACGGCCTGGAAATTGTTACAGAACAGTATTATTTTCCTTATCTAAGACCATTCACTTTTTTTAACAGCAGAATGACTAAGTTATACAAAACCTAAAAAGACACTGCTGGAACAATAGTAAAATTCATCCAGTTTTAGAGTGATCTGTAACTAAATCAGAACATTTGCTATTAGTAGGCAGGCTGGCTTAGTTGCACAGAAATTATCCAGCTGCTTAGTAGCTGGTAGCTCCTGCCCCAGGAGCATGAACTCCATTGGCAGGCAAGCACAAGCAGCATTCCCACCCTGCAACTTTCTGAAAACAGCAAAATGTTTCCCTTTCCAGACAGGTTTCACCTCCCCTAGCTTGGGCCACATGAGTTCACAGGTGCCATAAAGCAGAGCAAGTCACCAGCAGGTCTCAGGTACAGAAGCCCCCTCTGCCACCTTGAGTGAATTATCAGGAACTGTAGGACTGGATTTCATCACAGCTTATTTGCAGATAAGGAGTGTCACATCTTTAGGATGTGTAGTGAGGCAGAGGTAATATCAGTATATAGAAATCATTATATAACATGAACTCAACTGTTGCAAAATTATTAGAAACTGGGTATAAAAAGACCTTTAGTAAATACATAAACCTACACACATGTAAACACACATATTTATATGAACTTATGTGTACAGAATGGATAAAATCCTGGCCATGTGGCTATGAATGGGAGTTTTGCTACCTACTTCAATCGGCCAGGATTTCGTCTAGAATTACTAAATTACCTCCCCTCTCACTCTTCATGATGAACAGCTGTGTTGAAATGGAACAAAGGACTGTTAACTGGTAGAGGATATCAGAAATGGGAGGAAGGCTGAAAATCTGTGGAGTCAAGAGTGGACACCCTTGTGACAGAGTACGTCTTCTCCAGGTCTGGCAGTTTAATAGGACTGGTTGTCAAAATATGAAACTTGTATCCCAGCCTGCTGTATTCTCATTTCTTAGCTGAACTATAACAATATCCATTTGGTCTAGTCAGGTTACTGATTACCTGTATATATCCAGTGCTACCAGTACCCAGTATATTGTATTTCAAATATCGTATTTCATATGTTCAATGGTGATTCAGGAGAAAGGAAAAAACATATGCATAAGGCCTTGCTGCACATGCATGATCTATAATCCAAACTGCAACTCATAACATCTGTCAAATTATGAAACCAACAGAAAGCCAGCTTGTCCCAATAACACAGCAGTAAGAGGCTGAACAGGATTCCTCAAAAGAAAAACATTATTTTTTTTTCAAATCCAGGGGATTTGAAAAAATAGGTTTACTCTTTATTGGACATTTCAGTACAGAGGGATTAAATCTCATGAAGAGTGACTGAAAACACTGGGAGCCTTGTACTAGGACATGATAGAATTCTGTGAGCCTTTTTCTGTTGTTTTTTTTTTTCCCCTCATTCAGTCCTGGGTGCAAATCCACCAGCAGGGTTGAGGTTTGTCAGTAATCAATGAGACCAAAAGATTAGGAGCTACTTATGAAAAACAATGTAGGACAGCAATTTATTTGAACTGTTTCACAAGTGTTAAGGCACAGCCTCCACACCTGAATTTCTGAACATTCTAAGAACAGGAATGCAGAAAGCGTCCGTGGGTAGATTCAACTCACAATGGCCACTTTTTTCCCTCCTCCCATCAAACTCACCTCCTGCTGCATCCTGCATTTGACGCCTGGCTACTTTCAGACCAGCGTATTCCGCAGCTGCTGCCACAGCCTGTGCAAAATCTGCATCGGTAAAAAACGATCCGTCGGAGGAGCTGACGCTGGACCGCCCGCTCGAGATGTTGTCTTCTTCAGAGGCTGAACCCCAGCCATTGATCATGGACCCTGTCACAGAGCTCTCCAAATCCCCAACGCTGGAGGCAGGGGTCTGCTCGAGGCCGCGCAAAAGGAGCCTCCTGTTCTGCATCTTGGCAACCTCTATATCGGCCTCATCCTCCTCCTCCTCCGGTGCGTCGGTATCCATGTCAGAGACCAAGGGCCCTGAGATGTATCCATAGGTATGTGGTGGGGAGATGGGCCTTGGAGGGGGTGGAGGACTCACAGGTTGACGTCTGCACAAAAATACAAGGGAAGAATTGAAGCCACTTAACACAGTCAGAGGAAATAGGAGGCTGATGAAAACACTTCTTTTATTTCCCAGCAAGCTTGACCTGCCTTTTTAAATCACCAGAATTTATATCTGGAAGGTTCAGTACTGTTTGCTTTTTAGTTCTTATTTTTGCTGTAAATCAGAATTGACAGTTATGTCACAAAGACATCTGAATATGGCTCCTTTATCACTAACTTTAATGAAAATGAGCTTATTTTGCATTAAGCTGTTCAATTTCCCTAAGGTAGTACAACTAGGCAAAGAGGTGGTTACAGATCATGTGACCATTAAAAAAATTACTTGTGCACCCTTGAGAGTATGAGCAAAAGAAATGTCTGTATATCTCTATAAGCTAAAACAATTGACATCAAGAAATGCATCTATCCAAACAAATTGCTCTGTAAAAGTTGTCTTCCCTCCACCCACCCCAGTGATTCAGAAGGATATGAAAAGAGAGATTGCTATTTCATTATTTTTTCAGTTGGTCTAGGTGATAAAATAAAAAAAAGAATTCTCTACTGTAATGTTAGTTCTTGATGTTAGGGATACCAAAATGCATGCAGAGGTATAGGTTAATTTATTTTGATCTTAATTTGTCAGTAATGGTGTGTCCAGCTTAAAGAGGCAAAGTATTAGATATCATTAGATCTATGTTCAAGTTTAGTTAATACTTCACTCAGAAGTCCCAGATAGCAACATGGTCATTAGTTCTTCACTGGGCCACAGACATGATCTTTAACTGCCATTTCTCTGACAGGAAAACATACTTTCTGCAATAATGGTTGTCCTGTTAGCTTTGCTCACCAGGAATTTTTACTGCAGCCTGCAGTAAAATTTGAAAATTTCCACAGTAACTTTCCTTTGTCAGTCTTATTATCTCATTGAGAAATGATGACTCTCATAAAATAATATTTTTTTGCATGTGTGACATGTAATTTAAAAAAAAATTAATAAGTAGGAATACATATTAATTTTGGAAGGCAAGAGCAAGTTGGAACCTCCCTGGACTACATCATCTAGCCACTGTTTTTCACTTGCTGTATTAAGTACTGGACAGAATAAAGAACAGGTCACTTACAGATATATATCCAATAATCATTTAATAACACCACTTCCCCACTCCCAAATCCCAGAAGCTGTTGATGCCTGGGAATCTCTACCTACTTTGACTAGAGACCTTGCCCAACAAAGTTTTACTGCCTTAATTTAAAGCTCTTGTGGCAATTGTCCCTGTGATATATTTGCAAGGTTTCCGATTCTCCAGGTTTTAGTACTAGAGGACAGGCACCTGTTTACAAAATACATTAGGGTTCTTGAAAATATAGCTTGGCTGCCAATCTTTGAGGACAGGCCAATTGAGAGCAGCTGCTTCATGGGCATATGGAATTAACAATACTTATTCCACTTTGATGCAGTGGTTCTCACTTTCACAGGAACACTGTCCTATCTCAGCTCTCTCTTTAACATTGATAGCATCTGCTATACCACTAAATCTTTAGAGTTTTTTCTCTCCTTGTTGACTCTTCTAGAGCATGGATTTCTGTTTCAGTTTGCTATATTTCTACCAAGCTGACCAGACAGAGAAATATTACAGTACACCATCACTACCAGAATCCTGTTCTAGGTGCTTGGTTCTGATCAGGAATTGAGAAAATATTCAGCAGAACTACAAGTAAAGCTCATGAAAGGTATGACAAACAGTATGTTAGACATTATTTTCAGTACAAAACCACCATTTACAAAACTCCTGAAATTAATACAGAGAGACACCACTTGTAACCTATTCTTAATTCCAAAGTACTGTCACACCATGTTCAAAATGGAACTGCCCCTTCCAGAATGGGCTACAGCCGTTGAGCACAGTACACCCAACTCCTACACAGAAGCCATGGGTCATATCAATGCCATTAGATGGAACAGGCAGTCAGCCAAGCCTTACAAATCAAATAAATAGAATAATATGAATATTTTAAAACTGATGAGATGGATGCAGCAAGAAGAAAAGAAATGATGTTTGAAAAAAGACAGAAAAGGCAAATTTAACGCTTCTGTGGACCAACATATCAAGGCCAATGGAAATTACAGGAAAATATTATTAGTGATCTAATAAAAGAGTGATTTTAAAGACTCAGGAAGATAGAGGAAAAATACACAGTACAAGGAGTGCTAACACAAAGAGTAAAGAAAACAAACCAAGGCAGATCAAGTAGAAGTGGAGAGCAAAAGTAAAAGCAGATATAGGCCCTTTCAAAAAAGGGCCTATAACTACTGCTTACTTAAAAAATGGGAAACATAGATGTGAACTAACATTCTGGAACATAGACATTCTGGAAAATACATCCATAAATGTCCAGTAAGCTGTATTAATAAAACCAAAGTTCTACAGTCTACTCTGTAAGATCAAAATTAATTTCATCATAATAGGCCTGGATTTCACTAAAAATAGAAATTATAGCTAGAATATTGCAGGTAAGTTTATATATTTGTCATAACAAACAATGTGTGCAAACCACTGGAGGAAAAAAATAATAAAAGAGACATAATTTGGGACAGAAATGCTATGCCTTCTTTAAATAAAGCAAGACAAGTAAGCATCGTACATAAAAAGCCTCATTCAAAATTCACTGTTTTATAGAAGAGAAGCTGTGAGAGTGTATATGCAAAATAGTTTGTACTAAAAGCAACTCAGAGAAGAAACAAAATTTCCCCGCAACAAATATCTATCTTTATTAATGTCGGTCACTCCTTTAAATAAGGGTAGATGGAAATGTTAAGAAAATTTTGCAAGCCGTAATTTCCTGTATTAGGATTTATGAGAGGAGGAAAATCTATAGGTTATATAAATTATATATTTATATATATTCATACATATTGGTGACAAGTTAATTGCACAGTTACTGTGAAATAATGCATGCTATTTTATGGTAATAATGCAGTAAATCTATTGGAAACAATGGAACTGTAATTATATGGTAAGCTGTGTTAACGATACCACTTTAATATCCTGATGACTGTGAATTTAACTTATGTCAGCACCGTACGCACCCTAAAGTGATATACGGCATTTCTTTCCCTGGTATGATAATAAAGCAACTTAATTACCTATTTCTTAGTTTAAAATAGTTCTAGCATCCTGGATTAGAAGTTAAATATCCACAGAATAAATATCTAGGGGAAAATCTTGGCCTCACTGAATTCAACAGGAATTTTCAGCGGGGCTAGGATGGCTCTCATCACATCCCTCTTGCTACATTTGCGTTCACACACCTCCGGTCAGGTTGGTGTTGTGTGTGTCCCAGCTCCTCCTGACAGTCCTGCAACATGGGCTGGAGTTCTTCCTGGGGAGAGGGGGTGAGAGTGGCAGTTGACTGGTGGCTATAGGAGACAGCGGCTGGAGAGGAGGCTGCTCCTCGGACAGGTGGAGTAGGACCTCGCTCATCTTCTTCCTCTTCCTCTAGCTCATCCTGCTGCAGGTACATCCTTGCGGGTGGGACAGGACAAGGAATTTCTTGGTCATAGCTAAAATTAATTTTTTAAGAAAATAAGGACTTAAATTTGTACTGTGGAATTAGCATATCTTGTTACATGTATAAATAGCCCAGAAACAAATCATTGTTCTGCGTGCTCTTGAAAATAGCTTAGTAAGGATGCATTGAGTGGATGTACACCACTGTCAGTAAGTGCTCTCTAAATAGCCACACTACAGCTACATGAGCAGCACCAGAATGGTGCTGGAGGAAGGTCTCACTGCCAGCTTGTAGGGCAAATTACAGTTCAATTAACCAGTGATTAAAGTTGAGAAACGGTTGATGTCTTCATCTTTCTTACCTTTCATCCACTGAAAGGCTGTAATCTTCACTATTGCTATGGGGGGGTGGATGTGCTGGAGGGGGTGGAAGAAGGTCTGCCCAGTTCATCCCGGCCTGCTTGGGGGCCTTTGGGGTCCGAGCACCCTTCTTGTGCCCTTGACTCCCTGCGAATAAAAAGCAGCACACACTTGTAATGCTTTTAACTCTCTCCTCAGCACTGCCTATGAGAAACAAAATAACTCTAGCCCCTCCCAGATGCTCTTGTATTCTCTGGGAATTTACTCTTGTGCTGAGTTTGGAGCAAATTTCCACTCCTGCTTTTTACACCAATTTCTACTTGTTGCTTTTTTGCAGAACTAGTCTACATTTTAAATGGTTGAATTTAACCAGAAACTTCTTACATAGTATGGAAAAAACCACATAGGATACAAAACTTTAATTGTCAATAAATAGTCAAAATGCGATAAAACTGTAAATTAATTTTACAAGCAATGTCATTAAGAGTGAGTTTCCTACTTTTATTAATTACATTATAGATTATCATCTAAAACAAATGAGCTGTAGACATATTTTCTAAAGTGCCTTTATACTATTTAATTGCCAGAATCTAATATATAATATTATACAGATATGATTATTAAAGTTCCACTGTTGCATTAAGTCACTGAATATATGTAATTTGTACTTGTCCACTGAAACATTTTAGGCACAATGAAATTACTACTTTTAGTCTAAATGGCAGGTGCAGTTGAAAATAATTGCTGGAAGAACTAAAATAACAGAAGAAAAACCAAAAGAAAGATTGATTAAGTATTTCACAAATGTTTTCAACTACTATTACTGGAAAATTACAGCTCATAATAAAACAACACAGTTTTAACAGTTCAAATAACTTTGAATAGACCAATTATTCAGGTGGTCTCGAATTTTAAGTTTGGACACGGTTGTGATGAGAACTGACTCAACCACTGTTCCTTAGTACATATTTTAATTCTCCTTTGTTAATGTTACTCCTTTATTGTAGATAAAGAGACTATTTTTGAGCACGTTTTAGAATCCTTCACATTTCTCTCCTAAACTGAAGCATGATTTTATATTCCCACAGTTAAGCCTTATGCACATGATTAAATATGTTGCAGTGAGATTTAGGAAGCCTGTTTTTCTCACTTCTGCTGTCTCACATTTTCCACTCTTACAGACAGTAAGAGACATGTTTTGGGTATGTACAATTATTTTTCTGGTATCTCAGTACATTAAGCAAGACCCTAACTATCCCAAGGCGACCATCATCTGCATTCTCTACCCTAAGCACCATGATATATATTGGGTTCAGCACAACTGATTTATTACTCTGGTCACCTTGCTTCATTTCTGCTGGAGTCCTTGGTACGGGACTATAAATTGTCAGACTTCTAAATAACCCTAATAGGCATCAGCATGGAGAATACCACCTTCTCATTTTTAATTTGCATGGGTTCATACCCTTGAGATGCTCCACGCTGAATTTCAGGTCTTAACGTCACTGAGCACTGGCTCAGCATGACATCCAGATGTTGCAGACCTGGGAACAGGCAAAAGGCTGTCTCCCAGAACAACACCCCTGAGCAGCTGGAAGAACTGGGAGCAGTGCTTATCTCACCCCAGCCACTGGGAATTCAGGTCATCCAGAGGCACAGCAGGCTCATCAGCGTATTTATGTCTCTGCTGTTCCTCAGTCAGAATCGGTCAAGACAGAGCACAGGTTAGGACTGAGGGAACTGGACTATCAAAGGCAACAGCAGAACAGAATGTGAAAAGTCCCTGTCTTGATTAGCAGATGTAGAATCCAGGGCAGAAGTGACTGTGACCATAACTCACCCTATAATTGGTTTGATGTAAATAAACACAGTCTCAGACTTACAGTAAAGCCCCAAACCAAGCCCATGCATAGTTTCTGGTTTAGCTCTGAATATTTCATATAGCTCTACTAGAAATCAAACCTGAAAGTGAACAGTGATAAAGAGTAACTTTTGAATTAAACCATAATCTGTGGTTCCAAAGCACAGAGTACAATTTCAGTGCCCAGGTCAGCATTCTCCAGCACAAAAAGCTGTTTTGTTTCAACATTTTCACAAAGGATTTTTAGATAGTTTGTACAGGAGGTAACAATAAGAAACAAAATTTAACTTTCATTATCTACTGCCTACATCTGAATGATGTACAAGAATAATTCTGACATAGAGTGACTGAAATATATAGAATTTTTTTTGCTCAAAAAAATGCATGGGTTTAATTTATAAAATTAAGAATTTCTTAAAGCAGTTCTGTTAGGTATCACTGAAATGCTCTGGTATCTTGAGTCTGTTCATGAATAAGGTTGTCTTGAGTGAGTAGACCCCAAACAGTCTTTTTTTTTTTTTGTGGCATTTGAAAAGAAATTTCTATGACTTGCCCACCTGGAGACCATAACATTAACAAGTAGGGTATTAACATTAGGAAATCCAACCTCTATTTGATTTCATGACTTTCACAATTCTGGACCATCAATTACTTAACTGACATTTAGATGACACTAAGCAATCATGAGGATGCAACAGAAATACAAGAACCTTTTGGGCCAGTTTTTGTGCTGTTCTCCTGTCAGTGGGTTCCTCCTCATCATTCCTTCTCTAATCTAGCAGACAGTGCTAACCAAGGCTACAGTGACCAAATACCACAAAGCCTAAGGTTTGGAAAACACTGTAGATACTCACCAGATGTACTACTGCCTCTGTCTGAGCTGTTGTAGGATCCACCTGTATTCTGGTCGTATGACTGGTTGTAGGGAATAGTTGGAGCAATGTTGTCATTTACTCGATAATCTGCAAGTTTAATAGTATAATTAATGCTACCCTTCAGAAACACATCTATGTACCTGCTTTAGAACACAAGATCTCCTGAAAATAGTAAGAAATAAATTCATTTTTTTTAGTAAGCAAAATCATCCTACGATCGTGTTTTATTTTTAATTTGTCTCTAATTGTAAGCTTAAGGAAAATCATGGGAACTTAGTAGCTCCATGGCTAAAATGGAGTAAAATGAAATCCTATGCACAGTTTTCACAAAGCCTCTGCAACAATTAAGTTTCAATGGATATACATATATATACACACACATGACCTGTGTGAACATTTTGTATACAAGTACACTGTCACCTTGATTGATTTTCCATGGTCTCTGCCTAATTTATGCATGCAGGGCAACCAATGGACTGTGGTATCTACTTTTCGTATTTCAAAGGTGACAAACCCACACAGGAGCCAGCTCTGTATGACAAGGCTGAACGATCTGCTGGAGCAACAATGCAGCTCCACTGAATTTGGTTTGCAACAGAAGAGATCTTTGTTTCAGGCCTGTTGACTCCAAGAAGATTTCTATTTACACTGGATCATGCAGGTTCTACAGGCAGGGCCTTTTTCTGCTAATGGCTATAACTGTAACTTTCTTCTCCAGTTCCAAAGCACTTGATACATATATAGTACTTTAAAAATCTAGATTTGGCAACCAGATCTGCAAAAATTTATCATAAGTAAAATACTCATCTGGCACAACAATACTCTCACGCTAAAAAGGAACTGTAATTTACAGAGAACAGAAAGGAGCTGAGTTACTCTTCATACAGCAAATAAAACTGTGTCACAAACAGAACCACTGGACACAAAATAGTGACAATGAAGCACCGCATGTAACTCATCAAAACAGTTATTTCCCATCACAAAAGCTATAGGTATAATCAGCAGCAAGATGGCTTTGACTTAGGAAATGAGAAAACCAAGATCAGAATATTGACACATAAAAAAGCAAATCAAAACAAAAATAAACAAAACTAAGAATTCTGTCCCCATCTGCTGCAGAAATGTTTGTGACAATGCAAGCATGGGAAAAAGAGCAAAATGATAAATTCCACACCAGAGTGTATTCTGTAATAGTTTCTCAGCCTAGTTGCATTCCACAGACCATGCTGAAGCCCTACATACCACATATGTTTACACAGAGGATAAACAGTAAATCAGCACTCTGAAACATGTATATAGGACTGTCAGCAGACAATGCTTTAAGGGGGCCTTTCCACACTACAATATGCTAGAGAATATGCAGCTGTAATATACACAGTTTGAAAGATGCAGTGTCTCCCAGCGCATAAAAACCAAACGTGTTTTAATTCCCAAGCAGATACGTAATACACAGTTCACGAAAGAAAACAATTACAAAAAATACAGCTTTCACCCTCTAGCAAGGAGCCAAAACCCCTGAATTTTCTTTTGGCACATTTATGTCAAGGGAAGGTGTCATGTTTTATATTGCCCATTGGACTCCTCTGTGAGTAGATGGGTCCGGTAGAGAAACCAACATTCCTGTAAGGAAAGTTTTCTTTTTACTGGATCACTTATCACTATGCCATCACTTGAGCTACAACAATCCATGTAAAAAGTTCCAAGTTAGAATGGGTCCAGTTCCTAGGGATACTGTTTTGCAAATCAGGTTATTAGAAAAGGTTGCATGGTAGCCTGGAGAGCTAGCAAGAAATCACATACCTATTTCGTCCAACTCCCACACAGTGTATTAAAGAAACATGCCCTCGAGGACACAAAAGCCCATTCTGATGTTTCCCGTTAACACTGAAATCAATTTATTTTTAGCTTCTGGATCCACAGACTTCAGTCAGGGTAACATAGGAATTTAGTTTCCAAACCTGTGTGCGGTAGCATTGCCTCTCAATACAGGAATTGAAGGCTTGCTAGGAACACGTCTAAAACGAATTGGATCACTCCATTTGTGTCCCCAGTGTACAACATAATACAATTTTGCAGAGTTTGATATGCAAAATTTCATTCGTTTACATGAACATGTAGATTTAATTAGTCTCCATCCACGACTGGGAAGAGTGGGTTGACCTATTTAAAATTTAAGGTAGAATATAATGTGACTACCATGCATCTGGCTTATGAATAAAATATCTGGCCTCTGTCCTAACCAATCCCTTAACTACTATTAAATTTAAATTAATCTCATATCCATAGGAAATGTATTTTATTTAACTCTTCTCTAAAGATACAGCTTGTTATTTTTTTCAATAAATTCAATATCTGAAGGTTATTGTGGTGCTAATTAACTTTCTGACACTGCTAGCTGCGGATTTCTAAATCTAAAGAGGCAGAAGTCTAAAAGCACCACAGAAGCCTGTAATTGCTGAACCTGAAAGCTTCAGACTCCCAGCACCAGAAGGTCAAAGCTCCTCTGATGCCTAAAGAGGAGAAACAAGCTAAAAGCTCTTCACCTTTGTTTAATTTGTTTTGCTCCATAATGTTGTACTGTATGGGTGGAACCTCTTGCTTTTGCTGAACAGAGGGTTTCCAGTGTTTCTCATTCGTGTCCCCGCTGCCATTGTTAACATTATTGCTGATATTTGACTGGATGAGTTGAGTGGTGGCATAAGGAGTGGGCTGCCCAGGCTGGCTGACAAATCTTCCGTCCTTTAGATTTGGACTATTGAAGGTTTTCATCTCATTCATTTTGTTGCTGAGGTCCACGTCCCCATACACAGTTGACTCAGGCAACATCAGGTTTGTCTGCTTGTTGTCCAGCTGATTGTTGTAATTTGCTATACAATCGGCTAACCACAGAGGAGAGAAAAGAGAAAAGGTCATTCTGTTCGCTTACACTGTACTTCCAATGAAACCCCCTTTAAAATTTCTTTTTTTAGTGCATAACTATATATGGCTTGCATCCATGAAGCAGAGATACTCAAGCAGAGATACTGTCATTTACTAAATAATTTATAGAATATTATTTACCTTATAAAGTACTGCTCCAAAAGTAGGGTTCACTGTTTTGTTTCACTGTAAATTAGGACCTTCTGAATTGCATCTACAATGACTTACCTTGCTGGGCTTTTCTACAGGGCCCATATAAACATGCATATTTTTAGACATTATTCTCAAAGCAGCATAGATATTCAATTAATAATTGTGATTAAAATAATATGCACTGCAGGGAAAAATTATCCAAAATTTAATAGTGGGAATAACTAAACAGTGACAATCACCTCGTGACACCTCAACAGCATTTAGATGTTCTTATATTTGTGATAAGAAATAAAGATACACAGATTTTTATAAAACAGAGTGAAAAATGATTACACATAGTAGAATTAAAGAAAAACAGTACAATGTAAAAGGTAACTCGGTACCCAGTAGCAAGCCTTTATTTGATCATTGTTTCCTTGTACAGTCTTATATTTGATTTGAAACAAAAAAAAAACAAAACCAGGAAAGCAATCTGGAATTTTTTCTAATTTTCAGTTGCTTTGGATATTGCAAAATACGTAGTACCATAGTAATACCAGTGTCCTGTATGCTAAAGATATATCAAAAAGACAGCATGAATTCATTCTTCTCAGAGTTTACTGCATCATGAAATGCACTTATTGCAGAGAGTAAATCAGACATGTGCTGATGCTCTGGACAATCCTGCATGAAACAGTGTCCCTGTCTTTCCACGTTCTCTTGCCTCTGTGTGACAGCAGATCCACATATTTTTTTCCTCTCCACATCCAGTCCACTGGGAGAATACTGAATGGAGTAAAATAGTCTGTGGGTCAGCGGTCAGAAGGCTTAGTGAAACTAGCATTCAATGATCCTTAAGCAGAAATTCTCATTTTCCACTTGATTAATTCATCAATAATTACATAACACTCACCAGGAATATACTTTTGCTCTTTTAAAAGATGTGGTATTTATGTTAATGAATTTGATTCAAAGCCTGAAGTCCATTACCTGTGGCCACAATGAATTTACTGGAGAGGATGCCAAGTAAAACTACGCACAGAATTCAAGATTTTACCATTACTCTAAATGAAATAATCAGTAAACACAGAGGATGTTCAGTTTCAAAAATATTCCCTAATACATATATATCTTTGAGGAATATTTCCTGAGAAAGAGATATAAAATACTACTTGAGAATAAAAACCACTGATCCATATTTTCAGCAACTAAAGAACAATATCAGAACATGCCACAGAGAGCTTATCACTGTACACTTCATGCCCTCCAGCCTGTGTTTCCTTGAAGGTTTTTCTGGTTTGATATATTTTTCTTTATTTTGATATATTTTTCTTTCTTATGTGAGATGTTATTTATTGCTTCTGTTATTTATTGCTTCACAGTCTTCAACTTCTTGACTTCTACTGTTTAAATGTTTTCATTTCTGCTTTTTCTTTCACTTGCTGAATTATATTCTATAATATAACTTATAACACACATTTTACCTCCTTCCATTTGCAGCTACCTCTGATTTGTGTGTAAGGCAATATAATCAATACAGTATGTGCAGTAGGTACATTTTTTTACATAGACACATTAGAATTCCTCAAACAAAGTACTTAAAATTGATTTACCTATATAACAGAAAATTTATTCTGTTAGATTTTTTTTATAACATTAACTTTTGGAGCAATCTGTTCCCATTCTGTAGACTTGGAAGACAGTGTTATACTTAAAAGCAATTAAAAATGCAGCTACTTAGCATATTCACAGCTATAGAGGGGATATCCATCGCTGCTGCTTCAGAGCATAAACCAAGCCCAAGCTGACAGAATTAAAAACACTTGTCAGATTTTCCAGGACAGGAGACCATTATGAACACATTTTCTGACCCCCAAGTTCAAAAGTTCTACTTGAGAGGAAGAATTCCCTTTGCAACACAACCAAGCTTAACATGAAAGCCAAAATGAGGAAGAATCCACTGCAGCTCATTACAAGACGTCATAATAGTTTGCAACCCTCAAAAATGTGCGTTCTCTTCCTTTCCTGAACGTGTTAAATTTCAATGACTAGAATTTGCTATGTCTGTCCTTGCCACAGTGCAGCATCCCTGTATCAGAAATCTTTTTACACAGGTAGCTGTGGATGTGATATCCTCAGGCAGAGTGAGATCTAAGTCTCTAATGTCAAAATCTCTCATCTGAAGAACCTGGCACTGGTCACTGCCAGACAGCATAATTGCAGGAGATGAATCACCATTACCACCATCCATGAATTACCAACCATTAGAGCTGGTTTCACGTTAATTATAGGAGGTAATGCTGCTTTGCACTTATGCAACTTCACTACAGGTAATCACACTCCCTGTCTGAAATGCTGGGAGATGCTGTGAGCCAAAACCAGCTAGAGATGGTGGTAGCGAAAAGACTCGTTTCATTCCTCACCAGTAACACAAACTGGGTTAAAACAAAAGGAATCTAAGGTCTGTTTAAAGAAAAATGTGCAACAATTAGCACTTCAAGATATATTTCCCCAACAGTGTTCCCATGGAACTCGTGAGATTTTCTTTAAGTGCACCCAGTCTGTCCAACCTCCCAGGAACTACCATTTAACCTAACATTTTGTAATTGCTTTTAGGGTGTGAAGTTAACTTTTTTATGCACACACCCTAATCAGAACACCAGCTATCCACTTTTGTACAGAATGGTTCTCCAAGGGAAGTTCTGAATGTGCCAAAGTAGACTGACTTTGCTGCAAGTACTGTAGCAATGTTTTATTTCTTGCTTCCCATCACACCCAAACCAGAAGGAAAATCCTGTGTCATTTCAGTACTTCTCCTTCTCCATTAAGTCAACAAGGAAGTAGAGAACAACCTAAAAATCTTAACAACCTTATCTGCCCTTTTCAGAGGCTGAAACATGTCAGTTCAATGTGACTTCTGGTAGCATTGAACTTCGCAGGGACTCCTTCAGCCTACAGCTTGCTACAATTATCCAAAGGGGACCAAAAAAGGATGCAAAAAGGGACCAAAAGCATAATCATGACACAGAGGAGAAACTCTATTAAGTCTAAATGCACTGGAAATAAAAAGCAAACAAACCTGTACACTTTCTCAGGTATTAGAAGCATAGTCTGTAAAGAAGATTCCTTAGCAAGGTAGAAACATATCTAACCTGGTCGACTGTACGTTGTGAGGTTGCTATCACTGTTTCCATTGCCAGAGGTGCAGCAGTTGATGGAGCAGTCATTGTGATTGTTCCCTGTGTTAGGCCAAGTATCTGCTAGCCATGGCTGAGTGGCTGGTTCACTGATGTTTAGGAGTCCTGGCCTTTAAAAACAAAGCTTGGTCATTTCAAAAATTAAACAAAAGCATTTCCACATTGCAGTTACACTCTTCTCAAAAGGTGAGATATTATGAAATAATATCACGTGTCTAAAGGCTTGAGCATTGGAAAATGCAGCTTGAATCAATTATTTAACAGTTTCTAGTCTCTTATATAACCTAGTCCTTGCTAAAACACTAAAGTGAACAGCCAAGGACAACATCTGTTCATTTTGCTGAACTACACATGTATATTGGTGTGTAACCTTTAACTGTCACTTTGGTCTTAAATTTTTTTAAAATCCTTTTTCTTAGAAGATTGTATTTTTGTTTTTCTGCCCCTTCACCCTTTCTTTAAGAAAGCCAGGAAATTGGCAAGTCAAACAAACAAAAAATTCACACATGGAAGCAAGATGGATATGGATAAATAAGAGTCAAATTTGGCTGTGAGTAGTCCCAATTCTTGATGACTTATGGAGCCAAGTTCTCTTCACCATTAAACAGTATTACTGTACTGGATCAAAGGGAACAGGAGATAACAGAAACCTCTGTGTTTGGGAGCATTTGGATCTCACTAACCAGACCGAGTGGGTGATACATCCATGCTAATGAGGAAGCCACTCTCTCAATCTTTATGTGAGTAGAACAGCAGCAGCTCCTAAGAAAGTTTAAAGTAACTGGAAATACTTAACAGCTTAAAAAAATCCAGATATGAATGCTGCTTACTGCCTGCATTTGGAATAAAGCATATTCCTGCCATCAGCGGAAAGAAACAGCATTTCTTGTTTTCCAAGTTGCTGAATTTTTCTAGTGAGTGTTGAAAATTTCTGATGAATGTTCTGTAGAATGTTTCGTGCCTCTGAAGTTTTCACACTAGAAATGCAGTGGATGTTATAGTCCCACACAAATAGCATCTTATGTCTTATATATATATCTATATAGATATATATATATAAATAACACAGTCTCTTTCTCACAGGATTTAATGGGCAACTTTTCACTTAAAATAGTGCAGAAACTAGCTTCCATAATATTAAATGCAATGATCTTCAAAAATAAAATATGCTAATCCTCTTAAACAGCAAGTCGAGAACGTAAACTGCATGCAGTTAAGTTGTGGGGTATAGAGTCTGTCAGTGCTGCAGGCTTAAGTCATAGTCTTAGAATGACATTTAAAAGTTCTACACATATATGTGTATATATATATTTCTGTACTGCATATGTCATTTGACAATTTAATATAGGAGGCGATGAGGCTTGACTTGCTGTCAGGCTTACAAAGCAGTCAATGCACATACAGTAAAGAAGTATTTTTTTAAAAATCTGAAATAAACATAGGGCTCTGTAGGCCTGTGAGCAGGCCAGCTGATTTGAAATATCCTGCTTTTTTCCCTGCCATTCTGCTCTTACAATGAAACCACACCTCAAGGCTTTCAGAGGAGACAAAGCATTCCAGAATGTTTCAGCGCTTTAAAAGACCCACGTACTGGATTTTTGGATAGAGATCCTTTGTTTCTAAAATTTACTTTGCATTCACACCCACTGTCATGTAAGAAATTTGGGGTGAGGTGTATAAGTAGATGAGGATTCTACCAAGCAGAGCCATTTCAGTGGGACTGTAGGCAAGAGATGCTCGCGTTACAGCTCCATAGACTGGTGATGATCTGAGAGTAAAATTGCCAAAGATCTTTAACCTTGGCAACAAATTCCTGGAATCCCTGAATTGCTGTACTGGGTCTGAGTAACAGTGGACCAAGCAAGTGGCTGTGTGGATGCCTAGATGGTGGCTGGAGTCAATCCACCACAATTACCATTACTCAAATCCTGTCTAGAAAAGGCATTGCTACAGAAACGGGTATTTTTTCAGCATCACAGAAGTGGGGATTATGTTGAAATATATCACTGTGACATTTTGAATTCTGAAAAAAAAGCTTTAACGTGCTCATGTAACCGCACTTGGCAAAAATGCTAAACCTTTCCAAAACACTGCATATATAAAGTAAGGAAGTCAAAACCTTAGGTTTGGAAATCAGGGGAAGGTTTCACGTGCAAAAAATAACTTTTAATTTTTTTTTTTTTACATTGCAGAAGTATGTTTCATATTCTACAAAATAAGATACATCTTACATGCTGTAAATGCTATATATGCAAATGTACAAACCCAGAGTAGATGTCAGCACCTTGAATCAACTACACTGCTAGATTATGGCACTGCTGTTGAAAACTAGGACAGTAAAATTGATGCTGCTTCTCTAGCCCTACCAAAATGACTGTATATGATGTAGACACTTCTGGGTTCATTTCTGTCCTCTGAGTCTATATGAGTGTGCTTTGTCTAGCTTGTGCTATAGGAAGAGCAAGAAAGCCCAGTGGCACAAAGAACACAAAGGCTGTTAACTGTGTATCTTTTTGAACAACCTTTTCAGGGAAAGAGAGGGTTCATCTCTGTTCTCTCTTATTTTCTCACTATCCTGGAGTGAAGGCAGCAGCCCAGTGACTTATAGATTTGTCCATTAAAAAATCACAGGGTAACTGTTCTAGAGGCTTCCCTCCATGCATTTATGGCCACGACAAAGCAGCAGCACCCAGTGCTGGACAAGAGATATCTGCAATTGCCCTTACCATGTGAGGTTCAGCTGCAGCAGGAGCTGAGTAGCCTCACCTCTGCACAGTAATCATTTAGACTGGAAATGTTTTATTTTATGACTAATCTTCACAATTACCAATTTTTTTGCACGATCTTGCAAATTAGGAACCACAAGATGCCACTTGTGAAACAGGAACTGATACAGGAATTTGTTGCCCAGCTGGTCTCCAAGAGTTTAGTGTTTATTTCAGCATCCTGCCAAATCTTTAACTGAGATGCTTATAAAAAGGCATGTTTGAATGTGACCTAGAAAAAAAATGGTGTGCTACTAAAGCACCACTGCTTTGACCTGCCTTTTTCTAAAACCTTTATTTTTTTTTTCCTGGAGAAAACTTCACCTCTACGCAGGAATATAAATTACTGTTTTGTTCATTGCCATTCATTAAGTAATAACGTAAAACCAGCAAACGTATTTTAGTTAAATCTTCAGTCTGGAATGGGCCAGGTTCTCAAAGTGAGGGGTTGTAAATTTAAAACCTACCTGTTTCCCTCTCCTTCAGTGCCCCGTCTCTTGTGAAGCTTTAACTATTTTGCATTCACAGAAAGATTTTCTCTTAAAATGTCACCTTATAAGCCGTTTATGTCTTCAGCAATTTTTTCCAATAAATGTTTTCTTTCTTTGCAGTATTTGTGAACCAGCTATATTTCTTAATCTTCATAAATGCCATGACTTAATTACTTTTACTCCCTTAATCAGGTGGTAAGCCAGGTCTTCATTTCAAAGTTAAAGCGCTCCCTCTGCTGCTCATTTTTTGAGATGCAGTTTTTACAGGTTAACAAAGCTTAAAGTATTTCAACTAATTTTTTGGAAGTCGACCTAAAAATTCAAACCATCTACCCTCCTTCTAAACAGAAAAATAGATGGCCACAATGCATAAATTAATACAATGAACTAAAACATATCTTTGCAAGAGATTATTCTGCTATCACTTACAAGGCCATTGTACTTCTGGCATCTTTAAATTTAGATGCACATGATTTACACCTTTAAGAATAAAGGACATAATTACCTGCCTCCACTGCTTACGGCCTCTCCTCCTCTTTGATACGTTACTGAAATAATTAAAGATAAAAAAAAGGAAATAATTTTAAAATCATAAGACTCCTGAAATAGCAGTATTACATTTGCCTTTGTTTCATTTTACCTAAGACAATAAATGTGCATTGTTTATACATTAGTTCTGAGTCTCATTTTGCAAGCTATTGCTTCAAACCAAAGTTTATAAATAATATTCGTGATCCTTGCTAACTGCTAGTTTTAGCCCCAACAGGGTTTTATATTTCAGTTCTGTTCTGAAAAACACACATACACACACACACACACAATGTATTGCTTAAGAAAGCAGGAAGCCATACATCAGGTTGAACTTATCCTTAACATAACTCTGCTGACTTCAGTGGAGTTACTCTGTGGAAGAATTTAGGTCATATATTTATTTCATGAATGGCTAGATGTTAAAGCTTTGCCCTACCTTATTATTCTGGCATGATTAAAGAGGTATCATGATTCCATAACAGACCTTACTTCCAGTGTAAACAATGGCTCATTACAGCCGAAGCTACTGCAAAAATACATTCACTTTCTGAATGTTACTGCACTGCACTCAGGGAACAAGCACACTCTAAAAGTCCACAGAACCTCTGCATTTTATAACATTTTACAGATGGATTTATAAACAAAACTTTCTAATCTAAAAATTTAAATGTGTGAATCTTGCTAAAAGAAAAAAACATCTGGCAGAAAGAATATTTTGTAAATCAGAAGGAATGATTTTGCTGGCATTTCAGAAACATTCTGCATCAACAAAGTGGATGTCCACATGCAGTTGTTTGCTGGCAGGGATTGCATATCCTTCATAGGAAGCATGGTGTTTGAAAAGTTCATTTTTAGGATGCAAACATCCAAGAAGAAACAGTGCTATAAATTCTGCAGGTTTGCACTGGGTTTGGCAAAAGGTTAAGGAGATTTCCTCCTGCAAATGCTGATGGATTCTACACTTTCCAACTAGGAATGTGTTGAAAACAAGCAGCCAAATTCTGCTGTTTAGTAGAACTCCAAACTGGGAGTCTGCAAGAGAGAGATAAATGCTGGCAGCGATCACAGTAACAGGATTAAAATGTAGGATGCATTCCTATAGGTAAGTATTTTACAACAGTTAATGCTAAAGAGGAGGGTCTGGTTCCATTTCAAGTCAAAGGAACAAATGACTGAGATTGTGGATTGAAAAAAACAATTTTTTTTCTTTTTAATGTTGTACGTGTTTTATGTTTATCCCAATCTCTTCTTTACAAATCTCAGGGCTATTTATTTTGGAGCTCTGACATATCTTAAGGAGCCCAGATATTTTTTTTAATGTTAAGGATTCAACTCAGAAAATACATGTTAGCTAACCTGCCAACCACAGTAGTGTGCTGCAACTGAGACTGCAATATAAGCTCTCTGTTAAGCCAATTAAGTAACAGCAAAATAATAACAGTTTGAATTAGTCTGGACCACAGATCTCAAAGGCCTTCAGAAATATTATGGGCCACTCTGACTCATGCTGAACAGGAAGTAACTCCACTGAAAATAAGAGTACAACTTTTGAAACAAGGTACTATCCAGACTGATTAAAAGCCCATGGATAAGAATCTAACCCAGAACAATTTGCTCCGTGGGGATGAGCACAGACAGACATGAGTTTGCTTCGTCTGCAGTCCAACTTGAAGGATGTAACTCAGCTGCTTCACAGAGGTCAAATTAGTCCAGTGCTGATTATGAGCTAATATGCCCTACCAACCTGAGTGTGCAGAGGAGGGGGTGGGAGGTTTTTACCCTGCCTGGATATCCATATCCTACAAATCTCACAGACCTCTTGTGAAAATAAAGGATTTAGAGCACCGGAGGAAGAAACAACCTGTTTGTTCACTCAGGCTGTAGCTACAAGGAATGCAGTATACCAGTGGGTACTGAATGTGTTGAACTGTATCTACTGCAGAGGATGAGCTGCTCAGCTTCCAGACTGTGGGACCCACTGAAGGTCAGCTCTACAGAACAGAAAGGCTCTCATGGACTTTGGTGGGCTGTGGCTTGAACTGGACCATATTTGCACACTTCCAAACAAAAGGAAATAGAAGATGATTTTAAACGTGCATCGAATTTTAAATGCACCTCTGTTTAAGCAGAACAGGATAACTATTTTAAAATTTCATAGCACAAATATGGTTTAAGGCAGCAGGCAAAAAATCTAACAGCTGTAACACTTTGATTTTCTGTATCTTCTAAAGTAGACAACTCCTAGGTCACTGGATTAACGCAGATTCAGAGGAAAGAAAAGGAGCAAATGTGTCACCAACTATAATCCCACTGAATCCCTTTCAAGTCAGCATCTGGGTTCTGCTAAGTCATTCCTCCTCCATCAGAACCACCTTTTCATCCCTAGATGCAGAAGGCCACACTACTCCACTGTAATACACACGAAGAGAGCCCAGGCTGTACAAGCTGACAAGATCATGCTACAAAATGGCATGCTGGCAGGAAATGGTAATGCTACAAAATGGTACACACAAACAGAAAAAACTGTCAGCCACGAAGCAAATACACGCTACTTAGAGAACAAATAATGATAGCTGTCATTAATGGAATTGTTTAAAGAAACCCTTCAGAACAGCTGGGCTGGTTGGTTATGTCAGAAAAAGAGAAACAGTACCACAAACACATGCTTAAGTAACAAAGAAGGGGGGAAAAGTGCAAATATATACCTGTTGGTGTGAAGGTAAAAGACGGGACTGAAAAATCAAAACAAAATACAAACTGGTTATTAAGCTGAAGAGAGAAAGGGAAACATACCACATTAGTATAAACCTAGCAGACAGCTGAACATAAAACAAATGTATATAACTAACCCAGTAGTTCAGTCACATTGATATAAAAATAAAATTAAAATTGCAATTCAGAAAGAAGCTTGTCTCTGCAGGTACTATTCTGAAAAGAAAAAAAAAAAAAAAAGCTTG
Organism: Manacus candei; assembly: GCF_025592945.1. Lineage (NCBI taxonomy): Eukaryota > Metazoa > Chordata > Aves > Passeriformes > Pipridae > Manacus > Manacus candei. The sequence continues at coordinate 72,556,472 of NW_026138062.1, forward strand.
ATATTCTATTGTGCTCCTGAGGAGACCTGATTGTGGTTTAGCCTTTCAAATCCCTCTCAGTTTGGTATTTTAAGGTTTTTTTTCTGAAAATCCTAGCACAAACAAAACCCCCACACTGTTAATCATTTCAGAATGCAGAATGACAAATTCCTTAACAAAGCCTTATCAAGGTCCTATTGAATCTTATCTGCAGTTCACTAAGTAAATGCTCATTACGCTGAACTAATAGGCACACTTAAGTATTCAGTAAGGAAATAATAATCATAAAAAGGAACAAAGAGAACTGCTGTTTTACTGTCTCTGAATCAAGAATGGCACCAACTCTCCCTGTAATAAAAGCACTAAAATCTATTGAAGCAATTAATTTTTGTTTTCATAGATGAGACCCTTACACAGAGTTTTTCTTTCTTTCATAAATAATCACAAAACAAAAAAAAAAGAGTAGAATATCTCCCTAGATGTAACACCTTTCTACCTTTCAACCCTTGGCTTTAAGAGGGAAAGGTTAACGATGGAACAATGACATTGCTTGACAATCTTCTCTCTCACAGCTACTATAAATCCTCTTTGGATCAATAGGGTCTCTAATCCAAATACAGAGCACCAGCATCTGCTCTTCCTATTAGCACATGCTCCCCCTCCTGTTGACAAGACAGTATAGTTTCCCTACCACTGATGGGCAGAACAAGGCTAACATTGCCCTTTTCGATCTAATGACAGCAATGAGAAAGGTAAGAAAAACAATAAAATATTCACTAAAATAGCCTTGAGACAGAATTTGATCGGCAAACCTGGTATAGAAAGAAAAGGTTCTGGCTAAGTGAATGACTTCTGTAACAACTCAGATGTTTGGGGGGAGTGCAGAGCATCTTGTTGTTATAATCTAGGATATGCTGTAGATTTCCCCCTTTTACCAAGTCAATTTATTTCCAGGGATATGACACTAAGCAAAGAAAGGAAAACCTTGGAGCATTTGCCCATTTCAGGCTGCATTTATAGCAAAGCTCTTTATCTTGGGAATTTCATTGTATTTTCTTTGGGCTAGGCATTTTCACACGGTCAAGTTTAATTTAGCTATATTCAAAAATAAAGAACCATCGTAACAAGCTTTCATTAAAATAGAAGGTGTGTTTAAACCCCAGCTATTCAAAAGAGAATCAAAAATATCAAAATTAATTTTCAATCACAAGGACATGAAAAAAAAATCTCAAACTACTACCTTGTTACTCTTCTGTGAGCTAAGTACTAAAACTAGTTTAGTTTCTTAAGGAACTGGAGAACAGATGAGTAGAGGTTAAACTATAAGAAATTTTTATCGTTACCACATGAAAGAACAACTTCTTTCTTAGAGCTTCTATTAATAAACTCTTCTGAGTGTGTAAGACTGCTAGTACAATATGTATGTGTGGGAGTAGTGAAGTATTTTAACAGCTGTCAGGCCTGAAGCTAAATATAAAAATAAATAAAGAAATGCAAGACTGAAGAAAGTTTGGGCTTGCAGTTGTGATTTGATGCCCTGCAGAGTGGCAAACTACTTTACAATCTATATTACACTAAAGACTGCTTTTTTTCTTGAAGAATACTTGATACCGGAGATGTAGACCCTACTTTTCTGTACAGTTTCATTTAAATCCCCACCAAATTACACAAAAGACATTTATACAGCTATTGGGGGGGGGAAAAAAAAGCTGTTTTGAACAATAGCTGATGTCACTGAAGCAACCATTTTTAAGAACAAATTGTATGCCTTTTGCTTAATCATAGGTACTGCTGAAAGCACAGTGATGTTAGTTTGATAGAACTGTAGAAAGGCAGTATGGCAGCATGCTATTAGTAAAACAAAACAGCACAGGCCAATGCAGCAGAATGTGGGAGTCTGTCCTAGCTAAGAAATCCCAGCAGAACAGAGTCAAAGGTGGAACTCCTTCCCGATTCCAGTGGTTACAGCTCCACTACAGCCACTGTGCCTGAAGTCTACGGTGAGCATTGACACTTAATTAGCAGGGAGGACATCTCAACTCTGCAACACTCCAGAATTATTTCCATCTTTCCACTCACTCATGTGCTATTTTTAGCACTGCTTCTTTTATATAGCAACACACTGTTACTGTTTAAAAACATTCGTGTTAGATTTGCCTATTTTTCTTGCCCGTCAAGCATTCACTCTTGAAGGGACTAAAGAATGGAATCTCATGACACCTTTCATACATTAAGATGTGTCCACCTTTTAAGCCTAGGCCTATCTTTTCATTGCTAAGTATCAAATATTTTCCTGCTATTCCATCAAAAGCAGGATCTCCCATTTTCTGATTCATTCCAAATTTTATAGCTCTCGCTCTAGGAGTGACTACGAGGTAATGAACTGCAGCCCATTGAATTCAACTTCAACTTTGGGGCTTAATCAAAAGATTACTGAATCAGGAGGAATCCAGTTTTTATTCCAGAAGATCTCACAGCTAGAAATTCTAGCTTTGTTTGTCAGAGAGTATACTGGAAAGCACTGCAAGTCCACTGACAATGTGATATAAAAGGTGTCAATAACATGAAATAACACGAAAATGGAGAATGCTTCAAGCTGGCCCCACTGCTGCCATTCTAACCAAATGCAGATGCAGGATGTGACAGCCCCAGAATTCAGTCCCGGCGAAGGGTCTCACAACAGCATTTATGAAAAGAGCCTTGGAAAGCAGACTTGACTGCTGTGCCTCTGCAAACAGCCACTTCACCACATTGCCCCAGAGCAGAAGGAAATCCAAGTACCCACACCAAAAGCGTTGCTGTGATGTACACCACTGTTAGAGTTCTCAGCAGCAAGCAAAGGGCTGAGCAGGAGGGTCAAGGAACTACCATCCACCCAGCTCCTTTTCAGATGGTACTGTGTCAGACAGCAAGGGCATATTGGAAGCTCCCAGCCTTAAATCCATCTTTACATTTCCCCTTTGTGGGAGCATCTTTATGAAAAGCTAGTCTAGGTATTTTGCTAAAGGCTTATGCTTTAAAGCCAGATTTCACACGTTATGTAAATATCGCTGCTTTCTGCATTGGCTCCTCATCCACACCTCCTGGAAGCATTGAAGCAATCTGATAATTCCTGATTCGGGTCCTAGAAGAACAAGGGACTGATGACCAAGTAAATAGGCAGCAAACAGGCATTCAGCAGCCAGCAGACTGAAACACATAATACGGCACCTTTTCTGATACCAGCGTAAGTACTGGTGAGTCCATTCCGCTTCTTCCTGTGGCGATACAACCAGATGCTGAAGACCATAAGGATAATCCAACAGGCTGCACCAATTCCAGCAATAAAGGCAGGCTGCTTTACAACGTCAGAAATCTGCTGGGCTAAGCTGACTTGATCTTCTGAAGACACAGGGTTTCCATGAGAATCTGAAAGAGAGACACCCAAAATAGCCAATTAATTTGAATGAACAGCTGTAAAAGGCACCGTGAAAAGTTCAGTAACAAAACTGTTTTTCCATTTGGGTTGCCAGTCAGATAACTAACATAACTGTAGCCCAGTTTTTCAAGGTAAAATCCTTAAGATTGCTCTTTAAAATCTGTTTTTACAGGTCTAGATAGAAATGCTGTGTTTTCCATACAAGACAGCTACCTCCAACATCACTGACTTTTGTTTGTTTATGAAATCTGCTAAAATCAGGCTACCAGGCATACAAATAGAAAGTTAGGCTCATAAATTACAAACTTTTGGACTGCTACGTATTAATTTTTTTTTTATTTTAGCAAAGAAACATCAGCTTCAGAAAATTATTCAGAAAATCAGCAAAGAACACAGCAAGTAAAGGAAAGCTCAAGCTTGAATCATGAGTAGTAGGCTCTGTCCATAGGTAGAAATCAGCTCCTCAGACACCCACTGAAAATCACAGAATAACAAATTCAAACTACATTCATATGAGGTTGGTATTGATACATCTTAATCTAGCAGTTCCTGACAGATTACTTAAATCTTGTATTAGCACTTTAATGTACTCTTTGCAGTCTCGCAGTCTCTCACTTTGACCTCAATTAAAAAAAGGCTGAATATTTAAAAGGATGTAAAAAAGCAAAAGTATAAAATAACCAATCCTGCCCTCTTAGACATGGATATAAAAGCTAAAGGATAACTAAAAAGTGAATTGGCAAAAGTAGCCAAGCAGCCTCATTAGTACTGAACAGGCAGTGTTTTTCAAAATCAGTTTATCCTTAAATACCCCATGTCAAAATAAAGAACATGTATTTTTACACACACTATAATTTTTTTTTAAATAGAGACCACACCTGCAAGATTTGGTCTTTTCTGCTCTTGCTGTACAGAATTTTTGCAGGAACCTTCTAGGAACAGCAGTAAGAAGATCCAGTTAGTGACTAACACTTTCTAACCAAACTGAAGCAACTAAAAGACAAAATACTGCTTTCCTGATGTGCTTTACCACTACAGTGAGTGTTTACTGGAAATTTCATTACTGCACAGGGTGAGGGCAAGAATTTGAAACCTTTACTCAGAGCGGATATTGCTTTACACATTCCACAGCTTAGTCTTTGAAATGCCCATTTTTACTCCTGTGTAAATCCAACAGATAGTTGTTTTTTACTATTGGTAGTGACATGAAATTCAGAATGAGAGATAAGCGTTTTAAGGAGAAAGGTGCTGTTATTAATTCTATTAATGTGAACTATGTAAGAAATGAAAACCTATTTACTTAAAACCAAGACCTTTTCCCTAGAAACTAAGCAGTGAATAGAATTTTTTTTACAATGACATCTTGTGTTACTTCAAAATAAGCTGAAACAATATATAAGAAATTGAAATACAAACAAGAGACTGAATCACAGCAAATTATACAAATGACAAACCTCCTCTGGAAAACGACACCTTTTTGAATGGGAAATGGTTAAATTGATAAGCTTCTTCCAATGAAGAATTCCAAATTCCAGTCTTTGCAACAATAAAGTCATATATCTATTTTGCTGAGAAATCACCCCTGTCTCTGACTGCCACCTTACTGGAAATTTTATTTCATATTTCAGGTCCCTTTATCTTCTGTGATCCTAAGTGCACTGCCTAGCCTCAAAGTTCACCAGGCAGACTCATTCTTTTCTTACTAATACACCCTTTGTGTCTGCTGGGTTTATGGATTTCATGCCTATTTGTGCAAGGTTAAGATGGGTTGCTTCAGATTTTATGGAGACAGCCAAGTGAAGTTCCACACAAGTGGCCAGATGGGCTTAAATGTATAAAGTATACTGTGACCAATGAATTAAAGCTGTCACTCTCTATCTCATCTTTTGTCTCCCTGCAGCTGAGGCCATATTAAGATATGAAAACTTGCATCATCAGTCTCTTTTCAAAATGCATAATTTCTGCATTTTTAAACAGCTACACTACTTTCTACAATGAAATGCAATAGAGCAAAAGATTTATGGAGAATCTATGGTCCTGAATAAATTCGGAAGACTAATAAATATTTTTCTCTAATCCTTAAAATATATATATTTAAAAGAATAAATCCAGGAGAAAAAAATAATCACTAACTCAAAAAACAAATAAGAATGCTTTTTAAACATGTCAACCATTCAGCCATATAGAAAGACAGTACTTTCACATACAGAAACATTTTGCATTGCTCAGTCAATGCCTGTCTGAAGACTATAAAATCCTGCAGAATCTCTTTGAACGTTTATTATTCTAATTTTTAATTAACATTAATTTCATGCTATTATTTGACTTGTCATTGCAAGCAAAATAATATACTTTCTTTTAAGAAATTACGCTTATGGCACATTGTATATGGGTGGACTGTTAGAGCTATTCCATTAGCTGGTATTTATTTACACACATAGTGAAGAGAAAAATGTGTCTATATTCACACTCAGCATCAGACAAAAGGAGATGGAAGGGATTTCAAGAGGTCCCATTTGACCCATGTCCTACTTCTCTTATAATTCAAAAATAGAAAGTAAGCTAAATATAAAGCAAAGGGAATGAAATCTAGTGAACTCCTTATCCCCAAAAATTTCCAGGAACTTTATCTCAGAAGCCTTTCTTTGAGAAGGACATCTTCCCTCTCCACAACAGCCCTCAATCTTCAATGATCAGTCATGAAAAAAGCTCCTGAACAAAAAAAAAACCAACGTACTTTTTCTTCATCCCAGGAAATTTCTAGAAGCTTTGATTGAAATATAAATGGTTCATAATGAACATTCCTGTTGCTGCTTGCACTCCTTGGGGAGATGTGCCAAAATAATAAGTGAATATAAACATTCTACAGCAAAGTGCATCCTATTGCCAGAGCAGCAGCCGCAGCATTTAATGTACTTGAAAATGCCTCAGAGTTGTTGGAGCAGGCTGATCCCACAACTCCCTAAAACCAGCATATTATCACAGTGACTCATGCCTTCTTCTACCCCAAGATAAGAGCATTCTTTTTAATCACAGATAATGTTGCTATGGCTATTGCTCATAAGCTACTCGATTTGACTGTCTTGAAGCTCCAAGTTTCAAACTTCAATGAAAACTAATTAGAATTTACACAGAGAAGAACCTCTAATTCCCTGATGTTAAATATTCATATAAATAATAATAACATAAAAACTATCACTAAGTTGCTAAAGCATAAATTAGAGATTAGTATACAATTAAGATTGGAATGCCAAAGATTCAAAAAAGACTGGAAATTCCAGGTTCACAGGTGTGCAAAGAACCTTAACTTGGCCTTGCACATGTACAACCTATGGAATGGTACTTTTCCACATGCATGTCTCATTCAGTACTCAAAATGTACAAACAGTAAGGAGAAATATCTAAGTGCTGTTAACACTGTTAATTCTCACAATTAAAAACTTGCAAAACACCTGGAACCTGTAACATATTGTCCAAGTGTCTTCTCAAATATATGTCCGTGATGCAATATGAAAATTATTTGGTAAAATATTACCAACATAAGAATATGCTATTTTGTCTCCTTTCTAGTTATGTATGCTTCCAAAACTGGTAAAATATCATTATTGCACTTCTATCTTATAACATACAGTTGGAGGAGACAGCACCAAACTGGTTTGCTGAGATGGAAAAAAAAAAAGATTATTTTCTTCAAGTCGTTTTCAGGCCACAAACAAAAATATCAACAAAAAAAGGGGTTGACAGAATGCCCTGAAGACATGTTAGCTAGTTCCCAAATCACATCTCCTAAATGAAGCAATTAGAATAATAAAGATTCAATGAGACTTTCTTGTGTTTTGTACACTTGAGACATCCAATGGTTGAATATTACGCTCAACCTTTAATTGTGCAGTAATTGTGCAGACATCTAATAACAAATAGCTGCATACCATATATTCATACAAACTGTGTGTTTGAGAGTAACATTAACCACAGTTGTAGGGCTTCTCAGAGCTGGCACTGGAAACAAAGTGTGCTGCAATATGTTCCAATGTCACTACTTATTTGTCAACAAGCATAGGTAATACTGCCAAGCTCCCATAGGTGGTAACCTATTACTTTGCAAAAGTTAGGCTAGAGATCAGCAAAAAAATGTTGTGCCAATTCTCATCTTTTTATATAAAGCAGTTTTTGTAAACGATGCCTTCAAGTTACGTGTTGTGACAAGACAAAAAAGGTCGATTGAAATTCTATGATTTTGTTTCTCCACAGCACAGTATTATAAGCAGAATACAGCAAGTTATGTCTAGGTCTCAAAAAATAATTTTTTTTCCCTAACAACAAAGCTCTTGCAGTCTTTCCTTATGTAAAATAGTACATTTCCTTTTAAAATAAACAAATTGTTTTCCGGTCCTTGGAATTCCACAGAAAGCTTTAAAAGGTCATTCAAAAGCCTAGAGGAAAATTCATAAGCCTCATGGGGGGGTGTGCTTTAAGAAGACATATGATTTTTCAGTTGATCTTATGATTTTAAACACTGGAAGGTGATTTTATGAATAACAAGCAAGTCATATTGTTGTCTTGTCCCTGGTGGCACGGGAAGTCTGGGGTACCACAGCTCAGTGAGCTGCTTCATGTCAGCTGAGACGTGGAAAATGAAAAAGCTTCGAGCTTACAATTTGTACCTGTCTTTGTAACAGGTTAAGTGTGTGCACAAGGTCATTTATCACAGCTCAGTTGATGCATGGGACTGTGATTGCACGCCTCAGCTCCCAGGGAATCCAATGTCTCCTGTCCTCCCCTCTTGCTCTCATTCTGGAAGGTGGCCTCCAAAAGGTGAAGCTTCCTCCTGTCACACATCTGGTTGAGACTCTGCCCAAGCATGTCTCATCTGTGGGGAGCACCCCACACATCACATAGGCTCAAACTGAGGTCACTGTACAAGACAGTAGACTACACTGAGGAAAAAACCCTCTTATTTGGATGCTCCAGAGCCAGCCACAACCTAGTCTCACATTTTTGTAAGAAAAACACATTATGCGGAGAGAGATGTCAGATTTTAATGGAAAGTTCCTTAAAAAAAGTGAACCTCTAAATCACATAGTATATTCTGTTTTCACACAAGGAATTATTATTTTACTTTTTTTTTTTTTCAAAAAAGGAAAGGTTGTACTAATTCAGATATCAGGAAAAGACTTCCTAAAGAAATAGTTGGGGTCAGTGCCAGAAATGCAGAAACCTGAAGCTGTTGGTGGCAAGCATGTAGTTCCTAGAGCATGTAGGTACAGGGAGTGAGGGCAGCTTCAAACCTTCTAAAAGCAGCATCCCTAGTCCTCTTCCCTCCCCCTCCTTGGCCTCCCTTCCCTCTCTCTGGAACCATGTAATTTATCGCTGGTGAGAAGTGCCAATTGATGACATCAACAAATTAATTTCCTTTCTTCAGAAAGCTACCAGAAAACTCTAATGTTCCACCCCCACGCTGGGAGCACTTCTAAAAACTAAGAATGCAATTCCTTGAGGGAGCTTGTTCCTTGGAGGAACTTGTATCACAGGGTAGAGTTGGATAAACTGCAGCCATTCTTCTACCTGGATGATTTTAGGTTGATCCCTGCTACCAAAGAATATTACTTCTTAAATTTAAGTACAAATTTTCAGCAGCCTTCTGCAGTACTGTCTAGGTATTTATTTGTGATGCTTCCTGTGGCATGGATGTCCACAAGACTCCTGTCTTCAGATCTTTGCCATGAAACAACCAAATTATGGGATCTACTACAGCATATCTAGAACTGGCCATGTCAATTACAAGCAAGCAGTGAACACTACGAAAGCAAACTCCATCCACAAGGAAATACGTGTATTCTACTAGACTTGCACATCTAAACACCTTTTGAGGTGTGTGATTGCTTCTTGTTTTCTAACATAGTGCCAATAAAAGCCAGGAATCCAGGAGTAGGCAAAAATCTTACCCTGACAGTCTCACTTGTTTCTTTTTCCACATACCAAAACCTCGAAGTGATTAAGTTCCATTACAAAATTCACCTTCATTTAGTATTTGCTTATCATCAGAGAAATGGGGGAAAAAAAAAGCGGTTATGAAATCTTTGGCTTTGAACATTTGAGGTTATCCTCATAAGCCTCACTAATGTAGAATTTTCAGAACTTAAACCCAGAAAGTTGACTGGAAAGCTGACTGTAGGAAGCTGTGAATGGTAGCTGGCCGTAGGAAAGAGCAATCCAACAAATAACCATGGGGTTTTCCTGTACTAATTCCACATTAATGGAATATCATAGAAGCAGTGTGTAATTTTGTTGTAAAATCTCTATCAATGTAATTGGGAGTCATATGCCTGCATAATTTAACTAAGTTAAAGAGGGACTTCACTTTAATAGCCAAGGAAATGTACATATAATATTCCATATTAGTTGCTCTGTCTTGTTTTCACATGCTGTTAATTATAGATTTTTAAATACAACAAGTGAAATAAGAAGGAAGATCTACTAATGATACAGAGACAGACGGGACATAAAGCCCAAAGCAACGTGCTGAGTTTGCTTTCACAACTATATACTCTAAGGATAAGGTATTTTGCTACAGGCATACTAGTAAAGCAGCATATGACTACACTTAAAGCTACTTTAAGTAATCTTCAGGTAACCAACAGCAAAGATGCATTTCTCCCAAAAAGCTCCAGGAGCAACGCCCCTGATGTGCATTTCTGACAGAGATGTTTGGTGTTAATGAAATTAGAAGGTCAAGATTATTGTAAATCATCTGGGTACCTCCTTTTCCTGTACTCAGGTTATTTACTAGCTCTCACACAGAGTTGATATTTATTGTGCCTAATTTTAGCATGCTTGGTTGTTGTTTTTTTTTCAATAAAGATAAAATCTGATCAAGACAAATTACATCCCTAAACTAAAGTGATTCAAGACTTAGTGATTCACGCTCCCCTACATGTTTTATTACACCAGTCTTAAGGCTGAAAATTCACTTTGAAAAGTCAACAACCAAACTCCTGAACTGGGAGACTAAAAAAAATGTGTTGTTATAACCCCATCTTTACAATGCAGTTTTAAGGGAAGTTTTAAACCAGAAATGCCAAATCCTGCTATTCCAAGGATCAAGTAACGCTATCTATTTCACTTGTCTTGAAAGTATTTCCGGTGCCATAAAAGACAAAAGTAAACAAACAGAAATCATGGAAACCAAGAGGTAGGATTACCAGCAAGCTTACCTAACTGGATAAACTGGGGATCGCTTTTCACTCCAGGTCCTGCCCCAGTACTCGCTGCCACTTCCACGCTGTATCGAATACCAGGAACTAGGGAGGGGATGACTACGGAAAAGGTGGTGCCATCCACTGTCTTGTTTATATGGTATCGACTTTCATTGCCAAGACACCAAACCTGAGGGGAAGTAAGTGCATGGTATGTACAAATGTTCAACATTCAGCACCGAAGGATAAGTAGAAGGAAAGATGACACATTCTCTTCTTCTGGATAAAGGAATTTACACTTTGTCACTACATCTGCAGTCATGGATTGCTGTCCTAGGCACTCTACGAATAATGAAAAGGTACTTTTTGTTCCAAAGAGCAGATCCAACTACTACAATTATTTGATGCGTTTGTCATAAATCATTCACAGTTCAACTGGTGTTAATAAAACTAAAAGCACAGAACAAGGAAGGGAAGCCCTGTAGCCAAGAACTGTTCACATAAACAGCTAAGTAAGAGCATTCGGTTAAATGAATTTGCCATTCTCTTGCTCAGGAATTATTTGTCAAGCAAGGCTTTCATCACTCAAGTGCATGAGCAAGTCTTTCATCACATGACATCACAAGAGAACTGATGCCATGCTGGGATCCAAATGGTCTCTTTTTTTTTTTTTTTTTTTTTAAAGATGGCAGCAAGAGGCAAAGACTGAGTGATTTTCTGTCTTCTAATTGAGAGACAACAGCATGACATCAGATCTCATTTTTTGAGATCTAGACCAGGATACAGGTCTAGCAACTTCAAATCATCACTTTGCAAATTATATCAGTGACATTAAATGATATGGGAGAAACAAGATGATGAGATATTTTTATCCTTGTAGGCCTGAACCACTGATGTGGCAAATGCTTTTTAAGATTATGGTTGAACAATTCAAGGTGAAGTAGCAGCCAATCTAGATCTGCTAAAAAAAAAGATGAAGTTGTGTTGATTTCGGTTCTGTCCCCTTTCCACAAATGTATTGCTCTACAAAGAACATCTATCCAGAAAGTTAAATTAGTTAAATTCAGTACTTTATCTGTAAAGAAGCAAACCTGGTTGAGAACAGCAGTACATCTGAGCCTGGGTTGATTGTACATAGGAGGGAAGATTTTGCTTTTGACATATGGAGCTCCTAAAAGATTTAGTACCCAGATAGCTGCTTTAAATCCCTCGTGCAATTCTGCTGCTGTGCAGATTGCCAGGTGAGTGAGCTACAGTTTCACATGTAGAACAATTGCCACGGCCCTTTCTTCCTGGACACTGGAAATTTTATCTCACCTTCAGGATGCTGTAAGACCCTTTTTCCTTCTCTGAATGCCAAGGATTGAAACAAGGCTAGTGGGACACTGTGAGGATGTGAAATGTACTTTAAGTCCCTTTGAAATCGAATCCCAACACAGGATATACATGAGTGCTGCTGCAGAGCAGGTCAGAGTACACAAAGAGAATCTCCTGTTTGTATTCTGATACTATATAGAGACTTTTTCAGTCAGTACTTCTAGTAAAATTATAACTAATACTGTTCTTAGATCCTAGAGGATGGTCATGAAAATGCTCTTATGTAAATAGGAACTCGATTAAGTGTCGAAGAAAACATTTAAATCTACATTTTGACTGCAGTAATTTTCACAGAAATTGTTACTGCCACCCTGTAAAATGGTGCCAACAATGGAAACAATTTATTATGTGCTTGTGACTACGAACTACTAATTCAGGAAAAAAAGTTCTGTTCTTAGGCACTCAAGTACATGAAGAAATGCATGATAAAAGAAACAACAATGTTATGTTAAACATCAGGTTGTTCAGTACAATACTGTATTGATTGTATAGCTCAATAGGCAAGTGAAAATGAACTTTTAGAGTGCTACAAAACAAGGGTGAATTCACATTATAACAGATGCATAAGTGAAGAAAGAATTAGTATAACAAGAGAATTTCTAACTTCATGGTAAGAAAGGAAAAAATGATTTCTGCTGTGAATTTGAATTTCTGGTTTTTTGTTTGTGATACTGACACTTCTTCAATTAAGATGGTTTATTTCTTCCTATTTAGTTTATCCTTTAATTAAAGTAGGTATACTCTTGCCTTTGATTTGAGTTGCTGAGAAAACAATGAATTCCCACACGTATGCATATCTTTTTTTTTTTTCTGGGAGAAAACATAAAAGATAGAAAAACAAAAAAGGAAACAAAAAAGAGAAAATTTCACGTGACTTCGTTTTTTTCCTTGTTATTAGTTTTTAATCTTAAATAACTAGTTCTGCATTTATTTAGTTTTTAGACAAAACCAGTAGTTACACGTAGCAACTTAAAGAGCAATGACATATATATTCATTGCGTCTGTTTTCTGTCCGTGGTGAAAAGCACAAAGGAAAATAATAGCATCAACACAAGAAACGTAGATGTGAAACGTGCCAGTGTGCCATCTACTGCCACACAAGCACTGCAGGATGCTTGCTCCTCCATCTGATAGCCTATTCCCTCAGAATGCTAGCAGGTGGGGTAGGTATTATATCTACTCGGAAATGGGAATTTCCTGACTTTTATTGTGGTGTCCTTGCAACCTTAACATTCCTCTCATGTAGTTTCTTGTTGGAAATAATTCCATCTCTCCAGCTCAAGGTCTGTCTTTAAATGAAATAACTTCACAAGTATTTTTTTCCAATTACATTATATATCTGAAACTAAGCCATAAACGGATTTTTTTTACCAGTTGACCGGGTTCTTAAAAGGGTTTTATTATTCTAAATTGACCATGAAGCTTAGCAATCTCTTCTCTTTTCCATTTCTACTCAGGGAAAAGAAACATCAGAATGAGTTTTGATGGCTAGGAATATATGTTTATAGCACTGTGTTTAAACCTGAGAAGTAGCCAAGACATTCTCATTTGAAAGATTTTCTCAATCATACGCATTTGCAGAAGACTGAAACCAAAGCTCCTGCCTCTCCATGGCTACAAAGTTTACTTGATATCCACAACTAGACATTCAAAACATCCGTAGCTTGCTTAGGAAAAATAAGCTTAATTGACTTTGCTATGTAAATTATCACAAAAAAATTTGAACTGTTTGTAAATGAACATCAAATAATAAATATTTATGATGTACTTTCAAATAGTTAAAAGTTAAATAGCATAATGAGAACTGTGTTTGGAAGAAAAGAAAAATTTCCGTACACTAAATAGATTTATTATTATACAAGCACATTCTTCTCTTGAAAGTTTTCCGTTTGTTTCAACTACCCAGTTACGCATAATTTACTCAGATCTTAACACTGTTAATTATTATCCCTAAGCTTTTCAACTCATTAAGCCTGTTTATATTTACTACCTTGGCCAATGCCTTAGAGTCACAAAATGGTTCTCATACAGGTATGGTTCCCCCTCTACTTGAGTGTGCATTTCTCAAGTTTTAATGAAGGCAAAGGATGTATCTGTTTTCATTAAGAGTGTTGACCCCTTGCTTTGACTTATGGAGGCTGTTTTAATTGCCTTTCCACCATCTAGGCAGAACTATTAAATATGGAGTTTGAGTCACAGCAGTGATTTTCTATCCCATTTTCTCTGAGTAACCAGAAGATGGAGCCAAGCACCCACGAACAGCCCATCCCTCACTACCTGGCCACAGTCACTCTGCCAGGGGATCAAGGCATGCCAGCAGTACCTTATATTCCTGAACCATCCCGTTCTGGTTGTCCTCAGGGGGTGGCTGCCAGGTGACCACGATTGCTGTCCCGTTCCCATCGTTCTTAGTTACTGAAACACTCTGAGGTGGAGCACTAGGAGCTGTTTGTTTGGAAAGAAGGATTGAACAGTTATGTTTGTCACACTCAGAAGCAGGGTTTTTAAAGAGGAAGATGGTTTCTGGGCTATACAAATGCCATCTTCTGTGCCCCATCCTTCAATGAAGGCAGCCCTGACTACAGGGTAAAATGATATGGTAGAGGAAAGTGTGTCAAACTGCAAACCAGGTTCCTGGATTCTGTGGTAGTCTTGCTGTGTAGGACAGGAAAAGTCACACTCATCAATAGACTCTTCAAGCTCAGATACCCTTTACCTGAATGTCACAGTCTTGAGCATTGAATTCATCAATGGTCTCAAATCATCTCACCCAGCACCAACAGTTTTGAAAAATAAAAACTCTAAACTGACCCCAATCTAAACTTCATTTTCCTCTAGTGTGTAAATAATAATGAGTAATATGAAACTTATTAAAATCAGGACAGCATGTGTTTACACAAATATTAACACATTTATAACAATAATTTATGGTTTGCATTTGAAATAGTCCTCCTAAAAACTGGATGCTTAGCTGATGCTTGGGATGAATGCAGCCATGCACACCTCTTGAACCACTTGCAGCAATAAACTGGAGCTACAGGGCATTTATAATGGGGAAGGAGGACAGAAAGGGAAAGGTTGTACACCTTAGCAGAGGCACTGAAGGCACTGGCCACCTTGCACACTCATGCCTGTGCAGCAACAAAAGGAAGAGCTTTATGAACCTTCTCTTTTTAACACATGTATGAGATGGAAATGCATAATTTAGTCCACTATATCTGTTGCCTTCATTCATCTTTTCACTTTGTCTCACTGATTGATCCAGATATAAAAGCCTTCTAAAAAGCATGGTTTCCATTCCCTCAGCTGAAGCACTTTGATGATTTCTGTGGTGTCTGCTATCTACTCGAGATAGTGATTAGCAAGTGCTTGAATCTGACAGAAGTCACTTGTGACCAGCCCATGAACTCAGCAGGGAGGAGTGCACACCGCAGGGAAGATAAAGAAGCGCATTTCCCATTGTGTGTTGGAGGGGATTTTTGCACATCCCTCTCTCTCTGTCTCTCCTGCCTGGCTCTGAATATTTACTTCTGTGTCACCAAACAATTCACATAATGATCAGTCCGACAGCCTACTCTGCCACAGATTGCTGCTCTCAAACGGCACGCACTTCAAACAAAATCAAATAATGAACATATCAGAGGAAAGCTGGCCAGACTGCTACTTCAAAAAGGAAAGATGAAGACAGTCTGGCTCCTACTTGCCTTCTTCCAGGGTCTTTGCAAATTTCACTTCACTGTCTGCTCCCTGAAACTCATTAAAAAAAGGGCGGGCCTTGATTTCGTAGTTCACGCCTTTCTTCAGCTCAGGGATGATAACGCTGTTTTTGGTTGGAGTCCTCACTTCAAAGATTAACCACTCTGACTCTCCGTAGGATGCTGGTGTAGGCCGGTACAGAATTTTATATCCTTGAATGTACTGGGATTGCTGGTCCACCTGGCAAGACAGCAGAACACAGAACACGTCCATAAACAGACAGGAACCAGGGACGATGCCCGTGACACTGTGCCCGGTCCCTGGGCCACCCCGCTCGTGTTACTCAAAGTAAACATCACTGCCACAGCAGACAAAGGCTTCTTGCATTACACTAAATTACAGGCCTGACTCGCAAGTGCATTAATCTGCTTGATGCTGGTAGAACTGTGCTGGTTTCCCTGGATTTAGGAAGGCATTAAAGGCGGATAACGGACTTGTATAATATGTCTCGGTTCCATGAAATGAACAGTCTTTGCATCCACAGGGTGACATAGCTCGGCACAGGCCAGACTTCTGCCCACCTGAATTTGCACAGCAGCGCAGGGGGCACACAGGGAAAGAGGGATCTGCAGTGCCACAGCTCAGGGTGATGAATACAGAGATCAAAGAGAGAGCCTGCCAACCGTCCTGAGATGTCAAAGCTTCCCAAAACCCAAGCAATGAGCACTGCTTCCTGCCTGCTTCACTTTGGAGAAAGTGAATTGGAAGGACAGCCAGCTGGCACCTTCTCCATGGTTGTGGCTGGGCTCTGTCAGATCTGTCCAAGCGCTTCCCCCATGTCCACCCCCTCATCAGGAGGATGTTCTGATGGAAGGAAAGGGCTGTTTCAAGAGGGCTCTGGGGAGGCTCATAAAACTCAGTATGGCAACATGGATGAGATTTGGAAACATAGATCAAGCTGATGCTTAGTGCTCCTGAGCGCTTTTTAGACCAAAGTAATTTTATATCAACTGTATGGAGAAAAAGATCTTAATGTAAATAAGGGTGCATTCAATATGTTTGGCTATAACTGAAACAGAAAGCTATCATATACATGTGCTCTGTCATGAAGCATACACTATCTTTTAACTACCAATTTCAATTTCTAGTGGATAAGAAAGTCCAATTACAACCACAATAAAAAATTTTAAAGTGCATCAGACTTTCCCTGTTTTCAAAAAATCTCATACAGTGATATTAAAAAACTGTGTGCTTGCAATTTTACTCTGAAAAGCAACATATTTCATTTTTAATAATCACATAAAGAATCTGTGTGTTAGCTGAAAGTGAGGTAATGCTTATTTTTGAAATTGTAGAGAAGCCACAGGCTACCCCAGAGACTGACAAAAAAAAGCCTTTCTGGAAAAGGTTGTTCTACAAGGAAAGGTTAAGCAAAATCGTGCTAGGAACCTTGAAGATGTTTTAATGTTATTAGCTAAAACAGGAGATTGCCTGCTGCAGGTGGCCATGTTGCAGGTGAGAGTGTAATTACTGTACAACAGTATTACTGTATTATGGTGCAGCACATATTATTGGTATTCTTGCAGCACTGAGAAGCCCTGGCCATGGACCAGGACTCCTTTGGGCTACAGTTCCTCTACAAAGTCAAAAATCCCTTTGTTCCTGTTCAAAAAATCCTGCCATGACATGGCAGGGGCTGCAGCCTGTGCTCACCCACACTATCCCCATCAATGTATTGACATGTTCTGGTGGAAGTCCTAAAAAGACCTCAAAGTTCACTCCCTATGTTTTTACCCCTGTACCTGGTATAATTACATCCCCAATTTTTTCTTCATTCCGCATTTCATTTTAAAACTGCTCTTCTTTGAATTACATTTTCTTACCTCCTTGTTCACTATTTGCAGTTTTCCACATTACCCTCTGTCTTTATTTCTAGCTCAGGTTTGCCAAAAGTCTCTCACAGTGAGCCATTTTTAATCCTTTCTCACACTGACACCTCAGCCTTGCAAGTCTACCTGAATCTTTTTTTATGTATATTCCCATCCTCCTTGCTTCAGGACTCCTAGAGTATTGTTTCCCCACTCCCTCATTTCCTCTGTGATATCCTCCACGTGGCCAACTTCCTGCTGCCTCCCACCACACGCCAATGTGACACTGCCCTTTTCATCTCCTCTCCCTGTACCATATGTACTCCCAGGACAGCAGGGAAGCATAGGTTCAGATGAGGCTATATGGATTTGGGTGTGTTTGTCAGTATGTCTGTAGGATGGAGGTAACACTTTCAAACAGAATTATGCAGTATTTCTCTGCACTGGTGACTGACAGACAGGGAAGTGCCCGTGCTATCTCATTAGGGGACTGATACACTCCCTCCTGAAAGCAGTGCAACGGCTTCAAATGACATGACTTAGGAGGCCTTTGATCAGTCCTTTAGCTTCCAGAGGAGGACTCTGAAACTCTCACCATGTTGTAAACAGCACTCTCTATGGGGACATAGACGAGGAAAATGGGACAAAATTTAATGAAGTGGGAAAGCAAAGCCCAAGTCTCTTCATTCCAGAGAAAAAAGGTCTGCAAGCATACAAACCACACAGCTTCCTGAAGTGTGACTCCACTGCAGTCAAAGCAGGACAATTCAGCAGTACCTGTAACCACCACCATAACACAGATTTATACTCACAGTCCAATGAACTTCAATTGAGGAGGAAGAAAGGATAGTAGGGTTGTGCAGATGTAATACCACGTCACCCAGCTCTCTCTGGACCTGCTTGTGATCCACACCTTGGCTTGTTGGTGGAACATCTGTAATAATTTAAGATTCCATTCTCACAAGTACATATGATTGTTAAAATAAGTACACATAAATACAAATGAATGTATCAGAAAGTATATGATGCTATCACCTACAAAGTTTACCCTAAGTACTTCCCAATTATGTAAGAAAAAACAACGTCAAATATTTTCCTGAGCAAATCACCAGTGCTGAGGTGGTACCAAATCAACACACTGCATTTCCTCAGAGAGAAACACGAGGGAAATGCTGCAGAAAAAGACACACCACACTAAAGGATGGCTTTGGTAAATGGCTAAAGCAGCATTTCTTTATTCTTTCCTGTTGGGAAGAAAAAATGTTCTGCAAATTCCAAGAGATCAGGAAACCTGTAAAGAATGGCAGAACCAAAAGCTGTATCTTCAGATAAATTCCTGGCAAACTTAGTGTTTTTAACTACAAAATCATGTAACAACCAAAGAAAAAGAAAAATTAGTCACATGGTTGCAGCTTCTCTGATGGTAAGTGGCTTCTGTAAACAGGAGGCAGAGCCTGGGTGAGTCCTTTCTGCATCGTTTGATACTTGGTCCATCTTATAGCTAGAAGAGTTATTCGTATCAACGAAGGGACAAATTCCTCTCAAAATACTCAATGGTACAATGGAAACATATTTTTTTGTATGCTGAGCCCTTGAAAAGCATATTTAACTGAAACTGATGACTGTCAGATGCACAAAATTTATAGGGCAGAACTAACAGTGTACCTAAAATAGACACATACTATGGACAGCAGAGTGACAGAGTTTCTTTATTGATTTCATACCTCTCTCCTTGATCACTTAATTTTAAAGAAATACCATGCTGAGTATCATTAAAAATCACAGGCTGAGAAATTCATGAAAAGTACTTGAAATTCTTACTTTTTTTTTTAATTAATCTAATTCCAGATATAGAGTAATGCATTACATAAACTTTGCTCCAGCCCTACTACTTCCCTGCCTGACCTCCTCTAGTGAGAAAGCAACATCAGGAAATCTTCAAGGGTTCTGTTCTCTGAAGATTGGAATTTCCTGGGAATTTCCATAGCTGTCTGCTTTCAAGAAGTGCTAAAGTATACAGAATTTCTGTATATATATATATGTACAACTACTGTAATAAGTCACTGCAGGTGTGCAGACTATCTTGAAAGATGAGATGATGCATTTATTAAGTGTCTTCTACCTCAGTGAGTGCAACAGTTGTAAAACATGCTTTTTGCATGGTGGTCATATTCTCCATTTACCAGCTTTCAATCCTGACTAAATATTAGTAAAACCATTGTAAGGTTGCATCAGGACAAGCCATGAGGCCTGCTTTCCTTCCAGAAATATAGTTCCCATTCACACAAAGCCTATGTCACTCTCGACTTTTATCATACGGTTTCCTCAACATAGGAAACCTCTTCTTCCTTTACAAGAAGTTGGTATTTCTTCAAAGTTTAAGAAGTAAACTGAGGTTTGCGTGCAGTCTGTGAGTGACAAATCTGGATTCTTAGCAAGCAACACAACAACGAAACAACAAAACAAAAAAACTCTCCGATGAGTCACTGCTATTTCCACATGTAGTATGTTCTGCCAAACAGTTCATTTATCAGAGTATCTCCCTCCTCCCAAAGTTTGAAAGCATTAAAGATAGAAGCTTCTGTTTGGAGTGTTGCCTAAACATCACCCTGCTTAGAATATAAGAGGAAAGTCAGTGGAATAATTAGTTCTATCTTCGCTAGTCATAAAAGATGAGTCATCAGCAATATGAATCAATCTATTCAAAGGCTCAGCCATTTGCACATCTGTGCTATACAATGATGTGTGTGTTTCCTTGTTTCAGCTCCAAGCTTCCAAGGCAGGGACTGTCAGTGATAACACCCAAGCATGTGGTTGGTAATGTTGGTAAAGTGCAAAGATGAAGGTAAGTTAGGTTCCTGGACTGGACATGCATTATAGCAAGACAATACCACCCTCTAGACAAAAGTGAACTGGGAAAGTTTTGAACTTTTTTAGCTAGACCACAACTTAAACAAAACTGAAATGATATTGGAAGAAGAGCAGAACCTCTTTGAAGAACTTGACACTTGACTGTATTTCTTACTGTTGAAGAAGATTTCATGTATTGGTTGTTATTTTCACTGAGGTTTTGCGTGGCTCTCCGGTTTTCAGTTCTACTAGGTGCCCAGAGAACAGCAAAGCTTTTCCACATTACTATAAACCATTCAGTTGAGTGAACAGAACATTTGCTGTTTCTCAGAATCAGGTCAGTGATCAGTTGATTTGGGACAGACACAATACCTTCTCTTCAGGAATGACACTGCACTACACTCCATGAAGAACAGACTCCCGTAGAACACTGTAGCCTGCCCACATAATAACATGTGTTGCTCTATTTCCAGGAATCAGGAATCAGTAAAAGGTTACTAAATCTTTCCTTAGTAACAGACTTAGGAACCCGTGCAACCCCTCTGCTGTCTGCATATATCCACTGAAATTGTCATCCATCAGGAGAAACGCATAATACCAAAAGACAGCAATGTGAAACTGGTCACTCCCCAGGGGAGATCAGCAAGACTTGCTTTCAGACCAATTACAGAAAAAATGAGAAGTCACCAAAAGAAAACGCTTTGTTTCCTCTACAGAACTTCCTTTCAAAAACAAACATGTACTTACTTGTGCAAACAAAGAAACAAATATATAACACAGACACTCTTAATAAGCCAATGGGTCAGTTTCTGCAGTGAGTAGGAAGAGCAGAAAAGTAAACAAACAAAAAACTTATGATCTGTATCACTTTTCCTTTGAAAAAGAGTATTTCTAGTTTTCCCTTCTCAAGAATCTAAGTATTTCTACTGGGAAAATACAGGTTTCAAAGTTGCAATGTATGATTCCCTGTACATCATCCAAAGTGTCATTTATTTGCTACAGTGAACACAGCTATTTTTAATTTTACATTACAGCTGGATTCAGTCCATAGCTGGACTTCAGTCACAGCTGAAGTTTGTGGATGACTCCTTCATCCACTTCTATCCAGCCTTTTCTTTCACTTGGCTATCTGTAAGCATTGTCTCTCTTCCCTACTATTTTACTTCCAACAGTTGTATTATTGAAATACTTTTAACATACTGCCAAAACCTCTTCTTTACTGGCTCATGATGCCAAATTCCTTCAAATTTTAAACTTTTCTCTTTCCTAATGCAGTAGAAATCAACTTAGATTACATAATTTTTCTCTCTCTGTCTCAGTCCTAAGCTTCATTTGATTCACTGAACATAGTAATAACGTTTCCATGGAATTTGAGGATTTGTGTGGTAACTCAGAAAAACAGAGATTACTTTTGTTACTAACAGGAGCTGCTATTCTGCAAGATGTAACTATCTTTGGATAAGAGATACCAGGGTTCCCTTAGGCAACACAACATGCTGTCAGAGTCTATGTTATAGAGAAATGCAATTTTAAACACAGTATTTTACCATAGTATACATTATAGCCAGGACAGGCAGACGGTCAAAAGCTACCAGAATTCCTGCATCTGGTATCACTTAGTCCACTTGTGACAGCTGCTGTGGACACCCAAAATGTTCAGTATCAAAAGCTTACCTTGAGTTTTCACTGGATCAGATATTTGGCTTGGGTCGCTTAGTCCATATGCATTAGCTGCTCTCACAAGGAACAGATAAATTGCATTAGGTTTTAGCCCTTTAACTGCAAAACTCTCCATTTTCACATTTTCAGCTACAGTTTGCCAGCTGCTCCCAGATGCATGGCTGAGGATAAAACACACACACCAGCAGGTTAGCACGTGCTTCTTTAATAACATATTAAAAACAAACGTACGTACAGCAAGATCACGAGACTCGTATACCTGAAGGCCTCAATTATGTAAGAGGTTGGTGTTGCACCTGAATTCAAATTAGGTTGCCATGACAATGTCACTGTATTTCTGCTGACATCTGTAACCTCGGGTTTTGACGGAGCACTAGGAATCAAGTTTGGGTCAGTGGGTCTTGGTGGCTGCACTGGGACTCCAAACTCTGACAAAGGAGAGAGAGAAATGCTGAATATGGACAGGACGCAGCTGTAAGCTAAGTGCTGTTCACATCTGCACTGGCAATTTATGACAGAGTCAGATAACTTCTGCATTTCAATTGCTGATTTTCCTTTATGCATTCTCTCCTTGCAGAGGAACCCTAATTGATTTACCTTGGACCTCAATGTATGCACTCCATGTAGCTTCGCCACTCGGGGTTGAAGCGATGCAGGTGTACCGACCGGTGTCACCCAGCTGAATGGGGAAAGAGCAGAATAAATATTTGAAACAATCAGGCACTCAGTGGGCTAGAAAAGTAATTACAGCTCTCTATGTACCCCCATGAATATGGATGAATGTATTAGAGGCTGCAAAAACTTCGAACTACAAACTTCTTCCATTAGAAGTTATGATTTTGTGTGCTGTAGAAGGAAAATGGGTATTTTATTTCTGAGCAGTCACAATAGAATTGGAAAAGCTGCACATTCTAATTTAGTGTTGACTATTCTGTAATGAACAAAGTGAAAGCAAATTTTGTAGCATTTATTCCTTACTCTGCAGAGGTCCTAACAAATAAAATGAGAAGGAACTCAGATGACAAGACCCCATGCAACTGTCAACCCTCTACATAAGTAATGCCGGGGGATTTATCAGGACTGAGCACTGGAGAACATGTCATCCTTAAATCAAAGCTTAAATATTCCACAGGGTACACATGAGGTTCCCTGTGTTAGTATAAATTTCAATCTACAGCAGACCCAAAAAGGAATCTCCATATGCTATTCTCATTCAGTCCTGAATGTTGGATTATTTGTCCATATGTGACTTAATCACATTTCATAAGAGTTTCTTTTCTTCCCCCCCAAAGAAATGCTATCCTCCTAAGATCCCAGCCTCACCAGATGAGCTGGACAGAAGTGATCAAAAATCAGAGGTTCAAGTTCTAAGCCAGTTTAACTTGTAAATGGCAACAGGGCAACTCTAGGGAATATGGTAAAGTGATGTATTCAGCCTAATTTCAAAAAATCACTACATTTCAAAACACAGAAAAGATGGCAGAGAATAAGCAGTATGACAAAATTGAACATTTTTAAAACATTTTACAGTGTGCAAGACATGACCAGCAGCAGTACTGACCAGGTACTAGAACTCCCTGAGGAGTATTTGACAAGTGGTTAACCATTTTAAACTACAGTACACTAAGGAGTGAATATGTTTAAGCACTAAAAACTCTTTTAAAAAAGCTGTGTACATGGCTCTATTACTGCTGTATGCTGAACAAAGGTTTTCTTTATAAACATTTGAATTAACTAGATAATTTTAATCCGTTAGTGCTAAAGCCCAAATAATTTAATGATTTGTCTTTCTGAAATACAAGTTTTGCTTTCCCTTTCATGTTTCAAGTACCAAATAATTCCCTTAATTAATACCTTTTAAAAAACCTTTTTCCTTATGAAATCTGAAATAACGTGCCCTAGGCAGGTGTTAAGCAAAAAGAATGAACTATCTGAAAACACAAAGTATCAGATATTTTCATACATTTATGCAACATTTCATTAATTCCAAATGTAGGATTTACTACATCTAAAGTGCCTGGAGGTGAAAAAAACCAAAGTGAAAAAAACCACACTGGTCATTTCAAGCTACCTTGGCATATCGGATCTGCAACGCTCCCGTCTCCAACTGCTTGATGCGAGAGTCCTGGGTGGAAACGAGGATTCCATCCTTTTTCCAGAGGATAGTGGGCATTAAAGTGCCTGTGGCCACACAGTTCAGTACTAAAGTACCATCTACAGCTACGGTCTGATTCACAGGACCCTGTCGAATGACAGGGGGAGGTCGGTCTGCGATCACTGCCAGGAGAAACAACAGGAAAGAGATTTCTGCAACTGGAAGCAATTTTCTAATCATCTAAGCAACAGCAGTTGCTTGAGGCTTTGAAACAAACTAAAGATAATTAAACAAGTAATTAAAGTTGGAGGCATGCATTATTCAGGGCAGGGTGCATTATAATGATGCACAACTATGGAAGTTTAAAATGATTCCCAACACAGGATTTTCAGAACGTGGAGAGTATTATTGCACATTTCACTGTGGTATCCTCTAGGCACTCTCTATTCCAATCTCTTTATAAAGTGATAATGGAAAACGAAAGGACTTCCCAAATTCTTCCATCTTCTACCATGTGGCAGGCCTGCATAACAGAACTCATACTTCCAGTATTTAAAGACAAGAGAAAAAGGATGTGGGCTGTCAGGGGATAACCTTACAAATGTGTACTACTCAAAAAAAACATTCATTACGTTCCAGCAACGCATCTTGGTGCTGCTTCCTAATCAGGAGATGCCCAGCAGTGGGGTAAAGTAAACACAAAGCTAATGGATAGAACTACCATATTAAAGAAATTTCAACTCAGAAATATTTTTCCAGTAGTTTCTGACTTTTAGTTCTGTGATGACTTAATCTGTCAACATGACTTCAAAGCCACAAAGAAAATCCCACAGTGTGTTTACATCAATTTTAATGCATCTTTCATGGGTTATTTAATAACTGTACAGAGAAAGGTATAAAGCAGTCTCAGTATTCACAGAAAAGAATGACTGTCTACATGGCTGTCTACCAAAAAAAGAGGTAAAAGTTATCTTATTGTGTTTCAGTGATCTGCTGTACCTGTACCATCCACGATGACATGGACTGATGATCTGAAAATAGCCATAACTTTAAATGACATAAATCTGTTCAGCAGTGTCACGGGGCTCACGTAACTCAAAAACTGGTTTGGTAGCTGAAATACAAACCTGAAGTTCTGATAATTTGTGAACATCAGATATTTCTAAATTACTTTTCATAACAACAGACAGGGTGTTAGTACTGCTTTTTTTGGCTGAATTCCAACACCCATAATTTCATTTGCATGTTCAAATGACACTCTGTTTTCAACTGCTTCATTTATCCTTTAGTTCTTGTCCCAACCTGTTGCATTGCACTGTGAGGCCATTAGTATCTTTCTCTGCAGAGACAGTCAAAAATAAGCCCACCTAAAATTTGTATTTGACTCTGACAAGCTTGTAATCAGCTTTGCAGTTGCCAATGGTAAGAGTCTGACCCATCTGTGCTCTAGAGGAGAAATCCAATGCCACTGAAATTCACAGTTAATTTAAGTGCCACTGAAGTTGATGGCAACTTCTATTAAGAACACCTAGGTATCATTCAGTATATCCTGCCTTCGCTTTCATGAAAGTACCAAAAAAATTACTGTCCCAAGACATTATAGAAAACAACTACCCATCAGATATCCATATATCAGATATATCAGATATCCATATACCTTAAAATCATATCTCTCTATATATCTATCATATATTTACCTACCATATATATCAGACATCCATATATCCAGACATATAATCCAGTGCATAGAGTAAAGAAAATATATTTAAAGTGTTTTTTTTCCAAGTTCAGATGACATAGGCCACTAGCTGAAAAACTCTTTCATTTTCTTAATTTTCTATTTTAAGTTTATCTCTCACTTTGCCACAGTCTTCTCCCCAGTGAAAAAATTAGATAAAAGAGGATCACAAATTGTGGCTTATCACTTGTGAGAAACCAGAAAGGATGTAGTCCTATTCCTCTAATCTCAGTTCAGGGGGTGTAAATAAAAAATATTATTCTCCAGGTTCGCTGCATGTTTCTAGTACTGCATTATTTCTATGTTTTCTGTAGTGCAAAGGGCTATTTTATATAAACTATTCTCAGACAACAGCTTCCCTCCTCTTATCCTGTTTCTCCATAAGTGCTAAGATTAATATTTTCCCTGAGTATCTTTGCTGTTAAAAATATGGAGTATATCTCATAATTAGAAACTGGCCTCACATTAGCATGTAGTACTGCTTGTAGTCATGCTCCCTGTAGCTTTTTCATCCTAATTTTTTTCCCAACTACTCCTAAAAAGAGATGTATAATAATTTTAATTTGTATGTTATCCTGCTGATCTCTACATAGGTTGAGATTTTTTTCATTGCTAAAATGGAATATTAAAAAACAGGGGAGATGCTAAGCAAATGGACAATAATAGGGATAAAGAGTGAGTCAGCAAATAATCTGAAAGTAAACTCAGTGTAGTGGGGGAAGGTAAAAAAGAGTGAGATAAACATTAACAGATTTGACAAAAATCCATAAACTGAATGTACTTACCAAATACAAAATGGAAATAGAGTGTAACACAATATCCAGAATTTTAAACCCCTGACAGAGACGGTCAAAACAGGATTTTTATGTTCAAAGACACATGCAATCCACATTTATGCAAAGCAGATTTCAAAGCAGTGTCACATCACTCCACTGCTGTCTTCAAAACAAAAACAAAAACTTGGAAATGATAAACTGAATCCATGATTACCGTCTGTAACTTCCAAGTAGGCTTTTGTTATGATACTTCCTGCAACATTTAAAGTCTGGCAGATATAGTACCCAACATCAGATCTCTGGACATTGGTGATGGTGAGGTCTCCTGTCTGGGAAACTGAAAATCGGCTGGATGACTGAGGGGGCTGGTATGAGAAAAGCAGATTCTGCAAGATGTACAGGAAAGAAAAGGGCAGGGGGGGGGAAAGGGTTAAACAAATTCAAACATCAGTAATCTTAACTTTAATATATCTAAACAAATCAATCTTTTTACATTACACAGAAAACTTGCGGCTCTTCCTGTCTTAAGCATGTCTATACCACAATGTGGTATTCTATAGGATCTTTTGTGATAAAATAGGTGCAGATACGCACACATAATTGTGTAAGATTTTTGGGAATGTTCTAACATCCTCTATGGTTAATGTCAGATGTTGCACAAAGTTAAACAGATGCCAGTGAAGATGTGATATGTACAGATACCACAATGGTGCAAACAACTGTGGTGAACCTCAGTAATTTGCTTTTATGTTCTTTTTTAGAACTTGCTCCAGGGCATTCGATTTCTTTCATTTAAATGCAGATGTTGGTTTACTTATCTGTATTTTAACATCTGCCTTCCTAAGAATGGAGAAGTTTTTTAAAAAAAAAAGAGATACTGAGCTTAGTTCACAGAATTTTTGGAGCTGGAAGGGACCTACAAAATCATTGAGTCCAACTCTTAAGTGAATGGTCTGTATGGGGACTGAACCCACAACCTTGGCATTATAAGCACCATGATGCTCTTTAGCTCTTGCTAATCATAGTGTTTGTGTTTTATGAAAAGTCTTATGATACAGAAGTAAATCCTATGCCTTTTTAGATAGTTTTGGCATGAAGTACATAGTATTTACCAACACTGGTCAAAAATCAGAATGGCAATCAAAATAATATAAGTCCTTTACATCAAATACTGACCCCAAATTTCTACTACTGTCTGAAAAATTTGTGAATGGAAATACTTAGAGGTTACAGAGGCTATTTTTTAACTCTCTTTCTTGTTTAATTACATTTTGCATTTCCAAAAATCATCCAAAGGAATGGGACACAACATTCTCTACTTCAGTTTTAGCAAACCCTGGTTGTTGACCTCTTTCAGTTCCTTCAGTCATCACAACTAGTCATCACTCAGCAGAGCCAAAAATGAGTCAAAAAAAATGATGTTCTAGACAACACTTGGTAAAATAAGAAAATAAATAAACAAGATCCAGCTAACACAAAAATATAAGAATAATATTCTGGTATACTTATACTATTGAAGATTATCATCTGAATCTGGTTTGTAGTCTAGTTGTACTTAGGTATTCAGACAGAAATGTTGCAAATGGAGTAAAGAAGCCAATCTCTAAGTGTTCTCAATTTCTCTGACCTATTGTTTTGTAACACAAAGAACCCTGTCATATGCTATTGCACCATTCATTCCTTCATTCACAGGAAAACCAGAATCCCATATTCCTTCTTTCCTTCCCATAAAGAATACTTTGTGTCACATCCCTCCTTCAAAAGATGACTCTGAAAGAAAACTGTGATTCTCTTGCTGTGCTATATTGTGTTTCACCCACTGGCTTTCAAGATCCCTTACAAAGAGGCTGGAAATAATTTTCCCTCCCATTCAAGTAAGGAACCTGGGAGAAAAAGTGACCTATTCAGGTATGGTCCGTCAATCAACTGATGGAGTGGGAAAGTAGATTTCCTCAGCCCATAACTAGAGTCCTACCCATGCAGTGATGCAGATCAATACAGCAAATGGGTTAGTTTGCCAGACACTAAAAAACACATGGTAAACTAACTGCTGTACCACAAACCCAGAAAGAAACTTTCTGAAAACCTGGGAGTATTTGGGGGTTTCCAACAAACTTTAGCAGAAGTCATCTCCACCTCCATGTCTTAAAAGTTCTCCCTGTTGGATGAAGTAGATTATCACAGCAGTGAAACATGGAACGTTTCTAGCTGATTTACAGATTTATTTTTTTACACTCATGGAGAAAATGGAAGACAGCAAAACATAGACATCCCTCTTAGTTGGGTTATCATTGCACAGAAGGCACATGACTTAGAAGAAAGGAATAAATACCCAGCAACTCCAAGTTCTAAACCTGTTTTCCACACCTTTAAAAGAATAAATAAAATATTTTTCTCTCATGTGAAATCATCTCTGGAAGAAGGCAGAGAAAGGTTGTTTTACCTGACTTCCCTCTCTCCGCCAAAAGATGGCTGGCTGAGGGTTCCCCGTTGCTTCACACTGGAAAGTCACCGTTCTCCCCAGTGCAGCTACCTGATCTCGAGGCTTTACAACAAACTGTGGAGGCTCTGAAAGGAAAGCACCAAAAAAACCAAAAAATAAATCACACTGCTATTAACCAATTCAAAAGAATAATTAGCCTACTGACTTTAAGTGGTGTAAACCAGAAAAGTTTCTTTAATAAGGAGAGGCAGCACAAAGACACATCAGTCTCTAATGGCCTTGGCATCGCTCAGATGATTTTTTTAGTGTCTGGACCTCCCAATTAAAACTGAGCAACATGTGGTTTTACTGCTGACCGTGTGTACAAGGAAATAAATCCCACCAACTTGATGAGACAACTTGCAGAGCAACAGTCACCAACACAAACAAATCTGTTACAATTTGGTTTTTAAAGGACGAATAGGGCTGCAAGTCAGAATGGAGAAACCTTCGAGGGACGACTGGCCCAGAGGACACACTTTGTTAAGGACTGCAAGAAAGACTGCTGAGTAACCACAAAGTCAGGCTTACATGTACAAAACTCATCATCTTTGATTTAGGAAAACTGAGGAGAGAAAAAGCCCTTAAGTGCTTATATAAGAGACTTTTGATGTAGCCGTGGACTCAAAAAAACTTAAAAGCCCAAGAAATACCATTCGACAAATTATAACCACTTAAAATCTTCAGTTCAAACACTGAAAAGGAATGAATTTAAAGGAACAGCAGAGCTAAATGTCTTCCTCATTTACATAGGCAAGAGCATGTTCAAACAAAATATATATGCAAATGAAGGCAAATTTGAAACATCTGCTCAGCCTAACGTTATAAATACTGCCAGCACTGCCCAAACTGTTTGACTTGTACAGACTTCAACAACCCCTTCATCCAGTGGTAAACAGAATGTCAAAAAATCATGTCAGTCACATTAAAAAAAAAAATATCAGCATAGATGACAGCATTAGATATCTTGGTGGTGCTAGCACAGAAAAAAAAATCTAGTGTGTTTTATACGCTGTTAACTCTTATTTCTTAAAAAATGTGCATTCAATGAAAGCCCATTTACTTATTCATTTCCAATTTCTTCTGATCATCTGTCCAAAACTAATTATGCTCTCCTGCTTCTTTGGACTGAGAATAAAGGGGATGTTTTGTATCTGACTTCAATAACTTGAACACTTTTTGGTGTTTGTTTTTTTTTTTTTTCCTTCCTAAGATTTATGTATTTACAAGATTTTTCATTAGAAACGGTGTAATATATAGAATTCAAAGACATGCTTTATAATAATGAGTTTTACAAATATCAAGCTATTGTGGCTTTATCTAGAATAAATTCAATAACACTCAAGTCCTTTCTAAAAAAAAAAAATCACTTTCAGTGTTCCTGTGGGCCAAGATTTGCATTTATCTGTTCCCCATGCCTTGTGTTTCTGCTCCCTAGTGAGTTCACATCAGAATACACTCTTCCTATCACCCTCCATCTTTCAGAGGAATTTTTAAAGCATAACATACTATTATGCACATTTGGATGCAAATGCTACCTTCCCTAGCATTTCCTTAGATAAGAAACTATGCAAAGTGAAGGTAAGATTGACCTACAGTAATTAGCAGACTTCAAAACATTTAGCTCTGAAATGCTGAACCAGTACCTTGGAAGAAGATGTGGGAACACTTTGAGATGACAGCAGGTTTCATTTAGAACAGAAGGTGAACTGGTTGGGGGTTTGCCACAGGGTTGTAAGGTATGATGGGGAAAATGGAGATGAGGGTGAAGCACCTTTGTTATTCTCTTACATTCTAATAACGAGAATAAATTTAGCACCGAGTTGAATAGGGCTTGGTTGGTTCTATACTAGACTGTGACACAATGTCACACAAAAATGGGACTGAGGTTCCAAAATCCTGTGGTAGTGCAGAGGATTTATAAGGTTTTAGATTTTGTTGTACTTGAGGATGGATACAGCTATAAAGAGATATTTTTTCTGACCATTGGAGAAACAGTTGAATGCTTGTGTTTGTAGATGACCGTTCAGGGACTACTGAACACAAAAAAGAAGGGGGAATTTAGTCTTACAGGCAAGCATGGTAGAATTTATAAAATGTAAATAGGCACATGTTTCTCTAGATATTATTCTAAGTATGCATTTGTATGGATATTATTCTAAATATATATGCATATATATGCATTTTACCCAGATATGTATTATTCTAAATCTATTCCCATTAAGGTAAATTAATAAAAGTTTTATTAGCTTCAATGTCAGAAGAAATGAAGCAGGGTTAAGTGAAACTGTTATTAAATTCCATTCAACGTTAACTGTACTGGAAGCATTTTCACTGTCTCTTTTCTTTAATGCCAGTTTGATTTCACACCTTGGGTCACACACATGTGGCATGTAATGATAAGACTGTAAAAGATGCCAAAATAATAATCCATGTAAAGAGAGAACAACTTTTATCCTTGAGACCTCTAAACCAAACATTATTTTTTATAGCACACTTTGAAGTTCAACTAATGCAGTCACCGAAGAAAGAAGACATTAGGATTTGACTCATTTACATCACATAAAAACAGACAGAAAGTTTGCAACCCATTACCTTTCTCTTTGCCATTAAGTTACCCATACTTCATGCAGAATTTATTCTGTTCGATGTGTCTTGTCAATAACAAGTAAAAGATGGGAGCTGACTGGTTGAAGGACATGGAAGGGGATGGATGGGAAGGGGAGGAGAAGTTCCCGTCACAGTGATACGATGACTAGAAGATGGCCAATAAAATTTCAACTTACCAGACACAACTAAAAACAGAAACAAAACAAAAAGAAAACATGGAATAAATAAAATTGAATAGACATGAAACAAAGCAAAGAATAAAGCAAAACTAAAAAGAAAAAAAAAAAGGAAAACAAAAAGATCCATGGTAAGGACCTTAGAAAACACATATATACATTCTGATATACGAAAAATAAGTTTAAAATGTTAATCCACATATTTTTAATTTCTTTTTAAGCAGCAGTCTTTCAAATTCTGAAAGCAGGTAGTAGAGGAAAATGGGTAACAGACTGAAATAATGATCAGGCAGTCTGGGTTCTGCTCCAAGCCTTTCTAATAAACTGTTGTGTAACCCGGAGTGTTTTTTTTTTTTTACATTATCATTATTCCTCTGCATCAAGAGCTTTCCATGGCAAAATAACTTAAAATCTCTAGTAAATATTGCTCTGAAATGTTGCTGAAATGGAACAGTGACATTTACACCCTTTCTAAAGCATCCAAATATTTACAAACGGAATATTTCTTTCTGAAGCTACTAAAAAGTACAAAAGAAAGTTTATTAAAAAATTAATAATATGCTAAGGCATTTAGCCCACACACAAACCTCTTTAGTACAGGACTGCTGTGTCAAGGTCATAATGCTTGCTATTAAATGTAAATTAAAAGTAAACCACAATTAAAATTAATTTGAAAAGATTCTTAACTCTTTTCTTTGCCCCCCAAACCTCAATTTCATTAAAATATTCAAAACCAGACATTTATTGCAAAATATTAGATTTTCCAATGGAAATGGTCAGCAGTTAATTATCAAACATTAAATTATCCTTCAACCATAGATGAAAATTTTCATAAACTTCGAAATGGTACAGATCCTGGCAGGCTAACTTTACTTGTAAAAGAAAAGGCATGTTAGAGAGCATTCCAACCACATATCACTGATGGAAAGAACAGATTGAAAATAAAAACCTAAAAATAATGCATTTTGAAAATATACACAGACACTGACCAAAAAAAAAAACAGTTACTCAAAAAAGCATAGTTCGTGTAAGATATTTACAGTAGAAGTCCAAAAATACATAATTTTTTAAATGCATGTTAAAAATAGTGAGCCCTTCTGCACTTCGGTGCTCTTTATGTTGAAAGTAAACCAACTGTTGTTCAGCAAGGGTAAAGGTACACTGTTGTATCAAGTAGCTAAGCACCCTCAATACAGCATCCTCTGATAAACACATGGAGGAAACCAACAATAATCAAATTTGCCAACATTCACTAGGCATGAGGAACAGTGGCTTCCTGTTGAATGAATAGAGGGGACTCCAGGTGTACTATGAAAATGAAGTAGAAACAGAATATGATATAATATTGGAATTTGGAACATGTTGAAGCCAAGAAGCTGCAACTCAATGTGCCAAAACCAGATCAAAGAGATTTGAGTTTTATGATATTAGAGATTCTTTTTTTTTTTTTTTTAAGGAAATGATCCCAAACAGAGGAAGTTGAAATTACCATTTTTCAAACATTTGAGTTTCAATTTTAAGGCACTATTCCGGATGTGCACTAGGCTTCTCTAGGTGTCTGGGTTCAGTATTTCTCAAAAGGAACATCAGTGTGCATTACTCTGCTCAGATTATCTGCAAGTCTGTGATTCGTAAGAGAAGTGGCCAAAAAATGATACACATGAATTCCTGAGAGAAACATGCTCTTCCCAAAGATTCAGCTCCTAGCTGCTCTTGTTTGTGCGTAAGCAGATTACCCAGTAACAGTTCCTTTTTAACTGAAAAGCTCTTTACTAAACTTGCAGTTACAGTCTGACCTGGAATTATAAATGCTTCTCCACAAAACACAACTCATATTCTACATGAAGCAGCCTGATAAGAGACTTAATGGGATGCAATTCTTGCATGGAGGAAGTAACTCTAAATTATCAATTTTCCATTAGTTGAGTAGTGCCAAGAAGAGAAAAGTTCAGCCTTCTTGGTAGCAGTGCAGAGCTGCTCAAGTCCTCTACTGAAAACTCACCTGAAAACCTCTAACAGACAGAAATCTGTCTTGGTTGCTTAATTACATTTCCACAAATTAAATTAGCTTCTAAGTACTGAATTTCCACTTCTCTTTTCACTAGACATTTCTTACTGTAGGTCAAAAGTAACCCTGTCAAACGAACATATTTTTTTGCCCACCTGTAAAAACAGAGGGGATACTGATACGTGAAAATAAATCCCTGTAGAAACAGGGCATCACACTGGTTGCAAATCTGTGGAAAGGGCAAAGGG
Organism: Manacus candei; assembly: GCF_025592945.1. NCBI lineage: Eukaryota > Metazoa > Chordata > Aves > Passeriformes > Pipridae > Manacus > Manacus candei. The sequence continues at coordinate 72,590,669 of NW_026138062.1, forward strand.
TGAAGTTTCATAGAAAAATTTAAACAATTCTGTCACAGGGATATCATGTGGTTTAAAAGAACAACAATAATAGCAACATCTACAACAAAGACCACATTCTTAGTCTGATTTGCAGTCTATTGATATCTAAGGTTACTAAAACAGAGAAGAGGTTTTCCTCTATTACGGCATATTTTATTTGACAGCACTTTCAATTATAAAGTAAATTAATTTTCCCTGTGTTAATCATGGCTTTTCACATGGCAATTAGGAGGAATAACCTGTTTGTAAAGACAGGAAGTTAGCATGTAAAACCACAACTACCAAAGGAATAATATTTTTGCCTTTTGTATAACTTCCTTGACATGTGGGCTTTTCAGGGAAGATGTGTCCATTCACTGAACAAAAAACCAAAAGAAAAGCAGTTTCCAGACTAGTGATGTGATCTTTTAATGCCTTATTCTTACCAGCAATCCTATCAACCTCACTGGGACTATCGATATCATTAAATGCACTCACAGGAGTAGGAATTTACAGTTTTAGGACTTAAACTACAGACCAGTATAGTTGCCAGATGTTAATGGAGCAACTATTGTATTTGACAGATGTAGTATTATAGGTTCACATGAGAATCAGGTGGGAAGCAACCTCAGAGCTCTCTAGTCCACCTCCTGCTCAAGCAGGGTCAGCTACAAGGTCAGCCAAGGCTTGATCCAGTCAGGTCTTGAAAAACTTCAAGGAATAAGAATGCACAGACTCTCTGGCAACCAGCTCCACCACTTGGCTGTCCACCCAGTGAGGAAATTTCTCATCACATCCAGCCTTGATCTCCCTTGTTTCAACTTAAATCCATTGTCTCTTGTCCTCCCACCATGCACTGCTGCGATTAGCTTAGGTTTGTAAATGCCTGTAACTCATTGGTTTTCTCATATTTAGAATAAAATATTACAGTGTTGTGTCTATTTCTTGGTCTGATATTTGGGCAAGTTATAAACTGCAAGTATCCCGTTCTTGAAAGCAGTGGTAGTAACTATTTATTCCAAAGAGAGCAGAATTATAGAAATTTTCATTCATTTAGACTAAGAAGGTGCTTTTGAGATCTTGAGATCCAAGGTGGTACTTAATTACTGACCAGTATTTTGTTCTGCATATTAAATACTCATTAATTATTGGTCTGACTAGTACTATTTAGGAATACCTTCCAGTTGCTCAGAAGATATCTTGTTATTTAACTGACACAAATTGCATATTTTCAATTTAAGCTCAGTGTGTTTCATTTTTGAATTTTAAAAAAAAATCTTCATGTCTTCAAGGAGTGCTTGACACTTCTAGAGACAATTATAAAAGAAGCAAGAAAGTACAACTCTACACCAGAGAAATGAAACAATCCCAATCTTCAGGCCAATAATAACATACAACACTTAAGCTCATAAACAATCTTTAGCTTCTGTACAAATCTTTGGCCATTATGACTCATGTAGGAAACTGCAGTCACAATCAAATTTAGATTCCTTTCAAATAATTCTGTGATCTGTTAATCCCAGTTGAAGTGAAAACTCTGAGAGATTGAATGTGCCTATAGAAACAAACTGGTAGGAGAAGGGACACAAGTTAGAGTGGGAAGCAGGCATTTCCGAGGGGATTGGGCAGATACAGACTGGACAGTGACAGAGGAGAAACTCCAGAGCAGGGATAGTACAGAGATAGCTGCATTATCTGTCATGGAGCATTGCAGTTCTACACAGGGGCTGAAACTCAGCTGTTTATCATCTTGGGATGAAAGGAATGGGTGAGAAACCCACTGTTTATACTCTGTCTGAAATGAGTGGGCACAGTAAATTTGGGTACTAGAGTTACACGCAGAGGAAATGTGAGAGTCTCAGTATGTTTAGCAAAGAGGTCAAGCTCAGATTGTTCATGCCTTAAAAAAAAAATAATTCTGAACAATTTCGCTTTCCAAATCTTTCCCTAATTCCAAACAAAAAGTGAGCAAAAAGCTGCCAACATCTTCTGTTCAAAAATATGTTTAACTGTTAATCCTGTTAAATTCTGAGATCTAATTAACTACTTTTTACCTTAAAGTATCTGAATGAGGACCACTGAATGCCTCTCGGCAACATGACTACCAGGTATTTATGTTGCTGTTTTGCAAAAACTATTATTAAGGGAGATAGTTTAAGACAATGTGCCATGTTCCATTTCCTATCCAGTGATTTGTAGGCTATTTGTTCTTATCAAAGCAATCTGAAACACTCAGTGTCCCCGATATGCACATCTCTCTGCAGTCATTTGTGGGAAGTATCACTTTCTACAGAGAAATAAACAAAGGCCTGAATCTCTTTTTCTGAAAAAAATATAAATGCTGCCATTCAGCTGCCTCCAGGCTTCAGCCAGTGAAAAACACGGGAAAATAACACCAGGTACATCACAAAAGAATCAGAGTGTATCATTTTTCATCCTCACCGGTCTCTCTGTTTTCAGCTGTCACTTCCTGAGGTCTAAATGCATATATAAATAATTCATATTTTCCCCGATTTTCGGATAAAATTCACACTGATGTAGGACCAGGCTGGGACACCCTCACTCACCATGAATGCTTTCACAGTGCATGGTCCCAGAGCACCAAGTGTGACACAGTGCAGCGCAAACTTCTGAGGAAAGGTCCAGGAGTCTGGCGCCAAACATGTCACAGCCATGCGAGTTGAGGTAAAATGTTTACATGAGATTTTTGATGTTTCAAATCAAAAGTGATGACTTGTAATTCCAAACCCCCACCAAGGGAGCGATTGTGGTTTATTATATTTACGATGACTGGAAAAATTCTGTTTTAGATTGCTGTTGATGTGTCAGATAAGCAGTTCTTAGGTTTAAAGGAACAAGTGACTATAATAACTTCAAATTTACCAAACCTGAGAAGATAAAAATCTAAGTGATTGGAAAAGAAAGAGAGTAATTGTTTTCTATAATGGTACTGTAAGAGAATGAAATTAAGACAGAAAGCAGTTGACTTATTAGTTGGAAAAATAGTTTTGATGGTAAGATCACCTTTAGAAAACCCAGAAACCCATTACAACATTTCAGGCTCATGCACAAAAAAGTTAATAACAGAAAAATCTCAGTATCAATGAGATGCTGTTTTCCTCAATAGACTTCCCAATGACTTTTTTTAAAAAATTGTATTTATTTATTTTTGTTTACAATTGATTCACACTCCCTCTTCTGTCTGAACACTGAAAACTTGTCAGGTTGTCCTGGTTTCGGCTGTGATAGTGTTAATTTTCTTCTTAGTAGCTAGTGTAGTACTGAGTTTTGGATTCAGTATGAGAATAATGTTGATAACACACTGATGTTTTGGCTGTTGCTAAGCAGGGTTTACCCTAAGTCAAGGACTTCTCAGTGTCTCATGCTCTGCCAGTAAGGAGGTTTGTGAAAATCTGGGAGGGAACATAACCTGAACTGGCCATCACATCCAATATATAAACTGGAAGGAGTTGGTTGGGAACTGCTGACTGCTGACAGGTTGGCCATCAGTCAGTAAACAATTGTAGTGTGCATCACTTATTATTTCTCTTTCTCTCTTTCATAAAAGTTATTATTATTATTATTAGTAGTAGTAGTATTAGTAGGAACATATTTTACTTTGTTTCAATTTATAAAGTGTTCTTCTCTCAATCCACAAATTTTGGTGGGTTTTTTTGGTGGTGGGTTGTTTTGATTGTTATTTTGTGAAGGGGTATTTTTTCCTGATTCTTCTGCCTGTCCCACTTGGGGGGGAAGGTGTGGAGGGGGCAAGTGAGGGGCTGTGTGATACTTAGTGTCTGGCTGGGGTTAAACTACGACACATGTGCTGGGCAGTAACTTAGAAACAGGCTGGCTGAGGACTACGCCCTACACAAACAGTGCCACTCTTGGGGACCAGCAGGCTGCCAGCTGCACTCCTCCCTGTGCACTTATCCATCTGCACTGCAATCAGCAGGAACAAGACAGCTGCAGTCTGGAAACCTGGTAGTCACATCACCATGACGCTGACTCTGACCATGACTCATTCTCAGCACATGGCACATGCCTGCCTGGCTGGATTTAGCTTATGCCTCTTGACTTGAAACCCAGGGAAAAAGGGCAGGCGCCTGTGTGTACTCAGGAGGGCTCGTGTACTCCAGAAGAAAGTGGCCTGAGAGAGGAAAAAAGGCAAGTATCGCTCCTTGGTGCTGACAGCACAAATAAAACCTTGAAAATACAAGTGCATCTGGAGCTGCTACACATACCAGGGAGAGATACAGGTGAGGACACGGCTTTAGAACACCTACTTAAACACGCACAGCATGGCAGCTCAACATCACCAACTCCAGAAACGATTTTAGAGATGAGCCTGAAGTGCCATGGATTCAAAATCAAGGATTCTCCCTCCTGCAGCAAGCAGGAAGGCTTCTGTTCCCAGCTCTGCAGCCGGAGCAACAAGCAATTTGTTTCAACAGCTTGATGGTTTTGTTACTGGCATTAAAATGTTACTAAGCTTCTTTTCTCTCTTCCGTGGCTTAAACTCCAGCCTCTGCTGCTAAACAGCACAAGATTTGTGCATTAACAAAATGCCCTGCTTGGGTGCTATTCTTGTTTCAAGAGCAATCAAACGGTATCAACTCCTATTGGATTTCCGGCCATTTTGAGATTTAGTTTAAGCTGAGATGTGTTTCCCTCCTAAACTCTGATGGGGCTGAGCAGTAAAATCTGGGTCCATCTCAGCTGTGTAACAGCCATGCAACTATATTATTTTAAAGTCTGATTCACAGCAGGATAACGAATCTTCCCTTTGGAACGCTTAAAAAGTCAAGGTGAAAAGGGCTACACAAGTGTGTGTGTGTTTGCCTATGCGCGTGTGGGAGGAACCTACTGCAAAAATTTGTGGGAAGAGAACAGTGTGTGAAATGTACTCACATGAGGTATTTTTGATTTGCAACTGATTTTGCTGATACTAGCTACAAAACAAGTAGTTTGTAATCTCTCCTCCTGCAGGAGTCAAAGAAGATTTCTAAGATAAAAATGTGGAAATAGACTTTGCGACGTGATTTTAAAAGGTAGCACTTTTCAGGTTAATACATGTAGTTTGCAGTTTAAAATGCGTATAAATCCTGTAGTCATTGCCTTGAGGTGACAAGAGATATCTGAAATATGGAGGGTTGAAGACAGAGAGAGGGAGAGGGGGATTTAAGATCTTCCAAAAGTTCCTCTCCTAGTCTCCCTGCCCCCTTCCTTGCTCTGAATCTCCTAAACCACGCTATAAACCAAACATAATTTAGAAAGCATACTTCTGACAAGTCTAATTCCATCTATTTAAAAACCAGAGTAATGCAGTAAACTGTGAAGTTGTTTCCCAGGATTCTCTTTCCAGAAAAGAGTTGTCTTCCCCTGTGTTTTACTGATGTAATTTTAGGCACTGCTGCAATCTAAGTAGTCGTGGCTACAAATGTTTATACTAAAGCCTTTTAAAAGAGTGAAAAAAAGCTGAATTTTAAATAAGCTGTGCAGAAGTACAAAAAGATTATGAGAGCTGGATACTATTTGAAGAAATCTTAGGAGCTTCCTACTAAATTTTTTGACTTCCAGTTAAAGATAGTATAGCTGAAAGGGAAACGGAGTGGGATTTTTTTCCCAGCTGTTTATGATAGCACAGATTACTTTTTGGAAAGAAGAACTTGAAATCCATAGCAACCTTCTTATAACAAGTTAAAGCTACTTGTGAAAAGTGGCCAAAGCCTCATGATCAATGGAAACCAAGCACACACTAAAAATGGAAGGACAATAAATCTCTACAGTGCAGTAAGTTGTGATCATTAAAAAATGTTATTTTGGGCATGCAATACTCAGGGAGGAATACTCTCGACTGAAATAGATACTATTTCAAAAGAAATCTGGATTTCTTCTCACAGGGATGTCATACCCCCCACATAGACAACTTAAGTCTACACTAATACCTGAATTTACTCTTTCATAAAGTCAACAGGAAGGTAACTGTGATATATTAACAAATTTTAATTTCAGGTAGCAAAAAAAAGCAACACATTAAAACTTGTGCATGACAGACTAGTAAAGATGTTTTGCAGTTTAGTGTTTAGTTAGGTTATAGTCTTTGAGGAAAAAATCTAGAAAGTTCTGAGCACTGAGGAACTCTGAAGGAAGATTTTCAGAAAAGACCATCAGACCTTGCTGGACCACAGCAGAACTCTCAAGTGATTTCTTCCTCTGCACTGAGACCCAAGCATCAATGTGCTACCTTAATTGTGCCAAAAGAAACAGCTGCTGCCTAATTTGTGGAGGTGCAAGTCCTAAGTGGGCTCTCATAGGCCACTGAAAGATGAAGAGAACAGAATCCCCTTCACTGCTGGGTTTAGAGAGCACAGAGCATTTATGAGAACAAAACAAGCAACCTTCCAGACAGCTTTGTCTTTCTGTTTCAGTTCTGTCGTTCTAGTCCGTACAGAAATGGGAAAAAAACATCACCCCAAACTTTGGGAATTAACGTGTGGTCATAGGGACAAGAGGAGCACGCAGACACCTTGTGAAGAAAACACTGTGAGCATATTTGATATTTTAGCAGTTTAACCTGAAGAAGCCATTTTTTTCTTGCACTGAAAGATGCTGATACTGAGCCTACGAGGTGATTTAGTTCACATACAAAGACTGCAAGATACTTTATTACCAGTTCTTAAGTGTTATTCAGCACCTAACAATAAAGCATTTTAGTGTTCAAACAAAACACAATTCATGGTAACAAATGGTACTCAAAACAGCTTATCAAAACAATGTTTGAATGCACTGTTATTGTAAGTCAGCATTTTTAAATTTGTTTTCTTAAGACCAATTCAGAGATGGCTGATTTTACTGATGCATGTAAACTAATAAAAGTAAGAGAATGTACTACAATCACTGTAGTCTTTATTAAAATTACTTCCAGGCTATAAACAAGGCAAAAATAAAGTGTGTATTGCCTTTTTATGGATGTTAAGCATATTTAATAAAGCCTATGTTTATTTCAGAATGAATGTATAGCAGAAGTATTGTTCATTGAACAACCAATTAAAATTACTACTCCTTGCACTCTATTTATTCATAAAACCAAAAATCTGCAAACTCAGCAACTTGTAGTAAAATTCCATTTTGTCTGTTCCAAAGACAGAATTATTGAAATGTTATCTTTATAACAACAGTCACACAGTAAAGTCTGCAGCAGTGAAACCTGATACAAAACCAATTGTTTTTTCCCTAGCCACGGGATTTAGGAAATTTCAGGCATTAGGAAAAAGACTTCAGATTTTGTTTGCTGCTTTTTAATTGAGTGCTGAAGTATGCTACACAAATCTACTTGCTTCAGTTCTCTTCAGCAAGTGATTATAATGTAGAATTTTTAAGAACTTTACAGTAAACAAACCCCTTTCAGCAGGAGAAAGCCTCTAACTTCAACTTATTTTTGTAGAAACATTTCTCCAAATTATTTGGACTCCTTCTGTTCTACTTGCTCAGAAACATCTGTCTCAAATTCTTGTTTCAAAGTATCAAATTGAAGGAAGGAATCTCAACATTTTTTATGTATTATTTTCCTGTAAGCTATTGCTGTCACTGTCGTGAGACTCTATGTAAAAAGAAAAGCAACCTCCATTTCAAAACATTGAAACCATGGAGGCAGTTATTTATTAAAATATTTTACATCAATTCGAAGCAACTATAATTTTTTAAAAAAAATATTTCACTGAAATATTTACTTATTTTTCTTTTATCTCTGTTTTAGAAATGCTCCAGGAATCTTAGTGTTCATCCCTTGCATCAGTAGGACAAAAACCTGCAGGGTACTAATCTCTGAAGAAGAGTTTTCCCAGTTCCTTCTGACTAACATCTAAGATTTCTATTCTTTCAGCAGAAATAGGTGGCAGTCAAACTCCTCAGCTCCTTGATAGAAATCTGAAGCACTGTCACAGTTTACAGCAGTCATTAAAGGGGGAAATGGGCTCTTCAAGCTACACAAATCACAAGTGATGGTCTCCTGCGTTCATCCTGCCAAAAGTTTATAAATTAAAAAAATCCTCAAGTTCATTGGACAGTCACTATTCTTCCTTCCTCTTTGATGGCACTGAAGACACAATGTGGCTTAAAATTAGTTCTTCCAAAAGGAGAAGTACTGACTTAAAGAGTGACCATGTATAGACAAGTTCAGATTTTAATCCAAATCCTAGTTTTAAAATTCCAGTGGTTAAATTCCCATATGATGCTGTGAGGTGTTCTCTGCAAGGCATAGTAACCACCCTATACCTCAACAGCATTTCTGTAATCCCATCAAATTCTGAATTTTGTCTTGGTTGTTTTAACATAGATAGTTCAGACGCCTATAAAGCAATTACATTTACAGCCAGCTTCTAATGTGTACCAGCAGCCTGACACAGTGGAAACATTTCTATGGTATCAGAGAGATGAAAGAACAAATCCTATTCCTTTTCATTCTGGGTGGTATTCTCAGTCCTTCCCAGAAGCCTTATCAACTAGATGTCTTTTACTGCATGCCTTGAAGCTACTTTACACAAAGAGGAGGTGAAAGGAGGAGGAAATTCCAGACCTGAAGCATGTGCCACCTTTTCAGATTAAAATTCCTTGTCAGTTGACTAGTACAGCAAAATCACAGCCAGAAGTCACTTATCAAAAGTCCTGCTCGCTATCTACCTTGCAGACAAGCTCTCTTAATCCTAGAATTAAAGACACCATAATCTATAAAGGCTTGGTATTCAAGATCACCACTGTAAAATATGGATTGGCCAGCGTAATTTCCACAGGAATTCTTCTTCTTTCCTGCCAAACTGATAACACTGAATGCGTTTAGTGCCTTTGAATGGTAAAAATTTACATTTTAGAGTTCAGTCACTGCTGCTGCAGGTTTAGATGTATATTAGGCAGGGCACCGTAATAAGTACTGCACACTCCTCCAGAGTCATTACTTGAATAAGGAGAGTGAAGAAAAACTCAAAGATTGTTGTTCACTGCCAACCTGCTGGTGGTTGACCCACAGTCATCAACAGACACAGTGTTGGTGATTCTTGGGAAGTCCTCAAGTCAACTGAGGACCTGTCAAGTCAACTTGACCTGTTTCTCTTAACTCCTTGCTGACAAGTATCTACCCTGTCACTGCTACAATGGTTCCTGGCCAACTGCATAGAAGGACTTCCACTGGAGCCATAACTTACACTTGTTGCAGAGAGTACAGCTCGTTTCACCATAAATTATAAACTTATTATAAAACTAGCTGTTAAAAAAAGCCTAATTAAGTACTGCAAATCAGAGCAAAGCAAATGGAAGCAGGTGAAAATATATAAAACCTTTGGTTCTTAGATTTGCTTAAACGTGGAATTTGCACCCTTGAAGAAGCCCTGCTTCTATTTGCACTAATAGTAAAAGTAATTTTCTTTTAGAACTGAAGTTCTGAGGTATGCATTTTTGGTAATTTTATGTGTCTTAGGAACATTGTCTTCAATTATATATGTAATAATGAAATATATAATATCATTATTTCTACAGTGCTGTTTCAAGGCATAAAACTAAGCAAATCATGTAACAGAAACCTCCACAAAACAAGAAAAGCATTTTGCATATATATAAAATACAATATAAAAAAATAACTAGATGCAACTTGCTTAGTGATAGAGCAAGAGAGAAATCCACTGGCTCCAGAGAAGGACTTTGGGCCATTGTTTCCCTTTTCTGGAGCACATCAGCTACCTGGTAAAATACAATGTATTGGCAAAGTAAAATGTACTCTGGGCTGCTTCCTGGTATTTTTTTATTGACTGAGGTATTTATTTAATAATTAATCATCTCCTGAATGAAATGCTTCCACATGTATTTAGCAACATCTCTGGATGCCTTATAGATGCAGTACACATTGTTGCAAAATGAAAACAGGAGACTGAGCCTCTCTAATTTTAGGAAAATGCAAACAACATCAGGATGACATTTTCTTAACCATTTATTTTCCAAGGAGAAAATAAGGTAACTTCACAGTTTCAGGGATGAAAATGCTTCTAAGCAGTAACAGTAAAAGACTTAAGAGAAAGGTTCAAAGTTCTGTGTTAATACAGAACTCCAAATTTACTTTAAGAACATGGCTGAAGTTGCAATAAGAATGCAACATCTGTACTTCATGTAGGAAACACAATCCCCAAAGTTAGGAGCCTGTATAGAGGAAAACAGTGATTCCAACAATGAGCATCTGTGATGCTACTGATGAGCACATGGAATTTATATTCCCTCCCCTCTTTTGTATTTTCTACAGTTAAGAGTTTATTTCATACAGAGAGAGGGAGAGTTGAACTATCCAAATTGACAGTTCCTAGTCCAGGGGGACAGTTTGGGTCCACTCACCAGCTCTGAGGCAGAGTTGTGCAGCATTCCCCAGACAGGGAGCCCTGCAGGGCATGCACAATGCACTCCAGTGTCTGCTCCATCCAGAGCTGAGCTGGAGGAAAGGACCCTGCCAGGCCCAGAGCAGCTCTGCAGAGACATCAGGTTGGTTATTGGCCGTGTTACATCAACACCTCCCTGACACCCGGGTATCTCAATTAGCTCTGGTGCTGCACACTCGGCCTTTTAACACCCTAGATAACCCTGCACCTGACAGAGCATACACAGGTCAACCACAGTGATTGAGGCCCAAAAAATGATGAGTAGAGAAGGAGATATGTCCTCTTCTTAGCAGCGCTTACAAGCCCTGAGCCCGAGCAGTGTCCCCAGGAGCCCTGTCTGCTGTGTGCCACGTTCCATTGCAGTGCAGCACTTCCAGTGTGCAGACACTTGACAGGTGACAACTGCCCCTTTCCTAACATGGACACACATCTGGGGTCACCACTAACAACTCTCATATTCTTTCTCGGGCATGTGGTCTGGCATGAAAACACCACAGCCTGTTGCCGAGTTACTGAATGGGAAATAAAGCCCAAAACAAAGACCCAAGACAAAAAACCCTAACCCACACGACCCCAAAACCAAGGCCAACCCTCTCATTGCCATTTTATGAATTTAACCGGACTGCACAGTGGCAGCTATAACTTCTGGGGCTGTGATTTGCAGCAGAGTCCTCTGTTTACAAATAGGTAACAATAATAACAGGAAGAACACACATCTACTAAACTCCACAGTCAACAGATCACGTGACAACTACCAAAAGTGCAAAAAAGACTTGTCATTTGCATTCCTTCAATCACCAGGGAAAAAAAATCATAAGATCTTTCAAAAAAACTCACAAAACCCAAAACCTCAAAGAGTTGCGTGTCCGCAAGCGATCAGAACAATTAGCACTGAAACAAGATCAAAACTACCTCTCTAGATGGAATAAAGTCAAGAAGATGACCCTTTAGGAAAAAAAATAAGCATTTTAAACGGGGGAAGAGAAGGGAAGAGGAGGGAAGAAAAGGAGAAGTTAGAAAAAGAAGGAAAAAGTCTGAATGGAAAATACATTTTCTGGAGGAGTACTTTTTTTCTTCCCATAAAACTCAGTCTCTCGGATACGCTAATAAATGGATTTTTATCATAATTTACTACATTACCAACTACAAATTGGCCTTACACATTGCAGTTTCTCACATCAATCCCTTCTACAAAGACATTAGTGCAGACAAATGGCTCAGGAGGTAATCCATTCACACTGGGAAACAAATTATCCCATAACAATATCCTCAGAGCAAAGCTGTTATAATATAAATATCTACTGTGTAATACAACTACTTAAAAAATTAGAATCTTGCTGAATCAGGACTTAAGCTATGATCATGTTCCTTAAAAATACCAGTTTATTATCAAAAAAGATCTCACTTGACTCTAACATCTACATACTTAAGTCATTTTATATCTAATAGCACCATTAACATAAATGGGATTACAAGAACGTGTTTGCTTCTTATTTTGAATAGGACTATGAAGGATTAGTGTTACCAATAGCTTATTTCCAGAAAAATAACTGCTCAACCAGTCATAAAGCAAATTTTCTTAATACCAACATTTTACAGGTTTAACAGCTGATACAAGACGTGATCTTCAGAACAAATCAGCATTTAAAAAAATAATTCAGCCTTTTTCTTTTAAATAAACTGTGTTCAGTGCTCACATGTTCATCTTTTATTCTGCAACACTGATCATAAGAACTGGTTATTTTACAAACATAAGGTATCAGTTTTGATGTATAAACATCACGGTGACTAACAAAACAGAACATCTAAAAATTCTTGGTTTTATGAGAACTTCAGCAAAAGAATTCCTATTTTCCTAACAGAGGGACACCAAATGTTTCTGTTGGAAAAAGGAAAGCAGGTTAAGGACAAGACCTTTCCTGTTACAGTAAATGTGTCAAAATAGAGGCCTGTTACCAAATAAAATACTTTTAAGCCTATCCTTCTCCAGAACTCCATAATGACTAATTCCCACTGAACAGGGAAAAGGACAGAAGAACCATCAGTGCCTAGAAAAAAAGCATTAGGATTACATCATTGCCTGTCTGCTAGCCAGGAAAGGAAGAGAGGGATTATCTGAATAGTGAACATCTGGATTGTGTATATAAAGGCAATGAAGGATTTTTATACATATTAGTTCACTGAGTTCCACTGAATTTTTATCTTACAAAGAGCCAGTAGTGCCATGATACGCTTTTATAATGAAAAAACCAACAGGAATTCCAGTGGTCTGGGTTACTGCATTAAAAAATACACAAACAGATTTATCATTCGCTGCTTCTTTACTATATATAATTGAAAAAATTGACTTTCTTCTTTCTGTTAGGGTTTCAGATACAAAGATTGCAAGTGACATGATTCTGAACTTGAAGAACTGAAATTCAAAACATCCCCATCCCAATACCGTAAAGACTGCTCACAAAAAAATCCTACATGTGAAGTGTTTCCATTTCCTCAGAACACAACTCAAGCCAAATTTGTATTTCCACTTTTTTTTTTTTTTTTTACAATACAGCAGAGAGTCCCTGCATAAGCTGCAACTCTAATAGTTGTGCATGGTCTCAAGTAGTTTGTTTACAGCAACTCTATAAAGCTGTTGTGCAAAAAAATCAGCTTTATTCCAGTATTTTGCAAAGAAACATTCTTACCTTGAACTGTTAAAGTCGCTGATGCTTCAGCTTTTCCAACCATATTTTCTGCAACACAAGTATAGGATCCCATGTCTCCTGCCATAACTTTCCGGATTTTCAAGGTATGATCATCACGGATTTCGTATCTTTAAATACACACAGTAATAAACAATGGATGGGAATAATGGAACTTTGTACAATTTCTGCAAAGGGTAAAGGTATGGTGGGTTTGCTTCAAATATTCTTATTGCTGTATTTCCCATAAGGGAGAAAGGTATAAGCACGTAAATTGATAATGCAAAATAAAGTTTTAAGAACAAAATATATCTAAATATTTGAAAACTTTATTCTGATATTACTTGCAACATGAGTTAACTGACAGCAGAATTTCATAAGCATAATACAATTGCAAAGCCCTAACACAGAACATTTTTATTGCTAAAATACTTTTAACAAGTAAATACAATAGTAGTTATTATTCTCCCTACAATTTTTCCATCTGAATGATTTTTTTAATATGGTTGAAAAGAAAATATTGTACTCAAGAAGATCAGAATTGCTTGAAAGTCAAGATAAATCACAATTCATTTTTTTTTTTTAAGAACAATGTGGCCTTTTACCACTTTCTCTCCTTTCATCACCTTTTTCGCTTTTTGTATAATGCAGTCAATGTGTTTCTCTTTATGGTAAATAGATTTTTCTCTTAAAAATTATGTAGTTTTTATTAAAGCTATAGACTAGGCTAATAGGAAGCTGGATTTGGATGGCTGAAGCCAACTGTTAAAGGGTTTCTTTTTTCAGTCCACTCCCCCAATAGTTTTTAAAACTGATAATCAGAATTTCAAAGTAAGTAAATAAGTAATTAATCCATCTATGTCTGTCTGTCTGTCTGTCTGTATGTATGTATCTATCCATCCATCTATTTATCTATCAGAGAATGTATTTATTTTTAATAAGGCATCTTACTTTTTGTCCTGAATTAAAGCAATGTCAGAAAAACTAGTTAATTGGAAACTTGGCAACAAAAACATGTACAACCAAGGCAGCTTTCTACACTACCAGACTACATTTTATACCAATTGCAATTCTAATATAGACTTCTTGATGTTGTAATCTATTCTACTATTTGTTATACGATCTCCAAAACTTTTAGTAATCACAAAAGTCTCTTCAGGTGAAGAATTAATGTGTATCTGATATTACTGACTGAACTGGGTTATTTTTTGTCATGTGTTATTGCAACAACTTGAGAAGAGGTTGTTCTTAACTTTCAACACAAATTGTAACTTTAAGTAGAGCACAATGGTAATTAGAAATGTCTTCTTAGATCAAGACAGGCCTTCTCTATTCATGAAAAAGAAATTTTGGCTGTCAAATGTTGAATGGCCACATCATACACCAAGCTGGATGTCATAAAAAGGTAACTCCACGTATTGTACCTTGCTTTTGGTAACTCCCCATCATCTTTCCTCCACCTTACTGTAGGGACTGGGTCCCCTCTTGCCTCGCACTTAAACTCCGCGCTGTCATCCACAGTTACTGCCAAATTACTCGGTCTCTTCACAAAAGATGGTCTCTCTAAAGGGAAAGAGAAGAAAAAAAAAAGGATTAATCCAGCAGTTCTGTGTCTGAATCACAGCTGTCACTGAACTGTCAGAGTAAGGGGAGCAGAGTGACAAATCTGATGGAGGTGCCTCTGCCGCCGCTTTTCTCGCTCACAGCCCCAAGCAGAAGATCTGTAGCCCTGCAGATGGCCAGCACTGTGGACCTCAGCACGAGGCAGACACTCTCAGCAGTGGCTCAGGATCCAAGCAGGGACTTCCTTACTTCTTACACATCCCTGTCACAGCTAAAGGAAAACACAGTCTAAACACAAAATCTAAATACACATCCATCCTCTGATAGAAAGCTGCAATGACTCAAATGACCACTCATCAAATGACCACTGCTGCACTGCTTCAAAGAGACAGAAGGCACAACCCAAACAGTCTCACTGGAGGTTTTGTCTCAGTGGAGCCTCTAAATTTGAAGGCTAAGTAAGGCCCAGCACAGTATCTCTAGGAAGTTGTTTGCAGGTGCCAGCAGTAGCAAGTGTTCGATGCAAGAACTTCCAATGCTACATTAGAAAGGCCACATTTTCTTTCACTAGCACATATAAAGTAAAGCAAGCCAAAAAAAACCCTCAGAATGTCTTCTCTGTAGTTTTTGTTCATAAAAATTACTGTTATCCCAACTTATATTGGAAGACATAGATGATCCAAGTCCTGGCTCACCAGAGTCAGATTAATTGCTGCATATTT
Organism: Manacus candei; assembly: GCF_025592945.1. NCBI lineage: Eukaryota > Metazoa > Chordata > Aves > Passeriformes > Pipridae > Manacus > Manacus candei. Next base: position 72,606,053 of record NW_026138062.1, read on the forward strand.
GTCCTCAGAATTTCTGAAACAAAATGGGATCTCAGTACAGGCTGTGCTATTCTGGCATCCCAGATATTAGCTGCAAATTTCAGGAAAGGTATTGACACACTCTTCTACCCACAACAGGGTTCAAAGTTTTATGGTGCTGAGCTATTCATATTTTCATAGTTCCACACCAGGCTGGAGTGTAATGAGGTCTGCACACTCACAAGGAAAAAAAACTGTTTTAAACAATTTCTGGGATACTCCAGGAATGATTACCCATCTAAAAAAGCAGCACCAGATGACAACAGTATGTCCATAAAAGAACTGGGGAGGTTTAACTGCAGAGTGCAGGGAAGGTTTAACAGGAGAGCACTTGGCAGGTTCCTTTGCCTGAGGCAGATGACCATTTTGCCTATAAACCTGTGAAAGCTCTGAGGGAGTTGAGAAGGCAGTTGCATGTTTTGACTTGCATTTATTAAAGATATAAATATCATCTCCTTGAAACTGGAAGAGTCTGAAGCCATTGGCACCATCAGGAAGTGTGAATACCCAAAAATACGTCACAAATTTCTCACAGAAGTACAAAAGCACCCGACAGAAGGATAAAAAGACAAGCCCATACTCTTCATGTCTCACATTTGTGTTTGAAAATGGCAGTTCTAAATATTACTCTGACTTTGCAGATAAAGATACAGAGATTCAGTATTATAAAAACTTAGTGAATGGTTCAAAAAGTACTGAAGTGGAAATGTGAACTGAACAAAGCCCTATTAAAAAAAGCTTCCTTTACTCTCGAGGATGTCTAGACCAGCTGGACACTTATGCTGTAGAAAACTTAACTTTGTTGGCAATATTAGGAAATAACGTTAAATTAAATAGCAAGTTGATCTTTAAGCTGTCAGTTCTAGACTGGGTTCATATACAAGATGTGAGAAATAAAACAGAGATCTACAGAATGTAGCTGTGAATTTAAAACGACACAAATACAGACAACCCCCCCTGCCCTGGCCCCTTCCTTGTAGGTGCTGAAAAAACCTGAAACCTGAATGCAAGAAAAGAACATTTAGGATTAAACCTCAGCACAAGAATAGTTTGGGGAAAAATATTCAACTTAATTATGCAAGAGAAAAAAGACTGATCTGGTAAGTCCAGGACTGCTGCCTGACTGCAAAACCCACAAGAGGCACATTGTTCTCTAGATCAGTCTCCTAAAAGAAGACTAATGGACTTCCACGAGTTTTTGTCTGCCCATTCATAACACTCTTATTCAAATGCAGAAACGGATAAGGGAAATCAGCACTGATTTCAGTATCTATCTTTGTCACACGACTATTTGGTACATACAAGGAAAGCTTAGCAAGGATCACTTTGAAACTGTCTAATATTACAGTTTCTGGCATTCTCCCTCTGATCTAAAGCAGAGACCTAAAAGCAAAAGTTCAACTTCTAAATAACCAAAACCCATAAATGGAAGATTTATGTAGAAATATTTTAATAGATGAAGTCAGCATATTTCTCGTGCTTTTTCAACTCAAGTCTGAGTTGAAAGAATAAGGTGTATTAAGGATTTCTAGACACACACTGGTAAGACATTCAAAGCTTTACTGTCCTGTTTGAAAACAAAACCTCACTAGTTTCCCCAGGCTGAAAATCAGAAATATGTTTGAAGGAAACACGAGATGAAGAAAGAACCAGGCAGACCTCTGACTGCAATGCCTCCCTCTTATGGGTGTTTAGCAAGAGTACTATTTTTTCAGCCTAGGTTACCAAATATCCCACGCCATGATCCCCTGGTTGGTAGTAGACTAGTGATGAGCTATTAATTGGTACAGTTAAATAGGAACCTGGTGCCAGGGTTTCACCCATGTAACTACAACTTACTTTCAATTTCAGATTTTGTTTGGAAGTTCTATAAGTCTATTTGACAACAAACTTCCTCCAAAAGTGCTTCAGAAGTCTTTGTAAAACAAAACCAAAACAGTGCAGTGGATCACAGAAAGTCTTCCTTAGCTTCTAAGGGGTTACACACCACTGTCTTGCTTGGATATTCAGTTTGAACAACTTCAAGATGGCACACAAACTCCTTTTTATTATGGAAACCCCTGCTTCACATAGGACTCTGAACACATCTTCAAGTTGCCTGAGTCCTAACTCCTACAAAGTAGTGAGGACAAATAAAAGTGCCAAAGACTGACAGGACAGCTATCAAACATGAATTTAAAAAAAATCCCCAAATCAAAAACCAAACAACAAAAAGAGTCACAGAATCACAGAATATGCTGAATTGGAAGAGACCCACAAGGATCATCGAGTCCAACTCTTAGCCCTGCACAGGATATTCCCAAGAGTCACACCAAGTGCCTAGGAGTATCATCCAAACACTTCTTGAACTCTGTTAGGCTTGGTACTGTGACTACCTTCCTGAGGAGCATGTTCCAACCACACTCTGGGTGAAGAACCTTTTTCTAATATCCAACCTAAACCTCTCCTGACAAAACTTCAGGTCATTGCCTCGCATCCTGCAAAACAACAACAACAAAAGAGCTGCAGCAGTACTGTGATGGAAACCACTGTGCTATGAACTATGCCTTGGATGGTGATAAAACATATATTTATTTTCCAGAAACAATTAAGCTACTTCAAGCCTCCCCTATTTTAAAGTAAAATGGGAGATATTTTGAATGAAAACTACGAAAGATGCGTCTGCAGTGAACATGAGGGAGTTTTTCCATGCTGAAGAATTCTGAGATTGCATTTGGAGTAAAGGCTTTGTTTCTGCAATAGCAGCAAAAAATGTAGTTTTCAGCTAAGCTCAGTTATCTTAAATGAAAACATATTTTTTGATGCTGAGAGGAACTATCATTAGGATCACTTGAATAAGCAGACCTGTTGTACTTAGTACACACAACTGCAAATGAAAGAATAAGTATTTCAAGTAGAAACTTAGAATAATTCTAATTTTCTTCAGCAAGATGGAAAAGTCAAGCCTCTGCTTCTTAACATTTTTGCTTTGCTATTATTACACAATACTGATCCAATCAGTGGACGCTGGAATTATTTTCAGTTTGAGAACTAAGTATGAAAGTGTCTTCTGATAGAAAAAATAGTTCCAGGTGGACTGAAGAGCCATTAACTGCCTCCTATTTGCTGGAACACACTCGTGACTAACAACATTTTCTACATTTTCAATAGATGAGAATGACCCTTAATAAAAAGCTTACTAGGAAAAATGAAAGTTGGACATTTTCATCAACAAAGTCTTAAAGGAGGAATTCTTACCCAAAACAGTGAGCTCCGCAACTTCACTTTCACGTTCTCCAACCATATTTGTTCCAACACAAACATATTTTCCAGCATCATTCTTTCTTGTGTATGTGATCATAAGCTTTCCTCCTCTGATCTAGGACAAATCAAAGACGACAAAAATACCTTAATATGAATTAGCAACTTAATAACATCGACTTGAAAAATGTTTTGTTACAGATAATGAAACAAAAGGAACCAACAGTGATTTTCCAAACCATATAAAAAAAGTGAAAAAAAAAGTACTATTAGCCCAACTTCTTTCTCTTATACAAAAAATATGCCTCTGAGTTTTATATCAGTATTTTAAAACCTCTCAGATTTGGACCCCTATTACTCTTTTTTTTTTCATTCTGCATAACGTAATACTGGCTGTTCAACGGCCTGTTAAATGCTTGTCGGCCAGAAAACCTACAATCCCTTCCCATGTACTGATACAATCAGGTGGAGAGTAAAAATTAGTACTAGACATAAATCTCATTTTCACATCAAGTGCTGCAATTACTTTTTCTTGACAAGAAATATGTGTACGCTATCCTACTGCTGGTTGTGCTCATTATTATTTATGAATTTTGTGTTTGTTTTGGTTTTCATTTCTTAAGGAAGTGAAGGAAATTCTTTATTCTTTAGTTCTTTCACCTTTAAATTAGTAATTTTAAAGGCTGATAAGCAGATGGGCAGAAGCAATTAAATTCTTACTGGGAAATGAATAACGTTCTGCTCTTAATTTTGGATTCAGCTTTTGGAAGATAACGGAATACAAATAACCCCCAAATCAGAAAACATACTTACCCTCTCTGATTCCAAATCTTATTATGTTATATAAAAATTCCTATTAAACGCCTATGAAAATATCTGACCTTCCTTTAAAACTATTTATTCTCCCACTCTGTTGACCGAAGGGTTGAACAAGTTTCAAAGTTCACCAAAACGCAGCAAAATTTGTATAGGCAGCTGAATACATTACTTCAACACACAAAAATGTTACTTAATTGCATTAACTACGTTTTGAAGCGAACATGTGCTTAAGAGTCAAATCACTTGTGAAAACCACCGCAGTTCAAGGCAGGGGTGGAAGTCCACAACAAATAAAAGCCACATATGCAGCTACATGAAAGGGTCTGATGCGGTCAGTGACAAGGAGGAGAGTGTTCTCAATATGAGGCATTTAGCCGGGGTTGCCTGCAGCTAGAAATCCATCCCTGAAAATTCGACATCTTGAGCAGCGTTGGGCTCTTATTATCATTGTAAGATGTGGGTGCGCGGAGATGACAGTCAGTTATTGAGATAAATGGACGTGCACGTGTAACGTAGGTAGTCTTGCATACAAATCTCTGCCCGTTGCCTTTGGCACTCGCTGCTTGAGAACAGAAGAGAAATGTCCTCTGTCATCCAGGAAGCCAGTAACACCGAAATTTCAGTGGGGATTTGAGGCATGAAGAATGAAAAAAATAAAGGTGGCCTGCAAATACACATTTTTCAAGAATCTACGCGAAGTTTTAGACTGCTGACTGCCTGAACTGGTAAGCAGGAGCAGGGAATGTAAAATATAACTAGAAGTCTATCTATAATTATTACTGGTTTACAGCTCCCTAAATCACAGAAAGTGATTTATTTTCCGATTAATCTATGCAAGGAATTTTAAAAAAACAGTTTTAGAAAGATTTCCACTTGTGGTTTTTGTATATCCAAATACACATGCAGAAATATATACTTTTTATGTATATCAATAATGAATGCACTGGATTTAACAAAGAAATGTATTTACATATCACAGGAATTTACCAACTCATCTGATGATTTCAAACTCATGTAAACTGAAAGCAGTGATTTTCATACGTCCTCTATGTCCCACTGACATTCAGTACCATTCGTGCTTCTCTGTTATTTTACCACTTAATAAAATCCCATTACAATCCATTACAATACGACACAACTGCATTTCTTGCAGAAATTGTAACCTCCAGCAAGAGTTTTCCTAGGAATTTCTTGTAGGAATCACCACAAGACTCTTCAAAGCATAGATGGAGAGAAGCAGCATTAAAGCAGAAACATATGAACAACTAAAAAATCATTGAAAGCTGCTTTTCTTCCAAGTTATTTGAGATTTAGATAAGGAAGAAGAGGCAGAGGAAACATTCCCTCATGGATGTTGAGGCAGACTTCCTAAGATGTGACATGCCTACTGGAGGAAGTCGTGCTTCCAAGATGGAATTCTGAATGCATTTGCGCAAAGGGTTTTCCTTCGCTGATCTTCTGTTTGTTTGGTTGTTTTTCTGAAAATGTAAGAAATGTTTAGAACTTTAGCTACAGTGATGGTTATGACACATGGAATTGTGATGAATTACACAGCTACAATAAAATGTACCACAAGTGGATGTGGAATTATACATCTGTAACTGGAACAGCCACAGATGGCTAGAAAAAAAGCAAACTTCCGCTAGTGGGTGGTTGGTAACTACTAAAGTCTTTCATTAAATTGTAACAATTAAGTACCCACCATCTTGGTAAAATTGATCAAGCCCTTCTGTTTATTAATGAGACAATGCAAATGAAAACTGCAGCTGTGACAAACTTACGTTGTCTGTGTGCAATGTTTGCCACTTTTCCTCACAACAGGAAACCTCAGAAATACCTATGGACTGTAGACCAATGGCTTTAAGCACGAAAGGACATGATGAAACACATTCATGTGAAATTTGGTAGGAACACATGAAGAATCACTGCTACTTTTCTTTGTCTTACTAAGTTCATGTTCAGTAAGTCCAGTTCATATCCGGCATTTAGAGCAGTAAAGACTCAAATCACTTTTGGTGACAGTATCTGAAATCCTGCAAATTCAAATTATAGTCTGTGGATATTAACAGTTAATGAAGGCATTTTAATCTGAGTGCTTTGGCTCTTCTCATATTTTTGCCCCTGCCCCAGACTACACCAGCTGGACTTTATAGCAGCAAATGGTATAAAGGCTCAAAAAGGGGACAGGCAGTGTGCCATTACACCCCAAAACTCCAGAAGAGTTGTTGCCATATTGAATACAAAGGTAAGTCCTCTCTTCCCTGTAAACAAGATACAGCAAAAAGTTTTATTGCACTACTCTGGTAGATACTGTGTGTTATGGGAAAAGGATCACTCTGCCAAACTGCCAAAGCTTTCAGTCCAGTTCTGAAAGTGCCTGCCGTGTTTCATTTATACCGAAATGAAGCCAAGCCACTTTTTGACTTTTCACACCTCTTCAGGGTTTTGTTCTGTCCTGTCCCTACCAGCAGGTCTATCAGGGCTTTGCAAGTAGAGGTAATACAAGAATAGCACTGAATTCTAATAAGAGAAAAAGACTGTGATCACAGATGATCTTCAGTTGCCTGTAACATGTATGGATTATCATCTGCACTCTGAGAGAACATATGATAGTATGCTGACTTACAAAGACTTATTGAAAGCTATTATCTATGACCTGCCTGCCTGACCACATTTTGCTCCTCATGAGTAAATTGCTCATTCAAGCAAGTCCACTTCATTTATCTCTTTAAACAATAGTCAGAGATGTTCATACAGAAATCTCGAGGCACCCACAGAGTTAACCAGGTCCAGAATTGTAAATTATGGCCACCCAGCAGCAAAAAATCATATACAAATAATGAATCAACTCAGTCAGCCAATAAATCAAATCCATAAAAACTTACCCAAGGGTTCTACAACATACCACCAAGTATTCAGTATAGCTGTACACACATTTATTCTTATTCTAAGACCATATTTTATATACCTATGTGTGTTGTGTATATGAGTGTAAATTTCTGTATGTATAAATCCATATCCATCTGTCTGTGTTAAGAAATATTTTTATATATGTGGGTGATTCATTTACTTTTCACAGAAATGTGCTATGAAATATGAGACAGAACGAAGCAATGAGAGAAATGCTTGGGAAGTCCAAATATAAAGGTGACAGACTTTTTTTTTTAAGCTTTCCTTTAGTTCCTAGTTTAGTTCTATTTAAAAAATGAAATCTGCTCTATTGCAAAATAATTCTAAAGCAAACTTTAATCCAAAGGAAAATGAAATTTAGACTACAGAATAAAATACTGGCCTCTCTTTATATAGCCATGGTTTTTGCATATGTGATACCACAAATTTCATCTATTTCAGTCTTTTACAATACAGCATACATGACAACACATTTTATTTAAATGGAGAGTGATGGGCATGTGATATTAACCTATCAGACACAGTCTTTGCTCTAAAAGCGTACCAGCTAATTATAAATGACAATAAAACAGTTAAAGAACAAGGTGAGTACAGGCAATTGTAATTAATAGCGTCACCAAGTAAAATGTAGGTTTTAATTCTTAGTTAAGAAACAAGGAGTTTTCTCATCTTCCTTTATGTGGTCTAGCATCCCAAAATATCCATAAAATGACTTGCAGCATGGAGTGTAAAGCATGGAATGTCAGCAATAGAAGACAACTTTGCAGTTTCAACAAAGTTGAACAAAAAAGAGTATAAATGACTATCTATCTTAAATTTTTATTTAAAAATTTGTATTTTGTTCCAAGCTTTGTGAATCCCATGCAGTCTTCCCTATCTATTATAGCACGCTTAAATATCAGACGCTAGACATCAAAACATGTTTGGAACAGGTCTCCACCAATGATTAAAGTTTGTTCTTGTTTAACTTCAAAGTTCAGACAGAGGAGTCTGTCCTGCTTTCCGTTCCATTCTCTGGGACCCCAGGAAGGTACATGCTGCCTCCTCCAGATCAAACACACAAAAAATTCTATTTGAAAGTAGTCTGAAACATTCTTTCAAGTGGTCTTCCTGTGCTGTAAATCTGTCATGACAAAGTGCAAGTCAATTGTTCCCCTCTACCTTCAGGCCTATCAGTATTGCAAGACTGTTTTGTTGGTCTGTATGGTAGAGTCTAAAGGACGGTACAAAATGCATAGTAAGATTGCTTTACGTAAAAAGAAAGAGCTTTTAAGGTAGATAAAATGACAATAGACTCAAGCTGCTGTTTCTGGCACCCCTGCCAATCCAGATAGGATACATCAGAGTCAGAATCAGATTCAAGTCCGCTCCTAAGACTCCCTTTCTCACTTTTATGGCCTCATTATTAACGGTTGTAACCACAAGATGATGGATATCTACAAAGGCTTAAGGTTTATCTGTGTCCTGAATTGCTTGGTGACTTCAGAGGCAGCTGAGAGTTATTCAGCCCTTGCCATTATCACAAGGCATCAAATATCAGAATTACCACATGTGTTTGATACTTCACCCAACAAGACCATGGAAACAGCCAAGATATATGCAAAATGTCATAAATCAAATTCAGAAAAGAAAAACCCATACTTTAGCATACACAATTTTCAAAAGTTTTAAAATTGTAATGATCCCAAACTTACTTTCTACAAACATTTGGTTTTTGTTAATCACAAAGGAAGATTTAATTCAAAATAATCCGTATTGGCTCACATTAGTCAGAGCTAATTTCTGAACAGACAGTTATGTTTATATGACAATATATGAACCAGGAAAATATTTCCCGGGAATGCTTTCACAGTTACAATACAAAACATTTACTATGTAATACTTCCTTTCTTATTACAAACCAAGATTAAAATCCCATAACTGAACCATGTGACAACTATCTTCATAGCCCTAAATCTGCTCTACAAAGATCTCAAAAGAAAAAAAAAAAGGACACATAACACCTCAGAAACTGTTTTTCACAGTGTTATTTACTGAGTACAAAAAATGCACTAAACTCAACTCATGGGCAATACATGAGTCACATTCCATGGGTTACTAAAAAATATATGGAACTAGCAATCTTTGTGCAACACCCAAAGTGTCTGTAATGACAACTACAGCATGTCTGTAAAACTGTAAATTTAACCTCACATATGAGTCTGCCCTGGATGCACTGGTGCATAGGTAGCTTTCACTGCAATCAGTGATTGAAATCAGAAATAAAAGTGAACTTGAACTGAACTCAACGTCTGGTATGTCTTCTTTTCTCTCCCCTTTAGCAAGTCAGATGATTTGAGGTATCAGTTACATAGCAATTTTCTTGTAAGCATCACCACTACTGTGTTATTTACACACCTCCAAGGACAAAATTTCAGACCAGCCAGGGTTAATTTGCCACACAAAATCTCTCAGTTTTTAATTACGTTACCTAAAGAATCACAAATGTAATATGGAAAAATAACACTAACAAACCACACATTTTAAAACACATAAAAAAATCCTACCTGGTACCCATAAAAGAAACTACATAACCCAAATCTCCAGAGGAATTTAGCAGCCCGTTTCCCACTGAGAGTGCCCACACTGCAAAAGACAAGCCAAGGTCACTCTGAGGGGTTGTGTTAAAAAGTCACCATGGATAAAGCCAAGGGTGGTTTTGTATCAGCTCTCCAGGGAGCCCAAGGGCCAGACCCAACTCTGCAGTAACTCTGCACAGTGTAGAGCACTCCTAAACCCTGCAGACAGCACCAGGGGTGGAGGGAGGAGTACAACTACCATGCCATTTCAAGGGGGTACAGGCTCTGATGGTGATTTTGAGGGGATTCCAGTTCCTAACAGTCATTGTCGGCATTAACCAATGTTGTCTTACTCTTCTAAGCCTGGGGTTAATGTTATCAGAACAACAACAGGGATTTAAGACAACTGTAAATCATGGGGTGCATTTCATCAAGAGGAAATTTCCTACTTTCCACTAAGGAGAGAGGAGCTGTGCAGAGCCAAAGTCTTCAACAGCAGAGTCCTAACTTTCAACTTCAAAGCTTAGAAGCATGGATAGATAAAAATTCACCAAAACTTGTAATCTGAAGAAAGATATTTTTCAGAGTGCAGATCTCTCACAGCAACCGCTCTAAAATACGAGGCTTTTCAAGGTCCTTATATAAGGTCTTCTATAGGAAGAACAGCCAGGAGCCTGTTCTGACAGGACTTGAGTTACCAAGAGATTTGAAGTAGAAGTTCATAGGTCTTATTATACCATGAGCTCCCACAAGAAAACGAAAGGCTTTCAACATGCAAACCCAAGGTTCTTCTGGAGTTAAAAGTACAATTGTGAAACAACAACAAAATGGTCACAGTTTGAGAACAGAGGACAGAAAAAGAAATGAATTATTCAAAACTTTTCTCTTGGCATGGTCTGTGCAGCAGGTCATTATTTTCAGCTGTGGCTTCAGTCATTCAGTGACCTTCTGAGATGCAGCAGTTTTGGCTCAGACTCCCACTTGTCTCAAGGAGAAGGCACATCCCCTCTGAGACTGGCTGCCCACTGCTGGCTCCTTGCTGAAGGGGATGCAAATCACAGGCTCCCGGATCCTTCCCGTGACTGCTGCACTTCCTGCACTAAATTGCCTGTGAAAGCTTTCCTCCCTGGAGCTGGCACAGCAGCTTCCCAAGGGAGGAATGAGTTTCCGTGTTCCTCTGGGGGTAAACCTGAGCTCTTTATGGCAGAGAACACAAACAGAAAACCAAACTAAGCAAATAAAATTAGTCACAGGTGACAAAAACGCAGTGGATTCTTTCATACATTTCCAAGTTTGTGTTTTGACAGTTTTAAATTTTGAGACATATTTGACTTCTCGTTCAAAACATTTTCTTTCAAAACTTTATAATCAAATTTAATTCCAAAGGAGTGTTGGCCCTGTCAAGTAAACACTATGAATAAACAAATATTCTGCAAAGCTAACCTTGAAAAAATATAAAATGTTTTCTAACATAACTAAAACCCTACTGATTCTCTGACTTTTGACCAAGATGACATGCCATGGAAATGAGACCATGCTGCAAAAGGAGCATATAAATCTGTGTTAAGTTTCTATTGCATTTATCTCTGACTGAGCCTAAGCTTAGTAAAACTCTAACTTTTATAGAAGGACTATACTGGTCAGACAAAGTTGTGAAAACATTAAACCTTTCAGAGCATTTGTGTAACACCGTCAAAAAAAAAGAAAACATGCACCATGATGATCATATTTCATGAACAGTTAAACACAAAAGTCATATATTAATCTGCCACATTTCACCCTTCCGTCAACAATCACTGCAGCTCTCGTGACTGCAGCACATGCAAATCATAAATCACAGATTTCCTTGTATTTTCTCTGGTCTTCACACAAGCCTTGTGTTACAGAACTGAGGCAAAAGCCTGCAGTCACAGGCAGCCGCAAGCAAATCTGAGCGTAACCTTCATTTTTGTTGAAGGAACACCGAAAAATCAACTGGGTTAGACATTACAGCTACAGAAAGGCTCCTGCTTGGAAGATGCTACAATTTAAACTTACAAAGAATAAGGAGAACGTATGCACAGAGAGGTAAAGATCAAATCCCCCAATTGCCCCGGCTCACACAGCAGCCCAGCATCATTACTTTTGTGCTCAACTTTGGATCCTCCAGAGAGACTCAACAGGCAATGAATGACCTGCAGATCTCGGGTCCGTTCACAAACGTTCAGCCCTCTGATGCCACGGGGGATTACACAATACAAGTTGATTTTTAGCAGCAGACAGTGAAGCCATGAGTTCCTTGGAGTTTCTTTTCCTCATAAAATAAGCCAGCACAGGTTGCAGTCAAGCAGAACAAAGCACACACTGTTCCCATTCTCTACACATAGTGGGATCGCTGCTGCCTGATGCTCACATGTTTCCCACTGCCATCCTTTAACCATGATACCCTCACACAGTTGTTGTTTGTGGGCTACTGCAAGGTTGGACAGTGGGAAACACGGCTCCAGTGGCAGCAGGAACAGGTTGCCTACCAGTTGGGCTCTTCCCACTGGGCCCTTGCCTTTGGAGCAGCGACCCGCCCATCGCTCAGTGTGTAACTGGAGGCGATTGCCCTGTGAAAAGCCAGAAGGAATGAAGAGATTGAAGCCTGGAGAGTGGTGCCTCTGGCCTTGCCTTGTCTGCTCACGGCTGGGGGCTGCCCGAGCCATTCAGGGGGGCTCTGGAGCCCTGCTGGGATAATTGCTTCCTTTGCAGTAGTTTCTTGCCATTCTTCTCAGATGCCACAGTGGCGTTTAAACTCCTGGCACAATTTTTGTTGTTTCTAAAAGGGTATGGTAAAGTGCACCAATGGAAAAGGTGGAGAGAGAAGTGTGGCTGGAAGAGGGGAAAAACTGTTCTGGACACTGGTAATACTAGCTGCTTGACTTTCCCCATTTGTATTTACAAAGCAAAGCAAACGACAGCCTAGCTGGCCAGGTTCTGTGGAAATCAGTGTCTCCTGTTTTCTGATGTTTGTTATTGGTGGAACTGGCTTGCAAAAGTGGCAGAAAAATTGAAATTACTCCACACTTTTTCTGTTCCATCTTGTGTCTGTGTGCATGCTGTTTTTTTAAATTAGTTCTATCCTAACATAAATAAGAAGCTCTGACATCTCTGTGTGAGCAGCGTAAAAAACACATAATGAATAAGAAGCAATCTTTACAAAAAACTTAAAGTGTTACCTGATCAGATTTCCGTTTGCTTGGTATGAATTAGCTTTTTTATGACAGTGACAGGAAGTTAAAACCTGCATATGCATTCCCACAGTAAACTTTCTTCCCTAAGAACACAGAAAGAGCCTAAACTATGCTTCCAAAACAGATACAAATCCAAATATTGAGTCTGAAGCAAACACTTAACTTTTAAAGACATTACTGTTTCTTTGCCAGCTACTTAGCATGACAAACAGAAAAAAAGGTTATACTTTTGCATCTAAAAGGCTCATCTATGTAACATTCCGGCCAAATTTTTCAAAAGCAGATGGCAAAATTTAGGAGTCCTTTGCTGCTGGGGAAGGCATGTGGTAGTCAACACTTCTGCCTATCAGATGGACATACTGACACGTGTAGGTAGTTGAGTTTGCAATTCCAACTTCCAAACCTGGTCCCCAGTGCTGACCAAAGGTGCTGCCTGTAGCCCATGGATACACCAAGTGCCATCCTGACCCATCAGGGACCATTTACAAATGGGACATGTAAGAGCTTCCACCTGCTGAAGCCTCACCAAGGTCTGAACTCACCACTCCTGAGACACTCTGCCCCAAATATGTACAAATATTTATAGGAAAAGTATTTTAGACTCTGTATTGTAAGGAAAAGGAGGCAAAAAACACACTAACGAATGCCAGGGAAAATTGGACAGGCATTGAAGACAGTATTTAAAGGACTATGTTGATAGCATTTATGCAAACAAAAGACCTTATCAATAAGCTTCCTGAGTCTTCTTGCCTCCTTTTCCAACACAAACATTAACAGGATCAACCACTACTGCAATATGTAAACAAATTACAGTAGGTCAAGTCACTACCCTGATGTCTTCACCAAGGTATAACTTGACAGAAAATGTTGTTACCAGTAAAGATCACCCTCGTTCATCTTAGAGGACATAGATCCCCTGTTTTCACTCATTTATGTCCAGAAAAGCTAAATAATTGATACTTGCTACCCTTGAAAATTCATTTTTAGTGGAAGACACTCAATGCGTTTTTCAAATTCTGAAAATAAAGGGGAAAAGTTCTAAAGCTCCTTCAGTATGATAAATTAAAAAAGAAATATTCAGCTAACCTAAGACTTCATGAGGTGTGCATTGTACTTTGCACTGGACTATTAGGGACTGTAGTCCCTAATAGTGTTTCATACAGAGTTTTCCTAAGACAGCCATATTGTTGACTTCTGAAAAAAAAAGAAAGCCAAATTCTACTGAAAAGGAAAGTCAATCATGACCAGAAAAGTAATAATTTCAGTGAATATTTGACAAAAAGGGGGTGAAAAAGTGTTCTGATGATTCTCTTTGCCTTTCGAATAGTTCCAGATTTGACCAAAGTACCATAAAATCTTAACTAGTTTTGTCCTTTGATGAGATTCACTTTCAGTGGATTGCAGTGAAATACTACATGTTTTTCCAGATCTAAGATTTGGCAAGAAATGTTTGGTAGAATATAACATGAATATTTCTACTATATTTCAGAAAAATGCTTTAATATTCTTAAATATCTGAATATGAAGTTCTGGAAGATCCTATTAGATTCAAAATTTTGTTCAAGACCTGTAAGAACTGAAGCATATATGCTGTATTATTGATATGACTAATAATGGTTTCAAACATGCCTGCAAAGAACAAGCTGACATGCAAGCCTTTTGATGCATTGAATATTAAAATATCATCTTTGCTGTATTTAAAGTTGCCTTTAATAATGTGTTAGATTTTGATCTAGGCTCATTCTGCTCACACAGCAAATTGATTCCATAGCAGAATTGCCTGGAAATTTACCACAAAGGTATTAGTTTATGATCTTAATGGTAACTATTCAACATACTTGTAGCCCAAACAGCAACTCTGTTCCTGAGACGTAAGAGGAGGCAAAAACCAAAGCAGGAAGAGGGATTTAATGAGACACACACTTCCTTGAGGAGCAAAAGACCAGAAGCTCATTAAGTGGGGATTTGGAAGAAAGAAGGTATACATATGGAATTCCATTGGAAAGAAATTTCATATGCTAAATGAGTCAGATAGGCACATAGATATTAGAGTGGCTTGAAGTGTTTCTCCTTCTGTATAATGATGTGGTTAAATAAACAATATTTTTCCTTTTCAGAAACTTCTTTTGTGGCACTGTCAACTACTCCTCAAACAGTTACACAGGGAAAAACCACTGGATCACACCTAACCGGAGTTAGTCTAATTGTTATGCTATTAAAAGTTTCCAGACAAGCCTAAGAGAAGGAAAATGACGTAAATATAATTGAAAGGAGTGATTTAAGACTTGTTACCTAAAAGATAAATCTAAGTGAAAGGAATGATTTAAGGCTTGCTACCTAAAAGA
The DNA here is from genome assembly GCF_025592945.1 of Manacus candei. NCBI lineage: Eukaryota > Metazoa > Chordata > Aves > Passeriformes > Pipridae > Manacus > Manacus candei. The sequence continues at coordinate 72,621,158 of NW_026138062.1, forward strand.
CTATTCAAAGTGTTTATAGAGGGGACAAAAAGAATACAATCCTGTCCCAGTATCATCTCATCTCTCTCAGTTGAACGTGGACACAATAAATTTGCATATCATTTGAATCCTGCAGATAGGTACCTAGGTGTAATGTGTGTAGACTTATTTTAAAGACTGCATTTTGTAACAGGTAAGAAGGAGTGAATATAAAAGTAAAAACTACTAGTCTGTGTGCTGCTTGGGATTAAAAGTAACCTCCATCAGCAGAAACAAAAATTCCACTGGCATTCTCCACTGTACCAGAATAAATAGGTCATCTTTACTTTATAAGACTTTTCAACATTAGTGGTGTCAATTCAACAATGTGGAAGTCCTTTGAAACAATACAGGAGCTAGAATTAACGGATTTTGATGTCTGTTGGTTTCATTATTTCATGAACACAAAACTGATGGCCATTAACAGCACCCAGAAGCAGGTCTGGCCAACCAAACGGCCTACATGTTTTACCAGAGGACAATCTTGGAAAAAAATAAAGAACTCTACTAAGAGTACATTTAGAATCATAGAATTGTTAAGACCACTGAGTCCAACCTTTAATATTGTAATAAATATGTGGAAAATCTGTGTCAACGGGCTTCTCTTATAGAAGAATTTCCTTGGCTACATATCAGTGCCACAGACAAGAAAAGTATTTTCAAATACTATTTTCCAGGTTAGCAAACCAAACTCCATTTTAATTATAACCAGTTAATTATCCAACCTTGGTAAGAAAATTCCAAATTAACAAAGGGACCTTAACCTCTCAGTAGCCAGAACATATCCCACAAAACCAATACTTAATGTTGTCCTTTTGTCTCTCACCATAATTTTTTTTTGCACTGTTTAGCAACGTAGTACTGCAAGCAACAGTTCAGGTATGAATATGTCAATTTTCAAATTTTAATAGAAAATGCTTCCTCATCTTTTGTCTATAGTCAATAGCTGCTGTTTTAGCTATTTAGGAAAAACAGAGTTAAATCTGTAAGTTTTAAAATTTCACATCCATTTTAACGCAAAATTAGGAAGAAATACAACTCATTCTCAAAAATCAATAACCATTTTCCTATGAAAAACCAACGAGAGACAGACTTCTGTTTAAGTTGTGTGAAACAGTGTAGGTTGGTAAAGGCTCCAAAAGCACAGGTATTCCAGACATCCCAAGCTGTAATGATGTGTTAACCTTGGTGACGGTCAGAACAGAAGGGTCAAAGGTTCAGCTGGCATCCCTGGGGGTGATCCTTCGAGGTGAATTTGAGACTCATTGACAGGGCAGCACAGTAAAACTGACACTGCAGTCTAAGAAATGTATATGTTACAAAGACGAAGAACTGCCTTTTTCTTGAACTGTTTATTCATAGCAGTGGAAGAAGTGGCCTTTGTTAAGATGGTTAAAGTAGGGAGAACACGCTTCGCTACAGTTGAAATCCTAAAAGTGAACATTTTCAAATACCACCTTCTCTTTTTGGATTGGAAATAACTAGCAAAGCAGGCTGACAGGTTGATTTATTCTGGTTGCTCCAGCTGCTCTTGATTTTGCAAATTTTAAAAGTTATCTGCCCATGTCCTACTTAAAATGTTCGGATTGCTAAAGTTAAGGTTTCTCCTCCTACTGAAAAACCTGTTACAACCACCTACATTTATTAACCTCAAGAATAACAGATACAACAGACCACCTCTTACACCACCAAAGTGTTCAATTTTAGATGACAAAAGCAGAGCAACAGCTGTCACCTCCAGTTGCATTAATTTCTAATATTTGAGAATGACAATGCAAAAGATACTGGCAAGACAGATAACACGTGAATTTTCTTAGCAGAAAGTCGCCTTAATGACAAATAAGCCAATAAAAACAAGAAGTGAAGCAGTAACAACACTAGCAACAAAAAGCACATCAAAAAGAGGTTTCTCTCCTGCTATAAATTACACTATATACTTTCTTGGAGAGGGTGAAACATTAGTCTCAGGAAAGACAGTGATAATACTCACAGTGATTTCAGTAATGCCAGAACTTCACATTGAGAATTCAGGATGTGTGCAAAGTGTACTTTAGTGAAACACATTAACCATAGTCATTGTGAATGAAAACTTCCCAGGATCATAGCCATGCAAAGTACCTACTATATAAACATTCCTAGTTTATTAAAAACCTTTGAGATCCTTGAATACAAGAGACAATAATCTTAAAACCACTTTAACGCTTCAGCATATAACTTGAATGATAAATAGAGGTTTTCTGTAAAATCACAGAAAATCTCTGAGTATTTGTAGTTGGGCTAGATCCCGCAGGTATCATACCATCATAAGCACCTAGACTGGAACATGGCCTGAATATGAAAGTAGAGATATGACTCTACTGTTTTGTCTACCAAAATAAAGAGCCTTTTTATGATTTAGGATGTAATAACACTTTGCACTTTGGCTAAGTGGCATAACACAGCTTTGTTGCAATAGTGTCAGGCTGCTTTACATGTATGAATTCAGTCCCACAACTCGTGAAATGCTGAATAAGAAGAACTGAACAACTTCAAGGCTTGCCCAAAATGGCACAGGAAGATTGCAGCAGCCCAGCAATCTGCTTTGCTTAGCTTGCAGACTTTCTACCTCAAGGTGATCCTTCCTTTACTGCACAATAATTTTCTCTGTAGGAAAATGTTCTTGCAGCACACTGCTAGAAGTCATGTTGCAATGACTGTATAGCCTTATGGTAAAAACAGATCTTTAATTCTATGCAGTGTACAGGTCTGCCAGAGAGCAGAACCGCTCATTTCTGGAATACCTACTAGGCACCAAGAAATTGCTTCAATCAGGTACCTGCAGCTCCTGTGGTAACACTTTACCCTGAACAAGCAATTTTTTTCCTATCTGATTTGCATCAGGTCTTACTCCAAGACAAACGCTCAAACTGGGCACCAGAGTTCAAAGAAGTCCTAAGAGACAAAGTATTTCATATATTCAGATCTTGAGAGTAAGATCTGCCGAGTTTGAAACGTGCGGCACGGCAGAGAGAAGCCCAAGTCATCATGTCAACATCTTTCAACAACTCGACATTCTGAATGGCATAGACACTTGGAAAAACAATGATGCAAAACCCCCATAAACTTACAGATCCATCATCATTTTCTTCAAGGAACCAAACTTCACATTTTGTGAGGGAAGGCAAAGTTACTTAAGCATACGCATCTCCATGGCTAGTTTCAAAATTCAATATATTCCATGTGGCACTAGAAACATTCCAAGACATACACCAGGAAAGTGTATGTCTTTACTTTTTTTAACAGCACTATTTTCCCTGCAAAATTAGTGGGTTTTATTCACTCTCAAAGTGATTCACTTTTCCCCCTCTATCTCTGTGTAATTTACTCTTCCCCATGCAGCCAGAACCAGGAGGCCTCACAGGGGCAAGCAGACAACTGACAACAGCAGCAGACAGAGGCAAAAGCAAAGCTGCTGAGTTAGAAAAAATAATATGAGTATAAATAGATCCAAGTATAACTAACCACCCACACTTCCATGTTAAATAAAAGAACGATCTTTATGTGACCACTTGCCAAATAGATTCTTGTTAGACAATAATTTTTCAGGAGGAAAAAAAAAATCAATTAATTGCTCAGTGTAGCATGAGTATTAGCAAGAATTATTTTACAGCTAGATAAAGAAAGAAAGTAGCTTTCCTTTTTTTCTTTCCTTTTTAAAGAGGACAACCATAAGAAGGCAGACTTGGTCCTGCATAATATTACACAGGAGTCTGGAATAACACCCTGCAATGTGTGTGCTAGTCCCACACTACTGCACGTGGTGAATATCTAAACTTGGCAGCAAGTAATTGTGAGTATATTATTACCTGGAGAGAGAGAAGTACTCTGTTGGGTTGAAGAAACCCAAGAACTGAAAAATTATTATTTTTGAAGTGCTGTGATTTGGACTAGACTTTTCATATATCCAGAAGCATCACAGGAAACTCAGTAAGGCAAAACTATCCAAACAAAGTGAAATAAGCAAAAGTGAAGTTGACAGAACTTCCAAAAAGTAGACCAAAAAATCAAAGCAAATCAAACAAGAAGCTCTAATCACTTACATCTGTCCAAGGCTCCAAAAACGGGCACTGTTCTTCTCTACTATTTTTATTCTACATTTTTCTTTTGATTATGAGAACATAATATGTGCAAACTCAGCACACAGATTGTTGAGGTTTTATTAAACATGCTTTTAGAGTTAGTGTCATTTTTACTTTACAAAAGTAATTCCTAAAATAAGCATGATACACAATAAAGTCTCAGTTAGTAGTTATCTGATATTTAGATTTTAAGTGACAACATGTGGCTGCTGTGGTGTGCAAGCGACTAGGAATATCAAAAATGCCAAGTACAATCAAATTTATAAGGTCCACTAGAGACTTTCAAGAACAAAAATGTACTTCCACACCCCAGCCCCTCTCCCATCCCCCCAAATGGAGAGTGTTTCAGTGCTTGGAAAACTGAACACAGTGAGGAGCTGGGTTGCTCTGCTTCACTGTACAGACCTGCCACAAATAACACTTTGAATTCTGTAGGATATCTGTGTATTAAAAGGCCTTTCACGCTTTACTAATGGAAACATCTCTCTGTATGACTATAAAGTAAACACAAATACAGTAAAAATAAAGTTAACTGCTCGCAGGTCCAGGAGTCTGCATGAAAGAACCTTGGAACACAGAGGATTCGTGCTGCTTTTTTGCACATTTGACCTGTAGGGATCCTAAGTCCCATGCCTGAACTCTACTCTAAACCTGTTTTCTGCCTGTACACAGGTTGCACACTTCCCTGTGTGAGTCCTAATGTCCAGTGTGACAGATTCATAAAAGCCTCTGAAAGCCTGATGTTTCCAATATTGCTTTGCTTGTCATTGTTTTTGGTCATGCTGAGGAATCAGAGAAGGCATACAGCACAGCAGTCCCTAAGGGAGTGGGGAGAACAGTATTTCCAGAAATGGATTTTAACTTAGAGGAGGATGTCCATACTCTATATGTAAGATTTCCCTGCAGCTGACGAAGGGAGGGGAAGAGAAGAATTAATTTTCCAAACCCAATCTTCATCTTTATTGTCTGTAATATAAGCAAAGGCTCCTTTCCTGACTGCTTAAAAAACTAACCAAACAAAAATGTTTCTTTTTCATTAGGAGAATAAAATGAATGAAGAAATAATTTCCCTCCCACATCCTTTTTTCATCTCTCTTCCCCATCCAAAAAAACCCCAACAACGAGACTGTCAGCCAAACAAAACAAAGAATTTACTTTCTCAGCATAATAAATCACCTTTGCTCCTAACCATCCAAATCATAAAAGTCCTACATGCCCTGGATAGCTCAAGTAACCTAGTCTGAGATACCAACCACCTGGCTTTTTATTATTTTTTAAGGAAAAGCTTCCCAGATACCATTTCTATAATTTCAGATGGTCCCAGAGGTTCAAAACTCTCAATAAGCTCTTTTAACAAGAAAATCCTGATAGTCTAATGTCTAGGTCTGTGGATGTCTCAAAACTCAGATATCTAACACATACTCTATTTGCTGCAGGCATTTATTTTCTTTTACTATCTAGGTCATCAGTTCATGACTAGGGACAAAAGAAATCCATGGTGAATTTTGACTCAATGAGGAGTTTTCAAATTCCAGTAAGTCCACAGAGTATCTGCGAAAGAACTCTATTCTTCTTCACTTTACTTTTATAACTGAAAGTAGAAATAGGTGTAAAATAAAGCTGACTGTAGAAAAATACATACTTATTTCACATCAAAGTACTTTTCACTACTGCTGGGTGAAACAATAGTGAGAAACCATAGTTATGCATGTCTAATGCCGAACTTTTTAAGTGGTGAGAAGACAAAAACAGCTGAAGCAAAGTGCATCACTGATGCAAAAGAACATTTTTGAAAGTTGTGAGAGAAACTAGAAGGAACAGATACAGTTGTCTGTAGGGTCAAATATGATCAGCAATAACCTGGTTTAAAAATCCAGCAGTTTAATGACTATAGGGAGCCTTTTAATCTAATTCAACCTAACGCTGAATTATGAAGAGTTTTAATTCCAGCACTTTCAGTTACTGTGAAAAAAGTCAATAAATCTGATAACCTCATACAGTAGATTACAGTACTACCAGGCATGTTCTTGGGAACACAGGAGGTCAGCTTGGTCCTAAATGCAAAATCTAGTCTCTGTGATAGCCAGCACAAGCCCACAGACCCTGGTGTTCTCCTCAGTCCACAGATGTTTGACATTGGGCCACCCTTTTACCCTGTGTTACAATGCTCCTTCCCTTTCCCCTAATTCCACAGACCAACGTTATCCTTTGGAGATGATTGTTGAGAAGACATATCACAACAAGTATGAACCAATGCACATTTTACCCTACCCAGCAACCGTGCACAGAAGGTTCAGGGTTAATAACAAGCCATTTAAACCAACTAGAACAATGTTGGGCATTGAGTATGACCCAAATACTTCAGACTAACAGGCTTTTTCCTTGCCATGTTCTTGCAGCAAACATCACACTGACGGAGAAAGCATCTTGCCCACCAAGCACTCGGGACAGCTGAGCTATGGAGAAGGGTCCTCTACTTTGGTCACAACAACCCCCTGCAGTGCTACAGGCTGGGGACAGAGTGGCTGGAGAACAACCAGGCAGAGAGGGACCTGGGAGTTTGGATTGACAGGAAGCTGAACATGAGCCAGCAGTGTGCCCAGGTGGCCAAGAAGGTCAATGGCATCCTGGCCTGGATCAGGAACAGTGTGGCAGCAGGACCAGGGAAGTGATTCTTTCCCTGTACTCAGCACTGGTGAGGCCACACCTGGAGTGCTGTGTCCAGTTCTGGGCCCCTCAGTTCAGGAAGGACATTGAGGTGCTGGAACAGGTCCAGAGAAGAGCAACAAGGTTGGGAAAGGAACTGGAGCACAAGTCCTATAAGGAGAGGCTGAGGGAGCTGGGGCTGTTCAGCCTGGAGAACAGGAGGCTCAGGGGAGACCTCATCACTCTCTACAACTCCCTGACAGGAGGTTGTAGCCAGGTGGGGGTTGGTCTCTTCTCCCAGGCAACCAGAAGTAGGACAAGAGGACATGGTCTTAAGCTGTGCCAGGGGAGGTTTGGGTTGGATATTAGGAAGAAATTCTTTACAGAGAGGTTAATGAGGCATTGGAATGGGCTGCCCAGGGAAGTGGTGGATTCTCCATCCCTGGAGGTTTTTAAGATGAGACTGGACGTGGCACTTTGTGCCACGGTCTGGTAACCACAGAGGTGTTGGATCAAGGGTTGGACTTGATGATCTCGAAGGTCCCTTCCAACCCAGCTGATTCTAAGGGAATGTCCACACAGGCATTTTCAGGCCATTTGGTTTGCCACATGGAGCCTCCAAGCCAAGGCAAGGCTCATTTTGCCCTCACCCTCAGTGCAGCAGAAGCTGTGTGGCCACATTAGCCCCGTGCCGTGCTGGAGCGACCGAGCCTGTCTCTCAGCAGGGCTTATTAGCTCAGGCTCGGCGCCACATTAACCGCTGCCATATGGCTTCTGGTCGGCTCAAAGAGCGAGCTGAACGAGCTCACATCTGCCTGACAAAGTCTGCAGAGCTGTGCTCTTTAGAATGGCAAACCCGAAATAAAAGTTGCGAGGGGAGAATCTCGTAATAGGTCAGGATTTTCAACCCACATTTACTTTGGTGCCTGCTCGTAGAAATACAAGCTCTCGCTATTAAACGGCTGTGGTCAGGGTTGGAAGCTGCTCGTGGATGTGCTGGAGATGAGAAGTTTTGTTTCAAAGAGCTAAGCCTGAAAAATGAAGTGAGCATGGTAAGGCTCCAAGCAGGATGGAAGAAGCGAAAGAGGAAAATGAATACAAAAATAAAAGTCTGGCTGATATTTTCTCCTCTTTATGTTAGCCCAGACTATTAGATTTTTTACAGCCTTCCAAGATGAGCATGGTCCTCTGTAGGAGAAGGTAATGTTTTTCACGGCTCAGCCAAAAACCCCACAAACAATGTACAAAATGATGCAACAAATGCCAATGAAAGATTAATGTACCAATGAAAAGAGCGTGGACAAGCCTATGATAATTAAAAAAAATGACATGGGAAGGAGCAGTGTAGCAGAAGATACCCTGAGAGCTCTTTGTCTGAACAGAGTGGTTGTGCAGATGTGGAAACTTGACTGGTTTAGACATGGCAGGGTGTCATGGTTTGAGAGCCTCAAAAATTCAAATCCCTAGTCCAAACCCTTGGACACAGGGCGAGAGGCAGGCATGCAATCAGAACTGAGGAGAGAGATGGGAAAGGTGTTCTGATGATAAGGCAGAGGACAGTACAAGTACATGCCAAGATCAGAACAGAAAACAAGGGAGAAACGATCCAGAAGACACAAAGATTTGTGGAATGTGGAGAGCAGAGAGATTTCAGCAGGAGTAACAGGGACCCTGAAACAGAGCTTTAAGTGTGAACACAGAAAAACAATGTCACGGTTTGGAAAAACTAAGGGGGAGAAACAGCAAGATTTAGAGCCATTCTCACTATCCTCTGGGACAGCTGTGTGGCTCCAAATTATTTTTCACAATCTTTTGCATTCTTTCCCCCTTGGGGTGCCAAGTTAACTCACAGCAGCTCCAGCTGTGTCACCAGGGGAAACAATATTAATAACAGAAGAAATATAAAACATTAACAAAAACTGCTCTTGATCCTCAAGGAAGCCAGCATTGTAGGGATCAGGAGATGAAGGGAAAAGAGAGGTGAAGTGGGAAGCCAACCCTCCCAGGGAGTGAGAAAAAGAGAGAATAAAGAAAAAGGACTCAGAAGAAAGGAAATTGCTGGGGAGGCAGCAAATACATATTGAGAATCAGAAATAAAAATATACTTCTCCTTCTAACCCTCCAGGGGCATATAGGAAATTGCTGCTTGCCCTTTAATCTGCCCCAAAAAAGAAAAACAATTAAAATGAAATAAAACCCTGAACTGTAAGTCCTTGCTCCCCACCTTCCCCTCACCCCCTTGTTTTGTGTGCTGTGCACTCAGGCCATGATCCTTCATGCAGCTCTCCATAGGACAGACAATGTTACCATTAGAATTACATCTTCAGGAATATACATTCTTTTGCTGTGTATCTAAAATACATAACTTTGGGAAATTAAGAATTTTAGAGATTAATGACTGACAAATAAATGAAAAAGAGAGGAGGCCAGAAAAGAGAAATGGAGAAGAAAGAAATATGGATAAACATCTTGAATTAATTTGGAGTGGCACCATAACAGTATGGTTTCTGTCAGGAGCATTGCTGCTGTAATGGGTTAAGACTGTCACTCCACATAGCACACGCCAACAAATTCCATCAGTTTTTGTTTTCCTTCTCTTGATTCACCTCCCCATTGAAATTTTTCCCACTGTAATTTAACTGTGGAAAGAAAGACCCGTATCCTAAACAGGCAATTAGTTTCTGCTTTTTCCACTGTTCCCTTCAGTAGAAACAACCCTTTCTCTTCCTTTCTAACTAGTAGCATAGCAATCTCTTCCATTTCTTTTTTCTTTCTTCTCATGATCGAGGTCACATTGGGATCATCTATGTAGTGTGAAACTTGCCAAAGCACAATGAAGCTATGATTGGTCTCTACCAAGAAGAATGAATGTAGTTCTCTTTGACAATTCATTAACAAAAAAATTGGGGCAAATAAATAAAACATCTTCCTTGGGATGGTACCATTCAGGAGGTTTTTCTGTCACAGCAGAAGATCAGAGGCTTTTTTTTTTTTCCCCACATTTTGTAAAAAACATTTTCATCACTCACACATGTAAAAATAGCATTGTGTAAGATGTAATAAATGCTTTGCACTTGTGATACTATTTAAGGGCTGGGAAACAAAATGGGAATTGAGAATTTAAGTTACAACCTATCTAAAATAAGAGTGTAAGTCATTCAAAACTGTTGATGTCACATGACAGCCACACAAAAAAGGAATGAAAACCTGTATGCATTATTCATCCTGTAACTTTGATCTTTAAAGCTAAGAAACTTGAACAAGGAAAGATAAATGGCTTCTCAAGCTTTTTCTTTTAAAAATCAAATGAGGATGATTCAGGATAAATGAGAGATAAGAGTTAATACGAAAGAGGGGGAAATTGCAATCACAGTGCTGCACTGGAGTTTCAATGAAAAGGGGTTGCTTTTTGTATTCAATTACAAAGGATTTTTTTCTTTAGGTACCAGCATCCTTTTTCATGTATATGTAAAAGATTTTACCTATTAAAATTTCATGTTCATGTCTAGCTTTTTTCTTCTACTACCTACACCATGACTTGATGTGAAAAATTAGGCAGCTTTCTGAAGCATGGGCTACTAGTGGTCGTGGGGCAGGAACAGATGCAGCTGTGAAACTCTGACCTACAAACCTGACTCAAACATCAGTTTGCTCTGGAGCTTATGCAGAATGTGTATACATTCTCCCCTGGGAAAGTATTGATAATTACAGGCACTCTGACTGCATCCTGATTTTATTGAGGCTTAGTCAATTATGCAGGCATTGCAGCTAAAATACAAGACAAATTGAGAGACAGATCCAAAAGCACATGGAGGTTGCCCTGTCTAGATGGGAGATCTGCAAAATCCTCTTTGAACACTCCGTGCTCCTGAGAGTCTGTAATTACTGCCAGTTTTTGCCTAAAGATATGCTCAAAGGCCCCACCATCTTGGTTAGATTACTGATGTCAGCATCTTATACACAGGCAATTGCATTTGGGATTAACAAAGAAGACAGAGCAGAAAGGCAGCTCCTTGAGGGAGGCTCTGAGCAAGCCTAACGCAGACAGACCCCGCCACGGCCGTCACAAATCACGGCACACCAGCCATTTGCATCCACAGTAGAGCCAGATGAAGAATGCCTTTACATCCCAGCATCCTGCAGGAGAGTTTGCTTATCCAAGCTTCCAAATTGGTACCTCCACACGAGCAGATACCACTAATCAGATGACAGAGCCAGACAGGCTGGATGGACGCAAGCACACGTGGTGAGATGGAGGAAACGGATGGGGAATGGGGTCAAAACTTAATGGCAGTGGTGTGTGGGAGGAAGGCAGTGGGAACACCATTTGGAAAGTACTGGGAGGTTTCTGGAGTACAACAGGAAGATGGGTGAGAAGTGAATGAAGACACACTGGATTCACAGGCTTACAAGCAACCAATATTCACTGTGATTACTGTGAGTGCCTGAGAAGTCATTGCTAATGGTACTCACAGCCACTGCCGCTCCTGCCGACTGTATCCAGACATGATACATTTGGACAGACCAAACCTAGTGATTACAGCAGTCAGCAGAAACTACACTGATTGCACCTCCTCCTCAGCCTGAGGGAATGCAAACTCACAGCTTTTGGCACCAAGGTGACATGTGGCTACATCCTAATGACACTGTGCTGCCATGCAAAAAAGATGGCTAGACCGATGGGGCTGGGAGCAGAGCTGCTCCTGGTGAGGATACCTGGAAGCCTGGAGTCCTGGCCTAGATCCTCACTCCGAGCAGTGAGTGGGCCTATGAACTTCACAGATGCCAAATGTGTAAACATCATGAGGGGCTGGAAACAGAACCAGGAACTTCCCTACCCCGGTGAGCTCCCTTCTCTCTCACTCACAGACATGATCTTGCATCGCCTTTCTCCACCATGTCTCAGCTCCAAGAGGAGCATCACACAGCCTCTCCTAGTGCAGACAGATCACTTCAGAAATTGAAAAAATACATCTGAGCTTTACCTTGCCACAGTGAGAAATTAGAGCTATTCACTGGACTGCAATAAGGAACTCTTTTTCAGCTATATATATTACAGGAGGGATTCTTGATTCCACAGTAATCCCAGGAGAAAAATTAACTAGATGAGCACAAAATCACACTAGTTCTGCTCTGTCCTCATGATAACTGTTTTTCAATTCAATAAATTAAGTGAAAGGTAAGCATCTGCTTCACAGGCAAGACCATCATTCCCGCTTCATTTGTAATATATGGAGAGGGATTAGCCACATCAAGCATGTGCTTTCGTACTGTGGTGTAAAGAACACACATGAGAAAAACCATGTTTAGCTCCAATGCACTGAGAAAACTGTTTACAGACAATACATTCAAGAGCTGAAGAAAAACCTTTTTGATGATAATTCTTCATCAGATGCAGTGAGCAGATGTGTGCACTGAAGAGCCTACACTGAGTCTCACTTGTGCTAACACTGAGCATTACTGGGAGAGCTGTGCTTAAATAAAAGGCCTGTTTCTATAATCCCCATCACAGATAGCTGTGCCCATACCCTAACTCTCACTTCTTATTTGTTCCATTCACTCGTTTATAACCTGAAAGACATGCACATTTATTTCTCCTCAAAGCACATTTATTTGCCCTACAAATGGACCAAAACCATGCAAAGACTACTTTGATTTTTATTATCTCACCTATATAAACATATTGATTTCCTTAACCCTACCCAGGAGAAAATAATATTTTCTTTTTATTGCATTCCCGAGGAAGTCGTGCCTTAACTTTTATCTTATTTATCTGCTATTTATCCACATATTTTGCTTTAAACCCTTTGCCAGGAACCAAGCTTCCACCTCTGTTTCTTTAGCCCCCTTAATACTCAGTCTGCGAAGTCCAGTTCCACTGACTGACAGATCAAGTGTCACTGCAGATGAGAAAAAAGCTTCCATATATTAAAAATGCTTCATAGACATATCTTTTTGAAGAAAGTACATATACGAAACAAAAAAAGAGATGTCAAGTATCATTCCTTATTCAAAAAAGTACAACCTTAATGTTTATTTTAAATCTCTTGTTAGAAAGGAAAGCATTAATATGAAATGCTTCAAACAGCCTTTGACAGAAAACTCTTAAAATTGCAGTGAGTCAAAGATCAACAGGCCTTTAAGAATTAAAAGAACTGGAAATGCTTTAGAAGTGAAGCCATCCAAGTTTTTTCATTGATTAAAGGCCCACTGATATTACACACGTATTGAACACCAACACGTATAGTTTCACATTTCCTGATCTGGTAAATTCATGGCTTAAAATTGTAAATTGTATTACAGAAATTTACTGCCACTCAGTCAATTAAAATTTTACCATCAAATGAATGTAGGTGTTTGTTTTAAATACAGACACGTAAATGAGGAAAAAATAATAAAAGGTTGATTTAACGAAAAAATTAAATCTGTCACTTAAACCCCAGCAATTCATCCTTATTTCAGCTTTTGTACCCTTTTAATCTTTTATGTTTCTATTGCTAAACTGAAATAGAAATGCCTTAAAGGAGATAAGTGAACAGAAATGGAATAATTCTAAGTCAGGTTTCAAAATTAATATTTTTTTTTCCCCATCTGCCTTTAGCAAGTCATCCATTCCAGCTCCCAATCTCCTGTACCCTCCCAGCCACTAGCAAGATAATATAGAAGGTTACTGCAAAGCTGTAAAGAGGTACATCTGAATGTATATTTATCCAGTTGGTAAGATCCTGCTCCAGCTGTAAGAGGATGCAAATCTGCATTACAATGTAGCTTCAGTCTCTCACCTGTGTGAGAAGGCACCCGTGATATTAATAGTGCTGCTTAAGACAATGCCAGGTAAATATGAAATAAATGGATGCAGTTGAGCTGAGCTACGGCAGCACTGCTAATTTACACCTCTGAAAACATTTGGGTACATGAAACAAGTGTATATCTACACCTGCATCAAAACTCTTTTCATTTCTTTTTTTTATAGGAGGAGAAACTAGTAACACAGCATAACTCTACCAGATGTCAGGGTAAAAGAACATTATGTAGGTGAGTATTTGATACAATCATCAGAAAAGAAAACCAAACTGAGGGGCTTTATTTCATCCTAAGAACAGTTTTAAGAGTACAGGTGGCACTGCCAGTCAGTGATAGCTACTTTTGTTGTGGGTATGTCTTTGTTCCAGCAGCTGGAAGAGCAGTTTTCATGTATAACAAAAGAAATGTACTTAATAGGAAACACCTGAAAATCCTTCAAGAGAATAAATGATAGCAATAGAAAATGCAAGTTTAGAAAGCACTTCCTGGGGGAAAAAAAAAGAAGAAGGTAGTACTGGAATCTTCTCTTTATCTCAGGTCAATTGACTTGTCACGGTGGGAAGGAGATTTGAAAAGGAAATTGCGAGTTCTTAGCAAGTATGATTGGAAGAATTGAGTTAATAGCCAGCAATCAGTATAGGTTTGGTAGGGTACTTAAAAATTTAAATGTATGCATATGCCACAACTGCAGAACGCCTGAGCTTTGTCTTGTTTGCAAAAAACAAATGGAATAACAGGAAATTTAAATCTCAAACAAAAATGGTAATTTTTTACTCAGGTTGCTGGGTTTTAAGTGTATTTCCATTACACATTTCCCTCCTTTCAGTATAAAATTGAGATATAAAAATGGTATATGCCTCTGATCTTGTTTTACACTTGTAAACCTTCCAGTACCAACAGGATCCTACATGTGTGTGCTTTCAGAGGATACAGTTTCTCACCATATGGGAAGATGTTTTGATTCACCACGTTGGCAGCATACAAATGGTTTTTGAACTCCATTTTTTGCTGCCATTTCTGCAAGACATTTAGGTTCATTAGCTTATTGTTTCACATGTCAAACACTAAAAAATGGATAGTTTTCTGATTTGAGATGCTGCTTTATCTCGAATAAACGTGGACCGCATTCAGCAAGTACACATACAAATGAGTATGGCAACAGCACTAATTAGAAAACAGCTTAATTGGAGATGGTAGGATAAGCCATCACCTCTCTAAAGAAATGTGTCTATATCCCCCAACCCCTTTTCAGCCTTTCTCATACAACACCCAACTTTTCTGTATGTATTATTTTCAAAGGAATTGCAAAAGAAGGTTTCACTGAGACTACTACTTGTTTCTCCTTCCAACCGAAGAAGGCAGATATTATAGGTTGCAGAAACTTGTAGGTGGATAAAAGGTAAGAAAATTATAGGACAGTGACGAACATAATGAATTTCATTCCCACAAGCTTCTAATTCCTCTGAGGAAGAGAAGAACATAGGTTTTGCATGGGCCTCTTTAACAAATGAATGCATACCCTGCAATGAAGTAGTATGAGATGAGAGGATACATTCCAAGCTAAATGCAAACTAGCCCTTGCCTGTGAGGCACGGAAAGAACACATCCTCTAAAGTACAGCACAGCGGGATGCCCACATGCTCAAGAGCCTAGTAATTTTAGATCACTTGATTTTTGTGTTGTTTGCAGAACTTTTTATACTTACTGTAATTCTCTCATCTTTGTCATCTAGAGGGGTCCCATCTTTCTTCCATGATATAGTCGGTTCTGGGTGACCTCTTGGGGGCTGACATTCCATCACTGCAGGTTCACCCACAGCTACCATTACATCCGATGGATTTTGTCTGAAGTCATCCCGTAGAACTGAAAGAATAAAGAAAACGAAGCAAAAAATTACCCAACAATATACCAACAGTACAGAAAAGTGTTTTGTTTTGGTCTTTAATGCTGCCTGTTGTCAGTGAACTTTATATGAACGAACGCATCAGTTAAGGAACATCATTTGGCATCTACAGATGGTCTCTGGTACTTCCACACAGTAACACAGAAAACCCATATGCAACTCTTATTTAACTTCCAACTTACAAGCCAAGTGATAAGAAAGCTAGAGAGGGACTTTTTACAAGAGCATGTAGTGATAGAAAAAGGGGCAATAGCTTTGAACTGAAAGAGCGCAGGTTGGGATTCAGTACTGGGAAGAAATTCATTACTGGGAAGGTGGTGAGGTGCTGGAACAAGTTGCCCAGAGAGGTTGTGGATGCCCCATCTGTGGCAGCGTTCAAAGCCAGGTTGGATGGGGCTCTGAACAACCTGGACTAGTGGAAGGTGTCCCTGCCCATGGTAGGGAAGTTGGAACTGGATGATCTTTAAGGTCCCTTCAAACCCAAACCATTCTATGAGTCCTCTCACAGTTAAGATGGCACAATTTCTTCTGCTCAGGTGACTTGGGGATAAGCATTGCAGAGATTGCTTTGTGTCCATTTTTTTTCTGAGATACAAGGTCGGCCTGCCAATAACTCAAAGGTTTGTGGTTAAAGAGTGGCCGTTGGCCTTATGAATTGCACCCATCCCTGAATTTTTGGCAAAAATTAATACATTAACCAAAACTCCCAGTTCTCTGATGACACTACAAGACACTAAACACTTGTCCAGCCTTAGGCAAACTCATCTTTGCAATTTGGCTTGTGTCTTTTTCAAGGAGAAATATTAACAATCTTTACTGATCTCTGGGAGCCATCACTTAGCCTAAGCCAGGACCACATCCTTTAATCGGAAGAAGTCAGGTTTGCTACCTTTACATAGGTTTTTATTTTTGCTACATTACTAGAATTTGTTCTTTCTCATCATTTCGCCAAGCCCAGGCCTAGGAAACTCTAGTTTCCTCCAATCATTCACTATGAATTTTATCAATAGCTGTGTGGTTATTTTTCTTTTCGGGGGAGGAGACATACCGTGCTCAGCAGACCACACAAGGACACAGTTTAACAGAATAATGGCATTCCTAAGTCTTGCCAAGTAAGTGGCATTAGGTTTAATATAAAAATAACTCAAATGACAACAAATCTAACATGCTAGTTCTCTCCGCTGCTGTTACTCCATACACGCTGAAAAAGGATAACTTAATGGGAAAGCACATTACAACCAAAGGACTCTTAGGGTTTTTAGAAAGCTGTTTGTCATTCTTGCTACCTGCAATGGTCTTGTGTCAACAGCAAATAGTGCCAAGAATCTGCAGCAAAAAAATACATCCCTCAAGCCATGGATCACAGATATATGGACATTCACCACTGAATAGAGGTTTGGTTGTTAATGCTGCTTCAAAGGGAGGTGTGATTTACTGTCAGCTGTTAAGGAATGTGGTTGTGCTTGGGGATTGGCAGGTACAGCACTACCACCAAAACATTCCTCTCTGTAAGGTCTTTCATGCTGTTAAGACCTTTGAAAATGGTCCGAAGGCAAATGGGGCATCTACTTTGGGCCAAAGGTACACATTTTCCTCACACCTGATTTCTGCAATGTTATCTCATCCAAAACAAAGGAGGGGAGAAAAAAATTATTTGTAGTTATTTGTTTTGGAGGATTACTGTCAAATAGCCCTGTCAATAATCAGTAGGACTGTCTTTGATTTTTTCTTCTCAAGTACACATTCTTTACATTCTATCCCCTACCATTCACAGTAGCTACAGTCACTGACCTGTGTCTCCAGCTTGGTTCACTGGAATGTAATACACAACAGGGAAAGTTCCACGTTGACAAAGAAGTGTAGACAGGAATCAAAAGCAATAAATAAAAAATATCTTGCCACTATTATAGGAAAAAGATACAATTTCTGGAAGTAATGAAGAACATCTCTGTACCAACAAGACTTAAATATAGTAGAGATCTCACCAGACATCATCAGAATTTACTAACCCCTTCCCATACTAAAGCACTGACATTTAAAATATTTCAGTTCAATGACTGAAATTTCTGGATGCCCTGGAATCAGGAGATATTAATGCACTAAAAAAGGATAATCAAGGGTGAAACGTCGGTATCACTTTAATAATACAAACTAATAAAACAGAATGATAGGACTTAGTGAAGAAATTATAGGATATTTTCAGTGGAAAGGGACTTCTGGAGGTCATTTAGTCTACAACAATGAGATGCTATTGGATGAACATGTTCTCTTGGACAGACAAGGTCTCTTAAACAGATCTAGGGTACACAGTTCATTAAAAACAAAACCAACCCAAGAAACAACACAACAAATAAAACATGCACCTACTGCTTCCCATACAAAAGCCTCAGAAAGCATGCTACATCTAAGGACAAAGAATTTGTCTCTCTTAAAAGCAAAACTCAAGGATATTTTCCTAATATGAACTTGGGGAAAATTCAAAATATTTTCAGCTATAACATCAATTTATGTTACATCTAGAAGAAAGAATACGTTTTCAAAGAGGAGAATGATGTCACTTTTAGTTATTCAGAAAGGTAAGCCAAAAGACCAATCCTTTAGCTCCCCTTCTGCTTTCAAGAAGGTTTTATTAACTTTAACCCACATTCTCTTACAGCTTCCTTACTATATTCCTCCATATACTGATGCATCAAAATTGGATGCTTCAAGTTATTTTCAGTTATGGAAGCATTAAAATACTACTCACAGACACTGAAAACTTTATATATCCTTCTTCCATTTATACTGAATATGGCATTAATAACCAGATGTAATTTCTGGTGTTCCCAAGCAACCTTCAAGCCACCCAGGCACAGTAAATCACACAGTATAAGTGGCTAAGTTGACACTGCTTCTACTGAAGTCAAAGATTTTTTTCTATTTACTTTAATACTTTAGAGACTCGATGTGGTTTCGAACCTCTGGTCATAATATTACTACTTTTTTTTCCCCTTCCACTTCTCCAAACTAAAGAATATTAAAGAAGAAGGAACAGAAGTTGCCCTAAGTTATGAAAAAAAAGCCCATATATCCAGTTCCCTTTGCCAACAGCACATGAAAGTGCAGAAGAGTTTATTTGCTATGTCACAGTTCTATTGCAACACAATAAAAGGGGTGTTTTGACCATGAGTAAGAAGCCTCTTATTACTGCTGAAGCTTGTATCACTTGGATAAATCTAAGAGACATACAAAAAAAGCACCCTTAAGTTTTAAAAAAATGAAATCAAGTGATCTTAGTAAACCATAATGCTTTTCAAGTCTGAGAGACACCATAAATCTAAGAGGAAAGCACCTCAGATGACTTTAGCACCTCTGAAGCAACAAAGTCCAGTGCTTGCATAATAAAAACAAATTACTTCTGTAATTTCTTCACTCCTTAGTCTTATAATAGCTTTACAAGCACTGTACCTTGTCTGCAAACCAAGATCTTTCACAAATTAACCAGTTCTTAATAGAATGCCTTAGGAGGACATCAAAGGTCCAGACCACAGATACATCAAAACAAGGGTTTTTTTCTCATTTACTATGAATTATTTTGGCTCTAACATTATATAATGAAATGGTAACAAAATGTAATCCATTAGAGATTACTCCACAGATAGTCATCATGTAATTATTTTTGCAGCTGTAAAGTAGATACATGCTCTGGTTTTTTGTTGGGGTTTTTTGTTGTTTTTTTTTTTTTTTTTCCTCAGGCCCTGGTAATCTTGCATGAAGTTATAAATCTACAATTTTCATCCCTTACTGAAAAAAACTTATTTTTTCCTTTCTGTCCTTCATAGTCAAGGTTCACTGTAAATTGAGAATGCATTTCCTTTTGAAGATATATTGGAAGTATACTTTGCAATCCAGTACAGCAAATGCTTTCTGTCACCAAACGGTCAAATTTCACCACAGGCACCTCTTTCTACACATGTGCAGCAGGAATGAAAACAGATACATTAAGAGGCTGTTTGCTTTTTTCTTTTTTAATAGAATTTCTGTGTAGAATCTTCATAGATATACCATCCCTCCTCTGCCCACCCCACCCTCCCTATTTCTGACAGACCATGGTTAAAGGTTGACATTTCACCTCATATTTTCTAAAATACAATGAATAATGGTTGTTATCATTGTCATTGCACAGCTAGGACAACTCTATGATCTTGCTGTGTGAACATGCTGAACTGATCAGATTCAACAGTAACTTTTGTAACTCCACTTAAAAGTCAACTGCTCACACAACTACTTCATATCATGTACTATTCAATCACCTAAACAGTTTTACTTTGCCTGGAGAACCTTTCTCAGAGAAGAAGGGAACTGGCAATCACTTGAGGATAAATTTTTATTGACAAGCCATGTAAGTAGAGACAGCACTTTTCTTTTGTGTAAACCCTAAGCAAGGCTTTGCCAAATGCAGCACCCACTGTTTTTTTACCTTAAGTTCTTTGTTGGCTACTATAAAAAAAGAGTATGAAGTCATTACTGGGTGAAATAGGAGGAAGGTAGGCAGGAGTTTTTTGCCTATATACAGCATAGATAATTAAGAAAGATTATTGTTCCAGTTTATCTTTAAATAACTGTGATTAAAAGAGGTAAAGAAAACACAAGGAAAAATAAACCAACCAGAAAGTTCTAGTCAATACCTGAAAAGAATGAATATTTAAGGAACACACCATTTACCATCACACATTTTGGATATCATGCCTTAACAGGTGGTATCATGCAAGATCTGGAAACAAGAAAACCTCCTGAAAATTTTGATTACAGGTCTATTCTAGTACAGACGGTTCATGCTAGATCAGTTCAAAGCAGTGCACCAGAATACATCCGGGATCCCTAATGAGCCAAGATCTTACAGCCATGGTCACCCAGTGAACAGAGGAAGAGAGGGAAATGAAGGTGTTTGGGGTGCAGTTTCTTAGTCAGACCAAGGCAACCTTAACACACTTCAAATCTTATAAAAGACATCACTCAGACTTGCTTCCCACTGACTCTCCTGCACCCTCCCACACTGTTTTGCAAGTCTGCTTGCTAGAGACTGGGGAGACAAAGTATCTCACAACTGGGTAACAGGAGCAATCCCAACAATTTCCACTCTTTGATCATGAAGATCACTGTAATCTTTCTTTGAATAGCAGCATGTGCCTCAAAAACGGGGGAAAAAGGGAAAAAAGTGAAATAAATTCCTCACATTCCTTTAGAAAACAACCAGACCTCAGCTAATGAGCAAGTTTTCACCAGCAAACAAAACTATCCTAACATCAAACGAGCTAAAGCTGAGTAATGCAGCCTTAATGGCTCACTGTCCTGTCTTTTGGCTAATTTTGTTAAAACTCCTATGTAACAGATCTTAAATTCTTTTAATACCCATCAATTCTATTATTTTAATTCCTGCAAATATATAAAAAGTATTTCCATGCTCCCCTTTTCCTCCCCAACAAAACAGCAGTATTTACAAACAAAGTTTCCACCTAATACTTAATCTAACAAAATATGACGAATGAACAACAAAAACGAGAACTTGCTTTAAAATGCTGTAAGATTAGAAAAACAGAAATAGGATTCAGGTGGTTATATAAATCCTCTAATCCCATGAAGCTGTAATCAAAGAGAAACTAATTATTTCTTAGTCAGGACTGAACTGTTATTCAAAAGCAGAGCCGTTCCTGAAATTTAGGACCAGCAATGATCCCACTACCCACTGAACTTGTAATTCCAATTTAGTGAGACACACCAGACATTTTTGGCATTCAAATATATTATAAGATGGTTGTCAGTTGGAAAACGGCTTCAGACCAGGTGCTTAATTTTAATTACAACTAACTTAAGCATCAGCCAGAATTATGGTACCTTGTTTAAAGACTTTCCTGGCATGAAATTTATACAGATGTCAGGATATAGTTTTTAATACATTCATGCCACTAACAGGAAAGTGTTGGAGCACCTAATTAAGTTAAAAAGAAACAAAAAAAATTGCATGCATTATCAGATTTAACTCAACATATGTGTTAGCATGGTACAGTTTACACCTTATTAAGCTGTTAACTGGTTTGACCAAAAAACTTGATCATTTACAAATGAGAAATATTCTTTTCAGAATATACCTCCCTAAAAGTCTCCATGTAGTCATATAAAGTTAAAGGAAAAACTTGTTCCCTAAAAAAGATCCTTTCCTTTCCTTTCTGAACGTGTTAAAATCAGGTTAACACCGGTGTTAACTACAATACATAGTCATTAAAATGGAACAGGAGGAGTAGGGCTATAAATAGTCAGAAATTACATTTAACAAGATCACTCATGTAATACAGGCAATAATTTTATGCAGTGACTGGGTCCAGCAACTGGACTGCAATTGTATTGAATGTTTCAAAGATGTCACACTTCCACAAGGCCTCCAAGAGGCAGGAAGACACAGCCGGCATGCCCAGGGCTCCTCACTTCCATGCTTTCCATTTCTCTTATGTTTCCTACCTTGGAGCACTTTGACCTCTTTCTACCCTTCCTCAGCTGGACAAAAAGCCTTCTACAGGCAAGCAGATGCCAATCAGTTCACCATCTCCATCTCTAATACACTTCCAGCCTTCTCTGAGCTTCAATACTTTAGAACCACTAGACACATGGCCAGCTCCCTGACAGCACAGGACATCCCTGACTGCACAGTCTGAGAATTCACACTGAACAGGCTTCCAGACAGAAGAGACTGCTCATTGTGAAGAGACTGATCATAAAGCAATGACCATGACCTGACATCATCACAGCAGAGATCAAGTTTGAATCTTCGGCTAATCATTTGTGACAACACATTCGATGTAATGTATTCACAGAGTGCTGTCCTCCTCTACTTCAAACTCTGCCCTTTAGCAAAACTTACTACCTCAAAGCCTGAAGAAACAAAAGTACTTTAAAGTCTAATGTTATTTTTTTGTTTAGTATTCATATGCATTAGCATGAATTAGTTCAGCACCTGACCTGAGTCTATGTAACTGAACTCACAGTATCATACATATACTTCTATTTAAGATCTCCTTTAGTTAAAGGAAACAACCATCAAAAACCCGCAGAAAAACAACTGTATTTTTTGTACTCTACTACCACTGAGACCAATTAATTTAGTTTAAACAGGTGGTTCATAAACACTTCCTCTATGATGAAGGGTTAATGAATGCAAGAAAAGATTTGAAAAAGTCCTTTCTCTCAGACACTTCAAAAATTTAAGATCTGCCTTTTATTTTTAAGCTCTTTCTTGTGCTAATATGTCATATTGTCAAAAATTTATTTTTAAGCACTTTTAAGATTTTGGTAGACATTGCAAGAGACATACAGAAATTTTAACAGTAATTTAAATTTGGAAGAATAAAGAGCGCTAAAGAATAGCATTATTTAACTTGGATGAATAAAAAAAAATTAATGAGATAATTAGAGACTGAATTGTATACATAGAATGCTTTACCCAATTTTGGGAAGAGTTGGTCAGAAAACCTGTATTGCTACTACCCACCACAGTAACGCAGAATTTCCAGCAGTGGGAAATTGCCTATTTCTCATCAAACATGCAGATCTAATAAAGATTTTACTGAATCTCACACCATATTCTGCTATAAGAATGCTAACAGATTGAAAGTGTCAGGAAGCAGTATTAAGTTCATTTAGATACCTATGTAATTTAATATTGACATTATTAGTACGGCCTCGCTGATGACACCAGCAAAGAGCACTGATAGTCAAAGCAACAAAGAAACATAGTTTTGTTTTAACACTGATAAACAGAGCCAAGACACAATCCAAAACTAGCTGAAATAGAGCTAAATACAGGTAATACAAACAGCAGCAGTGAAATTAGATCACACTTCTAAAGCACTAACAAAATATAGTGTCTCCATTACTGTATCCTTTAAGTTGTTTGAAAACAGATGCTCTCCAAAGAATTACGTTTTTCATTGATTGCTTTTCCTCTGCCTGGCAGAAAAGGACCTCAAGGTGTTGGTTGACAGCAGCTGAACATGAGCCATCCAGTGTGCCCAGGTGGCCAAGAAGGCCAATGGTATCCTGGCCTGTACCAGCAATAGTGTGGCCAGCAGGACCAGGGCAGTGACTGTCCCCCTGTACTGGGTACTGGTGAGGCCACACCTCGAATCCTGTGTCCAGTTTTGGGCCCCTCACTACAAGGAGGACATTGAGGTGCTGGAGCATGTTCAGAGAAGGGCAGCAGAGCTGGGGAAGGGTCTGGAACACAAGTCCTGTGAGGAGAGGCTGAGGGAGCTGGGGGTGCTTACCCTGGAGGAAAGAAAGCTCGGGGGACCTTATCACTCTCTACAACTATATGAAAGGAGGTTGTAGCCAGGTAAGGGTTGGTCTCTTCTCCCAGGTAACAAGTGACAAGGACAAGAGGAAACAGCCTCAAGTTGCACCAGGGGAAGTTTAGATTGGATATCAGGAAAAAAAATTCTTCGCTGAAAAGATGATCAGGCATTGGAACAGGCTGCCCAAGGAAGTGGTAAAGTCACCATCCCTGGAGATATTTAGAAGGCATGCACATGTGGCCCTTGGGGACATGGTTTAGTGGTGGACTTGGCAGTGCTTGGTTAATGGTTGGACTCGGTGATCTTAAAGGTCTTTTTCAACCTAAACCATTCCATGATTCCATACAGCATGATCAAATTAGGGGATCTTCATATCTACTAAGCTCAGTAGTTACCACCTCTGGAAAGGGTCATTCCCTAATACATTCAGCAATACATGTTAGCAAACAGAAGACCAGCACACTTCTAATCCATTAAGGTAGAAGGAAATCAAAGAGTGCTGCACCTGCTAGATTACATCTTTTAAAAGGTGTTGATGACAAATACAAGTCATATGCTTGAATCAAGCAATATACTACACTGAAAAAGCAGTTAAGTATTTAGGCATTTGGCAATAAACATATGACTGCACATAGACTCTAAAATAAACATATTTATTGTCATTCGTTATTGTCATTAAGAAACTTACAACTGTCAATAGAAAGAAATTCATGTTTAAGGAGCAGGTTGCAAGAAAAAAAGACTTCCAAGTAAAAACCATTGGTTGCAAGTTACTGATGATCATTATAAAAATTTATGGAAACCATTCACAATGTCGATTTTATTTCACTAGTTTAAGATTTGGGCTTTAAGTATTGCCAGGAATCTTACTGGGCGACACAGCTGTCAACCCACAACAATATTTCCATGCGTGGGAAGGAAATTGTAAATGGATTAGATGATGAATTGGGAATCAATTAAATGACCAAATCTGATAAGTCATATAAAGAGTAATTTTAACTCCTGTGAGAAGGGTAACTGACAGGCCTAAGAGAGCATGTTGCAGCACTGGGAAACCTAATTAAACCCTGAAGGATCTGTGATGCCTCAGGCACGCAGCTCTGAGAGTATCCCTTAGGTTGATTGAAAACTGAAAACAGATAAGGAGAAGAGACCTAATTATTAATTTGACTGACTGTGTAGAAAACGCGATCCCTCTCAACGCCTTCCATGTATTACACTCTAGGACAAGGAATTTACTACCTGTAAATAAGAATTTATCTCCTGGAAGGATAGAGCCCATGGTACAGATTGAAGAGACAATTTCCCTTCGCTTACCCTAAATGTTTACCGGCATTTGCTTTGGGTTTTTTTCATCATCATCATTAATATTAGTAGTAGTAGTAATAGTAGTAGTATTCATTTCATTTTGAGTTTTGGGGTTATTCGAATCATGCTGGATTACAGACAATATTTTCAGCATGACTAACACAGTTTATTTCTAAATTTATGGACACAAACCAAGGGGTTTTAGACACAACACAGTTCACCCAAGAACTACGTCTTTCAGACATCATACATTAATTTTCCCTAGGCAAAGAAGGGTTTGCGTCTTTAAATCCAAGGATTTGGCTGCAGTCTGTAAATAAAGATTTTTCTCTGTACACTCTGAATCAAGGCTCTGGTGTTCAGTTTGCAATGAACTGTTGGCTGCAATGGCCTTCCTAGAAAGCAGATTATAATGGAGATAAAGAAGCAGATTAAGAGGCTGCAGCGAGATCTTGTCTTGGCCCTCCAAATTAAAGCATAAAGAGATAACTGAAATGAAAGAGACAGATGGACCAAAAAAAGAAAGAAAAAACGTGAAAAGACACTTCACCAAAACTCCAGTGTTTTCCTTAACTACTTACCAAACCTTATCTCATGAGCAGAATCGGGTTCCCTTTCATGAAAGAAGACAAGGACCAACCCAGAAATGCCACTGTCCTGTAACTCAGGATTCCAGGTGAAAAAAATAAAGGAAGAAATACAGGTAGCAAGGACATAAAGCAAACATTTAGCCAATTTTCAACTAGAGGTTAAAGCTGGGATGTTATGGTACTGGCAAATGGAGCCAGATTGCAACTGATTTAAAAGGTGTTGCTCTTAAATAGCAAGCTATGCTGGCTTGAGTTGTGTAAAACTGACTCTCTTCCTCTAGTTTTTAAGCGAAAAATCCCTCAGTAGGTCAGATCTAAAGAAACCTCATTTATCTTTACCTGTATTAAAAGAAGAGAAGTGACTACTCCAGAGACTTGTCAACGAAATTGTGGCAGCACTGTTCCTGTAGTGCAGGGAAGACTTAAATGGCTGATGCTTGTACATTTGCTAATAATCCTTTCACTCTCAAGAAAAAAGCTTTTCAGAGACGTTTTCAAAGAAATAGATTCATGATAAGGTTTCTGCAGTGTGCATAGCCCTAAATCTGCATAGGTACGATGTTAGTGTTTCGTTCAAGGTCCTGTCTCAACACAGTAATTTTATCTATGTCCTTCTGCTTAGCATTCAAATCCTAGGGTGTTATAACTGCACTATTACCATCAATGCTTTTTGAAAGGACTCTATTTCCATGAAAAAATCACCATTATGCTGTTGAAGTGGTTGAAAAATATGACATTTTAATATCAGAGAATATACGGTATCATTATCGCACTTCAAGAGCTAAGTTGCTTCTTTAATATTCTGGAAAATTGTATTCCCCCATTACACGTGAGGTCAAGCCTGAACCATCAGTCAGAAGGGGTAAGATGCAGAAACTTTATATGGTTGAGTGGCTAATTCTAAATAACAGCAGAGCTAACAACAGCATTTGTTGGCACCACACACTACAGCAAGGCCACCCTGCTCAAAAACGTTGCTGAACTATTGCATAAATTTTTACTGTGTTCTGTCATTCTCTTATTGTACACAATTTTATTCTCTTGACAGGATCTGCAGACCACAGAGTTCCACTCCCTTTTTTCCTCTCTCCAGACATACCTGAGTTAGATAGTAGATGTTTTGTTAATTATACTCTGCATGTCCAAATACATGAATACATAATCCTTAGAATAATGTTATATTGGTTTTTCCCTCCTAAAAGACTTAAGATGTAAATTGATAAGAGATTGCCATTGTAGACATGGATAAACCTTTTCAAAATTACATTTATACCAAATATCATATACTTTCCAAATTACTTCTGCCGGTTTTGGAAAACAATGCAAGAAATCTCCTCAGGGGAAAATGGCAGACAGACTTACACAGAGGTCATATAGAAATACAGTCTTCATCTAATTAAATTAACTGCTTTCAGTTAGATCCCAAATGGCACAAGGCAAACCTTTGTTCTATTTCAGGCATATTCTAAGAAATGAGTCATTCTGCTTTCTCACTATAAAGAAGCATGGCAAAATACCATACACTCAATTTTTTTACTGTTCAGAATTTGAGAAATCACAAGACAGACATCTTCATGATTTACAACAATAGCTCATCATTGAGAAAACATCTGAAGGCTTCAAATACTGTAAAATTCCACAAAGAGCATTACAAAAAGTAGCAAAGTTAAAAGCTATAACAATGAAAAACGGTTTTGTAAGCAAAGGGACACACCAAGTTCACCAAGTTGGAACTGTGAATTGCAGCTCTTGGAGATTTATATGTTACTGTAAATGGCAAGACAGTAAAATCATACAGAAAAGTACTTCTGCATTTGGACTCTTATTCTGGCTTCAATCCCAATGAGATAGTCAAAGGCAACGTGCCAACTGATCGGTATGTTAGTATTTAATGTGCAATAAGTGCTACTGAGTAAAAATCAGAGAAACATTGCCTGTTAGCAGAGTCTGCTGTATTGCTGGCAGGAAGGAGTGCATGAAGTTCTGGATCACCCCATGTGGTAAGACAGCAGCCAGAAGTCTGATTCAGAATTAACAAAAGGAAACAGAGGGCGATGCTCAGCATGAACACAAATGCACATAAAGCCAGGCAGATTTCATTACTGGAGATTTTAATTTTGATTAAACGTTTCCTTTTATATCAGGTCGCATTCATTGTTTTCTACCCTGTGTTTTCATTAATGCTTTAATACACACAGAACATTAAGCTGCATAACTTCAGTCTTGCAGCTAAAGATAGCATCTTTAATAACAGCTACAGAAGAGATGCTGGCATCCATCGCTGCCCAACTCAGCAAAGCTCTGAGGCACCCTGGGGTGGCGGGGGCTTTGTGGCACGCAAGGCAACGCATCTGCACTCCCCACCAAAGGAAAAGGAAAGTGGGTGACTGTAATGTTAACTTGGACTGTTTGGAATAGGAACTTTTAAATGCACCTGGGACAAAACAAGCCAACGTAACAGAAGTGGCTGTGAAGGTCAAAATGGATCGAGGCAGTGAGTGCATTTTGGGGAAATGCTGGTTTTGCCTCTGTTTTAAAGCCTGTGAGGCCACAGTACAGTGTAACTTCTTCATAACTCCCCAGGAAATTACTGGGGTAAAGAAACTGTAACATGGTCTTCCAGCAATTTGACTGTTGTCTTTTTTTGCCCCTCCTTTTTGGTATTTCTACTTACTAATGACGAAAGTTTGGACAAAATTCAACAGACCAAGATTTTTTTTAATTCCATACAAGCTGGCGTAGTATTAGGAGAAATACCTACGCTTGATGTCCCTTGCCCTTACAAACCTCAGCTGTGGAGTGCCATGAGACACTCTACAAAGACCTACCAATTGTGTTAATTCCATTTCTACCCATCCTGAGCAGCCCACACAGGTTAATGTCCTGGTAAACCACAAGACTCTTTAGATTTCCATTAAGAATTATTATAGAGAGAAAAAGCAAAGGTGGTATTGAGACCAAGATTCTTCTGTTTCTTCACAAACTCTGAATAAATTTTCAAGTCAGTTCAGTGGTCTCATTCTTTTCTGTATGTTTAAGCACAAAAAGTAAGCTTGAAAACATTATAAGACTCGATCAAGACTATCAGTAGATGCAGAAAAAAATATATTTTCAGGACAATTTAAAAAAGTAAATACATTGCTATTAATTTTGCCAAACAGGGTATTTAGAAGCCATTGAACTTGTGTGATAAAAGCTACCGGTATCTTCTAATAATTCATTCAGAAACAACTGAGTTAAGGGGGAAAATACCAATATCAAAACAGTAGCTGGATTGCCAAAATCCTTACACTTGTTTTTCTAATATACTGTGACAATATGTTTTTGGTGTTACAGGACTTTCCAGTGGGATGCTGATTACTTTCATTGTTAGACACTTTAAAACTTACTGGTGAATGGCACTGCTGGGATTATTTATTGCAACTCATTATTCTTGGTGTCTTTAGTGCAAAAGAACATAGGCTTCAGCACTCTACTTCTGGTTTTCCATCCTAGTTAGTTAGTTAGCACAGGAAGCTGTACCAGGCACATCAGATTTTCAACTAATTTGTTAGGTTTCTGGTATGCATATTTATATAGGCTTCAAGCAAACACACAAAAGAAATGAAAAATTAAATTCAGCTTCTCTTCACTGTCCTTCCAAACAGAGCAAAAAACAAACTCAAAAGCAAAATGAAGTTTCCCTGTGGATATGTCTGCGATGTCAGTACTTGGGTTTGGATCAGCCCAGCACTGTGAATGAGATCTCCAAATCTTCTCCACCAAACAGGCTTTGATTCATATCTTGTGATGGGGGCTAATTATTTGAAGGGTTATGGATGGAACTAGACCAGAAGATGAACATAGACCAGAAGATGAACACCAGGTTCCAATGGATGTTCAGGCAACAGACCAAACTGGAGCCTTCATGAAATGTGCAGAGTGTGGACAACACTTCTCAGGCCAACTGCTTCCCTCTAAAAATACCCTTCTATTGGCTTGCACTATTTGCAACTACTTGCTGTACACATAGTGAACATGCAGCAGGACTGAGAACAACATATATCACAAAAAATCCTCATTAATATCAACTACAGCAATCTTAGAAGTGTCAGATAAGTTTTAAGTTCACATAACAGGGGTTTTTTTCAGTGTATGTGAATTTATTAGACTTTGGGTAGTGATTACAAAACTAACCAGGAGGAAGAGGGTTAACAGAAATAATATTACATATATACAAACACATTGAATCAATGTACTTGGCCTAAAAAAGGGAACCCTTAAGAGTATGAGTAACCAGCAAAAATAAAGAAAGTGCTTTTACCAGTTATCAGAAGCAAGAAATGCCACTAGCATTTATTCCCATTATGGTGTCAAACTTCTGTTATCACTGTAAATCTCCATACATGGCCTTTGCTATTCTAACATGTAAAACTGTATGACAGACAAAACTATCTAATCTCTCAGAGGAAAAATTTTTAAAGAGGGAAGGGGTAACTCTATATGTATTCAACTAAAAAAAAGCACCAGTAACAAATACCTCACTAAACCCTGCCAAGTTCATGCAGACACCTGGGATTTGTATATACATCATTTGGATATAGCCCATTATCAAACTATCTAGAGAGTTAATCAACAGAGGACACTCTCAGCAAAACAAGACCGATGCTACATAATCAGAAACACCACAGCTGTAAACAATGGGAATGCACATTATTCCCAAACAGTATAAATAATTTAAGACTTCCAGAACTGAAATTAATCTACATACCATTTGAAGCACACAGAACCACCAATTCAGACAGAATAATGAAAGGTAAGGGGAAAACAGATGGATAATTAAAAAGATACTTTTCAAGTGGGAATACACTTAGCTTAGCCCTGCTGGTAACAAGTAAAAAAATAAATATCTATTACATGCATGTCTATTTAATATGATTTCTTTTTTGCCAGAACGGATTGGGGTTTCTTTCCTAAAGTCTTATTGGACACTGACCCTGCTATATCCATCAACATCTATCTGATTAACTCTTCAGCTCTTTGAAGAATCAGTGTTTTATAGGGCACTATTTGCAGAGAATAGAAACAATCTCATTTGCCCATATTTGAGATGGGCATTCTTCTTTTAGCCCCCACTGCCCTATAAGTCAGCACCCTTTCATCCCCAGATGAAATCTCAACAGCATACTTCAAAGGAAAAAGATACTCATGGTGTCTTAACCTTTCCTTTGAAACTAAATCTGTAGATCCAATATCATCTAGCAAGGCTAATTGCATAGTATGCAAGGGAATTACTATTATTTCAATATAACCCACCACAGAGAAATGATGAAAGCTGAGGCACTGTTGTAACAAGCTTTACATAAAGAAAGCTCCGCAAACGCACTATCAAAGGCAAATATCTTGCCCAGGTAAAACAGGAAAATTTCACAAATTATCTGTATAACCTGAACAATTAACATTCAAATTTCAGCCAGCTTACCCTGCAAAGAAAACCTCGGGAGGGGACAAGAAATAGGGGGGAAAAAAAAAAGAAAAGGAGATAGAGAGAAGGTATGTGATTGCATGGTTAGATGTTACCATACATCTTTCATCTCATTAACTCCCTGTGCTCTATATTTTACATTCTAATCGACTTACCCTCTGCAACTTTTACATTTTCCTATAACACACATCCAAATTACTCTAAAAGCTGATTTAAGATCAAGTAGAAAAATATGGAAATGCAACAGATAAACTAGTATCAAAATTTCATCATCAAAAAACATTTATTTCTCATGCAGGAAGGAACAGTGTTAAAAAAACAGATTGGCATGTACACAAGTAGAACTATGACCTCAACAGCAATTTGGAAAGGCTCTTACTGCATTAAACAGCTTCTACTGTAAAAATGTAAAGAACAGGTAACTAATTTGGAGACAACTCTAAGTTTTAAATTAAAAAAGAGGAATCTCCTACTCCTCACCATGAAAATTCACGCCTTCCATGAGTTACATTAATGAAAAAATAAAAGAGAAATATTGAAACACAAATTAGAAAAGTGCTTAAGTGTGTCCCAGTGTTTCTGGAGCAACAATAAATTTAAGATATGCTTAAAAGTTTTCTTTGATCAGGGAGAGATCTGTCAGTTCTCCCTCTAAATGCCAAAAGTAGGGGAAAAGGTCTTCAATCTGATTCAAGTACAAGTACAGTGTTCAGGTAAAACCAAAACAAAACCCATCAAAAAATATTTTTTTGCTGTGTTTACCATATGGGGTTGGAAATTAGCACATGAACACTTTTGTACGTATATATATGCATATATATATTATCATACTGTCCATGTAATCCAAATCTCTTTTGTTTGTCATGTTCCCAAATAACTGTAATGTACTAACATGTGCATGTATTGTTCATCATAAAATAAAATGTATCTAGAATTTATACCTGCTTACTTTAGGCAACATGATCGATCAATAACAATCATGTTTTATGGGAAGCCAAATTCTTTAGAAATGGGCTAGATGTTATTTACTAACTTCAATTATTTTTCCATGTGAATCAATAGTAGTTGCACCTCCATTCAGCAAACATGGAAACAATCATCCAGTACTTTTAAAGACATTTTTACAGAGGAAACAGCTATGAAAAAGAGCAGAGAAAATAAGGTTACTTTTAATTAAACACAGAAATTAATATCTAGCACAGAATAACACATTATTGATGCGGTAATTAACATATTGTATTCTGAAAGATAAATATATTAGCAAGCCAGAAGGGCCTGGCCTTATTTTATTATACTTTAATAGAGAGGAAACAGAGTTAAACAGATGGCACTCAGTATTTCTCAATGAATTCAGCATCTGTGAGTACACGTTGCATAAATGCCAATTAAAACGTGTCCGAGTAAATTTAAATCCCTTGCTGATAGAATGTAATCCAACCTAGCTGGCTTAAGATCAAGGTTAACCTTAATCATCTGCTCAACTTGTAGCAAGTTGCTCTCAAATTGTACAGAAATTCCCAGTGAAATAATAAAACAGTGTTCCTATTGATTTGTATTTATTTACATTCATAATTCTCTTCTCAAGTGTAGGGCCAAAGCACAAAGGGGAAAAAAACCCAGTAACTATATGAATCGTTTGACAAGTCCAAACTGAAGAAATACTCCTTTGATTTTAAAAGCTTCTGCAGAAACGTTTTGCAGAACTTTCCCTATGGGTACTTTTATGAAGTAATTATTTTAGAAGTATCTTGATAATTTTTATTAACCACGCAAACCACTTTTTTAATTTCCTCTACTCTGTTACTGACAAATTACCAATATTTTACACTAGGTTGTCACCTAAAATTTTCATACAGTGCAAAGTGAATTTTGAATATTATGGATATTCAATGAAATAGATACAGAAAGACTATATTGAAAAGTTAAAGTAGTATTGTTATATAATCCTATAGCAGTTGTAATTTAATTTGGCATTTTACCATCTTGTACTAAGGCAGAGAGGAACAGAAAAAATACCTTTAGTATTAAAAAAAAAACAACCCACCAAGAATCATCCAAAGTCAAAACTTTGAAAACTTTGAGATTTTGCCATGTATTTCAAGAATTACAAAGTGCAATCCAGTAGCTCTGTGCTCAGGATAGCTGAGCATCCACCCTCATGAGAAAAGAGAAGGCATTTTTGTGACGTGCTGAGCCACCCATAGAAATTTGGTATCATTGACTGAACTGGGGCAAACGTACACCAGGCAAAGATTGGATCTTTTGCAAAGCTAATCAATTAAGTCCCTTTATACATAATCCATGTGTGCAGCCTTTTCCCATACCAATTATTTCATGCTGGCAACGTTTTGTTGAGGGAAAAGCCAGTCAGAAACTATAAAACATACAACCCAACAGCAAATGAAATTAAATGCCAGAAGTGCAAATTACTATCTAGGAAGTGAAATCTGAACTATTCATGCATGTATACATACTAGCAATAAATTAAATTATGGCAGTCAGGGAAAAGACCTAAATGTCATCAGAAAGAGTGCAATGGAAACACTGGTGCCACACTCAGAAACTATAAAATGAAAGCTTTCTTTGAAAGAGGGAAAACAAAAGGTTTACCACTGTTATCTACAACAGCAGGAATAAAGTGACCCCACAAGACGCACATGCATTTTTAGATTATTAGAAATTTTAAACAGTTCACTAAGTCAGCAAAATCCTTTTTGGGGGCAGTTCTGCAAGACTGGCTGGGGAAGACATCATTATGTCTTTTATGGGAGGTCAATGCTCAACAGAATGCACACTAGGAGCCTGATTTTCAGACCTATTAATCAGTGAACTATTGAAGATCTGGCTGAGGAGCATCTTGGAAAATCAGGTCCCTAAGCATTTCAATAACCCTACACAATGGTACTGGAGAAGAATGGAATTTAAAAAAATAAATTTCAAAAGCCAGAGCCCACAACAGACATGCTCCCTAGATCAGATTATGAATTGGGTAATGTCAGCAGAATTTTCAGATACAAATTTAACTAAGCATGGTGCACTCTCTTGATTGACTTGTCACTTGTAGTTTTTTATTGCAATAGAGAGACCACAGAAGAAACAGTAAAATACTAAAATGCTGAGGTAGTCAAAGGTTCTACAGTACAACATGGCTATATAATGCACTGGGGAAAGACTCACATGGTCCAAGAAAGCTTGTAATTCAAAACACAACTACCTGGAAAGATAAATTCTGAGCGCAGGCAGCATTCAGCACAGAGGGAGACTGGTGGAAAGACAGATGGACGGGGTAAGTTGAGGATGAGCAAAGAACCTCCAAGCCCTTTCTGGTCTCTACCTTCTGGCAGAAGCATTTTTGCTTGACTTATCTGAAAAGAGGAGTTCTTGGGGAGAACAAATTCCAATGGACAAATGGAACAGACCTCAAAAGTCAGATTTTCCTTAGTCCCCTGCAGGAGAGCACCAGCAAAGAGGAAGAAGAGGTCTGCATGCTGTCTCTTCTAATTTCACTCTCCAGTTATCAATCTTGATTGCACCTATTCCTGATTTCTGCACCTGGCTAAATTTCCAACCCTCTTCAGAGGCACTTGCACTTGAAAGTTTCACCAAAGGCAGGACAGGTCCATTCCCCCAATCAGTTGATAACAGCTGAATGTCACACACATCACAGCAAACTACAAAATTTTTGAGAGCAGATTCAGCGCTTTTGATGGCAGAAGCATCTCCAGCTTCACAAACAAGTTTTGCTACTGATGATTCAGATTTATTTGTCTCAAAGGTCCCGGAAAACAAAAGGCAGAGCACCTAAAAGGATGGATCAGGCCCTACCAAGCACTAAATCTCACAATGGTTGCAACAATATTTGGATTAGACTCTTTAGCCTGAAATGCTCAAAATAATAGAATTCAACAATTGCTGTAATTCTTTGCAGTTGCACAAAGAATAAGCACTTAAGGATTCAATTGAGCAGCTTTCATTGTTTTCTACTGTAACTACTGCTCTATTTATTCAGAAGAGGTGACCTTCTAGTAACCTTGTACTGTGGCTATGAATGAATGGAAATTTGACCTCACTTTAAGACCTCTATGAAAAGAATTATACTATAATGATTTTTGCATCTTTATGTCAGCATGCCAGATAAATATTTCATTCAGTTGCTAGCTGGATAATGCATTTCAAAAACAACTCACAATGCTGAATGCATTTTTAAAATATATTGCTAAATGAAGCAAAAATTCAACTATTTTTTTAAATATTTAAATATATTTGACATTTAAGAAATATTAGACATATTTTCCTTAGTGCAAATGCATTATGCATTTAAAAAGTTTTAACTTCCATTAGGAAGCAGTAGCTATGAATAATACATCTTTTTCTAATGTCTTTTTAGGTACACAAAAACATCAATTTGTAACTAGTTTAAAAGAAATCTAAATTACAGGTAAGCCACCTAATGTGTCCCTTACTACCCATTGGCAAGATTAGTCTAATCAGAGTTTTTCCACTGAATTACCCATATCAACAGAAACCTTGTACAATCATATCCTGCTCTCTAAAACAGCACATGATCTTTGCTCGTGTGGGTAATTGCCAGGGTGGAAAATCGCAGTGAGGATGATGGTACAGATGTTCTTTTTCAGTTGACCAAACAAAATGAAAGAAAACAAAGAATTACCGTTTCATAATGAATCCTATTTAAGATGCACTGGTTTATAAACAGTTGCGCACACGTAAACAAATGTAACGGGAATTTTCAACAGATTTTTCTAACGGAAGATTACAGTCTTCTGCTGACAGCACAGGAAAAGATTAGGTTTTAAGGAAGGGAAAGTCTTAAGAAAGCATCAACATGTGAAAAACAAATGTTCCACGTTTGCAAACTATAAGAACGCACACTATGATACTTATTAAGTTAAAAGTTCTTGAAGAGGTTTTCAAATCAGGATGGATCACTGGAGACAATCTTTTTTCACTTGTATGCAAGGACAAAAGACAAGCAATCTCACCACTGACAGGGTAAAAAGAGATTTGCCTGCAACCATTATTACTGCTGCATTTACTGATCCTCATCACTGAAACCAGAAACTGCACTTTAAGGTGATGAAGGCAGGTGAGTGTATTCACCAGGGACCGCTGCAGAAACATTCCCACAGAAGGGACAATTCATGAAATCTGTTTTCCAGATCTCACAACCCTTTGCTGCCCTCCTGGTCTTGTTCTTCTTGCCCCACAGGTACTCCTTGCTCTGTATACCTCTGGGAGTTGTTCTCCACTGTGTGTTTGTTCAGGGAGATTTTACCAGATTGTGGGCTTTTTTTGCTTCTTACCACTAATTATTTTACATTGTACCCAAAACCCATCAGTGAGCATCATTGCTGTTACAGCTGAGGGTTTTTAACATTTAGGTTATTTCCAAAACTGCCCTACTTATTCTCAAATACGAAGCAAAACAAACTGTGAAGGCCTAGCAATTCCTTGGCAATGTAATACAGCAGCACCAGTCTTCGGCTGTGGCAATACAGAGTGAATGATATTTTTCTATGTTACAGGGACACACAACAAGAAAAGGAGACATGGAACCAGGTAAAGGTGGTGGAGAGCTTAAACAGCACCCGTTTGAAGCTAGACCACCACAGAATTTCTTTATATGAGCGACAGAAGTAATTTCTGTCAAAATGAGTAGCATAAGGTACATCGGAAAAGGAGGGGTGGTTGCTGACCTACCTCTGGGCAGCAGGGAAAACCAAACTGCCTTCCTTTACCAACAGAAACATCTGGGATGAAGATCTTCCACTAGTGTATCCAGAAGCTGGGTGGAACAGATCTGCACCGAGTTGTTTCTTATCTTTCAGTGCCTCATCAGCAGAAGTCTTTGTACTTGTGAATGAGGACAAAAGTTAAAGGCTTATATGCATAAAATTTTCCTTTTCTGAGGGATGAAAGAACCTGCATCTCATAGACAGCTTCATAACTGATTCTGGTGAGGTAAGCACAGGCCAGAGAAAAGCACTGCCCACCTTCCATAGTCTAAGCAACAGTGCTTTATTACTGTATATCTTAAAGCAGATTTCCATCCTAGTTTGAGTTATCTGGGACAAAAATAAAACATATTCGACATGGATATAAAAAAGACCAAAAGGCATCACTGTCACACTTGGATGGCATGCTGCTACCATCTATCTCAAGGGCTCCATTACTATTAGGGAAGGAAGGATGACTCAAAGTAATCAAGAGATTGGGGGCTAAGTATGGATTAATTACCCTCAGCCTCCTTTCTTACAAAATCCAGATGCTCATGCATCTGGATTAAGAGGAACAACTGGAAATAACCAATAATCAGCTCTTTTAAAGTATCCATTCCATGGTTCTCAGCTGACTATCTTGCAAGGTGTGTAGTTGCTGCAGGAAATCTTGTTGGCACTCTTTACAAGTCCTTTCATTACTGATTTCTAACAGCATTACTGATCACAGAATCCCAGAATATTCTGAGTTGGAAGGGACCCACAAGGATCGAGTCATTTCCTTCTGATGATTCCATAACTGCTGCAACTGCTTTGCTATTCACTGTAAATATCATGTGTCAGGAAGGGAATAAACATCCATGTATGGGTACAAACTGCGACCGAAAATCAGCCATATTTTTTTGTGTGTCTTTTTACAAATCATGCCACAAGCCATCTGCTCAGTGTTAGTCTAGACAGAAGAAGCACTGCAGAAACTGCCTTTCTCTAAGGTTCCTGAATACTGACAGAGAACAGAATATGCAATTATATTGCAATAATATATGCACTGTTATGTATGCATATTCCTGTATGATCTCTAACCAGGAACAGGGATGGAACTGTTCCTCCTATCAGCCTCAAGAATGTGTTTTATTTATCCTCATTTAGAATAAAGCAATCGAAAACATGTGACAACTGTTTAACAGTAACAAACAGATAATTACTGAGAATTGCAGATGGAAAGAGCAAATCCACTATTTTTGAGCACTTCACAGTGTTACCTAAGTGGAGGAGAATCAGTCCTATTTGTTTCCTCTGCAGAGTGTGTAGCCATAACTACAGGCTGGGCTCACCCCCACCTTGTAATTCAGCTTTACAGGCAACTAAGACAAAAATACAGCATCCTCTGTAGCTTCTCTCTAAACCAGTCTGTCAAGCATCCATCACACATGGTAGGTTCCTGAGATGCTGACCACCTCTGGAATAAGCAAGCGACAAAGAGTCAGAATTCTGAATCATTTCATTTCTGTGTAAAAGCCTAACACCCACAGACTTAGGTGATGACTACAAGATCTACCCTCCTCTTACACTTCCAAATATTTGCTCCAAGAGAATGGAAGAGAGGAGGACAACGTAGAGAGCAACTTTTTCACTTCCACATAATGAAAGAAAGTCTGTGGCATTGTCTTACCCCCTTCCCCAATCCAAACCCCAGTTTGTGGTGCAGGAGCTTAGCTACTTATGTTAGGTTAAGCTAAACACTGGACAGTGTGTTTCTCTTCATTTTGCCCTGGCTACAGCTCTGGGAACAGCTGAAACCAAATTTTTTCTGCAAAAAGTATCCACTTCAGAGTATTTGTGAACTATCTTTTGATTTGACTTGAATTACTGAATAACTTCAACAAATATATGTTTAAATTGCAGGAATGTCATAATAACAATACTTAAATATTTGCCTCCCAAACAAAACTGAGAAGAAAAGGGTATTAGCACTGACACCCCCAGTATATATGCTGGTGGTGGCACACACAGGTTACCTCTCACACCTGACAGGTCAGCAATTAGGTTCGTATCTCCTTCTTGTTGATTCATGGAGAAAAGTTTAATTTTTTCTTTCTCAACGATATCTCAAACACTTAGCCTTTGTTTTACATAAGCAATAAAACCCTAGTATTGCCAGCTCCATCCTGTGCTTGTTTGTGTTCTCCACAAAAACTTAGGCATGCTACCGGATTAATTTAGCTTGCAGTAGATTTAGGCTTCAAGCTACTGTAAGTATTTGGTGTTAAAAATCATAGCTTTTTACAGTGATATTGTCAAAATTCTTTCCTTTAGCAAACATGTCAGCATTTAATTTACTAAGTAGTACATGTAGCTTATAACAAAACTATGACATGGCCTGTATTTTTGATGCCATGTTCACAGAAACAGCTGGGTGTGCACGCTGGAATTCAACAGTATTCACATCATGCTTCCTGACACAACGGTGGACCAAACTTTCAGTTCTTCCAAGAAATAGAAAGTTTAATTGAGAAGTATATCTTTATCTGTACCAAAATGAGAGTACCATGACTTGGGTTAATTTATTGTTTCATGACTTTGTCTAAAACCTTGCAAAAGTTAGCAATGTCAGAAACGGATCATTCAGGATTATTATCCACTGAGTACACCAGACTGCTAGGACATCACCTAAATGCCATTCCTGTTCCACTGCAAACATCCTGCACACCTTGCATGGGCCACTCAGGGTATACCTGTCTCCTCAGACTGTGGAGTAGCTACAATCAAGTTACTACATTCCCACCAGGGGGGTACTAATGATGCAGGGATTCCGCTCCAGGTCTGGAACTGGTGCAGACACATAACCCAGCCACCTAAAGTAACAAACTTCATCAGTGCTCACAAACCTGGGAACAGAACCACATAGATTGCCTTTGCTTTCTTTAGTCCCAGATTCCTGTCTGAAAAAAATGCAGCTAAAGATCATAAAACATGAGAAACATGAAGGTTGTATGAAAACCTCAAATAGATGTAGAGCGTGACCTAGATCTAGACGTAAATACTGAAACGTAGATAAATACTGAGAGGATTTAGATCACTGAGCCCTTCAGAAACTAAAATGGGTTTATGTTAATGAAAATCCTTCCATCCCCTGCATATTGCCACAAGTCCATTCACATATGTCAAGAAATTCAACTTATTCATAGCTTTCTGTTCTTAATGTCCTGTTTGCCACAGACATTTTCCCTGACCACATTATCAATATGTTAACCTGAGAAAATATTAACAAGCTGTTTCACTGTATATTTATAACCACATTAAATTCTGAAATGAAAGTCTGCAAACCAGTCATTAAATAGATTTAAATCACACTGAAACTGTACAAGTGAGATTTCCTATCATCTGTTTATAACATAAAAACCATTTATGTGATATAGATCTGATAATTTCCATTCACCTGTTCTAATGGGTGCATGAGGTTAATAAAAGATGCAGATTTAAATAAGAAGTACCATAATTGGAATCTCATCTTTACATCTGCTCTCGTACTATCAAATGTTGCAGAGAAAATGGCTGTCAGACTCCTGGAGCAAAATATATGACGACTTCACATCACTGATTTTTATTGGATAATGAGGCTGCTGCCATACCTGGGTCCATTTATGTGTGCTGAAATTAAATTTACATTTGTTAACAAGTTCCTTGAAGCCCTGTTGACATTATGTGTACTCTAACTATTGCTGTATTTTAAAATTATAAGTAATTGTGTTAACTCAAATTCAAGTTAGATCATTACAGTTTAGGAATAGTTATGAGAGATGACACAAAGAAAGAGGACAGCAGTTCAAAATATTCACAGAGCTGGACTACACACATTATACTATTCCACAGGTTTCTATGTTTTCAAATTGCCTCACTACTGATAATTTTCAGTGACAAGATGAAAGTTCAGAATCTTCTCAGAATCCGCACCAGCGATTCAGTTCAGACCACGAGCTGAAGAAATGGTTCTTATTGCCTTCCATCTCTTTTACACACACAGAATCTCCAAACTAAGAATCAACAGTTCCACGTCCTTAAAAATCACATCACATGCTTGTATACACATACTCACTATCTGTCTGTCAGCAGCCCTGAGAAACAGGAGATCCACTTGGTACCTCCCAAGATCCCGACAGTGGCTTTGTGTCCTTCTGATTTCAGAAGGGGCCTCGGGGTTGTAACAACTACACCAGCACTAAGGCAAGAACCTGATTCCAAGCAAACCTGCTTGCAAGCATACTGTGGGATTTTTTCCTTTGGTGATTTGCTGTTGGTTTTATAAAAATAATTCTAAAAGCCTCAGGCACAGGCCATCTCCTATGTAATTTACCTGAGAACATTTCTCAGCGAACTATCATGACTGATCCTGTGGCTGTGGCTCTGATCCTGTAACACTGCTACAAACTGACTGATTGCAAGACACCGGAATGTTGGATGCTTGTTTTAAAGAAAAGTACGGAGAAGAGAAAAACTGTTAAAGTTATGCCAATCACCAAACTTTGCTTCCTTTAGTCTGTTATAATTTTGAAGTGGTTATAAGCTGCATCCTTACAAAAACTCGTAGCCCAAGTACAAATGCATTCTTATGTCTGGCAAGTGTAATGTGCTTCTAACAATGCAATGTTTTCTATAATAGTATCTAACAGTGCAATGGTTTCCATCAATAAACCTTATGTTGAAGTGCTTTATCATCACTAACAGATCATGTATATATCAGGAATTAATTCATTTTACTAATTCTAGTAGAGTCTTAAGGATTTTTAAAAACTCAGACTTCAGTCTACATTTAGGTTTGCATTAGCCAGGTGTAATCGAGCGATCAAATAATTTTCTGAATTAAAATTAAGCTTACATCTAGATAAAATGATCGAATCTTGGGTTTGTAGTAGCAAAATCTCCATAGAAGGAGAGCCAAACCAGTAATTTATAAAACTCAACTCCATTTCAGTGACACTGAAATAACAGAAGGATTTATGAGTAGTTTCTCTCCTTGTTACACCCAGATTACTGTGTCATCTGGGTAAGGCTGAAGACTTAAGAGTATTTCACCTAAACTAATAAAGCTATTTACTGAATCTCAACTAAGTGCTGAAGTTTACTTCTAATGAGTGTTGACTGATCTTGGCAAAGAAAGTGAATTAGAATACACATAGCTGAGCCAGACAAATCATCACTAGTCAGCATGTCCCCAGGGGACAGAACGAAGAAAAATTGTTTCTCAGCTTATTTTTTTTTTTCTGAAGGATCACCACAAATGCTCAATGTTGATAGTAGCACTATCTTGACATCCTTTCAGAGCTGTTCTTAGCTGTGGTAATATCTTGTCTCGCTGAGCCTTTTTTTTTTTTTTACCAGTTAAAAAATGGAGCCATTTTAGCAGTTCATTTTGGTTTTATCTATCCAAACACTTACAACACACTCATCACCCCTGTGTTTGTAAGCCTGAGATTTGAGTGTTGTCACACAAAGGCTTAGTGTGCAAATCCCCCAGGGCCTGGAGTGCCCCACGTCAAACAAAGGGTTGCATCCCTGGTTTCCAGTGCAGCAGCTCTGGGGCAGCCATGGGCTCTGCTCCATGGGGTGCTGGACTGGTGGTCTGAGGATCCAGCTGGTTTGAATTGGCTTTTCCTGACTCCCTGAACAACTCAAGTCACGTCTCTCTGTCTCGCTTTCCAAACAGAACAGAAGCAGTGATATCTCTCAAAACCTGTATCTAGAAAGCCTAAATAAAAACCCTGTGTCTGTGAGCATTCTCAATCAGAATGCACTAAATATCACTAGAAGGTTCAGGGTGTTACCACATCTAACTGCTTGTACCACAAGCAATGCTATAATGGTTTTATGAATGTCACCAGCACTATCACTCTCATGAAATGAAAACAGGAAAAACAACCCCAACCTAACAAAACCATAAACCTAAAATACTGTGCAGCTGAAAGCTTTCCTGCTTTTGCTCAGTTAAAGTTCATGAAGTTCACGAAGAATATGAAAGGTGTTTTCACTTCCCCTGGTTTCACAGAAAGTCACTCGAGGCTCAGCTCAGCAACCAAACCTAACGCGTGCCCTACGCATCTGGGGTGGCCTCTTGACCTGAGAACGACGGGAAGAAGGGAAAATCCAATCTTTTCAGATGTACCTTTCATCTGAAAAAAATAACTTGGCAGAATTACAAACTAATTGCTCTCTGGATATTTTTTTTCCTAGATGTTCTGACTCTGCTGGGTTCCGAGCATGAAGGTACGGCAAGGCAGAAGGCCAACACTTTGAGAGAGAAGAGCAACAAAGGGTGCCTACATGCACTTGTGCCTAGAAAGTCTTGGGAGAAACACACACACAATCTCTCTGCATCCATAAATGCAGAACCACATTGCCAAGACTCAGTTACTGTACCTAGTTGTGACCAGATTTACTGTTTCATGGGTCCTTACGTTTGTGCTGCTTTAATCTGACTTTGGTAAATTTTACAGCCCCTGATCCCCCCGTAATTTTCTCCACAGTTTAGTTGTCTTTAAAATAAAGAAAGTTCAGAAGTGTTGTTACAGCCAGATAAACCAGGCCTTTGAGGTGTGAAATAAGAATTAAAGCAAGATAAGCTCTTCCAAAACAATACGTAAAGGTTCAGTGCCTTATTTTTTCATTTGCATAAATTGTAAGCTCCAGTGACATTAGGTTTAAAAAACAACACCAAAAAAACCCCCCAAAAACCCACAAACAAACAAAAAACCCCAAAACAAACAAAAAAACCCAAACAAACCAATAAAAAAAGAAACCAGAGTAAAAAAAACCCAACCCAAACCACTTTTTTTTATCAATGACAGATATTAGAGGCACATAATTTGGAACATGGCACTGCTTAGACCACATTATTCTACTGACCGTATCACCACAGAGGAAGCTGGAACTCCTCAAAGGCTATTTTAGAAACATCAAAAACATCATAATAACAACAATCTCTCCCTAAAAATAACAGTTCATCTACTAAACCTCTCTGTGCAAAGGACACGGCCCCTCTGCTCCCTGGAGGTTTTCAGTGGTGCCATATATTACCTTGAGTGATCATAAAAGCAAGTATCACCTGCCATGATTTTTTTTTTTTTAATATTGTGAGATGTTCCTGGTTCTTTCTAACTACATTTTTTGTCACCTCTGTGTTTCCCAGATTAGGATCCAAGGCCAAAAAATGCTGTTTAAAATTAAAAAAACCCCACCATTAAATGTTAGTGTAGTATTGAAGGAGGAAATTAGCATGTCCTTTGCATACAAGCTTCAGAAAACCTGGAAAAAGCAGAAGGAATTGGGGTTTC
This sequence comes from Manacus candei, assembly GCF_025592945.1. Taxonomy (NCBI): domain Eukaryota; kingdom Metazoa; phylum Chordata; class Aves; order Passeriformes; family Pipridae; genus Manacus; species Manacus candei. The sequence goes on from NW_026138062.1 coordinate 72,665,399, forward strand.
CTCTAATTGAATCCTATATCCAGATAAACTCGCATACATCTAACCTTTGTTCTCTTACTACAAAGCTGCTCAATTACACATGGAAAATGAGGCACAATAAAAGCTATGGCATCTATTCACACCACGGGAATCCAGTTTAATTATTCCCACTAGGAGATATGAAGTATTTCCTAATGCAAATACTGGACTCTCAGAACACTGACATCAAGGAACTGCACCGTATTTTCCCCCACAGGGATGAGGCATTAGAAGTGATGCATTTTACACTCAGTTTAAGCACAGTATTTTCTGATGGTTCCGATATGGAATTAAAAAGGCAAACCTGTGAGTTTTCAGTAAAGTCCTTGCAGATTTTCTAACATGAAATACGAATCTGCATAACAGATTGAGATACAGTTAAATTTCTGCAGGCACCAAGCATTTTTGTGCTGTGTTTCACCACTAGCTATGCATTAGAAATCAGCACGAGGTACAACCCAAATGGGTGATAAATCTGAAAACAGATCACAGATCAAATCCTCATTTCTAAAGAAATGTCTGAGGAGTGGCATTAAAGAGTGTTTTAAAGAGAGTAGATTGATCTGCTAATGGTTTCATCAACAAGTAAAAAGATTTTCAAGGCACAAAATTCAGAACTGAAGCTTCAACCTAAATCAAATTCATATCTTTAACCATTCTACACAAAAACCATTCGATAACTCTGTGATTTACTGCCAAACACTAAATCCAACCTCTAAGCAGAGGAGTTTCATCTCTGCTCTCTGCCACTGTTTGACATCTGAGCTTGCCCATGGGCACCTCTGTGTCCTCTTCCATCAGTTGCTCTCACAGGTCTCTTTTTCCACTCTCAAATTATTTCCAGTGTCTTCCCTGCTCCGTAAACAGAGGCAGTCTCCAAGCAGTGACTTCAGAAACCTGGGCTCCACCACACTGTACTCAAGTACTACAGGAATTAAAATTGACTATTTCCTATATTTTAAAATAAATAATTAAGTATAAGCTCCTCAATCTACAGATAGTTGTTAATTATTCCCACTAGGAGATATGAAGTATTTCCTAATGCAAATACTGGACTCTCAGAACATTGACATCAAGGACCTGTACTCTATTTTCCCTCAAAGGGATGAAGTATTAAAAGTGACGCATTTTACACTCAGTTTAAGCACAGTATTTTCTGATGAATCTTGAATCTTCTCAGAGTCACTGGATTTTATGTGAAGTCCCCTGAAGCAGTGACTGAATCCAAAAGCACACATCCCCTCATAAGCAAAAGCTTTCATTCCAGCGACAAACACGAAGTAGACTTTAAGAAAGTATATGTGTATTTTCAATAAAAGCATCTGTCATATGATCCTGGGATTACGATCAGGTTATATTAAAATAAAATGTCACAAAGTTTAATTTTGGAAGAAAATTGGGACTTACATTGTCATCCATTCTGTGCTAGCAAACCAAACATTCTCACACCAGAAATGGTTTCGTTGCAGATCACACTTATAAAAGTAAATTGATTCTCAGTGTCTATGGTGAACGCAACATATGTGTATGTGAATTACATGTATGCATATATATGTCTTCATCCAAAATAGTAGAGCTAATGTAGGGTCTTTGTTCAGCATTATGTTCAAAAGTACACTTAAGCACAAAAAAAAAATCTTCTAAATATTACGTTTTCAACTCGATACATAATTTTTAAAAATGCTGAATAAATGACATGTTTCAGACAAATGTAGTTTAACTTCTGTACAGAGACATAAACACATCTTTGCCATACACATAGCTCAAAATTACTACCATGTGCCAAATAAACTTTTACAGATGTTCAGCAGCAGAGTTCAAAGAAACTGCATTGTGTCGTCCTTGACATATACCAGCCAAATATATAAAAACAAAGAAATGTCAAGATATCAAATGAAGTGTCCATTTGCTGATGTTGAGATAAATGAGAGATGCAGGGCTGCTCATATTCTTTCTTTCCCATTACTTGAACTACATTCAAAGGATGCTCTGCTTCCATCGTGAAGCATCCCAGCTAAGATATCACATGTTTTAAACTGACTTCTCCCCATGGCTTTCAAAAGGATATTTCCACATGACAGTACATGTGTGAGCCCCTCCTCTGAGGAAGTTTTGTGTGGACACAAAGAAATTGTCTCTCTTTCAGCATTATACATAGTACTGTTGGGGTTGGGTTATTTTTGTTAACGTAATCACAAAAAACATTTATGCATTTTGCTTGGTAGAATCAATAATATCCTAGATAAGGTATGTCTAAATAATATTTTTATTGCTATAAAGGTAATTATATTGCAAATTCATGTATTACACCTAAAAATCTTGTAATTAATCCTGTAACTGTGCGTTAAGTTTAATTCATCATGCCCCATTGACCACTCACCTGTTCCATACTTCTGTTCCCACTAATCCATTTTCCCTAAGGCCATTTCTATCATTCCTAGCTTTTGAACATTTGCACATCTCCAATTTTTAAAAAAAAAAATAAAACCCCCTTTCCCCTCCACCAGGAAATTTTTCCTTTTTTCTTTCCATTGTAGATTTCCCATTTACCTCTCCATTCCTGAAACATCCCCACGCACACACTCCCAAGTTACATTTCCCTAAGGCACAGGACAAGAAAGATTCAGTCCTGGAACAGTGATAGGTTTAAAGTATAATATTTCACAGCCCATTAGGCCTGGAAAGAAAGGCTTTTTAGCATTTAGTGAGCTACAAACTCCCTTTCCAAGAAGAAATATCCTTCTCCTGGTCTATGTTATTCACTCCCTCACTACATATGCATGTACACATATATATATATGCATAGGTATGCAGCCAGTCTAAAGCATATCGTTTTGTATACTTTATTCACATCTATATTAGGCAACTTTTAAAGATTTTGACAATTCATTGTTTATAATTGTCTAGTATCACACAGGTAAATTTGTTCTATAGGAGGGAGGAGATGAGAAATAGCATTAACACAACATTCACAGGAGTTTTTTGAAGCTGGACTTTTCTGCCACGCAAGTTTTGTGGTTCATAGCAAATCCATGGTGTTTTGATGTAACATAACAATTTTATTCATCTTTCCATGGGATGAACTGCAGAAGTAACTTATGGCTTTCACACCCAATACCAGCAGAAGTTCTTGCCAATAAAACCTACCACCAACACTTCATGCTTTCTTCCTCTCCTAAATCTAAAATTTCCTCTCCTATAGAATAGCTTAGTTATTACTACTGAAAAAAATGATCAGGTTTTTTTGTTTGTTTGCTTGTGTTGTTTGTTTTTTTTTAAATAAACTGACAATTCATTAGAAAACACAGTTTTGTGAACAGTGAAATTAATGAAGCCTGATTCCTTGCAGGTTTGTATATCATAACCAGTTACTCCAGGACCTAACAAGGCACCCTTTTACTAATTAGTTAATTTAACAACAGCTCTGTTCTCTGCTGCCTTACAACTGCTGAACTCATGCACAGTCCTTCCTCCAAGGTCCCTCACTCTCTTGCTGTCCCCTACCTTGGCACCCACAGTTCAGAAAACTTGTAGGAATGGGATGTCTGAGAAATTGGGCCCTGTCTCACCCCTTCAGATGAGGTTGAAATTGGCCATGGAGTTAAAAAATCTGTGATTGTGGGAAACCCTCACACACATGTGGATGCACGTGTGCACACACACACGATGTAATCACATAAAACTCATTTCCTTGGGAAACCAGGCTAGAAACGACTTCGCAACAGCAGATGTGAACACGGTTATGGAAAGCAGCTGCATGAGTTCGCCACGAAACAAACAAACATAAGGTCAACACACGTGCAGGTTCCTGTAACAAAGCTCAACTGGCAATTCGTTGAAATATTTACATAAATATTTTAAATATCCTCTTTCTGTGGGGCAGAGGGCATTCATCTTGACATCAGTTCGTGTAAGGCGTGTTTCTTATTTTCTCTGGGTCGAATTCTTACCAATTGAAGTCAACAGAAGCTTTATCTCTGACTTCTAAATCTACAGCCAGGATTTCTGTCTCTGAGTATATTGATATAATTTATCTGGGTGTGCTCATACTTCCCCTTTCTCTGACTGCATTCATATAAATTATGTTTTTATATCTTCTCATGCAATGACTGTTCTTGAACTATTCCAAAATCTATCAATGACAAAATATATATGAAAATCTTTGTAACAAAATTACTTAGAACCCAGAGACATTTGGAAACAAGTATCACCACAAACCCCTGAGGTTTTAACTAGAGAGATGAGGTTTCATTGCTTCTGACAATGGAACGTAGTTTGAGTTCTCTTATGGGAGCCACTTAGCAAACACTTTGTTACATCCATCTTCAAAAGCCATCTGGAATTTATACTGTGGCATGTGCCATCCTGGTAACACATAACTGTGATGAATTTTAAGGGGCAACAGAATCCAACCCCATCGTCCTCTCTTCCACTACATGAGAGACATTTAATCCAGAGAAGTCCACAGCATACCCACCTTCTACACCCCACAGTTCTGTCACCTGCTTCAGAAAGCTCAAGAAGAAACCAAAGCCAGTGCTCTAATTAACCACCCCCCTCAAGACATCTTATGTTCAAGAATTTATGCCAAATATTATATATTGGTTTCCAGTACATCGCAGGAGCTGCATTTCCTTTTCAAGTATTCCTCAAGGAAAGCTTCCTGTACTGAACTTCTGTAGTTTGAATGTTTCAGCTAAAGACAGTATCAGTGGCTGGATTTATACCACTTCCAGAAATAAAAAAGGGTTCTCTTAATCTATGATAAAAGCAGCAAAAGAAAAAAAAAAGTGCAACTATATTTTGCAATACTCTACCAAGGGTTTTGCAGTGCACTGACCAGTTTCACAGGAGACGAGAGAGTTCAGGCTGCTACTTTTACCTGTGTGGCTGATCTCCTGCTGACTAAAATAACCCAATCCCCCCTTTCCCAACTGAAATAGTGGATCTAGAAATAATAACAATTTTTTTTTTTTTAATCAACAATCAAAATTTTAACAGCTTATGGGTTTCCTTTCTAAAACCTAGCGGTTAGTCTCCTTTATGCATGGAGTGAGACTCAAACAAAACTCAAATCATCACTGCAAGGGTGATCTGGGTAAAAGTTAAAGGAGATGAAGAGTGAAATGCATCTACTACTGAGTGTACTGGCCTATAACCTGAAAATAAAGACCATTAGGATTTACAGTAAAGCACAGATACCCTTAAATACCACAATTTCTCAATGTTCAGAAAACAAATTGTTTAAGTCTAGTACAACCTTGGTGATCGCTGGCCTAGATGGCTATGACTGGGATTAGTTATCTACACTGAAATATATTCAGCTCACTCTGAAGTTTCCAAGCACAGCTTTGCTCTTTTCAAAAGAAAAATGGGCCACGTGCTTTTACTGGTATAATTTCTCTTTGGTAGAACAGGTAGTATTTTTCACATTTGAATGAATAAACCAGTCATTTGAGACAAGGCCTCTTAAACTGAGTCTAAACTCAGTGCAACTCTGTAAACACAGCCCTGCTTGAAACACCGTTCTCAGTTTTACTCCTCCTTCCCATGAAAAAGGAGTCACGCTTGTACTTTCTCAAATGCTCGGGGCACAACTGGATTATCGTTAAGAATTTGAACAGCAAACATTTCTTACAATATTTGAGATTTTAAGTACTTCAGTGGAGCTGACTGCAGTAAGAGCTTTGCCTGGCCAAAATACATGCGATCTCCAAGGTGTGGACTCACCGTTCCCTTTACTTAGGAAGGGGAGGTAGAGGCAAGCTGAAGTCAGAAAATGCAGGTATGAAATACAGACATCAAAATTAGCTCCATCTAGGATGACTCTACTAACATTTCAATTGCATTTTCAACAACAGACAGAACTCATAATTAGTGATGCAACCAAATTTGCAGAGACACAAGTAGAGTGCCCAGACTAATTCTGAAGGCTTGTTTGCTGCCAGTGTTTATCTGATACATCAGGAATATAATTAGAAGCCGGTAATCATGGAAGGAGGTTGATCTGTGAAGTTGGTCTTCAGTGTGTGTGCTTGAGAGATGTTATCAGTGCTCCCCGTTGAGAAAGATTACTAGTACCCAACCCTCTTTAGTGTTTGGGATTAAAACTGTGCTCTAATTACATCTTCCTGCTGGTTTTTTTTTCAATATAGATTCTAATTCTGTAAGCACATGCCTATTTTTTTACTTTGCCATACCTCCTCGCGTCTATAATCTTGCTGTGAAATAAGATTACCATGATCAGATAGTCATAAACATTATTTCTTAGAAAGATATCCCCCTCACCTTGAAACGTGTAAATATGAGCTGGTGGCTTTTGTCCTCCCAGATGTGTTCTGGGTGTGGTTTTTGGTTTAAGATTGCTGTCAGAGCAATGAAACTCTGTCTCCACTGCAGCACACAAACTGATCTACCACTCCATGGAACGGAGAACACAAAGCCAGATTGCAGTGCCAGGACCACCACGTTTACCTTGCAAGACAGCTGTCTACCCGTCTGAAAAGTTTAGCAATACTTGCTACAATTTCTCTGAAAGAAGAGGAAAAAAGCTGCCTCCAATTGTTTTGGTTGGTTTCATTCTCGTATACTGATGCATAAAAAATATTAGGAATTGTCATACTAGGCATTTCTCTACAGTAGAACACACACAAATGTTTTTTGGCATCAAAATGTTACTTCAGCCCCTACCTGAAGAAGAAACAATGACTGCACCTTGTTTCCAGTTTAAAAAAGCAAAACTAACCCAAAACCTAAAAAAGGTCTGTTTCCTCAGCGAAACCTCAAAGTAAAGTGAATACAACTGATTTTATTTTTTTTTTTTTAAATCTGCCTCAGGACCTGGCACACTCTGGAACAGCTTGCCAGTGCTTGGCTGCTTATTTCACTATAAAGAAAAAGAGAGAATAAGAAAAAATTAAAAAAAAAAAAATCAAATCTTTCTGGCTTCTGGCAAAATTCTTTTCCCTCCTAGAAGCCTTCCCAATACATGCGATTCCTGATGCCTTTTCCTATGGACAGCCCAGACATTTCTGGACTAACCTGCCTTCTGCAGTCCTCCCAATTTCTTTGCTGTGCTTCTTGGACCAAGTCCCCAAACCCCTACACTCATAAGCATTCTCACAACTCCTGCCTTTCACATGGTCCTCTGGTTTCCGAGCTGATTTCTGGCACCATTTTTCTGTAGTTCCTTTCCAGCAATGAGTCAATCTGTAGTGCAAGTCTCAGCACAGCAGCTGCCTTCATCTTCCTCATATTTTAACGAGCAGCACTCTGCTTAGCATCTTGCACAAGGCCAAGCTTTAAAATGAGTTGTAGAGGTCAGCAGCAGCTTTGTTGCCTTTTTTCTGGAGCTCAGGATCCCTCCGAGGCTTGTTCCTTCTCTCAAGTAGTGTTCCAACATGGATAGATTTTCTTCACCTTTCCAGCAAGTCTGCAGATGTAGGTGCCTCCTTAAATGGCAAAGCCAACAGCTGAGAAAATGGTTGTGGCTCAATAAAAAATATGGCACAGCATACTGGAAAGATGGGAGCTTGCTTTAGATTTCATCTATCAAGAAGAATTATTCACCTGCACACGCACACTTTCTCTTTTTTTAAACCCCAAAAGTCAATGTGGCTATGGAATACTGACATGGATCTGACTTTGGATCCTAATGGGTCTAATGTTTCATTCTTCTGATTTGCATCTGCTCAACCTTCATGAATGTAAGCCTATGCTGATGACCAGCCTATGCTGGTAATGAGGATACAGAACCTAGAAGAAAAATACCTTAATGGGAGCCAGAAAATAAAAGACAAGATACCTGACTTATAAATCCAGCAATATTTATATGGCATAATTTTTCTTGCTGCTGTTACAGAAAGACCTCTAAAGCAGAACCAGATTCTTAAAGGCAGCTCTTCCATACAATTTAGATCAAAAAGCATGCATCCTATCATTTTCCTGTGCCATCGAAGGTCTGTTAGCTTTGGAATTTAGCACCAGTCACAAAGCCACTGAAATAACAAGCAATGTGGCACGCACCAGACTTCCAGAATGTAAGGAGCCCGTTCTTCTTAATGTGGAGCATAGGTGGCACTGGCACATGTTATCAGTTCAACTTGCCATTTCATGTTTTCAAACACTGAAAATACTAGTTCCATCATGAAGATCCAAACAAGTCTTCCCTTACAGTTCCTCACACAGCTTTTTCCTTTTTTGAGCGTTACAATGCAACAGTTCATATCCTATCAGTCTTACCTTCATGTCTAATTAAAATGCTGCACCTTTTACCGAATAAAATATTTTTTAAATTAGTCAATCTTTTCTGTAACCCTGAATTGTCATATCACAGGAAGATGTGTATGAGATTAGGAGGAGAAGTGGAATCTAAAATGGGATTCTGGCATTTGAAGGTTATTTGTCATATGGCGATTCATGCCATATCAGCCATTTTATACATGGCTACAAGGGAAACATCTGCAAGGTCCAACAGCTGATAAAGAATAACCTGCCCTGCTACTAAAAAAAAGGAAGACTGCATTCTATTCAAAGGCTGCAGATAAGACTTAATGAACTGAGATTTCATAATGGAGAAGTGATGGGCAATGGAGACTTAATATATTCCACATACACAAAGCATTAAGAAAATATGTCAAAAAGAGAATCTTAAGCTGGGTTTTGCTTTTTTCTTTCTTCTCCCCCCCCCCAGAGGTATTTGCAGCCCTGCATAAAATACGGATTTAACGATTTTAAACAACTCTCAATATCAACTTTTCCAGAGATTCTATTTCCAAATTAAGACCTTGCGATTCCACCCCCCCTCCTACCTATGTTTTGGCAAGCATTATTAAAACACACTATTTTACCCAGGATAGAGCATGCAGAAAGGGTCTCAGGATATTAGTTTTGCTGGCCATTTTCACAGAGAAGAGGTTAAGCCACATAAATTTTAGCAGTACTCTTGCTGGTCATTTCAGAGGGAAACAAAGCTAGTAGATGGCATGGAAAAGAAGGATGTTATTAGAAGTTAAAGGAGGGGAAAAAAAAGAAAACCTTTTCACTGACAATAAACAACAAGCTTGACCTTTTGGAGGAGGGTACTGTATGTCAAACGAGCTGAAAATGATTTATAAATAATTTTATGATCACTTAATGATTTATAAAATGGTGAATCCTACAGCGGAAGAGAAGAGGGAGCCTAAATGGCAACAGACAAAGGAATTAATCCCCATGACTGTGGGCATCCTGACTGGATTCCTTTGCAGTTTTGTTCAGTAAAGGCCTAGTTTTGCATCCCCACTGAAATGAGACGAAACCCATATATTCCTAAGTCCCTGACTCTTCACCTGGCCACAGCTGGTACCACAGGCTGGTTTTAGTTTCAGAGGCATGAAGAGCTGTGAATTTCAAAGCTAACAGAAATCTCAGAGACAAACAGAACTTCCATTCCACATCAAGCCTGTCGCACCACAGCCCCTCACAGTACTTGCAGCCTTGTCAACAGTCTTCCTTTCAAAATATATTGCTGAATCCAAAAGTTAATCTAAAACATTTCAGTTGGCCAGGAACTGCTACTTCTCAACCCAACGCTAATTGTGCCAACATTTTTTTCTTGTCCCAGTAACTTCGAGTTGTATTCTTGAAAAGATTGTTAAAATATGTTACAAGACTTGTCCTTCACAGCAGTGATATCAGAGTGGTAAGTAAAGAGGCTTTCATCATATAACAACTCTTAGCTGCCAGCTTGCTTTACTGCATATTAGTGAATGAAATGGGATAACCATGTGTTGTACAAATATAATGGGCTGAAGCAATCAATATGATTGGCTTCCACTCATGTGGTTTCTGTAGCCACACAAATCAGTTTGCATTTGCCTAATCGCCCAGTAGGTGTTAAATAACCAAACCTGTATTTTAGATTGGCATTTAAAAAAAAAAACATGAAAACCTATTAAGGTCAATAACTGCTCCTAGCAATGCCAAAGGAGAAGCATGGTACCAACATTTCTGAATTGTTGAAACACACCCACAAAAAAAAAGTAAATAAAAAAGGCAAGGAAAAAGCTCTATGTAAGCAAATGCATCTGCTGAAAAAATTATTCTGCAAAATGCATTGGAAAAGTTACTTTATTTTGTAACTACTTTAATAGTTCAGCTCTTATGTTACCCGTAATGCTCCCAGGTCTGTGTGGGACAAAGGGAAGTTTGCGTCCAAAAAAAGTGATACATATGGTTTTAATTGCTTTTTGCAGGGAAGTCAGGGTCCAACGTAAAGAAAAGTTATTCCAAACTCCAGCTTGCAAACCAGGTTTTCATGTGAAAATTTCCAATAAAAAAGCAGCAACAGATGTGGCTGAGGCTATAAACTGGCTTGGGACAATTTTTTTCAGTCTGTCCACTTCCAATCAACTGCCATCTACTTCTTCCTAATCAACACTGTTTTCACTTAGTGCAGTCAAGGCTTCCCTCACAAAACCTCTTCCTGCAAAGAATCAGCTGCACATGCAACAATGTCCGAGACCTTCCTTCTCCTTCAGTTCTCTTTGGGTTTTTTCTGCCTCATTTTTTCCCTTTCATTCCTGAAATCACAGATTTGATGTAGAGTATCATTTTAAAATGAGATAATGAAATATGGTATCAAGCTACTGCACAGCAATGAAGCTACTGTACAGCTCTTCTAACACTCACCAGAGCAAAAGAACTCAACTTTGAACATCTATAAAATACAACCAGCGATTTCCTAATTTGATTCCTTGGTCTTGGCTGCAGTAACTCAGGGCATTAGGCACAGTAAACCGTCACTTACAGAAGTTTTATGCAATGAGACAGCACAATTTTATTGCCCCCAGAATAAATGCCTTTTTTTTAAAATAAATTATTCTAGGAATCTCCACAACTGCGGAGTATCTGCTGTTATGTACTCTACTTTTCCAACTGCCTGTCAATTTGTTTAATTCTGCAAGGGGAGCATTCTTCTGTGGGTGGAAAGCTGAGAAATATAGACTGTGCAAAGCTAAATGTTGAGGCCAACGTAAAGGTTAGGAGAAGATATGGGAATAAACATTTCAAACTTCAAGAAAGAAGAAGGACGATGTGAGAGAGAATGAAGATTATCCTACCAATAAAAGAAGGTAAAATAATATCACGTTATGAGTGAAAGACAGGTTTTCTTAGCTCTGAGTAAATAAGCACACCAGAATGAAACAAAAATAACAAACAAACCAGCTTAGCTAATTTTATAGAAGACAGTTACTACTGGGTCAAAATTTCCTGTCAATCTATACATACAAATGTTTTGTTTTGTTTAGTCATGATTCACAGGAGATCTGAACTGTTAGTGTCTATGATGGATACAGAATAAGCAACTAAAGAAAAAGAATTCAGTTAAAATGCTAATACATTTTGTGGTTGCAAGCAACAACTACAAAGTGCCACCTGAATGAAGTCCCCCAAGAACAAATCTTTGCTTGTATTTTCAATGAAAGTGTGGATGTAATGGTTGAAGTATGGAGTGAAAGAAAAATTCTCTATAAAGCTGAACTTATTCAGGCTTTTGTTTTCTTGTCATTGCATTCTTTAACTGTTACATACATGGGGTAGAGATTATACACCTTTCATGCCCTTTATATCTATTTTTCTGACATAATATTAAATAAGTTCAACATTTAGGCTTTCAAAACAACATTCTGTTTATAACCAAGGCATTAAAAAAAACCAACAAAAGAAAACCCAAACAAATGAAAATCAAATAGAAATAAAAACACTGCAAATGTTGACTTAATTTAATCTATAGTCAAATTAATGTATTTTCAGTCTCTTGCATAAATAGCATTTACTGGTAAGTATCAAGTGAACAGGAGGATATGCAATACTCTGAAAAGCAACGAGGCTTTCTTTCCCTGTGTAGTCTTACCACGACATGCCACTATGTAGATCCTTGACTCAGCAAGAGCTTTTCAGATGAGAACACCTGACTATATTGAACAGACCCTCTAGTTCAAAGACGTTTTTGCTGAGATGAAAATTTTTGCCAGTCATTCCAACAACAAAAATACAATGTTTGTCAGGTTGAACACTGAGACTATTTTATGTGAAAAGATAGCCCAGAACTGATCTGACTGTTGGGCAGTCTAGCAAGCTGAATCAATGGCAATATTATATTTAAAGGCAATATGAGAACTGGTTTTTGCTGTTCTTCTTAAGTGAGTTTGCACTCTATTCTCTTAAGTCTTAGAATAAGAAGGAAGAAAAGAAAGGCACAGACAAAATTCCCAGGGTTTTCAGATACTTTTCATGTCAATATGTCTAGCCCTTTGATGGTCATTTATAAATACATTTATAATGTATTTATAATTCTTCTATAATTTAGTAACTTAAAATCATGAATCCTACCTATGATGACATCTTCAATCTGAGAGAAAAAAGTCTGTGTGTTGCTAATACTTACCCTGTTAACTACGTGTTTTCAGTTGGTTTGAAAGTTCAGGCATTCAAATTAATACATGTTGGCATAAAAAAACCCAACTCAGTCCAACACAGCCTTATTTAAGGTTGTTCAAGAAACACTCCTAGTAAATTTAACAGACTTTTAAAAGGGAATTCCTGGATGTAACTGGAGATATCTAGCTCTTTGTAGACTGCAGAAACACGTATCCTCTTGAGCGTTAGTTGGGCTGGGAGGTTGGAAATATCAACAGTTTATGGACTAAAGTACAAGAAGAAAAAAAAAAGTCTTGTTTATAAGAACACGCCAGCCATCAGACATTTGTTAATGTTCTATAAAGGGCTCCCAAAGTTCATCAAAAATTACAGAAGCCTTTCTGTTCCCTACTTGAGAAAAGGCATATTGCCTCTTTACATAATGACAAGGATGTACAGGGAAGGTTTTTTTGGTATCCACAAATTATTCCACGAAGAACAGCAGCATTGCCTCCACTGTGCCCTCAGAGCAAGGCTGCTAATCATGCAAGTAATGGAATTTACTTGACAAACGATAACATTTTTAAAAAAACTTCTGCAATACAGTGCTGCTGTTACTTTAATTTTCTGTGCCTTTGTTTCTCCCCTCTGTCTCTCTCTGCAGCAACCTTTAAATCTCCATTCTCCTAAACAGTAGTAGGAAAGTGTCACACGGGAATGCACTTCAGATCTGAAAATAAAACAAGTGCATGGGCAAGCAGTTTATCCTTGTGCTTTACAACCTCCAAGGCCAACCATATAAAACTAACAATGTAATAAGGTTACGTCATGTAAGTTACACGAGAGCACCACGTCATCTGCAAGGATGGTGGGTTAGTATTTACAATGCTTATCCACAGGATTTCTTGGAGCAAACAGCAGCAGAAGCCACAGAAGATAATTTTAGAGCAAGAAGCTTTGCAGGTTCTAACTTCAGGGAAGAGAACCAGGCTCTCCTCTGCCCATGGCAGTCTCTCTAGTGACTGCCAGGGAAAATAGGAAAACAAGAATTCTTGCTCCAATACCTACACATATTTATTTTAAGGCAATTCCTCAACTCTATGCTTCTTATTTTATCTGAATACAGGCATTTTCTTTAATCAGAGATGAAAATAAGAAGCTGAAAAGAGAAAACTTATGTTGTATGGTCTAGAGAAAAGTCAAAGCAATCAAGACCTGTGTGAAAGGATTAAGTTAAAGAACATCTATGCAACAAGTCAAGTATATAAATATATTAACTTTCCAACTCTTCCCCTTCTTATACAAATCCGATTTCTAGACATCTAAAACGTGTGCAACTTCAGGATGTGAAACCTCCTGCTGATGTGAATGTTCCTACAGTCAGCATCAGGCTTGAGAAATTCTCTGAAACACACTGTTAATAAAAGCCATGAACAGAAGTATCCCAATAAAGTGTTTAATTTCTGTCATAAATTACTGAAAACACTGCACAAAACAAAGCAGTTCAATAACCACAAAAAAGAACAGAAGTAGTTCAGATAATTACCATCAAAATAATTATGAAACATTAGTGTTACTGTGTCGCAGTGACAGAGCGGCTGAAATGATGACAAATTTGCATTTGTTCTACTGAAATACAGAATTCGAAATCCTGATGCTGCTACTGTGAACACTTGGTTGTAGGATGTGGCTACTTTCTGTAATTTTCAGGACATCTGTTCAGTGACCACTTCCCAACTTTTGCTTTCTGCTAAAATGGAATTAATTCCTTTCTTTTTTTCTTTTAGTATAAGTTTTTCTGTGCACGCTTCTTTACAATTATTTTATATTCAAATTATTTACTTGCAGAGCTTATTTCAATTATTAAAGCATGATTTTGTTCCTTCTTACTTTTGCAACCCATAGTCTCCATTACTCTGTGTACATCAACATTAAGAATGTGCTTTGTTCTTTTGTTGCAAAAAAAAAATAAATCTACAATTCTATCTTTGTTGGGTTCGGTTTTTTATCTTTTTAGTTAACACCCAAGATACCAATAATATCTTTTTTCTTTCCGTAACGGTCTTTTTTATCTGAAAACTTAATACTATAGCATTTCTCTATTTTTCTTGTGGTTGTAACAAAATACAGTGGGAAATATTTAATTTTATAGCTTCATAATTAAGATAAGTGAAGCTGAATAAAGAATTGGTCCTATAAAACTAAAGCAAACCAAAGGAAGATCTGTAATTAGTATGGGCTCATAAAAGTTCTACAGAGAAAAAGTACACTTTTGTATATTATAAAATATTCTTCTAAGGCCAGTGCAAATTAATATTTACAAATTGTTCTGAATCTTTTTCTCTACATATACAATAGTTCACTTGTTCACACTGACATATTTATCTGGCCTTTCCCAGTTGTAGGAAAAAATTATGTCAATTTTCCCTCAGACTGCCTTCCTATTCTGTCACACACATTATTTCATGAAACATGAATCCAAATGTTCTGTTTCTTTTCAATTTCCTTTCACCACAAATTCCAGAGTCCCCCTCTCCATGGCTTTTAGTAACAATTCAGCCTTTCTAGTCTAATGGCAAAACCTCAATACTGCTGTCTTTAATCAGGCTACTTTTCACTTCGATGTCTTCAATACCAAAGATTCAACCCTTTGTTAGAACTTTTTTTTTCCAGGTCAGATGTTATGTCTCTGATTCCACATTAAGCATCAATTCTCATAAGAAACAGCAAGCCTTGACAAGATGTCTGAAAAACACAGACACAAAAGGAAAAAAAGAAAAGGCAATGGATTTTAATAAAGAACTTCTTTTGAAAGCTGTAATAATCAAGTACTCAAGCACTTCTTAAAGACTTGGGTGATTTTGTACCTGGATATGGACCATTACAATTATAGTTAATGCAAAGGTAACTCATATTCATGGAAGAAAAAATAATTATGTTTATTAGAGGGACTGTATTTGTCTCCTTCCTTTCCAAATTAAAGATCCATTTGTTAATTGGTTTAAACCATCTTCAACTACAAGTCTGTGTCAGCCTTCTGACAGCTGAATAGATGCAGGTCCAAAGAAGCTGTGTCATGATCCTGACACTTTCTATCCTGATGAGCTCACTAACAGAAGATGTGACAGACTGTACAAATAAGGGGACACCATTTACTCATGCACTGAGGAGAAAAACAAGTAAGTGGATTTTCTTTTTTTCACTGTCTGTGGCTTTTGAATGGTTTGTTCTGTGGACAACACACTGCCAACTGTAACCTCGGTGTGACAACGAGAGTCACAGGTACACAGGCAAAAAGTATAGAACAGAAAAAGTAAACTATAAAACTATAAAAAGTAAAGAACAGAAAATCATTTGATGAGAAGAAATAGCTGTATTTCACATGCTGCAGAAAGCAAATCCCCAGTCTGTGACAGAGTTCGACACAGGTTGAACAGGCAAGTCTTACACACTGCCTGTTTAACTCATCTAAGAGCACCCTTGACTATGAAGAACAACCTCCCTTGATCAGCCATGTCTCTTGATCCCAACGAGTGAAACACTCCAAAGACACATCATGCACCTCTAGAAACTACACATATAAACAGAACAAAGTAGCAACCACTACGTAAGACACATAAGAAAACCAAAACCTCCTCTGGACCCGTGGTCCAGCCAGTGCTACGAAGAGAAATGTTCTAAATCTCTTTTATGATTTTCTTTTGTTATGGAGCAACAGTACATACAATGACCCAACTGAGTCATATAAGCTGCGAGACACAGGGGGATAATCTGAAATCTGTGCTCATATGAATGGTTCAGGGCTCCATTCCCAATGAGAGCTGGGACAAATATCTGCATGAAGGTCACTTCTGTGGACTTCACAGATATCCACAGAGACTTGCTGCCAGCTGCAGATTCTGGTCAGTCAATAATATAAATTTTAAGTTCTTTAGACCTACCTTACACAACAGGTAGGGGACACTACAAAGTGAAAGTAGCATAACCAGTAGGATAATGAAACATAAAAAAACAGCCAAGTTGTCTGTACCACTGGATCGTGTACATTTTAGGATTCTGCTCCAAAAGAACCAGATGTTTGGTATTAAAATACATACATTAAGCTCAAAATTGGTTACTGAAACGGACAGCAGTTCTGATTCAGATGTGTTTATAAACAGAGAGATTATGCTGAAAGATACACAGGCATTTAAAAATGCTATATATATTTGTGTATGACTCTCTGTATAAACTGGGTTCAAGTGTTATGCTTTGAATAGTCTCTAAAAGGCAAACTTTTAAAAGTAAGGACAATTTACAGTAACAACCAGAGAAATTATATGGGGAAGAAAAAAGGTTTACCTATGCAAAATAGATATTCATTTAAAACTGGGAGTTTAGCTCAGACATCCTTCCTTCTGCAATACCACACCTTTCTAAGGACACAGATGATAGGAACAGATTTGCTTCAGCAGTGTCAATACTGACAGAATATGTAAGTAAGTCAGAGATTAGGAAAATCATGATAAATATGGCTCTTCAGCCTTGAAAATATGTGGCACCTCACTGAGTCACTAGCAAGAAAACTCCACAGTTTGCATCTTAAATGGGTAGAACTACATACTGGTCAGAAATCAGCTAAATTCTTCTGGGTTTCACCTAACCAGGTGATATGGAAATCCATTCAAATCAAAGAATTCCTCCATGGGATGTCAGTAAACGGTTTCAAAATTACAGCACATTATGTAACAAAAAGATTCAGCCTTGCTCATTCTGCCCCAAGGGGATATCAAGTAAAACAAGAATACAGCTGAAAACATTTAAAGATAACTCATCATTGAGAACTATGTACCACAGTTTCCTAACAGGATACACAAATTAATCACTGGTGTGCATACAGACTGGATTTTCAGTGGCTCAAAATTTCAGTTCTCTGTGATGGTAATTTGTTGCTTTACCACTGAATTGTAAAATCAGGTATATGACCCTAATGTATAACCAAAGCTCCTTTTCATGTATTGGTAACTATTTGCCCAGTTAACTTTTTTATATAGTTGTAGTTTGGGAACAGCAAAAATGAATGGTTCCTCTTTCCTCTGAGCTGGAGGTAGCGAAAGGTTCACATTAAGAGAGAACTGTTGGAACACTGAATGATAACTTAAGAACAGAAGGGAGTCACCAAAGAAAGAAACAGAAGTTTTCCCAGCGTTGAACTTCATATTGAGAAAGACTAGAAAGAAAACTACATTCTCCAATGCCAAAAATATTTTCATATGTTTAAAAAGAAAGAAAAAAAAATAAATATGGCACTCTGGAAGCTGTCTTGGACTGAAAAGTAGTCCTGAGGTCAGTGCTATCTCAGAAATACAACTCTAATGAGAGAAAGAATTAAGACAATGAATGTGACATACTGCAACCAGGTTAGTGTCTTTAAATCTGATCCTAAGGATGAGGAAGAAAGAAACTTTTGAAATGCTAGTATCAAAAACCTTGAAGACGGTTATTAAAAGGTACAGAATTCGTACAAAATTCTATTAGAAGGCTGTAATGGAATATACCACAATTCTCTATTTCCTATTAAAAAAGTAAAGGGATATTTGAAAAGACCAAGCACCTTTTGTTGCAATGTTTAATCAGATACTCACATTTCCAATCCCCTTGTAGAAATTAAAGTGCCAAAGTTCCAGGTAAACCTTAGTAAGTCTATGCAATTGAATTAATCTCATGGTGAACAAATGGGAAGAAAATACTCACCTCATAGTGTCCAAAAGGGAACAAAAAGGAAAGGACATACTATTCTAGGAGTGTTATTCAGTCCTTAGAGAAAGAGCTTCCCAGAAGACTGATGCTTGTTGAGTATGTAGTTAGAGCCAACAAGGATTTTCACAATATTCATCCAAGGGATGCAAATCTCACCATGTGTGATAGAACAATTGTAGTGCTCTGATCTTGCTTATTACAGTACTTGGAGGCTTCAAAAGAATATTATGGCTAGAAAAACACTTTTATATGTTTTCTACAGACATTTGGAGCACAGGTGAGCTGTGATTCAACTGAGCACTCTATTTGGGATAAGACTGAACAGAGTTTTTTCAGGGGGTTGACCATACAAAGCCAAACCCAACTAAAATTTCATCCAGAGTTTTTAGCATATTCAGCCATGACAAATTGAGGCAGATTTGTTTAACAGATCCTGTTTTGTCTCTCTAGTTACCTGGCATCTTTGTGCATTGTGATCTGCTTATGATCTAAGAGACTCAAAAATGTCTTTGTCTAATAGGTATGGACAGAGGCAATGACTTCCTATTTAACTTGACCTAGAAAGCTGTAACTTCACCTTATGTAAATATGGACAGCTTAACTGAAATCAGTAAAGCTCCCTCTGTTTGCTTAGGCTAAGAATATAGCCTAAGACTTACAATACAATAAGCCTGCAAGTACCTCACCTCAGCTGTGCCAAAACCACTTTTACTAGATACACTGATCATTGATTCCTTTTTAAAGTATTAGACTTTGCCTACAAAAATTATCTCATCCTGTTGTCTTGCTTTTTACTTAATTGCTGCTAGCAACCCAAAACTTCTTCCTACATCTCTTATTCGTGTTTCTGGTACCAGGAATCCCAGAGCCACTCTGTAAAGTTTGACACATGCCAAAAAGCTATCCTGAGTGTTTTGACTTGGCTTTAGGCCAATAAGATTATTTTGCAGGAAACGGACAAAACTGGAACATATTTTCTATTTACCTTGATAAAGTCAGTCAGCTGGAAATTATTAAAGAATTTGCTGCTGCTAAATTAAATTTTCTAGGAACTGCATCACCTGAATGGAAGCAGCAGAACTTCTCAGTTAAAATGGGTTTATTTGAAGACCTGTTTCTTTCAGATTTTATGAGCAAAATGATGAAATAACTTCTACTTTGCTTGATGCTGTACAGCTCGAGATCAAGCTTATACTCTTTTGTGGCTTGGAGTGAAATTGCACTCAATTTCAAATTGTCTCTAATAAGCAGCATTTTCTGGTATACTTATCCAAACTGCTCTGTTTACAGCAATAGTGGAAGTAAGTGGTTTTTTGCAGTAATTAATTCATATTTACAGATACTGAGTTTTAATTTAAATATATATTGGTAATCAGAAAAAATGTAGAATGCATACAGAAGATTTGATTTTCTGAGAAGTAAATGATAGTCCTTAAGATGGAGACCGCTGAGAAAAAAATGTAGTGATTCTTTGTTAGTCATTTTAGACATGCTACTGCACAAAGATTTTTAAGTTTTACAGCTTAATTTCTAATTTTTTAATCTATCTGTATATCTAAAAGTAATTTAAAATATTGGAAGACATTTACTATAAAAGACATCCCCCAAAAAACAGGAAAAAGAAAAGCCAAGGAAATACTATTACACAGTAAAACATGAAACACTCAAACCTTGGAAACTATAAACAAGTAAAGTAAATTCACTGTTCTAACAATAAGTAGTTAGGGCCTACAAATATCAATAATGTCAACCAGCAGGACTAGCAAACCAATATGTTATATTTTTGTGATGGTGTTAGTGGTCTCTGTTGTGTTGATATCCTAAGTTTTAATTTCCAATTTAATAGCTGAACTTGATTTTATTAAATACTTGCATTATATTTTTTCCTCTTTTATGACTTTTTGGCTCACAAAGAATAAGCAGAAGTGCTTTAAGGTCCCCAGGGACCTATTCTTAGTACACTGCTATTACCAACTGTTTCACGTTGTGGGTTTGATTTGTTGGGTTTCTTGTTGATTTTTTTTTTTTTGGAAACAATGATCTAAACATAAAATCTCTATTGCAAGCAAGCAGATGACAGAGATTAGTAAGGACATAAATAATTAAAGAGTTAAAGAAACTTGGCTACTGCTACAGTATAACCCACCAGGTTAAACAACTGCAACTCAGCAAAAAGTATTTTATACTGACGAGTAGAAAATAACACCTTGGAGATTAAAACATAACTTGCGTAATAAGAGAATAAAAACTAAAGTTTGGAAGCACAACTAAAACAATATAGATTGCAAACCCCCAAATAAACTACTGTTGGCTGGGGAAGAAGCACAGCCACAGCAGCCTTGGCTCCAGGCCAGAGCCCGACTAATCTTGGCACAGAACTGCTCTGAGAGACAATCTGGTCACAAGCAAGTGAGACTAATCTAACATTACACCACCACTGTAAAAAGGGTTACAAATTTCTCTGCTTCTGCCCAGAAGGCAGCTGCAGTGCTCCTCACGGGGACTTGGATCAGCTCGTCGATTCAAACCGAGACAAGCGCGGTTTTTATTTTTTCCACGGTGGGTTTGGGTCAGACGAGCGAACTTGATTCACCGTGCTACAACTCGAGTGCAAGAGCCAACACAGGGGGAGAAATGGGAATGTCTGGTTGTGGTTGAAGTAAGAACAGCCCGTTCCCTTCAGCAGCAGCGCAGGCTTTGACCAACTTCTAAGCCAATAAATAGCTACACTGCTTCCAGAACCACATCAAGGAAAACAGGCCATATAGCAACACTCGCAGACAACTGCCATAAACATGTGTCTCTAATGTAGTGCAGTGACCAAAAAAGAAGGGAAAAAACAAAACAAAACAAAGCAGCCGCAATACAACAATGGCTGGTTGTACACAAAGAATAACTGCAAACATAAGGGAGAGCTGGCTACACCTTTGCAGAGCAGCAGAAGGAAACCCAGCCAGTTTTGGTTCCCCAAGGTCAAAACAAAGAGGCAGTCCTCAGTCTTCAGAGGGAATCCATTTTTCCAGGCTGAACTTAGGATTGCAGGGAAATCCCATTCGATTCTCAGCAAGTCTAGGTCACTATGAAAAAGTGATCATACACGTTCTGGTCTAACTGATAAAATTTTTCTTATTTTATTATTATTTTTCTATTTCTGAGGGGTGGAAAGAAGGAATGAAAGGAAAACACTTAATTCATTTAAAATTTTACATATTGGTCACCAACTACCAAAGAATTACTGTTCCTAGATGCTAGCCTGAGTGCACCACTTGCCCACAGGGAGTCATGGTGATCCCCCCACGTATAATCAGATGGGATGCATTCCATAGGTCTGACTGACAGGAAGGGAGGGAGGAAGCAAATCATGTCCCTTTTCAGTATGCATGATGGAACACCTGGTGAGATCATCTTAGCAAACTAATCATTTTGCACAGACCGCCAAAATTGCTAATGCTCCACTCTCTGCTGTTTTCGGCTGTTCTAAAAAAAAATAATTTTATTTATATAAAGTTGCCAGTCTTAGCATGCAGATAACTCGGTGAAATTTAACAGATGTGACATGCAAGGTCCCAATGAGACTAAATGGTTTATTGATCCTTCCCAGTCTTAAACATTATGAAAGCCAGACCTTGTGTGCACAGCAGACAGATCTGAATTATGATGAATCCCCAGGTGAAAACAACAATTGTGGCTAATGACAACTGGGGGGGTGGAGGTGGCTAAAAAAATAAAAAACCAATGTAATATAAAATAATTTCCACTTTAAGTAATTTCATTTGACTGAGCATGCAGCCACATGCATCCCATAGTTTGAGAAGCTCTTTACTGCCTATATACTAACATGAGTACATGCAGAAATGTGTACCATCAGGGGGAATTCATAAACCATTGAGTGTCCTATGCTTCCTCTAATGACACTCATCAAATTAAAATATCTGAGTCACAGCCAGAAAGCACAGGGGACAGCAAAAGACCTTGCATTTTTCTGAATATATGACAGTTGGTTTTAGTTCAACATGTGCAGATGAAGAAAAAAAAATTGAAACAAAAAAGGATAATTTAAATGAATGTTTTCCTTGCTCCTATTTTAAGATCACTCAGGCCATGGATTGCTCTTGCTGCATTTGTGCAGTATGAAGCATAACAATGTCCTGGTCACAGCAGGAATCCCTAAGGTCTAGTGTAATATATGTAATGAGTAATAATGCAGTCTCCTGCTGTTTCCTGTGTCTCTTGCTGCTAGGCTGACCTTCTTCTCTTGATACTGCACATGTCAGCTGGCTCCATTTGCTTCTGGAATTAGCATTAAAATGGCAATCCTTAGAGATTGTGCTACAGCCAGAGCAATGATAATGGAGATTTTTAAATAATTTCGGGGGGGGGGGGTTAATCGTATATTTAAAAAATACAACATTCTTCCTATGAACATAGGAAGCAAAGCTAAAACTTATTGTTTTCTTTAAAAATCATAAAATAGAAGATTACTTCTAGAAATCTGTGTCAGGAGACATACTACTCCATCTTCACCTCTTGTTGCTAGAACAGCCTGTGGATGTATTTCTCAGAGCAATGCCATTAACGGGATTTTATTGTGAGTTTATCTTAATTAAAAGAATAAATGTTTTTCCTTTCTAAAATAACTGCAACAGATATGAAAATTCCTGCAATCTTTCATCAGATTTTAAAATAAAAGACAGGCTAGATGAGTTTAAAAATCTGATCAGTACTTCTAAGATAGGTGGAAGGAACATAATACTTGACAAAAAATAATTTTCAGGTACTGAAGTGATTGGCTAATGAAATTTTGCATGGGCACTGCATCTTGGAGGATTCCAGTCATGCTATATGTCAAAGCTGTTATAAATTAAATCCAATTCCTTCTATTGAACTAAACTGTGTTTCCTACATTTGTATTGCCTGCCCTTTACCTGCAACTCAGTAGGAAATATTGTCATGACAGATTTGTAAGACCATATGAAAGTTCAGGAAG
Organism: Manacus candei; assembly: GCF_025592945.1. Taxonomy (NCBI): domain Eukaryota; kingdom Metazoa; phylum Chordata; class Aves; order Passeriformes; family Pipridae; genus Manacus; species Manacus candei. The sequence goes on from NW_026138062.1 coordinate 72,688,545, forward strand.
AAATAAGATTAAGAAATAGCACACAACAAAGCCTGTAAAATAAAAGCTTTTTTTGTTCTAAGATGAACATTTTTGTTTAAAACAGAAATCAAGCTTACACTGTATGTTTATAGTGTTTTTTTCCTGGTGAACATATATATATAGGAACCATATATTTTGATTCTTTTTATATATTTATGAAGTTCTGAAAATGAAAGGAAATATACTGAAACTGCACTACAAGCTATTAACAATTTAAAGGAATTAAGTTATGTACTACCCTGCCTGCATTTCTTAAACATCATCCTAATTATGTTTGGAGTGTGACAAACCTAACCACTATTGCCTAGTTAAGTACTGAAAAAGATTAATATTTCTAGGAAAAAAAAAACCAACTATGATCTGGCAAACAGAAAGATAAAGTTCAGCTGGTGAAAGCTGTAATTGGACATATTCAGTCCAGAAAATAGAGAACACTCCACAGTGAAGGAATGTAGCAGATTCTCCCTCACTTTAAAGCTTTTAATTAAGACTGGATGTCTGTCTTAAAGATATGCCCTAACTAAACCACAAATTGCAAGTTGGATGTTGAAATGACCGAGTGAAATTCTGAGGCCTGTGTTATTCAGGAGATCCATTTCTGGTCTACATGTGTAGTGAGATGAAAGGCACTTTAAACCTAAGTAGCACTTAATTTGATTTCTGTGAATTTTGAAGCCAATGTATGCTTTCAGGGGTCAGAAGAACAGAAAGCATGCAGGCACACAGACTTCAGTCTCTTTCTTCTAAATGAACAGGGTAATTTACCTTCCTCGAATGACAACACCCTTCTGACTCTAGTAGTACCAGTAATAGTATGCTCTAGAAAATATACCAGTTCATCAGAAAAACTTTACAGTATATTTAAAATAGGAATACATGTTACTTATCTGATTTGTCAGTGTGTCATTCAGACAGCATCTCAGCTTACTAGTCTACCATTCTGTGGAACAGCTAAGAGTGATATTGCTACCACTAAAGAACAAGGGATTTTTACCTCTTTAAATACTTAGTTGTAGGTACGGATTTTCTTTTCCATCAGCACAAAACATAATTAAACTAGATTTCTAATAAATGCATGCAAAACATTTTCTGTGACATGATACAAAGATTATAACCTCTTTATATATAGGGCTGAGTGTGTTACAGAGAGAACATTCCACACAACAACTGAAAAGTATCTCAACAAACTGGCAGGAATTTAAGGGCAGCAATAAACATGCATTTTAAAAGAGTGTATTTAATGAGTTATTAAAATGTCCCAAAGTATCGGTAGTATGATGATGGAAAAAAACAGGACTACACAAGTAGAGGAAATGTTAGGCACAAGTATGCAGATATACTATCTTTGTCCTTCACCAAGACAACAAGAAATGGAACTACCGTGAAAACTGTCTCTGGGTATTAAGGGTAGAAAAGAGAGGGTTTGCTTAGACTGCACAAGTCCAGTAGCCTTATTTACATCAATAGACACTGTGAGCTTTGAACTTGAAGCTGCAGCTCAGGACTTGCACACATTACTACACACTGGTCATGGAGCCCCCCGGATGCTGCGAGGCCGGAGACGAGCCGGGCTGGGCTGACTCAGCGCTACGTGCTGGGCACACGGCTGCCCTGAGGTCCATGGGGTTACAACACCCTTCCCTCCTGCTCCACTCCAGCTCCTGTTATTAGTGGGCTGGCAACAGGCTGGCAGCTGCAGGCAGGCAGCTCATCCCTATTCAGTTGTCAGAAGGATGTGGAGCCAGGATAAGCAACACCAGTCTTGCAGGGAAAGGCAGGTTCCTTCAGAGGAGACTTTGCCCATGCAAACAGCAGCACTCAGAAACAAACAGCTCAGGATAACCTGTTCTCCCAGATTAACTTCCCATGCCCCTTGCCAGCCTCTGTAGTGCTGACAGGTGCTCATCTCTGGCTGAGACACAGCAGCCCAAATGCCCTCCTTTTCATCCTATCCATCCAGCAGCTTTTTTCCTGTTGCTTCCCATCTCTGGCCTCCAATTCTTACCGTATCAACTTCTGAAATATACACTGGAGCACAGAGAAAGGGAATCCGCTGTCTGAACAAAAGAATCATAAAGGGAGAGAACAAGGATTAGGGTTTGACTATGTGCCCAAGTCCTGAGCCCTGGCCCAGTCTGTGTGGACATGCCACCAGTAAAAGCCTGGCTGCACTTGGCAGCTTATCAACAACTCACATGGCCAGCACTGTCCTCAGCACTGGCAGCCCCAACCAAACTGTCCTCAGCACTGGCAGCCCCTGTCAAACATGGTTTTGGACCCATGTCAGGGGCTGCAGGCCATGCACAGCATCTCACTCTTGCAGACACACTGACTTCTTGCAGCTCAAAAGTTGTATGTCGGACTATGGTCATTCTCCAAATGGGCTCATTTAAATAAAAACAAGAGAATCAAATAAACCAACTTCTTTGGGAAGTAACTGCATTGGTGATGGGATGATCTAAATATTTTCTCTACTCTGCGAGCCTTTGGAAAGAAAAGCACTTTATTTTAAAATTCTTACTTCCCAGTGCTATGACATTATCACCTCTGATCATTCTTATGTTACCAGTGCCATTTCCCTATTCCTACTCAACTTTTAACTAAGATGTCAAAACTGTAATTTCCATCGATGAATAAAAACCCAGTGCATTTTTAAATGGCAGAATTACTCATTAACTTCACAGACTCCCTTATCTCCTACTGAACGGCCATCCCTGAGCTGTCTAACTGAGATTGCCTTAGGGAGTTGCTCCACTATCAGCTGAAGTCACAAAGTCTTTGAAGTTGTAACATCAAGTTAAAAAGAAAACATTGCCTCCAAGGAATTCTAATTACAGTATTTCATTTCCAGGAACATAGTTTTATACTGACCCAACGGTTCAAGGTACACATATCTTTTTCCTGTTGCTATGATAAATTAATAAAGCAAAATATATGTTTTAAATGTTCTCCAGATCAGAAGGCTTTAAATATATGGTCAAAAAAAAAAAAAAATCAAGGTCAGAAATCATCTCCAATAAAAGAAATTAAATTGTAATGAGGATTAAAAACGAGGTCATTCATCCGCTTTGCAGTTCTATTTACAGTGTGTCTAGGTAGACTACTTACTAAATTGTGTATATGAACAGATTAATGGGAGTGGAAAAAAGGATATAATAAAATCAATAAAAAGGAGATAGTCAAAAGTTTGGTTTACAGTTTTTCTTACTATAGTTAAATACAAAACAGCCAAACAGGTTGTATAAAGTTGTATGTCTTTATGAAAGGCTACTCTACCCTTATTTTTAACTGCAGTCAGATAATGGAAATATGTCTCTCACTAAAATCTACATACTTTGATTCGGTACCTTGGAAAACATTGTTAGCATTTTGTCTTTCTGAAGAAATCAAGGAAAATCTTTTCACTAAATCTCCAGCAATGTCTTTGTGTGGACAGGTTCTAGTGAACAGAAATAGAAGTTCCCTGAGGGAAAAAAAAAATTACTGTTTGGAAAATTTTGTCCACCAACTTTAAAAAAAGTGATTCAGTGTCATATGCTTCACACTCCATTTTATGAATATGGCAGAAATACAAAGAAGACTGAACTAAGCCTATACAACAGTAATCTACATTGTTTACCTTACAAGACAGCACTCTAATTTTTCTACAGGGAGCACTTAGTGTTAAATTATAAAGCAATAATTTTTTAACATAAAAATCCTACTGGGAAATGATATAACCTGAGTATTACAGAGGCAGTATGTCTAACTGATTAATTGTACCAACTTAAGAATTCCAAGTTGCCTGTATTTAACCGACTGGGAAATGCACATTTCATTGTATTTTTAATGCTGTATTAATCTCCAGTATTTCAATTTACCCAGACAGTCAAATTAAACATTTTGGAACAGTGCAGTGATATATCTTAAAATTGTGTTAAAGACATTCCCTGCTATGAAAGATTAAGTGTTCATTAGGAATTCAGGTGCAATAGAAAGGAATGATTAATTAACAGACAAGAGGTATTTGATTTTACTACTTTTTGGAAAGAAAAAGAAAAAAGAAAGCAACAGGAGACAATGGGATGTGCTTTCATTAGCTGACATCTTATTTAAATGACATGTTCTGCTAGCAAACCTAGCTCCCCCAAAATTCCATCTCACTTCCACTGTTCTTCTGGTCTTGAAACTTGCATCAACCTGGGTTTAACAAGAAGTCATTGGATTACGTTTCAATAGGTTCAGGAAAAAAGCTTACTCTTTACTGTCCCACTGCTTAAAATGGGCTTGGATATCAGCAGGTGTCCTTTTCTAACCATGTCACACGTAGGACAGCTATGGGACAGCCCTGCAGAACCCATATCACAGAATGAGCAACGTTAGGAGCAGACAGTGGAGGAAATGAAGAAGAAAATGGGAAATGCTTAGGAATATCTGTTTCTAAAGACATTTTACTACATAGGTGCTCATGGACCCAGGTGTACCTGGCCCACTAATCATAAATTCTCCACAAATTCTGACTTGAGCAGGTGGCAATATTTAACAGCTGTATTATCCATATTGTTTAGATATGCTCATGTGTACTTAGGAACGTAGTATTCAACAAAATACATCTGAAGAGTAATATTTCATAAAAGAATAGCAGAAAGAAGACCAACATGAACATGAAATTTCCATCAGCTTTATAAAAGCAATAGTCCCTTTCATCTCTCCCCCATACTGTTCTCTAAACTAAAGAATTCATTAAATATAGCAATGTTTAATCCAACTTTGCAATTAATTAAAAAAACTACAGTTGTCTCCTGAAACCCCTTTAACACTTTAATCAATTAGTCTGGTAGGGTTCTAGCTGGAGATTGAGCTTTGCCATCACACTCCAGAAACAATGTCAGCCACAGAGTTAAAAAGAAACCAGAAAAGGATAACCTGAAACTCTAAATGTGTCTTCAGAGGAAAAGGAACAACAGTGCTCTATAAAGAACGGATAAGACTGAAAGGGAGACATGATAACAGTCCTTGTTTATGTAAAAATTCCATTCCTGTAACTTGGTAATATATCAGAGATGTTTCAGTTTGTTAAACACTGCTGAGAAGCTTTACTTGAACACAGATATCTGTTGTAAGATTTGGGAGCAGACCTGATGGGAATGGTTGAAGAAAGGTTATCACATCCTGCATCCTATTATAAAGCATGCCTCATCTGACTCGCATGCAAAATATGAAGAGTAAAATTACTGTACAGCCAAAAGTATGTTGGATGACATCCTCAAGTGTCAAAACCTCTGCTTTTGATTTGCTTAATTTTAATTCTTCAAGTTCAAACTTTCTGTCAGCATGACAACAGAATGATCCCTTGAGGCTTGTTCCTTTCGGAGGTATGGATTAGAAGAATGATCCAAAAATGCTGTCTAGAATGGATTAAACATTGGAACTGTGCAATGCAGAAAATGCAACTTCTGTGATATTTAATTGGTTTTCATATCTTTGAATCACAAACTGAAGAAACAAAAAAGTTATCTAAACCCATATTTTCTTTCATAAACAAGTTGTTGATAGAAGTTGTCCCAACTTCCATGAACTGCATCCCACAATTCTTTGCAATGACTCCAAGTAAACTTTGTTTCGTCTGTCATGATAGCATCTGGAGACAGAAGACTGTTTTTTTTTTTTTTTTTTTTTTTAGTTTTCACTTATTTTTTAATTTATTCTGGATGAACCTGAATATATGTCAGCAAGTTAACAGATGTTAAATGCTAATTTCAGAGGTTTCACAATAGTTTGCAAAATCACTATATTGAAAGGTTTAACAAGCTTTATGCAGAGAGATATGTATGCAGCAGACTGACAGGAATGAGAATTCCAAAGACTGTCTTCATATGACCAGTCATTATCACAGTGAATAAATCTTTCCATTTCAGATTTGCGTGTGCATGTGAACCTGTGTGCGTGTGAGTGATTAAAAGGTCCTAAAATATCAGAGGTATAATGAGAGCAAGACTAATATGACTAAAGAAACAATATTTATATGAACAGCGCAGTCAAGGCTACCTGAAGAAACAAACTTTTGCCAAACATAGTGCCCTACTCAGATTCAGAGGGTTATTCCCATGAAGTTCCTTTGCATCCGAACACAACGGGCTTCCACTGGGCATTTTTTTCTTTATTGCTAATACATGATAATTCGTAAGACTATGATATATGATATTCATAAGAATGACCAAGTCAAGTTTGATACTTGCTACACCATCCTTTGTGTAAGAGGGCTAAGGGAAATGCTCCTTGTATTTTGCCTTATGCATAACTCTAAAACGCTTCGATGGTAAAGGCACTACAAAAACTTACACAAGGCAGAACTTTCAATAATGAAGACTTAAAATATTGCCACTGCTGCAGGGGATACTTCCACCCTACAGGATGCTGTCTGTAAGAACAAGTTCCTACACAGTTCCTACCTATTATACCTGCAGGACATAATGAGATTTCAAAGACTCAGTGTTGTGTGAGTGATGCTTTTAAACAGAAGCAGCTTCCCCAGAGCAGCAAGGTTTATATGGATAGATTGCCTACCTGTCTGCTTACCTGTCTCGTTCTAATAACTTTGTGGAATACAGTCACTTTCAACCAATTTTAACATCAGCTATGGCCTCCCAGATAATTACACTCCTGCAAGTTCTGTGCAAATGAACAGCAAGAGCCAGAAGAGCCTAAATCGCTGTTTCCAGCAAGGAAAGAGCAATCAAAGCTTTCAGGCAGTAGTTGGCTCACTGATCAGCACAGACATACATGAATCACAACAGCCCCATGGTTTCTGTGAGCCTCACAGAACACAGAGAATTTAAGTGGGGTTACATGTGCACCTACCTGTATGTTGAAAAAGAATCAGGAAACAACCACCAGAATCTGGTTTTACCTTTTGAACCATATTTTTGCATTGACTGCCTGTAGATTTGGGGTTTTAACAGAAGAACTCCAAATACCAGGACAGAGCACACCTGAGTGCAACTCTAATGCCAGGAAAGCCACCAGAAAGAGGTAGAAAATACCTCTAACCCACTCATCTTCCCACCCCCTTTCTCTGTTGTTCTAAGAAGCTCAGGTCCATTCTGAGTGACAGAGTCTACAGCAAATGCAAGGTAAAATTAAATAAACATAAGGTATTATTGACATCTCAAAAACATCAAACCAATAAAATAGTAGAAACATTCAGGGTTTAATGGACTAACTGCTTTGTGTTATTCATAGTTTCAATGAGCACATGAAATGAGAAAAGGATTGGACAAGGAAAATTTGTGTCCTTTTTGATGCAATTATACATACAACAGCCCACATCTACCTAGCCTAGTTTTCCATTTCTCTTAATTAATGCAGTAAGTCAGGACAGTCAATTGCTATGTTTTTGTTGTGTTGGGTTTTTTTCTAAACAAGAATGTTTAGACTTATCAGTCTGACATCTTTAGCATCAATTAACAATTGGACCTCAAAAGGGCATCTTCTGCTACAAAGTTCAATGGGAGATCCATTCCAAAGCCCATTAACAGAAGACTGTGGACTGAAACCTTGCTTACATTCAAAATGTAAGGCAACAGGACACGTAGAGATGGCTACATTTTATCATAAAAGGACTGGAAAATAATGAAATATCAGATTTGAGTAAAAGTATTATTTGGTCAAAAGACCAAGTAAGAGATAAACTATCCCTGAATCAAATAGTCCTGTCAGATCCACGGCATAAAACACCAGAGAGGCCACTTTAGGTTTGGAAAGCAAGAGCATATCTCATTTCTGCAGTAGTATGCCCACAAGAATAGTTCTGTCACCTCTATGAGAACACAGATTATTTTAAGGCCCTACAATATAATCATTGCTGCACTGAGCCCCATCCTGTAGATGCTATTCATGGGTGGTTTTTTTCCTAATCTAGATTTCCTTTTTAACCATAATTAATCAATTTACATTAATAGTAGAACATAAGAATAGGAGAAAACTATTTCAGTCAAGTTTAATACTTGTAATATTAATATTCCCTTAAGATCACAGATATAGTTTGATTCTTCTGTTGAACTAAAACACTCCTTTACAGCCCATGAAAAACTATCAGTTTAAAAATATCTCTGGAGTAGCACTGATTGCTTTCTTTCTTTTTTATCTGCACATGAAAAATTGTATCAGCATCTCATGTTATATTATAGTTAACTTTTAAATTACTTTTAAATATGCAGTATCTCTACCATGGCCATGACTTGGAAATTTGTATTATTAAAAAATACAATGAAGTTAGATTAAAGCAGTAAAATTACTTTATATTTTAGTGGCATAGCATCTGAAAAAAGCCTGTTTCAAGAAGTTTCAATTTTACCATGCTTGATACTCTTTTGCTGAAAAAAAAAAAAAATCAAGATTAAAGAAGAATACAGTAAGTAACCAAAAGAACTGAATTTGCTCAAGGTGCAAAAAGATGTTCATTACTCATCTGAGCAAACGCAGAGCTCATTTTCCAAGTCCCTTAATGAATAAATGTTCAAGGAGCTGAAACTAGTTTTAGTTATTTGACTCTGGTTACAGTCAAGCAGAGTCTTGTTGCTAAAACCTCAATTACCACTCTGAGAATTGAAGTGTTGATGGAGGGTTTGTTTATGCTGCCTGCTTTCCGAAGGCTCCCTGCAGCAAGACACTTCCTCCTCTGTGGAGCAAGCAACACGGGTCCCAACAACAGCAGAACAATGACCATGATATTTTTCATGAACCTGTGGGTGACAGCTTTTTAACTGCTCTGGTCAATGCTAAACACCTCAAGAGGAATTCTAATCCTGGACGCGGAAATGCATCAGCCACACTGACTCGATGAAAAGTTGAAATGCTCTTTTTGCTCGTGGTCTGTCTCGAACTGAAAGCTTTAGTAGTGGCAGTGGTCAACTCCAAACACGTGGGAAACCCTCCCTGCTGAATTTAATACAGAATATTTGCGAGTTAAAAAGTAACCCAAAATATGTACTTTACACCACCCCAAACACAAAATATTTGAGTACAAAGGGTGAAATAGACAGTAACTACATTACTTGACTGCTTATCAATTTAGCAAATATTTCTACAACAGCATAACAAAACTAAGCATTTGGCTTTTTATCTTAGTTCTCAGGTGAGCAAATTAGGATAATTCCAAAAAGTAAAATTACTTTCATGAAATTTCTTATGTCATACCACCGATCATTCATGTACTGCTATAACGTGCATTCTCTTATTCAGACTTTGTTGATGATAAAGATAAATAGACATGGATAATATCTGAAAATAGCTGAGCTATGTCCAACAGATATATAAAGATATATACACATACACACAGAAAAATATGCAGACATATGTATAGACAAAGAAAGGAAGACAGGTTTATGTGGTTCTGTGATACAACCTACTGCTGAAATAAAAATAAAGCAATCAAACATTATACTTGTTTTGTCAGAGAGAAATTTTGCTGTACCAACATACACCACAAAGCCCAAATATCTATTTGTGTGTCTGGCTACACACAGAAATACCATTTGTAAACCTCTGATTTGAGATTGTCAGTGACTGGATATAGTAAAACAACAGTAGTAAGGAAATAAAAAATCTACAGGTCATCATGCACATGATATATTAGAACTCTAAGACAGAAAAGAAGATATAATTAAAAGGTCAGGGGGAACCTAGACTGATGCTTTGTTATTTTTAACTCCTCTTTGACATCTACCCTTTATACAGTCAGAGTATTTACCACCAAATTAGGATGGGGTTTTCAAAAGCTCTCAATGTTGGTTAAATCTGCTACCACTGAAGTTAATGGGGGCCAGATTCACAGATGGTGTAAATCGGCTTAATCTTATAAAATCCAGCTTTGAGTATTTTATCACTGACTTCACTGAGTACAGATGAGGCCACTGCTGAGTCTTTTGAAAATCCCACTCCTTAATTCTTCTGCACACAGTAAATTTAAAGCCCAGTAATTAAAAAAAAAAAAAAAAGGGAGAGAAAATAAAATTCTAGGCTAAATGGGGCTACTAGCTCCAGAGGACGTCACTTGTCCTCTCAACGAACATCTCAGCTGAGGCCTGTAATCCCAGTTTTCAAAGACACACACTTATATATAGTATTACTAAATAGAATCGTGGCTCTTTCTAAGGGAAGTAGCAATATTCTGACTAATTCACAATCAGCTACACCCTTGTGAATGCAATACTCTCAAAGCCATCTGATAAAATCAAGGGAAGCCAACAACAGGTACAATAGCTAGTTTTTATGTTATCTTCATCTGAATCAAATTAATTTGTGTAATTATAATGTATTCATTCCACGATTCAACTGTACAATTGAAAATATTGGTTCACTTCATTTGCCATCAACCCTAAGAAGTTGTAAATCCCTTTGTAAATAATAAATTGAAAGCAAAGAAAGGGTCTGTTTGTCATAAGAGCAAGAGGGATGATATCCTCTGTGAGGGTATCAACTTTTAGGGGAATAAATTTCACAGTGCAGAAGGAGAAGTGAACATTGCATGTGTACTGTTAATTTTAACTTCTACAGTGGAATAACAAATTCACCAGCTTCAGCTATGCCAAAACACTCCTGTTTCTCAGAAACTGTTTTGTACCACAAGGAACTGGAGAGACCAGACTGCTGAAGCACTGAAATGTCCAGAGAACTGATTAGGTAACATGACCAGGACTCTATCAGGCATCTTATATTTCACACTGTTTGGAAAAGCATAACCTTTTTGCAGTCTCTTCCCACTTTATTTGGAAACTCTCACTCTATATGTGGCAAATATTTTCAGCCTAAACATTAGACTAGAGGCTTCCAACCACATTTGTAGGTTTACTGCTCAGTGCCTCTCTCTGAACATATTCTGATACTGCAGAGCCAAAGAGAACATTAATAAACAAAGAAAATTAAATGCATTTGATCAGATGCGTATCAGGGAATAGTCTAAAATCCTGGCTGACTACACAGGTGACCAGAGAGAACAGTCATTGACTGAAGGGTCAGGCTTATGAGAAGGCTGAAGGCAACACCAGAAGCTCTGCTCTCCCCAGGCACCCTGATGGAATTGCAAAGAACTCCCAGTGCTGCCTCCCCTGGGAAAAGCACAGTGTCAAAACTGTCAGCATAGCAAACCAATGTGTTTTCTTGCAGTTAGAAGGACACTGTTCCTGTTCTACACACACACACACACCTTTCTTACGCTTCTGTGACATTTTCTCCATGTCAAATGTCTCTAAAACAAAGTGAAAAAGTTATACAGGTGACTTGGAAGTTTTCATGTTACAAAGACACAGAGCATGATAGGAAAATTGATTCTGTGGTTTTTACACTAATTTAGTTATATACTGTCAGATGGCATATCATTATCATGTGTCAATGGTATATCATCATATCTCTGGCATAGAAAAACAAACTACTTCTTAACTGACACTGAAGATATGAAATAAAAATTTCAACCTCATTATTGAGACTGGAAACTGTCCCACAACCTGTTTCACAATTGAAGTCAGACAATTTAGAAAGCTTCTCTCTCTTTATTGCCTCTTGAGTTTAGTCACACAAATGAAGGGTGCGCGAGTAGACCATTTTTGCATTTTTATTATGAAAACAGCTCAAGTGCTGTTCTCTATGATAACCTTAGCTTTTGAGGCCCCTTAACATCTCACCCCTGTTTACTCAATAGTTCTTTTAGTTCATTTTTTCCCCACAATTAACTCCGTGATTTCTAAGTAGCATCCTTGTAACAGTAATGCTTCCCACAATAGCCTCAGTCACAAAGGGGTTTTATTGAAGTTGTCCTGTTGTAATACTTACACAGAACTCAAAAATTGCTAGGCTGCTGATGTGCTGTCATTGTCATGTACTTCTTTCATTATTAGCTTATACTTCTTCTGATTTTTTTTCTTTACCCATCTACTATCTCATATCACAGACCTACCTGTATTGTGCCTGGCCTCATATACAGCACACACTGTGTAAAGTTTCTTCTCCTGTTTTCCTTCTCCATTTAGCAACTAAAGTGATTAAACTACAGCAAATGTTTATTGCACTATTAATAAATGATAGCAGGGCAAGTGCCCCTCCCAAAACCAGGAACCATCTTTAATACCCACATTCAAAATGCATTGTCAAATCTTTTAGCAAGTTAAAACTTCTAAAATTTATCACACGAAGAGGTCACACAAAACTGGAGCAGAAAGAGGTGTTTGGGGTTTATTTTAAAGTGTACCTTTGCACTTAATTCCAGTGAGTGACAGACTCCATGAAACAGTGCTTTCAGATCTCACGTTCCATAGCAATGGAACATACTAATGAACACTCAACTGCTTTCTTCTTTTCCTTCCAGGGAAATAACGAAGAGCGACAAATCCAGTTGCAAAGGAATCAAACAAGACCTCTTCCATGATGAACCCCTTTGATAACTACACGTGTTCCAAAGCTGCTTACAAAAGGTGGGATTTCAGAAGAACATTGTTGAAGGTGTTGAAGCACAATAAACTCCACTACAGCGTTCATAGGGATTTACACACAAAATCCAGAAGAGAAATTAGAAAAAAGAAAAGGAAAAAAAAAAAGATCCCTCTCAGGCGCTAAATCTTTAATCCTTGATTATTTGCCCATCAAGGTGACAGATGGCAAATCTACTGCTATTATTAAAGCTCTTCCTCTGCATTGGCATCTGTTTTCCCTGGGGTAAGTAGAACAAGGGAGTTTGCCTGCCTAACCAAATCAGCCAAGGCTAGATATGACTCCTTTCAGTATATTAATACTGAACAGAGCTACATATCCTCACATTGTCTTCTAGCATCATGCCTGCTAGTTATATATTGGGTTGTCATGATATCCTGTTCCAGTCTTTGCATAAAGGAGAACCTAAACTGATATTAATTTACACCTATCTACATATTTCTAGTACATGAATTGCTGACATAAATAGGCATCAAATATTAGCAATCTCAGAGAACTGCAATTGTAGTCATGGAAACAAGATCCAAGCATCAATTTGAATCTGGAATTCAAAATGAATGATCATTAAAAGAAGGTTAGTATTGACAAACTCTTTGATACAGCTGTGTGTTCCTGCAAGCATATCTAATCCCCTATCATACAGACCTAGACTGAGTCCTAAGTAAAAATGAAGCTGCAAGGATTTATAGGTTGTGTCTATGGATGAGCAATCTGAGTTGGGGTGATAGTGTTGCCCAGATTTCAGAACACTGCATTAAGAGTAATTTTTAATAAAAAGAATATTCCTGAAGGTACTAGCAGTTACCTGTGACACATAACAAGAGTTTGCCATAAAACTTAAGGGAAACTAGAGAACACTGTGGTTTTTTTCATGTAAACTATGCAAAAAAATCCAGTGAAACAAAGTGAACTTGCTGAGCTTTTCCTCATAGTCAATCCTTTTACTTCTATTGAAGCATATGTAAACTCTAAGTGGTGTCTGGCAGGGATATGGGATAGTTCTGTCATCTATGGTTTCAGAAGGAGAAACTATGATCTAGTTCAGAACTCTACCAGTTAAGACTTTTGTCTTCTCTAAAACCCAATTACATTCTTTCCTTCAAAACATTAAAGTTAAATTATGCTCTAAATGATGTACAGCAATGATGGAAATTTTATCCACATTTTAATGAAAGTATTTTTTCATTTTTAAATGTGGAATGTTTTAGAATAAAATCATAAACTAAAAGATACTCAGCTTTGAGACTGTGATGATTATTACATGCATAATGCTACATTTCCATACAACTCCAATTATTATACTGTAATCTACTTTCCAGAAATAAACAACTGGTATTCAATGTACAAAACTACTCTTTTTTAATTTTCCTCTTTTTGAGGGAGGGCAGGGGAGAGCAGGGAGAGGAGGGTGAGGACTATAATTCATTCCCATTAGTTCCATTAACAGCCTTTTACAAACAATTTCAAACAAACCAAATACAGACAAAGCAAAGCAAAGCAAAGAAGCCATCTGCACAATTAAATGGTCAGTCAGCACATTTAACTTATAGAAGCCGTATTACTGAACAATGTAAACACTATCTCCCTGAGCTGACATCCTGGCTAAAAAAAAAATATGCATCTTTCATGTGTTTGAGGTTAAAGCTGCTGTGAAGTGGTATACCTTGCTCCAAAGAAGAGGGCAAACATTACTTTATCTGTGAAGGAGAAATGGGAAGGAAACAGAACCTCTCAGTGGTGTTTGTGAGCAAGATTAAAAGGGGGGAAGCTTAAAACATGAAAAATGCAGCAATCAGGATCTTGTCTACATTTTTTTTCCCCCCACTTAGAACAGATGTGACTTAAAAGACAAGCAAGAAAGAGAAAAAAAAAATGCATGTGATAAGAGAAGGCAGCTACCCATTGTGAAACAGGCGCATTTATTGTCTCCAGAAAAAACTTTAATTCTGAGAAATACTTTTGGCAGTCAGGTTTTCTGAACTATTTAATTATGGACAATTTGCTTTCTCCTGCCACCTAGATTATTAAACTGGTTGATTTATTTAGAATGAGCCTTTTGGCCTTTTGCATATAGAAAAAACCCTATTAAACACTATGACTCAGGCATGTACCATAATTTTTCCAGCAACAAAACAAAAGGTCAAAGGCTGAGCTTAGAACTGACAGGTTAGCTGTGCTGTAAATCAATACTAGCCTTTGTTGACCACAGTGATCACTTTATGGATAAAGGTCAAATCATTTAGAAGGTTCAAAGAATAGTAATGAAACCTTGTGCTTAAATCCATCCGTTTTTCTACATTCCCAAAATATACTTCTCCTGTATTGGTCCTTCACTGAACAGAAAGATGACATGATAAACTATAAATCATTCTGTTACCAGTCATAAATGTGAGAGAGACAGAAATCATCATCCATAAACTTCAAAAGTTCCCCTGACACCAGAAATTAAGAGGATGATGCCTTTCCCTGCTGGTCTAAGAAAGCGATTACTAGCACTGTGCTAGTGCTGTAAAATACCACTTAATTTGGAATTCACCATGAGACTACTAATTGGGTCAATAGCCAGAAAGTGAAAGTCAGCAGTGACAGTCTGTCACTCAAGCATGCTTTTGCTATCTGCTTAGAGAAATTTTATGCATCTGAAAGCTGGCACTAGCAATGAGATGTAGCTGCAATTACAGGACGAGAGGCGAGGACTGCAGCAATACTGGCCGAACCTGTGTGGAGGATGTGGGGTCTTTACACTGCAAACCCTCCTGGTACCCAGCTCCTGTTTCCTATGGCACTGCCTCCCTCATCATCCCATCACAAAACAGTGCTCTGAGCCCAACAGGGGAAAGTTCAGGGCTAGGCTGGAACTTTTCAATTTATTTTGAAAGTAGAAGTGTCTCGGTGAATCCAGACTAGCTCCGACTGTCCTTTTGTGAGACAGAAACATGTTCATTGTCTACACTGAAAGCAGAGAGCTAATTCACACAGATCTTTTCAAACAGACTCATCTTATCTTAAGCTAAATTGTTGCAAATAATTAGGTAAAATTAAACCATAAAACATTTAATTACATAACATTCAGAGTCATCACTGGTTCTTCCATTGGAAAAAATTCTGTAACGGGGGTTTCCAGTGTTTACTTTGAGAATGCATTCAGAAGGGCAGTGCCTTGGTTGATCATTTCTTTTGATCTACTGAAGTTTTATTAGTTTCAACACTTTTTTGCTACTGACTTGGCATCCTGATTAGTTCCCACTCAGCCACTTCCCCACTGACAGATTCCTATTAGCAAGACTGTAAGGCACTTTGTCACCACACTGCAGGGGAGGGAGAGCCTTTCTCCTGTATTTCGCCAGCTTGGCAATCACAGATTTAGGATTCAGAAGGAAAGACAGATGCTCTTCTCTGTTTTGATGAAGGTCAGCAGCAGGAATTTGTCCCTTCCTGGAAAGTCCAGCACTATTACTATTTTACACTTCACTGGAGTCAGTCAAGAAAGGTTAAAAAGTCTGAGGTTCTCTCTGAGGTCAGAAACATCAAGAAGCGAGTAAAGCACATGGTCTTACCATGAGGTCTCAAAAGCTCTCCTCCCACTGCTTTGCTTTTGTTTAATGCATTTCTGCCCATCCTGTCAATGTAACTCACAAGTGTTTGTATGTCTTTCAGGAAGGTTTTCTTCTCTTTACAGCACAACCGTGTCCAAAATACAATTCTGTGTGCAACCTGATTCAAAGGTCATACCCTTACATGCAACTATTAAAAAGATTTAAACAAAACTCTTAAGCTCAGTCTTTACATGCCATCTGCCCTGCTGGAGGCACTGCCTTTTTTTTCCCCTCCTTTAAAAAAAACAGCAACAAGACTCTTAACCTGGCTGTAGGATGGGACTCTCAGTTCACAACAGACATCATGCACAGATTACCTTAAAATGGAAACATTCATTTAAAATGGACAGCGCTATTTAGAAAATAATAATAATAAAAAAACAATTTTCCTGCGGTTTTCCAAAAGCATTCCAGCGAGGTTACTTACATTGCTTTGAAATTGGTTTGAGTTATGGGAAGGCCACAGCCCGAGACCAGCAGCTGAGACAGCAACAGAGATGAAAGTTTTTTAGCTTCCAGATTCAAGGGGGAACACAGCTGCTCCAGCTGGTCCCCTCAGATCTCAACACTTACTATGGCGATCGAGAGAGCGATAATGTTTTATGTCTCAGTTTGAAGAATGCATTAATAAAACCAGCCCTTAAAGAGAATGAAAAAACTCCAAAATAATTAATCAAACGCTAAGCTTTCAGCTCTGGAAATTGAAGCAGGCTGATTTTAGGGAAGCTGGGTTCTGTTACATGCTGAATTACCACCTCTGCATCAAACTCCCACTGGTGCGAGTCAGCACTAACTTTTTTTTTTAATGACAGTCATCTGTTTATGTTAACCCCACAAATGAATTTAATTGAAATACAGCAGCATATATGTGATATAATTATACAAGATTCTTGCAAAATCCTAGTGGGCAAAAAGAAAAATTGATACCGTTAGACATGGACCAAGGCAGATATCACAGGAAAGTGTGATATGTAGCACATTTCCAAAGAAAATCAGCAGTAATAACCTTGGTGGAAAGGACTGGAGATTTTTAGGATCACAGTTTGACAGTGATTGTGTGATACTTATAAAATCCCCTCTGGGACCTTCATGAGAAAGCTGGAGGATGAGGAAGACAAAACAGACAAACAGGGATTTTCAACAACTTTGGTAATTTTGTAATTTTGTAATTTACCTACAAACTAGTACTGGTTTTAAAACAAAACAGTATAATGGCTGCAGTTGTTGTTAAAGTATTTAAATTTATTTTAACTAAATTTATCCAGATCCCGGAACAGAAAATAACTTTTTTAGAGCACAGAGGAAAGCAGATAACCAGAAAATGAAAATCAAATTCTCAGGCTTGGTTCATAAAAAGGTTTCAGTTCCCCAACTGAGAGCAATGCAAACCACTGAACATGTACTAATAGCGACGACGATGATGACACTAGTTCAATTAAGGTGTTTAAAAACGAACAGAGCAACTTTGGGAATCTGCTCTCTGTAGTGCTGTATCCATGGTCAGTGGTTTTGGCTGGGACAGAGTTCACTTTCTTCACAGAAGCTGATAATGGGGCTGAGTTTTGGATTTGTGACCAAAGGAGCGTTGATAACACAGGGACCTTTCAGCCACTGCTGAGAGGCGCTTACACAGCACCAAAGTGTTTCCTGCTGCTCAGCCTGACCCTCCAGCGAGTGGGCTGGGAATGTACAAGGAGCTGGGAGGGGACACATCCAGGACAGCTGACCCCAGCTGACCCCAGGGATATCCCACACCATATGGTGGTGTGCTCAGCACACAAAACCAGGGGAAGGAGGAGGAAGGTGAGGTGAGGGACACGACAAGAGTGATGGCGTTTGTCTTCCCAAGTCACTGTCAGGCATGATGGAGCCCTGCTCCCCTGGGAATGGCTGAACACCTGCCTGCCCAGGGGAAGTGGTGAATGAATTCCTTATTTTGCTTAGCTTGCCCCTGCAGCTTTTGCTTTATTTATTGAATTGCCTTTATCTCAACCCACAAGTTTTCTCCCTTTTACCCTTCTGAATCTCTCCCCCTTTCCTCTGAGGGGAATGAGCAAGTGGCTGGGTGCCTGCTGGGATTAACACACAGCAGTCAGAAACCAAGTGTCTGTCCAAAAAATAAACACCCTCTTCAAAAAAAAAAAAACCCAAAACTAGCAGAAATATTTTGTACTGAATGTTTTTCAAATGTGGCGTGCTTTTTTAATACAAAAATACACATATGTTCTTCTAAAGGAGATTAGAAATTATTTTTGTATGGAAGTTTTTCCAGAAGAATACTACATAGCTAAAATTTCAGGAAAACTTGAAGATTGAAATTAAACAGCTGTACTTGAAGGATGGTATGATGATACTGCATCAGATCTAACAGAAAACTACTTTTTCTTTCTTCAGTCATCTAATATACAGCTTATGATGCTGATGATTCCTCTGCCATCAGCCAAACTAACAACATTTTATTGTATCTTAAATTACCCCTAATTAGTTTTAAATGCCTTTCTTTTTTTAATAAACTCATCAGTGGCTATGATAAAAGATATCCTTCAAGACTTTACTCATAAATTCTCTCTTTCCCAACAGTGAAAAAGCTGAGAGCATATGATCAAAGCAGTTATAGTCCTATTAAGTTAGCTAAAACACACAGGCAATTGGAAATCAATATGGACTAAGAGTTGCAAGTCAGTATGCATGAAAGTACACATTTAGCCAGCCAAAAATCCCAAACTATTTACTGACAATTTGCTTGTTAACTGTAATGTGATCAGTGTTGGTTTATGTCACAGGATGGATAATGGAATCGTACAAAATCATCAGTCTTGGTTCATGATGATTAATTAAAACAGTAAACAAATGAAAAGTCCCTCTCCACAGTAAACCTCATTTAAGCACCACTGAGCAACAGGTATGGCATAAACTACTGCTATAACACAAACAAAGCTCATATGTTTAATTATGTACCATACACATAAATCTTAAGCAACGCTTTGTTCAGATATCCTGTAATCTGTCTTGTCTGAAACAAATCCAATCATGGGTTTTTTCTCCATAAAGCAAGCTTTAAAATAAACAGAAATTAGCCTTTTTTCCCTTTTCTCTTACTAAATTATGTACTTTTTGGAAAAAAAAAAAGGTAGATTCTTTGTGCGTACAAAATGATTTTGTACATTTTATTGCAGATGCTCAAGGAATTAAGTTCACGAAGAAATTAGTGATAATTATTATATGCTTCCAAGTGCAGGTGCAAATTCTTGAAGCTTTTGTTTGAGCAGTGTGGGAAGTGATTCATTTTCGTGTTACTGGTTTTAATTAGTCTATATTTGGAAAATGGATTTCAGCTTTCAGACAAAACCTCCAATTTTAAGGAACAGGAAAAAAACCTCACCAGTTTCCCGAGTAAAGTGGACATGGGAGGTAAATATTAATTCATTTACAGTAGTATTCTGGATGTAATTAAGTCAGTTATTGGTGGCCTAGAATTTCTTTCTAATCTTCAAAAGTATATTTCTTTCCAAGCTAGCAACTGGGCCCCATATTTGAACTCTCTCTCTTCAGACTTTAGAAACTTCCTGTATCAATATGAGCAGGTCTGCTGGTACTTCACAAAAAAACCCCAACTGTTTTTCAATCTCATACATCGGCCCGAACATCCAGACACAGCTTCAAATCTCAGATGAGGAATAAATATCAGAAAAGGTATTTTAATCTGAAAGGCTAGAATATTAACATGTTATAACCTTAATAATTCCTCTGAACACCTGTCATTAAAATGCTATCCCTTAAATTTACAGCAGTTGAACAGGTTTGAAAAAATGATCACTGACATTTTTCTGCCTTACCAGAAATAACTGTTACCTGGGTTTTATATCCCTTCTGTAGATCAAGGGTAGCAGCAGCAGCTAATTCCATTTGGCTACTGAACATTAGATGTGGTATTTTCAGTCGGGAGTGCTTCAAGACAATTACATTACCTCCTTCAGAAGTGACATTTGGGATACATCCAACAGTTCACATCCAACATCCACAACTATACCACGTACTAAGAATTTAGAGTCAAGACAAAATCCTCATGACTTCAGTGGAAGCACTGCTAAATAAAATAGTGAGAAATACCCTTTTATACTCTCAATCCTTACTTATATCTATTTATATTAATATAATACACTACTATGATTAGATTACTTATTTTCAACAACAGGTTAAGTTTCAAAAATAAAGTACCTAATCTTCCTAAGCTTAAAATAACTGAAAAAAATGAGATTATTATATATGAAAGTGCAATTCATGCGTTGGAGTGTCAAACATGCTAGAAAAACTATAACTTTAGAAAATTTGGTAAAACTACCCGCGAAACTTAGATGAAACAATGGAAAAAACTAGTCTTAAATTATGCTACTTAATTTATTCCATTATTAGTTAGAATTCAGGAATTATTATCAGCTAATTTTCAGAAAATGATCCTATTAATTATGAATGTACTGGAATTTTAGGTCAGAAGTACATATTACATGAGGGACTTCCAGCAAAAAGACAAGAATTCATACCATTTATGTTAAGAAAAAAAGCACAGCTCTACTTATGAGTTCATGAACTAGAACATTCAGGGCACTTTTTAAATGTTTTTTATAATTTTCCACTTCAAATATAAAACTATTTCTGACTTTCTTAGATCAGGTCTTTGCAATTTGAGCACTTGCTCAAGAAGTGTTAAGACTTTCAATATTCCTTTGGGATTCATAAGAGACTCGAACTCATCTCTCCTACATCTTGCAATGTTGCTTCCTGAGCAAGCAGTCTAATAGACTACCAATGAAAATTGGCTTTTACAGTTATTATCTTTCTGAAATGATGGTCATTATTGATAATGCTGCCATGCTTTAGAGCCCATCCCGCATAAAGGAGATAACCCTGCACATCAAACTTTTCAGACAGCACAGCACCCTTTAGTTTGCATTTCCCAAGCAGTTGTAGACATGAACTCAAAACAAGATGCTCAGCTTAGCTGGGACACTGACAACTGCAAGCCCCCACAATAATAAAAAAGCAGGCAGCTAATAAAAGCATGGCCTACCAGCAACTCACCAGAGCTTTTTTGAAATCTTTATTTGGGTTAAGAACAAAAATTCTGCTGAAATTTTGCAGATCTGGTTCCTAGATATCACCTGTACAATTTAAGTAATTGTTTTAAAATATTCATACTACTTTCCTGTTTGGTGGATACAAGCAGGATAATAACTGAAAGTGCATCATCAGCATCAGCTACAGCACTTAGTTTGCAAGCATTCTTTCTATGCAGTTAAGAAACATCTTGAAGTTTTGCTGTCACTTTTACAGAATCTTGTGGGCAGCAGCAACACTGTCCACAATTAAGCTAATGCCACACTACTGCTGAGTCAAATGCCTGAAAATGAATCCGAGCATTAAGAAAGTCAGGAAATCCCATTATTTGTGGAGAAACATGACCTAAAATCTGGTGTTATTCTAGGTAACCACGACTAAAAAGTTGAAACAGGGGAGGAAAAAAGTCATGTACTGGGAGATAGAGATGAACAGCAGACACAAAGCTTTGTCTCCCTTTAGTTCTCATGAGCCTTTGCCATGGGAAAGCAGTTGAAAGCTCCCTCTCATCTCACCTTAACCCCCAAAGTTAAATACTGGCTAAACCCAAATCTGTGAAGTGCTGAAGAAGGATCTGATCAATGCTAGATTCCAAACCTAACAATTGGTATAACAAGGATTCTGGGCTTTGCATGAGGTTACAGCCTCCATCTGTCAGGTACCACGTTTTGAAGATCTTCCTATGAAGTTATACCCTTTTTAGTCAGACCAAGCAGACTGCTCTCCAAGTGGATGATCCCAATGTTGGTTCTCTAAGGTAATTCATTAAAATAAGTCTCTCTAATAAACTGATATAAACTGAAGTTTAACAATCTAATGGAGAAGATACTTGAATTAAAATCAGTGCTGAAGGTGTGACTTTATCAGATTTTTGCTTGTGTTCATACAAAATCCGCTAACCCTAAACAGGTTACAATAGCAAGTGAATGGGATAAGTCAATCTTTCCTACACCTTATCCCCACACTCCAAATGTGTGCATTAAGGGCAGAAAAATAAAAAGTTTCAAATCAGACACTAGGACAAAGGTACAATTGTAGTCACACGGATTTTTTCATTAAGTACCTCAATTTATTTTTCTCCTCCTCTGAAAAGTCTACAATATTAAGTATGGGGAGACCCTGTTCCATTTCCAAGTAGCACAGAATCCAGATGAAATACCATATCTGAAATACCATACATTTTAAAAAGTCATCTCTAAAAGAAAGCCACATGAAGAACTAAATACAAGACAATCTTACTGGCTAACCTCTGTAACTGATTTTTTTCCAAAGTTCTCCACCAAAAGCTAGAACATTAAACAGGTCTATTGCTTTCACAACTAAGTATTTCTTATAAATATTACAACTAACTCGCAAATGTTCTGAATTATATATAACATGAGCCTAAAGCCTATTGCTACGGTTCAAATGGTCTTTCTGCAAATCAGTGAAGGATTTTAATCTGGTGCAAGAAGCTGGCAGAGGAGACACCTCTGGTAGGCAGTCCAACTTTTTAATGCTTACTACCAATTTGCAGCCACCTTTGAAGTCGTTTCAGATTCTCATTTAGACCTGTGCCACATTTCTATTTAAGATAAGTGGTTTATTATGTTTTGAGGAAGGCTGAAAAGATCATTTATCAACACACTCTTTTCCACTCAAAATATATTTAGCTGACTCAGTCATTTCCAATTAAATTACATTAATTACCACCCTGAATGTTCCCCTCTCTTTTTAATGTGATTTTCACGTTTTTTTTTTTGTGTGAAGAATATTTTTAAAATAACGTTAAGTTTGTAAATTATAGAGTAAATATTTTCAGCGCACTAATAACAGAACAACCTGCATATGTTTTCAGGGGAAACAAATTCTGAGCAAAGAATATAACTGCGAGCGATCAAAAAGTCAACAAAATGAATGGCAATACTATGGCTCAGGCCCCCGACTTCAAATCTGGAAAATACAACTATTAAAAGTCTTGTGTGTCATTTTATTTGCCCTCTTTTCAACACTCCTCTGACAATGATTGCAGCTATTTGATGAAAGCCTGGAAATTAGCATTTTCTAGTCACTCATTTACATCCAAAAGTTTATCATCGTCTAAATAAATAAACTGCATGCTTTCACTGGAGATAATAAAACTATCATTAATTTCAATCAGCAATGAATTTAATCATGTAGACCTGCACTTGTTTCATAACTTGCCTGCAATTTCAAAAGCATTTATCACTGTCATCATTTGTATATAATTTTTAGACCTCAGTCCCGTACAGATTTATGCACTAGAAACATGTCCCAGTGCTGCTTTTTAATTCCCTTAGAAAGAAGCCACAATCTGTATTTTCAGTTTGTAATACACACTTAAAACTCTGAAATAGAATTACATTATAATGGAATGTATTCCGTTTTTTTAAAGTAAATAGAAGTAAAATCAGTAAGCTATTTTTAGTGGAGCTTTTTGTTTAAAATATTTAAAAGGTCTATTACCCGTTTTCTAGGTTTCAGATGGCATGAACGTAGACATGGACACCATGTCTGCTTTTGGCCGTGTACAGAATTGATGACCAATGGTTCTTTGCAGCTCTGACATTTACAGAATGGGCACACATCTTCTGAGTGCAAACAAGAAAACCAGGTAAAGAATAGACATGTGTTTCCATTTCTCAGCCTGAAAAAGTGAGTTGCTGATAAGAGGACAGAGCAGTGTCAGCAGCTGGCCCAGAAGGCTGAGGTAGACAACCCTTCCTTGAAAAATAGTCTCTTTTTCCATTCAGGTGGTTTCTAGTGATAGCCAAGAACCCTGGATCCACATGTTAAGTGATTACATTGCCCTTAACAAAGTAAACATGGTAATTTATAATGCATAACTAATATAAACTTTATATAAAATATAATATAAGCTACTATAAAATTAGGACCTGTGCAAAATCCATTAAAACATTCATAAGACATCAGTGATATTGTGTTGTCAAACTAGTCATTCTATTTAAATTAACAAAAAATTAGCGTTCATATAGAACCATCACTGGTATTTAAATATATAATAGTTAAAGTCTGACCAAACTCCTCTGAAGTACATGAGTACTGTTTTGCTAATCAGTACAAAGAAAAAGCAGAAAGAAAAGTGAATTTGGACGTGATGTTTCTTCTAAACTGTTTTATACATCATCTGAAATTTGGCCCTGTGAAGCACTGTGCTGCAGACAGGTGAACGTAACCACACTGGAATAACCCCTTAAAGCAAACACTGAAAGGCAAGAGAAACACTACAGGAATATTTCAGCAAAACAAGTCTGACCATCTCTCATAATTATCTGCACAACTCAATCAGATAAGATAGAGCCTGCATTGTTTAGCAAAGGTTATTATAGCCTTTGCTTCAGACTTCTGAAATAACCCAACCCATCAATTTTAATTTAATAAAATTATGTATGTAGCATTACATTAAGGTATTTAAGGGATTTTATATATTAAAGACTATTTTGTATAGTATTAAAAATATAATTTTAAATAATATTTAATTTATAAATACTCATCTAGCAGAAATTCTCTTCAGAAGAAGTATCAATCAAAGTCCTTAGGATATCATGAACACAGCAAGGGAAGTGTTTTTTATTATTTTTTACCTTTTTTAAAATAAAGAGTTTGTAGGCTGCGGGGCAAAGATTTAAAAATGGAGAGGAAGGAAGATGTGGCAAAATGGAGAGTGGTTCACTGGAACACAAGGTGAGAGGGAAAGTAAATCTTGTCACAGAAATGGGATGGCCACTAAAAAGATGCAGAGAAAATGCCAGGACGTGTTAAGAAATGAGGAAACAGTCGTGGAAAAAAACCATGGGACTACATCATCTGCTTCCTCCAGCAGACAGGGGACAGAAGAGGGGGTGAAGAAAGCAGAAGAGATATCTCTTCTTGATAATCAAGACTGAACACTAAATTTATCTTTGGCTGTGAGACAATCACAGATAAAACATAAGTAATGTCTCTTCCCTCCTAAAAAGCACACTGAAGTGATTAATCTGTCAAATTTTAAAACCAATCCAAATTAAACCAAATATAGTCAAAAATAACTCAGATATTTGAGCACTCTCCGACATAAGAGTAATAAATTTTCATTTTTTCAGAATTTGCAGTTCGGAGTAACAGCAACTGAGCTGTCTTACATTTTTCATATGTAGAAGAGCAAGTGCTTGTAGTGATTTGAGGAGGCTGCTAAGTGAAAGTTGTAGCACTTTCATTAAAGTGTGTCATGGCTATTGTCCAAAAGGACTTGATCACTGCTCTCATCTCTAATTAAACTGTAAGAATTTATTCACTGTATCTGTCAGTTTAGAGAGGACAGGACTTCTGAAGCATCAAAGGATAGCCAGACTAGAAAATGCATTAGAGTTCAGAACAAGCAACGACTGCCAAGGAGCCGTCCTGCAGTTCATCATCTCAGAGTTAATATGCTGTCATTCCAGTAGCAGCATACAGTGACCTAACTTGCAAAAAATAAACCAGGCAAAAAATATTTCAGTAAACACATGACAGTTGACAAGATATTTTCTTTTATATGCATATATGAGAGAGAGTAGGAGAGACAGAAGACACAACAAGAGAGTTAACATCCTAAGAAGAACAGGAGTTGAGAATATTTTGTTTAACATTCGTGATAATGTTTCCTAGAAGGCTGTCTCAGTCGTACAACTGATTGGTGGAACTTTGCCAAGGTCTAATGAGGCAAAACTTTCACCCACTGGGATACCATTCTCTTTGGGCTAAAAAGAAATAAAAGACTGAAAAGTGGTCAAAAACCCCTGCTCCTCCAGCCAGTCTTCCGCAACATCTCCACTGCGGGACACATCAGGCTGGACTTTACAATAACATGTAACAATTATGTGTGCAAAGCACCACATGTGCCTGCAAAGTATCAGGTTGTGTTTTTAATTACTGGTAATTATTTTCTGTAAAAACATATTTCATAAGATTATAGTGTTGCACAAGGACCTTTTACAATGGTGCACATTTCTGAACCAGAACGTGCCTTTATATTGCACAAAAGCACAATGGAATTGCTACAAAAGCCCGCTGTGGGAAGGGGGCCTCTCTGTCCAGGCAAGACCTACCAAACTGTAAGGTTCAAAATGGGTAAAAACTATTTATCCCACTATTAAAAGTTTTCATTTACAGATCAGTGATTTTACACAAAATATCAAAAGTCAAATCGTGGATGTGTACAGAAATTTCAAGACTTACTCCATGAGTGCCTGGAGGACTCCTCCTCCATCCAGGAACCGGTTAGAAAGAAGTGCTGCACTATTTACATTTGCTGAGATGATGAAAGAGCAGTGAGGGATGGAGTGTATGACTTTGGAATTTAGACTGTGATTTAGTGGATTTTGCATGAACAAAGCATTCTGAAATCAGCGCCTGCCACATGGATCACTGATGATTCAGAAAATATTTCAGAGGAAAAGATACACACACACAGGCCCTTGTTAGCATTTTGGCAACAGCTCACTGCCATTCTTCTGCCAGACATGCAGAAGCTGAACTGGCACAACATCAGGCTACACCCTGTACATCCTGCACGGATCTTTCAGCTGTGATTGCTCTGGTATAACAAATGGCATCTGAGAACCCATAAATATCAGTAAACAGTTCCAGCCTATTAATAGCTTGAGTCTCTCCTTAATCTGGCATTTTGTACAAATAACATCAGGCTGTTCTGAATGGAAAGTATTTGCTTTGGGGAAAGACAGACAGAAAGAAACGTAAAAAAAAAAAAAAAGACACCAATCAAAGAGAGAAACATGCACGGGTTGTTTTTCTATAACCACTGAATATATGCAGAATTTAACTCCTGTGCAACAGCTTTACATATGTAACTGAGTGACTGAGTGCAATTAGGATAAAACAGATGCCAGAATTTTTTGCCACTACTTCCAGACAGGAAACACTAAAGCCACACGCGCTTCATAGGCTGGAAGGAAATCTGGTCAAGACCTGTGGCAAACCCTCCACTTCTTTATCACATACTTCCATTTTTGTCTGCACTGCTGTTACAAGCCCAGCAGCATGTGTACAAGAAGTCTAAATCGTCTTCTGTCCAGTGCTCAAGCTCATTAAATGTCACAAAATGTTTCCAAATGGAGAAAGCGGAAAGGGCAAGGTTCATAACAGGATTTACAGAACAAAACATCCCTTTCATTCACCGTAACTCGGGAGAACGCTCATACCAAAAAAAGAAACAAGCCCACCACCAAACGAGCCCCTGAACAATCAGTGGAAGAAGTTCAGTCATCTAACTGCCCTAAACGCTGTTAAACAAAACCCATAAAGCAAACCTATTAATCCTCCAGCAGGGCTGCTGGAGAAATTTTAATTTATGCAAGCCCCCTGGTTGCTCTGATGTCTTTATCTGTGGAAGTGCAGTGACCCCTAAACGTCTTTGACCTACTAAGTGGTAACAGATCAAACACTCAACAGCTTCTAATATATTTTCAGACTTGGTCCTTCTAATCAGATGCTGACTCTTGAGTTCTCCAGCAGCGAATATTTCATAATATTCAGCCAAATAGTGTTAGAGACCAACTCCTGTGGATTATATGCAATCTATTCACTGCATACAATTATAATAACTTTGTTTCCTAAATTCTTATCATTCAGCAATATCAAGTGATTGAAGAGAATGAGACCAGGCATGGTAATAATACTTAAATAAGTGACTATGAAAAATATATGAAAATTTTCAGTCTACAGCATTACATACACTTGCTTCTTAAGCAATATTTCTTTATACCTGAAAGGTGCACTTGATCTATTGCATTCAGAAGTTTATACTGACAGGAAGCATGAAGTGAAAATAATAAACTTTTTTCCACTGAAATTCCATGGTCATACATTTATCATACTGGCAAGGAAATACACTACTCCTAGGACAACTCCAGATGTGGCATCATTTTCCAAAAATAAAGACATTTAAATTGACCAACTCTACTTTATCAAAATGAAAGAAAAAAAAAAAAAAGATTTAGTAGTGCAATCAAACAAAAGCAGAGGGGAAATTAATGGTAAAGATTATCCAACACAAAAAACTAATGACTGTAAAAGAGATTATTTTCTTAGGTTGTAGTCTTCAATTGAGAAAGCCAAAGTAATTGATCTAACTAAGGGTAATAATTATAAGTTTTATAAAATACTTATTCAGTTCTACTGGTTTCCCTTATATGGTCACCAAGGGTTTGTAAGGGCTTCATAAGGAAGAATATAGAAAAGATCAGGACAAAAGTTCATGAGAAGCTACTGTAATGTGAAAAGCAAGACTGCCATTCACCACAGCAAACTATTCCAAACATAACCCAGCAGATCATCCTTCCTTTGGTTCACTTTTGCTGTTGTGGGAAGCACAACATTACTTCTTAGTCTCTACCTAGCAGAAATTAAATGTTAATAATGTTTAATGACTCATTTTCCAGTTAATCTACTACTTGAATGCAAAAATACTACGCCAAGTAAAATCCTTCCAAACATGCATACTTAATAAATCCACAGTATTCAAAATAAGGATTGAGAAGGCAAACATCATTTGCCATGTGTGCCAGTAAGTAGCTTACCTTCTCATGAACTCAGATGTGATGATTGTTTTGTTGGTTTTTCAATCCAAAAATGGCTTGTACTTTAGCAGTTTGCCAGAGGGAAAACAAACTTCAGTATCTTACCAAGTGCAACAACTGAAGAACAAGTAAGTGCTAATTTGAACAAAGTCACTAAACTGAATAAATAAATAATCAATCCTCTTTAAAAGATGCTTTATTGCTCTCTCATTTTTATTACAGAAAGCACATTATCCTTTGAACACCCTTTCATTGTATCGCTTTTGTCCAATCAAGTTTTAATAATACAACTTAAAACAGAAAAAAATGAGCTTGAACTCTGGGGTTTGTTCCCCCTCCACAGCGAATTAAGAAAAATTCTCAACCTGACTTATCCTCATCGTCTTGTCCAGCTGAAATGTAACCAACTGCCCACATTCACTCACAACATCTGTCTATAAAAGGAAAGTTGTTACAGGAGACAGCCTTCAACACACCATTTGCCACTACACACCTCACATTGTGACTTGGATTGAAGAGGCTTGCAGGCTCCACCGAGCCTCTTTCATCCTAAGTGCAGAAATAGGGTCCCAGAGGAAAAAAAATCCAGATAGCAGTAGCCATCCCCTCTCTTTCTAATGCACAGAATAAGCATTGCTTAGAAGCCAGAAGGGGAACTCAAGTTTTGATCTCTTCCTGAAGAATCCTCTCTTTGAGATGCAGACTTGTAACTATTTTCAAACCATTAAATCTGTCCCAGTTTGCACTATAGGAAGCACTTCCTATGATGGCAGTATCTCCTGCATTTCTGGAATTTATATGGAGTGAGAAAACAGCAGGAAGCACAAATAAGCAAGTCCTTTGAGATCTATATCATTCTTTGAGATCTATATCTGAACAACAGTTACACATTCACAGCAATTAAATAATATTCACAGTTAGTGTAATAAAACTGGCAATGTGAAAGCAGCCCATAAAGATGACTGTGAGTTCCACAGTTAACAACACATTGCCTAAGTTCAAAATCTAATTGTTAGTCTAATTAAAATAGAGATTTTCCAACTAAACCTGACCAGTTACACATGAAGATTTTCTAGCACAAAAGAGGAACTTCTACTGAAACCAGCAGGCAGAAAAGTGCAGCCTCCACTTGTGCATTTGAAAGTATCCCTTCTCTAAAGCCCTGAGAAAAAACAAATATGAAATACTTCTGAACATAGTTGTTCCCCACTGGGAAGAAGGGAAAATACATATTTCACCAATGCTGCAAATGCAACAATTCTCATCCTAAACTAAAGGAAGTCTGCTGGAGTAGAGTTGACACAGGAAAAGTATATTGGCTACTAAGTTCAGGTGCTGTAATTCAGGTTCTCCTCCAGGGCTGCAGGGCTTGCTTGAAGAGTGGAGTGTCACACTTTATTCAGGAAAACTTCTCTGCCTGGTGAGTGGGAAGGAAAGGATTCCTACAGGCAGCAGTGATGCCTCTCATTCATGAGAGTTGCCATCCCTGTCTGAAGACTTTCAAGACATTTTGGATTTGTATAAATAGAGGTGGAGGAATAAAAACAAAGAAGGAAAACAGGACATGAGGAAGTCTTATTAAACAGCAAATTTTCTATTCTGTCATTTTATCAGGTATGTCCTTAGTTAGAGACAAAAAAAGAACAAATTTCACACTATTTTTGGTTTGAAAGCAGCAATACATCACATATAGCTTTATTCTAATTATTACAGGTATTGAATCAGTTTTAGATTTAGTGGATGGGTGCAGCAAGAAACTCTCTTTTAGACTGCCTTCTCAGGAGGTCTGTACATCAAGAGCTATGAACAAAGAAAGGAAAAGCATACCAATGGAGGAGAAACCAAGATGCTTTCAGCAAGCCAAGGACAAATGGCATGGTGTCAAGCAAGATAAAAGCTAAAATATATTTGTGCAAAAACTCTCTCTTGGCATATTAAGTAATGATGTCTTCTTGGCAATGTTCACATGCAGAAATGAGACTGTTTATAGCAAAAAACCAAACAAACAAAAAAAAACAAAACAAAACAACACTGTCCAGTTCAAAACCAAGGCAAACTTGTAAAGTTCTGGCTAAAAGGAAGCAGTTTTGTTCTGGCTCATTCCAGATGAGCCTGCAGAAGTCTGTTGCAGCTGGCAGGAGACTAAACTGATGCCTCTTCAAATATTTTAATTCAGAAAATATTCTTTTGGACTTGAAAGAATGTACTTTCCAAACCCTGGAAAAAAAATTGCTTTTCCTCTAGATGAAAGGAGCAAAGCTTAGAATAGAGCAATAGACTTGAAATATTTGCCTTTTCTGTCTAACAAGCAGATGTTTTCTAAAGTACTGCTAGGGTGTAAGAGACAGTCTGGTGAGTGCCAGCATTGCAAGCAAGTGGTTGAACCTGTGATCTTGGCCAAACATCTTATACAAACTTCCAGAGGGCAGGATGACAGAATTCCAGAGCACAACACATAAACCCCTCCAGGTTTTTCCATGTATTAAATCTCGTCCCATGTCCAAACTGGTTTTATTTCCCATTTAAAAATCGACAAAACAAAGAATGCCTATCATTTATACCACCTCTGCTCAGCAAAGACTTCTGACGACCTTTTTGCTACCCTAACATGAAGAATGATACTGAAATAAGATGCATCCAAAAAATTGTTGGCACTGTATGTGAAACAACGTCTTTTGCTCAAAAGTATAAAATATCTAACACTGTAACTACAAAGCAATCGCATTTATTTTGTGCTGGTTTTGATTACTCCTCATGGTGTAGATATAACAACACACATTCTCAGCACTCCTGTGCTAACACCATTTTCTTCCAAAAGTACAGTCAGATATTATTGACACAAACATTTAAGATTTAAGTAACAAACTTGGATCTTTATCTGTAGTAGAAGGTATTGGTTCACTGATAAACAAATTTGCGTGAACTGGATCTCTGAAATGAGTAAGAGAGAAGGTAAATTGTGCCAAAACTGCTTGTACTGGTGTTCGAGTAGAAACATCTTTGAAAAAGGATTTAAAATAATTTATATACCCCAGAAAACAATTAGAAAAAGAAAAAAGTAATCTACGACACTAACCAAGATTTATCTTTAGTAAAAGAAAATCATTTAACTGTATTAAATGAAATTGCAAACATCTGATTCAACATTTTAGAGATATCTTTCATGAAAGGCCCATGGCACAGATTTTGACAGGTTCAGTGTTCTCTTAGTCATCCTAATGTTGCAGCAAACACAGTAGAATTATTCTGTCTTCTTTAAGTAAGAAACAAAAATCATATATATTTCAGAATAATCATTAGAATCTGGAAAAGTGATCCAAACTATTATGTGCTTCATCTTTCTTATAGTTTTTCAATTTTCATAGAATCATAGAACAGAACATCAAGTTGGAAGGCAACTCAAGGATCATCTCACCCAACCCTTCTTGGCAACCATACCATACCATCAACAACACCATACCATCAACCTTTTATTATTATAATATTGCTATCACAATTCAAAACACAACACAGAGGTTCTTCAGACACAAACTCTTAACATAAACTTACCCCGCTTTGTGGTAACCGGTGTATTTGTATAACAAACATAAGCACTAAAAACCATAGTAAAATCTTGAGGTAACTTCTTTATCCTTCAAAAGACAAAGATGTTTCCCCCTTGGATGAGGCCAACAAAACCAGAAAGACTGAGAAGCTTAAAGGGCAAGTTTAGCAGGAGTGAAGAAAGCTTATTTTGAATTTGAGAGTATATGCACAGGTGCATGAGCATACACATACTCACACAAAAGATATTCTCTGTAATAGGCTCATCCTTCATCCCCCAGCCTCAAACAAGGTGCTTCGTTAACCAACAGAGTGACAACCCATCACATCAACATACAGTGCCTCCAGCCTGCCCAACCAGACACTGCACACACTCTGAATTGCCAGAAAATGGGTTCTGCAGGGCTAAAGTCTTTCTGAAATTGCCAGTTGAAAATTCCATCTCACGCTCGGTGAGCACGCAAAAAGTACCGAACGTGCTGGAAAATGAGCACATTCAGCTGCATCTTCCCTGCGTTATTTTACATAAATATTGGATTTGGGGGTTTGACAGTGCTTCTCTGTGGGGTTTTTCACCCCCAAAAAAAAAAAAAAGTCATTAAGCTGAGGGAAGCATGGGAGACAGGGACATGGACCAAAACATACATGTGCTTGATCCACTATTTGAATGTGATGCATTAGCCAGGAAGAGGAGACATCGGATTCTCATGGAATTACTTCATACCAAAGCAGTTTCCAAACTTTATCCAACTCCTTGCTAGGCAAGTCTTTACAGTTGAATAATGAGAAACAGCCTATCTACTTCATCCAAGATGAATGCCAGTCAGGTGCTGGCCAAGAGCCCTATGAACAGTGACAAGAACCTAGATGTTTCTACAGGCAGTAATGCTGGTTAGTTGGCAACACACTTTCACAACTGTTTTTGTCCAGTTTAGATAATTGCCCACTCATCTAAATGCCCACTAAGGTGTTTTTGAAGGCACACTGGACATCTATCCATGTACAGCAGGAGGTCCCCTGTCTTTAAATACCCCAAAGTTCACCCTTGCAAAGCATTTGTGAAATTCCGTGGTTACTCTCTCAGAAATGTAATGACCAAAAATGCTTCATTTACAGGGATAAATACAAATGATTCAAACAACATAATTACTGGAGCTACAAAATCAAACCAGAATCTAAAATCCAAGCTCTAGATTCACCACCTTGCATACACTAATATAAATTTTACAGTTTTATCCCCCCCCAGTGATAACTGTATATAACTCTACTGTCCACCAAAGCTTGCCCTTGTGATGCTGGGAATAGCATCCTTGTTATCACAGAAGTTAACAATGTTAATCTTGCCAACACACCTCTGATGCACCGGCTCCTTAATCTGCAAAGTAGATTTGGAAAGACAAGTCTATTTTTCTAAGAGAATGGATCTACACACTCACTTTGAGTGATGTACTCAGACTCAAAACTCAGAGAAGTTCATAAAAGCAATATATGGCCAAAGAGACTTAGTAAAAAAAAAAAAAAAAACAACACAGGCTGTAACATTTCAATTTAGGAAAACTTCAGAACACAAACAAATAGGTCTGTCTAACAGAACAATGGCACCTTACTATCTATGGAAGTACTATGTAAATTAAAATGATTAGCAGTTTAAAATTAGTTATTCATTTCTTGAAAGATATAAGAGTAAAATCTGTAAATGTAACCTGCATGCATTAAATTATATAAATAATCACTATGATGCTTACACAAGCTCTATCTGTAATTTTAATGATCTTATTGTGCAAGTTCTTACTTCTCTTAATAAACAATCATGTATTCTGAAAAGAATATAGAAAAACTTTTTACAAAAAGTCTGGAATGCAACAGTGAAAATAAGATTTATATATATGTATAAACACACATACACAAAAGCTTCTTTTTATCTTTTTGACCCTAAAACTTTTATCCTCTTTAGGCTGAACATCTATGTTACTCCCATCCCTTAAGGGGTAGGGGGAAGAACACAAAGTGGGAGGGAAGAAGGGACTGAGGGAGCGAGAAACCAACAGCTAAGCAAAAATTCCAGAGTCCACAGCCTTTTCACCTGGATGGGTAGGAGAAGGAAAGTTTTGGCTTTGTTTTTCCCCTTTTCCTTCTATTACAAATGACTGAGCTACAAAGAAAATAAGTACACATGCCTTTAGATATTTCATGCTTTATATATCAACAGGATGCTCAGGGACACATTCAACGTTCCCAGGTGTTTTCTATTACAGTTACTGCTCACAAACAATCCTACTGATTTTAGGATCCATATCAGTAACTGTAACAAAAGGCCTGGATCTCAGGAAGATTTCTTTTCTTAATTCTCACAGCATAATCCTCCCGGCAACGAGCTATTCAACAAAACAATTCCCTCTCCCTTAAAAAAGATACCAGGCAGGAAGTTAGATAATGCAGCAGGCAGCCCCTAAACCAGACCACCCTCTTCGCCACTACATTAGATACTGGGCCTTTGGAAGCCACTACTAAAATGCTAAAAGCCAAATCTGCCAAAAATTGGTTCCAGCAGACAGGAATGGAAACATCTGACTTAGTCTTGCTGTGGTACACAGAACTGAGATTTCCCCTGTCATCTCAGCAGAGTCCATGCTGTGCTGGCAGACAATGGGACTATTCTGAGAATGCCCCTATTAAGCTGTGCAATTATAGCAAACTGCCAACTGAAAACCAGATTTGTTTATGTGTAAGCCTAAATGTTATTTATCAATCAGATGGGAAGTATCCTGCAGTTAAGTTCCCTCTCTTAACTCTGTGTACTAGGTTTGCTCTTTCCAGAAGTCCTTCCAAAAGCTCCAGTTACCATGATCAAAACACAGCACTTCTTTTCTTCTGTCCCTGAACTGTGTCGTGCTTTGTAAGGCAGCTGACAAAGTCAGCTTACAGCACTACCTTCAGCTCTGGCTTTTTGTTCTTCACAAGTGCAAGACAAAACCCAAATATGCTGTTTTTTCAGCTGGCATTAAACACATCACTGTGCTACTGATGTAAAAGGCATCAGCCCTGAGATGATGTTTTATACAACCTCAGTAATAGTTAATTCTCCCTGGTATCACCCATAAGCTGTCCTCTCCATCTCTGTGTGTTTCCTAGGCACAAACTCCACCTTTGTAGAGAAAAAATCAGGTATTTGAAAACTTACTTCATTTAAGTCAAATCGAAGTTAATTCTTTTTTATATCTCCCTATAAGATTTGTCTAATTTAGACTTTCATCTCTACATGGCAAAGGTATGGTAGTAGCTGGGTGCCAGCCAGGCACACCACCAGGCACTGTGAACTGTCATTAAATAATCAACAATCTAAGCTGTTCCTCTTCAGAAACGAAGTTATGACACCGCCTGGCTGGTTTCATACAAGGTAGTCTACAACCTAAAGACACACAGCATTAGGATACAGGCAGAAGAAACTCAGGTCATCCCACATCAACAGCCAAAGGAGTCATAGAATCAGAGATAAGAAAAGAGATTTAATATTTTAACTAAACAATTGCATTAAAAAATTCCTATTATACCTTGGAAAATACTCAGTGGAACAGGATTAGTAATAAAAAGACAGACATTTGAAGAAAGTTCTCTGCTCAGGTGCATTCCCTGTCACTCGTCTCTGCTTCTGAAGCTCACTTGTGACATATAATTAACCAAGCAAAGGCCCACAGTAAATATAAAATATGAGTGAATGGCACTTGTCAGATGAAAAGAGTAAATATAAATACAAAGGGACAGTCTCAACATAAAGTGAAGCTGTTTATCATTGCCACTGCTTCACACTGAACTATCCTGATATGCAGATAAAGTAACAGCTTCCCTATATTGAACCCAAAGCTTTAGCTGAATTTGTGAAACAGAGCTCTTAAAAAGAAAGAACACCAAAAAACTCCAAACAAAAAACCTGATGCACACAAGTCTTTCTGAGAAGGAAAGTTTTTTCCAATGAAACCAGCTAAACAAACCACAGGTACCAAAACTTTTCCTGTCTAAAACTTGACTCATATTTATATCTTTATCATTAATTACAACTGAACTAGATTTGGTGACATGAACAACTGAGTACAATTCTGAATTCAGCAGTGGGTTTCTGTCACTTTGGAGAAAACAGGTTAGGAATAGCTGAGTACTTCTTCCATTTTAGTCCTTGTGCATGAACTGAAACCTTCAGAAGACTCCGAATTACTTGCTTAAGAGTAACATCCACAACTAGAAAATGCTGTATGTAGGAAGGCAGTCTGCACACACCTAACTGTAGATGCATTTCAAGAGATGAAATATGCAGGGGCCATATTTTGTCTCAGATGAAGTCATTAAACTCTCAATAGAGAGTTTTAAACTAAACTTTATAAAATGGTGATTACAAAGAAACGAGGCAACTGTACTAAACTAATTATACTTAATATTCAGAGACTATTAGGAACAATCAGCTCAAATTTTACCTGTATATAACAATTTTCTTTGAGGTTTTAATGTCTAGAATATGTGTATGTTGGATTGTATCCATTTTAGTAAACCTTCTCTTACCAGAGAAACTATTAATTTATCCTATTAACTTAGTTAATTGATTAACTAAGACTCATGTGCATCTGTAATATAGTCAGCTATAACCATCCATGGTAATTTACAGTTTAGTAAGACAGAATAAATAAATAAATATTTTGATTAATGGATCATTATCATTTTGCCAATGCAGAGAAAATTAAAAGCACCTGGAATCTGCAGGATGGCTCTGTATACAAGGCATTATTACTACAAGCTCCATCAATGCAGAAAGAATTTATCTTGCGCTTTATTTGACAGAGGTGACTAAACTTTCTGACTGAGGTGACCAGGTTACTCAAACAGTTATCCAGACTTCCATTAGCGTGAAACAAAGGAAATGCTTGGCCCCTGAAATCTTGTTTTTTTTCAAAAGATGGACATAGAAGATTGACTGGACAGACACAGTAGATAAGTACATGTAAAGCAGAAATAAATGTTTCAACTGTTATCTTGAGTATATACAGAAAAAACAATGCTTGATTTATTTACTTGACAACATGCATCATAAATATCAGAGTTACTCAACAAAATAAGGCACAGAAGGACTATGACAGTGCCAAAGAAATTACTCTTTTTTTCAAGATGAAACGTTTATATTAAAAAAGAATAACTGTAAAATAACCTATGTATTTGGGGTCTCAATGCATACTACTCTAAACATTAAAAGGGTCTTATTATAAGACAAAGAAAAAAATAGCAACCTTGTTAAAAGCAGTAGAAGAAATATCAGGCTTAAACTCCAAGGAAGAAATCCACAAGGAAATAAAAGCAGAGATTTGCAATGAAATTTGACCTGTGACTTAAACCACAGTTTTTACAGTCAGAGACAATCATTGACACAACCCATTCACACAAAAAAAGTTTGGTACATCACTGTTGTCTTCCACTACCTGTAATTATCCAGGAAGGAGAAATACACAAGGAACAATAGTTAACTGCATGTTATAAGGCAACAGTGCTACTCCTTCCAGTACAGGATGTCCACTTCCCATGAAAATCACCAAGTATCTTTTATTAAGGATACTTTGTTTTGCTTATTTTGCTTATTTGCTTATTTTGCTTATTTGTATCCTTATTTGAAGGATACAAGGTTTTGCTTTCCATTGTGGATGCTTTAATAAAATTCAACTTAAATAAATAATTTTAAAAGGTTTCTTATTTTTTAGACATGTTCCTTGTTAAATTTTATTCAAAGGTGTATCCTTACAATCATGTACTTCATAACAACAATCAATTAGCACAGATGTTCTGAATTGATGAGCCTAGTCCTTAGTTTCAATACAAACTATACAAACTTCATAATATATTTATTAATATCTGTCTTAGAAAGTAACCCTTCTGCCCTCAGAACTCTAATGAAAAATCTGCTTCAAAATGTTCACATCTGTTATAATTAAACACCTTGAAAACTTCTACTCAGGTTTTATTTAAGATCATTTTCTACCCATTTGTTCTTAGGTAAAATGTGGTCTTTTAACTGTAAGGAAACACTTTCCTTTTCTACACTGTTCATACAGTATAGATTTTTAAGCTCTCGATTGCACTAAGCCAAGCAAAGCTGCTCTCACAGTCTCTTCTTACAACCCTAATTCATCACTCTCCCAGTCATTCTTGTAGCTCTCCTCAGCATCACTTCAAGTCTTAATTCACATCTCTGGAACACATGAGAAAAAAGCTGTATACAGCATATCAGATGGGGTCTCACCTAGTCTTTCTACAACGGCACTTAAGTGTCCTTATCTACTTGACAACAACATTTTAAGCTGAATCTCACCAGATGATCAGTCATCTTCTAGTGCCCTCACAGACCTTCCAATTTTCAGTCACTTTTACCTCGTGAGATCATTGATTGTATATGACAATTCTGTTATTCACCCCAAAAGAAGGCACTTCTGTTCATCATTTAGCACAGGGCTATAAGCTTTGGCCAATACTGAATTTAATTTTGTTTTACCCTCTTTGCTGGGTGAAGTCTGTAGACTCACTTATGCTATCCCATAAAAGCAAAGTCCAAAACGTTTTCAAGTTAAAATCAGGAAAAAAAATGTCATTTAATGACCTGTCTTTCCCTTAAACAGGGAGAGGGAATATAGTATGAGAAAACATTGACCTGTTAAATTTTAAAAACTTTACCATACCAAAAAATTTCCGTAACTGAAAACATATGACCTTATACACCTACTTTCCCTCCCACTCCTATACTGTTTGATACAGCCACTACCATATTCACTACTGAAACAAAACCCCAAAGACAAGGATTATGGCAAGTGAGACATTTTCAATGCTGGGTTAATCTCTTCCCCTAACACTGAAATGCAGCTGTTTTCATCACACACCACTGGCAGGGTAAAAACATATTCAGAGTAGGATGCTGAAAAGCCATCACGCTGAATAAAGTTTTAAGTCAGCGTGTTCAGCAGAGAAAGCACCCTGGCATTAAGTAACGCTGAGGGAAACAATCTTAAACCCCACCACTACAACAGGCACCTTGGATTTGCCTTTTCTAAGGGAGATCCTGGCCAGCAGCTTACAGAGACACAAATTCGTAATAGTGGCTCATTACCACCAACCACAGACTAATTTAAACCCAGACTGGTCTTCTGGGGTTTGCTTCACTCTTGAGAACATAAAACTCACATCTTCCACGCTATCGCTGCTGTGGAGCAGAGGAGGGTTTGGATGCAACGTCGCCTCTCGACAAGATACGATCGCAACACATGTTGTACTTTCCATAAAATTCTGACATACTTAGTGGTTTCAAACTTGGCCTTTCTACTTGTTGAATTACGTCCCAACTTCTGCTGTTGCAAATCAAACATTTTCAGTGTCCAGAATACTGAGAGAATTACTGAAATTGTGTGCAGGAAAACTATTCCTTCTCACATTTCAAGTAAATTTTTAAAGTTTTTCCACCAGAAACTACCTCTGCTGATGCTGTACACTTTTCAAACTGCTTTTAAAACCACCTTCTTTGTAGCTTTCCTAGCTATTGCACAGGGCTGAAAATACTTTTCTCCTCTTGCTCATTTATACAGTATTGAGCAAGAGTTGATATGGTTTCTTTTTCTGTAGATGATTTTATCATTTCACCATCTAATTTGACTTTGAACTTTCAATTTTCCTGTAAATCATTCAGTATTGGAGGAAAAAGGACACCGAACTAAAATATTTAGCTGCAGTCCCTCTCTCATTTCATCTTTCTTCAAAAATTATTTAAACATTAAATTACTCATAAAATCATTGCATTAAACTATCAGACTCAATTACAAAATATCTTCCCTCGTCTCATTTTCGTCTATCCGAATGTTCTCCTTCCTTTACAAAAGAAAAGCTGCTTGACAAGGAGTGTTATTCTTACATGTCTGATTTATTTTATTCACCTTTCAAGAGAACTGAGGTAAATGTGACTTTCAGAAGGATTTATTGTCTCCTTTGCACTATTATCTCCCTCTGGGGAGATCAAATTTTGCTGTCTCTCTTCCGCCAAAAGAGAAATAGATGGGTTAGCTAAACTGTTAGATCTTATTTCTGGGTTGTCCGTATTCCTTTGTCCATCGACTGAAGCTCTGTCTGCAGTAGCATGCCTGCACCAGGGCTCCTTTTCCCAGGCTGCTCTATAAACATTTCAATACCACTGGGATCACTGAACAATGGTTTGAAAAGTTCACAAGTTTCAAGGTTCCTTTCATGCTTGTACCCAGCCCTGATAGTTCTTTATTTAGGTTAAAAATCAGACACCTCAATAGCAGAAGCGTCAACAGGCTTCTGAAGCAGCAACACCTGATCTCTAAAACAGTGAAGAGACCTTCCTCTTGTCCAGTGTGGCTACATTCAAATGTGTTAAAATACCTTTGTGCAATGTGCTTGTTACACAAGTGTTTGTCCCCTCAACGATGCAACAATTGTGGCATAGTCTGGTTTTTCCTGTGCCAGAAAGGCACAAAGTTTTTCACTTACCTGATTGAAAACACTTACCTATCTCCTAAAAGAGAGCTAAGAACATCTTAGCACTTCCACTCATCAACTCGTTATACTGTGAACAAAACAGTTCCCACTGGAATGTTTTTAGCAGTGGTATGTTACACAAGCAGAATATTTTGGAAGGATATTGAATGGTCCTACTACGAAAGACAGTTACAGTCCATACCTGGTTCAGTGGTACTCAGTATCAGCATGCACTGCATTCAGTATCAGCCTAAGGAGGACACTTGTTTTAATACTTTCTGCCCCAAATCTCTCTTTGTAACTCCATCTTTTCATTCTTTTTGGCAGCTGAAACGAAGGGAGAGCAGGATACCTCCCGTTTCCCATTCCAGCACCTCCCTGCCATGGCACAAATACAGTGTTACCACTGAGGGCATGCTTCCTACGCAGCAGAAACAGAATGTGAAAGGGCACTGCTTTCTCAGGGTGAAGGACTGAGATGATAACACAGCTGGACCAGTGGGCAGGCCAAATAGCAAAGGCCCAGCTGCCACCAGAGCTGCAGGGCCATTTTTGCCTCACCAAAAGTTCATTGTTTCCTCACATCTTCCCATATGATCACAATTCCAAACCAGAGCTGTGCTTTCAAAAGCTTACTTATTCACATGAAAACGCGTTCTTGCTTTTGCTATCGTAATCACTGCACAGGCCTTGTGAAAATAAGATTTATGCAAACGATACTAATCTTTCAAAATCTCTCTTTAGTTGGGAGAAAAGTGATGTAGGGCCACGATAGCAGTTTTCAATTATGCAAAGGTTGCTGCAAAGAGAAAGAGGACAATTTTCAGTGCCCCTAGTGGACTGGACAAGGAGTAAAACATTTAAATAACAGCAAGGATAATTCAGATGAGATGTCAGGGAATGAAATAATGAAGCAGTAGAATGTATTACACCCGGGAAACAGTGGAGTCTCCAGCACTGCCAATCTCTCAAGAAGAGAGAACAACTTCTGTCAGTGCTTTCTGCCAGGCTTACTTTTCAACTAGGTGAAAAATATGGCATCCAACCTAAATGATTCTACAATTCTAAAATATATTCCTATGATTATAAAGGATTTAATGGTACCCACAAACACTCTATCTGTGAATCAGTATTTAAACTGCAGTTTACTTATTTTTAATATATTCTCATTGCAGTTCTACACACAGTTTAAAAAGTTTAGAACATCATTGTATTACACATGTTCATGAGATCCCTTTATAGCCTTCAACTTTCTGCTATTTTTACCATATTATCTAAATCTGTATGGGAGGAGGAAAAATGGAAAAGATAGACTGATGTCCACATTTCTTTTCTTCCTGACCCCTACACTATGACTCTTCTTTCTGTGAGATAATACTCATCTTTCTTACGTAGAACAGGAAATTTGTTACTCTTACTCTTCTTCTCCACCTGCATCATTACTGTGCTCATCTAGAATCTCCACTCTCTTCTGTTAAAAAATACCAGAACTTACAACATTCTCTCAAGTTATGTTAGCACTGGATTCATTATTTTGCTATAAACATTATTTCTTGAATTTTCTTTACCTCTCCTTATCTTCTGCTTCTGCCCTCTGGATGTTCCTTGCACTTCTTTTTCCCCTTTTATTTGTTCCTTTGAAGTTCTTATGAGAATCTCTTTGACACTTCCAGTATGTTCACCAACAGTAACAAAACATGGTAAATCAGTGTTTTATCAAAACAATGTGGAAAAATCCCATTTCATTTACTGAAAGTCCACCTTGGAAAATTTAAAAGCTGCAATTTGATTCCAATTGCACCATATAAATGCCAGACAAGAAACTGTCACTAAAATTGGCAAGTTTAATATAACATTTAACCCAGCGAGTCTCTGCTTTTATGATGCCTCATTTCTTTGTTATTCCTTGGTTCTGTGGGTGATGCAAAAGAAAATGAAAAACACTGCCATCAGTGGAGTAATTTTTAAGGCAAGTATGCAATTTCTTTTATATTTATATATATAGTACTGAGGCTATTTATGTGATAAGATAAAATAATTGTCTTCAAATGACTTCCCAATGCAAGTGCTTTACAATAATGCATCTCCCTCTGACATCTACATTATATAATATATTATATAATGTTGTCCAAAATGCTTAAATCACTCTGCAGGAAATTAACCTGCTATATAGAGTTGAAAACTCAGTATGTCTTTATCAGAATTTACTGTTCTAAACAAAAGTAAAACATACCTGCCTTGTAATATACTCTTGAATGTAACACTGGGATGAGTGTAACAGTGCAAAATTTACTGAATTTTACTTCTCGGGGTCAACAACCAAGACAATGAAAAACTTGTTGCCTTTTCAGAAATACCACTAGAGTGGTGCAATGCATTTATTATTTCTTGCATGCTGTAAAATGATTTGGTTAAGAATTTCATTGTGTATTTAGGTTCGATTTCACATTTGTTTCCAACCTGTGGTCTGGCCCAAACACAAGGTTAAGAAATATGCAAGCAAAACCTACACAGCATGTTTGATCTTCGAAAAATTCATGAATATTGTT
Source organism: Manacus candei (assembly GCF_025592945.1). NCBI lineage: Eukaryota > Metazoa > Chordata > Aves > Passeriformes > Pipridae > Manacus > Manacus candei. The sequence continues at coordinate 72,731,922 of NW_026138062.1, forward strand.
ACCACATGCTTTCTCCACACGGAAAAAGGAACCTAAATACCATCTGTGCAAGATAGTCTAATTAGGGGATTAGGACCACAGAAGTTCTGCCTGCTCACGTGTTCTAGCGCCTTCTCCCTTGGCCACTTAGGAAAAAATGTAAGGTAAGAGAAAAGGGACAGCAGCACCCTTCTGGATCTAGTGCAGACAGGAGTTAACTATGCTCACAGAATTTAGTTGTCCAGCTCTACCCACGGGAGTTTGCATTTTTTTCCCTTGATGTATAATGCCTGGCCCAGCACAAGGCTTGAGAATAAACTTGGCACCAGATGAATCACATTTTAATAAGTTCAAATGATATTCTGCAACCAACTGGTATTTAATGGCTGCAGCATACCACTGGGACCAATTTTTCAGGATTTGGCAGCAACAATAGAAAACTAAGTGATAAAAGCACATAAGTACTTCTTAAACAAAATAAATGAGGTATAAACATAAGTAAAGGCTGTACGGAATATATAAAAAGTCTGACTACACACAAAACCAAAGATCCATTTGGAACCACACAATTTTAGAAACAGAAGAGATAAATGTACATAGCAATACTCTATTACAATAGCCACTAATGTGCTTCACCATCAGTTTAAAAGTGTTTCTGTTTCCCACGTCGCTTTTCTTAATCATGGGATAATTTATGAATGCTAGTAACAACACGCAAGCAAAACCCTTAAAGGAAAATCAGATCCTTTTATTTTGAACACTAATTCTGACAAGTTTCAACAGCTTATATCATATTCAACAATTTGACAGAAATTTGTAGACCTAAGCAATGAACTCGCTCAGAAATATGTATTCAAAACATTTTTTTTCCTCTTTGGCTCACCAAACGCTCACAAACAGAAGGGTTCTATTTGTTTAAAATATTTAATACTTTTATTTTCTAGCTGATTTTTTTTCTTACTGTTTCTGTAGTGACTGCTGATAGTTCCCTTTGACTAAAGAAATATCAAAATGTGAAATTGGTCATTAACCACAATTATGCAACTAGTCTGCTTCTTGACTGAATACACATTTATCTCTTACCTACAACCAACTAAAATTTGTACTCTGAAAACATCTTCCAATTTGAAGCTAGATCTGAACATCTTTGTGGAGTAGTATATTTTTTTTTCAGACTATGGAAATATTCAATGTAATGCCCACTGCTACCCTAATCTTAGAGCTAAGAGAATGCCATATGAAAATTCAAAGTGCTACATCAACATTGTGCAAGATAATCAAGGACCAGTAGGTCTCCAGGATCTTGCAGTGGCATTGCCAAGACTGGATCAGGCCTTTAGCAGTGCTCAGATAAAATGCAAGTACCTTTTAAAGGCACTGCTTAATAATAAAGAGGATCGGTGTTGTGCAATAATTAAGCTGGAGAAGGAAATTACTCAAGTCAGTAAGGGTTGAAGTATTCAACAGGATTACATCATGGAAACTAATTCTGATTTTCAATGCTCTGCCTTGTTTAGTCTAGCACTGCTGTGGAGGACCAAAGACTGATTACAAGGAATAATGTTTTAAAGTGATTTGGTAAGATCCAGCTGGCCATCCAGAAGAAAAACAAATCCCCAAACATAATTTATTCAATTACTTAAGCCAGGTTTTAAAGCAGCTCTGAAAAATCAGGGCTTTACTAACTTCCCTGAAAAGACTTGCTTTGATTAGAATTTCAGCAAATTTACTTTAATCAATGTGAATATTCTGCAAGGGGCCAAGTCAGACTGGACAGGCTTCTCCCAGCATAACCATCCTCGGTTTTCCAGCTGAGCTATGTGAGTACTGGAGAAACCAAAGGCAACAAATCCCATATCCATATTCCACCATGTGAATAGTTGACTTGAAGTGTTAAGATTCAGAGCTCTCACTTGTTAGTGACTTAATATTCCCCCTCCCATTCCGGACAGTCTCATGTCTTCCCAGAGACTTCCGCAGTGAACTCCCACTGTCAACAGATGTGAGGGTGCTGCTCACTCAGCCCGGGAGTTCTTGCCAGAACTGCTTTGCTGCTTCAGGCTGCAGTAAATTAATCCCAGTAAAGGCAAGGTTTATTTGCTTCTCCAACAGTTTCAACAAAACACTGATGCCACAGTTCTGAGCAAGGCTAAGGGTAACTGAGCACTGGAGACAGCCTTGGAAAAGCCAGAGCTCTGCTGGAATGCTCTTTCAAGTCCACATTACCTATAGGGTATTCACCTCAGAAAATCCACTTACCCTTTACAAGATACTGCTGTTTGCTCTTCAAATGTTTACACAGAGAAAACTGTGAGGAACAGTGCATATATACATTTAAGTCAAGGACACAAAAGCAGCCAGTGAGGACAATAAAATCAAATAAAGGGCAAGCTACAGAACCTTTTCCCCAAAGCTCTAAACTAGAAGGAACACAACTTTTTTTTCAGCAAATTCTTTCAGGATGACTGCGATTCTTACAAATTCAACTTTGTGCATGGTTGATTTTGTTTTACAATTTTATGATCATAAAATAAAATCTAAACTAGCAAAGGCAGAGACCGACTTTGCTTCCATTTTCAATACCTCAGCTAGAAGAAATGCCTTGCTCTGTATCGGGAAAGTGAAGTTTTCCTGGCTGTTCTGAAAGCCAGACCCAAGGTGTTACTGAACTGGTGAGTCAAAGAACTGCTACAAACTGGGCACTGGACTCTGCTTCACTGCTTTTTGCCTACCATATTGCACATGTTAAAATACCTCACACTTACCTACACCACCCCAAAATTCTAACAACGTACCCGAAAAAGCCAGCGCAGCAATAACTTTGGGTTGGGTTTTTTTTTCTACCTAAGACAACTTAATTATTTTAAACATTATTTTAGTTGGACAGCCAGAGTCAGCAACACAGGAAAGAAATATCAAGGGCCTATGGCAAATCCTACATATCTAATTGCAAATGCTCAGAAATAACACACATATTAAGAAAGCTGCAATCTGATCTTTCAAGGAACTTCTCTCCAGCAAACATTCATTTGACATATGCTGATTACCGCCAGTGGGAGTATTCAAGTGCTAAACTGTAGTCTGGGCAACATATGAAAGTTTGTCTGCTCTGAGTGCAGCAAAGAAAGAAAGAAACATAGGAAGTTCTATACTCAACTCTTATTTTCTTTATGTGCACATGGATTTTCTACACCCAAGCTACACAGTTCCTACACAACATATGTATTTGTACAATATCTAATAGTGCAACATAGAATTTGTACAAAATTTTGGGTTCCAGGAAGCCTGCATTTGTTGCTTTTCCATGGCCACATATAAAAATTAACATCATGGAGTAAAAATTTATGAAGGACACTGAGAGCTTATATGTGGGATAAAATGTAACTTAAGTTCTGCCAGCAACATAACTGAAAGGCAAATCTTTTCAATCTTTTACGTAATAATCTTCAGTTATGCAGATTCAAAAATAATGTGATGTTTATTGGTAAATGAAGAATCTTTCGTCAGTAGTTTCTGGATTTTATATTAAAAAAACCCAAACATCTTAACTGGCCTTGAAATATCCACTAATTCAAATCAGCAGATTATTCAGAAACCTGTTCAAAGTCATTATTTTAAATTCAAAAGTTTTTACAGAAAGAAATAATCCAAAGGTGAGCTGGAACCTAATGATTTCTCCTGACTCTGCCAAGCATGTTTTTCAACTGATACTTTCAGCCCTGCACTCATCCTCACTGCACTGCTCATTCTAATCTTTGCCAGCTTGAGTTTCCTGATATTTATGACTTCATATAACTATTTTCTCAGAAATACAGCAATAAAAAAGTTTTGAAGCTAGATAAATGAACCATTTACAGCTGGAACAAATCTGACAGATTCTACTTCCTCCACCAACAGCTTTGCTGCCTCTTTAACTGCTACAAGCACACCCAGAAGATGCAGACACAAGATGGTGGTTGCAGAATGGCAAATTTTCGAGATGGGTTATTTACCACAGCCGTGGATTTGAGTGAAGGACAAAGCAGCAAAACAGCACTGCCTTATTTTCCCTTCTCCCAAAGGCAAACTGGTGCAAGGAAGAAGAGTTAGGCTTCATTTATCAAGCATTTGCAGAAAAAGCCAGAGGAAATGAAATTCATGAGCAACAACAGAAGCATGGGAGAGTTTCAGCATTTCTCCCTGTAGATTGCCCCTAGTAAAGTCTCCAGTCCCTCAGTTTTAATAATGTACCCCACCTCTTTTCAATCATGAGTCTAAAATACTACTTTTGAACTTCCTTTAAGAAGAGCTACCGTGTTTCCTGCAGCAGCTGACAATGCTGTATTGAGACTCCTGAGATTCTGCACCCTTGGGAAAAAATGGCACATGCAAAGGACCCAGCAGGCTCACTAAGTAATGAAACAGAGCCCAAGGCAACAGCGGGCCTGAAACCTCAAAGACTATGTAAAGCCACTTCACTTTGACTCCAGGCTTTATTCTTTATGCCCCTTTTTGAACTCGAATATTTAAAAAATGACACATACTATAATTTTCTTTGTTGTTTCTCCATTAACCTCTACAGAAAAATGCCCCGACCAACAAAACATCAGAACATAAAATATTTCCTTGCAGGACCAGGCTCAAGTTCTGCTTTGCCCCACTATTATGTCTCCATTAGTGGTATGTGGCAGATGCTTAACAGATTTTTTTTTTTTTCCCTAATACATGGAGTTTAGCTTCTGGCAGTCAGAAACTGTGGTTTGAAAGAATTTGCATCTGGACTTACATATTTAGTAGCCATTCTTCATAGTTATTTCTTTTCTTTAGGAAACAGTTTGTACCAGTATATTGCAACAACGAAGCCAGTTGATTGAGCCAGAAGGAAAAAAAAAAAAAAAAACAGGTTGAGATTTTCCAGTTCAGTAAGTTGGCAATTTTTTTTTCAGAGTTTCTCCAGAAAAATGCCTCAGTTAAGCAAAACAATAAATCCTTCCCCATTTAATGAGAGTGAGAGAATAGACAAAAAATCACTTTCTGACAGTCATCTCAGAAATCTCACAATCTTTAAACGTCATATTCTAATTTGAAAGGATAAAAGAAGAGATGGAGGTTTTCTTCATTTTCACATGCTGATTGTCAAAACACAAGAAAAGCTTAGAAAATGTATTTTCCACGGCCATGCTGGACCCCTAAGCCTTTTGCTCCTGACCACTCCTTAATCTGGCAGTTGTCTGAACAAAATCTTCTTTTCCAAAGTATTTCCAAAAGGGGAATTACACAAGCTCCTCCTTGAACAGAGCTTCTTAAAAAAATGTTATCACGCTTGTTATTCCAATGAAAAAGAATCTTATCAATTTACCCAGAAGTAGCCAGTTAATAAATCATTGATTGCATTGCTTTACAACAGCCATTTCATGTATTAAAATTTTAGGTTTTATGAGGCAATTCCCACCACAGGGGAGGATGACCAGGCAATGAAGACAAGAGAAATGTTCTTCGTCATAGTTCTGCAGCCAATCTCTCCCACTTCCTTTAAAACCAAACCTACAAAGAACAGAGAAACACCCACAGACAAAAAAACCCCAAATAAACAAATAAAACCAGCTCAGCTATGAAGCACAAAGACTTTTTATGCATCAGAATCATTCAAAACATTCCTGGTGGTCTTCCAGACAACAGAAAGGAAACATTTTATCAAAAGTTACTGTGCAGCACAGAAAAGCAATGACACATACTCAATAAAAGTTTCCATTTCTCTCAATTAAATAATTGTTAGAAATGTGAACTGTTATTGAAGACATGTCATTCAAATTTTATACGATTATTTGCTGGTTTAACTGCTACAAGGGTTGACTGAGACCAAGAAAAACTTCAACATCTCACAGTAGCCTAGTATTTTGACTACTAGACCCGACAATTACTGCAACTAAAACCCCTCCATAAAATCCCCTTAGCTTAAGAGTTGATTCTGAATAGTAATTGTGTCTATTTTTCGATGCTAAGACCTTTTTCCCTGTTCCCTTCTAGTGAATCCTATTAATTTTCTTACTACTTTTCCATCAACAACACAACTCTTTCTGTCCTTAGCTTCTGTGTGATGTAGATGGGTAGCAGGCTCAAAAACAGTGAGACAGATTCACAGATAACCCTTTAAAACAGGTGTAATTAACTTTCAAAAAATCTGGATGAATCTGGACAAATCCTGAAGTGAGTTCCCTAGAAGATAATAGCTAATTTAAAAGAAAGAAACAAAACCCTTCCCAGGCCTTCTCATGGTTTAACCTTCCTAGAACCTTGTTTTTTCTTTTGAAATCTACTATGAGCAACAAAGAAAGGAGGACAGACCATCAGCTGCCTTCCTGGACACACATAAAGAGTTATTTAAATGCTTTATCAACATTTTGGAAAAGACCTCTCTTTCAAAACCAAGTTCCCACCACTTCCTTTGTGGTTCCACTCAAACAGTGGGCAACAGCTTTAATTAAAACCAGTCAGTCAGATTTAGAGTATGCACTCTGTTTGTTGTTTTAAATTGTTGAATATCAATTACCTTATTATTTTGTGATTAGCATGAAACATATGCATCTATGTCTTGTGGCTTTTGGCAGTGATTTAAAAAAAAATCCAGCAACTTTGCATACGGCTGTAAACCAGCATGTTTCCAGGCTTTTTTAGCACTGACTAGAGCCATTCTCAATCTGCTCACCAGCATGAAGTTAATTAGGAGAGGCATGAAGCTTATGTCTGGGTGCAGAAATCAGCAATGGAGCAAAATTATCCTTTTTTTGGCATGAGTCAGTAACTGCCACTGCGTCTACATGATTTTTTTTTTAAAACGCTTTCACTTGTAAGTATCGGTTTAAGCTTTAACTTTGTATCTTATCCAATTTTCTAAATCCTTCAATGAATGTAAATTGATGAACATATGAAAACGTGGAGAGCTAATTATGTAGAGCTCAGGGAGGCACTATAATGTACTAATTTCCAGAAAATCCAGTTTCAGACACAGCCTTGGGATTCCTTTAGCAACAGTTCATTTTTGACCACAGTGCAACTTGGCCACTTTATTCACAGAATGCCAAACCAAGCTTGTGCTGCAACACAAATACCTTATCAGAATATCCATGTAAAAGGGAATCTCCCTGAATGTTTCACAAGCGTACTGCATCACTGCAGTCCACACAGGGGAAAAAATATCACTACAACCTTGGATAAATGGATTTCATTAAGGTCTTTTCCATTTTTCTTGTTACAAGAGCACAGTGAAAGCAGAGGAATACGATGACAGAGAAGTAGACAGGAAAATCTTCCTACCAGTCTCCCTAGTAATAGATTTCATTCCTTACATAATATTAGATCAGGGATCTATTAAGAAAGAGAATGCATTAAACAAACAAACAAAAATATAATCTAGGACTAGATGAAATTCAAACTCCTTTGTTTTTCTTGATTTTGCCAATTAGGGATGGATTTCCTTGTCTAGGTCACCTTCTGCAGTAAAAGGACTGCTCAGCTACTTAATAAGGCATTTGTCACCCTGCGATGTCTCAGTGTGCATACATTAGTTTTTCAATTTAGATAGTCTGCTTTTGAAATTACTCCCAAACATCCCCCTCCTCATGGTATTTTAGTTTGCACTACATGGCAGTCCTGCAGTGTGTAAACTGGATTCCCTTTAGCTGAAGCTAAGACAGAAGACAAGTTCCTGGGGAGGAGATTAGGTCATTCAGGCCAAGCACCTGGACCAGACCTAGGCTAAAGCAGAGGCCCTAAAAACCACAGACAGCTGATGCTGGGGCCTTACCCCAAACCTTTTCACTCCTGTTGCACTGGGTATTTGTCAACATCACTATAAGCACTGTCTTGTTAGGTGTCCTTTAGTTTATGGTGGCAGAGTTTAACCAGAGAAAACTGAATCCCATATCCAATGGAGTTCTTATACATCAAGCAAACAACATGAGGTAGGTGCAAGAGGGCACATGAGAGGATGGAGTAACAGGGGTTCAGATGGTAATGACAAGAGGAGGCTTGGGATATTCTAAGTCAGCCCCTTCGTTCTCTTAAGTGAAAGTGAAGAAATATTAAAATGGGTCTGATTTTGGAAACTGCTGTCGTCTCTCCCACACTGGCATATGTTTCTATTTGAAGCATTTCTTTAGGAAGTGCCATGAGCTTATCACACTCAAAAAAACCCCATTTTGTTTAGTGAACAAAATTGTTTTGCCCTCAAAACAGTTCTCTAGAAGAGCATCCACATTCTTTGGAAGATTGATTCCAAATTACACAGGCTCCCAAATACCAAAAGCCAGGGGATTTAAGGCGGAGTCCCAGCCTCCCAAACCAAGATGTATTCAGCACATTGCCATCTCTTGCATCAAAAACCACCACTGCACTTCAAAGCACAAAACAGGACTTCAGACTTTGAAACGAGATACAAGTTCAGGCAGAACCACCAGGTTATTTCAAAACTTCATAATTACAGCATTCCATCATGTCAAATTCACATTAAAACATAATTAGAACATTAACATTTTGCTAGATAAATACAAAAGATGAATTTTTATAATGGGCACATCAATCAAATATTGGTATGTCTGACCTTAACTTTTCTTTGTCTCCACTTTGAAGATTTAAAGACGCGGTCAAGACATCACAAGCAAAAAAAAAAAAAAAAAAAACAAACCCCAAAATGCTACCCAGAAGTGGAAATTAAGACAGTTCTACAAAAAATGTATGTTTCCAGAAGGCAAAAAAAAAAGGTCACAAATAAAGCAGATGAATACTGAAGACAAGAGAAGGCAAAAGGAATCATACATTAAAACCCATTATTTTTACTGCCTTGCATGTGACAAAAAATACTTATCTCTGAGAAACTTTTGGAAAGATATACAAATAATTTTCCTTAGTTTACTGCATATTTAAACTAGATATCATTGAAGACTCCTAGATTCAGGGACAAGACAGACAGAGGAAGCTGCTGCATTTTTCTGTATTCGAAATTAACATTAGAAGCAGAAATTAGAGAGTGAAAGCACATCCCTGAAATGAAAACTCTGGGATCCAGCAAAACTTTGGGTTCTAGATAAAAGAAAACACCTTGATATTGCTAATTCTTCTGGAAATAAAGACAAAAAAATATTGATGTACATTCAAGACAATAATATAAATATATGACTCAAGAGTGACTAAATTGAAAGGAAACATACAATATTCACATATACAGTTACAGTTACCAATTCCAGAAGTAATATTTTTGCTTACAAATATGATAGAAATGCAAAAATAAAGAAAAATTGAGTACTGTACAAATACTGTATGAAGGACACTATAAGTACACCCACAACAGAAATAAGCATGCACTTTACCGATCATAGAAAAATTACATTAGACTGCAGCTATTTCTAAGCATATGGTGTTTTTTTAAAGATACTTTTCCCTTATTTAGCCTTCTGTCATATGGAACAATTATTTGAGAGTAGACTAGCAAAAGGATGGATTTAAGCTGTTCATTGGTAAGGCAAAAAGTTTTTGTACTACATACTCAGCCTTCTGAAGAACAGAAGGCTCTCTATCCTGACTATATTGTCAGAAAGTTGGAGAGAGCAGCTGATTTTACTAGATAGTCACTACTTTATAGCAATCATTTTACATTCAGGAAGGAGCTGTCATTTTATAGCTATTTTTACATATATTTAAATTCTACATGAAGACAATTACAAATAAGGTAGTGGAAAGCACGGAAGAGTTTTAAAAAAGAGTTCCAATACTCTCCTGTTCTGTGTTGGCTTTGCTCCATTTATTGGCTGAATTGTGCAGGATTGCTCAGAAGATTAATTGAGGCTAATGAACTGAGGTGCCTGCAAAGAGCTGGAAAGGCCCAACTCTCCAAGGCTTGTCACAGAGACTGCTTTCAAAGAAGCAAGAATATACAAATAACTGCAAGTTAGGAACAGGAATTTGTCACAAGAGAACAACTGAATTCACATTAGCTCCATTCCTTACCCCTACACGCTTTCCAAGCCTAAAATAAAAACTGGCACCAAAAAAAAAAAAAAATCCAACCAAAACAAAACAACTTGCTCTACATTTAGTTTTGGGCTTTTATTTATCTACCAACTGAAGCTGTTCATCCATTTACACATACGAGATGTCCTCAGAGCATGTATGAAACACTGCTTGGGACCCCTGGCTGTAGGTGACCTGGTGGCTGTGAGGACCATGACTGGAACACGTGCTGACAGCTCTCCAGAGCAGAGAGCCAGACTTTTCAAAGGCTCTCATTTGTCCTTCAGGTTGAGGCCAAACAGCCTGCCTGAAGTTCTGGGAATCCATTAGCCGAGGTCCAGGCCAGCCCAGAAAGAGAATCATTTAAAGAGAAGGGTGGGGAGCAGGCAGGACAGAGCTATCTCTTGCACTAGAAGAGCTTTTCATGTGTGTATGTGCCTCGAGCATTGTTCTGCCACCGAAGAGCTACATCAATCAATGTTCAGGACCCCTTTAAATACAGAAGTACAGAGCTGGCTATTCACTGCTGATTTATCACCAGGCCCAACAGTGCAGTCCACATGGAACAAGTTGGTACTTTGGAAGCTGCCCCCAAGAGACAGGAGATGGGGGACATGGCAGTGGGAGGCTCAGTCCAACCACCTCCCCTGGGCTGCCCATGTGAGGGGAGCGCGGTGCTGGTTGTCACCTCAGCAGAGTGTCCACGAGCATCCCAAGGGAATGGATGCCTCCTTCTGATTAGCAGGCTTGTGTAATTGCTGAGAATCCAGAAAATTAAAGCTCAAGCAGTCATGAATGCTGCCCTTATATATACACACATAATGCCTTAAGTATCATTGAGAAGTGCCTGGAACTGAGGCTATAAATTAAGATATCTACACCTCCCTCAGAAGGCCATGGGAGTTTTAAAGCCGTGGGTCCTCATACAGAGAAAAATAAAACCAGTGTCTCGTGTTTCTATGGTTCTAGAAATCTTGTGTAAGCCCTCTTAATTTAAACCTGAGACAAAGTTTCAAAAGCATCTTTCATTGACTAGGGAATTTCTATTTAAAAAACTTTAACCAAAACTATCTCTGAAATCTCTGAAATTATCAGTTTTAATTAACCCTGAAACCTTTTCTCTGGTCATATGTTATATCCCAGTGGACATATGACAGCCTAGTACCTTCTCAACAAATCCAGTCCTTTTACATATTCCTCAAGGAGAGGGACAAAAAGCACTCTGACCAAAAAAAAAATGCACATATGTAAAATTCTTATTTCTTGTTTTTCCTCATTAACGTTAGAAATAACAAATAGACATTTCTGTTATTACAGGGCGGTCAATATTTAAATTTTATGTTGAGATATACAGATAATTCTTGAAGTAAAAATACTACCACAGCACTCTCACGTTTAGGTGTTTTTGCATAAGATACAAATTACTGTAACGTGAACAAAGAAAACAAAAATGACACAGCAGAATTCTTAACACACATTCACTGCACAAAGAAGAAACAATGAGAAATTGTTTCAGGAAGAAAAAGGAAATCACTGCAACTCAAAATACAAAGACCCTGATAATAGCCAAAGGTCACAAGTTTAAAAGTGTACCAAAAAGGCTCTGACACCAGCCCAAAACACGCATGTTGCAAAGTGCCATCTGTGCAATCCGTGTGAAATCTTCTTGTGATCTGTGTGAAAACTCAAACGAAATATAACCACAGCCTGTGGACAACTGCACTTGGCTATTTCTAGGAAATTTAGGTTTGTCATCTCCAATCAAGGAGTGAGTCTTCACGCTGGCTTGTATTTTGCTTTAAAGGAGACAACCCCTCTGATAATTCTGCTCTAAATACAACACACACACAGAGTCTTCAGTGCCTTTGCTGGCTGCTAAAAAAAAACAACCCACTGCAAAACCAGATGTAGCATTTGGCTGTACAGCATTAAAGCTATTAATATTACACTAACTGGATTTGCCTCAGTGTCTACTGAGTGTCTTTAAAATCACATAAAAAATTAAAAAAAAGTACTCTTCTTCCTAAATTCCACATCATCTGATCCAAGTTTTCATCCAAGTAAAGCGCTCTGCATTTCTTTGGTTAGAACTCACAATACCTTTATTTTCACAAAGCTTTATGGGAACACTTAGTTATATTTTGTACATAAATATGGTTTTTAAAAAAAATCTGAAAACTTTTCTTAAAGCAACAGCTTCAAATTTCAGAGCCTAAAGAAACATTTCCAATCCATAAATTTTCATCTAAAAACTCACTTTTAAGATATTTCACAAAAAAACCACAACCACAAAATGAACAAAAACAAAACCCCAAACCTTCTCTATGCTTTTTATTTCTAAGTTTCACTTGGAAAACACTGTTAGTGAACACAAATATATGTAAAGCACAATACACCGATTTTTTTTTTATTAATTGCACTGAAAGTCTACTAACTGACACTCCTGCAATTATAACATTAATCTGAGTACTAGGTTTCAGTGCAATGGTCAGTTAATGTAATATTGTTCTTCAACTGACCTGAAGGTTTAAAATATCCCCCAAAGAAGGGATGTCGCTCAGAACTAAAGAATAAAGCAATTTCAATTTCAGGGCATTTTCTAAAATTACCCAAATTAAACATGAGAAAGTGAAAAAGTACATCTAGAATTTGGCTATGAATAGTTACACTGCAATTTATCTGTAAATCTTAATATATACACACACATACATATATGTTTTTAAATATCTTAACCTGCTTGTCAGTGGAAGCATAAAACAAGGTACAGCAATTAAAACAATAATAATAAACATGAGTTACAGAAATCAGAAAAAGTTATCTCCCTGAGGAACAGCAAATTTAGGTCTTACAAAAGCCCTGGAAGAAAGCAGGACTGTAATCATTGTATTTGCAAATGATGTGGAATCGAGGAGAGTAAAAGCATTGAAGAATAAAAGCAGAAAAGCATCTACTCTGAAGAAATGTATGAACCAAATCAGGCATGTGGGTGGAATACATTCTGCATTGAGGTTAAAAAAACATGTTCACTTTAACTATGAACTAAAGGGGGAGAACTGGCATAAGCCTGGAAAATGTTCAACATATTCACAAGAAAAACCTGCACGAAGAAAAGAAGATTGGTGGTGATTCCAGGAGGATTCCAGGCTTCAGGTAGCCATTAGTAAAATCATAAAGTATTCTACATGAGAATTCATTAACTACAATAGTATTTACTTTGTTCAAAGACAAACTGAAAAGGACACAAGTGTAAAATACTCCAGTGTAACTGAATGTACAAATCAGAATTACAATGAGACAAAATGCAGAGAGTATTATTCGGGTCAATTTGCAGTTGATGCAAATCTGTATGGAGTTGTTCATTATGGTGTTTATTTAAATACTCTACTTTTTGAATGATGGAAAACACAAAGAAAAAGCAAAGAAAACCAGAGCAAGTCTCAGGCCTATCATGTATGAAGTACACAGACTTTGAAATCAACCATAAAGAACTTACATTATTTAGTCCAGTGACAGCACTCTCAGGGAAAAAGAAGGCAAGAATGAAGAGGATTATAAAGAGCCAAGAATCCAGTGTTTAGTTAGCTATGGAACAATTTGAAAACAAGTGTCCTTTTCAAAACCAGATTACAGGATGAAATATGACAACGAAGGATAAAATTTATTAAATCTCTTCTAATACTTAGAAATCAAAGCTCCAGCCACAGGAAATCAAGCTAATTCAATCTAAGTTCTTCAAATAAAAAGATGTTTGCCTCACTTATCTAGCTAAGTTAGTCTGCTATCCCTAGCTGGTTACAGAGCTCCCTGTTGGAGTTAAGGGTGCAGGACAGGAAGCTCAAGGTTGAAGCTCTGGATGGATGTGCTGTTTACTCATTAACTACAGGAAGAGTCTAGAAAAGTACTATCACTAGACACCATTCAAAGGGTCACAATTATAATACACAGCTCCTACTAACCCTACAGAGTGCAGTGTTTGCCTCACAGTTGCAGTGTGGTTTTGACAGTGATTAACAAACTCAGACAAGTTAATTTTTCAAACTAGTGTGCCATAACCCAGACCAAAACAGGCAAATCCTGTGTACCCATGGAATATGCCCTGTGTTTACCCACTGAAGGGAATCCTGGACTCGAGGGTCCACAATTACAAGTGCAGGGGCAGCACACTCCAGGGTGCTCCTTGATCTCCACTGAGTCTGCTGAGAAAAGCATTTGTTATAATGACCCTTTTTTTCGTAAAGCAGATGACAAAGTGTCCAAATCAAAGAACTCCTGTCACTCAAGCAACAGGAGGATTTCTGTGAAGCTGCTAAGTTTGAGTACCATCACTGTGACCCCAATGTGAAATGGTAACCTGGGGCCTAAAGGCCCAAGATCCTCCAAGCTGAAGTTCTAAAAAGACCTTCTCGTGAAAGACACAATTCAGGAAAAAGATCAACAAACCACATAGACTCAAACATTTGTATCTTGTTTTTTCAGAAAACAACAGGTAAGACATAATCTGTCACCCAGAGAGGTAAAGTATTCCAATACCTCCTACTTTTTTTCTCACTTACAGCTAGATGCATGTCAACATTTCAGAGATACCTGAAGGTGAAAAAACAATTTTTCAGTGTTCATAAGAAACTGAAATACCTTTCATTGGAGAGTTGCTAGAGAGGCAGTTTATATTTAAAAACTAAAATCTCAATATGCTATGAAACAAAAACTCCATGTTTATCCCCAAAGTATTACTACACGATTATGTGTCCCAAGAATATTTTTCTTGAAAAGCAAAAAAAAAAAAAAAGAACCTTCTCAGATGGTATTTTCTGAAGTAGTGCTAAAAAACCTCCCAACAACCCTGAAACTGAACTTTTTACCTGAGCACTTGAGTAAAAAGAATATATGCATTACAAACTTCAGCTTCAAAGAAAATTCTTAATATAAATTTGCTGTAATTCCTAAATGGGATTAAGTATATATTTGAATTTAAACCCCTTTAATTTAAATCCTGTGTCTCTTTATACTATAAATTCCACTCATCTGTGGAGTTGTCTGGTTAACAGGGTTGATGCCCTAGAGGAATCTTCGAAGACATAGAAACTACTGCTACTGAGTGATACATAAGATCTCTTCAACCACTATAAATCTTCCGAGTAAATTGTCCTTTAAAAGTCAAACTGAACCATCCATACACTTGGACAATGTTTGATAACATGTTTCATGGGTCAAGTGATGTTCTCACAACGTTTTGATTGAAGGAATTTGTGTTATCACAACACTGTGTTAAAATCAAATCCATGGTCATCTCACCCACCCAAATTTTATTTACAGTACAAGAACCGACATGCAGAATAACTCTATTCAAGTAAATGAGAAATGAAGTAGTTCAGGACTGTAGAAGTTCTAAAAAGGACCTGATGAAACACTTCTTAGTAAAAAGCGAATGAAGTATTCAAATGGGTATAAACTGATTTTTTCCTGTGCCTCAAGTGTTTGTCATGGAAAGGAGTTCTCTCAGAAGCACAGTGCACATATATACACATATACACATATTTATACAGACAAGCATGATTTTATCTCACTAATGGACAAAAAAAAAATTAAGTTCTATTTTTTTTTTTTTAAATGGGAGATTTTTACCATCCTCAAACTTTAAAGCACTGTGATTGCAGCCTCCCAATTTCAGAACTGTTATTAGTTCTTGAATCAACGTCAGTAATTCACAAAAGCTGCAACTTAAGTCTTTATTACCTGGGCTGTCATGGGAGAAACAGTACAAAAGCTCTCACTGCAGGCTTCAGTCACAAAACAATTCAGAGGATTTTACTGATACTACTCAGAGGAGTAAGAGGTACAGGAAGATTTCTAACCCTGCCTGTAAATCAACACTACCATAACGTTTCTACGTGTAAGAAACACAGAAATAAATTAAGTCATAAAAAAATAATCTTTCAAAAACAGAACAAGAGTAGCTACTGGCCTTGCCTCATATCCTGCCAGCACAAAGAATTCCTGCTCACAAGAAAAACAGTCTATGTTGGAAGCAAGCAGAGAAGCCTGTGGGAATTTGAAAAGTGTAAGGCTATTATTTCTAGGCTTTCATGGCCAGAAGTGTGATCAGAGTTCCAGAAGACATGGCGATTTCAAACCAGAAGACATGGCAATTTCACTTTTAAACCACAAGGACTCCAAAAGTGCAGTTTTGCATAGCTGTGGCTCTTGAAATTATATCAGTATTACCACATAAGCCTTCATAAAACAGTAAAATATTTAATTTTATTCCAAAAAAAGGTCTTTCTTGCGAGGTCCTCCTTGTGCAGGTTCTCCAACATGCACAGAATGAGTTCAGATATGTATCCTGAAAAAAAAATACTCATTCATCTGCCGGCTAATGAATGGATTACTTTTTTATTTTCCTCTCTGAACATTAGGACAAAAGTGTCTTGTCAGGTACATGTTTGAATTCATTATTTCATTCTCAGTTCTGGTACTATCAGCACAGATTTGAGGGGCAGGAGGGGAGAGAAGAGGCACAGGAGGGAGTTGTCCGAAGAGTATCCTTAAGGAAACAGCATTTTGGTCCACATACAGAGCTGGACTCTTTTAATAAATCAGTTCAAACTTCACATGTTGACACGTTTTAATGGCTCCACCACCGACTTGTATATTTTAACACGTGTCAGTAAATACACAGAAATAAGCCAAGCTGACATAAGCAGTTTGAAATCAGTACAAATATTCAGTCGGGGCACTAAACTTATTCAGTTAAGTCAGCTTCAAAACCTACTTTAAAAAGTAAACAAAGCTTAGCAAGTGCATATGCGTGACTGTGTAACACTTATAAACCCCCCAGGAGTCCAAGTCCTAAATGTGCAGAAGTCCAGTCAGGATGCAGCTTCTACAAAAGAAGTGAGAAGAGGTTTTTTGGTTTTATTTGAGTGTGTTTCAAACGTATTTAAATGGAAAGACAAAATATAGATATGTGGCTTTTCTTGCTTCTCTAACTGGCTGTTGGAAGGCTACAAAAATAATATCAATTTCAAGTTTATCTTCAAAATATCTGCTCTTAACAAGCCTTTGACAAAGTATCATTCCTAAAATACATGCAAAATAATTAAGCAAAGTGATACGAACCATAGGCCCCTGCACCTCCTGATCACTGTTCTACTTTATTGAATTACCCTCAGTCACCCATGGTATTTCTAAACATTTCTCATTTCTCCTGACTTTACATATAATCATCCTTTTTTTGTTGTTTGTTTTTAAATCTCAGAAGACAGACAACGTTTCCTTCTCCTCCTACCAGCTGGGTTTTTAAAGTAAAAAAAATATAATTTTAAAAAACATACACAAAACAAAAATAAAAACCCATTATGAGAGATGACAACACCAATTATTCAAATTTTCTTGGTTTATACAGATGGTTCCTGAATTTAAAGACATGACTTGCAAGACCAACCAAACCCAAAAAAGAATTCTATTCACCTGATGTAACGAAGAAAAAAAAACGACTTCATTATCATTTAGTTTTGACAATTGCAGAGAATATTTTTAAACTATGCAAGTCTACGGAAATTGCTTAATACATAACTATTTAAGGTAATGTCACAGATGTATCTCAGGTTTTTCTAGCACCAACGAACCTACATACAGTGTAAATATTGCAGCAAGATCTCCACGACCCAGAGGCACCAAGTCAGCAGGGAAAATTCAGAAGTTCCCTCTGACAACTGCTCAAACCCAGAGCTTCGTGGTGACTTGACGGCCACGAGCAGTGACAGTGATCTCTGCCCATCAGGGAGAGCTGATCAACCAGCTCCACTTCATTAAAGCCCAGCCTCGCAGTGGCACATCTTAGCAGAACACAAAGGAAGTCTGGCCTCACGTTAAACACAACACTTCGAAAAATAAGAAATCTGGAGGTCACGGTCAAGGCGAAAAATCTTTTGTTGAACGACTAAATTGTGAAAGGACATTTTTTGAAACGATGAAACAGCAGCATCTAGAAACTAATTAAAATTCAGCAGGGTAGCACAGCACCGTGGTTTTAGTACAGCAACACCCATTGCAAGCAAATTTGCCAGTTCAAATCAACTATTTTTTCTTCCCCCCCCCCCCTGAAGTGAGTGTGTGGGTAAAATACCACCAAACTGACAGTGAACAAAAATTCTTGTTGGAGGGTGGGGGGACACACGACAATCTCACACAGAAATTATTTAAACCAGTAAAATGTTTGCCTGACAGGCATGAATTGGCTCCTGCCTTCTGTTATGTAGAAGACATGTGAGCCACCATTTCTTCATACCCATATCTTTGGTAAATTAGGCCACATCAAGTGTCTCCCCTAATAACTTCTGTGATAGCCCAATTTCCCCTCTGTGATGGCCGTTTCCATGCTTGTTTTCTTTCTCTCATTATGCCAGTTTTTGCCTTGTCTGCATCTTCCTCCCCCAGTACGGGTTTAATAATAAATAAATAAATGCAATAGTAGACGGCCATGTCCAAGGGAAGGTGAATATACTGCTTGTTTATAAACATTTTAAAAACAGAACACAGAAAATATTAACTTTTTTCTAGTCAGCAGGCCAACTTTTATAGACTAAACACTTTTCTTATTAGTTCATCCTTCACTTGGAGATCTTCTCTAATATTTTTATCGAGCTGAAGAACAAAAAGTAAATCTACTTTTCAGAAAAAGTCCAAAACATCGAAGAAGAATCATTAAAAATTAAATACACCTATTAACCATACCGTGTTATATATATTAAATAGGTCTAAACAAGATATATTTAACGACAAGAATTTTTAGAGCTGATTTTTTTAAAAAACCTAGCTAAGAGTGCACATACTAGAACAGGATGTACTTAGTATTAAGCAACCCTATATCAGATCAAAGGATTTTAGAGCCATTTCTAGCCAGAGAATGACATTATTTATACTACTGTCTCCACAGAGGATAAATCCATTTCTTGTTTGAAAAGGTTAGGCAATAAAGAGAGATTTATAAAACTAGTACAAATAATTGGTTTCCTTTTCCTTATCCTCTGTTGGCTTCAGTACACGTTGGATAACCTCAAACCTCCACCCAGTCTGAAACAAAATATTTTTACTAAGATTTTAGAGTACTGTTTTTCTAAGAGATCTACATTATTATCACCAGGTCTGTACTCCCTATTTTAAAGTGAGATCCATCTACATATATTTTTTCACAGTATCCCAAAATGGACATTATAAAAAGCTGATTACTCACAAAATCAGTCATACTATTTCACTCCTCTTTGTGAAGTAACAATTACAATTATTCAGGAGACAAAAGATGGGAAGATATTTCTAGCTTAAAAACATTATATTAAAATATATTTATAAGAGAGTAAAGGCTGCAAAAAAAAAAAAAGAAGGTAAAGTGATCTTAATTACCTCTGAAATCTGTAGAGTGATACTAGGTTTTATTATGGTTTACTTTTTAATTCTTGCTTAATATCAGTGTTAAGTCAATTGAAAAAAAATTGAATTCATTAGCTAGAGGTGGCTCTTTTGGAAAAAAAAGAAAGGCAGTTTGATATGCTGTGGCTGTCACTGAGATAGTTTCCTAATAACATTTGTAAACCAAGAGTTCCAAGATTTTATTGCATTTCACACAATGTCATTGATATTACCATGAATAGCTACAACTTATTTATAAAAGCATGTCAGACTTGCTGATGTCTATCAGTGAGTACACTACACGAATAAAACCACTGAGAATTCCTTTTAAATAAATACGAAGGGATCAAACTCTGAATGAAATCTTATTTATCTTTTGTTCTATTTATCCATAATGGAAGGTAGAAGAATGCCAGGAAAGAACAAAATTTCTTTTTATGTGCAATTAAAAAATGAAATCAGTCTAAACCATAATTGTGAAGGAGGAATTTCTCAGCAAAATGGTTCAGTGCTAGTTTTCATGATCTCATTTGGCAATTTGATCCTGCTAAGCAAAAGACTTGGATACTTATTAGGAAGTTTCACATACTTAAAACTTTCTGATTTCCAAGCGACAGAAGAATGAGCTTCAACATTTTGCAAAATTATTGCTTAAGTATTTGGTGTTTCAATGATGACAGCTTGCCAATTAATGCAAATTACTACAGCACTCAGTGCACAACTTTAACACCTGGGCACCAGAAATTAGTGAATATTCACTTATTCATTTCACAGAGGCCTCGAAGCAATAAATCAGGCACAATGGCTAGAGTGCAACTTTTTACCTAAAATGGACAAATTGAACAGAACAAAAGAATATTTAACTTGCCTATAAATAAATGCAGCTTTTGAATCTTTATTAGTCACTATTGGAAATACACGATGAATATCCAGCCAAAAGGAATGATGTAAAATCACAGGTGTTAAGAGAGTGTCCCCTTAATTTACTCAGTTGCCTACTCACCACATTTTTATCACATACAAACCCAAATATCACCTGCAAAAAAAAAAATATTATCCAGAATTTATTTTTAAATATTCTATAGTTACTTCTCGTCCATTTTATCAGAGCTTCATATGATGCTCCAGCAAAAGTACAGATTTGTAACACTGAACACTGCAAAGCATTACTGACTGCTTGGGAAGTTTACACACTGTAAAAATTATAATGTAGGTCCTACAAAAACAAGCCAGATGATCACTCTGTAATAATGATATAGGTATGACTGGACAGGGCTTTGGGGTAATGAGGTAGGACTGGATGGTTTCTGGGTTTTACAGAAGCACAGAAAACAAGACAGACATTTTAAGTGTATCCATTTTAAGTTAGATATATAATACTTTGCAACAACTGTTTAGCCAAACGAAGCGAAATCTTTTGACAAAGAGTTGAGCAGAGAATCCTGAAAAAAAAAAAAAGTGGTATTCTTCAAAAAAAATGTGAAGAAACAACTATTGATATGGTCTCAAGCACAAAACCATCACTAATGGAGAGCTACTTAATACAGTGACCATAACACAATAAAATTAACATGCAAAAGGGGAAAGAACGAACTAGAATAAAAAGGTGTAATACAGAAATCAACAAGAAATGTATATTTGTAAAAAGAACATCAGAAGAGAACTTAAAAGATAATATGCTTGTACCTCACACAGAACTATTCAATGATCCCACGAGAGATTTATCACATTTTGTCACTTTTAACAGAATAACCAGTATGTCAAGAGAAATACCAGGCAGGAAAATAAGTTTTGTGGGGTTTATTTTTGTTTCTCCCCCTGTCACTAGGCACTACTGAGAAGAGTTTGGCTTCCTCTTACCCATTCCTTTCCAACAGGTATCTACAGACACAGTCAAGATTCTCCTGAGCCTCCACACCTAATCTCTTCTGAATAACACAGTTTTGCCACATTTTTAGTGAAAACATTCCAACCTGACCTTCACTTTCCAATTGTGTAGCAGTAGTAACTCCTACTGATCCTACTATTTGTGTGAGTTATCTAAGCCTCTTCTCAGTTATCTGTTCAACAGTGGAAAATATATATAGTGTTGTTTCAGTACTGTACAATTCTATTCCAATCAACCTTCTTCAAAGTAATATTAAGTCATCAAATCTGAACAAAACCTCTGAAACTGTAACCAGGGACAACATATTGGTATCTCCAGTATATTACACATGGGGACCCTTCTCTGATATTATGTTTCCCTTCAAGTACTCCACCGTTTAGAAAGAAGCATGCAGCACAGTTTCTAGCTGTATGTTTGCTTTTGCTCAAATATAAATTGATGAAATGGACCATTTAAGAATTTATAACCAAAACTATCAAACTTGACCGTAAAGGATATTTTCTGAGCAAGAATATTAAGCAGAAAAATCAACTTTATTTCTTTTTTCATCCCATTTTAATTATCTTTTTAATCTTCCAGCTAATGGAAGCCTACTCTAAATGCTATTCCATTGTGCTTCCTTTCAGTTGTACTGCAGTGCTCATCTTGACTAATAGATGTCTGCAAATCAACCAGGCTGTCTGCCTCTCCCAGTATTTACTGACCAGAAGGTATAGCCCAAAAGCTAATGAGCTGCTAAACATTGCTGCCACCGAAGAGAGATGTATTGTGAATTTGCAATTTTGCAAAACACCATGCACATAACTGATGATTCCTGTCAGTAGCTGTAGTGTGAGACCACGACTGACTCCGAGATAACAATTAAAATGGAATACATTAAGTAACTCGTTATGGGAAGGAGAAACATAAAGCTTGTCACTGACTGTGGCTTCATTTCTCTGATGCAGACACCTCATGAAAGCCTTAATGACTTGTCAGGTATCACAGATCACGAGTCCATGTATAAAACTTATTTGGAAGAGTCTACAGCTTCGTTCTACTGCAGGCAAATCACAAATTTTATTTATTTTGACCTCTTTCATGCCCAGACAGAATAATGGTTAAATGATTCAGAAGAGAAGTATTACCATACAGTCATTTCACTCATATCAAATTAAATCTATGATTTACAAAAGGACTTCTTATTTTTGAAGAGCCTGAATTCCACACTGGACTTTACTGCCATGTGCCTTAGTTCCCATTTTACTGCAGAAGAGAAAAAGAGAGCTCAGAACAGGATTCACAGCAAAACGTTTTGATAATTGCACTCCTGGCCTCTGGACATAAATTCTGAGTATAACTTCCTTTAAACATTGATGTCCTTTCATGAATCTAGACTACCCATTCACTAAAACTTTCATGGCACAGGAATGTTGCTGAAACTAGTAAATGCTGCACAGGGAGCACATGAAATATCATCCTTTTAGAGATTTAGGCACTTTTCTCATCACTGAATTCATAAACTATAACCCTCTGGATTTCAGTGCAAAAGATTCATCACGTACAAGAAAAAGGGAGCTTTCCAAACACAGCAATATTCAAAAGTGTACTTTCTCTACATTCAGTAATTCAGTGCTCAAAATCCTCACCATATATTGCCACATCCTCAGGGACCATCTCCTTATTCATCTGGACTGGTATAAAATAGGGTCAGTGATGTTTATTTTGTTTATTCATTTAAAAATAAACAAATAATAACGATTAAAAGAAAATCAGTTCACGCATGACTAACTCAAAATAAATTTCACCTTCACTTTGTTCCCTTTTCAGTGAGCCTGCCCAGAATGTCAGACTGCAGATTTCAATATGTTCTTCCAATTATAACTTTCTGTGCCACTTGAATTCTGAGGTGCAGTGAATTTTATGCAATGAAAATGAAGCTACAATGGCCCAAAGCTCCAGCTTCTAATGAAGGCTGCCAGTTTAAATGAAAAATGAAAACAAGACACCAACAAAATCAGACACATTTCAAATAAGAGGGAAAAAAAATTAAGCAATACATCAAGCCAACTTCTGAAATTTTCTATTTCTAATGTATTTTAACTCCTCACACTACAGCTGATAGATCTGGAGGCCTTAAAATTGTATATTTTTTTATTATTTTTACTCGTTTGCTGTGCTTCATTAGATAAATTTCAAGCTTGACTTTCTGCAAGTAACAAAGCATACAAGACTAAATCATGAACCACTGCTTTCATTACAGTCTCCCTTTTAAGGCCAAAACCCAGCTTTTAAGCAGCACTGAACATCATATAAGTGCATTGGCTCATGAAATATTGCACATTAAAATCAATCAGAGTTTATCCTGGGAGCCTAGACAGAAAAAAAAAACAACATGTTTCTCATGTAACTTTTAGAAATGAAAAAGGAGATTTTTCATCACTGTAGCTGATCATCACTGTATGAGTGAAAAACATATGGGTAGAACAGTACAGACATTTTTCTTATTAGGAAATACCAGCTAAATGTGGATCTGTGAGCAGTAATTAGGCAGGGGAGGGAAAAAAAGGCATTCTCTAAGGACACCTACAATTAACTACCTGGAACCAATTAAAGTCAAGTGAAATCCATTGAACAGGAGATCCTCAAAGTTCTGCTCATGCCTCCCTGCATGGCCACGTACTGCCTAAACATGCACATGCAACAAAACTAATGTTTCAAACAACTAGCAATCATAAAAATAATACTATAAACCAATTCTAAATAATACTCTATGCTGGAACTTTAATTTGAGCATGTTTGAAAGACAAAAATCTCTCTTCAGTGACATGAATTAAAAAGCCCCCTACAAAAATCTCTACTACTTCTTATTTAATCTAATATTTTTCATATGTATATATATATATATATATATATTCTTTTCATTCCAGGCTGAGTCATACTAAAGATACATATAAATAAAAATAAAAATCTGTCTTGGATAATATCTTTAAAAGGTTAACTTGAAAAATCAGAAATCCATACTTGAACTCGAAAGCAGTGTTGACATTTTCTAACTTAACTTGTTTAGGAGAAAACTATCTACAATGTTTTTTGTTTTTGTTTTTGTTTTTTTTTTTTACAATGAAGGTTAGTTTCAACAGTTCTTTCATTTAATGCTTCTTCTACCTTTAGTTTAAAAGAAAATAAAAAAGCTTACCAAATGACAATTGACCAGGCAAAATGTTGGCAAATTCTGTTGACTTTCTGAAGCAATTTCACTTCATCTCCTCTATTACAGACTCTCCAGGTAATCATTTCATTCCAGGAAAACCATCAAAACACCCTTTTCTTTTGCAAGGTAC
The DNA here is from genome assembly GCF_025592945.1 of Manacus candei. Lineage (NCBI taxonomy): Eukaryota > Metazoa > Chordata > Aves > Passeriformes > Pipridae > Manacus > Manacus candei. The sequence continues at coordinate 72,756,501 of NW_026138062.1, forward strand.
TACACTTGACTGCTAGTGAATACTTACAAAGTTGAGGCCACTTTCTTGAATAATATGAAAGTTTCCATTTCTAAACGTAATTCACTGGAATTTCTAAAGAATTTCTGTGTTTATCTGTCTAACCTTACATAGAAAATTCAAGTCTTGACAAGCACTCTGCTTGGACTCCCTAAGTTACACTGCACAAAGCTTATGTTCTGGACACGAACCCTTCTACTGTCTAGGTAGATCTAGGGTGGCTTTTTCCCCTCCAAGTTTATTACATTCATTTTGATTAAGAAGCAAAAAAATTAAAAGTAAAAAAAAATCAAGAATAAACATGGTTTCTAAAAGAACAAGCACCACCACTAGTGGTTCATTCAGATTAAGACATGAAATTCTTTGTTACTTCCAGCTAGAAACAAGATGTCAGAACACTGGCCTCCCTCAGGCTTTCCAATCCCTCTTATATCACCCTGTCTCAGCTTTTACTAACATGTTCCTCTTTCCCCTCCTTCCATCAGCACTGGTATTAGTTGATCTCACAGACATGGCTTTAAAGATCCCTTCTGTGATGACAATTCCTCCCCGCTCCCAACCCATCCATGTTGTGTCCCATAACACTGCTGTCCCTTGCAGCAGCTCAGCGTTCCCAGGGCTCATCTGGGACTCAAAGCACAACATCAGGTATGATGGAATAATCTAACTGCTGATTAATTTTATCAATTAACTGAACACAGCCACATGGGTGAATTTGGCTCCCACTTGCCAGGGCCCAAAAGCAGAGGCTGAGTCCCTCAGAAGTGGTGCCTGCTGCCCTTCATGGAGTGCCAGTACCTGGTTACCCCACAACCCAGACAATTACTAAATATTTAAGAGAAAAAAAACAACTGTGAGTAATCAGTATTTGTTCTCTACAGAAATAATAAAAAAAAAAAGGCATCATACTCAAGCTGGGAACCAAATTACTGTGTTCAGAAAGGAGAAGTTACACATACCTGAATATTAAGCAATCTGGCTGGAAGTAAATGCAAGTCAATTTACAAAACAATTTTATTTCTCTACTATATGACCTTTCAAATTCTCCTGAACTAAATGAAAGCAGGTTCATTCTCAAGCACTCCTTCAGTGTGACACTTCATCAGACATTTAAAACAAAAAAATCTATATAAATTATAAACTCTTGAGATTTTTATTTACTATCTCTTGATATACATCACCACAGTAATGCATGTGAAAAGGCCAGTAAGACAAGCAGCATGTTACTATATTACTAGAAAATTTTAGAAATTTTAAATCACCAAACTTATGCACAGGCAGTCTGATACCTCCCCCTTTGGACATCACATAGGAACAGATAAAAGGGTTAATACATACTTGGTATTGTTCTAACAAGCAAGATATCAGCTGGTAGGTGAGACCATACAGAAAAGCACCAGTGAAGCCCAAGGAAAATACCAGCTGTCTCTGCTCAGAAAAGACAGATTACCACCTGTCCCTGTTATCTTCCATACACAATACAAGGCACGTTGGTCATTTTAACAGGGATAACTGTACCCATATGCTGTTTAGTTTTGAACTGCACTCTGCCTACTTGTAAATATTAGTGATGGATCAGTCTAAATTGTAGATTAGCCCAGTGGTGATGTTTAGGTAGAGGCTGAACTTCACGCTTACTTTAGCTCCCTGAAGCCTTAATCTACAGCGTGCTGAGCTTGCATCACTGCTTTAGGCAAACAATGGAAAGCAAACCCGTGTGCTCACAGGCATACAGGCACAAAGAGAGGAAAAGAATTTCAAAAACATTCAAATTTTAAAAAAAAATTTAATGGAAGAATTGTTTTAAGTCACAGTCTGGCAAAAGAGCTTTGTTTTATATACTGTGAGAAGCCCTGCTTACCTTTTAAGCGATACACGAAATAGCAGTGTTACAAAATCATAAATACTGCTGTAGATTTCAAAACAAGAAAGAAAAAAGAAATAAAAGTCTTCACGAATTCTGTACAACTAAGGGGAAAAAAAAAATCTGTTCCACTAAGTTTTACAATGGCAGTAGAACATGCCATTTATGACACAAATACATAAACAGCACTTTTTTTTTTTTTTTAAGAGCAGATAACTAAAATCTCAGGAACAATTTTGATTTGGTCATATGATTCTTGCAAATTAACTGAGTGGTTTCATGTTTGACTTGTGACTGAACTCTTATGGCATTGCTTTTATAATACATTCTGAGTTTATAAAGAAATAAGAATAAAAAGAATCATCTACAGTGTAATGCCACCTTCACAACCACAGCACTGCCAAAAAAAGCAGACTCAACCCAAATCCTCAGATCCCATAGGAGCTGCAAATTTTATTAGAGTATTCTGGCTCTTCCTTTTATTCTCTTTCAGCCATTCTCTGTGTTGAAGACCACAAAAACAAACAAACAAACAAACAAACAAACAAACAAAAAAAAAAAAAAAAAAAAAAAAACGAAAAACCAAAACCCAAAACAAAACAAAAAAACAGCCAACCAACCAACCAAAAAAAAACCTCAAAGAAAAAAACCCACTTGAGAATCGCTGGCATGGAATACAGCTGACTGCTGTCTGTCAGCCAGATGTTAGTGGCTAAAAGCTGCATCATTTGCAAGGAACAGCAAGGATGTCTGACTGGGAGGCGGGAATACATCACCAAGGAGTGGGATGAAGGACCTCAACGTCTGAGAGCCTCTGAAACTTCAGAGATTTGTGGAGCTCTCCAGCCTTGCTCAATTCCCATGAATACTTCGCCCCAGCAGCTGTTCAGATGTTTGTTTGAACACATTTTTGTAAAAAATGTTGAAATAATTATTTAGTATAATGCTCTTGCATCATGGTCTAAGCTGCTGGTTACTGCAGGGCTCTGAGACAATGCCCTGTGGTTTTGACCCAGAATCAAGCATTCACTTATGCTGCTTTCAGTTTTTAAAAAAAAAAAATTAAAGGCCTAGAGACATGAAAGATTCACATTGAAAGCAGAGAATCATAAATTTCCTGGTCTGGTCACTGACTCCTACAACTCACTCTATTAGATCAGGTGTGAAATTTGTGATACTTCAGCAGAAATTTAACACTGCATCCATCCCCACGGTTTTTCCAAAAAACATGACATATGTCAAAAATCCACCACTAGCCCTTTCAGTATTTCAAAGTTCTCAATTATTCAAACAATAAAATTTCACCACATGTTTACTCATAATATATACTCTAATGCCTTCCCTGTCGGCACTTACTCTGCATTAAGTTGCTGAGTAAACACCAAAAAATCCCCCCAAAAATACTACTTCCCACCCAAAAATCACAAATCTACAGAACAACCTGATTTTCCACTGTGACATATGATTTCTTATTAGAAATTTGCAGGCTAGAAAACACAAAATTTTCATAAAATTAAACCAAGGGAATCTCTTATTTTAAAACATGATGCAAGAATTGCACAACTTAATGACAAATTGCCTTTAAATATCTAGTAATTTAATTAGCTTCCACTTTACTGAAGCTTATAGGATTTATTTTACCCTCAGATGAAGCAAGTCAAAGTTTTTATTGTGCTGATCCACAGAGCAACTGGGATTCACATGCTGCTTTCAATAAACCTTCAAATGCTCTGAAGATGTGTTTCTTTAAATATAAATGAATTCACCTTCTCAAATTTGGCCCTGTCTTGTAAGGGAAATACAAAACCCTAGATTAAATTTTAAAATAAAACTTGTGAATCTACTGAAATAGTTTTCATATCTGAACTTCAGATACATTATTCATTTTTATTCTATGTCCAGGTACATGCAGAATTATGTAACTTAATTACCCTATGTTTGCTCTGAGCCTATTCAACTGTGTGTAAAAAGGATCATATACAACTTAATCATGTAGCTATCAATTCTCTAAGCCTGACCAACTGTTAATTGAACTTCTCAACCACAGCAGACTGTCACCCCTGCCTGTGCTCCTGCCACCTGTGCCAGAGTTAATACTTGGGTGTCAAAGGTACAGCTCTGCTTCAACTTCAAACAGCAGCTTTTGTAACTCTAACCACAAAAGCCTGCAGGAAAATGGTTACAACACTTAATTGCACTCAGCAATCAGTCCTGGATTATTATAAATTGACAACAACAACAACAAAAAGATAAAAAATTAACGGTTGGTTCAAACAAGCTCTCTTTGAAGAGCATGGCCTTATGAACCGATAAATTCTTTTTAGTTTAAGCACTTTGAAAGAATGAATCTTTCATGCAGTCAAAATTTCATTGCTTCAGTTTGATTAGACTTTTGCTTCCAGTAACCAAACACAGTTGTGCAATTCCAGGCAAGAAACATCAGTTTCCTACCAGATGCCATTACTTGAGGTTAATATACCAGGTGAAAATAAGGAATAGCACTTTCTCTCACACCACTCTGTGCACAAAAAAACCACACTAAGAAAAGTCTGCGAGAGTGCAACTTTAAAATGACCTGTGCTGGATCAATACCACCTTTCCTCAGTGCATCTCTTGCTTCTCTCCCAAGAAACAAAGTAGTAAAGTAAGCTATAAGGAGCAGCTGAGAGAGCTGCTTTATTGCACCAGATTTATGACAACCTGAAATCTATTACTTTCCTTTATAACTCAAGCACAGTTTGGCATTGACATTATTTTGAATTCCTTCCATATGATTAAAAGGTGACAGCCTTGACAAGGAGGAGCTGGACTACACATTCTCCAGAGAAACCTTCCAGCCATAGTGATTCTAAGGCTGCTAAAGGTTCACCTTTAAATACTAATATTAGTAAAGTTCTTCTAGGTTTACTTTCTGCTAAAACTTTAATAATTCAACTACTATTCTTAACAAATGAACCTTGCTGCAAAAGACCTTCATGCACACTAGAAAACTGAATACTCAGCCATGTCCAAAAGCTTTGTTATAAACCTGCAAGGCCACTTTGCACAAACTCAAATAAATCACCTTCTCTAGTTTTCATACAGTCGATCTCCTTAAAACGCCTCAGTGAGAGCATTCGCTTATTTCAAATATAAAACAAACAAAACTGAAATGCTCTCTACGATGAATTTCATTTTTACTGCAGGTTCAATGTGTTTTAAAAGGGACCAGAACACTTCTGGATGTATACAAAAAACTGACATGACCTTGTGGAGTATCTTTGAATCAAAAGTCTGAAATGGTTTCATAAACTGCCACAAAAAACCAGTGCTTTCCTTCTGGAAACATTAGTTTGGTCTTGCTGGGCTTTTTTTCCTCTCTTTAAGTTCATCTTTAACTAAAATGAACTTGGAAATCAGTGACTGCAAATTAACAGAAAAGAGGAATATTACTTTCAAACACCAACAATATTTCTTCTGTTTCTTAACTTGAAATCCCTGCTCAAAGTCATAAGCCCTAAGATATCACTGCATCTTGAAGAAATTTATGTAAAACTCCACTGGATCTTTCAAGTTTAGGACCCTCATATGTAGTATCAACATAATTTCACTTACAAGAAATTTCGTATATTTTAATGTTATTCAGTGTCTACTGTGAGGAAATAAAGGCTACCAGCAGAGTGCTTATCTTTGTAGTCCAAGAGACCTATTCATTTACCTTTCCAATTGCGAGCGTCAAGATTACAAAAAGGAAAATAGTATTAAAATGTATGAGTTCTAGAAATGTGCTATGTCAACACTCCACTGGGCTACAGTTCAAACCTAAATTTTCCAGGGCTTTAATTTGAAGGACAATTAGAACACTTGCAAGTCGGGATTAATTTTCTTTTTTATCGTGAATGTGTGTAATCAAATCACATTCTGGCATTTTTTCCAAAGGAAATATCAAAAGGAAGTGTGAAAATTATCTAAAGGAAAATCATGCATTTCTCAATTTTTAACCCCCATACATAGGAATCATATCAATAGTTCTTATTCTTTAATTCTGAAACTTAGTTGCCATTCCCACAGATTTTTGAAAAGATTTTACTTAGAAAGGAAACTGAAAAGCCACTGAAAATATTTTAACTGATGGGTTGTTTTTTTTAAATCCTACAATAAGCAACATTATGATGTTAATTGCAAATCTCAGTAAAGCTGCACCAGCAGAATGGCCAACCTGTCTCAAATACTTGTCATTACAGACTCAGCTGGCACTTCTTTCTCAAAGTAGTCAGTGAAGTGCTGTCTTTGTTGTATAAAACTCCCACACAAAGGTATTTCTATATGACCATAGGTCTCTTTAGATACATTTTCTACTGAGACCAGGGTAGAAAATCTCTACTAGTTCACAGCCATAAAGCACAGTAATTCAAGTCTGGAATACAGCGTGGCTTCCTGGCCTAAGTAGTCTTTGACATAACTCCTTTAAAAACCTTTTTTATTTCTTTTAGGTCAGTTCCACCCTTGCAGTACCATCCATTATAAAACCTGACAACACGATACGGACAGTCATGAAAACTAAAACCAAGTTGTGTTACCTTTTAAATAGGTAGCAATACACTCCAATTTATATTTTATATTTTTTTCTGAATACACTAATGAATTCATCACCTCTCAAGACAGCAAGGACAACTGAAAATTATTGCATGGTATTGCTTGCTTTATAGTAAAATTTGAAGAGACATTCAAGGTTTTCGACAAAATAATTTCTGCTGTACGTTTGTAAGTGCAAATGTTTGTCATCCTGAATGTTAAGCTTGAAAATACACACGTAATTCTTCAAAGAGGGAAAAACAACACTTCAAAAATAGGTAGTGTAATTATTGGAGATACGAATTTATTTACAGGAATTGACCTTTGTACTGATGGTGCATAAATCAAAGACCGAGCCAGTGTTGATCACTCTGAAAACACAGACTGTAAAGTACCCAGGGTGCTTTTGCTAACCATCTAAAATGAAAAACATCTCCATTGCTGACTGATGCTATCAAAAATTACACTGAGCTTGACAAAGTCAAGTAAACAAGTTAAGTAACCGAGCAATGCACTTGCAGCAGGTCTATCTGCTGCTCCAGGAAACTGTCTGTCAACGTGACACATAATAGAGATGGTTACAGCCCACACAGGCTAACAAACAGCCCAGAGATCTGACACAATACTGCCTCTGTAATTAGTATTATCCTAGTGATATATGCTATGAATGTGCAGCAGTTTGATTGAACTTTGGTGTAGACACAGCCTTCTTTCTCAGCTCAATTATTTTTCTTTGGCGCATATTTCATATCAAACCAAGATGTAGTTTGTAGGCTTTCTAGCAGTCTATTCATATAGACTAATTTAATATAGAGCACTTCATGTAGAGATAAACCCCGGTTTGGGGAAGAAAAATATGTAAAGGAAGAAAAATATGTAAAGAAAGAAAAATACGTAAAGGAAGAAAAATATGTAAAGGAAGAAAAATATGTAAAGGAAGAAAAATAGCAAACGTAAGTGACTTTATTTAAGGACAGATGAGTTTCTCAAGATAACTAAGTCTTCAAAAGGAAATGAAAAATAGTAGTAGTGATAGAGATTAACAGCTCATTTACTGTAAGCATGCCCAAGGCTGAAGTAGAAGCTAGGTACAGGATTCCATGGATAAAAGGCAAATATTTTCCCCATCATTAAAATACATTAAAAGCTTTCACATTAGAGTTTCCCATTCTTAACTAAAGAGATTTAAAAAAACCAGGCTAGTTCTGTTTCCTGCCTACCAGAAAGTGAGCGAATAAATGAAAAGTTACTGGATTCAAAATGAACCTTCTCTTCACTCACTAACAGAATAACATTTCTGTGTCACCAACAGACTGCACACAAATCAGTTTTGTCCTCAACTACAGCCTTTTTCTACTCCATCTTCAACCAGAATCCAGGTATTTTGAACAGTAAGATTCCCTGCCTCCTTAAAGTTGTCGTAACTTCTAGAGTTAAATGGCAGCCAAAGGAGACTTCACATTACACTCCCTCCAAAATCTTCCTGTGCATTACAAACCCTCAACGTAGAACTGCAGAGATTTGGCCTCTGCTCCAGTAATGAACAAGTTCAGGTGCCCACAATCACACCATAAAGCCAACTTTCCCCAGGACATACGTAGTATGAAGTGCAGAGACTTTTATTAGCTGACAAGTCTTATTTCACACCACCACTAATCCTTACCCCAGAAAAAAGCTGCAAGAGAAACAGTAATGCTCTGCCTAGGAACCTCTGGTTATGAATTAGCTCAAAATTATTATGACTACTATTTTGCTAAACAAAATGGCAAAGCACGCCCAGAAAGCATTTGTGTAATTTGACCATCTTAACAATCACCACTGGAATTAATGAACAATATTTAGACAAAAGCTTACTAAATTACAAAAAAAAAAAAAAATAAATCATCCTACCTTATATTCTGTTGCTGTCACAAAGAAACAATTATCTTCCCATCATCAAAAAGCCTACTTCACCCCACTGTAACAAAGAACAACATCTGCCAGCACTAACTTTATTTCGACCCATAAAAAGTACTTTCCAATATATTTTGGATAAAATCCTCTTTCATAAACAGTGTTTTTTTACCCCCAATTAGCCCTAGTATAGCACTACTCCTTCCCAGTTCTTATTGGAGAAGCTCTCTCAATTCCAAGCACATCCTGAACTTCCTCAAGAAAGTGAAACCTGTACCATTCCCAATCAGGGCCTTAAAAAATACAGCTGCAAAGCCTGTCATAACTTTTTATAGTGGCCATATTACTTCTTTTATAGATTATATTGTAAATCTAAGATACAAAAATAAAATGCACAGGCTCATAAAAGATCTTTATTGCATGCAGCAATTGAAAATACATTTTGTAGTTTATTTTTTAAGGTCGAGTTTCTCTCTGCATAAAATAATAGCTTTGGAAAAAATGCCTAAATAATTTTGTGCAGAATTTTTATTTCAAGTCAGATGCACACAAAATTTATATAATGCACAAACATATGTTTAATTAAACAAACAAATTAGAAGCAAAATGCTAGTATGTATCTGATTTAGAAGATCAACACAAGAAACGTAGGGTATGTTAAACTACTTATTACTTCAAACAATTGAATATATATGAACACTGACATACTTTAATATTCCCTTGAATTGTTTCCCTTGTAATCAAAAAAACCAAGGCCACACGTTCCGAAGTCTGACACTCTGCTATCCTCACAGAAGGGTCTACCTGTGATTATTTATTACCACTGTGCACATGTATTTCAGACTCAATTTCCACTCATCAACCAGAAGAATCTCCAATACCTCTGTAGTGGGAACAATCAGATGCAAATAATCATCAGGCATTAGACACACTAAGCCATATATCTCAACAAGTCATCTTATCCTAAGTAATACCCTTCAAGGGAAGTAATTATTATTATCTCTCCCAATCATTTAAAGACAGAAACACAAATAATTAAGGTCAGGAATAAAGAGATCATTACTTTTAATGTACCTTTGTGTGCATCAGGTCTCAGCCCCAATATGACGACCGAAGTCAGGGCCAACACCACGTACCATCAGGAGCAACCCCCTGTCTGCTTTTGGAGAGCAAGAAGTTACTAAATTCAAAAAAACATAAATCCTTGGAAATAAAAGATGCAAAACCATTTTACCTAGCTTGGATAGATCTGTTAAAAAGATTTTTCTTGGCTTTTTTTGGGTAATGATCCTGTTTCCAGGCCAGGGGCAAGGCTGACCCCATGAGAGTCCTGGCCTTCCTCCCCTTCCCGAGCTCTCCCATGGCCGCACCTGCCCCAGGATCCCTCATCCTGGGTTAAAGCCCCTGTGGCTGCAGGGCTGCCAAGTACCAAAAGCCTGAGATCCAGAAGAGAAGACAAATGATGGCTCATTAAGGACTAAAAGCACAGGTACAAACAGCATTATCAGAAAACAGATATAAGTTTAAGAGCTCCTAGAAAAGGGGGAGGAGGGGAGGAACGGGAAGAGGAACGGAGCCATGAGGGCCTGGCACCTTCTGCCGCCGGGCAGGGTCCTTCATTTTCTTACACAATCCCAGCTGGCAGATCTGACACAGCTGAGTGCCCACAGACCGGGATAAAAAAAATTTATCTGCTCTGTGCACATCAAGACACTTTTAAACAAAATCTGCTGAGTAAGACTAGTGCATAACCAGCTACTTTGAACTGTTTCCTGCTCTTTTGGTGGTCTATGGGTTTACAAGATGCCACCAAGATGAATTACAGACAGAGACAATAACCAAAGTCTGGTGAATAGTTAATGTCTTCGGATGTAGACCACAGAACAAATCAAACTTTCTGCTCTCCACTTTAAAGATACCACACAGAGCCTCGTCCAGCCTTGCGTATCATCAATTCACTTCAACACAGTAACATTTCAAGTAAGTGTTTAAAACACAAAAGAAACACAAACCCAAAAACTTAAAAATGCACATTTCCTCATTTTAGTAAGATATGGCCCAAGGAATCCATATTTCCCATGAAAGAAAAGCATATTAAAAGCTACTACTCTTTTCTGACAAGCTATGCTTCGGAAGTTTCAACTGCAGTTCTGTTCTGTCCCTTCTCCTGCTTTGCTTGGATTCAGTAATTTCTGTACTGTGTGAATAACTACGTATTTCTTCAAGTCACAAATGTTACTTAGGAAGACAAAAGAGTGTGACCATTTATGCTGTGACTTCCCTTACCGTGTTCTTAATTGAAGAATAAATGACAATAACGAAACAAACTCCAGTGCTGATTTAAGTTCCCAGAGCAGTGTGAAAGCTAAATTACAACAGAATTAGCAATGTTTTTCCTACTGATTTACTTCATAGGTACAAAACTTCTTCAAGCTGCAACTGTGGACAGAGTAGCATGCATATATATATGTACATATATGACTTCTTAGAGACAGAATCCCTGCATCTGTGGTCATGGAATTACAGTACTAATTGGAACTTCTATATAGTATTAGTTGACTTGTAGCCTCAAGCTACCTTTTAATATTTGGTTTAATAGAACTATTAAGTCTCATGTATCCCAGGCTTTTCAAATTTGGAGCAGTTTGTGCAACTTTCTGAGCCCATTCCAAATCTCCAATATTCTCTTTTGCGTATGTGTGCGGACTCAGCATTCCAACAGTGGTCTCACTAGATTACTCACCTGTACTTTATCTCTACTTGTATTTCCCAGCATATCTTGGAATAATCTTGTTAGACTACCTAATTTACAGCCTTTGGTCCCATAATGCAAACCTTCTGAACATACAACTTTCAGGTTCAGATACATGATGAAGCCTTTCAGTAAAAGCATATACTTGTGAGGCAGTTCAGCTCAAATATGGAGAGTGGATTTAGCTTCACCACAACTTATCTGTTTTCTTATCTTGTTTATCTTATTTGTCTTATGTGCAAATCCTGCAAGTTGTGACTGATGATTATTGTGTAAATCCATTTTGAACTATGTACTTCTACTCTTTCCACCTCTCTCTATTAAACTAGTGGGTTTGCGTGTGTGTGTTTAGAGAAAAGGGTCACTGCTTGACTCTTTCTACAAAGCAGTCAGATAATTTGAAGAAAAGTAAATCAGTTTTTCACCATTAGTTTACAATGCTCTTCCATGGACCAGCTCTCCTCACACTCATCTAATCCTTTGTGAAGACTGGTTTAAATCAGGTTTCTTTTTTGTCCTAACTGAAGTCAGGAAAAGATTAAGCATACTTTCTCCTTTCGAGTAACAAAATGCTTAAATGATGACAGCATACTGAAGGAACAAAACCAGGGGCTGTAATTGCTAATTACTGCTCCCATTTTCCACCCTTTTTACTTTCAAGCTCTGCATCTATTCCCCGACACAGAGCAGAAATATGTGTGAGCTGCGATTCTCCCTCTAGAACAGGGAAAACTAATTGACAGCCTGAAGGCTAAATCCGGCTCCACAAGATGGTTTTACTTGGATCCCACCATGGCCTAGAGCAACACTACACATCAGGTACTGTGCTAAACAATTTGCTCAGCCCACAGGAGAGCTGGAAAGAAAGAAAAGGAGAGAGGACAAGTAGGGAGTGGGAGGAACAAAAGAGCCTGGGTGATGGCTGATAACAGGGGAATTTTAACCATTCTAGCATTTCCCCGCCTTCCCAAGATGCCCCCAAAGAGCATCTAACGTGGGGCAGGGTTGGAGCAGGCTGGGTCCTTCACAGGGTCTGCCCCCAAACTGGGCTAAGCCAGAGGGGGGACCACAACCACACCAGGCTCTTGAGTCCACATGCCCTTTGCAATATGGTTTTAAGAAGCAGCTTTGCTAAATGTACTAGATCATCAGGGCAGACTGTGGGTAAACTGCTGCCTCAAGAACCCCTACAAACTCAGGAGAGGAAGGCAGCACCATTCCTGCATGGGAGCTACAATCCTTCCAAAGGGAGGTCACACTGCTGGAGCAGAGATAGTCTGGATGTTCCTGGTCTAGGCACAGAATCCTCTTCTGTTTGCATCCTCTCTGTATTAAAACAAAAGGGCTGAGTTGGACTTTACAGGCTTTCCCTGAGCACAGGTGAAATGAAAATCAGTGACACTCATCTGTTCCTGCAGGAGCAGCCCTGAGTCCAGCAGGAACACAGTAAATTAAAGTCAGAAAAACAAGTCTCTCTGTTTCCAGCATCTTGTACAGCACCTACATATTATTAGCATTTATCCTTTTTGGCCTTCTCTCTGTGGACAACAGAGGGTTAAATACACAATCATCTTGATATATTCATCTGATCCATGAGCAGCTGGCAGGAAGAAAGAAAAAAAAAAATAAGGAGGCCCATAACCACAGGGAATCAACAATACAGGCTCTAGAGGAATAAACCCAGGGAAATGGAAAATTACAAGTTAGAGAACTCAATTTTTATCCCAGCACCACCCAAAAGGGCTAATTTTTGGAACATTTCAAAGGGTTTCCAAAGTTATTTGCAATTAGTGCTAAAAATAGCTACGAAACATTTCAAATAGTCCTTAAAAGAGAGTGATGAAGAGCAGTCTTGTGAGGAACAAATAGAACAACGAGAATTCCCAATCTCTCCAGAGCTGACAGACATTCTTGTGACCCTGAGAGCACAATTTAATTTCTTCCTGCCTCAGCTTTTCTGTCTAGAGAACAGCAACAGTAAGACCACCTTCCTTTCCAAATACAGACACATTAAACCATTTATAAAATGCTTTTAAGAACTTTATTTGAAATACCTCCTTATAAATAGAGGAGTGAGGACTTCTCAGAGTATTCTTGCAAAGGGAAATACTCCAAAACAATGCTAAGGTGCTGGAATTGAAGTATGCATTCGTTCTCTTTCCTCTGTACACAGGCAGTATTTAGTAAAATGAGCTGACCATTCAGACTTTTTTTTCATTTTTGGAAAATATTGTGACTATTTTGGGTATAAAAACCTAATTACTTCAGTTAGCATGTTAAAATGAAGTAATTCAGAGTGCTTCCCATTACACCTTTTATTAATACCAAAGGATTGCTTCAGCCCACTAAGAGTGAAAAAGCTATATATTAAGGAGATTTTGTATTATATTTTATTAGCTAACTTCATGATGGCAGTTTTGAATACTTCATTGTCTGCTCCTTCAATAATTATTAATATAAGTCTAGTAGATCTTACTTTATAAGGAAGCTTTGCCATCACATCAAGTATTTTGCCAAAAATTCTGCTTGATGCCTATTTATTAAAGGACAGACCTTTCCATTGTATTTAGTGTTTATTCAGAAAGTGGTACATAGGAAAGTTTTCATATATTTTGAGGAAAATCTGACCTGGTAATAAACCAAAACCATAGTTATTAGAAGGAGCAATTGAGAAGAAGACACCATTTAAAAAAATAACTCAGTTAAGTCACATTATCAGTGGAGACTTTCCTGTTTTAAAAGCTCACCACAGACTACACCAAAGAACCTATTCCACTAATAAAACTGGAGCCAAACAAATTATCTTCAGATAAAGATGTCTACAAGAGAGACTTGCTAGTGTCTGATGAAAAATTTAAGAACAGCATGGTATTCAAGGAATCTGCTTAATTATTGCCAACTTACTCTTGCAGAATTTTTAGTCTACATATTTTGTATACTTTAAGGTCAGGTTTGGTTCCTTTTTGACATCAGCAAAAAACCTGCAGGTTTTTACTAAATAGTCTATCAGTAGCATAATTGTTGAGTAAGGATAAGGCTTTAAGCTGAACACCAGACTTCTAACATTAACAGTTTCTGCCAAGAAAGCGTTTACTAAGAGGAATTAGGGAACAAAAGCAACCAAGAATGCCTTTGCATCTGGAAATGGTTACAGAAACCAAAATGGTAACTCACATAACCCTAAGACTCTTTTTTTTTCTTTTAAAAACAAGTGTTAGGAAAAAAATATGACACTTTTTCCTCTTTTTTCCCCTTAAACTGGAATACTTCTCAGCTGTAAATGAATAAAAAACCCTTTTTTGGTGTGTTTTTTCCTCACTTTATTATGAACTTCTGAAACTGAATTATAGCATGTATATAGGTAAAAAATTAAATGCCAGCCCAGTCAGCTCTAACCCACAGCTCCCCTCTCCAATCACTTTTGATAGCACGGAAGCACAAAGAAGCCCAGTTTAGACAGTCCACATGTGTTTAATCTTTGATTAATTGAACAAAAACTAAGAGCCTCCAGACATATTTCTTTTAATCACGGGCAAAGATACCTTTTCAGTTGCTTTGCTCATAGGAGAGTCAGCAGATGTCTGTCTGGTCTAAAGGGAATTTCTCTTTCTCTGGAGAAAACAGTTTTAAATAGAAGAGGAACAAATAGGAGAGACATATGCTGACTAGGCACTGCTTAACAGATGACGTAGAGAAGCATCTACTACCTCAGGGAGTGGAACTGGGCAGTTTTCAAATTAAATTTCTTTCAAATTCAAAGCAATCAGCTGAAATCAATTTACATACAGGACGCAAGTCAAGTCAGACAGTTCTCATCAAAACAGCTCACAGACACAAAGATGCAAATCTGTCTTTGTCAGCAGTATGATCTTAAAGGAAGGTTTTAATAGGGTGACAGTAAAAAGAAAAATAAAAACCGATTTCTTCACAATTTTCAGCACAGCTGATACTTTTGTTCTCTGGGGAATGACGATTCAAAATATTTCATCAATATGGAGTATCTGCCAAATATTCTAAATTCATACACAAAATGAATTGGCACAACGCAAATTTATCTCCGAATTTTAAGTCAGAATCGAGCCTCTCAGTACTTCAGATAAACATGTTTTAAAATGTAGTACTGGGGGAAGAAGCGTAAGAACCAATGCATGAGGATTACTAGCCAGCATTTTATTTGTCTGACTTTATTCTTCTGCCTACAGGCGTATGTCCTATATCATCATCTAGGAAATGTAAACACTTACAAAAAATAGGAATGATCTTCATCTAGTTCTACCAAGATGTCTTGGGGGATGGTGGAGGAGGAATGCCTGTGGGGGAAGAAAGATCAAGAGTCTAAAGTAGAAACGGGGGGGAAATAGAATAGATATCTATTGGTTGAAAACAGCATATATAGACTTCCTTGGACCAGAGGAAGCTCACCAAAGGAGAGTTTTTCCTCTCAGGAAGGAGACAGCCAATGGTCCCAATTCATGTAATAACTTCCACCAAGGTGGGATAACTTCCACCAAGGTGCTCCCTCTGAACTCTGTTTGAGGCTCTGTAGCATGGGAAGGGAAGAAGAATATACAGCAGGGACTGAAAACAGACTGCAGTATGAAAACCTCCTTTTCCTCCTTCATACAATTAGGATACCTGCCTTTATTCCTATTTATAGTTGATGTTATCAGCCTGAATTGTCTTCCACAGGCTTTTAAACAGCAACAGCAAAACTAAGGAGAACTTTGATATCAATTCACTATGTTGGTTGGATTCAGCAGCATGACTTAAACATCTGTCTCAGGCTCATGCTTGGAAAGGTAGGGTCCTGCAAACTGAACAATTTTAATTCTACTTTTTTCTCTGAAACTAATGACAGATAACCCTAAATCTGCAAGGAATATCTTTCACCTTATTTTAAGAACAGACTTCCCCAGCTTTGGTTTCAGATAACTTCTTACCCATCAGAGCTGCCATTCCACAAAAAGACTGCCACCACATTGCTTGATTTATGAATTTGCTGAGCTGCACAGCAATTTCTGGTAAGACTATAACATGTCTGATTTTGCTTAATCATCCATCCCAGCATGGCCACTGTAGCATACTAAATTACTCATCAGCTTAAGAATAAATCAGTATACTCACATTATCACAACCAATCAAGAACTCTATTCCTAAATTCCTCTGTTGTACATAGTTTCTGGGAAGACACAGATAAGTAAGAACAGCTTTCTTGGTCCAGACAAAGTGTTCATGTAGCCTATTATTTTGCCCTGACCTTGGCAGGATTAGATAACTGCGTTGAACAGGAATCTTTCATTTGCGTGCTCTGTTTTCACAGTAGTCCTGACTGTAGTGTATCAGCACTTAGAAAAAGCTTTCATTTGTTGTTTCAGTATCACTGTTATTCACTAACACTGACCTGTGAACTGCTCTGAGCACAGAATTAGCTTTAATGCTCAGATATGTTGACATATATCCTCAATAAAAGTCCTCTCAGCCTGCTTCCAAAATACAGCAAATCTTAGCACTTCAGATGCAGTCTGAAAGACGCCTCCAAGCATCTCCACAGAACCACCAAAATCCTGAAACACTAATCTTACAACTGCAGACTATACAATCTCCTGCTTTTTAAGAACTAATCCTATATATTTCCAAATTTGTACAAGTTGCATTTTAGATAACACACAAGAAAATTTCCTTTAATAACAGACTTAGAAATAACTGCAAAATGAAGTTCTGCCATACCAAAGTACCAAGTAGAATCATACTTAATTATGGCATTTCCAGTCAAGCCTCGGTGTTTTGGTTATCTGTAGGGATTTTTTTGTGTTTTAAATCTGTACACCATTGCATAAATGATGCATGAATGCATAAATTAACCTTGTAACCCCTTCTACAGTATGAACAGCCAGTAACTCTGATAAGGCACATTCCTTACTTTATTCATTTATTTCATGAGTGCAGGCAGAAGACTCAAAAAAGAAAGACCTTTTTGTGATACCTTAACACCAACCACATACTTGAAACAAAGCCCTCACTTTTGTGAGACTTTGCCAAATAAAATTGTAAGCAACATAAACAGCATATGTTTGCCATACACAGGGGTGCCTCAAACGATGGAAATTCTGATATGCATCCAAAATGTTTTATTCATTGTCATGCAACTGAAGAAGGGAGTAACTTGTTGTTTGCCTCATTCTCTTAACATGCCAATGATTGCACATAAGGTGTAATTTAAAACATAGAACATTTATACAAATCAAGTCATTTGAATTTCAACAGTATTGCATATCTTGCAGCTAATAATACAAACAGTAACTCAGAGAGACCATATCTTGCCTAAAATTAATGGAAAGTGAGAAGCAATTTTGCAAATAATTGAGCAGCTCATATTCTGCATAACACAGGAAAATGAAGTACAGGAAAGTCATCATTGATCTTCAGATTCTACAGCAGCCTTTTCTTCACCTGCCAGAGGAATTTCAGAACAACAGGGGATATTTCATTTTATCAACAATAAGTAACGAGGCTGATGAAACAACCCTCTCCATAGGATGGTTGAATCTATTCCTTGTAATTCAAAGGAACTGGAAGTGTTTTTAACCATAAGACACATACACTGACTGTATGTCACTTTTATACCTTTTAAATAATTTTAAAACTGCAAAAAAAGCATTTGTAGAGCTAGAACAGTCTCTAGTATGTACTGAAGATTCTGTTACAACAATGACAATGCTCCATGGGAAAGAATCATGCCAAATTCCCTGGTCACAAATATAACCCTTCTCTGTAAACTCATTATGACAAGGCAAAGGGTGAGGGAAAAGAAAAGGGAAGTGTCTAATTCAGTGAGGAACTTCAGATTTCATATCTTTGGTAACCAATACCACTATGCTTAAGAGGGAGAGCACCTGAGTGTGCACACACACACATATGTAGTAATACGAGAGTAAGTTTCAAAGAAATCAGTTTTTAGTTTCTCCACTTTTTCTCATTCACTCTGAAGTCTCATTAGGACAACCAGCTTTCCTAGCAGTAGCATTAAGTGGGATTTTCTAGCAGTAGTAACAAATTGCTTCAGTTCTCCAGTTAGCACGAACTTGGTCAGTAAGGCAAACAGAAAATCTAAAGAGTAAAATAAGACTCTATCCATCTTCAAAAATTAGGCAGGGGGGTATTCAAACTCAGTTTTCTTCAACTGACTGTAATGGCTGAGCAAGTAATATAACAAACTTGTGAAGCAGCTAAAACAGTTGTTTGTGTTTTCCTTAAGCAGAGATACCTACATTATAAAAAGGAGCACACCTGCGTGCAACTTTGACCTAACTGCAAAGAAATTTTTCCTAAATTATGCTACATTTTTGGTAAAATATGCTTCAGAGACAGTTTCTAGTAATCCAGACTCACTATGCAGCTGCAACAAGCATTGAAAGAGTCAGGTTCAAGGTAAACCTATCACTGATAAATGGTAGGCTTCCAGATGTATTAGCAACAGCACTCCTGTCACCCTAGAACTCCAGTTACCCTAGAACTTTGGTGGCAAAAGAGAATAAAGTTTGTCTCAGGGAAATATTATTTGAAATAGTCACTGACTAGCAAACACGACCAGCTTCATTTTCATTTGACTTTTTCTTAATGTCCTGAAAAAACTGTAGAGTAGAGAAAGGAAGATGAATATACCCCTGCAGCTTATTGTTGCCGCTCTTGACATGAACAGGCTCCTACAAACTGCTACATAACAGACACCCACAAGATCCAGAGATACAATTTTCCTCAAAAAGGAGTAACTGGAAGAAAAAAAAAAGAAAAAAAAAAAAAGAAAAAGCTCTTGAATCAAACTATCACACACCAGTAACTGAATTTGTTCTTAACTGGGTGTATCCATTCACCAGACAAGCCTGAGAGATTCAAACCTATGAAGCAGCTGCAGCCACCTTCCAGTCTGCTAATGCACTTTTTCAAAACTGCTTTTATTGCTCTACTCAGAAAAATGACTTTGTTTTCCAAATGTTTATGTGATAGCCAAAACAGTCTTCAGCCCTTACTCTGAGGATAAAAGCATGGTTCCACTTTCTTCTCCCACCTGTAAAAGCTGACATTTATGGGGAGAATTACCCAGCTTCGTTTTGACAAGGACATGCCCTTTTCACGTTCTTCAGGACCTTTCACCACTGGGGAACGTGTCACTGGTAGGCAGTAATCCAAAACCAGTTACATTCCTCAGAAACAAAACATGGAGCTGATTTAAGTAGGTCTCCAGTGATCAAAAGGCTGAGTTCAGGAAGTCAGGGAGAGGGAGGGAAATGGACTTGTAGCAGCCTCAGCCTGGAGGACACTACAGCCCCGTTATCTGATCATCCCATCACACACCCTTCTGGGCTGCACTTTGCAGACTTCATTCATCTGCAAACTAACTTTGAACACACACAGAAAGCCTCCACTTCAAAAATTTTGTGGGAATGGCATTTCAAGTATAGATGAAATCAGTCAAAATAAATAAATAAATAAATCCCCCAATTAAACATTGCACTCGTTTCACTGACTTGTAATTCACCTTTCTGCTGAGTTCCTGCTTATGCAAATTTATCTCCTTCCCATTTACAAAGATCCTACAGATCTATATTACAGAGAAAACGTCATGTAATTTTAAATTACAAAGCTTCTTTGCACAAGGCTGTGTAACAGAGAATAGTTTGACCAGTCTCTAAAGTGCCTGAAACATTTTAATTCCTGAAATATCAAGTGGCTAGTTATTTGATTAGGGAAAGTTACAGTCCCTGAAACATAATCAAACAGAATATGTTCATGGGGGTTCAAGTATATGTTTTGTTGATTTAATATACCACTCCTCACCAGCCAAAGGATCATCTTGTTTTTAAGGGTTTTTTTGGGGATGGGGCATGGTTTCAAAGAAATAATCCCAGAAACTTAAGGAAATGCAGCTGCACAAATATTTTTATATCAAATAAAATAACATTATGGAAAAGATGTAACAAATCCCCAATGCTATGAGCAGACACATGGCATCTTCAAACATTTTGGAAGGGATACAAAAGGCAGAGATGGAATAAGAGACTTACTTAATTCAATTTGCTGATAATAAATTGTATTTAGGTCGTGTTCAAAGGTATTAACTAAGGACTAACACTATCATTACTGAAATACATATCAGTAGGAGAAAAAGCAGCATCCTTTGGAGTAAATGACATGCAAATATCAGTCAAGTCACCAAAGAGAGGTCAAGGACTACAAGGTAACAAAGCAGAGGGAAAACTATCTGCAATTCTATGATTTATGATTTTAGCCTCTCACCCCTTGCGGCAATCAAATCTGTTTTAAAAGCCCTTTAAAATACACAGATATTAAAAAAAGATAAAACAGTTTCTAAACACAACACACTTTTGAAATCCCACTTCATTTTACTCCTTTGCAACTGTGGAATCTATGCACAGTGTATCTAAGGAAGATATCCACCTGATTACATAATTCTCTTTGTGGATTATCTCAAAGATGAGCACTCTTAAAAAAATATAAACATGAACTGCATGGAGGAGTAACAGACTTGAAAATTTACTTTTAGTATTAAACTGAATCTGAAGACAAGTCTACAACATCCATTGAACAGTGAAGGAATTTCATCTAACTGAAGGTGTTACTAAATGAGGTGATGGAAGAGAAGTGATAAATTCCCTATCATGTTATGAAACAAACTGGTGCAGACAAGAGCTGCCTCTTCCAGCGAGAGTTAACAGCTACAGTGCAAAACATGTTGCTGTTCCCTATGTTTCGCAAAAGGGTTTTGGTTAAAATTTCAGCATCAAAGCATATAAACAAGTACTCTGGATGATCTTCTGTACTTCATGGAAAGTAGAAACCAAACAAAGGCAATTTTCCCCTGTAAACACACAAAAATTAAACTATAACATAAGGATTTCTAAAACAGCCATTGTGGATGACTACATGTATACAAATGTAAATGCTGTGCTGCTCAGCCCAGGTGTACTGAGAAGTTAATCAAAACAGTTTGCTGATTTGCAGCAATCCGCTGTGAATGCAGCTACAGCTCATAATGACAAGAGCATTACAGCTACAGTGCAGAGCTTTTTAATTTAATGCAAATTTATTCCACCAGCCTTCAACTCTTTCCTTGTTCCTCACCTCTTCTGTGCTATTTAAAGTGGTTCGGTGCTTTTGCATTGTCACATCACTACCTTTTTTACCAAAATACTAACCTTTTCTGTCAAAATTCTTTGTCTATGATCTCCTGGTATACAATTAAAACTGTATGCCATTATAGCTACAAATCTTATTTCCAAATATAGAGTGTGTTTTTTTTCTTGCCCTTACAGCATTCTTGGTGGTTATTTTCTGACACTAGCTCTCGATACAAGGGTTCCTGCGATCCATTTTGAGATGGCTTAAGAATTTAATGATTTAATGCTACATTATTGTTAATTGGTGTATGTTTAAATGCTTTTAAAAAGAATTCTTTTTTTTTTTTTTTTGGTCTCGAATGTTGGCAGAAGCTCTTAAAAAAAATTGTGGTGATATCAATATTTTGCATTCAGGCCCTGTCAGACTCTCTGTTATAATCACATGAAGACGACTTGAGATAGGGGTGACAAACACCTTTAGCAACTGTTTACCAGTTCATTGATGCCACAGTGCACCAACCACTGAAGTCCACCTCAGGTTTCTGGGTTCTGATGAAAAGTTGTGGGAGACACAGAAACACTACAAGCATTTCAAACATTACTTCAAGGTACATCCCAAACCAAAAGACCATGGAATAAGCACAGAGCATTAAAACTCATTTTAAGAATCAACGAGAAGTGTGATAAATGAAACAACAGCATTAGATAAAAATCAAAATCTCATAAACATTAATGCCCACTTAAAATTACACCTCCGAGATACAAGATATAATGTTTGGAAGTAACCAATCAGCACCTGATTTAAACAGGTTATACATTTACTGGACACGCATACTTCCAGCTACCCAGACACTGATTACTTTTATCACTAAAAGTGGTTTACAAGGAAACAGCATGGTCATAGATCTTAATCTTAATATGTATCTACTCTACTACAGGTGAAGCTTGAGATCCTTGTGGTATAATTATGAAAGTCCTTGGGGTTTGTCTTGAATGTGAGAAACACTAGGAAAAGGGCTCACGTAAATTCACAAATTTATATTTTATTTCCTTTACCTCATGTGAGAATTATGAAAACCTAGCCCTTCTTCTGAAGTTAAACACAGACAGTGGTGCTTAACTTATCTAAAAGACAGGAGCCTCATCAGAGCTAGATAGCAACATGATTCATTTAGTCAGCAGAGATCAGTGTTTTCTGAGTGACTCACCCAGGTCTGTGCTAGCTCTTCAACATGTCACCAGATGAATTGCTACACATTACAAAGGAGGCCTATCAAAGCAACTTAAAAATAGATACCTAATTCTGAATTGTGAGGCTTCCTCTCATACTTTAGTACCCCAAAACTGATATTTTTTGACCTACACTTGGCCCTCCATATGAATGCCTAAAACACTTAAATGCACACTCTCTTCCTCTAAAGGAAAAGTAGAGTTTAAAGGGTATACAGGAAGAGATAAGCATTACAAGGTGATGTGAAGATACTTGACTGCACCTTCCGCTGGCCAAATACTTAAAACTAGAGAGATAATTTGTGGGTCAGCTCTTTTAGAGAAAAAAAAAATTCATTTTGTGTTTCTGAATCTGCCATCCTTCTTTCTAGTGTTTATTTGTGCAAGAAAAATTCCAAACGTACCAAAATCCTGGCTATCCTGCCTCCTATTACACATTACAGTTTGCATGGTTATCTGGAGAGGAAAAAACATCTATAAACTGAAATTAAGTATACAAAATCTAACAAACATTAAGCAATCATAACTGCATGGAAGCATAAAAGTAGTGAGAACGCACAAAACCATCTGAATTTCTACAGTGATATGATACATCTTCTGACTCTTTTTCCACTTCCCTACCTCTGTATAAATAATAATTAACCGTGTAATTCCTTCATTGCTTTTAAGTCGCTGCCTCAGAGGCAGCTCACACTTATTTTTATCTTCGAATAACATCAAAGCAAGCGGCTGGCTACCAAAGAGTGGTGAGGGGAAAAAAAAAAATCCAACAAAAAAAAAAGGACTTACTTGCCACCTCCAGCGATGCATTATGACTTACAGCTTCCCCGAGGTAATTCCTTGCCACACACACATAGACCCCTTCATCGGGCCGGCTCTTGCGCCCATGGACGATGCGCAGGAAGAACAAAGAGCCGCTGGGCAGCAGCATGCGGTGGGAGCGCGGGTCATCCTTGTCCGTCTCCACTCTCTCGCCCCCCTTGTACCACTCGATGGTGGGGGTCGGCCTGCCCTCCGCTTTGCAGTTTAAAGTGGCCGGTTCTCCTTTGGAAACGATGAGATCGGAAGGATGTTCGACGATTCGAGGCGGGAAATCCTCTTGTCGAAGACGGGAACCTGCAAAACAAACAAACACAAATAAGCAGAGTTTTCTCAGGAAATTGCTGCCAGCTACAGTCACGGTACTTTTGCAAAACAACTAAACCATCACCACGTAGAGCAGCATTTATTAAGACGAGCTATTAACATCCTGAAGTGAACAGAAGAAAACCTTGATGCACTTCATCACGCGCAAGGTTCTCCCAAGTGAATATGTCCAAAAGCATTTTTCAACGGGGGACCTATATTAGTGAGGTTGATGCCTCAGAGTCCTTTGATTTTTTTGATTTTTCTAATTGTTATAAGTTTTATAAGTAGTTATGTAGAAAATGTAGGTTTTATAAGCAGCTGCATTTATTCCCTTACCCTTAGCACAGCAGACACACATTCCCCGACCCTCTCACCCCAATTCCCCATATCAATTCTCCTAAATTCCATTAGAATGTTTAGTCTCTCTCCAAGGTAAGCCTTCTTCTGTCTGAGAACACCTAATCCACAGCCTGAACTGCAGGGTACAGTCAAGAATTGGGTGACCATGTGCCCTTTGTGCTCCAAGGAAGTTGAAGTGATGAAGAAAAGGGTCTCAAAAAGACCCCAGACCCAATTCCCAAGGTGTGGGGCAGGGGGTGGACTGGAGCAAAAGCCAGTGGGTGGAAAAACCTGGGATTGGACGGACAGTATTATAAATTGGAACACCTCAGACAGACAGTTTGTAACCCCTATGCCTTAGAGACACGATTAAATCCTTTTTTTACCTTACCCCCATACTAAGTTGCCTCGGGTTTTTTTTTTTCCTCCCTGAGTTTTCTTTAGGCAACAAAGTAAACTGCCATATTCCTAAATCATATCAATTTATTTATTTATCTATTCATGTATACAGATTTACACAGCCATGCATATGCATATCTAGAATTACGAAAAACTAGTCCTACAGATACTCTACAGACATCAGACCACCTCGACCAGCAAAACTGGTACTGCTCTAATCCATAACCCAAAGCCATAGTCAACCTCATTCGACCTTTTGGAAAGTCCATTAATTCATGCAATGTCTACAGAGTAACTCTACCATTTCCAGCACCCGCAAAGTTGCTTTATTTTGCTTGTACTATTGTCTCTTTTTAGTCCCTTGTTAAGCAGTACCATAAGAGGTACAAATGTACAGAGTGTCTGAGTGCTGCTTATGCCTCAGGGTAAATCAGAGAAACATTTTACATTATAAAAATGTTATTGTCTCCAATCTAGAAAACTGATCCAATGTGAGATGAGGGTATCCAGGATAAAAGAAAAGTTACAAGCAAACAAGATACTCTTCTAAAAAAGCATTCCATTTCAAACTAATTCAAAATGCTACCTGATAAAAACTGGTATGCAAAAAACCCTATAATTGTCTGGATAGATATATACCACAGAAGTATATGACAAGCAATTCGGTGCCCAAGAATTCCAAATTGGGAATAAAGAGGTATCAAAATTTTAGAGTTTTAAACTGCTAAACTCAAATTCAAATTACTGTTCCCCTTATTTCTCTCTTTCTTGAAGCACAACTTTGCTATGGATACAATTAAGTCTCTTGGGTCACTAAATCCTGATTATTAAAATCTTGGATGCCAAGATTCTTTATTAACATTAATAACATGAGGTTTGAACAGCTGTGAAGCACCAAAAAGAAACGCAAGATCTATTCTTTGCGGGCTAATAGACCATAAATTGATATGGAAACAGGGAAAAGGGAGTCCCAGGGACTTCTGTTTTCAACATATGCTAAATATGTGCATGTAATACACACACACACGTTTCTAGATATATAAAATAAAAATATCCTCAAATGTACAAATTTTATTTCCTATTTTCTTCATCTCAAGATAATCAATGCAAATTAAATGTTACACTAATCAGCTAGCACTAACCATCCATTCACAAATCTCTGGTAGCAGGGCTTGACTACACTAAAATATGTTAGCATTTTGCATGCAGTAAAAGAAGATAGTTTATATATAATGATCAATAATGCTCCTGTAAAGCTAACTCAAACAGCAATAAACCTAATCTTTAGGAAACGTATGTAGTACTGTATTGCAAGATTTTTTTGGTACCTAAAGCAAACAAGTAATTACATTTTACAATTACTTTTACCTCCAACATGCCTGAGACATGGAAACCAAGATATGGGTAGATGGAACAGAAGCCAGGAAGATCATGAACCCTTTTGCTGGCTACACAGCACTGCACAACACAACCCTGCACATCACTCTAAAGCCAGATTTTGAGCTGGACCTCCAGGAGGTCCAGGCACAGGCCAAACCCAGTGAAAGAAGAAAAGGAAATGATGTAAATCAGCACCGGTCTGTTGCAGTATCTAAAGAAACCTCTGATATACTTCCATGTGCCCTGAGAACACATCCAAGCCACTGCAAATTGCATTTGTGTCTACTCATCCTGAACTCTCACACAGCTTTTGTGAAAAGCCCTTCATTCAATATTTCTGCCCTCACAACTGGGCTGACCAATTTTAGATCTCTTTCCAAGGTAAAAATGCCTTGACAGGGATTAAAAAGCTTATTTTGTTTATATTTTTACTCACTTCCTATGTACCTCGCAAGGAAAGGCACAGAAAGAAAGGATTACAGAGCTAAAAATCAATCCCTCTAAGTCACTCTGCAAATATGAAAAGCCAATTTCAATGTAAGATGTTTAAAGGCAGTTAAGAACTGTTTTAAAAAAAACCAAAGTTTTCACATATGCTAGTATGTATGGTGTTTGCATTTTCACAGATAATGCTGGCCAACCAGCACACAGCATAGTACAAACCTCCTATTGTTTCTGTCAGCCTGGCCCAGACCACAAATAAATGAAATGCCATTTTCAGATGTATTGTATGCACGTTTTCCACACTGACATTTAAGTGGCTTTACACTAACTTCAAGTACTGTACAGACTGAAAGTATAAAGACTGACCTCTAATCTTTGTTGAAAACTGAGACTCAAAACCATAAAGGGGCGAGGGGGGTGGAGAAATTCCATCAGGATGGTCCAGGAATGCTCATATACATTTTATCTTTGCTGGCTAACATTGGAGGAGATAAATAACAGAAAGGTACATTACTTTTTTTTTTAATCCTAGCATTTTATAAAGTACCATTTCTCTAGCTAATTACATAAAACTGCTTAAAGCAGAAAGGGACAAAAGTTGTATGATTAGTTGACTGGCACCTAGATAGCATTAAACACAGATTTACTGACAACTGCCTGAAGGGTATAATGGCCTTGACAACCAAGTTATAATCTTTCTACACATCTACACTTTTTTCTTTTTTTTTTAACCTTTCTTTTCTTTTAGCTAGTTATTTAAGCTGCATTTTCATTTTATTGAGAAGAAGCAGCTTCAATTATCAACATAAATCTTAGAGTGGGCACCAATCCTGTAATTTTCCTGTCAAAAATCCTTCTCAAGAGGATATTTGATAAAAAAAAATAGAAGCAGAACACCTATTACATGCTGGATCTGCCATTAAATATACAACAGAGCTGCTTTTCTGTCCCCTAAAGATGACAGCACCAGGTCAGAGGAACTAACCAACTTGTGTTCTTTGCCTTTATTATAATTCAAGTCTTTCATAAAAAGTCAATAGGATGCCACCAATTAAAGCATGCCATACTAATTATTTCATGCTGCTACTTTAAAGAACAATTATATGAAGTCATGTTTCCAGTTTCTTGGACTGTGCCACAACAATTTTTACAAGAATTCAGACACTGACACAAACAGATGTGCAGGTTTAAAGAAAACTTACATTAGATGAATAACAAACTCATAGAGGCAAGATTTGCCCTTATTCCCTCCCCTAAAACTTCCTGTTGGTAGCACATACAAACACAACTTACTGAAAAACAGTAGGGAATGAGTTCATGCAAAAGCTACTGATATTAAGGGTTCAAGCACTGTGCACCCCTTGTGTACAAACACTTTCTCCTTTAGGGGGAAAAACAAAAAAGTTGTGTGCTATTGGAACAAACTGCCTCAAATTTGATCCATGCAGCCTAAGGCAGTCAAAAATCAAAACCATATCTACAGTCGATCTAAACCTGAGCTCAGATGGATATGGAAAACCTCATTTCTCAAGATCTATATATCTAAATTGTAATTTATCACAATGCTTATAAAATACTCCATGACAGACTGTGTTTTTAGCCAAATTCCAAAGAGCCAGTACACTCCTGGCTCCATTTCTTTTCCATTTCACAGATATAGCATTTAACACCGACTTTTTAACACAAGATCCCTCCTTTTTTTTTTTCCCTCTTAGTATTGAAAGGTTATGTAAGATCTGAGTAACTGGTTTAATTGCTACCAAAGTTATTAGTAAAAACATTAACAAACAAAACCACAGGTTTAGAAGCAGTGTTCGGTGATCCTTGCAAACAACAGTACATAAGAACTTTCCCAATTCCCCAGCGTTTCCACCATTAACTGGTTTCAGAAACTTTCCAGCAAGTGGGGGGAAATATTTTTGCGTTTGAGTATGTTGACTGGAAAGATGTCCTATAACTCTCTTCCCACAATGGTTAGAAATCTTCTTCTAATCCTCAGGTTAAATGTACCCTAAATCATAAACACCTCATTCTTTCTGGCTTCAATTGCCCTGCAGTTCAGATCTCTTCAAACACGTCTTGGAATTTTATCCTTTTGACATGCAGATTGCAACCTTTTCCTTTTTTACCATCCTCTTGGATTCTGTGTTCTTGCTGCTGTTAGAAGTCAACAAACCAATTTCATCTGGTTTTCTCCCCTGTAAGATTCGCTCACCTTTTCCTTGTTTTAAATTCTACTTTGAGTTTATCCTTTTTGAACATGGAAACCCAAGCAGACTTTCAATACTATTTCAAGCACACGCTACAAAATAATATCACATTATGCTGCAGGGGAAAAATAATTAAAGGAAAAATCAAAGTATTTTTCTGAAAGTGGCTTTTCTGCTTCAATACCTGCAGCTAACCTAACCTACTGGGTTTGCCTGGTTGCACTGACAACAAATAATCTGCAAGGAAAAACAATAGAACGAGGAAGATCCACAGAGATTTTGTCCCATTGATTTTCTTTCTCTCAATTTCTCCATGTTTTTAACAATATATCTTTGTATACTACCCTTGTGCAGCTTCAATAAACATCTCATTTCCTGAGTTTTGTAGCCTACAAGAATACTGCATATTAAGAAGCAACTATTTTGACATTTCCATTGCAGATGTTGCAGTCTTCCCTTCGTAACCAAAACATGAAGCAATTAATAAAGACAGTAATGCTCTGCCTATTTAGATTTCCTCAGAATAGTCGATTGTGTCAGAACAGAAATGTCATTGTTTAATTCTACTCTGACTTAAAACAAAAGAGTAAAAACTGCATTTAACTGATATTTCTGGAACACTGATTGGAGAATGACATGGATCACTGTGTCACTTTGCACTCAGGAAATAGGTGTTTGACAGAGTTTTATTTACAACAGCTGTTCCTCTCTAACAGCTGAGCATTGAACATATATTCTAGAAAAATATAAAGCTACACTTTTTACCTAAATCTTGACATTACTTTGCCCAGCCACAACTGTGAACATTTCTATAATTACTTTATAGGGATGTCACCTTTATGAACTCCACCATTCACCAGCAAGTGAGTGAGTATTTGTACACTAAGGAAAAAATGAATAGTTGGAACGTACCAGCATTGTCACATCAGTTGATTAATGCCCACGCGGGACTACAGGTTTATTGAAATGCATTTTGAGAGACATTTAATGGTTCCAAATACTGATCTGGGAACAGGTCCAGTTCTCTTCAATAGATACCATAAAATGTGACAAGCAAGGCTCTCACCTTGGATCAGGAGAAGGTGCAATTTCCCTACGTGTTTCCAAGGAAGAGTAAATGCCCCATATCTTTTTCTGAGCACACACAGGTGAGCAAGATGTAACTGAAAAGCCCTGAACACTAACTGATCAGTCCCATCATGAAACCACTGTGATGTTCCCTGAAAAAGTTGTTCTTATTTCAATTCACATCATCACATGAAGGAATTCTTTTGTTTCTCTCCTTTAATTGCTACTGTTCTGATCCTAATGAGAGATGAACTTAATAAATGTTCTTTTTAATTGTTTCTTCTACTAAGGGATATTTTTGGGTAAAGCAAGTCGCACTTTAAATACGAAGTCTTAAATAAAATGCAGACCACGGCTTTTAAAATAAATTTGTAGGCACTCAGAAAACATTTTTCCCACTTAAAAAGACAGCAACAAAAAACACTTCAAGGTTAAGACACCATGAATTACATTTCTGTCACAGCTACCACACTATCAGGAGACGTCAGAAACCAATAATTTACTGTTCACTTACGGCTGGAAAAACGCCTGGAGTTTTAAGCCACGTCTGTCTGTCTCTTTGAAATAAGAGATTAAATGGGAGCTGTACTAAAAATGCCTCAAATCCAGACTGATCTTTTGCCTGGCTCTTACACGGAGAGATTTACCCAAACACTGGAAGCTAAAGACATTCCATTTACACAATATTCATGACCTGGTCAACTGAACAGGAGTTAGCTGGAGTATTGGCAATAAGCTAAATAAACATGAGAGAAAAATAATTAAAAAAAAATCATATATCATATTGGTGTAAATGGTTTGTTTCTGTTCCTTATTATGCAGTAAGTCTGGACATACAGAAAAAAGCCATAAATTTCTAAGTAAAAAGTCTTCTGGAAAGATATATATTATCTTACAGTTATTTAAACACTCTGCCTGGTGGGAATGGGGAAAAAAAAAAAGTCAGATACTGCATTGCACAGATATTAACACTGAGTCTCTGTTTTAATACCTAAAGACATATTTCCCAGGAGATGCTAAGAGACTCTCACTCTCTGAAATAATCACTTTTAACAAAGAAGCCCGAAGTGGCAACAGTAAGAGTCATGCTTTAGTTTCTTAATCCAAAATTAAATACAACTCTTCTAAATTGCCCTTGAACGAACCATTTATTTTCAAGAGATGTAGCTTTACAGTCAACCTTTGCTCCATGAATGCATGCTACTGCTTTGTCCAGCACTTAGCATAAATAAGTCCTGACCTGGTTATTCATTAAATTAGCTAGAATATAAATTTAAAATAATAATATTTATATTGCACTCTGTAAGAGGCTGACATTTACATAAAACCTCAGGCAGTAGTTAATGTTCCCAGTGTAAGAAACTGGTCACTTTTATTTTTTCATTCCCTCAGTTCTGCTTTCTGGTAAGACATTTATCTCATCTGACTTTGGCAAGTACTGGAATAGTCTCAGATAGCAGTACCTAGAGCACTGACTTCTGAAACCAAAACTCACTCAATAAAAACAACAGTATCCCACACTAAACTGGGAACGGTGTGGGAATAAGTTGGGAATACTATTTTCCCTTAGGGAAAACATTAATGAAATTACAGAAGTACTTTCATTAATAATGCAAAATCAACTCTGACCCAGTGAGCAATTGCACTACACTCAAAACCAAAAACAAACACAGTGGTAATAAAGCCTACTTCATTACTCATTTTGTCTTTGAAATGGCTGCAGTAACACTGGGAGATATTTTCCACAGTGGGATGATACTGAGAAGAACTGCAAAACAAGAAGTCTGAGAATGGTTGAGATGTATCTGAAGGCCAGTTCATCTTTGGACATTTGGCATCCTGGCCTGGATCAGGAACAGTGTGGCCAACAGGTCCAGGGAAGTGATTCTTCCCCTGCACTCAGTGCTGGTGAGGCCACACCCTGAGTACTGTGTCCAGTTCTGGGCCCCTCAGTTCAGGAAGGATACTGAGGTCCTGGAGCAGGTCTAGAGAAGAGCAACGAGGCTGGGGAAGGGACTGGAGCACAAGTCCTATAAGGAGAGGCTGAGGGAGCTGGGGCTGTTCAGCCTGGAGAAGAGGAGGCTCTGGGGAGACCTCCCCACTCTCTACAACTCCCTGACAGGAGGTTGTAGTCAGGTGGGGGTTGGTCTCTTCTCTCAGGCAATGATCAGCAAGACAAGAGGGCATGGTCTTAAGCTGTGCCAGGGGAGGTTTAGGCTGGATATTAGGAAGAAATTCTTTACAGAGAGGTTAATCAGGCATTGGAATGGGCTGCCCAGGGAAGTGGTGGATTCTCCATCCTTGGAGGTTTTTAAGATGAGACTGGATGTGGCATCAGTGCCACGGTCTGGGAACCACGGTGGTGTTGGATCAAGAGTTGGACTTGATGATCTCGGAGGTCCCTTCCAACCCAGCTGATTCTATGATGTGACAAGCTGACAATGACCACACCAAACTGCAGGAGGAGTGAAGCAGTGGGGTCAGAAAAATACTGCAGGAACACGAAGACATTGTGAGAGCTGCACAGACCCTGGAATGGCTGTTAAGAACGTAGGGAAAAGAGGGAGAAAGGATTATGGAAGAGCTGCAAATATTAAGCAGAACTCAAGTAAAGAAGAACTGCAAGACCACTAAAGAAAGAGATACTTGAACTACATTAAAATGATAGGATTTGATGATAATTGGATAATTCTGTGGACACCAGAGTTGAAAAGATACCAAAAATAACCTCAGTTTAAACAGAGGAGATGGGACACAGTAGGAAGATCTGAGACAGCTTAGCACAATCATTGCTGCCCTATCCTTCTTCTTCCCTGGCAGACTGTATCCCCTACAAAGGCAGGCCTGACAGCTCTGATCTGTTGTCAGCAGCTTGAGAAGAAAAGACAGGGGAAATGGGAAAGTGTTGGGACAGGGGCTGGTGTGAGTCACGGAAGAATTGTTATTTCCAGGGCTTGGTTTTCTATTGAGCAGAGAGAGAGACGGAGGATTAGGAATCAAAGAAGAGACAGGCAGGTTCTATCTTTGATCTTTGTCCTTGATCACGTTTTATGCCAGACAGGAAGGGTACTTCATTGGCTGTGAAGCACTGCTTTGCCATTTGGGACAGGAAAACAGAACACGGAGAAAAACAGTGAAACCAATGGAAAACTCTTAATTGCACTGCAGAACCAAACGAACTTCCAGTTTAGTGACAATGCCCATGACTCAAAATTATGTAGACACATTACAGAAACTATTATTACATTAATATTTTTATGCTATATATATGCGATATATTTTATTTATACGTATTATGTGTTAATAAGTCAGATGTCAGACATACTTATGCAGAAGAATTTTACTTCATCTGTAGGTTTGTCTGTAATCAGTGTAAAAGCTTTCAACTATTTGTGGCGTGATCACAGCACACTAGGCTACTTTATTCCAAGGCTTATTCTATATGCACAAATAAATAAAACATAAAATATTCCTTTGGATGATCACATTCATAAAAATAGACCTAAAGATATACATGGGGTTTGGGTTATTTTTTTTTTTAAACCACATATTCACAAAAACAAATATAATGCATTCTCTTTATAGGATTTTAGACGGGTTGCTTCCACCTCCTACCATGCTTAGGAACAGCAACTTCTAACTAATTTCCAGTTCCAGATTCAGCGTGAGACCAAATCTGATGTTGATCAACTGCATGTTCAAATGTCTGAGATGCTGAGAGACGGGAAAGAGGATCCTCATTTCCACAGGGCTATTGGGAAACCAGAGAAACAGCAATTCTCAATAGGTTCAGGAGTTTTCTCTTCTCAGTTGTATCAGGAACACTCCTCAACTCTCCAGCTACACAAGCCCAGTATTAAAACAGTCAACAGCATACCCAGGCTGTGCTTGTACCAGTTTTGGTACATCTCATACAAATGATACTGTAAATTTTTTCTTGTTCCCAAAATTGATTTAAAGAGAAATACGAGAATTCAAAACACCTGTCCAAAATCCTGCTTTTTAAGATGACTGTAAATTTGTTTCAGATGCAACGGTGAATGAAATATGAAAACTACCCTCCTGAATCCGAATGTGAAGTATTTAGAGGAGAGGTATGTCAGCTCAGGAGTAAGTTTGATTTTAATTATTCAGTGCTCATTAGACATTTTGAACAATAAAATAAAAAGAATCACTATTAAGTAGTTGAGTTTCCTTGTTCTTCTTGTATTTTATTGTAAGAAAATTTGTGAAAAAATCTGGAGTAAAACAGCTTTCTTTCACTCCATTTAAATCCATCTGACTTTTTGTACAACATTAAGTTTGGACAATCACAAAAAGGCCAGGCATTTTCAATTACAAGTTGTTACTGCAGTAACACAACACTGGTATGCTTTACTTGCATAAGGAAGAATGGAAATTTAAATCCAAATTAACAAAAAAAAAGTCAATGAGTTGTTTACAGTTACATAAAATGTTCAGATCAGTATCAATCAAAAGATTTCATAACAGTTTAAAAACTTTAAATCAAGCAATCCCTTCATTAAAAGCTGTCTATCCCTAACCTTTTCTCCAAAGCATACTTTTTTCTAAATATAAAGCTAAGTAAATGAGTATGAAAAGCATAAAAGGTAACATGTTTTCAGGGGAAAGCAATAAATATCTCCTGCTGAGTTACTCTGAGTAACAATCAACATGATATTCACTGCATGATGACTGAAGGTATTTTCCTGTTGCTACTTTTCACCAATACAATGACAGGTCAAAACAGCAAACTTTCCCCTAAAATAAACTTCTACCTATCAATGCCATCAAAATAATCTGAGAAACACTCTACTGTTTTCCCTTTGACTGTGTTTGAATTTCTTGTCCCTCAACAGGTCAGGAAGTCACAGAATCATTTAGGTTGGAAAAGACCTCTGAGATCATCAAGTCCAACCTTTGACTGATCACCACCTTGTCAACTAGACCAGAGAGAGCACTAAGTGCCACACCCTGTCATTCTTGAACACCTCCTGGGATGGTGACTCCACCACCTCCCTGGGCAGCCCATTCCAGAGCTCGATAGTCCTTTCAATGAAGAAATTCCTCCTGATGTCCTGCCTGAACCTCCCCTGGCACAGCTTGAGGCCATGTCCTCTTATCCTGTCACTAGTACCCTGGAGAACCCTAATCTTGCTACAACCTCCTTTCAGGTAGCTGTAGAGAGCAATAAGGTCCCCCTCGAACCTCCTTTTCTCCAGGCTAAACACCCCCAGCTCCCTCAGCTGCTCCTCATAGGACTTACCCTCCAGACCCTTCCTCAGCTCCTCTGCCCTTCTCTGGACACACTCCAGCACCTCAATGTCTTTGTTGACTGAACACAGGATTTGAGGTGTGGCCTCACCAGTGCCCAGGGCAGGAGGATTTGGGTTTTGTTTCTTCAAAGCTTTCCTGGATTCCAAACTCAAACTGAAAATCAGAGATCTTACACATGCCCAATTTGTTTTACAACTGTTTCTACTTACGCCTTTGCATAAAGCATAACTTTACACTGCTAACATTGAATCCAACTGCAGGTGTGTGGCAACACACATGGAAAGGCACATCCCAGGACATCCTTAAATGTGCCCAGAAGACTACCATGCACTGAGTTTTCTTCTCTGATGGATAACCATTATCGTCTTGTGGTCTGATTTCCCAGAGCACAGCTGCTGAAAACCTTGCGAAAAATTATCGGAAACATCAACCAACATCTTTGCCACTCCTACACCTTCCCAACTGGATTTTAGTTGTGGTTGTAGTGAAAATGGTACCACAACCTGAATGCAATCACAATGAAACTTTCGTATTATACAGTGGCTAAAAACAGGGCCTAGAGAAGTTCCAGTTCCCAGGCTCGTGTATTTACTCCTACATAAACCTTAAGTCATCTTGATAACCTACACTTGTGCACCCAGAGTCCTCACACTTTGAGCACTGAATCCTGTTACAAGAAAAGCTCTCTGGGAGATGCCAAGAAACAAAGCCATGCAGGGAATTGCTCAGCTCTCCTAAACTCCTCCTCTACTAATGCACACTGCAAAAGTTCTCAGTTATCCCAAAACCAAAGTAAGACCCATAGAGAGCTACTTTGAAGTGACTGTAGTAGGAAACATCACCCTTTTACACGGTGGAGAAGTCCAAACAAGAAGCTCACTGAAGTTTCTCCATGATCTCACAGCTTCAGCCAACAAGCTGAATGTTATCCACAGGAAGAGCGAAAGGAAAGGCCACAGGACCTGCTGTGAGAGGCACTGCCCCAGCTCCCAGTTTGACACCCCCAAATGAAACATGTGGGTGTAAATGGAACTGAGAAAAGCTCAAAGGGCTTTCATTTTTACTTTACAGTCTCTAAAAGATTGCGGAACTACCCTCTCAATTTTCCCAACAGCATGGCTTCTTGATAGAAGATTCTACACTACATAGACAGTTACATGCATATATATATATATATATATATATAGAATACAGTCAGCAACATGTCTTTTAGTTGTTTCTGTCTCATTTTACACTGCAACACAATCTGCGAATAAAGAAAAAGCTCAAAGAATTAAAACTATATTTAACATCTCTCTACATAAAATTAACAGGAGAAAAAGCACACCTTATCAAGTTGTTCTGATAAAAGAAACAGTAAAAAGCAATGTTAACAGATTATTTTCCTAAATATTCATACTGAATTCTTCAGAAAAGTCTGTGGCTAATACCCTAAGCATCCAGCAGACTGAAATGTATTAAAACATGTAAAAGAAAGCTTTTGAGATGTCCTATATGATAGGCACACTCAAGGAAGATATTTAAACAGCACCATTTTTCAGCAAGTTTTTGACTGCTTTGAGACAAAGTACTGAACCACAATTTTAAGGATAATTGTCTAAAGTCATTTACACTTTAAAGAAAACAAAATATTTGAAATGGCCTTTTTAAGGATTAGTAACAAATCCCTAGAGGAATGCAGCCCACCTCAGTCAATTTTAAACCTTAAAAGCAAATTCTGACATATCCAGAACATTAATGAAGACAATGTTTATACCTCACATAGCAT
Source organism: Manacus candei (assembly GCF_025592945.1). Lineage (NCBI taxonomy): Eukaryota > Metazoa > Chordata > Aves > Passeriformes > Pipridae > Manacus > Manacus candei. The sequence continues at coordinate 72,792,961 of NW_026138062.1, forward strand.
GCTAAGTGTGAGAACTTTACAGATAAACAAAAATGCTGTCAACTGCCTACTGAAGCTTATAATAGAAATAAAAGTTCAAAAATGGCAGTAGCTTACGTTTGTTGATAAGACTTAAGGAATGAAGAACATTATTAGCAGTACGAGAAAAAGTTAAATATTCAATTATTTGATCAAATGAAAAAAGTCAGTCATCTATTTTTCATTATTTTAATTAATTTATAATTATTTTTTAATAGCTAGCTTAACAACTAGCTTTTTAATTACTACTATAAAGGGTTTTGGTGAAAGGATCAGTGCCTAGAGAGAAAGAGAGATCAATATTCAGACGTCAAAAATGGAAAAAGGAAGGAGAAAGGAGACATAAGAGAAAGACACGGTGCTACACAACCCTGAGGCTGAGTCAAAAGCAGAGATGAATATCAAAACCAAGCAAGGGAAGAGACACAGACCTCAAGAGCTCTGCAGATCTGCCCAAGAAATATAAAAAACCCAGCAAGTGAAAATCAGAAGAGCAGAACTGTACAATTTGAGAAGATTATAATGCATAATACAACATCACCATGGGCAAAGCAGGCAGAAGTTTGTGTGGTTTACACATAAAAGTGCAAATGATGGTGAAGCCTCCAAAATTAAGGAGAATAGCTGTTCAAAAACAAGGGAAAGGAATCATTATTTTTATTATTACTTCTAGCAGTAATCACTGTGACAGGGGAGGGGGTTCAACCACCAAAGAAAAATAGGTTATTGCCAGGAATTAATAAACCTTAGAGGAAGTTGTGCACCTAGAAATATTCTCCATCTTAAAAAAAAAAACAACCAAAAAAACAAAAAAAAACAAAACAAAACAAAAAAAACCCAAAAACAACCAACCAAACAAAAAAAAAACCACACCAAAAAACCCAACAACAACAACAAACTTTAGCAGTAGTTCTAGTAGAAGAGATTATTTCTCTGCCCATGGCTTATTTCACAAGTTAAGATACCTCCGCACAGAGAAGCAATTGGAAAAATAGCAGCAGCTACCTATAAAAATAGGCAGCTAGATTCAGAGAATTCTATTAAGAATGCTCCATCAGCTGAGAAAAGCTACTATTCTCTAGCCTGTAAGATTCTAAGGTATGATTATATTCTAAGAGTTTCCCTTTCGAGAAATTAAACTGTATTTTACAAGGATGTAGAAATGTTGATTAAAAAAAAGCTACTTATATTTATATAGAAAAAGAAATTTCATCTCATGTACAAGTATCTCAACTTCTACTGCTCAGGATCATGGTAGTACTTCTACTATGCAGGGAAGCTACCTGTTCACTAAGCCGTAATAAACTGGAGAGGAAAATGCCAAGTGGACTACTTTTAATTCCCACCTCCATGTCCTGTCTCCCTCCTCCCATGGTTATTCCATGCAGAGCTTACTGAAACCGTCCTGCAAGGTGGAAGTTGGATGAGACCTTTACAGCCAACATGCAACATAAATCTCACTACAACTTACACTGCTCAAGTTGCTACATCCAGCTCTGGTACAGCTCAGGCACACCATCAAACATGATTTGAGAGGCAGGTAAAAGGAACTAAACGTTCTGTTTGTTTTCATCCTTGCAAAGGACTATCCACGGTTTTAAGCACCCTTTTTTTTTTTTTTGCAATAGGGTTTTCAAGGCTAAACTACTGGGTTTGTGTTATAAGCACAGTATAGTTTCTAAATGCTAAAAGGCAACCAGTATACAGACTTTTCCACTTTATGTAAAGAGCTGTTTGAAACAAAACCCTAAATTAAGGTTTCCTGAATAGGTTGAAAGCCTTCAGCGGGACTAATTAGACAGAACCACTAGGCCTTGAGGCTCACAGCTGCTCACCAGTACCCAATGCAAAGACTGAGAATTAAACGCATGGTTAGAGGTTTAAATTGATTAACGGGCATCAGTTGTTCCTCCTCTACAGGTAAAGCCCTAATATCAATCCTTTTATTTTTCTAATACACCATTATATGACTAATTAGTAGGCATTATGGCACATAGATCAGTTTAAATGAATTTTTGATGACAATTAATCTGCCCTTCTTTTAAATTCTTACTTTAAATAAACAGGAAATTCTCCCCCAGTGTTTTGATTAAGGAAAAAAGCTAAGCAGTGCTAAAAAATGGTCTATTAAAAATGAACGAGTCTTTTTGTAAGAGATTGTACTGCAAATTGTCAGTCCTCTCCACATTACACAGGATTTCTACTCTGAAATTATTCTATAATTTTGTGGTTGCTGCAAATATTTATAACCTGGCATATCTGCATTGAGAGCACCCCACTGGAATAGCTACGGGATTTTATAAACAGAATTAAATTATAAGTAGTCAAGATACACAGGACAGATTCAACTGTAGTTGATTTTTCACAAGTGCAGCTCAGTATCATGACTGTTAAGAAGGAAACATGGGGGAAAGGCTTGGAAGTCTTCATTTGCATCCATCTGCCAACACAGCACACCATCATCACGGAGAAACATTACCATCAAACCAGCAACTGAGTTAATTTATCAACTTTGAAAATTATAATCTAATTAAAAAAAAGAATAAACTATAGCATAAGACTTAAAAGAAGGCAAGAGAAAAGTCTCCAGAATACTTCAGCCCAAATCCCATCTTTTACCATTGGGCTTCAGGGAGAGCTCAGAGCTCTCAGAAAAGATTGTGTCCCATTGAATCAAATGTCCTTCTTTCAGCTCAAGAGTGATGTGATGAGAAGCCATGTCCTCTAATGATAACCCTGTTTATATATAAACACCAACTTCTTTCATTCAACAGTATTAAAAAAAGATACATTATATATATATATATAAATGAATAAAAATTGAGATTTTTCTATTAGGTACATATAATCCCTACAGAATGCAGAGGAAAGACAAAATGACTCAACATGAAATAATATTTTTAACATTCTAAGTAGAAAATTATGCAGAATTAGCCTACTTGGTGTGAAGCTGCCTAACCAAGCCAAAAATCAAATCTCCTGGATTTTTCATGCCTTGCCACTTTAGTAATGGTAAATTAGTCACTTCCTTCCACCTGGAACGAGTAGGTCACAGACTTCAGGTGTGTTCAGGATGTTTATGCCCTTTCTTTTAAAACCAGACAAGAAAACTTATTTCAGAGAAAAAAAATGAGAAAGGTGGTGGGAGGGCCATTTGTATCAGCAGTCACAGAAGTGCAGCAAATCGAGAAGTTTCTGCTCCAAGGGCTATTGATCAATTTTACATAAAGTACTTAAAAAAAACAATTTTAGAAGAAAACAATTATGACTTGTTTATGAAACCCAATCTGGTAGGTCTGAGACAGACAACAGGGAGAGTAGCAGGCACGGAGAAGTGAACAGAAAGCTGGGGAGTGGAGGGGGGAATTTATCTGGCATCATTCAGGCTTCCCTGGGACTGGGAAACAGATGATGGAGGTTTCAGAACAGCAGTTGTAGACAGTGTTTCACTTCAGTTATCCAAGTCCTTTCTGCATCCTACCTTTAACATGGGTGTTTATTTCAACTCCAGAAAAGAGACCGACAAGAAGACTCTCATGGGGAACTTCAACCACCCCCATATTCTCTTGGAGGGACAACACAGTAAAGCACAGGCAATCCTGGGGCTCCTGGAACGTGCTGATGACTAAAATCTGCATAGCACTGTTTAAATACTGTTACAAATAATGAAACTAAACCAAAAGCTGAAAACAGTCTGTTATCTAACCTAATCAAAGTGATCACAAGTTTTTTTCTTCTTCTCTTCTCTCCTCTTCTTCACTTCAGTGCCAGTTTTAGTGCCATTTAATCAATGCCATCACACTAAAAGGATCAAGAAGCACTTGTCAGAATATCCAGAAAGCAAAAACGGCCCCGCAGAAGCAGCTGACCTGACAGCACAGATTCACAAAGCCTAACTGTTGAACAGTAAACATGTTATGGGTTCTTTTTCTTTTAGTATTAGCATTCAATTGTCAGTAAAAATCAAACGATGTCACAAAAATCAGTGCAATCAAACTGTTCTTACAAGCCAACATTACGATTTCACAACAGCTTTGTTACATAGCTTTATTTTCCATGCAAAGATATTTGGCATATTAAACAGGCTTTCCAAAAATAACAAGGCACCATACCATTGTTAATTTTTTTTAAAATTAAAAATGCTGATGAATTCACCAACAGTGAAGCCCACTCAACACAGAATTCTGTTTAAAAAGACAGAAAACTTTGATCTGAGCCAAAGATGAAAACTTCTCAAATGTAAGTCAGGATATAAAGCTTTAAGAATGAAAATAAAACCTCTGAGTCTCTCTTGCATAAACAGGATCATTTTTCATCTAGTTGTTGTATTAGTTCTTAATTGACCATGCAGCATTATGAGAGAAAAAAAGTTCAATGTTTGTACTTGTAAATCTCCAGAAAGTCATCTGTTAACTGATGAAGAAAGGCACAGGGGATCAGGTTAAAGCCCAGCTCCCGGAGCTTTCACCTTGTATTATTTATATGAACAGAGACCGACTTCTACACAAATGCTGAACTACTAAAACCTTGTAAATGGAAGAACCTCTTAACTGGACATAAATTGATAGCATGGGATAAAATGTTGAGGCAAACAAGAATTCCTAAGTTACTTAGAAAAACACAGCAGAGAGAAGACGAGGTTTCAATCAGGTACAAAAAAATTATTTAAAAAAAAATCAAGGACTTTTTTTCGACATCACAGACTAAAGCACTCTGAAACTGAATAAAAGCCACAGCATTTATTCAACACTCTTTTCTTCTAATGACAATGATATACTAGATAATACCCATTCTATAAGCTGCCATTCTATACATATTTTATACACTGAATGTTTCATGTAGTACATGTAGAGCCTTCTCTAAAGGTCTCAGTGTGCACTTAGTATCAAAAATGCAACAGACCCTATACAAGCATGTTCCTAGCAATTAAAGTCATTGTCACCATTGTCTGTACCTTTGTCATTACATTAACAGAACTAGAAATAAAAATAAATACACTTGCAGGCCTATCCTGAGATCATCCATTTACAGATTTAGGCAATAAAAAGGCACTAACACCCAGAGCATTTCAATGGCATTTGAGTTCCTAAATCCATAAAGGGGATTTGAAAAATTGAAAATTTAATACATTGCTTAGAAAAGAGAGTCAAGAGGTTTTATTTGTTTGTTGTTTTTTTGTTTTTGTTTTTTTTTTTTTTAATCCCTTGACCATAGAACTCTACCTGTTAGGAGTATGCTCACATGCACACCAAATCAAATGGGTTACCTCAGTCAGCATCAACCAACATTCATACAAGTTTCCAGCTCTAAGAACACAAATACTGTGTGATGGTGACTGGAAGCAATCAAGTAAACAATTAAACAGGGTAGCTGTACCTTAAGAGTTTGCTTAAATACACATGCAGCATACTATGTCAAGCACCTCATCCCATCCTTCTTATAGCCTAATAGTTCCCATCTTTAGACTAGACTGGCTCGAGGAAACTGGGATATGAAATTCAGTTTTCTATTCCTCATTTCCTAAATGCAAGAGATCTTTCTTTGCTTGACCTTGATAAAATATCAGCTGATAATACTTTAAAATTCCACCTGTAACGAACAAAAAACCAAACAAAAAACCAAACCCGCAAAACCACAAAACACACACAAAAAAACCTAAAACAGAACTGCAGTTCTTCAGCCTCAATTAATTACACACCTTAACTAGATTATTTTCTTTCATGAGAAATCACAGAAATTTGGTGGGCCAATACAGACTATATATACTCTTCCTCTTTTATACTCACAAATCCAACTCCAAAGCAAAACACAAACTTGAAATCACTATTCTGAATCAAAACAACAGATCCAGAAAATATCTTCCATCCTAGTTTAAGTAAATATCTTTAATGCTTAAGAGAAAAGAGAACACTCATATAAGCATGTATCATCAAGCCATAGCAGAGATCACCCCCGACCTTGAAAAACGCCTTTTTTTGGCATACTTCAGGAGGAAGAAAGTCCCCATTTTCCTGCTAATGCTGTCACAAAGCCCAGAACGAATTACTAAAAATCGTTACTTTTATGTTAAAAGCTCTCACAATGACAAGAATGAATTAGCAGGGGACAAGAAGTAAAAAGACAAGTAATGCTGAAGAGGCCATCTCCACAAAACACTGCTGGAAATGCAAATGCCTAAAGCCTTGTATGCTCATTAGCATTGCTAATTATAGTCCCCTCTCTATGCAACAATTTACCTGCTCTCCTTCACTAATATACTACTCCCTCCCACCCCCTCTTAAGTATTTATTCCTTATAAATACCTATCACTCACCCTGCAGCATGCTGGCTTCTCCACTGAGACAGAACTCTATTAATAACTACTGGTGAAAAAAAGTCTTCAGGGTTAGACAGAACTGTAGTGGTAAGTGGTGCATTGCTAATAGTGCATTGCTTCCAACGTAGATAAGACAGTGCACTACTAAAGACAATAACCCAGAGGAATCAGAGTTTCACAGTCCTGGAAAAAGGAATCTACTCCTAAGTGTTATTTCATGCAAGGGGAAGAAGGAAAAGGCAAATTCCGGTGACTGAATATAGAAATTGTTAAAAATTTGAAGTAATTAGGATCCCTCTCCAACTAAGTGATAAGTAAAAATAATAATAAAAAAAAAAAACAACTTCCTTAAGAAATTTTGCAGACAATATGACTGCACATGTTCACCAGAAACTACTCCAAATTAAATACTAAGCTATACAACTTACAGATTTCTATAAATCATAAAAGGTACACATTACCAGAATAAAACATAACGTAGTTATAACAATAAAGCTGGCTGGCTCATTTCCTCCAAGTAAATACGTTTTTAAGTTGAGCTTTCAATCAAAATATGATAGGATGGCATTGTAAGTTAGGTATTGTTCTCAAGATGAAAGATTTCTTCACGCAGACACACTCACAACAGGGAATCCTTTAAAGAACTCCTATATGTTCCTTATACATGCTCCTTTTCTATTTCTAAGGTTTGCAAATTGCTGCATCCAGATGACAGGGGTTTTTTCTGTCTTGCATGTGAAGGTACGTTCAAGACACCATTTCATGAAGGAGAAAAAAAACTGAAGATAAAAAGTTTGAAAAGGGAATGTGGTTGAACTTGCCAAATTGTTATGCATCCTTCATAAAAACCTATATAGTACTGAAAGAATCCTAGAATGGGTCAGGTTGGAAGGGACCAGAGTGGGTCACCTGGACCAAGCTCCCTGCTTGACCAAGCAGGGTCATCCTAGCACATGACTGAACAACACAAAGCCATTTTGAAAAAGTAGGAGTATTCTTGAAACTACTTCTAAACAACTGAATATGAAACTAAAAACAAAAAAAATATTCTTCTATTAACCAAAATAAGATTTTTTTTCCCCAACAAAACAGCTCCTTCATGATACAGACTTGTAAGTTACCTGAGAAAAAGGTTTTTATTCGCTATACCAAATCTTTATATTTTCAAAACCCACCATTTTTCTTGTCCTTTCCACAGTGCTTCCAAAATAATTGTTATAGGACCGGTCCAGGTCTGCAGAACCAAATGCAGTGCCCAAGAGATGTGACCCATACATTTCTTTCATAAAAATGTCCAAAATAAAATGTCTGCTTAAACAAATAAGGGGAAAAGATGGAAGACTGAACTACAGAGACATCTGTTATGTCATTTTGCTCCCATCATCATGTCCAATAACAAATTTTAGTGCCATAAATGAGTAAATTTAGCTAAATTTAGAGTATAGTCGCTTTCCCCTGTCCTTCAAACCTAGCAAAATGAAGGAATCCCATGAACTCCTACAGAAAGCAAGTCAACCAATTCTCCAGAACCGGAGAACAAGAATTTCGGGATATGGTAGCATCATCATGAGGAAGACCAGTGCAGGAACCCTAAAAACCATTTATAGTTTGGTTCTTTCTCTGTGATTCTTGAACTCAATAGACTCAAACAACAGTTATTTTCAAATAATTTACTGCAAGTGCCTTTCATAGGGTTAGAACATACTTCTGGAATAGAGCTGAGCACAGTACTATTAAATTCTTTTTATACTTGGATTTTTATTAACAAAAAAAATCACAGTCTTGGAAAATTGGTCAGCAGATGAACTTAGATTACTCACTACCATTAAATTACATGGGTCAGGTGGCTCACTTCAATTGAGAAAGTACCTGCAGTATTGACTTCCTAACCTGAAGACTCAGATTGTCTAATATTAACCCAAGTTAAACATTATGAAAGTAAGAACCACACATCAACCAAACACAAGAAACTTGTTCACTACGAAACAATTAAACCTAAAGTCATTACCTGAGAGAAGTCAGTTCCCCTTCCCATAATCTCTAGTGCTCACAACGGCATCATTATCTCACTGCCATTGCCCACAGTTGGCCCAACTTTACCTAACTTGCTCCTTTTTCTTTTTTTTTTGCCTTTTTTGCACACCCCCTCACCTTTTTAATAAAACTCCTTAGATTAACTCATGACAGAACCACTCTCCTGTCTTGACTAGGTCCTCACTCACAAGCCATAAATTTTGCCTTGACCTGCTAGAACTTTCAGCAAGCACAAGTGATCACTGTTGCTCTGGAGACTGGCCCTATATTATTTTCACTTCACAGATATTGGTGAAGGGGCTCAGTGAGCCAGAGGCTAAAGCACCACCATGCTTCAGAACATCATCTTCACAGAAGTATACATTTGAATAAAAATGTGTGCACATGTCCCTCTAAATCACCACCATTAAGAACATCATTTGCTTCGAGCACCATGATGCTTCTGCCAACCATAAACTGGTAAGAGTGAGCAGTGGTGGATACGACTGGAACACTTCACATCAACCACGTGTGCTTTCCTTCCCTCCCACGTCCTTATACTACTCAACTAAAATAATTTTTAAAGAAATGGATATTCTAAGTTTTAAGTACAATTTAACTCCCCTTTGCAAAATTGGTTTCTCTGCCACGAAGCACAAGTATTTCAGAAGACACTCCATTAAATCTGGTTAACGTACCATCAGTTCAGTTGTAAAAACATTATCTATATACATCAAATAGTTTCCAAAAGAACAAAACAATTTAAAAGAATTATCTGCAAAATGAGCTATTCATGTTTTATTTCTGTCCAGATTGCCCTACAGCTTCTATACTGTGATAGAACTTGCCAACAAATCATACAATACTGGAGAATCAACAGAGAAATTTACTGGATGTGCAAAAGGAAAGAGAAATTGGGGGAAATTCCAGTATGAATCACCACTAAGGATCCTTGGGAGGGGAAGGAGAGCAAAAGAGAAAAGAGGAACACAGAAATAGTTCCTCCTGTAAAGAATGCTTTTCTATTGAAAACCAAACCAGACTTGGAAAGAGCGGCTGTGGATTCCTCAGACAGATGGTGTCAATAGATCTATTAGTCACTTTGGCAGCAGCAGCACAGTGATGGGGTTTACAAAAAGCCACTTAAAAACTCAATATAAACAAAAGAGAAGTACATTAAGAAGTCTATTTGGCTTTCCAAGACAAGACACTTTTTCACACACATCACATAAAAGCAGCTCCTGTAAACGGCAGAGTCTGCTCTGCCATTTGTGCTGCAGGTTTACAAGCTGTGGTAGACACGGACTCACAAAACCCCACCTGGGACAGCTGCCTTTCCCAGGTGAAAAGCTCAGACCTGATGGCTTTCCTGTGTCAAAGTCCTTGTGCAACTTTGCTCTTGTGTAGGAACTGACAACACACAGTGCTGTTTTCTCACCGACATAACATTTAAAATTGGAAGTCACAGCTGCTGACGCTCCTAACGCAATCACAGAATCATCTAGGTTGAAAAAGAGCTTTAAGAACATGAAGTCCAACTAGCGCTACCAAGTCCACCACTAAACCGTGTCCCCAAATGCCACACGTGCCCATCTTTCACACACCTCCAGCGATGGTGACTCTACCCTAAGCAGCCTGTTCCAATGCCTGACCACCCTTTCTGCAAAGAAACTTTTCCTAATACCCAGTCTAAACCTGCTCTGACCCAGCTTGAGGCTGTTTCTTCTCGTCCTGCCACTTCCTTCCTAAGAGAAGAGACCAATCTCCACCTGGCTACAGCCTCCTATCAGGTAGTTGTGAGTGATAAGATCCCTCCTGAGCCTCCCTTTCTTCAGACTAAACACCTCTAGCTGCCTCAGATGCTCCTCATCAGACTAGAATTTGACAGAATAGCTAAATGCATTAGGAACAAAGTCAATTTTGTATTTATGCAGAATTACACATTAGCTATTAAATGGCATCCATCTGTTTAAGTTCAACAAACAAACATTATTCTACTGTACGAGAAATTGCACGTACTTTAAAAATACATATTCCCAGGATTACTCTCTTCCTCACTGTTGGTTTACTGATTAAAAAAGGCTGTAGAAATAATCTCAAACAGTCCTTTTGGTGGCAAGGAGCTCAAAAATGCACTTTTAATTCTCAGAAATATTTAGAACATTCCGAAAAGTCCAAGTCTATCCCACTGTCATACTTTATCTCTCCAATAAGAAATTCAAGTGAAAGAGGCAGTAGTTGAATCCTGTTCTTTGAAGTGGAGGCAGATGTTTAACACAGAACACTCATCTTCAGAGAGGACAGACACTGATAATCTTAACTGTTAGTCATGTAAAAAGGAATGCATAAGCCAAACAAAGACAAGGTTGGTCTTATCACAGGTGATACACATGGTCGGAAAACTCCTTGGAAAACAGTCAAGAATTAAGAGCAGAAGAATTATAATTTAATTACCCACAACAAAGCATTCCACCTGCCTAGCACAAAATCTGAGTCACACAGTTGCTGCTTTAATTACACAAGATGCACTGGTTGTTACTATGCCCACACTGGCACAACAAATGTATCTTCAAGAGCATTTTCCCTCTCTTTGTTACTGCGTTAGAAGGCAAAGCTTTTCTCAAAGAATCCACAGGACACTTGACAGGCTCCTGGAGGTGAGTATGGAGTTATGCTCAGGTAAAAGAAGGCAGCAAGACCTTAGCCTGCTTATAAGATCTAAATCTGACCAAACATTACATATACATATAGAAAACACAATATGTAAAATAGCAATGACACAAAGCTCTAAAAAGTCCTTTCTGCTACTATCTGTCATTAGAAAATAAGTCCATCTTTGGTCTTCCCCTGAGGATGGATGCTGAACTGCAAACTGCAAGCCCCTGTCACCCCCCATGAAGCTATTCTTAGAGGACCAGTCTGATAGGATGGAACCAGCAGGGAATCATCCCCATATTTACATCTTAAAATTAATTAGAGTGGGTATACAGAGCCAGGTACAAGGATTTTTTTCTGCATCTACATAGGATCTTAATCCAAAAAATGTAGAAACCTCTTGCTATACTCTAAGACGAGCTATAAACAACTCGTAAAATACTACACTGTTACTTTCATCAATCACCTTATAAAACTAAATTCCAGACTGTGTGTGTGTGTGTGAAGTCAACTATCTTTACTTGAAAAATAATTTGCTTTCTATTGAACAACAACCTGAAAAGAGACACATGCACACACACACACACAAACAAAAAGGCAGCTCCTGGCATTTCCTGCTGATCATACAAAAGGCAAGAGCAATACTGCTCTGTAACCAGTATTCTATGCTAAATTTTAATTAATTCAGTTTTCTGCTGTTGGACATGCATTTCCTTTAGGAAAGAGAAGGAATCAGAGCAGTGTGGCCTTGTGCTCACACTGAGCAGAATCAAGCAAGGTAGGGCAATAAGAGAGGATGTGGATTCAGGGGAAAGAGTGGCATTTCCTAAGGAAACTGTACCATTACCATAGCAATGCTCCAGTTGGTGTCTCTAACAGATATAGAAGGAATGAAACAAAAATGCTCAAGAAATGTGGATGTGAGGGGTAATGAATTGCTTGTCATTATAGATTTTAAAAATGGTATTTTCTATTCTAATGGAGCAGAAAATACATTTTGTAAACAGAATTCCTGTATCCAAAGCTTCCCAAATTGTAAAAAGCTGTTTAAATGCACACATGAGAGTTACACCTCTTTTTTACTTCTAATTATATATAAGCTTTCTTATTTTAATGACACTTGAAGAAACTTCATTTTTTCTTTAAGGCTGAATGTTTTCTCAGAGAAAACATTCCCCTCTTCTATAGCATGCCTAAACTTGTATTTGTAATGAGGGAGACAGGCAGTAGTAGAGGATTAAAGGCCTGTCTAAAAGGAGTTGCTGAAAATTGTCAAAACTATTGGTTCTTCATGAGAAGGATGAATATGCTACAGAAAAAAAAAAAAACCAATTACCAAAACCCAATAGACTTATATTTGTACATTATGCAAGGATGAATCTATTTCAAACTACATAACTAGGTATTGTGAATATAAAATAAGGCAGTTGGTGATCTAGAAGAACAAGTACATCCTTTCAGCTATCTCAGAGAAGGAATGTGAGGCAAGATAAAGATTTTGGAAGGAAGAAAGAGATGTTTTTATCTTAGGACAATGAATTTGAGTTTGGGACTTAAGTATCCAATAATTAACCTAGCTCCACACTTAGAACACAAGTACACCCAAGAAGAAAGAAACCTTATCTTTAAGAAACATTCCTTACTATATAGTAAACTCTGACAATTTAAATTTATTAAGAGCAATATACTTTTATGTTCAGGATACACTAAAATAATCAAGTAAGATTTATTTCCTTCTTATAAAATTCAGAATTACTATAAAGCTTCAGTTGCCTACTCTGAACTATGTTGGACCTTAATACAAGACTAATCTAGTATGAGTTATCTATTCCCTAAATAATTTCTAAATTCTGACACACACTGAAATATGAGTGTATCAAAACAAACTGCCATATGGAGCCTCTAACTTGATTGTTCTTAACAAGTACTTCATGACTTTTACATGATTTTATTTATCAAATTTACAAACTTAACTTTGAAGTGTATTCCCATGAATAGACAAATACAACAGAGTTTTCATTTCATAGAAGGTAAGGAAGGAGAGAAAAAGCTTATCTTTAGAAACTAATATAATTTCTGCTTACCGGTTTTACTCCTTAAGACTCTTCAAAGCAAAAAAGATGAATAAATACAATCAAAATAGTTAGGATTTTATCACTGTGGTAAGGATGCCTTAATAAAGTAAGAGGAAACATATTACCAAATGTAATCTAGAGAATTCTTGTCTTCCTGTTGCTCCTAGAATTGAAAAATGCTTTCTTTTAAATTATTTTGAGAAAACGCTTAATTTTGTAGATTTCAATCACAAATACTATACTGAAAGTTATGGTTAATACCAACACATCCAAGCTGATGTGACATTTCCCACACAATTCCAAAATAATAAGGTAGTAAGAAATACTGAGACATAAGAGCAATAATTTTTGTTGTTTGTAGTAGTTCTGCCTTTTGTTAAAACTAATGTTATGTCAGCACTCCTATCACGGGCAAACAAATCCAACTTATATTCCCAACTATATCTTTAACTATCTGAACCTTATCATGGGAAGAGCACTTGTAACAAATGTCATGTTTCCTGCAATAGACATCAGCAGGGAAGATTAAGTGAAGTGAATATCCAATACTTCTCAATAATCCCTAATAAAAGATAAATGCAGTGAGGATAAATAGAGAATTCTGTTGGATTTTTATTTCTTTTTTTTTTTTAATATTAATGTGTTGCACATACACAGAAAAACAAACAGAACTGGTGCTTCATTGTTAAAGGACACATAAATATTTATCCCTAACACAACACTCCTTCAACTGTGAGACTGAAACCACTTCCTTATGATGGCAAGATAATATTGGCTAAACTCTGATTTTCCATTCATGTTGTTGAATGCAGTCTTGTTCCAAGGCTACTTCCAAAAAAGGTAAAATGATTTCAAATGTCACTATGAAGTTACTTTAATAAATCTTGTTCTTCAGACTCTCTATCAAGTTTCTTCATGCTAGAAGTATTTCTTTAAAACCCAAATACAACTAGAGTAGCACCTACTTTTTATTGAATGCATTAAGTTAGGGTGGCCAATGTAACAGAGAGGCCTAATACAGAGAAGAATTAATTAGCTCAACTGCTGAATGTTTCCCAGGTTGCTATTGCTTCTGATGGCTGGGTGCTGTGATCTTCTTCCATGGCTTTCATGGCACCCTAATTGGCGATTTCTTAATCCCATTAAAACAAAAACCCAAAGAAAACTCCCAAAACAACAACAATCACCAAACCACAACACAACAGCAACCACAAAAAACAACCCAAAACCAACCTGAACCTTAGGTTAGACAGGTGCCGTTTACACCAGGTAAAACCAAAAGAGCCCATAAAAACATCTTTATTCAGTCAATGCAAAACAAAAAGCGAAGAAAAATTCTGCTTGATTAATATTTTCAGATTCCGACTAATTAAAGCAAAGTCCTCCCATTACAGATCTGCTGATATCCCACACATAAACACAATGGCAAGAAGTGGTGAATACATTACGTCAATGTCTTTTTAAATGTACAGCTTCCAACAGAACCTATTTAAAGATTTTGATCTCCTAAATCAGATTCCAAGTCAGAAAAAAAACGAAACACCTCCAAATTGCTTTTCATCTTTCCTCCCAAAATGTCTGCTGATTTATGAGGAGAATGTTTTTAAGTTTCAAGTTTTTAAGTCTATATGCTTACAAGCCAGATATATTAATGTCTGAAATGGAGCCATACCTATGAAAACTGAAAATCTACATGCAATCTTTCAGGAGGGGGTGCACACTAGCACAACTTTTAATACTTTTCCCAACAGTGGTTTGGGTTGGAAGGGTCCTTCAAGATCATCTAGTTCCAAGCCCCCTGCCACGGGCAGCAACACCTTCCACTGGTACCAGCTTGCTCAGAGCCCCATCCAGCCTGGCCTTGAACGTGGTTTCCTATAGTTTAACTCAACCCAGAAACAAAGAGGCCTCTACTGCTCTGACCTGGTCTGTGATGACATAGAAAACAAAGTTTAGAAGGAAAAGAGTTTGGTCTTAACACCTTCCCTGAAACTGGGTATTAGACCTCAAGACTGCCACGTCATTTCACTGGGTATGAATGTTAGCAGGACTGCAGTATTAACACTGACAACATTTAACCCAACTTCTTAAATAGAGATGTCTTTTGATCTTACTTTATCCCCCAAGGGTATTACTTCATATTTAAAAAAAATAAAATAATTAACTTGGTACCTACCTAAAGACTAAAATAATAATTTCCTACACTACAACATACAGAAAGGCATAATTTTGCTTAAGAGTTGCCAGGGAACTATACATGTTCCAAAACATACCAAATACATTATATAATATCTGACTTTCAAAAAAAAAAAACAAAAAAACACATGTATTTTAGAGACATACCTTAACATGTTCAAAGAAAAGTTAACTCAAGCTGTAATTAAAATAAGTAGGGCAGGGCAAGCAAGACGTCTGGAATAGACTGCTTACAGAAGACAGAGAAAAAACTAAGCCAAGCATTAAGTGACAGAGCAATCACACAACCAACCAAGTCAAACCAAGAAATTCTCCGTTGCTACCACCCACAACATTATCCACGCTAAGGAACCTCAAATCAGGAAGGAAGGAAGGAACTGCTGAGGAAGTCCTGCATGCAGGGATTGGTTTTGATTAATTAGCGGAGATCACATGTCACTGAGGACCTCTGTGACTCCAACCCTCCATCACCCTTACTATCACACTTGCTGTGTTAAACACTGCTTCCCAATCTGCTGACATCTAAGTGCCTTCAAATCCCCACTGATCAGGACCTAGAAAACGACTTCCCACTCAGCAGGCACAGGGCTCAGGGCAGACCTTTGGACCACCACGACTGCTGCTGTCCAGCAGATGTACAGAAGGCAAGAGAATTCCCATGTTGTGAAGGAGATACCAAATAAAACAGGTACCTGTGCTGGAATATGTGTGCTCATTGCAGACAAGTGGGATGGAGACCTGACTTACCTCTGTTTGCAACCCTTGAGAATTTAAGACCATAAGTAGGGTAACCTAAACACAAAACCCCAAAAAATCCTCAGGGTTTTTTTAACATATAAAAAGCACCATTACAGAGCTGTTAAAAAAGAAATACTGAAGAATCTGTCTTTGTACTGGGCTATGCCTTTCCTTACATCCCCTGAATTCATAGAGCTGGAAGATTATATGTCTGATGATTCAAAGATTCTCTTACAAGTCCCAGCTACAAATATCAACTAGTCTTACACTGTCAACCAGAATGCAACCTGGGCCAAAAAAGAAAAGCAAAATCATTCACAAAAAGAAAAAAAAAAGAAAAACAAAAGCAAAACCAACATGATGAGGACATTTGACACCAAACATTCCAGGCTAAACATTTCATTTGAAGTGCCTGTGGAAGGCAGAAAGTAGCAAAGCTCCTTGTACTCTTGAAACGAAAGGCAGCATTTTGCATACATTCTCTTGCTTATTGCAAATCTTCCCTGATTACGTGTTTATGAATGTTTAAAAAGTAAAATGCTGCCTTATTCCTGGAGCTATCTGATCACAAAAATAGGAAATACACATTAAAGAGTAAACATTTTACACAGTTGCACCTAGGGTAAATACAGAGCAATTGCTATGCAAAGCACCTCACCTAAGGAGCTTCAATATTCAGCTTACAGGAGGAACCAAAGTACTGGGCAGTAAAAAGCTGCAATCCAAAGTGAACAAAATATAATTTTCCAGTCATGCAAACACTTAGAACAACATTAAAACTAGGTAACCAAATCATCTCATCAGTTGGAAGAGTTTAGAGTCCCTGAGGAGAGATGAATTGTTAAGGAAAACAACAACAGAACTGAGTCAGCTGGCATCTACATTCCTCCTTAAATGCACACTCTTCCAATAGATATGTATGCAGTATGCTCTGGAATTAAGGTTTTTTCCTCTTATCTGCATATTTGTACATAGTGCACAGTTCAGTACTAAAACCATCTGATCCCTCTCAGAGACAACGTTACTTGACAGCACTAGATTAGGAAACTCCAGTGGTGTGGTTTATTGACATGGCTTCAGCCACCAAATTTGTCATCTAGTTTGCTAAAATGGACACCATTTTCATTTGATCTTTTGGAACAACAGAAAATTTTAAGCATTACCAATCTTGAAATTCCCTGTAGTAGATTTGCAACAGGTTGACCCAAGACTGTCTTCAATTAAGTAGTTTTGAATGGACAGAGTTGCATCCTCACGAGCTTCACATCAAAGGTATTCCTAGTCTACATCTAGTTCCTTCTGGAACAACAGGTAAACACCAACTACAACACAGCAAAGTAAGCTTTGGGGGCAAAAACAGTGTTTATTTCATTTTCCCTAGACGTATCAAAACCCCTCGGATACACGATGCCTCCTTCTGTGAACAGGGCAGGGCAAATGTCAGCAGTGTCCACTAAAAGCAATCTTCAGTCTCATCTAGAAGCTGCTAATTACGTCGGTCATGCTGAACTCTGACTGACAGTTTTGCGCTCTGAAGTGATACCCACTCATTTTATTAGTGAAAGAGACAATCTGGAGTGAGAAACTGAAATAACTATTAATACTTTATTTCCAAAACAGCAACAGTTCCACAAACTTTCCTTTTGTGAGTAGAATTCCACTTGCAATAAACACTGCTGGGATGCAGGAATGTTAACTCCTTCCCCAGAAGAGAGGGAGAAGAAAACAAATACAAAACACCTAACTGGTTTTGCACTTCTCCTGCGGGATAAGCACTCGCCTTTGAGTTTGCCAGTTGCTCATCCACTTGGGCAGATTC
Source organism: Manacus candei (assembly GCF_025592945.1). NCBI lineage: Eukaryota > Metazoa > Chordata > Aves > Passeriformes > Pipridae > Manacus > Manacus candei. The sequence continues at coordinate 72,810,791 of NW_026138062.1, forward strand.
TCAAGAGAAGTAAATTAACAGCGGCTCATTGACTTCACTAGAACTACACTCATTTACAGCAGTTAAAGCTGACCTACATTAAAGCAGCATTTCACACCGAGGAAGAGCTGCCTGGAGACACTTGGAGCCGGGAACTGAAGAGTTTTTCTTCCACGTACTTAATCATTATGTTTGAACACTCACCTTCCTCTTCTCCAAGAGCCTGCAGCCTCCCCTACGCTGCAGTGACAAAGTGACAGCTCATACAATCAGTCATTTGGAAGTGGGCAGCCCCAGCCAGCTCACAGCTGGTGGATGGCTAGACAAAGCCTCCAAGAGCCTGAGCAACTGCCCTGGAAGCTTCTGGGAGGGAGTGGTGCCTGTGCTTGCCAGGCTAAGTTACAGAGCTCCGTTTTCAATTCCAGTCTTATGGGTTTTGCCAGCCATCCTTCTTTTAACAGTCAGAGACACGTTCTGCCTGGAGCTGGTGGTTCGTTCTGACTGGTGATGGACTGTAATGAAAGGAGGCTCTACACAAACAGAGTCAGAGATGAGGCAGGGAGAAAAAAGACAAAATCCGGGTCATTCAGAAGGGAAAACTGCTAAGACACTCTTGAGTTTCTTCTCTACTATGCATAAATATAGGTCTGAATACATAATCCAAACCACTAACAAAGAAAACAACCAAACCCCACAATCACTGGAATTAAATAAAGATTTAAGATACTCAGAGATACACGGCAACATTCAAGGTCAGACTGGACAGGGCTCTGAGCAATCTCACATAGTTGAATATATCCCTGCTCACTGCCGGGGGAAGTTGGATGAGAGGACCTTTTAAAAGGTCCCTTTCAACCCAAACTATTCTATGACTCCATGGTTCAAGATAACAAGAAGAATAAGCACATGAACTCCACAGCAAAAGAAAATAATATTCAAAGGATGTAACTAGAACTAGAAATCTCTACGAATTGTCAATTTGAACCTACAGATTTCAAGGAATAGGCTTTGGCAAACCTACAGAGATGTTACTGTACAAAGTCAAACACCACAGAATCATTCAGGAGCAACAGGCAACCCAAAGCAAGCATAAATAGAAGCCTGTACTTCTCATTTTTCTCTTCACCCTTCCCCATCAAATGGTTAAAAGAGGATATAGAGGCTGCACTCAAATTTTGATATCAAATGAGTGCACCCTTGGTGTTTTTTTTTTCCTTTGGGTTTTTTTGTTTGTTTGTTGTTTTGGTTTGGGTTTTTTTTTCAGTTTTGTTTTTTTGGGTTTTTTTTTAAATTAGCTTAATCTAGTTAAATCAATTCTTATATTTACCAGGGCATAACATTGTTTACATAGGACTAAGTGTAAAACCCTGACCTCTGTATTTCCACCATGACCTCAGAGAATAGAGCCCACTCACCCCACCCCAGTTCTTACAACTTTAATTATGTTCAACAAGGCTGCCATGCTTTAAAGGTATCATTTACCGAGACCAAAAGCTGTTTATTTTTATTCCCGTTAATCACTTCCATTTTGTTTTATTCCACTTACGCACCCTGGATTTTGCACTCAGAACTGCTATCAGGCTGGATCACTTCAGATGCAGCTGAACAGTTTCTTGTGCTGCTATGCAGTCCTATAAAAATCCACACTATTTAGCTTTTATCCAATGTAAACAGAATCGATCACAAGTTCAAAAAAGCTTCCAAATTGCTTGGCTCTTAGAAATCTTTTAGAGTGAGAGAAGGCAATACATGGACAAAGGACAGAGACAGGTCTTACCTGTCTCATTATTTACAATTTTAACGTCATAAATCAGGCTGATGCCTTTAAAAGAAATTCCAGCCTTTTTGTATAACTTCCCTGTCATTCAAAATATGGCCATTCTCTTCCCACATACTGTTGAACTTACAGTTTCAGGAATATGGTTAAGACAGAGAATTGAGTGAAAAGCTAAGTTATCAATGCAACTTTAGAACTATCTAGAAGAAAAGCTGAAACACACTGGGGGAGTTTTAAGTGTTACCTCAACAGGTCCTCTGAATTATTTAATGGCATATGAGAAAATCTACAAAAATACATTAATGTTAAAAGTTAAGCTAAAATAGTTTAAAGCCATTATCATTTAGTTTATCATTATCACTTAGTTTAAAGCAATTATCCTTTCCCTTTACATTTAGATGATGAACAGCCTAAGTAAAAGTTGTACTAGATTCGGTCTATTTAATGGAACTTCTAAATTGAAATAAAAAGTATGTAGTTTTAACTTTATGGTAAACTGCACAATCTTCTCGTTTTCTTTTCTGCACCACATGAGCTACTTGCTCATTAGACACAAATGGGTAGAAAACAAGAGTTTCTTTGTTTGCATACATTAACTTAAAGCTGTAAAACTCATTCAGCCAAACTTTCACCTTTAAACCTTAACCTGACTTGTAACAACATTTGTAGCCTCTAAAATTACACTGCATGCACCCAGACAGAGTTAATCACCCTTCACTTTTGATGCACAGAATAATGATCTACCACTTAAACTTGAGCCCTTAAAAGCCTGAAGAAAAATATGTAGGTATCTCTGTCTTAAATCAGTAGCAAAATAACAAAACTCTACCTAGCATTGACCAGTTGAAAAGAAAAACAAAACTAGACTTGTAGCTCATGGAAGTTGAAAATAAGTGCATTTAAAGTCTCCTCAGATGAAATTCTTGCTTCCCAGCACATGCTATTGATCTGACACCTGGTACTTTTAGTCACTAAGGAAGGTCTGGCTTTATTTTTTGTGTAATTTAAAACTTCTTGGGGAAAAAAAAAAATAAATGAAGTAGAGATTTGGAAACAACATCTTCTAAAAGCTGATGCATTTGTTATCATTTTAAGTTCTTTCTTTAAACAAGTGATCTGTGCTTCACACTTTGTTTAGAATATATTATGGCTCCCTTCGAATATAGTGCTAGTAGGAACTAGATTTTATTAATTTTCAAAACTGAGCAACAGTAACAGTTTAGTATTTTTGCTATCTAAAAAAAATTAGAACTATGGAAAAAAACCTCTTGGATTTATGTATTATACTTCCCTAAATGCCACACAAAAATATACAACACAGGAAAATTCAAAGCCAGAAATGTTTTGGAAAAGCTATTAGACACACAAACAAACAAAAATCAAAACACAGCAGATAAAAATGAGAAGCTACAACAAAACCAGTTTGGGTATTCAGGGAAATGAGTGACTACCACATGAAAGACACCAACAGCACCAACACAACACACCATAAATTCAACCTTGCAATCAATGACAAAAAGGGATCCTAAATTGCAGAATCTGATTACTCTTGAATTTTTTCTAATTTTTTTAAGAAGTGGCATTCTTAATCATCTCCTTTTCCCCATTATTAAGCTTCCTAAGTAACAACACATAGAATAAAAGTGACACACGACTTGAGCTTCAGCAAGACAAGGTAAAAATTAAAATCAATAGCTAAACTTCCTTTGACTTTAAGGGGTTGAGAACTCATCCAAGTTTTCTTTTATTTCCTCAGGCCACAAAAGGAATGAGTTGTTGCGTCTCCTTCATTTATGCTAATAAAGAAGAGGGAGCTATTTTTATTTTCTCTTTATTACTGTTTTAAAAAAAAAAAAAAAGGAATCCTCATTTTAGAACAAGTTTTAACGGGTATGATACAGTCTGCACACATAATATGCTGGGTGGAGTAAAAACCCTCAGAAACACAGTGCACGGAGCCAATAATGGACTTGTCGCCAACACCCTGTGATTTCACGACTGCCAGAACAAAAACAAATGCCACGTTCAGTTCATTGCAAAGAAAGGGAGTCATTAACTTGATGTGGCTTTTTACTTGACCTGCGTAAGGTGAGCAAAATAAAATTTCCTTTTACGAGATTCAAAATGACCAGCTGCATGCCTACGGGAACTGTGATGAAATGACCGAGCTAAATTACTACCTCTGTTTAATTCTAATTATTACTAGACTGTAGGTCAATGTGAATTTTTAGCTGAGAGGTTGCTGCTTTCCTTCCTGCAATAAGGTAACAAAATGTAAATGCCTTTCTGGAAGTTGATGTAAAATAAAAATGCAAATTCCTGTCAAAGACAGAAATATCAGTCCTGAACACATGATAATCTCAGTGCAGACACTAACCCAATCTTTTTGGAATAATGATTGACTTCATAGACATGCAAACAGTAATTTCCCCACAAAAAATTCACAGTTATTAGTCACAATCAAACACAGTATCAATAAACCTTAATAGTCAGAGAATTAGAAAAACCCAAAAGTTGCCTGTGCAAGTGACATTCACTCCTTCTGGTCACAACATTAAAGCACCAGGTCAACCTCCCTAGCCTGGCTGTCCCAGCAAAGGTAGGGGAAAAATAATCCCCATCTGCTATGAAGTACTGGGGCGGGAACGGGGATTAAATGATTAAATAGCCTTCTTCCACATTATGGTCATGGGTACCACATAAGTGTATGGATGAGAAAGATGCAATCATTTAGCTTAAAAAAAAAAACAAAAAACAACCAAACAAAACAACTGACTTCCTTATTTTCTGCTGAACACATCACCATCTCCTCCCCAAAAGAGAAAATCAGAAACATTTTAAAAGAAAAGCAGGACAGACAATAAACAACTAAAAAAACCTGCCAATCTAGAAGCCAAAAGTGTTGTGAGCAGAGATTTTTCAGTAACACAGTTTAGGGAACTTAAGTCCCAAGCAGTGGAATTCTATTTTAGTATTTGCAGCGATAAGCTCCAGAGGAATAAATACCTTATTCTAGAAGGGCCTAGTTCCCTTTTATTTTCTATGCTCATGAACTTGCTGCAGAAAGGTCAACCATTTTAAGCAAAAGCATCATAAATGATGCCACTGTTTGTTTCTTTTTACAATTCTGAAAAAAAAAAAAAATATAAACCCTTAACACTTCAACACACACTTCACTGGTTTCTCTATTCGCTCCACTAAAAACTTGGAAGTAAACAGAAGTATGTTTATATCAGTACTGTAATCCTCCCACGGAATAACAGCCTTTGAACATTCTGAACATTATTCCTGGTATGATACCAAGCTACATTACCATTCAGCTCAGGAACTGCCAGAATCAAACTCAAGTAAAGTTAAAATGCTCTGTATGTCTCTAATCTTGTTTCACTTTATGTGTTTCAATATTTTGCTTCCCCTATAGGCAACGCAGATTAACACTCATGAGTGGGAGAGAAACAGAAATCATTATTTTATTTTCTAAGAAGCCAAGTATTCACCAGCAGCAAAATCCCATCCTGCACACTCCTTCCCATTTCAAAGCCCTGACTGATTTGAAATTTACATTTAAAAAAAAAAAAAAAATTTAAAAAAATCCCAAGATGTTCCTCAAAACAATTATTCAGAAGTTCATTTCTTAGTTTCTAATCTTAACAGCAGAACTTGACAGTTTTCTCCTTGTATCAAAAGGCAGCATTCACCTTCTGTATTCAAGAGGTAAATGGCAGCAATGGTTTCTTCTTTCTCTTTGCGTCTAGTTTTAAATTACTCTTTTTAATTTTTAAAGGCTGTACAACCTAAGCAGTGAGCCTCATTAATCACTACTGAATGATTTAACCCAGCCATTCAGTTCCAGATGCCACTCGGTGCTAGAGATATGCTAATTCCTTCCAAGCTTTACTTCCTTTTGCAGTTGAAACCATAATTTTCCACATTGGTGAAGACAGGATTTTACTCTGTGCACAGGGCCTCCTGCCAATCACTTTTATGTCTGAGCAGTGGCACCGTACAAATTCCATTCTGTGGTTACATCAGACACTTTTTTGTTAAACCTGTTCATTATACACCTTCTCTCTCCTACGCTCTGCTGTGACAGCATCACAGTCCCAAACTCTACCCTGACAACTCCTCGTTTGGTCAGCAAAAAGTAAAATAACCTGTTACTACCCTTACTTACCCTGTTTTCTTTTCTCCTTGTTTCCTCACACTACTTCTAATTTTTTTCCCCTTTATCACCTCCCACCACTAAACACTTGGATTACGAAGTATCTGTCAACTGCAGTACCTAGGGCACTAGCTCTATTCCGAAACCAGAAAGTTGCACTGACAGAGTTGTTTTATGAGTGGGAGGTGAGGGGAAAAAACATTTAGAATTTGAAATCCCGGTTCTGAAGCCGCCTAGCATCCAAGAGATCTCCTACGACAAAGCTAGGGCAAGTGACAACTTTAATACCAGGTGCCAAGAGGTTTTGAGAGAAGAAGCAGTTTAGAGACGTTGCTGAACAATTTCTGATCCAAAAATAGTATTTTATGACCTTGTATTATGCTTTCACCACAAATACAGGCACAACTTATTTTTGGACTTGGGAGCTGCTATCCTTATCTTGGGCTTACATGCTTGGGCTTGTTTGGCCAACAGGAGATGTCTGGGCTGAAAAGTTTGCTTTTGTCCAGTGTTAATAAAACGCACTACAAAAGTGAGAAGCCTAGAAGGTTCTAAAAGAATACACACACAAACACATTTTTGATTGGCTTCTCACCTACACAGAGCTAAAGAGGCACAGGTAAATTCAAAGTTATACAGTTTTTTTCTGTCAATTGGCTCTTAAGTCAATGTTCACTACAATCTCAACTTTCAGACAGGCTAAGAACTCCCAGTGATCCATAAACATTTGCAACTGAAGTCAAACACTTTAGCAATTTAATTTAAACACTAGAATCAAGAGTTTCAAAAGGTACTACTGATTTTAAGTTGCTCCAAACTCAGGCTGTAGGTTCCCAACTTCAACAATTCACAACGCCCTGGATTACAAAAATTTGAGGTTTAGTGTCTACTCAAAGTCAAGCCACTCTTTAAAACATGTCCATCTGGTCACTATCAAAACACCACTTCTTTCTCCATTTACTTCCAGAAGAAAGAGAAGTTGATCCCATACACATCTTTAGGCCTACATTAAATCCTTGGCCACGTATTATATCCTAATTTCTAAGACAGAAAACTCTTAATGCCTATTATGCTACTGTAGAAGCAAACAGTAAAATTAGAAGTCTTCTATATATGAATTTATAACCATCAACTGTTCTATATGCCTAATCTTCAACATAAAGTCAGTTAAGCAATTAGATAGGAGGCAATATAACTAACCTAGAATGTAAAATAAATATCTTGCCGGAGGATATGCAAATTTCAGAGCACACAAAAATGCCAGCCAAGCAAGTTTTAATGCAATACTGGCATGAAACAGTTTAACAGTACTAAAGAAATCACAAGTCTGATTTATGCACGTGACAGTTGAAGGAGCAGAGGACAAAGACTACAAAACTGAGTGACATCAAAATTACACAGACTACCCAGTTCTCTCAGGAGGCTGTCATGGATGACTCCAGACTTCACTGGTCGGAAACCCATCCTTGCCATACCCTGCACTGCACATCTGGAGAGACAGTTTGTTCCACAACCGAGCTTATTCAACTGCTAATTCACTATGCAAGCTGGAGAAAATAAAATATTAAGTTTTAAGATTTTTAAACCCAGAGCTCAGCACAGGCTTGTCAGATTTACAGGTCTTTAATCTACAGTAAGGGGTGTTCATATTATTTTAATCATTCACTATATTAGCATTAGACTTAAGGTAATGCAATACCATATTGAGCAAATACTTCCCAACAGAAAAGGGCAGCTTGAATAATTTTGCATATCTGACTATGCATTTCTACAAAGAAAGTATATGTACTTCAAGACTGCAGTAGTGCAGAAAACACTCTCATTTCCTGATTAAAGATATTCATACCATTTCAAAATTAATGTATTCAACTAGCCATTTTGTTCTAGAGTCAAATTTATAGTGAGTTGTATTAAAATTAAATGTCCTATTCATTTAATTTGCAGTTATTTACTTAAATGTAAATAAATATAAATATTTAACATATTCATGACCTTCCAGAGGCACAAAGTCTGGTGGCAGAAAATAAGAGGTAAACAGGAATACTTTCTGTGATTTAATTCTACCACCAGTGAGGAAACTCACTGAGGTACTGCCCTCTTGTTTGGATATGGAATCCAATCCTTTGCTTTGGAATTTCTTTGAAAGTCAAGTAAGGAAGAATTCTTCACCAACATATTCACTATTTTGTGAAAGTGTAGATGCTAGTACATTTATATATATATATATATCAGCCTTCTGACTGAGAAGAATACCTAAGATGCCTTTATAAAAAAATCTGATGGTTTTATACACTAGGAGTATAGATTTTATATATATATGCATATATATATGTAAAATTCCTTAAGATAAAACCCAAATGTGTTCAAAATGAGGTTGGAGATGACATACATGCTACTGCCTTTATCAAAATCCATGTATTGAACATGTACATCAGAAGATGAAGTGCATCCCCAAGTTACACCATGAGGATCTTCTCTCCTGCAGCACAGGTCGACATCATTTCACTAAAAGCTAGATGGAAAAGTGCTCAAGTTCTGTGTAGCTCTTTGGATAGTGGTGCTGAAAGAAACTATAAGAGAGCTTGAGGTCCTGAAAAGCAGTTTTCACGAAGACACAAAGATGCTTTATAAACTTTTAAAACATACTGATGCTTGATTTAAATCTACAAGTGCACTCTCTGCTGATTAATGGTAGATCCTCCTCTCTAATTTTCCAAGTTTCTACTTCTGGAAAGCACAATGAACTTCCCATCAAAATAAAAGTGAAGGTAAAAGAGTTTTTATTCCCCTTCCCAGCACAGAGTTTGCTTCCTTTTGGTAAGGCCACTTTAAGGCTGTATCATTCAATAAACCTTTCTGTCCTCAGCAAAGGAGAAATGACTTCTCTGTTCACGGGTGAGAGCAGAGCATTCTGCATCTTCCCCTTGGCTGCAGCTGCTCAGATGGCAAGCAAGTTCTAATTAAAAAGACTGGCCTGCTGCCACCCACAAATCACATTACTGTCAATTTATCTATTTCATTTTAATCAGTCATACACAGACACACACATACAAACACCAGTCTTAGTCGGAAACTTTGCTAAGCTTCAGAACAAGAGAGGCATGGAAAATATTTACAAGTCTCAGAGAGCCCTAGAATAGTTCTTAGCATTTGACAGTATTAAACCTCCTTAGTTGTTCATATAGTCCTTCCCTTTTCCACAAAAAATAGTTTCCTTACTTTGCTTTCAAAAGGCCCGAAAAAAATAGAATATACTTTCCTTAAGCTTCTATTCATTATTTGGTTGAAGTGTAGGACAACTCCCCTACTACTTATACCTGAAATGGATACTCCCATATAAATACCTCTCCCTCTGTCTCACTTGATGCTGTTAACACCAATTAAATCATATCCATTCCTAGTCTGAGAGGCCTTGTTCCAGAACAATATCTTATCATTTTTTGTGGATAAATCTGGGCAAATGCACCATTTTTTCTAATGAATAATCAACTAACAAAGAAATCCTGACACCCAGATTTAAATTCATCACCATCTTATTTCAATTAAGCTTATCATCATCTTCAGGGTAAGGTAACTTACAGCACCTGGCCTAAGTTAATGACCAGGATACTGAAAGATTTAGCTCTTTAGAAACCAGACCCCAACACTGTAACACAACAACAGAATAACAGAACTCTGCACATCTGACTGAAAACTGAACTCATTATCAGCTTCCCAGCTGTTTCTCTTTTTCCCCCGTTGAGATTTTCCATAGTCTCAATTGTGCAAATTCAATGTAGCTGGCTGCCATCTATGTCAGCAGTACAAAATATTTGTGCTCATAAGACATTTTCTTTCTTATCATAAAATGCCCTTCTGCCTCTACCACCGATGTAAGGCTGACACAATAAGCCAAGAGGCATCAGTATATTATTGAGACAAAAGGTGTGCACACATCTATATCTGTCTTTCTCCTAGAGAAGGTATAAACCAGGAAATTATCTGCCCTTAAAAGCAGCTCTAGCTTTCAAGATACTTAAGAATATTTCTTTGTTGCTCTACTCTCATCTCTTGGTCAAGATTCTCATCACTAACAGGAAAATACTCTTACTTCCCCTGTTTACACAATTTATTGGACTTAAAATACACCTCAGTTGCTACTTCAGTAACTTCACTATTTAACTTACAATTTTATGAAGAGGCACTCATGTGAAAAGCTAAGGAAGGTTATCACCATCGAGCCAGATTATATAGCAAAGCACACAAAATGTGTCAGGATCTCAGCATATAAAATTCTTAAGTGCCCTTTAGTTTGCTGGAAAGAGCAAGGTTCCTACTACTTTCCTGGCCGCAAAACAACCTCAAAATATTAACAACTACAGACAGCAAAACTACTCATTACTAACTATTCAAATACACAAAACCCCCCAACAAATTCACAACAATAACTTCTGAACTGACTACACTGATCTTCACTACAAAAGAGAAATTCTGAAGAAGAACCTCTAACAGCTACTGTGACACCAAGCCACGTGCCCGTTATTCACACAACGCATTTAACTACGACAGAAATAATAAATTGCACAAGTGGAGCAAGTGACTGGACCTGCCAGACCCAGCAAATTATTGCGCTCATTAGGCAAAGCTATCCCCTAATGAGACATAATATTACACTTCTTCAGCGTTGTGAAACAAAACTCTTCCCAGTTATTTAGGAAATATAAGTGCCAACCAAAACCAATGTTGTTTGAGAGCGAGGGAACAGGTTCTCAGATTCTTAAACATGGCTATAGATTTGTCTGTCTTGAATGCCTGAATATTTTCTCTTCTACTTCTCACAAAGCAAAACTAGGGTTGAACCACATTGGCCATCACTTCCAAAGCAATTTATATTAAAGCATCATTTGGCATAGATATCACATGTTGCAGTTTGACATTAAGTAACACTGCTACCTAAGTGTCACTAGTTTCTGATATTATTTGTAATGGCCCATCTACCTTTGAAGATCCAATCAGAACCTTTAGCTTGTAGACTCTGAAGTATCCTTCACATAAATTCATGTTTTCTAATAAAATCTTATGGACCTACACATGAATTCCCCAAACTTCAGGACCCTGAACATTACAGATGATCCCTGCTACTGAAAATACTGACTTCCTCCAGGACAATGCTTTTGGACTACATGACACAGAAGCAAGAAAACATTTGGTAACTGACACTGACTGAAGCAAGCAAAAATCAGCTTGAGTGTTCTTCTGTTTTAAACAGGTATCCAACTTAATTGCCAAGCTATATGAAAAAAAAGCATCTCTTACTGGGTGCAAGGTAACAAAACCCACATTAATGCACATTGGAAAAAAAAAAAAGAGTTTGATCTCCACAGATACTATCAGTACTCACAAGGATAAGTGGTTTTAATCAAACACCTGGATGCTTCAAGAGAGTTTTATCACAAGTAAGGAATGATCAATTTTATAGCATATGGTTATTTCTTTTCTAGTTTGAAGTCCTCAAGCACAATACAAGTGCTGCCAGCTTCTTCAGCTCTAAGCAGCTGGCTCAATCTTTCTTAAACATTCTTACAGTAAAATTACTTAGAACAGCACACAATGCATTAGGGGTAGGTGAAAAACACACAGTTTTTATGTTTTCTTGGGTGATTTACTTGCTTTTATAGATTATGCACTTAGACTTTCATAATCCTTTGAATCACTGTGTAATATTTTCATAGATCTCTCTTAGTTCATTACTATTAGACAGAGAATATGGAAAAGCAGTAGAAACATCCCCTGAAATGCTCTAGCACTTCACAAGGGAAGTTTATAAGTACAAACTTCTGAGACAAACAAACAAAACATATCAAAGATGTGGCTGATTTATTTACTCCAATAGGTAGCTTAGCCAACTAGAAAGGGCTTTGGGGACACTCCACTGACACCCTTAAAAGTATTAACCATCAGGAGGTAACTCTCCCATGAAGGAATACAAGAGACAATTTTGCCCTCCACTGGCTAGAACTATCACTAGAAAACACGCCTGCCTTGCTGCTGTCAGCACTGCCTGCTTCATACTGCATGAAAAGCCTCTTGAGCAAACGTACCAATCCCATTTGAAGCGCAGCAATTAGTAAGGGATAACACGGACAGGAAAGGGAGAAAGGGTGGGTGTTGAGCAGATGGGAATCAGCAATGCAATGAAATACCTCATCAAAATATAAAGATTTCCACGGAGGGAATCAGAAAAATCCAAAAAACCACATAGTAACATATTTAGCCTTGAGAATTGCTAGAGCAGCAAATACCCGTGTGGAAAACCAGAGCCTTGACGCTCATTCCCAGTGAAAGTGTTCTGCATGTTGCCCTTCAGATAACCGAAAGCTTTTCTTTTCCAAAGTATTAATTTGATGATGCTGCTTCTTGGGGGGGGTGGAGAGATGAAAACTCCACGGATTATGCAGCCAAGTCTGTCTCAGAATGAAGGAAAAAGGGCAAAGAGCAGGTAAACATTCAAGAAAACAAGTATACCAGAGAAGTATCCCTTAAAGCAATTTTTATTCTTTATGCAAAGAAGCATTGAAATTACACTGGGAGAACAAGGGAGGAAAGCTTCTATATTCCAATTTTCAACACCATTCAAATTTATATTTACTCAACATTTATTAACCACAGGCTTACATGAAAGAAGGTACTTCACAGGATTGCACAAAGACAACACTGGGGTAAAAATTAGGGGTTTTAAAATCTAAGTGGTTTACCAATTACTGTTTCAACAAACACTTAACTCACCTTTCTATTATTAAAAATTTTTCTCTTCCCCATCCCCCAATTACCTTCCCACTTCTCAGTAGAAGTTTCTAACATCTCATTTAGAGTGTGGCTACACAAACCATTGATTTAGTAGTGGGTGTAAGTCAAGGAAGTGAGAACCTTCAGTGGAAGAGGGAGGAAAGGATCAATCAATTTGCAAGATCAGCTGTCAGTAGAACTCAAAGGATTTCAGTGTGGAAACTGCTGTAGATGACTCCTGTCCTTCCTTCTGCACTGCAGCCATCTGCCCTCAAACTTCATCCTGCCAAAGGTTTCTGGCATCTCCATTGTTCCAGACACAAGACTAACTGTTTGATCACATTCTAGTTGAGGGGAAAAAGAAATTCCTCTGGTGAGGGAGTTGGAACAGAGTTATTATCTGGTGCTCGTCTCTTATCTTTGTTACAGAGCTTGCTTACATGGCAAAATTAAAAATCTCTATAAAAATTCATGGCTTTCTTCCTTTTGTTTTCTCTCCAACTCATCTGGAATCAACACTATTTAGAGAGAGCATCCCCATCCTGGGGGGAAAAGAAAAAAACCACTGAAAACGAACTTATACGCAACTTATTCTGTTGAGCATTTATATGAAAAATAGATGAGAGAATTAAAAAAATAAAAAAAATTGTTTCTTATCTAGGAGTTTAAGACAGCCCAATACAGAACTGAGTTACAGAATGCACTGCCTACGAAGACTTTTCCAAGGTGGGGATGATTGGCATAAAAGATTTAGAAAGGAAAAATTGGTGCAAAGGCTCTTCCCCATTCCAATTGTTTCTTCCATTAGGTGAAGGTAGCAATACAGAGAAAAATCAAATTAAAGACAGTACGACTGACAGGGTCAAAAGTGAACAGGGTCAAGAGTTACTCAGAGATGCAAAGCTTTCCATATTCAAAGCCACAAGAAGCAAACCTAATACCTAAGAGCAAAAGTGTAATAGTTAAACTTATGATATCATCTAGAAATAGACATAAGTTATTGCATTTGGTGACATAATTAAGACTTAAAGCTTCAGGCAGTGTACTTAAGTCTTTCAAAAAGTTCATTCATTCAGTCACTGACCAGATGTCTCATGCCACCATAACTTTAATGGCTCAAAGGGGTCCTCCGCAAACTTATAAAAATCAATTAAGGCAGAAGAGTTCGCGCCCAAACTAACCTTAACTATGGCACAAGGGTTTACTCAGCGTGTGACAAAAGGCGTTGATGAGAATGGGAAGGAATACCGCAGGCAGAGAAACACGGCCTCCTGAGAGCAACGCGAACCTCGAGCAGAAACAAACCCGAAAACCCCCGGAGCCCCCCACGCCCCCCCCCGGGCGCCCCGCACCGCTCTCGGACACCACGGGGGCTCACACAGAGCCAAACCTGCCATACGCGACACCCTATTAGTGCGACCCCGTATGTCATCTACAGGCACGATAAAATGCCCCAACACGCATAAGCCCCGCGCAAACAGCGCCTTAATGACCACTAATCCCCCCTATCTCCTCGGCCATCTCCCCTGCGCCCACTGGCGCTTCGCTTCACACACGTGGGTAAACTTTAACCGCCAAGGTGAAGCAAATCCCATCCCAGAGCACCCCCCACCCCTCCCCGGCCGCCGTGCCCCCCGCCCGCGGGATTAACCGGGGGCCGGGAGAGGGGATGCGCTCAGGGACCGCCCGGCGGAGGGAGCGCGGTACCCGGGGGGAGTCCCAGCCCACCGCCGCGGGAGGACCACGGGGCCGCTTCCCGCCGCCCCCTCACGGCCGGGGCTCAGCATCAGCCGCGGTTACATCCAGCGACCCCCGGGAGCCGCCGGCGGTGGGAGGAGACGGCTCCAGCGCCGCGCATCCCCGCACACCCGGTCCCCGGGCAGCCCCCGCGGCCGGCGGCAGCTCCCGGGGCAAAGGCGGTCCGGACACCCGCCGGGTTGGAAACAGAGCTTCGTTCCCGAGGAAAGGAGGGGGCCGGGAGACGCGAAGGGGCCAAACCGTGGAGGTTGGGTGGGATGGGGGGGGGGGGGGGGGGGGGGGGAGCGCGGCCACCGCCGCGCATCTGACCCGCCTGAGCGAGGTGGTTACCTGAGGTGAGACAGATGAATCCGAAGAGATAAAAGTGAGCAAACTCCGCGATCATTGTCCTCGGGTGGCGCCTGCAAGCAGTCTCATGCCAGAAGAGCGGGGGGAGAAACGAAGAGCCCCCAGTTGTAATTCCACAGAAGCTTAACGCAAAGCGAGGTTCCCTAATCCCGGCGGGCTCCCGGGGCGAGCCCCCTCCGGGCACGGCGCTGTCAGCTCCGCCGGGCTCCAGCCGCACGCCAACTCCGGCCGGCCTCCCCTCGTCTGGCCCGGGCTTTCCTCGGCGGCGCCTTGACACTTCCCAGGACTATCCAAAGCGACAGGAGAAAACAAAAGATCCTCGAGTTCCCGCAGCCGAGGTCCGCTGCCGCCTCCCGCCGCACAAGTTGCTGCTCCGGCCGCGGACTCCGCTCCGGGTCGCCGGGGACGAGGCGGTAGCGGAGCGAGCGCAGGCGGGACGGGCACGGAGCGGCCACGGCCGCGCTCGGCGGGGGGGAGAGGGGCGGGCAGGGCAGGGGAGCGCCCTCCGAGAGGTGCCCCCGCCGAGTCACTGCTTGCCCGGCGAGCGGCGGGCACGGCGCGGCGGCGGAGCGGCGGCAGCGCCCGCTCCCATGGCGGGGGAAGGAGGCGGGCGCGTCGGGGGCCGCGGCGGAGCCCGGCCGCGGTCAGGCGGGGCGGCGGGCAGGGGAGCCCCGGCGGCAGCCCCGAGCCCTGCCTAGCATCGCCGCCGCCCCCCTCCTCCTCCACGCGGGAATCCCACGCTCGCCCCCCTCCGCAGCGCCGGAGGAGGGCACAAGAGGGGCGATGGAAGGGAGGAAGAAAGAAAGGGGAGAGAAAGACAGAAAGAGGGCGAGCAAAACTTCCCCGGGCCAACGCCCCCAAAGCCACCCACCCCACCCGCCCGCCCTCGCTGCGGAGGCTGCGGGAGGAGGAGGAAGAGGAGGAGGAGCGGCTCCTCGCCTTGCCCCGCCGCCGGGGCAGGGGTGCACTAGTCAGGCGGGGCCGAGCCCGCTGCGCCTGAACTTTCTGGTGTCACGTCGAGCCGCTCGCCGCCTCCGCCGCGGGTTTCCCCTTCCCCCTCTCCCGGCCGCCTCCGCCTCCTCCCCGCGCTGCCGCCGCAGCAGGTCTGCTGCCGCCTCGGGACACCTTAAAGGAGCCGCACCTACACGGCCCCCGCACGCCCGGGGCGGCGCTGCCCGGCCCGGCACCGCGCCCCGCCCCGCCCCGCATCGCCCCGGCGCCGCCTCCCGCCCCTGCCCCCGCCGGAGGTACCGCGCGGGGCGGCTCCCGGTCCCCACCGTGCCCCGGGCACAGCACAGCCCCCGAGGGACGGGAGCGAGCGGGGGCAGCACCGGGCGCAGACAAAAGTTCAGGTTCCCCCACCCACCGCCGCCGAAAAGAAGCTAACACACAAAAAACCCCGCGCGGATCTCCGCCGGCATTCCCGGCGGAGCGAGGAGGCAGCGCTTCGCCGGATGATTCCTGCGGCCTGGCTATGCTCCAGGCGTGGACCAAATCTTTAGGAGAAGCATCCTCAAATCCCTGCTGCCGCGCCTGGGTGCACAGACAAATGGTACGAGAGCAGCTCTAACAGTCAACTCCACATGGTCGTGACAGCTTTATCCCGTGCCACAAAAGGTGGTGTTTGGGCAAGAAGATTTAACACTGTAAGGGAAAAGGGAAGGTGGGCTTGGAAGAAGCAGCACTACCTCCTCACAGCAAAGCTCCAGCTATTCCTAGGTTTGATTCATTAAGTTAGGAGGATTGAACGAGATGTAAGAAGAAATTTCATTTCCCAGCAGCGTGTTGAATATATTAACCCCATTGCAAGAGAGCCTTTTCTTGCAGTGGGATAATAAAACACCAGGGAAGGAACCTTCCTGTACTTTCTGTCACAGGATTTATATGCACCCCACACTGTTAGCAGCCAAACAGGTTTGGGTGCTCTCAGCTACCCCACTCACACTGGTGTTTGCCCCATTTTTGCTCCCTCAGGGTGGTGTAGGGCAAACTGTCCAAAAGTCCAGCAACAGAAACCTATGGATTGCACCAAATCTGTTTTAGTCCACTTTTATGTGAGGCCTGTAAAGTCAAATTTTCAATACTGTAAAGCAAAACTGGTTTACATTGGGAAAGGAAGCTCCTGTTGAGATAGATATATATATACAGATAGATAAATATATATATATATACAGTGTATCTATATCAGCAGCAGCCAATCTGGCAAGATTTTCCTCTAAAAGTGATGACAATACACCAAACATTAGAACACTCAAAAGTTAGATATCAATTTACACAGAGAAAAAGAAATAAGTGTCCTACTTCAAACACATTTAGAAGCAATCCTAACTGTGTAATCAATGGAATTGAATACTTTTGGACACAACCAGGTTTCTTCAAGTTGTACTTGGCCAAAAATTTATCTTCCTGTTCAGGGACCTCATGCATCGTTCTGTACTTCATGAAAGAAAAATGTACTAGCACCTCCAGAGTTAAAACAGTGAAGAGATCTGAGATAATCCTTGACTCCTAGTGAGAAGTTGGAGATTTCAATAAATTAGATTTGGAGTTGTTCTCTTTTAATTAATTAAATAAACAAGAGTCACGTGCAGGGCTGAAAATGAGCGTCGATAATTCATTTATTTCACCTCCCTGTTCTGAGATACGGTCAAATATAAGTAGACTCCCACTAGCAAGTATTTCGTAATCCCATTACTATCCATTTCTAATGACTGGGATTTCATACTCTCTTTAGGTAACCTGTTCCAGTTAGTATACAGCCAGATTACTTTTCTTTTAAGCCTAGACTGAATAGCCATCAGGAAGAGAACACACCACCACCACCGATAATACTTTGAAGGCTGTTTTTTTAATTCCTTCTGTAGTATCAATACTTTGACAGACTCACATTGTACCAAACTACATATTTTAAATGATTGCTTCTTTGCTTGTTAAAAAAGCAAACCCACAAAAGGGAATAAATAGGTTTACATATTCTCTGAATGTACATATTCTCTGAATGTACCTAAACACATATATTTTATATATATATGTATTTATTTACTCGTAAGGTGTCATTTTTATGTAGCCTTTTTTTATATGAAACTGTCAATATCCTCTGCAGTCTTTAATTATAAACCCATAATTTTTAATGCATTTCTATGACATATGTATTATCTAGCAACATGAATTAATCCATTTACTTTGTAACTGACAAGTATAAATGATGTGTACAGAAGGTAAATAAAGCATTTTCCTAATTCCCAGGGTGTTTCCTCTATTCAAGATAAATCTGTTTCCTGTTCATTAGTGCAACTGTAGGTTTCTAGATTCACACACTCCTTTGCTTAAGTAATTCAGAAGAAGGGGCCAGTAAAATTTTATGCTGTGTTGAAGTGTTGTGTATGTGAGATGCTAATTTCAAATTCAGGTGCAGAGAAATTCTAAATACAGCAGTGCATTAAAGACCTGAAGTTTGAGTGACCTTACCATATCATCATGAGATGAGCCTAAGTGAAACATTTAAAGCTTTTGTGCCACATTATCCCATCTTTAAGGAGCATCTACGACTGTTATAATCACTATAAGGAAATTTTTAACCTTTGAGAAGTACAGTCATCCTACTTTAGGTACCTATAGTGAACATACAGTAGAGCTTCAAAGACTTGTTCAATTTGTACTGTCTCAGATACTTCAGAACATAATGTTTTGCTGTCAGTGCTTTCTTACTTCAGAAAAATTGCTAGGAGTGAGTATATACTGCTCTAATTATCTTCCTTAAAATTCATTTAGATTGTAATAATATATAACAGCTGCACGGCTGAATGAATCTCTTCAAATTGTAAGCCTACAGAATTTCATCAGAATGTCTTGTAAGTAATTGACATCATCTTTAATTCTGCAGATGTTCTTACAAAATGTGTGCTATTCAAGCATCCTTATTGTCCTTGATACAGAGACATACATACATATATGTGAGACACACTCATATATGTATATCTGTCAAAAAAAGTTTCTAGGAAAAGAAATATTGCTTTAACCTCTTCAGATCTGGGGAACACTTCTTATATGAGTATTAAAAAGCAGAGGTACTTGCTGTGTTAATTCTGTAATAGGTAACACCATTTATAAGACTTACACAAACATGTAATTTCTGAGAGAACAGAACCAGTCCCATGCAGGAAATTACACACGCTGCCTGCGTTTGAGGCACAGGACTTGGTCATGAAACCAAGAAAAGAGCAAAGGTTCTACAGAAGTGATAGTTGTGATTCAGCAGATGGCACTCTTCCCTCGAACTGGCTGAAATCAGTGCTGTCTCTGACTCGAGGGACAATGAGCTTTGAGAGATTGTTCACTTTATGTTATCCAGAAGAACCTGAATTTCTGTAAGTACTAAAGATCCCCGGGTGCTTCTCTGTAAGGGCAGAGATACGCACACAGCGCCTTGGATGTGTTATGGAGGCAAATGCCCTCTCTCTCCACAAACCTTTTTGAACTTCAAATGACTCTTACTTTCCTGATCTTAAAACTGCTGTGTAGCCTTCTGGTGATCTCCGGGACTGGCTGCCAGGAATACCTGGGTGTGTGCGTGTACATTGTGTGATCCCACACGCTCCTGGCTGCATAAGCTCCCGCATTTTATCCTTCTGAGACTGGCAGAGAGGATGAGCAAATCACTAATGTTATTCTACATGTCACAATTAAGCTTCCATCGACATCACAGAGAATATATAGATATAACTAAGTTTCAAAAACTGTTTCTTTCGGATTGTTTAGGACACCAGGAAGCTGATCTGTTGGATTATTTAGTAAACTGTCTTAAAAAACTCTTAGAAGTATTTTTTCTAAGCATAAGCACTAATAAGCTAAAATTAAATGGAACAATACAAGGAATTATACATCTCTGTGTGTTTGTCTCTAAGCATGTTATGGGCCTAACCCATGGTAGGAATCCTAACTGAAGTCAATAAAAATACCTGACACCAGAACAGTGTATCATTTCAGTGGTATTTTCCAAGTTTCATTAGTTAAAAAATGGATTTTTCTATATTAGAGCTAAACAGGCAGTGAAGTTGTTAAAAGAAGGAGCACTGTAAAGTGTAGCTGAATATAAAAAAGTGCATGAATAGCAAAAGCTTGAAAACCTACAGTTGCCATATAATTAATTGGGATAATTATCATGAGCAAAAAAGAAATGTTATGATTTCCATGCCCATATAAGTCAACTTCTCTCTTTCTTGACCTGTCTGGTTACTGTTTAAATGTGCTATTCAAAGAAATTACTTTCCTGTGCTTGATTGCTAGGGCCTTACCATGATTTTGCTTTCATGTACATTAATTTTGGGATGTAACTCTTATGAGTTTGATGTTGCTCCTAATTACACCACTAGTGAGTTCAGAATTCCAGTGTCTTTCACTACATACGTAGAATAGTACCAGAGTCATCGTCAAGCAAGGAATACTAGCAATAAAATATAATAATTTATTTGCTATGATGAATTCATAGGTAGAGATCCTTACCAAGCTCAAGCCTCGTTATATTAGGTGTATAAAAAGAGCATGATAAGAGATGCTTTCTTCAAAGGATTTATAAAGCATCATTATCAACATAAAGAACTACGAGAAAAAATCACCACTGGCATAAACATGCAAAATTCCACTGAAGTTTACCCTTTAATGCTCCTTTTTATTGGGGGCATTATTAGGTGACTCTTTCTGTTCAAAGATGCCATAGCACATCTGCACTGGGGGGAAAAAAAAAATCACTGAAGCTATATTCCTTCTGTTCCCCCTGTAAAAAATGCTAAAGGCGGATTTTCTATTCAGTCTACTCAGCAGACGCTCAAATGCTTTTAAAAAATTATTCTAATTATAGGAAATATTGCGTACAACTTCTGCCTTGTGGTTTTGTTCCTGTTAATGACAAAAATGCTAATCTGCTTAATATGTAATTTATATACAAACAACACAGTATTTATTACAAAGCCAGTGTTATCTCTGATATTACTAAACAAAGAGAGACCTGTCCCTGAAATCTCAGTATTTGCTTTAAATGTTTAACAAATGAGCCATTCAGTACTCACTATCTCCTTGCCTCTACACAGAGCATAGGAAGAGTATGAGGGTGTCACCTAGTGGATTGTTCAGACTGCCTGGAAGAGAGCTAACAACACAAATCATCCAAATGGCATTGAATGAACTAACCGAATGAAAGAGAAAGGATTCCTTTTTCTTTATTTAATTACTCCAGGAATTGTGAAGGCTTCAACAGAGCGTTATTGTTCTGTAATATCTGCCTTTGGGTTCCCATTCATGTCACAGAATCTGTTGGCACTGAAAAGGGCTATAAGAATGATGCATCCAAAATTTTGAAGAGAAAATTACCTCTGTTCCTGGATCAGAGGAAAGGTTTAATATTACCACAGACAACCATTTTAAATGAGTTGCACAAAACTTTTGTTTAAGATTACAAATAATAAGTGGAAGAAATGATATACTGTGGCTGTAGGTTTCATCAATTATATTTTAAAAGAAGGAACTATTCCATGGTTTTCAACAGGCCATCAAAAATGAAGGGTTTTTTACATGTATTAATTTGAGATTGCTGTATGCATTTATAATTCTTGAATAGTTAAGGTTAACCTTAGCAATCTAGAGATGAAAAGGATTACATAAACTATCCATCTTATTTCTTTGATTGAATTACTGCACATATTTAAAGCAGACGCCACTTAAGAACCGAATACCTGCAGTGAATTAACTCAGTCAAATGCAAAGCAGATACCCAAGCCAGCTCACCCAGTACCATTTCAATTGCATGTTGAAATTTAAAATAACCAGCATACAATTTATAATTGCATGATGAAAGCCTATCAGATCCCATATATTTAACCTCTTTTAATTAAAAAAATGCTTACTAGAATTTTAATATTGCATTCTGCCCTTGAGTGGAGGAAGGGAAGAAAGTAAGGATGGAACTACAAATGATAAAGACATCCTGTTTTCATGCCTAGAGCATGCATTTTATTACACCCCCTGAAATTTCTGTGTGTGTGCTGTGTGACCAGCATGTGAAGAGGAGCAAGTCTTTGCCCTATGATGGTATGCTTATTTTTTGGTGTCAGAAGTACACTCTACCTGTCAGCAGACACAGTATGCTACTGGAAGCAGCAGCAAAAATCTTACATTAGCAATATGGTTTGCTGGCCCTGCTGTTGGTACCCTGCCATAATACGTCTGTTTTAATGAACAAGTGGATCTGCCTTCCTCTGTGTATAATGGCTGGCACATCCTTAGCCTTTTCTGCATATACAGAACACACACAGTGAATCTAAAATTCCCTGCAAAATACCCTCAGTGGAAAAGTATAAAGACCCCCACAATCCTTACCCATATTAAAAGCTCTCAAAACCACTCTTCAAGAGAACTGTGAAAATATGTATTACTTAGTTTAATTACAAAAAAAAAAGGAGAAAAGGAAAAGAGTATAAATGTATTTCAAGTGTTTGAGTAAAACCAAACTACCTCTACTTTTTGAGGCAGGAAGTGAAGGAAAAAAGATTAGTTAAATCCCTCAACCTCAACACAGAGAACAGAGCTCTGTTCATCAGAAGCATCTTATTCTGCTAGATATTAAATGCTTTCAGGCCCTCAGAAAAATTCCTTCCCTCTTTTGGAAATAGAGTTATTTGGGGATTTTCTTTTTAATTTATTTTGTTTTCTCGAAACAGTTGGTCTAGGTCCTAATAGATTCTGATAAGTGCCCAGGTGATGTATACAGTGAAGTTTGATAGCAGACACTGATAAAGAAGTACAAAACCTGCAGGGCAAGTAAGGATTGCTGCTGAGGGAGAGGATGCTGTCAATGAGTCTTGTATACCCAGGCTATTTTATTTTAAGGCAGTTCCTTCCAGCAGCAGTACCAGGCTGGTACTATATGTGGTACATACCACAAAAAGCTCCTTTTGCACAGAAGGTCAGGGTGCCTTCAGAATGGGGGTGGGAGGGAAAAAGGGAAAACAAACCAGAGGGAAAGCCTTGGGCCCCTGCTAAATATTTCATTAAAAAGAAAACTGGTCTTGCATGTGTTCTCCTTAAAACCTCCCAAAGGACAGATCTGTCAGGGTATGTCTACATAGTTAGGAGCATCCAGTAACACAACTATTCCTCCCACTCTCCGAGACGGCCTGACACGAGCCAGCTCCAATCCAGAAGCTGAGTAAATATTCCACCATGGTGCCAAGCCTGAGCTAACACGGGTTGTGTCTCAACAGGCCTTATTAGCTCAGGCTCATTACTGTAATAACACGGCTCTGTGGCTGCTCTGCCCTGTACAGGGAGCAGGCACTTCAGGATCTGCTCCTGGCTGTGTAGACATGCCGTCAGCGCCTTCCTCCTCTTCTTCCCGGAGATTCTGTCGTTTCATTTGAAGCCAGCTCCTCTCCAAAAACTGTCCTGGCATAAAAGACTATTTAAAAAACCAGTGGATTCGTGGAAGGTTGTGTGAAGTGCTGACTGCCTCTGGCAGGTCTGAGGAGCACCCCTGTTACGCTGTAATGGCATTTTCCCAAGTACAAAGCACAACCCTAAGCAAGCATCAAATAGGTGTACAACTTTCAATTTCCTCTTCTGTCACCTCTTAACACAGAAAATGCAAGAGTAAATTACACGCTGAGCACTGGAGGAGGCCTAAAAAAATGCAGCAATCTGCTCCAAATAAAAAGTTGAAAACTCACCCTTCTCTTTTATATAAATGGACAAGTTTTTGTATCTACTGAGTAAATACAATTTATCTGCTTTTCAACTGTACTGCTGGACAAACAACATACTTTTTAGCTGGACTGCACAGTCAGAGCTGCATGGGCTCATAGCCAGCCTCGAAGAATGCAATAAGAACAGAAAAGCTGGGTTTTAAATTTTAGTGCTGTAAGGGCACAGGACCAGCATGGTAGTTCAGACAGGAAGATGAGACTAAATAAATACTGAGACTGAAGAAAATCTCAGGCAAAGTTCTTACAGAGCACAATAGGAGAGGATCTACCCCCTGTGTATGATCCCTGTAGCTGTAATTCTTAGGTAGGTAAGTAAAATAAGAGCAATGAGACACAAACATTATGTGTCAAAAAAATAACTCGAAACCTACACCTAAACACAAATATGAAGAAGATTATTCCAAATAATTGTGCATTACCTATTAAATGACTTATTTTTGGTTTTAGCTTCAACTGACATTTTAAAATGTTGCTTCATAATGATGGAGCTGAGAAACTGTCACTTTTCTGTATTCAAGATTGATAGTCTCACTCAGAGGTAACCTTCAGCCAGGGAAGATTTCCTTGGCATTGAGAGAGTTTGCACTATTAAATTTTGCATATTGCCATGAAAATGTGGTACTAGACAAGGGAACTCTTTTTAACTGGTAGAGAAAACCTGAGTAGAAGTTGGAGAGATTTCATCCAAGCATATTCAGTTGGTTCTTGTTATGAACAACTTTATACTTAATTGTAAAATTTTAAAATTGTTTCATTACTTTTAAGAAAATATACACACTTACTTTTTGGGACCATTTTGGTATGCAATACTACTTGTGTTGCAAGATTTGTGTTTGGATTTAATGAAGCAAATGAGGTTTTAAAAACGTGATTTTTATCATTATAATGGGGAAATCCTCTCAATCAGTTCAATGTGATGAATAAAGAGTCTACATGTCTTTCAGTAAAGTACTTATCACACCTCCAATGTACTTTGTTCTTATTTGGATTGATTCCAAAATAGAACAGGTTTTAGTGAACTATGCTGTAATGCCCTCTGCTGGTATTGAGCTGGTAAAAGCACTTTAGATTTCCATTGCAGTTAATTTGAGGAGGTATAAAAATGGTGTAAAGACCGAGGGCTCAAATACCATAAACTTCTACCAGTGCCCTAGGCTGGTGATACTCTATCAGACACTTCTAAGTAAAAACAGCCAAGTTGATCTTAAGCAGTACCAAATTTGACATAAACTTTTTACAAAGTTGCCAAGACCTCTCAAGTCTTCTCAAGAAAAAAATACTTGTTAAATTCTCAAAATTCTGTGAAAAATTCCAGAGCTAAAGAAAGAAACTGTTAAGGGCATCAGCTGACATTCATTTAACCTCAAGAAGTTGATGCTGCATTAGCAAATCAAGACTGTGACAATCTTATCAGAATGCTCATGTTAGATTTCAGAGTTTCAAATCTAATTTCAAAGCTCTTGTCTTACAATTTCCCCCTCCAACACATGGCAATAACCACAGACTGAAGACACTGTTCAAGCAAGGAACTGAATACGTGCACTAGGACTTACACTGTACCTTTGGTTATTATTTTGAATAGCTTTTAAGAAAATGGGAATGACAATTTAGACAGTTAAGTACACATATACTGGAGGATCCTGCTTCAGTACATTTATGGCATAAATACATGAAAAGAAGGAAATACTGAAAAACGACTTTTTTCCTGCCCAACTTGCTACTGCCTTACAGAAATCTTAGTGAGATGCTACCCATTCCCAAGGAATTAATTAGTACCTTCTGTGAATAAGTATCAAACACACAAACATCTTCTATGCAGCAAGATTAAACAAGTAATGGCTTTTAAAGTGCCATTTCTCTTGAGGCATGCTTGGTTAAAATTGCCTTAATTAGATAGGATACAGATAAAAATAAGGTCTAGGATGTTCTTATCTTTATCTTTCTGTTCTCTCTGAGCAAAGAGTAAAAATTACAAACCTGGCCTAAATTTGGCATCTTGGAAACATGAGTGAGATTTTCAAAAGTGCTTTGCAGAGGGGGATGTTCAACTGCCACTGAAAGAATTCCCCTCGGTATTCTTGAAACTCCCACCCTTAACCCTTTATTAAGAATCCCTTGAAAGAGCTTTTTGCTTCAAGCCATAAATCTTCCCATCAGATATGCAGGGCGAATCACCAATTAACAGGGGACATGAAGGATTTTCTTGATTACAATTTGGACAAGCTTTTCTCTGGAGAGCTGGAGCTTTTGTTCAAAATCAGTCTGTCTCCTCCATGTTTGAGCACACAGTATGTTTCATAGTCAGAGCCCTGAGAATTTTAGTGCAACACAAACATGGGTTTGAATGGTCAAAAATGGTGTGGTCCTGTTTTTCACAGGACAAATTGTTATACAATAGGTGGCATCTTACTGTTGTGTCACAGCATCACTTCAGAGGGCAAAAAGCTGCCATCTGAAACGATGCTCTGCTGCTGTGGGACACAATGGCATTGGATCCAAATGATGAATACATGCAATGTGGTAATAAACATGTTAAAGGCAAACATTAGTACTCAGGACTATCGTGTAGATTTAGTTTAATCCTTTGAGGATTTTAGGTTCTTGGATCTGCCGGGCCCTGAGCTGGCAGTAGCTTGAAGTGACAACCCACTGCCTGAGAGCAAGTATGCCTGCCACTTTCCAGATATGTATGAAAAGCTGGACTCCATCTGTTTTCTTCCCCATCATTTTAATGATTTTCCATATCTCTGATTGTCCATTGCATTTAAACCACAGTGAAGACAAGAGCGAAGACTCATTTAAATGGCATAATGTAGTTATCTTTGAAATCTGCTTTATTCTGATGGGGACTGTAGTCATTTTTATTTTCATTTGTTTGTGTTTATGTTTGAAACTTAACATATTGACTACAGGACACGAATCAGTGATCAGAGTTCCCGTTACTGAAATAATGTGATGCCTAGCTAGCCTGTGTGAAATTTGTTTTATTACTTTTCTGGCAGACATTGCCCAACGTAGTCTAGCAAAGTAACATTCATGAGTCATTTCTTATCTCTACTCTTCTCTATTAAATACTGAATTAGTGTAATGTTAGTCCCAATTATGTGTAACCACTTCTGAAGAGGTTAGCATTCTGTCCAGTGGCTAAAACAAGACACGTTGAAGAAAGAGCCTATTCTTTTATTACCCACTGGATTCAGGATAACCTATTTATTTGACACTGATTTCTCACTTCAATAGCAGAGAAACTGAGATCCACAGTGAAGAACCCATCTTACAGAGAGGAGACAACTTATTTCTAGAATCTTGGTACCCAAACACAGGTTGTTGCAGAATTAAACAATGTAATTAAAGTATAGCAGTCATGTACCATCCTCCTCAAACCCTCCCGGGCTTGCCACGATGCTACATAGGACACAGGTCTCAGTTTTGAATAGCAATAAAAAAACCTGCCTTGGTAAAGAGCAAATTTCAGCTTTTCCAGGGATAGCACACCAGCCTTCCCTGCATCTCACAAACAAGCACATGACAAGAGCAACAGGCAGAAAGGAAAACAGAAAGACCTTTCAGTGCTCTATTGCTAAGCAGGTGAGAATCCCATGATTCTGACTTGGATTCCCTAGCCAAAAATTGGATCCAGAAAATCCAGAAGGTCCGAAATGCTTACGTTCTGTCCACTCATCCTTCAGACCTTTGCTGTTTGAAACACTGCCCTGTCCAAATAGGAACACAACAATTCTGTGAGGTCATGAATTCTGGAGTAATGTCAAAGTCTTATTTCTGTCATATCCTGGAAAACAATGCATTTGTACCCTCAGGGAAAAAAAATAACAACAGATAAATGGGAGGAATTTATGCCAAATAGTTGACATGTTTAGTAAGACATAGGAAATAGATTTCTACTTTTGAAATCAGCTTCTGGAACTGATTTTTACAAACAAATTATTATTATGAACAACCTCTTATAGTACTGAAGAGTCAAGGGAAGAAGGGAAATCTTCATTTTTTGGTCCCTGCAAATTATAATAAGGTGCTTTTCTGGAAGCCTTAAGCAAATGCAAGCGTGTCTTATCGAGCTCAGTACAGGGGTCAAATGGGTGAAATTTAAATGCCTTTTATAAGATTACACTCGTTATTTAAGTGGTCTCATTTTATTATAAATGTTACAAATCATGCAACTCATACTAGACAATAGATTATCTAGGAGATGAACATCAGTATTTTAAGATTTTATATACTACAGTGAATTTTAAAGGTTTTTTTGTCTCTGCAACTATAATCACACCACAGCTTGCAAAAATTCTTTTCTCTTCTATTGACAAGAATGAACATAGATCCAAAACATGATAGCCCATATACAAAAAATGGGAATGAATTAGTCCTTTGTCACCCCTTTAGTTTGTGGTTTACAGGCTACAACACAAGCTGATTATATTGATGTTCCTAATTATAAAAGTCAAGGGAATTTTCATCTTTCAGTGAAGTAATGTCTTCAGCTGATTACAAGTAAGATTAGAAAACAAATCCTTTAATGAAGTATGTAACACAGAGTTATACTAAATAGAATCACACATTACTCAGCAAAGCTGACAGCAGAGTGAAACAAATACAGCTCCTCAAATATTTCAATGAAATAAGTAATTAACAGTTTTCTAGTACGTACTCCCTATATTCATGGAGTACAAAGAATAAATCACATAAAATAAAGCAAGACACTAACTACCCAATTTCATGCACAATTCCAACTCCTGAAAAGGTCTGAAGCCTCAGGCACTTAGAATTTACTGTTCTCCTTCAGAGAAATGATTTGCAGACCTAAACGAATATTTCAGGGTTTTTTTATCTTTGAGTCAAATGATCCATCTGTTTACTAAAACAATTCACTGCAAAGCCAAAGAGGTCATTTCAGGGTAAAACCTCCATCTTAGCAAAGGGTAAACCAAACAGGGTGTCAAGTTGAACTATTTGAAGTATAAAGTAACATGAGATAACGTTTGATAATGGTCAGATTGTATGATCTTTCTGCTCCAGAATTTTTAAGACTGAGATACAAAGAATCGCTTTCTCGGAAGGTGTTAAATCAGCAGAGATTTATATTTCTATGTCATTGTCCCCGTTTTACACTGTTGAGTAGTATTGATAATGAATATTTTATATAAAAATGCATAGACTCTCCAACTTACTAAATAACTTAGAGTCACACCATCAGACAAGGAAGTCTTTGTCAGTAGCCTATGAATTTTCATGTTAAATCAAGGGAATAGGCATAAGATGGACGATATTTTTCATCTTCTCCCATGTGAAGGTGAATAAGAGAATGACATCAAGAGACACTACTTATTTCAAATTGTTATTTTGCAGTAAAATTGGAATGGGTTGCTGTGGGACTTAGTGGCAGGGGGAAAAGAATAAAACACGTTGAATAGGAAAATGTTTGTATGAAATGAAACTATACCATATCCCTAAATTTAGCATTACCAAAAATTTCAGTGGTATTAGATTTACCATACAGCTTCTACTGTAAAAGGGAGAACTCTCTTTAAATGGATATATTCTCAAAATTGGAATCTATTTTTGGTTTCTAAAAAAAAAAAATACACAGAAGTTGCCATGATTCTTCAAATACAATCACTATTCCCAAAAATTACCAGAATATATAGAGAATAAAAGTTGTTCTCAGTGAGGTGATTCCTCCCACTTTTGGTGTTTCTTTTTCCTATTCTGTGGCTTGGAAACAGGCAGGTGTAAATGGTGTATTAATGAAGTCTGCAGATAGTAGAGAGTCTAGTGAAGGAAACTGAATTAAGGAAAGAACCTGCATTTTGTACAGTATTGTCTATAATCTTCCAACTTACAACCTTATCTGATGGGTAAAAGTAAATCACTGGCTCCCAGTGAGAGTTTATTGGTGAGTTTGCAACATCTCACAGTGTACAGCCCGTTCTGGTGAACCCAGATTTCCTTTCCATGGACATAAATATCAGTGATTACCTCCATTAGTAAATTCCAATATATATTTTTTTTTACTCAATATGTTTTTCGAAAGTTTTTCTTAAAACCAAACTGGAAATTCATAGAGCATTCTTTTCTGCATCATAGAATTCCATGTACCTGATTTGGAATAGGCTTTCAGAGGTCAAATGTCTGAAAACGAGTCCTGATTCCATCTACAACCAATAAAAGAAATGGGCTAATCCAGAGGCTCTTTAATGGATGATCTTAACATCTATCTTAGAGCTGATGAATTATCTTCTTGGAAGTGCCTGTTTCTGCCCTCTTACTGCAAAATTGGTTTAGACTTGGCCAAATTACATTTCGCTTACCTGAAATTAGGCAAGAAAAATCCAGTCTTTGCATGTAATACCCGAGTGAAGGACTTTGATCTGCTTGGAAAAGGTTTTCACACAAAGGCATCTTCAATATCTAGTTCTAGATTTATTTAACACAGGACTTTGAGTTAGCAGTCTTTGCTGCAGACAAAGTCTGTGAAGAAGCATTGAAACTTTTAACTAAGAGCTCTGAACTTGAGTGGTTTGGCTGAATCATGGGTCATCTGGTTGAACCATCTGAATCAAGCAGTTCCTTGATTATTTTCACAGTAAATTCTAAACTAGTTGTTTGCACACACAAATTAATTAGAAACTGAAGTGTCTATTAGAAAGGCATAGACTAATTGCTTTGAAGTTTCCTGTAACACCATTAAAATTCTCCTACTATTAGGCAAGGACAAACATACAAACACAACTTTATTTTCCTGGCCATCAGTTTTGCAGCACAAGAGGAAATTGCTCAAGCCATAGGAAAGGACTTGTATGGAGTCTTACACAATGTTTATACTTCTCTCTTTGTCCCCTTTGTCTTTTGCCCATTCTTGTGTTTCAGAAGGAAACCATAATGAGCTCTATCTGCAATTAAGATGTTGTCCTAGTGTCTGTGTTAGAGGTCTCAATTCCCTCTTAATTTATCTTTGAAAAAAATGCTTAATTAAACTTGTTTTAAGGTGGCTGGGTCCTTGATGTTGATTATCATAACAGTCTGTTAACAGGAAAAATCTTTTCATGCTTTCCTATAAACCTGCATCACCTTTTGGCTTATAGAAAATGTATTGTCAATGAGCAAAATTTGGATGAACAGTCTAATAAAACAAACAGGGCACATGAGGGTACTACTCATTCTTCCAGGGAAAATATCTAGGATGACATTTTGTTTCCATGACCCTGGAATTGCAGGAGATCCTTAATCAGAGTCAATGTGTTCTTTTTCTCGTGCCCATTTGGAAGATGCATTTTCCTTTGAAATTTGTGAAGATGACAGAGAAATTGTTGTGAATATATGTAAAATATCAGCACCAAAATCGAGTCTTATCCTCCAAACATGCTACATGTTAGGCACTAAGCAGGTGAAAAAAAGAAAGGAAGGGAGAAAGGAAAGAAGAAAGGAAGGAGGAAAAGAGGAAAGGAAGATCAAAGAATAAATAAATCTGATTATTCTGGGCATGAAACCCAGTAGAGTTTCCTGTGTTCTGCCATGTTCTGTAGAGTACCTGTGAAGATGATGATGATGATGATAAGGAGTTGCTCTTGCTTTAATCTGTTTTCACATCTCTTTAGGGTATTAACACCCAAGCAAGTGTTTCATCATTACTGCTTGTTTTCAAAGCCACGGGTAAATTCTTCCAAAGCTCTTTAGATAAATGGTGAAAGTGCTGTTGTGAAAACAAACGTGTTGCTGTCTTTCTGTTTCTTCTTTCAAATTTTATCCTTTGTACTTTTTTTATTCTGGTTTTGAGATTATTAGACACACAGGCTAGAGATAATATACTGATATTACATAGATTTAATCTCATAAGAAAACAATTGCCATCTTTAAAATTATTTAAACAGCGCAGGTGCTTTATATTAATCAAATTCTTTTTTGCTGGGAGTATAACTATGTCAGCTGAGGTGCTTATCTGTTCATGTTCTGTTGAGATAAATTACTGCTAATCATGTTTGAGGGCATGTTTAGGAGGTTTTAGACTGGTAATAGATATTATACCTTTTCAAAACTATCATAAATATAATACTTTAACAGCTATAATGTGTCTGGATAACATTCATTAAATTGAATTGTTTCATAATCATTGCCACCTACTGTGCTGCAGTAACCAAGCATAAAAGCATGTTATTATTAGACTGTGCAGACTACACTTGAACTACACGGTAAATATTTTTGAGATGGGTATCACAGTCTCACCCGCTTGACTATCACTGTATATTCACATATTACAATTGTTAGGTATTTATTGCAAGATTGTAGCCTGTGCTATATATTTAAACTTATTGTAATTTCTTATGGGAGTGGGCTGTTAGCAGGAGAGGCAGAAGAACCACAGATAGGATTTTCATTTTTCGTTGGGAAAGACAGTTTTAAACTGGGAGAGAACAACAGGAATCAAATTGATTCAGATGACAAAATCAAACCTTTTTTGACTCAAAACACAGACGTTCACGTGAGGTATTCATTGAGCTGTAATCCTATTATTTTAAGTATCACCAACAAAATTAATGGCAGAATAGAAAGATAATCCAGTTGAGATACTAAAAAACTTTGCAAGTGGCAAAGTACACATGGGAAAAGGTATGGCCTGACTTGGCTAATGTTGCAAGGTGCAACAAAGTGCTTACTGAGAGAAGGGAGTAGGAGAGGGAAAAAGGAATCAGAAAAGTTGGCCATAAATTTCACATGATGATATTATGGTACCAAGAAGGAGATAAGGGGAAAAGTGAGGGAGGGGAAACGGGAGAAGTAATGCTGAAGACAGTTCAGGTGGAATACATTGAAGGAAACCAGGGAACAGGCAGATGCAGAAGCTGAGAAGAAGTGACAGCAGTGCTGTATAATGAGAAGTGGAAAGGATTAGAGTAGCTTCAGTAAGTCTAGTAGCATAGCATTAACCCTGAGAAACCTAATGACATTTGGGAACTTAAACAAGGCCTCATATCTGGATGCTATCAAGGTAAATGAAAATCTTTAGCAGCAGCACCACTTGAGTTCTTATTCCAGTGTTATGACAGTTACTTGCTGTTCATCAAAAGACTGCACTAGTGAGAGGAGGACTGGGTTATGCATTAAATATCTGAATAGGGAAAAAAAATCATCCTCTGAATGTACAGGAGTACCAATGCCTTTCTAAATAATCCTCCCCTCTTCATTCTCTTTGACAGGAGTCAAAATGTTCAGTGTTTGACAGGGACTGAGCCTTAAGAATCGTCTCCAATCATCACTATCTTTATACTTTCCTCTCTGCTGCCTGTCTTGTGAAAGATGATTTCCCAAACCCAGTGCCAGCCACCAGTCTTCTTCAATCAAACTCTTCGTAGAGACTCACAAGTGTCACATCAACCAATCCAGCACCTCATTATAAAACAGAGGGTGAAACATTGGGAAAAGAAAGCAAACAGAAAAGAAAAATGTAAATAGCATCACTTCTTGGTTACCAGGTGCATTTTATCTTATCTCTCACTGTCTCCCAGGCTGTAAATTCCTTAGGGATAAGGGCTGTTTTAACAAGTGCTTTCTCGAGTGTTTATCGCAGCATCATGCATGTGTTCTAGCCCAGTGACAACTCTGTCATGGAGCTACTTTTCAGTAGTTATCTTATGCAATACTACTTGGGGATTACTAATTATTATGTCACGCGATTTCTGTTTTACAGTAGCAAAACAGAAAAAAAAAAATCAAGAAATTTGGATTTCATTGTCACCTTTTGAGGGGAAAACCCCTGAGATCAGTGCCAAACCCAACTTCTAATCAGCCTGCAACATGAGGCGATGCATGAATAAAATGAGTATTTAATTTATTCACTCCCAGTTTCCTTATGCTGAGATTTGCTGCTGCTTTGTTGATTCTCAACATGCTGGTCATATATTACATGAGACTTGGCAAACTGAACTGTCTTTATACCAAATTGCAGAACATTTCTAAAAACTGCCCTGACTTGCCATAAAGCCCCAGATTGTGAGACACCTATTAGCCAACATCAGGCATTCAAAGCATGTGTAATTTTCTATATGTCCATCCAATTTCTGTTTGGTTGTATTCCTGCATCATTTCACTTTAAGGGTGCTGATTTCAGGTGATGTCAATGTAATTTAATTCCAAATTCATGGCATATTGGCCATTTTTAACCAAGCCCTTTCAAAGACTTATCCTTGAGGCAGAGCCCCGTGGGTGAGCACTTTCTTTGCAATGCCTGTAGCATAAATTTACATTTTACCCTCCACCTAACCAGAGGTGAAACTAAAGGAGGAATCTGCCATTTTTGCTTCTTCTGGTACACTGATCCTTTACACTTTCTATTCATATTCCAAAATTACAGTGGTATTACTTCTCAATTAATACTATTCTGTAGTTTCTTAATCTGCTTTTTAACAATCTCACTGAAGCAGGTAGGTTCTATAAATAGAAAGAATTTTGCCCAGTTGCTTAATACATTGTGTCGGATAGTAATAACAAGATTGTTTAAAGTCCGGGATTAGACCTAAGAGATTAACGTTCACCTTCTTAAATTCCAATCAAATTTTACATCATCACCTACACATACAAAGCTGAATTGCAATTTGCATACAAGCCTAGTAGTCCACTTACATAACTACACGTTTAATACATGTTTTATTCGTTCAGGTAAACCAATGCACGTTCATATTAGGACTGCATGACAACAGGTCATGTGGCTTATATTCCAACAGAGAACAAGAGCAATATTTCACATTTGAGCTAACAAGACACAGGAGAGCTGTTCAACAACTCTCAGCTTCTTATTTCTTGTGTATATGCACTGTGGTCTTCACAGAATTAATAGTGGCTGATATTAAGAACAGAGCTCAGCTCAAAGTTTCGGTTAGCTAACAAGCAATGTCGCTCTTGTCACTCTATTTCCTTGTAAAGGAAATGGGTGTGCTACTGCACAATTTCCCTCCACTTCCATGTGGAACAGAATTACACTCCCTCGTTTATTTGTACCACCATTTTGTGGTGAATCCTAGAAAGAAAATATATGGTCTTTTATTTGTGCCAGAACACGTCAATACACTTCAAAGTGATAAAAAGTGGCAGAAGATTTGGGGCTATGTGCATTTTGCTTCCTAAACCTCAGGTTTTAGAGCATTGGTTCTTCTAAAGCTACTTTAAATGATGAGTGCCACTGCTAAGCAGAACTTTTAAGTCCTACTCCTAGCCAAAACCAGGTCTGAAATTATTGATTACTTAAAAGAACTTCTTTGACACCAGCTGCAGACCGCTGAGAAACAGGGGAAATACAGCAAATGGCTTATTTTGTTAGAGTTTGGTCAGAGTTATTTTCTTAGATGCTGCACATGAAAGGTTTAGGCAGCTGTAAGGAGGGAGCTGAGATTTCCTCTCATCTGGCAAGGGGAAACCCAGCCAGGGAGTTGGTGTGGGATGAAACAGGCTCTCCAGTCAGGTTTTCTCCAGTAATTGCCACGAGGAAGTAAGGACTGACTAGAATGTACATTTTGCTGTACATCCCCAGTGCGGAAGGGGTAAAGCAAAGGTAATGCTTATTTAACAAGGATCCATGCCTATGAATAACATTTTCAACCCCTGAATTCCACGTCTCAACGTACGTGACAGAAATACATCCATTTCTTACAAGATGAAACTTTACACCTAACCTATAAGCACTGGAAGGCTCATTTTTAAAAAACCTCTCCCCTCAGTATTGAAATAAAGACTTTTTTCCCTTTAAAATGTAAGAAGACTGAAGACATCACGCTGAGGAAATTATGCAAATTAAACAGAGTCCATACAAACCAATTAGTCTCAAGATCAGAGGTGACATATTTTCTAACTAATACCAGTTTAAGCTTTTATTTATGAGTCTATAAATAAATATACCCCCACAGGAACATGTCCAAAAGAAGACAAAGTAACTACAGAATAGGACCAGGTTAATTTTCATACTGCTAATTTGTTAATACTAATAAACAATAACTTCTGAAGAGTAGTTTACTGGTAAATTACAGAGTTCTTATTATTGTCCTGCATCTATGGGTTTACACAGGACTTGCAGACTAAAAATTTGCTAAGATCATCGACATAATGGCTAGATCCCTGGAGAGCCCTATAACAGACCCTTTGATTCAGAATATACTACAGCAAGCATTCATTCAGTGGTTTTCCTTGTGTCCACAATAACACCACCTGCCTTAAAATGGCTGCTTTGAGTCAGCTCTCCCCCAGAGCAGACAGTCTGCTAGTGCTCTCCAGTGCATTGCCTGCTTTTAATAGCCATGTACTACTTTTTTTTTTCCCAAATACCACAGCATCCATTCATCTGGGAATCTGTGGCAAGCTGGACTGAGGCCAGAGAGTAGTCCCCCTACTCTGACTGCTTCTGGCAGAATGGCCATCCACAAACCTGCTGCTTCGAGCAGAATTGCTGGAGGTGCGTGGAAATTGTACTCATGGGCTCAGAAGGAACTTTGCAACTCTATATTTCATCCTGTTCAGGAACATAATTAAAAAAAAAAAATTTACAAATCCTGAAGTATTTGGTGGCTGAAGAGGACATTCTCTAATTTTGTCTTTACTACTAAAGTATGAAATAAGTCCTAAGAAAAGCATTTAAAAAAGGAAAATTTAAATGTCTCATTCAATTATACTCTTATTAAATCAGTTTATGTTTTATTTTCTCTTTTTAGCTGATCTTTTTTGCTCATCTGAAACGTTTTGATTTTAATAAGTCACAATTTCAGAGGAAAAATTGTTTTCCTAAACAGTTACTCACATTTCACACATTACTTTTCCTGCCAAAGAATTTGATTTTGCACCAGCTATCCCTGTAGGAAAAGCTGTGCCAGAATTTTACTCCTCTGATGCACAGATGCCTTTTTCAAATTTATTAGTGCACTTATAGCCACTTTATGCCTTCTTAGCATTGTGCCAACATCATCTTTATGTTTGATCATTACCTTCTCTTTCCCTGATGAATGCTTTTGGGAGCAAGACTTCCCCCTCCACTTTGTTTCTGCATCACTGTTTACCAGTTGTCATTTTGTGATTGATTTGTACACTCAGGTGTTTTTCCTTTATCATTTCACAGTTGTGAATTCTCAAATTTGTGATGGATAATTTAAAGTCCCCAAGTTTATGACCTTGTTCTTCACATGCTCGGTCACACCTCAGTTTTATAGTCCTTGTGGTCAGTACAGCTTTCCTTAAATGATGTTCTGATCTCCTTCTGTATTTATGACATCCCCAAATCTTACCATACATCACATTCTCACAAAAGGATGGTTAGGAAAACGAGTAATTTAGGACAGAGCAAAGACAAATATTTCTAAGATTCCAGTGTTACTCTACTTCAGCTTCAAAATTTCTATAGTTCTTTCAGCATCACCCTTTGAGTTCTTGCTCAATTTAATGAACTTATACTAGTTTCAATATTCTACAGTATATATTAGTTTTTGTTTACATAGAATAGAAAGAATATATACCCAGGTCCAGGTATATAGAATTCCTGCTTTTCTTTCATCTCAAAGAATCAGTTATCAAAGTAAAATATGAGATCTCATAATTTGTCTTCATAGTCATTGAGTATTTAAACTCTTATTGCACTTTCCTTTTTCCCCCTCCCTTTTTCAGTCATAAACATGAATCTCATTTAATGAGACTGTGATCACAGTGTTTTTCACAGTAAAAATCCATGTCCCTGTCAACACACAGTCTTTTTCTATCCACCATACTCTAAACACAAACCATGCAGAAACACTGATTATCTCCAGTTTGGACCTAATACTACCACTGCACAGATATGAATGTATGGGTATCTGAAGAGTAGGATATGTCACACCTGGGGCTTTTAACACTGACTTCCAGCTTCCTACCCTTCCACACTGTCTTCTACCACCATCTCCTTTCTACTTCAGTTTTCTACCTCCCTCAGAGAACCTTAAGCCAATGTCCATTCTCTCTTGCTCCATCAGAATTTCTTCTCTGCCTGGGAACCATGCTCTGCCCCTTCTTCATTTCACTACCTTGGCTCACGTTTCTGTACCCTCAGCTGCTGGTGGAGCTTCTCAGATTGGCTGGGGAGCAAAGAGGAAAGCAGTTGTGGGAAGGGTAAAACTCATGCCCCTCGCCAGAATTTACTCTGCTTCTAAACATGCTTTTACCCAGAACGAGCCTCTTTCATTTTCCAGACATCAGTGCTGACATTTGTGGAGTCTGGAAAAGAAAAATCCATTAAGTCTGTTTGTAATATAAAAGCTGAAAATGAAATACAAGATTCAGTTGAATCTTTCCAAATTTGGTTTTTCCGGGAACTTTGCTTCTCTCATAAGTCTTTAAGTCTTGGGTCAAAAAAAAAGTATCAAAAGAAATGATGCCTAAGCATCTGATGAAATTGCTTATTATTCTTTATTCAAAATAACTAAAAAGAAATTTAAAAAATTTCAGCATAGAAGCAAACAGAAATAAAAAGGGTAAATAATGAATCCTTCTCATGGCTGCTATAACTAACCCCCCTCCCCCAGTTTGTTTTTAGCATCTCCCCAAAACTCTAGAAGTATTCCATGGCACCCTGTGGCCTTTGCAGTGGTAGTTTCTGTAGCACAGTGCAACAGCTAAAACTTCTGAAAAGGCCTGATCCTTTAGGAAACAAATAATCCATGTTTGCTTTGCCTGCCCGAATTTATATTCTTGTGAAAGATGAGACTCCAAGAAAACTCCGAGTAGCCTCCCCCACCACACACACACACACACACACACACACATACACACTAAAACACTGCCACTGGCGTCTGCTTAAGGACCAGCAGAATAGGCCAATGATTTTGGGGGCATCACGTCCTTTAAAGCAGTTCCCACACTCGGGGGGCTGTCAATGGTGGTGCCAGTGAACCGTTACGCAAAGTCCCCCAAACACTTTGTAAACTCGGATCCGGGAGGACAATGGTAAAGTTCAGTACTGGAAAGAGATAGTGTGCTGAATGCACAATGCCAAGCTTTGTCTGCAGGGGCTTCTGTCTAGGGAGAGGGCTACTTAATCTCCCCACTTGCCCTGGGGATTCTAGCTGTTTTAATGTGTCCTTTTTGAGAGCCTGTGAACTGTAGAATATAGGCTGGTAACAACTTTCTTTAGGATTGCCTCAGCAGAACCAAAAGCTGCCAACACAGAATACCAGCACAGTGGTGCTAATGAGCACAAAGAAGACCTTTAACTGTTTTTACAGCTACCATGGCTAGAGTTTCATGTCATTCCTTGCTGAAGGAACTAATTCTTTGGCTTGTTTTATATGAGCCTAGCTTCTATCATGCTGCAGAGGATGGCCTCTTCACCCATTTTTCTTTTTCTTTCCCTCTTTTTTGAATGATAATAAAGCCTGATGCATCTTTAATGAACTGTGGGGCTTTCAGAGCTTTTTTTCCTCCTTCTTACTATGAGGTGTAGATACACAGTGCATATGTACTGACTCATACAAAAAAGAAAAAAAATTAAAATTATTATTGATTTGTCTAAGGATGAGTAGCATATGCAAATCAAAACCACTGACATATATTTTAACATTCAAGGATAAACTCCTGAAGTCAGTGAAATTCCTGAAATGAATGTAGAATAAAATGATAATCTTTACTTCAGACATATTCCAGTATTTGCATTTTTAGAAAATATTAATGTTTTATTGTATGTAATTTGGGCCTTTGGCTGTTTATTACCTATTACAGATGAAACTGTGCTATGACTGAGAAAAAATTTGTAAAAATTATGCCATATGTAAAACTGGATGCACAGTGCAAGGACAAAGACATAAACCCTAAAACAATAGAACAATATCAGAGACACCTTTTAGAGGAATGAATGAATTGAGGTAATTAAAGGCGTCCTACATATAGACATATCAACTCAATGGCTTTCCACTGTCCAGCCAAAAATGCTTCCTTTATTGGTTACATAGCATGTTACTTATATGTGGACATAAAAAGTATAAAACATTTTCACTTTAGGCTTTGTGAATGTTTCTCTCTGCATCAATCTATTGACTGCACTTGTCACTCCTCTCACAACAGGCTACGTGAACATTTGTGTTTGACTGTTATCTCCTTCCCTCTAGGTATCTAGACACCATATAAAATCTGCATGTGCATATATCCATATTGGTCTCTGCATATCCTTTTGTTTCCTTTTTATCCCTCTTCACTTTCCTTTACCTTTCTACTTTACTCTGAATTTTTGCATTAAAAATTAAATAGATACAGCGCAACTAAGGTTGAAGCGTTAATGAGATACTCAGGGCAAAGGACACGTTCAAAAGCTGTAGTTAGCTGCCTTTTGCAGCAGGAGCATAGGACAAAGAAGCACAGTTGTTCTTTGCATGTGTATTAGTACTTCATATCAAATAATAAATGCACCATAAGCAATGGATTCTTGCACATGCAAGCCCAAAATGCAGCTGCACGTTTCGAAGCTCACCGGCTTGCTGTCGTCTTTGTGAATGAACATACTTTAGGCTCTCTTGAGAAATCAGAGAAACTTGCTCATATAACCAAATCAAAAACAGGCTGATCAGATTGAGCCCACAAGAAATGCACGTGGTAGTTAATCTGGAAGCATTAAATTAACTTTACTTTTAGTACTTTGGGGCTTTCTGTATCTAGAAGCATTTATACACCACTAACTTTTTAATGTGGAAAGCTCTGCTGTGAAGCAAGCCTGCTTTAACAGATCCTGATGCCTCCTGAGATTAGCCAGCAAGGTGAGAACTCATGCTGAGACACCAGCTTTACACCTGTATGTCATGAGCCAAATTCATGACCTATTTTAGTAAATTGTTGCACACTTTACACTTAATGGCCCAAGATGGTCAATGAAGTCAATTAAATAATGTGGTTTAAGAAGAAAAAAAAATCATTAATAAAAAGGTGTAAAAACTTTCCTTCTAATTTATACTAGAATCATGGGATACATATTCAGGTATTTAGCAAAAGATAAACTATGCATGGGATTTTACAGGTAATGGAGTTTTGTTTGGCAACAAACATTTGCTGAGAACCAAAATTTCATACAAACCCAGTAACTCAGTCCCGGGTTTTTTTGCTCAAGAATTTCTAGGGAATTAAACC
The DNA here is from genome assembly GCF_025592945.1 of Manacus candei. Lineage (NCBI taxonomy): Eukaryota > Metazoa > Chordata > Aves > Passeriformes > Pipridae > Manacus > Manacus candei. Next base: position 72,851,457 of record NW_026138062.1, read on the forward strand.
AAGTTCTACAGGGTCAATATTCAACGACTGCTTTATGCAGTTGGACTAACAAAACAGATTTTCCCTAGAAATTGTGGTCTTAAGTCAAGCACAAGCCAGTTGCTCTCATTAACTTTTTCCTAAAGGTATTTTGAACCAAGCCTGTTCTTACGGAATGTTCCTGACTTTCATGGATGACTCCAAAACACATAGCTAAGATAGCAGTAGTGTTAGTGATGCCAGCATTTAATTAGTCACAACCTCAAACAAAACAAAACAGAACAAAGCAAAACAGAGTATGTTGGGTTTTGAAGGCAAGAGGAAACATGCAAACATGATCTAATGCAATAAACTACTAATGAAAAACATGATATTAATTCCAAAACTTTACAGGCAAATGTAGGTTATCTAATCCATGCAAAAGCTGTAGGATGAACCTGCAGAAAGGTGGGAAATACCTACTGTTTGGCTTCCACGTGGCATAAAAAGAACTACAAACCTAGCTAAGTTTGCTTTGAAGTGCTCTTATGGCACTGGGTTGGCTTATCTCTATCTGGAGCAAATAAACACTAAAAGATGTGATAGGTACAGAAATCATCAGTGGCACCAGGCTTCTAAAGGCAGGTTTTATGTCACCTGCACTCACAGGCCTTGGGGTGGAGCAGAAGTGAATATTTCATGAAAGGAGGATGAATGTGGCTGGACTAGGGTCATGTTTATTGGCTGACAGAACATAAAGTTGGTAGATTGATATGTGTCATAATGTTTGACTACCTTGTGGAGGAGAGACCGCTTTGGGTAGCAAAGACTTCAAGCAAAATCTATTTTCCAGGCTTTGACAGTGAAAATTAATCTTTATATTAGCAGTTGAAGTTCTGACCTAAAAAGAAAAGTTAGTTGGCCACAAGAGATTGAGTCTGGATTCTCATGAAACAAGCAGAAAAGTGAAGAGGCAGAGAAAGGGAAATTAATTATATGAAAGCTACGTCCACATTTCCCTCTCTGAAGCTGAAGTCCAAATGGCAAAGCTTCCATGGCTTTGCTGAGCGTGGAGCCAATGCCTGTGGCTCTCTGTGGATACAAGGAGCCCCTAAGTGACTATAAATTGCAGATACCTGCATGAATGCAAATATAGCTACGTTCACACATCTGTGTTTTATTAGATCAATATTGGTTGCCAAAATAAGTATTATTATTTCCACTAATAAATAAATAACATTCTTAGGACTAGTCAAATACAAACTCAACCCTGCTTCTATAGAAAAAAAGCTAAGGTCTTGTACTTCAGGCATTATTTTTGTGCACAGAGAATGAGTTATTTGGTAATGGAGCAATACAGTTTCCAGAAATTATCTTGTATAGCTGCAGCAGAATCTTACTAATTTATCCTAATGAACAGCACTCCCATTTGTGAGCTGTATCTTGTCTATATGAGGAAATGAATGCATGTGAACTAGCATGTGAATGCTACTCAACACCAATTCCTTGTATGGATATGCTAAGATCTAGATTCATCCACCAAATTTTGGGCATGTAACTGAAGAATCCAAGTTAGGAGTGTAAGAGTCCTGCAGTTTTTTTTCTAATGCCAGTGCAGAACACATTTGAAATTATGCTCTAGAAGGACCTCTTTTTAGCTATTACCTGCATTGTAAATAGTTTGCTTCAGATTAAATACCAAAAGTTAGGTGAGATGTATCCTGGTATAAGGGTGATCTGAGATAGTGAGCCAAGTGTATGCAAAGGGGTTTGTTACTGTGACTGCTTATGTTGTGCTGACTCTCTATGTAAAAAATAGAGTTCTGTCTTCAGGGCTGTCAAATCAGTGCTTCTTTTACAAGCTTTAAACATTCACAGATTTCTATGGAAAGAGTATAAATAAAGAAAATATAATCATCAGGCCCTTTCCCTCTTTCACTCCCACCCCAAAGGACATTAGTATATTCTGTCTGGCCTCTTTCAGCTTTAACATTTCCTGCTACACTCAGTGAAATTTAAACAAAATCACTTTTACAAACATTTAAATGGAAAAGTATGGAGTTTTGTCATTTCCCTCCTTGTGTAGGACTAATTAACAAAGCTTTTTTGTGAAAGCAAAAAGCTTTCCTTTTTTAGAACTTGCTTGCTCCTCCATACTGATTCCCAACTGTGGTGGCACAATCCAGTATTTTCGAACAATGATGAGAACAGAAATAGATGGAATTCAATAAAAGCATGAATAATGGCAACCAGAAACGGAGTGGTGACATAATCTGTCTTCCAAACTGCCTTGAGATATAGTCAAGAAAACACCACATTGTAACTTGTATGTTGTGATCGTCTCTGATAGGTATCACCAAATAATCTGCAGGACAGATTTATCCACTCCAGTTACCATTTAAACATTTTTTAATGAAAGCTAGCTTACACACTTATGTCATATATGCCTTCAGTTCCCACTTCCTAATGATTATCAGCTGTTTATTTTCCCTCTTGTGCTCGAAAAAGTGGAGGTTCTACAGTGTTTTCCATGTGGTGGTTTCTGAAAACACACTCAGGAAGGATATGCCACGTGAAAAACATTCAACAAACATGTTTAAGGGAGCAAAAGAGATGTAATGCTCAGAAAGATGCATGAATATACAGCAAAATAAAAACGAACAAACAGAATGTGGTAGGAGGCTGGTAACATTCCAAAATTGAAGGAGGTGGATGAACTCATATTCAAGAGAACAAGCCCTATTTCCAGTTGATGTTATGTTTTGTTTTCAACAACAAGCTGTAAGAATGTTTTGTCAATGCTATATTAGGGTATCAGAAAGATAAATCTATTTTTTAAAGTGGTATCTATTTTTTAAAGTTGTATCTTTTTTTGCAGGTTTTTTTTTTTGTGTAATGAAAACCCCTATAATTCATTATGAATAAAACAATCTAACACAGTGAAGATGCAAAGTATTCAAAAACTGATTGAATTGACAGTTATCAGAGGGATTTGGCCCCTTACAATCTGCCTATTATTATAGCTTTAAGGGGAACAAGAGATACATGGCTGTTAAAGCTGTACCACGATTTATCACAGTCTTCTGTTTTCATTTGTTTGTGACTTTCTGAAAGAGTCTTTTTTTGGGCTGAGACCCCTGTAATTGGTCTCAGAACAATGGAATTCCTCCTCACTCATCCCTCCTCCCTTCCCATCCCCCTGCTTTCAGTCTGTTCAGCATTTTTGTGTTAGTGGTGAGTGGAAAAAATAGCACTTATTAGAGACTTTTTTTGGGGCTTCACCATGATTCAAAAGCTGTCTAAAAAGAAACCAAGAGAATTTTAGTTTGGCACAGAGAACCGTGCAAGCTGCCCAGTTTAAAGGTGCAGTCAAAATATTCTGGCAAACTGCCCTTGGAGTCATTTTAGTTATCTTTGCCACGGACAGGTAAAATCCTTCCAGTTCCTTCCTGCTCACTGACATAATGCCATGTCCACAACTCCCTAGAACATTTCCAATTGCAATTGCCAAAAAAACAACTACTGGGAGCACACAAAAATCAGTAAATCATCAAGATCAAATAGAGTATGGTGGAAGGAAAAGTGGATTTGGAGCTACTGCAATGGTTTGCAAGCTCTTTAAGTAAAGACCTCTCCCCCATCTTTCAAATAAATCTGTGCAGGATTTTCATCTCCATTTGCTTTACAAGCAGTAAGAAGTGCTGCAGTTGACCTGTCCTTCTCCATCTTTTTTTTCCTTCTTCCCATCATTTCTCCCTGATCTCCCTTTTCTTCTATCCCTGAGATTGTGCTACTAAAAAAGTCTAAACTTTTTCACTTGCAAAGCCATTCCATTTGGTTTTGTTCCACTGCTAAAGTCAGTTCATGAGGGTTTACATGTAGCTGGTAGTAACACACCCTTCAAGACCTGTCAGGCTCCATTGCATTGACAAAAAAGGAAATTGTGGAAGAGAGCTCAAACCCCTGCCAAAGCCAGAGCTACAGACCAGCCACACAGATCTAACATGGTATTGTGTACCAGGAGGCTATGTTTCAGAATCATGGAATTGTTTAGACTGGAAAAGACCTCTAAGATCCTTGAGTCCAACTGTTAAACCAACATCACCGTGTTCACCACAAAAACACGCCCTCAAGTATCACAACCAGATGTTTCTTTGAACACTTTCAGGCATGGCAGTTCCACTGCTTCCCTGGGCACCTTGTTCCAATGCCTGGTCATCTTTCAGTGAAGAAAATTTTCCTGGTATCCAATGTAAACCTCCCCTGGCACAGCTTGAGGCCATTTCCTCGTGTCCTGTCACTTGTTACCTGGGAGAAGAGACTGATCTCACCTCACTACAACCTCTTTTCAAGGAGTTGTAGAGTGATAAGATCACACCTGAACCTCCTTTTCTCCAGGCTAAACATCCCCAGCTCCCTCAGCCACTCCTCATCAGACTTCTTCTCCAGACCCTTTATCAGCTCCACTGCCCTTCTCTGGACAGGCTCCAGCACCTCAATGTCCTTCTTGCAGCGAGGAGCCCAAAACTGAACACAGGATTCGAGGTGTGACCTCACCAGTGCCAAGTACAGGGGGGCAATTTATGTTCAGATTGATCAAATAAAATGTTTTTTGCGCCTGAAAGCATTCTCTAACCTTTGCCTATAATAACTGGCAAGTCTTTGTAATGGCTCCTCAGTATATGCAAGTGCAAGGTTTAGGACAAGAAGACACTGCTTTTAGTTGTGATCCAGAGATATGATCTCCTTGTCTATACTTAATCACTGTAACATTTGATGTGGGTTCAAACTTCAGTCTTGCTCCTCTTTTTCCCTCTCGAGTTTTGAGAAGCCACCTGGGCAAAGATGGGCCTTGGAATCACCTTGCACCAGTGGAATGGCCCTGATATCATTCACATTCCTCCTCAGCTAGGTGAGGTCAAGGGGAGAAATAATCACAGCCAACCAGTGCTGTGTTGCTTGCACTTGATTAAATACACTGACACTATCATTAATCAAAGTTATGTTTTAATGGTAACTTCACAGTGAAATATATGATTAATGCTGTTGATATCAGAAGAATAACCTTCTGTTATCTTGCAACCACTTTGTCTTCTTTACAATGATTGGCAATTCGCATTTGAGGGTATACACGAGTGAATGAATGCACGTGTGTATTTATTACTGCCTTTTATCTACTTATCCACAGTATCTGCAATACAGGTTTGCTTCTCTAATGCTGTCCCATGTAATATGAGCAGAAGCAACTTCGTTATTTACATATGGAAATCACCAGTGCATGCTTTCAGAGCAGCTCAGCATCCCGTTCCCTGCCACCCAAGGAAAGTCTGGGGCAGCTGAGTAACAGCACCCTGCAGCAGGAGCTGGAAGATATCCTGCTGCAGAGAACTCCGCTTGTCTGAGGGCACAAAACATGGGTGTGAGGGAAAGAGCATATTTGGCATGATGTTGATTTATGGGGTGCAATGCACTCCTTGTGCATACCAAACACAGAGTGCAGGCTGGTGTGGAGATTAGGGGAGGTGAGGCCATACTTTACTTTCTGCCCCCATGAGAGTCTGCTCACCCAGTGGGGATGAGGGATAAAAAACTCTCTGTAAGCACCTGTTTCTCTGTTTTTCCCTTTTCCTTCTCCACTGTTGTCATATCCAGGAAGAATATAGCCTATATATTAATCCAATATCTTAAAAAAGAAAAAAAAAATTGCAATCCATAAGGAATGGATTTAGCAAGCAAACAAATTACATTCCGAGCTGTTCTCTAATGGGCCTGCTTCAAGGCTTTGTAATTCCAGTCTTTGTGTTTACTACATACACTTCTTTTCCCTAAAGGAACTGACAGAATTTGGCTTGATTACTGAAAACAGATGTTTGTAGCACATGCATCCTGTGTTAAAGCTGTGTTGTCTGAAAGACAGTGGAGAGAAAATTCAAGTTTCATCTCATGCAGACTTACAGGATTCCACTAGAGGGAGATCAGTAGAAAGCAGAAAAAAACCTTCTCTATCCAGAAAGGATGATAGAAGCATGATCCTATTTTCCCCTAAATTGGCATTTTTAGGTATGTTGCTATTTAGGCATTCTTAAGTAACCAGAATCCACCTATACATTTTTTTCAAGGTGTTTGCATTTTTGTGCCACAATCTATGGATTTCAATTGCTTCCAAATTTTCTTCCATATGACACTAATCTCTGCATTGGAAGACCTCATGAAATACCACTACTGGATCACAGTAATGTTTTGCTTTTGTCTGACTTCTCTACGTTTTATTGCCTATATTGTAATTTGAGATTTCAGGAAATAAACATGTAAAATACTCTGTTCTTATTGATTTCAGATTCATTCCCTTATGAAAAGAAGGGAATGAAGGAGAAGAAAGCAGTTCAACCGTTTTAGCATTTCGAATATGTAAACGGCAATAAGAGTCTTAATAACTTAGTGTCTTACAGTTGATAAACCAACACAAGACAGACATGGTGTAAGAAAACAGAGCATGCCATACAATGTCATGCCCTGAAATTTACAATTTTCACTCCTTGTTACCATTCAGTTATAACCATCTTGCTGCTAAGCTGCCTTTTCAGATCAGAATGTCACCCTAGACTCTGTATTTACATGTTTTTCTAATGCCTGTGCAAGAACAACCTCCACTCAAAAGTAGTGGTACAGGCCTCACTATAATGACTCTGTTGGTTCATGATGTTACAATAATTCTGGCTATTCTATGCCTAGAAACTGAGAGTGAAACACTGATGGTATAAAACTGAGAGATTTAGCCAACCTGGAGAAAATGGACTAGACAGTATATATATATATATATATATATATATATATATATATATAACACAGTATACAGGAATACAAAACCACACACATTTATTTTAGTACATATGATTCAAAAGGATTTCCTGATAATGTACATGTACTACAAAATATATTCTATCACTGTGGGGATGCTTCTTTTGCAAATGCCCCAAATGGGTCATCACAAAAGCATTGTACTCAGTGACAGTTCGTAAAGGACTGAGTTACTTCTATTTTGGAGATTTCACAATCTTTGCAGTCTTTAAAAGGATAATTTTCCATATTTCCATAATAATTTGCCTTTTACTTCTGAATACTTTAGGCAATAATCTGAACCTGGCCCAGGTTGCACCCAGAGCAGTATAATTTTTACAATAAAATAACTGGAAAAAGGAAGAATTCTTGGGGCATTTTCAAGCCAGGTCCTTTGCCCACCAACAGGAGATAATTTCTGATGTTTCAAAAATGTATTTTCTGTATTCTTGTTAGACACAGCCTCTCTAATCCAGGATCTGGCCTTTGGGACTGACGAGTAAGAGGGAACAAAAACTAAACTGTAACTGTCATGTCAGACAACTTTAAAAAAAAAATTAAATACACTATTTCCTTTTATTCAATGCTACAGATGCACCCCAGGACATGGTTTACCAAGCAGCACCACCAGATCCCTTTCAGCAGAGCTGCTCTCCAGTCACCCCTCTCCTAATTTATACTCATGTCTGATGTTACCCCACTATAGGTGAAGAATCCAGCCTTTGGACTTGTTAAATTTCATCCCATTAAGCATTGCCCCCATGCTCCAATCTATCTAGATCCCCTTGCAAGGCTTCTTGTCCCTCAAGAGAGTCCACTGCATCTCTTACTTGTTATAATCAGCAAACTATTTTGTTCCTCACATTTCTACAAGTCCCCACAGAGAACAGGGAGTCACTTCCCCACACTGTGACCAAACCTCTCCCAGCAAATCTCTCTCTCTCCAAATCCTTTTTACTGTCCTTCCAATATGCTTAATAGAGGTGCCATTATTTTTTTAGTGAGTCGTATAGTAAGGAGGAAAAAAAGTAGAGCTTGTTATGTGAGGGTGTAAAATTTACTCACTTGGCAGGCATGCTGCCTCAAAGTACGACCAGTCAGGTAATTAATGGCACCTTGTATCCATGGAGGTATCAGCTTCCCACTCAAAATGACTTGGGAAACCAGTGGCTGCCCTTCTGTCTCATAGGTACAAGAGTCCAATGTGGTCCTGTGCAGGTGGTGACTCCACCCTGTCCTAGCACCAAACACCAGTGCCACAAATCATAGAATCATAGAATCATGAAAGCAGCTGGGTTGGAAGGGACCTCCGAGATCATCAAGTCCAACTCTTGATCCAACCCTGCCGTGGTTCCCAGACCACGGCACTGATGCCACATCCAGTTTCATCTTAAAAACCTCCAAGGATGGAGAATCCACCACCTCCCTGGGCAGCCCATTCCAATGCCTGATTACCTCTCCGTAAAGAATTTCTTCCTAACATCTAACCTAAAACTCCTTTGGCACAGCTTAAGACCATGTCCTCTTGTCTTGCTGATAGCTGCCTGGGAGAAGAGACCAACCCCCATCTGGCTACAACCTCCTGTCAGGGAGTTGTAGAGAGTGATGAGGTCTCCCCTGAGCCTCCTGTTCTCCAGGCTGAACAGCCCCAGCTCCCTCAGCCTCTCCTCATAGCACTTGTGCTCCAGTCCCTTCACCAGCCTTGTTGCTCTTCTCTGGACCTGCTCCAGCCCCTCAATATCCTTCCTGAACTGAGGGGTCCAAAATAACACCAGGGCACTAATGACACCATTCAGAGGTTCCCCCCCTTCCTTCTGTGCCTCACAGCAGCTCTGGCCGAGGGACAGGCAAGGCACTTCTCAGTAAATTCTTCAGAAGGGAACAGCAACTGAGCTAGCTAGAGAAAATTCACAGTTTGTATTGAAGTGTACTGGAGTTTTATCACCAGGGTCAATGCACTCTGGAAGGCAGGTGGCTAAAGTTTTGTTAAACAAAGCTATGTGATATCAATTGGGTTCACTTACTGGCAAACAGATGTATTTTTCAAAAGTTGACATCTCTGCCTGGCTGTCTTTCCTTGTCTCACTCAAAGCAATAACACACATGTGGCCAGCAGTTGATTTTGCTAATATTTATGCTACTTAGATCTGGGAAAGCTGATACTCAAGTGGTATCCTAGATCTTGATTTCTGGAAATATAAGCTCTGGTTTCCTAATAGCTCTTCTTTAAAAAAAATCTATTCTGAAACTTTTTTTTTTTGCCTTTTCAGTTGCAAATTTTATTTGATATGTTTAGAACTAGAACTTTTAGAATTTCCTGAAAAGTCAGAAATACTAATCTGGCTGTAAGTTTAACAAAAAAAAAAATAAAATCTTAAAGACAATTTATTCTACCATAAGAAATACTCTTTGCAAGGGTATGAAAAGGTAAGCTCTAAAAAGAATGCCAAGGAGAGAAGTTAAATAATTTACCCATCTAAAAGGTGACAGCTGTAACCTGGAAAAATTAGCATGCATATATATAATGCAAATTCATTTTTACATCTATTTACATTCACATGCATTCAGAGAGATGAATCATCAAGCCTTTTCATTCTGGTAAGTACGTTAGGAAAGTTGAAGTGAAAATAACCTAAGTATAGGGAAAAAAGAAGTATAGCTTTTGTGCTACCTGAGAATACTGACAAATATTTTTTTCTGTCCCTTGGAAGCTACTGTCTTCAGAAGCACAAAACGTGTGTGTTCTCCACTCAGCTGATCCCTGAGCATATTTATTCATAAATAGGGGTGTTGACATTATTGTACACTCACAGAGGTGTCTCATTATTTATGGTACTATACTGCAGCTTACCTACCTGAGAGCACACAAAATGCCTACAACGGGTCACTGCAAGATATAGGAGGACAGAAGGAAAGTGTCATTAGTTTGCTTTAGGAGAGGCAGTAGCAAGTCAGTTTAACTTACACAGTGATTTTCATCCAGCTTACACCTGGTGCTT